>NC_045676.1:21566297-23966297 GCF_003331165.1 Xiphophorus hellerii | reverse complement strand
CAGTGCTTTCAGCACCGCCCTCTGGCGGTCAGTAGGGATGAAATAGAACAAAAGTTACATATATAACTACGGTTCTATGAATCCCGGATGACCGCCAGAGATTCTCTGTCACTCAGAATCCTTGCATTCAGATGACGTCATGCTATATAGCCTCTGATTGATCATCCGATATGTCACAGGTGTGACTCTGTTGGTATTATTACTCGAACAGCAAATGCGCGAAGGGAACATTCAGTGCTTTCAGCACCGCCCTCTGGCGGTCATCCGGGATTCATAGAACCGTAGTTACATACGTAACTTTCGTTTTATTTTAACAATACAATGCAACATATGAAAAGTGAACTCCTAAAATCTGAAACCTCTTAAAAAAAAGAATCAAGTATTGACAAAGTTTAAATTGGTGTAAATGCCTCAGAATTTTAAAAAAAAAACAGTTTTAACCAGACGTTTAAGCTCCACAAGTAAAATCTACAATTTGTTTTTTCTTCACCTTTTCTACATCAAAATTCTCCGTTAGCGTTTTGAAGCTCCGTTCCTCCTTCCGCCTCCTCTCGCCCCCCGGCCTGTCCACGCTCCCCGCCTGCGGCCGGCCGCCTGGTGGCCCGGCTTTGCCGTGGTGAAGGTGATGCACTGGGAGTCCAGGTAGTCCACCAGCTTGGCGGCGCTCAGGCGGACCCCTGCCGCCTTCAGCTGCTGCTGGAGCTGGGAGAGAACCAGAGGCTGGTACTGGAGGATCCGGCTGTACAGGTCGGAGTCGGACAGGATGAAGGAGCGCACCGCCTGGAGGCGGTCCTGGAGGCACGAAGCGGCCTGAGAGGACGACACGTCGCTGTCTGAGTCGCCGTCGGAGGAGAGAGCCAGCTCAGGGTTGGACCTGCGGACGGGGAGGATGTCACAGGAAAAACTTGAAAACCATTCATCATTTCTCTTCCACTTATACTAGTAAACGCTGCTTTCTGTTTGTAAGAAATCCCTAATGAAATATATTTTGCAGCTGGAAAGCCATAACATTGACAGAGGTGGGTAAAGTACCCAAAAATTGTATTTAAGTAAGAGAAGCACTACTTCCACATATTTTACTCAAGTAAAACAAATATTTGGTAAAAAGGCTACATAAGTACTGATCAAAACATTAGTGAATTAATATTTGAAAATTGCAATATCAGACAGACCGAAATATAAAATTATGTGAAAATTTTGCCATTTTTAAAAGAGCAAAATGAAAATAATTCATATAAATAGCTTAATTACAACATCAGGCAAAATAAGCATTTTTCCAAATCACTTTCTTTCAATATGAAACTCATCTTAAAAACTGCAGGTGAATTTTTGGTTAAAACAAGTTTGTTCTTCGTTCAGTGAAGTCACTCACAGTGGGTAGAGCATTCAGGAATTTTATTCAAGCCATACTAACTAAAAGCAAAAGGTACGGCGTAGCATAAATGCTAATAAAAGTAATTTTTCTTTCAAGAAGTTACTCCAGTAAATGTAGCTGAGTAAATATAACTAGTTACTACCCATCTCTATAAATTGATAAATCGTCCACTGAACACTTCTCCACTGCACGCGTTTTTTAGTTTGTAGAGACAGAAGCGCTCTGATCACGCCACACACCTTTCCGACTCGTCACTGGCGGCGGTGGAGGAGGCGTTTGAGCCCTGGGAGGCAGAGAGCGGGTCGCCGGCTTCCTCTTGGTCCGTTCTGACGGGGGATGCGGCAGCAGCGGGCGCCGTCGGCTCTTTGAACCGGGCGCAGGAGACCGCTCTGCCGAGGGGCAGCCCCGCTTCTTCCCCCTCCTCTTCCTCGGAGCTGGTCAGCTGGTGGGTGTACTGGTGGATCTCCTTCAGCTTGAGGACCATCTGACGCTTCGGTAAAGGCCGCACGCCGAAGCTGCATGAGGGGAAACGTTAAAGGCGTCTGATAAATTAGAAGTTATAAATTATTTTAATGAGCATTTTATTTCTGTAGGCTCTCTATTTAATGATTTAAATTCATTCGGCCAAAATGTAAATACTGATGAGCTGTTTTTGAATAATGAGTGTAACTCCACCACTTTTAACTTTCCCCCTATTTGTACAGCTGAGCTTCTCAGAGAATGGAAAAGCCTAGACACCAGAAAATCGGCAGGGCCAGATAACCTGGATCCTTTTTTTCTAAAGTTGGCTGCAGAGTTTATAGCAGAGCCATTGTCTCATATTTTTAATCTAAGTCTAATCTCTACAAAATCCTTAGTGTCTGGAAATCAGCATTTGTTTTGCCTCTATTCAAAGGTGGGGAATCATCTTTGAATAGATGATTCATAATTGGTCTGTAACAATTACAGACCAATTTCTAAACTCTGTATCGTAGCAAAAAATTTTGAAAAATTAGTTGCAGATCAATTGAAGATTTTTTTAGATTCAAATTGTGTTTTACAAAATGTACAGTATGGTTTTAGAAAAAAAAAACCATAGTAATGTTACTGCCACTTTAAAGGTTTGTAATGATCTTCTCCAGGCTCTTGGTAACAAAAAACATTGTGCTGCTTTGTTTATTGATCTATCGAAGGCATTTAACACAGTAAATCACACACTTTTAATTGAAATTCTACACAGGATTGGGCTCTCACATCAAGCTACCATGTGGGTAGCTGATTATTTGTCAAACAGAACCCAGAGTTCAATTCGATGGCTTCACTTCTTCTATTCTTACTATTTTAAATGGTGTACCACAGGGCTCAGTTCTTGGTCCACTTTTATTTTCTATCTATATAAATAACTTGTGTGACAATTTGTCTAATGCTTTATCATTTTTATGCAGATGATTTAGTAATTTACTGCTATTCTACATCACTATCACAGGCAATGCAGTATTTGCAGTCTGCTTTCAATGTAGTTCAAACCCGCTTACAAACTCTGAAGTTGGTTTTGAATGTGGATAAGACAAAAGCAATGGTTTTTTTCACTCTAGAAAACTACCAGACTTCTATTGCATTGCAGACTTCTGCCCAGGTCCCTCTTGAAAATGAGATCTAGATCTGAACGCGGTTTACCTGGTTAAATAAAGGAAAGAAAAAAAAAAGGCGAGCAGATGGTCGGGAGAGACAGGAGAAAAAAAAAAAAAAGCAGCCTGAGATCGACTTAGCCGAGAGTAATCTGATTGGTTCATCACTTAATCACCTTGATCGGGATTGAGGGAGAAAAAAAACAAAAAAAAACCTTTGTCCTTTGTGTAAACTTTGCTCAGGGTGAAGATGATGAAGGAAGTGCGACTGACCTGCTGAGTTTGTTCTTGAGCTCCGGCGTGTCCATGTCAGAGTAGTGAGGCGTGGGGGTGATGGGCACCGGCGGACGAAACCGTTTCTGTTTCCTCAATTCTGACACAGCAATAGTTAGTAAGCAAGGAGGTTTTTCTGATGGTGCAGCATGTTGTGAGTATGGCGGAGGATCAGTGATGCTGTGGGCCGGTTAGTCTTTCCAAGACAAGGCATCGTAAACTATCCAAAGTACAGCTGCAGCTAAAAAACAAGCGCTCAATTAATTTGACTAACTCGCTTCAAAAAATTTAAATTACATTCATTGTGATTTATTTTCATGGCTCAGTTAATAAAAACTGAAATTACATTTTTCAGAAGTTTCTAAGTTAGATCTTAGAAACTTTGCCTCACACACCTCTCAAAGCTTTATTTCTGGGGGGTTTTTCTAGCACGTTTTGCTTCCACTCAACTTTCCACTAACAAAAGCAGCTCCCTCCTTTTATAGGGCATCAGTGACTGACCCCCATTTCAAGTCAGCAGGTTTCCTCATGACTGTGAAACCCACAGCAACATGTCTGCATCCAGAAAATCTTTTTAATGGTTTTTAAAGCTGCAGTCAGTAACTTCTATTAAAAATCGCAAACATGACTTTGCAGTTTCAAATATGAAAACCTTTTTTTCAGCATTAAATAGTTTTCTCTGAAATAAAGTCGTTGAAGATCTTTGAATTTTGCCACAGTTTGACTGATTTTACTGATTGAAAAATTTGAACACCTACTTGGAGTTTTGAGCTGAGCCGCCGGGTCCGCTCTCTGAGACAGAGGAAGACCCTCCTCCTCTTCGTCTTCCTCCTCTCCTGCTCCTCCATCGCCCTCCCAGCTGCCCCATATTTTGGAGTCCAGCAGGCCGTTGTGGTCCTCTGACGTGGTCAGCGGGCCTGGACCTCCAGCAGGGTTCTGGACGCTGCTGGTAGCTGTTGGACCGGACACTCCGGGTCTCCCTCCGGAGCTGGACTCTTCGGTGTCGTCCAGCTTCAGGCTGAAGCCGCCCGGGTCGCCGTCGGCGCAGGCGTCCAGGCCCCAGGAATCGTTAAAAGCTATAGGAGGCTCATCCATGAAACTTTGCTGGAAACTAGAGTCCCTCACATCTGGGACAGACGTTTCTTCGTTCATGTCGCTGACGCCAGGCTGCAAACTGGACTCCATTGGAGAAGAAGACGAGGGCTGACCTGAACGGTTGGACACACGTGTCCCCGCTTTCATTTGACCAGACGTGCTCTGCCTCTCTGGGTCCGCATGCAGCGGCGTGCTGCTGATGCTGCGCGGCTGCAGAGGAGCCTCGTACTTTGAGGAATCTCTAACGGAACGGTGGGCTGCAAACACTTCAGTACTCTTTCGATTGTCAGGAGAGACTCTGCGTTCTGGGGAGGCTTTAAGAGGAGTGCTGGAGGTCGGGACTGTGTTCCTGGACGGCGAGGCGAGGTCCACTCTGGGGAAAAGCCGCGTCCTGCACATGCTGCTGTCAGTCTGCATGGAGGCGGTCTTCGTGTTTCCGACCGGAGACCTGACAGGTGTGGAAGGGACGAGCCAGGAAAGCTCCGGCGAACACCCGGCGGGATCACCGGGACTGTACTGGGAACCACAGACCGATTCTCTGGGACTCGGGTTCTGGCCGGGTTTGATCCCCGTGAAGCTCCGATCGGCTTCCGCCTCTTCGCTGGAGTCGGACAGAACGATGAGCTCGGCCTCGTCTCTCCTCGCAGGCGAAGGGAGGGCGCTGCGACGAGCTCGGCTTTCTGCTGCGGCTTCTTCGCCTCTCCTGTGTCCGTCCTCCTGAGCTGGTCGCCACGGAGACGGCCCGGGGAAGGGAAGGTTGAGGGAGGATTCATCGGCGAAACTTGCTGACGACTGAAGCAGAGTCCTGGCAGAGTGCTTGGGTGCCGCTTCATGAGGAAGAAGAGGAGGCGAGGATGAAGCCTCTCCATCTTGGTAGACGCCCCAGGACTGGGAGAAAAGCCGACCGTAGCTGCGGTCCGAGCCGGGTTCTCGTTCCGCATCTTCCTCCTCCTCCTTTTTCTCCTCTTCCTCCTTTACCCTCTGCCTCTGCGTGGCGGCAAACTCATAAATCTCCTCCAGCTCCTCCTCGTTCACTCGCTCCTCGCCGATTTCTCCGTCACCCGCAGCGACCTCGTCCTCTGGCCGATCCCCCTCCGACCGTCCTCCTCCGTCCGAGTCCCCGGCGTCTCCCTCTGAGTCCTCCTCGTTCCACATGGATTGAAGGAGCTCCACGAAGGTCTGGTCCGTTTGGTTGTTGACGTTTTCTTCCTGGTTTACGTCGAGCCTGTCGTCTCCCGCCGCCATGTTCTCCGGTTGGAAATGACACAGCCGCTCCAGCTCCTGCAGGTCAAACCTGGAGACGCAGACGTTGAGTGTAAACGCGAGTAAAACTTAAATCGTTTAAACTTTGACCAGGGGTCCACAACCTGAGGCTCTGGAGCTGTAAGTGGCTCTTAACTACGGCTGAAGAAAAAGTAAAGAACCAACTGATGTTTTAAATGTAAATAAACAGACAGGTTTTAGGAGATGCCAAAAGTATCAATGATATTGTTTTTGGGTTTTTTTTACTGAATTTTCCACATGTATCAACAATCCATAGAAGAAAATGTATGCATCCTCCTTTTGCAAACATTTTGTTTTTCTTTACTTTAAGCCCTAAAACTGGAAATAAAATTGTAATATGACAAATTTCCTAAATTATACATCAGAAAATGATGTCTTTTTATCAACAGAGACATTGGTGGCTCTAAACAAGTTCTACTTAAGTGGACTGATTGGGAAAAAAATGACTCTTTGGATTTTAGACGTCACAGACCTTTGGAACAGGCCGACGTAAAACAGGAATATGGTTTGATTTAAATATTTCTATTGTATCTGTGTAGATTTAGAATAGATTGGTCAAGACCAGAGCTCTTTCATCTTGCCGCCGACATTGACTATTGCTAACTTTAAAAAGAGGAAAAAGCAGCTGGACTCCATATTTATTTAGCTGACAACTTGTTGCTCTGGATTTTAATCATCGCACGTATGATTAGTGGGTTGAATTCAAATAGACATCACACTGTTGGATTTCCATTTTTGAAAACGATGTTAGCAATGATAAATCACTGACTATCATGCAAAATCTAAACTAAGCATGTCAGAGTTTGTGGTTTTAGGTGTGTGGAGCTGACCTGGACGCCAACTCCAGCACGTGAGGCCGCAGCGACGCAGCGACGGAGCAGTGGGCGGTGTAGAGGTACCGCAGCAGAGCCAGCACCGCCTGACCCGGCACGTCGCTTAGCAACACCCTTTGAGCTGCGGCCATGCCCTCCTCCTGCACACCAAACCCACTTTCATGCACCTGGAAGAGGAGTGACAGATCACAGAAAGTTAAACTCTGTCTTAATCTATCAGAGCAGAAGACAGTCACAAGTTTGCACAATTTCACGAGTTTTGGTCCAAATTTTCACCCCAAAAATTGAGAAACAGTTAAAGGATGCAGATTTATTTGAGATGTAGGCAGTGGTGGAGAAAGCACTCAAACAATGTACTTAAGTAAAAGTACAAATAAACAGACACAAATGGACTCTAGTAAAAGTAAAAGTACCACATTAACATTTGTACTTAAGTAAAAATAAAAAAAGTACTGGCTTTTAAAAATACTTAAGTATTAAAAGTAAAATTACTTGCTGAATGTAATACCTAATCGCTAATACTATGTCATTAAGTGTACCTATCATATTTAATTTCAATACATCAGCAATACATTTAATGAACAATGCCACAGATAAAGCATGTTTTTATTGTGTTTACTCTCTGTGACACAATTTAAATCTAGATTTACATGCAACCAAGGACGTAGTCAAGACCACCTGACCCAAGACCTCAAGACCAAGACCAGCGCCCCACGCTACATGACACAATAAAATGTGAAATATGATCAAAATTGCTTCTCAAATTAATCTGAAACATCTACATTCCCATACTTGGAGATGAAATAAGTTTAACCAATATCATGAATTCAAACTCTTCTTCATTCTGCTTTGCCTCCATCTCTGTGCTACAAACCGCAGTGGTCTCATGCCATCCCTAACAAGATAACGCCCTGAGCGGTTGCCCCTATTGCCCATGTCAGAAACCACAACTATCTGCAACATTACACATAGCAATTAAGACAATGTCCTAATGCTAAACAACGCTCAACTATGAACACTGTCCACGGCGCAACAAGCAAGAAGTAACCAGGCAGAAGGAGCATCATGACTGTTCTCATCCTCTCCCGCTGTAACATCTGCCACCATGACAGGTGACGAAAACAATCAAAGAGCAATGAGCATGCTCTGCGTGCTCTTACATTCTTGTTTTATTTATTCGCCAATTAAATAAATCTATATATATATTAATTAAATAAAATAATAATAACTACTGCAATGTAAGAGCCGTTCAGAAGAATCGCATCGTTCAGGAATATATATTGCAGACTTTTGTTCACAGCGTTGTCCCATATATGCGACACGTCAGTCAACACCTCTGCACAACAATTCAGCACAATGATGAGTGACAACTTTTTTCATCCAACATTTGCTAACATCATGTTCACATAGCTTACCTTTCTTTAAGCTTTTTTTCCAAGTGACGATAAAAGTTGGACATAGTCCCCACCGTCTGTGAAAGCGAAGCGCTGCTGATTTTACATGTCGCCATATCTGATGGTTTATGTAGCGGTATTCTGTTATTGACGATTAGACAGACATCTTCTCCCACTCAGAGGAAACCACTGCGCATGTCTTGGAGCGCCGCGTGGGAGCGATGGGGGAGGCGATGGGTAACAACAGACACGCGTAATTAGTACGTCGCGTTATTGCTTGGTTTTTACAGCGCCACGTTAAGTCACTGAACTTCACATTTTAACGAAAAAATGAGCGATGCGACTTGGATGTAACGAGTAACGCGACGGTTTTGTAGAAATGTAGTGAACCAGAAAGTACAGATACTTACTGTAAAATGTAGTGGAGTAAAAGTCGAAAGTATCCAAGATAAAATCTACTTAAGTAAAGTACAGATACATGAAAATTGTACTTAAGTACAGTAACGACGTATTTGTACTTTGTTACTTCCCACCACTGGATATAGGTCAGTTTATGGTCATCATAAGCGGACCTATATCTCTGTATTCCCCAACTAAAAAGTACAAATGTGAGTTTTTATAGTACAAATAATTTTAATAGCTTTATTTTACGAAATGCAAACCTAAACTACACCTAGCCACATATCCGGTTGAAAATGCAATCTCAGAAAAGCGAGGAAAAGAAAGAAAAGACAAAACAAACCATTTTCTTTTTTTTTTGGTCTTTTCCCAAATTTTCCATGAGTCAAAATATCCAATAAAAGAAAAAAAATCTGTTTTATTATTTTAAAAAAAACAGAATAAATAATTTAGCCTGGGAAAATCTAATAATTTTCGGACTCATTTTTATTTTCGCCATACTCATTGGGTATAAAAAAAATTTTCAAATCAAATTCTGGATTTTCAAAAAGTGCATAGAAACCCTGAAAAATTAACTATTATTGATAAATCTGAGTCTGTATATATCTTCTGGCTGGATTAAGGAAAATCCATAATAATCTAACATAAGATTAATAATTGAAAGATTGGTTCACACTAAGAAAAAGAGAAGTCAAAATAAAGTTATTGAAAGACCAAAATTAAAATTAAAATCATCCTTCTCAAGTAAGGAGTAATAATCATAACAAAGAGTTACATATTAAATATTTCAGTTGCTTCCTGCTCGTTTATGCCACCTTAGATATGGGGTGTAAATGACGTTATTTATTTAAGAACAAACTACTAAAGATAATAACAAAAAGCGTCTAAAACGTTCATCATTTTACCATTTCAGCCAGCAGGGGGCAGCGAGCGTACACCATGAAGGAATGCGCAAAGTAGACCTCACCACTGTCCACCTGGAGCTGCACATCACTGAGCTGAGGGTTGTTAACCATGCTGCTCAGGTCTGAGGCCAGCTTGGAGAGCGCCACCTACAGGGAAAACACCGTAACAACAGATTAAGCTTACCACAAACATGACAGTTGTTTTCTTTCTTCTTTTTTTTTTTTTTAACTCTTCCTGGTTTGTAATTTACACAAGAAGCAACAAAAAAAAAACACTTCAATAAAATATTTTGACAAATATGAAGGTCAATTTAAGTATCTGAAAACTTTTTGCTCACCGACTCATGTCTGGCTGCGTCTCGGTCTGCCTCCGGCTGATCTGACCTCCTCACTGCCCGGCTGCTGCTGGCGGTGTCGTCCGACGGCTCGGCCTGATCCTCCAACTCTTCCTCCTGGATGAAACCGCTCGGGTGCTTGGCTGCAGAAATGGACGCAATCAAGATTTAGTCAGATTTCACTCACAGCATCCTTCTCATCTCTGCCGACCGTCACACGGCTCAGTCAAACCTGCCATTTTTCTCCTAATAAAATTGCATGACAGGGTTTACCTTTGTCCGCGTATCCGTATTGGGTCAGAGTCATGCCGTCTTCAGCCAGCTCCATCAGGTCTCGGAGGGCCTGGCTTCCCACGTGGAGCTCTCCCGTCCCTGGAGTGGAAGGAGATGAGGACGCCGTCTGGGAGGGCAGGGCAGGTGGGACAGAAGACTCCGGCTTGCTGCTGCTGCTTGAGAAGACCGGATCTGGCTTAAAGTGGAACAGGAGGATATTAATTAAAGAACGATACATGAGCTGTGCTTATGTAAGTAACAGAAACAGATTGTGTCTGTGTATCATTAAAAAGGGTTAGGGTAGAGGCGCAGTTGGTAGCACTGTTGCCTTGCAGCAAGAAGGTCCTGGGTTCGATTCCCGGCCTGGGGTCTTTCTGCATGGAGTTTGCATGTTCTGTGCATGCGTGGGTTCTCTCCGGGTTCTCTGGTTTCCTCCCACAGCCCAAAAAACATGACTGTTAGGTAAAATGGTCTCTCTAAATTCTCCCTAGGTGTGAGTGTGCATGGTTGTTTGTCCTGTCTGTTTCTGTGTTGCCCTGCGGCAGACTGGCGACGTGTCCAGGGTGAACCCCGATAGGCACCAGCAACTCCCAACCCCACTAGGGACAAGGGTGTAAGAGAATGGATGGATGGATGGATGGAAGTTGCTTTAATATTTTAATCATGACCATAAATTTTGTCGTTTATGGTGGTTTATTTTAATGGAAAAACAGCACTCCATTGTTGACTGTATGTCTGAACAAAATTTTTTTTTTTTTTTACGAATATTTCAAATCACATAATATCCCTCTAATGCAAATAAGAAAACTACCACGACTTACCATAATACTGCCAAGTCCTTGCAGTTTTAAACCTGTCTAGCCAATGCCTGTTTGTTTCTGTAACCGTTTTTCCTCTTTTCATTTACAAAAACTACACACTTTACGGTCTGTTCTGAAAACTGTTATATTGTCAAATTTACCTCCCTGACTTGTTTTGTACATTATTTATGGCTTTTCTAACTGAGAATAAGTTTTAAAAAAAATTATCTTCACCGCGTTCTGTCACTCAGACGGTTGAGGCTACCGCTAACTCGCCGCTAACATACCCTTACTAGCTAGCTAGCTAGTAATTAGCTAGCTACTAGCTAAAAGGGTAATTAGCTAGTAGCTAGCTAGTTTTCCTGCGTCTATTAAATTTACCGCCAGTTGGCTGGATGAAGTTCATACATTTTTGTGGAAATATAGGTCATTCGTTATGGTCTTAAAATGTCTTAAATTTGAGTCGGTGAAGCCGGCAGAAATCTTGTATACATGCTGGACTTCGAGTTTATTGAGAACAAATTGAATCTTGTGCTCCGATTTAAGGTGGTCTGTAAAACGAAACGCAAAGTAATATAATTGAAGTCAATTCAAAACATGACAAAAAATAGCAAGAAAGCACGAAAATGAATCCTTGTTTTCCTCTATTACCTTTGATAACTCCGCCGTAAACAGGTGCTGGAGCTCCGCAGCGTAGAACTGAGACGGACAGGTGGAGCCTCCACCCAGCAGTGTACTTTTCCGCCAGAGGGGGGCAGCACCTGTCCAGCCGGGCAGCTTGCTGGGGCGTCGCGTCGGGGTGGGAGGAGAGGGCGACCGGCGGCGAAGCAGCAGAGCAGAGACTCGTTCCTGCAGCCTCGCCAGGGCCGTCTCTGCGTCCTGAACTAGGAGGAGTGGCGGAGGACGAGGGACGGCTACTTT
Organism: Xiphophorus hellerii; assembly: GCF_003331165.1. Lineage (NCBI taxonomy): Eukaryota > Metazoa > Chordata > Actinopteri > Cyprinodontiformes > Poeciliidae > Xiphophorus > Xiphophorus hellerii. The sequence goes on along the minus strand of NC_045676.1, from coordinate 23,954,803 downwards.
TTTCTTTTTGACACGTCCTTTAGCTGCACAAAACCAGAGAAGAAGAAATGATAGGCGAGTTGGAGTTTATGAGATTCCCCAGACTGATCTATCACCAGATGTTTGAAAGGTCTTTAAATCTAAGAAGTAGAGTTCAAGTGAAGTACATCTGGAAATTTTTCACTGTTTCGTCTGTTTTTCCATGTTTTGCTAAAATGGATTCTATAATGGATTCCTTTTTTTCTTTTTTTACATTTTTGCAGATTTCTTAAAAAAATTTAAAAGATGCCATAATCATACCTTACATTTGAAAAGAACTTTCTTATAGACAACTGAACTCATTTGTAAAATTATGTAGAATCAACTAAATTCACCTTAAATAAGGTGGACTCTTATTTAAGTTTATTTTAGTCGTAAAATGTTTTACTAAACTTTTAGAGTTTTCTCGCATACTATGCCTATAAAAGGCATTCAACCCCTTGAATATTTTACCCTTTTTATGGCTTTCACAAGCCATGAACAACAAAATATGGATTTTTTGACAAAGAAAATGTACAAAAATCCCTTTAAAGACAAAGTGAAAATTGATTTATAAAAAATAATGACAATTAAATTAAAAATATATAACATAAATAGGTGATTGAACAAATATTCACACCCTTCAAGTCAGTATTTAGAAAATACGTCTTCAGCTACATCATTAAAAGCAATTAAAAAAAGAATAAAACATCCAGGGGGGTACATACTGTTTTTAAACCTGCTTACTACAGTAAAACCAAAAACCTCAACAAACCAGTGAGAAGTAGATTTTTTTTCACAACTCTTTTCATAACTACAACATTTTCCCAGATTTTGTCTTGATACAACTGCAGATGAGTGATTAATTTCGGATCAAAACAAAGGGAACGTCAAAGGGAGGACATAAATATTAAAAAGTCTCCAAGCCCAAGAACTTTACAGTCTATTCGTCCCAAAAGGTCCCAGAAAATCTTAGTGGTGGTACCGTACCAGCATCTGGCTTCCACGTCAGCAGTGGCGTCACGGAGCTGTGAGACGAACCGCTCTGAACCTGCTGCTCCTTCTGCTGCTCCAGCAGGGAGGAGGACAGAGCCAGAGCCACCATGGTGTCCTCGTCCAGCCGGTCGGCCTTCTTCCTGGGCTTCTTCCTTGCTGGAAGCTCCGGCTGAGGCGGCCCTTTCCTTTTGATGCCGCCCGTCTCTAGGCTGGGAAGAGGAAACAGGGACAGTTTCTTCAGCTTTATGCACCAAGGGGCCGCGGCGTTAAGGACGCATCCTTCACCACGAGGCGCTCACTGTGCGTTGGCGGCGACGGCAGAACTGCGGCTCTCCTCGGCCTGTCTCTGCAGAGCCTGCAGCAGAACGGTCGGGGAGACGCCCATGTCTGCGGAGCAGCGCTTCAGGTGGGCCGAGCGGCTCTTCTGGCTCTTGAACTTCTTGCCGCAGATGGGACAGTTGGGGACAGCGGAGGGCGGGGGGAGAGACGGCGCGCTCTGTTCGCTCTGATCCAAACACCTGCGAGAAAAGCAAACACGTTTTTTTAAAACGCAGACCGTAAATTTGTAGCAGGGCTGAGGATTGAGTTTTTTCAGGAGCTCAGTTAGCTCAGATTGTCCATTCAAAGCAGTTTTGGTGTGTTTTTATTTTTTTTGTTTGTTTTTTTGATAATTGTTCCGTAATAATAATGTTCAAGTTTCAACCATCTGACCTAAACCGTCATCCTCAGACGAAAGGAAATTGGACAGGATCAGGGCTGAAATGATTAACTGCGATGAATCAATTGTTGAAATAATTGTTAGTAATCGATTAACCCTCCTGTTATGTTCCGGGTCAAATTGACCCGTTTTAAAATTTACAAATTAAAAAAAAAAAATAGAAGCATTTTTTTTGCATGAAACGTTTTCTATTTGTCTTAATAGGTGCACTCTAGACATAAGTTGAAAATTTATTCATGTTACACATTTGTACCAAACCCTAGGTCTACTTTTTACATCGATACTGTTCGGGTCAATTTGACCCGGCAGTCAGGTTAAAGTGCAAAAAAAGATTTTAAAATGTCCAATTCTATATGTTTCCTTGCAGTTATGAACCATATTTCACCACACACACACTCACACACAAACACACGCAACCACACACACACAAGCCCACTTTCTCACTATTCTCTTTACTTCACTAGGAAACTGCGAGAAAGCAGGTGTTCACACAACCTTTGACGGGAATCTTTTCTGTTCCTGTGGACAAACTCCACCCACTCTGAGTGACACTCAGCAGAAGTGGATGAAAACATAAATACTCTCTGCATGACTCATTTATCTTGATTTTAATCAGCGGGTCAATTTGACCCAGAACAGTATGTGTGTCTCAAGTTCAATTATAAAGATCACCCTTTGGTAAAAAAAAAAAAGTATAATATAAAATAATTTACCAAAGGTCAACTTCAAGGAAATTATTGTTTTTTTGTGTCTAGGTTTTTTTCAGTGGACATTAAAAATCTAAATTCCATTTTTTATGTCTAAATGAGTAAATGAGCAGGTTGTCGTCATTGATCCTTAATTTCTGAGAAATAATAAAACATCATTGCACAAATATTGATTGAAATGGTTAGTATTGGAGTTAATAATCAGATACAAAAATGTTTTGGAGGAATTTTTTGGTTTCTGACACTATTGCATGATTAAACACTCCCTGGGTCAAATTGACCCACGAACATTTTTGCTGTACCCTAGAAACGAACATAACAGGAGGGTTAATTGTTAACTGGAGGGTACAGACTCAAAAGAAGGCCATTTGCTGAAAGAACAACAGACTCAGAGCAGTAATTAAGCCAAAATTTACTAATCCTGTAAAAAAAAGAAACAAAAGTAATCAGTTAATCAAAACAATAAAAGGATAATCATCTAGTCATGTAGAAAGGTCTGATTTTTTTTCACATTTTGATGCTGTGAGTTATTTTTCAGTTTTCAGAATGTGTCCTTCACTACAAATGATTAAGTACATGCCATAGGAATGTTTTGATGCTGCATTTTAGGCAATTAAATGTTTATTTTCTTAATTTAAAAAAAAAGTTAAGTTGTTTATTTCTGTCTTTTAATGTATTTCTAATATTGTATAAAAAAGGCTGAAGTTGTGAAATGAAACATCTACAGAATATGCAGATTTTCTTGAACCCATTAACTGGGTAAGATGGTGGCGATGCCACGGATCGCTTTGCTGCTGGTCGTGTTCGTACACGAGACGAATTCAGTAAAACAACTGAAGACTACTACTTCAAAGTTGTTCAAGTCAAATGGTTTCAGAATGAATAAAGCAGCTTTGATTTGGAAAAATTATTCTTATGTCTGATTTTGTAATTATGTTCTTTATGTGAATTCTTTTCGTAATTTTATATTTTGGCTTGTCTGATGATGTCTTTTCTGAATATCAATCGACTGATTTTTTGATCAGTCACTCGGCCTTTTTTTCCCCCAAATACTTTTTTCACTGTTACTTGAGTGAAAAATACGTTGAAGTAGTGCTACTCTTAGTTGAGTGCAATTTATCGGTACTCTACCCGCCTCTGCTTGCAACATGAAACAACAACAAACGAAGAACATGTCCGGACCTGTTGAGGTGTTGTGTGCGCCCGTCGGGGGTCATGTGTGACAAGTCCCGGTGGCAGATCTGACAGAAGAAAAGGCCTCCGTCCTCCAGGTCCACCATCTGGGCCTCTGCTGCCTCCCTGTCCAGCTCCCGCTGCAGCCGCAGGGCCAGCGCCTCGTCACTCTCTGGGAGCCCAGAGCGGGGCGCCGCCGCCTTATCTGAGGACAGACGTGGGTCATAGTAAAACTGCGCATTGCATTTTTATCCGTCCCCTTTACCATGACACTCCTAAGAAGATTGTTAGAGAAGTGGCTCTTTGGACTGTCCACAATCGCTATGAAATACTTTAAAATTATAAAGAAACAACAGACGTTTTAGAAATAATGTTAGTCTTTTTCAGTGAATAATTACATTGAATTTCAACAACAGAATGACACTACAAGTATTAGTCATTTTTATGTAAATCTATTTTTCACTGTTAGGCTAGAAACTATTTGCAAGTGTCAACTTCCCCATACAAGAAGAAAGTTTTGTCCTTTTTTTAAAATTTTTTAAACAAAAATATTAACTGTCGCAGCCTTCCGTTCCAAAAAAGCCAAAAATTCCAATAAAGGCTGTGGGTGGTAACAGGTGGTTTTGGATTTGTACGCACTTTCGAATTGATTCATTTATTGTAAAAGTAGAGATAAAATAATGACCAAAAAAGGTCTTGTAACTTAGTCGAAATGAAAAATAATCTCAATTTAATGTTTGAAGTAGTGATGTTACGTGATGTGCCGAGGCTTCGAGGCGTGTGTCGAGTAATGGAGGGGGCGTTTCCGTAAAGCGCGTATCGAAGCTTGCTTCGTTTAGGGGAGGAGCCGAAAACGATGACGTCCGAAGCCTCGCTGCCCGGCTGTACCACGTGACTGCTTCGGGAAGTGGCTCAGATGTTGGCGCGGGGTTTGACAGCTTTAGAAACCCCACAGGCTCCATTCAAAATGTGGGTTGTTGTAGGCGAGTTGCGGTCAGTTGAGAGAGTGGATAGAGTTTTGATAGTTTGGATAGCAGAGTTTGGATAGTGGTTATTTAGTTTGAGACAGTTAGTTTGGTGAGTTTAGGAGCAAGCAAGATAGATAGATAGATAGATAGATAGATAGATAGATGATAGATAGATAGATAGATAGATAGATAGATAGATAGATAGATAGATAGATAGATAGATAGATAGATAGATAGATAGATAGATAGATAGATAGATAGATAGATGGATGGATGGATGGATGGATGGATGGATGGATGGATGGATGGATGGATGGATGGATGGATGGATGGATGGATGGATGGATGGGAGATTTAGGAGCGCGAGGACAGGATAGGAGTAGGATGGAGCCGGCGAGAAAGAGGAGGATTTCCCCTATGTGGGAACATTTCGATTTGATAAGCCCTAACAAGGTAAGGTGAACTGAACATTTGCAGATGCATTACGTTTGCTTATGAGGAACTGTATTTTTCACTGTTTCTTATTTTCTGTAAAGGTGAGGTGTTTATTGTGCTCCAAGGAGTTGGGGTACAATAATAACACCTCCTCCATGTAGTGTCAAAAAAGAGAAATCGTGTGAAACCAAAAACTGTGGAGAAATTGTTGTTTCTTAATAAAAATGCATGAAATCATCCAAGTTACACAAGCATTAGCCTATTCACTACCCCCTCCCTAGTTCCACAAGCACTTTCACTGTCCTCTGCCTGATTAAGCCCATGCCATTTTTCTAGAGTCACAGAAAAACTTTATTACACAACATGCCATATCACATGACACTACTATTTTGGGAATAATTACACACAGAGAATACATTCAAACAATATTTTATTATACACATATGTGTATACATAATTTATGTAGACAAATGATTTCGTCCTACACCTTTTGTGAAGTCATTCCCAAGAGCCATAATAGACAAAAATTCAATGCATCACACGTGTTAAGATACAGCTGGCTGTGATTATACACCTGGCCAGTAGGTGGTTTCGTGTGCACATGAAGCTTCAAAGAAATGAACCCTTTCTCGAACCAGTTGGCTCAAGTGGTTCAATGCCTCATGAGGCTTCATCTCACCATCACTAGTTTGAAGGTATAAAAAGGTGTAAACAAGTGTAAATAAGCGGTCAAAAAATCATTTTACAAAACCTCCCATCCACACCAGACATTTACCAAACAATCCACCTCCACCAACTACCGGTGTGTTCTTAATTACTCAAATTAATGGGAGGGTCTAACAATTAACAACGTAATCTAAACAATTCCAAATCTAAAAATTAATTACAAATTTTGATTCTAAATTAACTTAAATATATTCTAACTACCCAAAGAACAAAACGAAATTGGTAGAAATTATAAACTACAAAACGTTTGCATAAGTGGCCACAACATTAACAATTGTTCTTTTGCAACAGGATTCCTGTAGTAGATTTTTCTTTTTCAGTGTGCAGTATTTGTGCTGATAAGGCAGTTATATTCTAGCTGGACTGAGGTCAAAAATGGCTTTGGATGTCATTGAATAGTAAAGGTTGCAGACCCATGTTCTAGCAGGACACAGCTTCTTAGATCAATGCACTTGTTAGAATGGCCCAGTCAAAGTCTAGACCTAAATCTGAATAAAACTGTGTACGGAAACAGACGGAGGAGAGCATTTAACAACCAGCACCATTCCCATAATTTACATGGCGATGTTTGGGTTGGAATAATCGTTTGCATTACCTGCTTTTTGATGCTGTGCAGTCAGAGTACAGCCGTCGGTCTTTGCTGGCTCGATTCTGTTGCTGTGCATCATCTTCTGTGGGCTGGCTCTCTTGAACTCTTGCATCCTGAGGAGTACGTTGTCTTTTGCCCTCAGGTCTGCGTCTGCTGGAGGAAAAGCAGAAGACTGAACAGCATCCCCCGAGTCACGCCCGGTTCCTCCACAGACCACCTCCGACCCAGTGGCTGAAAACCCGGACAGAGAATCCTCATCCTGCTCATCAACCGCTCTCTTGTCCCCCGGGGTTGATTTGCTGCAGCTCTGCTGTTCTGCCTTCCTGCTCGGTCTGCCTGCTGGTTCTCTCTTGCGGACGCGCTTCAGCAACTTGGAGCAGAGGTCCACAAAATCCAGCTCGGAATCATCCATGGCGACGTCAGTAGTGTTGCATTAAAGGTGCCAAAGCAGCACGGTTCCAGCTGTCATCCCGCAAAAACAGCCAAGCGAGGCACGGAAAACAGAATAAAAACCCATTTCCTCACCTGGGAACGGATGGGAAACAAGGTCCTTAAACACAACACGGCAGACAGCAGTTGGTGTGCTAGCTATTTGTGCTAATCAAAATCTTACTGAGATTCGTTGATAGGTCCCTCATTGCCTCAGCACTCTCTCGCTGATGTTAGGAAGGTTTATTTTTACGTAACACTGCTTGACAAACAACAGAAAGACCTGAAGAAATTGTTTATGTTTCAAAACGTTTTTACCAAAAACCGCTCCATTCCTGACGTCCGGTCACGTGATAATTAACCAATAAACAGGGATTATTCAGACGACCTCTTCGCTGACGTCACTCACTGTAAAATAACATAACGTAATATTTAATATATTTTAATAGAATAAATACCGAGTTTCCGACGACAGATTTTCTGACTTGAACAAGAACCTCAAATTCTGTAGCTACACTGGCTTTTGTACTAATTAATTAATTAATGTTTCCAGCTTTATTTTGCGTTCATATGAAAAATATCCAATTCACTATGAATGCAATAATTGCTCCACTGGAAAAGGAAGTAAAAAAAAAATAAAATAAAATCTAGACCTCCAACCGTGAGCGAAACCTTCTGAGAATTGATGTGTAAAATGACATATTGTGTTAGAAATGGGTTCAGGGGGCGTGCTGTGGTGGCGCAGGGGGTTAGCACGCCCCACGTTTGGAGGCCTTAGCCCTCGACGCGGACGTCGCGGGTTCGACTCCCGGTCCCGACGACCTTTGCCGCATGTCTTCCCCCCTCTCCTCACCCTCCTTCCTGTCTGCCTACTGTGGAAAAAATACGAGCCACTAGCGCCGCAAAAACTCTTCGGAGAAAAAAAAAAAAAAAAAAAAAAAAAAAAAAAAAAAAAAAAAAAAAAAAGAAATGGGTTCAGATATGGGTTCGGGGTTTTTGATATGGGCCACATAGGCATTAGCCCGGGGTAGCATTAGAAAGGATACACACTAGCATTGGATGAAAAAAAACCCTTTGTTGAGCCCTGAACATTTTATTTTATTTTATACACGTAACAAAAAAAAAAAAAAAAGTCGCCATAGTATCCAATGAGTGTCGAGACGGCGCCCCCTACTTGCTGAAAAATATGGAGCCAAGTTTAGTTTATGGCCTTTGTCATTTGAAAATTGGTTCTTGAATATCCTCTGGTGAGTATTTTCTGATATAATTTGTTTAATCTGAATAAATATATAATAAATATTACAGTATGTCTAAAATAACGGAAAGTACAAAAACACCTAGAAGGAGCACGTGCGCGAACGTTAGTCAGATTGTTAAGCTGATTTTCAAAAAACAGAAAATTGCTCCCAAATGAGCAATTTTACAGAAAGAGCATGTGCAAGCCGCAACCTATTAACAATAAAATAACTGCGTCACTAATTAACTAATTTTATCGTTTAGGGCCATGAAGCCTTCGGCTGTTGGCTCTGTTCACCAATATTTAATAGTATGTTTATGATTCTCATAGTGATGGGAATTGCGGCTTTTTCTCGAGATCCAGATAATTTGGATGAGACACACAAGAACCGGGTCTTTCTTAGCTCCTAAACGGCTCTTCATCATTAATGTTGCGACAGTACCATGGCTAGACAAATTGATAATCGGTAGTTTATTAACCTCGAAAGGCAATTCCTCTTAGCAGTGGTGCGTACTTTATGCCAGTGGTCCCAAACTGCATTCCTCAAGGGCCAGTGTCCTGCAACTAGATGTCTCTGCTTCAACACACCTGGCTCCAATATTAGCTCATTTATATACATTATATATTTTTTTGTCTGTACTTAATTTCGATTTGACTGCTGCTGTAAAACAGAACAAGTATGAGAAGACTTTTTTTTTTTTTATCACAAATTGGTCAATCCTGACAAAGTGGGCTAACTGGTGTAAGACCAGTTTTCTCCTGTTGCTATTAGCAAGAAGATGGAAATAAAAGCGAAAGAAATGAGGGTAGTGGCACAGAGTTACAACATGGCTGCTGTTAAACATAACATCTAATCGGCTACACTGGACCCTGCGGCTGTGGGGGAAGAATCACAGACCTCCAGACTTGTCCTCCTGCAGATGTGGGCCCCTCAGCCTTAAGCCAACCTGAAATACTTGTAAAACTTTATATTGATAGAAAGTTTAGTGGAAGGAAAAAGTGAGTGTGCAAGTTAACATCTTCGTAATAGTTTAAATGCCGATAAATAAAAAAATCCCGATAAACTGAATTAAAAACAGTTGGAATAAGACACAGCATATAGTAAACATGAGTTCACTTTTTGACGTCGAGTGTTTTTAAATGCACCTGTAAATTAATTATGGAGGAGTTGAGCATTTACACACTAGGCTAAACTCTGAAGGAAAGAAATATAAATGTATATTTTTAAGTATACAGCTATAAAGAGGGGGAAATAGGCAATGGTTTAGGTATTAGAAGATTCAATATGGGGTATGTGGCCAAAGTTGATGCTAAAGGACAGAAAAGTTGCACTGAAATGAATGACACACACCAACAGTAAAAGTATTGCCTCATTCAGTCAACAGAGTACTGGCGTTCTTCTGTTGCACACAGTTTATTTAACAATATGGTATATAAGTAAGAAATGAATCTTTTACCAGTTTATACAGTGATTTCATTCTCTCTTCCTTATATTTATAGTATTTTGCTTAATAGCTTGATTTACAATAGGAGAAAAAGGAAATCCCCCCAAATTCAAGTGTTTGTGAGAGGAACGACGGTTGATGACAATGAAGCTTTCCTTACGGTGAATCTCAAATGTTGCCCTTTCACCCGTTGATAGCTCACAACTTTAGTGTAAAACCTGGGGCTTTTGGGAATCATCTGAGATCGTTTTCTGCAAAACAACCTGTTATCATTCCACCTCAGCTTAGGGGGCTGGTCTCTTTCTCACGCTCTCTTTACACTTTACATTTGTATGACAAGGGAAAAAAATAAAATAAAAAATAAAAAGGTATGACAATTTTCTTATTTTTTTTTAGTCAAACCCAACAACTTTCTACACCAGCAGAAGAATTTTTTTATATTTTTTTTCCAATTTGAGATTGAAGTCCGCAGTCCTCTGTGAAAACTCATTCAGAGCAGTGTTCCTATTAGTGACGGTGAGGGTCTGTGCATCAGTGTCTTCATGTGCGCCTGCATACATGCCAGCGAATACGCAGCCTGCCGCAGGCCAGCTCCTACGTTAATACGACCGAGTGCTCTTCAAAAACACGCACAACGAAAAGTCGGAAAAAAAAAAAGGGAGCCGTTGCCGTCCCTGAATGCATCGTCTCGCAGTAATGGTACAATACTAGATTACAATTGCCAGGAATGACGGCTCGCGAAGAGAAAAAACAAACCTGTCCCGATTCCCAGACAAAAAAGATATTTTTACAGTTTTAACACAAAAACGCATGACTTTTTTTTCAAAAAAGAAAAAAAAAACGGTACAAAATAAAAGATATGAAAGGTATAATGCAATTTTACATTTTTCTAAAAAAAAAAAAAAAAGAAGGCATGAAATCATACCACAAATGAAAATAAACTGAGTACGGAACACATTTGGTCTCAACCAAAAATATATTCTTTGTGATTTAATTTTATTTTATGAAGAAAACTTGCAAATTCCTCAAACATTTTAAGGAAAAGAAAAACAAACCCGACGCTTCGGGTTTAGGAAACTATTACATTCCCAAGAACAGTTTGTTTCTTGACCGAGTTTATTTTTAGTCACCTCTCGCCCTCCCCCCAAAAACAGCTGAAACTTTTTACATGTCAGTACAAAACGAAAACGTTCTCAATCTTAGAAAAAACGAACAAAGCCCTCTGGTGGGGTAAAGAGTCCGAGGGGGAAACTGGGGAGTAGAGGTGAGGGGGGCACTGGGAGAGAAAAGAGTTCTTTTTTGCTCCCAGTTACAAAATGCTACAACCCCTCCACGAACCTCTCCAGCGTGTCCCCGGTGGCGTCACCCACCAGCCCCAAGTCGCTGCTCAGTGCCCCCCTGTTGGGCGTGTTGAGCTGCGGCAGCATGGCGCTTTGCTCCGGTGTCCCCAGGTGTCCCTGCTCCAGCGACTGTAGCGGGCCGCCCAGCACCGGGTGGGGCGACCCCGAGTGCGGCAGGGCCGGGTGCTGCGGCGAGGGTTGCGGTTGGTTTTGAACTTGCCGCGAGGGGCTGGAATGTGGCGGCGGTTGTTGCTGCTGCGCAGGCGACTGGACGGGTGCCGGGGAGCGGACCTGGTTGCCGAGGGCGTTGGCCAGTCCTGGCTGGGCAGAGAGGTGGGCGGCGCCCTGAGCTTGGCCGGCCAGCAGGTGGGTCTGGGGGCTCATGGGGCTCGGGTGGGCCGGGGAGCCCATCTGCTGCTTGAGGACGGCCTGCTGCTGCTGGGGGAGCTGCGCCTGCTGTTGCTGCTGCTGCATGCGCTGATGCAGCAGGTTCTGAGCGGAGTCCATGCTCATCCCGGATTGGGCCATCTGGGCCATTGGTGGGAGCTGACCCATAGTTACGCCCCCTGCCCCAGCAGCGCCCGCCTGCTGCATGGCTATCTGCTGCTGTTGCTGCTGCATGCGGATGTGGGAGTACATCACAGGAGTTCCCTGCGGCTGATTGGGAAACTGACCGAGGTGACCCTGCGGCATCACCCCTTGCTGCTGCGGCTGTTGTTGTTGCTGCTGCTGCTGCTGCTGCTGCTGTCGCAATAGCTGCCGGCGGTAGAGCTCCTGGATCTGCGGGTTGGCGTTGTGAGCCGCGTTTATCAGCTGCCCTGAGCCCAGCTGGGCCATGCCCTGCACCGGAGCCTGCTGCGGCTGCTGAGGGGGCATCGCCGCCCTCTGCACCGGCCCGCCTTGCATGGCTATGGTCTGCATCGCTGGCATGCCGGGTTGCTGCTGCTGAGGCTGCTGCGGCTGACCAGCCTGCGGCTGTGGCTGCTGCTGCGGCTGGCTTGCGTGGTACTTGGCTGTCCGCTGTTTGATGAAAGCTGCCATTAGCTGCGGGTTGGACTTCAGGATGTTGAGGACCTGCTGCTGCTGCTGCGGGGAGCTTGGGGACTTCAAGGTGCGCAGGAGGTCCTGAAGGGCGTTTGGGGGTATGGTGCCTGTTCTCTGGGGGGTTTGCGGCCGCGGACCTGGTTGCTGCGGCATCAGCATCCTCTGCTGACCCTGTTGCCCGGGCGCCATCATGGCTCGCTGGATGCTCATGGCCTGCTGCGGCGTGTTCTGGTTTGGAACCACGCCTGGCTGTTGGTTCTGAGCTGGCATGGGGCCGGCGGCTGCGGGCCACTGCCCCAAACTGGGCTGCTGCATGACCTGGGGGCCGCGGGGCCCCGCCACCATCTGCATGGTTTGAGCCATGCGCTGCTGCTGCGTCTGCTGGGGGGTCATGGGTAGGCCATTCATGTTGACCCTGTAATTCTGTTGGTTCTGCTGTGCCTGCGCCATCATCTCTATGTGGTGCGCCATCTTGATGGCGGCAAGAGGTGCCTGCTGCTGGCGCTGCTGAGGCGGCTGAGGGAGAGGAGACTGCTGCTGATGCAGGGGCGAGGCGTGGGGGCCCGGCTTGCCCTGCGACACGCTCGCCTGCGGCGGGCCCGCTCGCGGCACGCCGGGGAAGGCGGGGGACGTGACGCCCGCCGAGTTGGGCGTCGGCGGCTGGTTGGACAGCGGCTGCTGCGGCGTCTGAGGAGTGCTGGGCTGGGCGTGGGACGTGGGAGTGCTGGGCGCGGCGGCAGCGGGCGGGGACGGCAGCGGCATGGTCCGGCCCTGCATGGTGGCCATTCTCCTCCTCATCAACTGCGCCTGCTGCAGCCGGTGCTGCAGCTGCTGCTGTCGGAGCTTGTGCTTGATGTTCAGGCAGAACGGGACCGGACACTTGTTCTCCTGGCAATGCTTGGCGTGGTAGCAGCATAATGCGATGAGCTGCTTGCACACCGGGCAGCCCCCGTTGGTTTTGCGCTTGCAGCCCTTGGTGTGCTGCACCACCCTCTTCATCTTCTGGCAGGACGGCAGAGAGCAGTTGGCGTTGCGGCACTGACATGCGTGGACCAGAGACTGGATGCAGCGCTGGATGCTCAGACGCCGGCTCTCCTGCGGGCTTTTGGAGGCTTCGCCGCTTTGGCTGTTGTTGTCGTCGTCCAGGCCGAGACCCCACTTCACCATCTGGTGCTCGTGGCCCTTCGTGTTGTAGCAACTAATGCACAGATCAAAGTCCTGAAGCAGAGAAAATAACAGGCGAGTCAAGTCAAGTTTATTTATACAGCACATCTCAGCAACAAGGCAGCTCAAAGTGCTTTACATCATAAAAACGTAATACAGTAACCAATCATGAAACAAGCAACAAACATATTTTGTCAAATAGTATTAGTATACCATATTTTCTGCACTATAAGTCGCTCGTTCAACTAGCCACACTGAGTCATATTGCTTCCTCTTCGTGGCACATTTCTGACTGGTGTGACTTATACTCCAGATCAACTTGTAGTTCAGAAAGTACAGGAATCACAATTTCTATAACTTAAACTACCATTATAAAGTCAGAAAATTGGATTTGTTTGAGGCTACCAAAATGGTGAAGTGTTCAGATTATTTGTTAAGTGCTTTGTATAACAAAAAATAAAAATAACCAATTATGAAGCAAGCAAACATTACGTTTGGTCAAATGCCAATCAAAATAATCAAGAGTAATCATGAAATATATTTATCAATGTTCCAATTTGTTTTTAATCTATAGGAACTCTAAACAAGTGAGTTTTTAGCCTTAATCTGAAGGAACTCTGTTTCAGCAGTTTAGTAGTTTTCTGGAAGTTTGTTCCAGATTTGTGGTGCATAGAAGTTGAATGCATGTTTGGTTCCTGTGTATTCAGAACATTAAAATGTTTTGTTTCTAAGCCATTTTGTGATTTATAAACTAACAGAAGCATGTTAAAGTCTCTAAGTTAAGAGGGGCACATTAACCTCAAACAAAATTCTGCTTCCTGTGGACGCTTTTTGAAACAAGACGTAAAGAAACAAACAAAAGAGTGACCCACCTCACACACAGTGCAGTGCCAGCGTGTCTCCACGTGGTGTTTGCACTCGTTGCAAGTGTAGACGAAGCGATCTTGTCCCTGGTTGTGCAGCTCCACCAGCATGCACATGGTGCTCCACTTGCACCTCCTCAGGGAGCTGAACTCCCAGTGTTTGTCCCTCGCCAAGGTCAGGAAGGCGTCCCGGCCGTCCATCAGGTCGCAGGAGATCATGGGGTCCGGGTCGACGATGGGCGGCAGGGTGTTGGCCAGGGGGCCAGAGTGAAGATGGATCACAAAGAACACCTAAAAATAAAAATAAAAAAATCCGTAAAGGAAAAGAAGGAAATCAATCCAAAACAGTACAGACTTGCCGTTTAAAGGCACAGCGCCGTCAGCTGGAGTCTTAACTTAGTTTTGCAATGAATTTGAGTTATATTAGGAGGTTTTTTCAATAATTTAATTTAAAAAGGCAAATAAAATAAAAATGCTACAAATACTAAGGATTAACAAAAACATTTAAATGTTTTTGTTAATCATTTGATAAAATTTGATATCAATTTTATCAAATTTAAATTAAAAGGTAAGTTACGACACAATATCACAAATTTTCTTTTCATTGAACTTTCTGTTTTTTGCTTAGAGACCGCTCTGTGAGCAGCCAGCCAGTTTACCTTTTTTCTATACTAAACCCTCCCGCTCCCCAAAAAGGAAATTTACAAGATGTTTACAAATGTTAAATAATAGGAAAAAATATCAAGCTGAAATACCTACATCCAGTTCCATGGATTGTTTCAGAAGACACTTTTTTTTTCTGCAAAATGGCTCAAGTCCAGTCAGATTGGACAGAGAGCATTTAAGCATCAATCTGGTAAGAAAACCTTTTAAAAACAAGCTGACCTCTTTGTGCTTCTCCATGGTGGCGTACAGCTTCTGGGACAGATCATTCGCTACGTTCGGCATCCCGGGCTTCTTCTTGTTGGCTCGGCTCACGCTGCTCTTGTTTTTATTCGTCTTCTTGTTGTTCTTCTTCTTGGCGTTTTTGCTGTCACTCGGGGTACCCTGAGGGACAACATTTAGACGTTAGAGGACAGACTCTGATCACAAAAACCTCTCCATGCCACCATTACTCTGTTCATTACTGATGTTCGATGCATAAACCATCACATTTTCTGACATTTTAGGCAAAATTTTTTTTCTTTTTTAAAAGAAGGATTTTGTTTACTCCCATTTTATTGATACATTTCTAATATAGGCTTATTTGAAGTATCTGCAGGACGTACCAAATTTTTTTATCCGATTAATTGTCAGAATAATCTACGGCTCAATCAATAATCAAAATAATCGTTAATTGTAGCGATAATTTCATCAATTCAAAAGAGAAATTTAAGGGATTAAGGTTCAAATATTTGTAAGTTTCTCACTAAGCGACGGTACCTCTGGAGTTTCCGTGGCCGCAGTGGTTTCCTCCTTCTTCCTCTCCTCTTCCTCCTGCTCCAGCTCCTTGATGCTCTCCTCCAACACGTTGGGCCAGAAGTCGCCTTCAAAGTACGGCAGCTCATTGGCGCTGGTCAGCCGGTCCTCAGTCGCCTGTTTGAAGATGTCCTGCGGAAAAGACGTAGGAAATTTTGATCAATAATTAAAAATGATGATTTTGACATAAAGTGTTGCCATTAACGTCGTCCTCTCTAAGAACCTTTACCTACCTTGTAGTCATGCAAGATCCTCTCAGCAAAAGCTTTGTCCAGCATTTTCCTGTACCACTCCTGCAGTCTCTTCGGTTTGGGGATCTTCTGCTCTGGAGGATGGCAGTGGAAGATGTAGTCGTCTCCCTCGCTGGGCGGACACGCCCAGATGTGGCCCTGCGTGTAACTTCAGAACCGCACAGACCAAAGCTCATATCACTAAGCAGCTCCGGTAGGAAACATTTTTTATTTATTTTATCAATTTTATCAAATAAAAAATGTAGGACTTACCCAAGTTTTTTGACATACTCAAGATAGCCAATGAGAATTTCATGGTACACCGCTGTTCGTAGAACTCTGGGTCGGAAGAAGTGAATACTGTCGAGGTATGATATGTAGACCCGTCTGCAAAGTCGGAAAGAACAATGTCAATTTAACAGATTAAGTCAATTAGAGGTGAAGACCATTTAAGTACAAGATCATTTAAAATTCACTTCCGTAATTAAATTGAAAATGTATAAATAATTTGGGTTTATTTCCAACAAAGTGATGCATTCCAAGAATTTGTGCTGATGATTATGGCTGAGAGAGAACAAAAACCCAAACTTTAGTTTAGAAATATTTTGTATATTTGGCAGTTTGGATACCAAACTGGTTCCAGGTACCAAGCCCTGCCGGAGAATGAAAACAGCTTCTCCATAAAGCATAAAGTGCATTACAACATCCTATTAAAATGCTGCATTGATTTTAGACTTGATGAACACAAAGTGGACCAACACCAGCGGATGACATGATCACCATGGCGCCTCTCCACTCTTCTTCTAGTCTCTGGGACCTTGATGCAAACAAAAGAATGCTAAGTTTTCTTCTGAAAACAGGACTTGTGGATCTCTAACCAACAGTCCAGTCCTTTTTCTCTTCACAGGAGATTCTGACAACAGTTGTATTGTTTTTATGTCCTGGGTTTACGTCTGGGTGTTATGCACCTGCTGCAGTTCACAAATTCCACAAAATCAATTTTTCTATGTGGAGTCCGCCGTGTGGTTGTGTTTTTTTTTGTTTTGTTTTTTGTAAGCGTCAAAAGAGTAGTGAAATATTCACGTAATATTGGTAAATATCCATTTTCAGTCACAAAAGCAATACTAATATCTGATATTTGGCCTAAATTTTCTAATAAATGCATCACTAAAAATTCTGAAAGAAACTATTGAAATGTATAGCCCTGGGTGTAACGAATTCATGTACATTTAGTTTTTGAACTGAAACACATTAATTGTTAATTAATTTGGGTTCATCTATATATGCATAAACAAACCAACCTAGTGTTAGGAAATGGGCATTCGGAGCCGTACTCCTGCACGTGCATGCCGAAGAAACAAACATCCACACCATCGATCTCCTCAAATGCAAAAAGTGCTTTGGTTCTGTAGGGAAAGGTGTCGGGCATCTCACCCGTGTCCACAAACCTGACATGAAAGGAACATAAAAAAATATTAAAAATGTACACAAATATGATGGCGATGGTGTATATTTTGCCCTCTTAGAAAGTATAATTTCACACACTGTAACAGTCAAATGTAATTGGTGTCCTCTGGTATACAAAGATGCTTTCTTGAAGCTTTTGAATAATTGTTTATAAAATAAAGAAGCGAGGTTTACTATTTTGAACCAGACATCTTGTAAAAAAAAAATGTAAAAAAAGACTATCAAAAAGCGCATAGTGGCAAAGAAAGTGGTAAAAATAAACCCTTTTAAATTCTGAACGCATTTGTTTGTTTGCTTACAAAAAATAAATTTAATGGGAGAAAATCAAAGACAGAGGATGGCATTTAAAAATAAATCAAATATTTAAAAGTCTGTTTTTAGGAAAATCTAATTTGAATATTTTAGGTTATGGAAATGAAGAAATCTGGACTCTTAATTTTATTCTTTATTATGGCATAGAAAGTCTATTATTATTCATACCTTTCAAGAATATATAGAAACTCTGTTAAACAGAAACACGGAAGGAGCGCCTGAAGAGGTTACAATGTAGAACTGAAAGGTCATGTGAGGAAGATTGTGTTAATCAATAAGGAGCAAACACCATTAATCAGTAAACCTGATGATAACAAGCTGTTCAATCAGGGATTGTGTTCCTTTCAGGGGGGAATGAGCGAAGCAGACTTGCAGTAGCAGTGAGTCAAACCCATTTTGTGCAACATGTAGGTTGTACAGTTAGTCTGTCGAGTCAGAGACAAACACAACCCGTTTCTTAAACCAGGGGGGGGTTGAGGTCGGCCGACCCGTTCCAAGCTCACCTGGCTTTCATGCCGGGTTTAACTTCCACCGTTTTGTCAGAGCTTGCTACCACTCGCACAAACACTTCCCCGGCCTCCGGATGGTTCTGCCTCTTCAAGTATTTATTCACACGGTCCTCTATGTACATTCCCAGTCGGGTGGACTGTAACCCTGAAGCGAAGCAGCACATTCAAGCAACATTTAAAAACCAACTCTGGCACTTATTCGGATTGTAAAAAAGGAAGGAATTTCATCGAGACTTCAAACATTAGGTCGCCATTAAAAGTAGCACAGTCTTAAAGATTAATGCAATAATCTTAATGAAAGTGCAGAAAAAAACCCATCACGGCTAAGAATAGGGTGTGCTTACTTTTAGCGGTGAACTTGTTTTCTTTCCGTGATTTTGCACTTTTCTTCAAACAGTTGTCACAGATGAATCTGAACACATTAAGAGAAAAATGTCACTTTGTTTATCTGAACACAAATAAGAGATTTAGAAAAATACAGCAAGAAAGAACTTCTCACCCTGATGGCCAAATAACCTCGTAGTGTAAAACACAGATCTGGTGCATTTTGCGTCCACAATCTTTACATTCAACAAATCTGGATGGAAAAAACCCCAGAAATTAAACATCTTTAATCTGAGGATTTTATGTTTTAGATAAAGGTTTTTGAGGTGGTCCTGGATAAATTTAGCCTCATTTCATAAAAGGTTACTAATGACTTCAGAGTCCATTGAAAAGATCGAGAATGAAAAGCCTTCAGGAACACATGGTCAATTTAAGACTACTTTCGAAAAAATATATTAAGACAACTTAATATCTTTGGTTTCAGATTGATGCTAGTAAAGTCACAAATAAAATCTGTGTGATTCAAATGCTTTGAAAAATTTGCCAACATCAACAGCCCACATTAAGTTTTATGAATAGCATATTGTTAGTTTTTTACAATGTTAAAAAAAAAAAAAAATAATCTGAATTCCTCAGCTAGAACTATAAAACTAAGATGAAATAAATGCTGCCAGAGTTTTACTAAAAAATAAAAGACAACATAACAAGAGGACACACTCTGGAAGCACTTTGATTCATTAAAAACACTTAATATGAGACAAAATGTTGAAAATTAACAATATCTAAACGACAGGAAAAAGCAACCTAAGGTTGATGTGTGTGAAGGGAATTTAAATCAAACTCATTTGATTTAAATGAATTTCTCAGGAAAAGGATGTGCAGGGAAACCTACTAAAAACAGAATTTCATTTTAAAGACAGCAACTTTAGGAAAATAATGAAAGTATTTGTTTTACTTACGGTTCAGGGTCAAGAACATCATTCTTCCTGCGTTCAAACTGGTCTTTTGATATCATTCTGAAGAGTTGAGAAAAACAAGAGCAAAAAAACTTTATTACCATCATAACACAATGTCTCAAGTAAATATAAATCATTTCTTACATTTAAAGAAACTTTACATGTGGAATAACTATGGATTAAAAGTTCTACATCTAATTTAATGAAAATACAACAAAAAACACAAATTTGAGCATTGCCGTGTTCGCAACAAACATGGCTGCTTCGGTGCCTGAATTAATTTAGCGTTCACTCACGTCTGCGGCTGTGCGGGATCATCTCCTAACGTCACACTGTCTCCCTGGATCTCATTGAAGCATTTTTCACAGAAATGATACCTGAAGGGGAATAAAACACATCCATACTCTCAATGCAACTCCAACCAAAAAAGGTCGTCGTACGGTACGCACATCTTTGGAACCCCGATGATTTGATGTTTTGCTACTTGTTTGTGACTCCCCAAGTGAGGTGTGCACCAACTACAGCGTGTTTTTATGTTTTCTGACAGACGGTGGGGAATCCTGGAGCTCCCATTGAGAGTGTAAATGAGCTGTGCTGCAAGAGTCTGATGCAGTCTCTCTAACGCTGCTGCTCGCTCTAAGTGAATTGTGTAAGTGAGAAGAAGGGGGGGGGAAAAAAGTTGTAGTTGCGCTAATCATGCAGCAGGGGGAGGAAGAAATCCAAAATGTGAGTGAAAATGTGCCACATCTCAGCTGCTAGGCAGCAGGTAATGATGGGCGAAGATGTTTGTAGCTTTAAACTAAGATTATTTTTTGATCGTTACAAAAGAAACAGCTAGAAGGACATATCAGTCGAACAGAACCTGGCTGCAAAGTATGGACAAGGCTGTTCAAATGCCTCAATTTAATATGAAGTAAACCTGCAGATACAAGTTAGAATTTTTCAAGGTGCTTGGATTTGAAACACACTAAAACATTCTGGGGAAAAAAAACACGGTGCAGACGTACCTGTTTTGGTAGCTGTAGTAGGTGCCTCCGGTAGGTATGGTGCAGAGCTGCTTGCCATAGCAACAGAGAGTTTGAGGGGAGAACTCGTACTGCGGAAACAAAGAGCGGCTCATAAATTTATCAGCAAGCGTTTTCAATCGGAAGCAGAAAAACTGGTCTGATTATTCAACTTTCTGACTTTTTGTGTGCAATTCTCTATATGTTGGAGGAGTGGCGCGAAGAATTGCAAAGAAAAACAGTTCGCATCAAACCCTATTCATGCTGCTTTACTAATTCTCAAACAAAGCACAGAGAAAACAGAGCAGTACAAATGCAATCCACAATATGTATGTACATTTCATACTGGAACAAGGCATTTTTAAACCAACCACAAATCTATATTTTTTCAAATTCTGTCATGTTTTGTTGTTGTTTTTCTTACCATTTAAAAACACTCACTCCAAAGAGACAGATTTTGATGGCTTTAACGCCATACATCCATTTTTACAACAGTTTTGATGTAAGAATTGTTTTAAAACAGTGTTTAGTTTTTCCACACACTGAAATTTATAAAAGAACACATTTATCAACAAGTCGTATCAAAACAGAGCAAAAAAAAAAACTAGCATTAGTTTGTGGAGCACTTCCACAAACTAGTATAATAAAAAATGTATAATGCTCTTAACATGAAAATCTCAAACAAAAATTTTGAAAACACTCATTTAAAATATCAATCATGAGTATAAAACATGAGTACTATATCTTAAGTCTACATTGAGTTATAAACATGTATAAAGATTATTATTGCTGGAATGCCAGGTAGTTCTTTTTATAGTAAGAGAAAGAAGATTTTAATGTAAAAATGACTTAAGTGTGAATGAGATAAAAAAAAAAAAAACATTGGAGGAATCAAGCTAACCACAGGATGAATCTTACCTTCCTCCCGCAGCAGTATCCCAGACCCTGCATGACTGGGTCGATCTCGGACTCGAAAACCTCCGCCAGCTTAGAGCAGTACTTGTAGACGCGGGACGTCTTGCGGTTGTAAAGCCAGGCGTTGTTGAACATCAGCCACACGTCGTCCACATACTGCCAGGGCTCTTGGTACTGTCCCGTGTCAAGCTTGCGCTTTATCGTGGACAGATCGATGGGGTTCTTAACTATATCGAAGTAGTCCTAGAGTAACACGGGAAGGAAAAGTATACACGAGTCAAAATGGCGCCAAGTGTGTCCACTAATAGCGCCGGACACGGAGGGAGTTTTTGTGATTCGTACCGGGATCCCGAGGAGCATGGGGTCTACAGGCTGTCTGAACGGCAACGACTCCGGGTCCTGCCTGTACAGAGACTCCAGAGTCGGCATCAGAGCCTGCCGCAACTCCTCAGGCTTGAATACTGAAATAAACAATACAATAAGTTAAGGGTTTGGAAATACAAACATTTTCTGTCCCACCCGACAGTATAGCACTCAGAATTGGTTAAGCGTCAAAGAAGAAGCCAAGCAGATTAATTTTCACAGGTGGAGCATTACAGCTTTTGCTATAACGCTGCACTTGATATAAATTTAAAAAAGAAAACTATCAGAATTTGCTTTGGGTGTATTTTAATCGCAAGGAAAAAAAAAAAAAACAGAAGTTGACATGAAATACGTTTTGGGAATCTGCTTCTATACCTCTTTTTCTTATCAAGACCTGGAAAATACTTGAATCAAATTCCATACTTTAAGACTTTACCACAATGTAGGATCTCTGCGTCCCCAAATAATTTTAAAGTCAGGGCTTATTTTGAAATGGACGTAGTCAAAATAGCCAGGTGGACCGCAAGTACAAAGATGGAGAACAAAAAAATTAAAGGCCCAGTTGGGAGCGAAAGGCCTTGAACATTTTCCTAGATACATCAGTCTCGGATGCACGAGACTCACTTTTCCGCCGTGACTGGGAAGGAGACGAGGAGGTCGTGCCGTTAGTTCCGTTCTCCTCCTCCTCTTTGGGTTCCGTCTTCATTTCTGGCTTTTTCTCCTCCACCTCCATTGGCTCTGGCTTTTCCTCAGGCTCCTCCTTTTTCACTGAAGCTGAGGCAGAGTCGTTCTCAGCCTGTAGTCGAGAGAACAATCGTTAAACCTGTTGCAATAAGTTATAAATCAATTAAATGCATGACAGCACAATCGTTTCCAGTTGTATGATTGCTTGTTTCTTGTGTCTCTGTTTTTCTACCAAAGACTGAATGACAAAAAAAGCTTTAGTCTGATGGATTGGTCTCAACTCAACCTTTTTATGAAAAGAGAAGGATTTCATTATTAACTTTATTTGTAGTTAATACTGAATGAGTTGTCTTGTTTATTTATTTTGGATATTTAAAATGTCTTCCAGGTCCAGTTAGATTTCTGTTAAAAATAAAAGTTGATTGATTTTTGATAGGGTGAACTTGCTTTATTATGCCATTACTATAATATTACTTGAAAATGATCTCAAAATGATAATACCTTGATTTCAATATTATCATTTATCGCAACAATTTCTGGGTGGGGTCAAAGCATAAAATCGAGCAAATACCAGAGGAAAATTTATTATTTAAATTTAGTAAAAGTCTAAATATATATATATATATATATATATATATATATATATATAAAGTTGTGAGTTACAGCCCCAACACTGACAGTTTTAGACACGCTACTCAAACTCACCTCTGTCTTGGGTTCAATTTTCCCACCAGCAGCTTCAAACTCCTGTTGGTCTGTTCGCGTTTCTGCTTTGAGATCCTGGGCGGGCAGGTCGGCTCCGACGTGCTGTGAGTGCAGGTCAGCGCTGGCGGCGGAGGCAGGCGTGGGCACTCTGTTGTCCAAACTGGCCCCCGGCTGAGAGAGCTGAGACGAGAAAAGACAAAGGAGATGATGAAGGAAGGGGAAATATGAAGCTTTTCAAACCAGTGTCAAGCCCATCAATATATGTTACTGGATAGGACTGTGCCTGTTAGCCGCTGTAGCTAGTGACCCACACCTGCAGGCGACAT
Organism: Xiphophorus hellerii; assembly: GCF_003331165.1. Taxonomy (NCBI): domain Eukaryota; kingdom Metazoa; phylum Chordata; class Actinopteri; order Cyprinodontiformes; family Poeciliidae; genus Xiphophorus; species Xiphophorus hellerii. The sequence continues at coordinate 23,931,719 of NC_045676.1, read as the reverse complement.
CACTATGCATTGAGTCATGGTCACAACACCTTGCTGTTCCAATGCGGGATGAGCAGGAATCTGGTGAAGAACAACTCAAAACCACTTGTATTCTTTTTATTCCCCCTTTGCTCCCCATGTCAGCTCTACCCCAAACATGGACTCGTTCCCATGGATACGGACTGACAACAGCCCCACTACCCGACAGAGAAGAGATTGTGTCAGGATACAACACCAAAAACCACGCAAACATTTACCACACTAAAGAAAGTATGTAAGAAGCCCAAACAGAACATTTAGTCCGTCACAGTTTTAGTTTTCCTGTTTATTTATGTTTATTTTGGGATTATTAATAAATGGCCAAAACAAACTGAACTCTGCAGCACTGGTACATGTTAAGGTTATCAAAGTCAAGCTAGCATAATTGACTTATTTCCTATTTTCTTGATTTTTTTTATTTTTTTACTGACCTGATAAATGAGATATCCTTGGACAGGGTTTGTCCAACCTTCTCCAACACAAATTTAAGACTTTTTGAAAACTTTTAAGACCGCTATGAGTGGAATTTAAAACCGTTAGAGACAGAAATGTACAAAGGAAAATCCCAATTAAATTGCACGGGTTTGCAAGAGAGGTAAGCCAATGGCTAAGATGAACACCGGTCAGCCAACTGGCGATAAATTTGCACTTACCCGTGACGGACGTAAAAAAGCTGGTAAGGTTTACCCTAACTAGCTAGCTAACAAGAATAAAGCTAGCTATCTGTCGTGCCAACTTTGAAGCTAGATAGATAGGGTAGCATCTAGTTAGCGGTAGCTGGCTCAAGTCACAGAACGCAGCGAAGATGTCTGTGCATGACTCAAAGTTTTGCGTAGCAGTAAATTCCTGTGAATAAAAAGGAAATTATCGAATATATGAGATTAAATAGTCCTGCCGCCACAAAATTTAGGACCTGCTCACTTATTTTTTCCAATAAATTTAAGACATTTTAAGGACTTAGTTTTAGATCCTTAAATTTAAGATTTTGCAAGGCTGTATGGACACTGTGCTTTTTAGTTGGTGTGGTTCAGACAGTTAATAGCAAAAGAATGTGTCCCTCTTTCAGATTCTTTGCATGATTGTGTCATTTTCGCAACCACCCATATTCCCAACTCAATGCATAGCAATGACGTGATGTCCAATCCAGTAATCTATCTCAATGGTCAACCCTCCGCCCCACCCGCTTTTCCTGCATGCAGGGTTGCAGCTAATGACACAAACAAGGCTCCTGTGTTCACCATTGCTCCCTTAAGACAAAATGTGTGAAATTCTCTTTGTGATGGCGGCTACAGACAGTGGTGAGGATGCAGTTATCAGAAAGGTGGACGTGAATGGGAAGGGTGGGTGGGTAGATGGCATTCAGAGGGATGGAAGGCGAGGGTCAAAAATTCGAGGGCACATGCGGAGGGACTCGGTCTCACCGGCGTGGTAGGGGGCTGAGGAGGGGGCTGCGTCTGTCCCGCCGCAGGGAGCTCCGCCTGGGGTTGGGGCTGAGAGGGGCAGGGCGGGACGGCCCCCTGTGCTGGGGCCGGGACGGGGCCGGGGAGGGTGGGAGTGGAGCTGCGGCTGGAGGACTGGGGGTGCGGCAGGTTAGTGGCTGCCCCAGCCACGGAGGCCGAGGAAGCGGCGGGTGGAGGCGTGGAGCGCAAGGGGGTTTGGGAGGAGGCTAGCTGAGGGCCCAGTGGGGGCCCCAGTGCGTTCATGGGGAGGTTAGCGTTCGGTTGCTGCTGCTGCTGCTGAAGAAAAAGGACACACAGAGCAGGACGGACAAAAACACAAGATAAGCGGACAAACGCACAACAACATGTCAAACGGACAACACCGCGAACAACACAGGGTTTAGAGAGCGCACTGTTATGGTATGACCATTTGAAAACAGAAAATAGTTACTTTTATTTTAGTTTTTTTGGGAATAATCTGAAATTAACGTGACTTTATGACGCCTTTAGAAAAGGTTAAAATGTCAAATTAGTCATGAGATCAGTTCACTACAACTCCACATCCTGCGTCTCACCTGAGTGACGGGAGCCTGCGCCGGAGGCTGGCCCATGCCCGGACCCACGGTAACATTCATGGCACTGGACACAGAAACGGCACCAGATCCGGGTGCGAAATGGGTCTGAGGCAGGAACTGTCCCTGACTGGGCGTCTGGCCCACCATGTTGCTGTGTCCAGGCATAATGCCCTGTGCCTGAGGCATCCTGGAGGGAGACATCCCCACCTGCAGGGCCAGAGCACAAGATTACGATGAGCACAGGAACATTACAAGAGAAACATTGAGAGTTTCACCAGGACTAATTTAAAACCACAAACACTCATTTTTAAGCTTTGACATGCCAAACATATTTTTAGACTTGGAATTGAATGCTTATCAAAATTTGGTGTCACAAGCCTTTGTAAAAATCATCAATATATCCAACAAATCCTTTTTTGTACTGCACTTTTTTTAAGAACAGTGATTTTTTTTCTAATTCATTAGACAATAAAAATAAACTGCGAGTCAAGTGATTTACAGACAAAATATCTAAAGAATTTAGAAAGACTTAAACGTCCAAAATAAAATTCAACTGCTTTGAAAATATTTATCTACAAGAAATAAGCAACCAAGGGTAGGCCTGTCATGATAAGAAATTTTGCTGGACGATAAATTGTTCCAGAAGTTAATGCGATACACGACAATATTGATGTTTTGAGACCATTTTTAAGTAAAATTACGGTAATGGAAAAATAATAATTCAGGAACACATTCTAAAAGATCAGTAAACTTTAAATTCTAATGAACAATTAACACTTGAAAATATTTTAAATATCCAAAATAAATAAACAAATAAAATTAACTTTGAAGTACTTGTAAGCAAAATTGTCCTTCAAAATAAGGGCTAGTTGAGACCAAAACAACAAACTTAAGACTTTTATCATCCAGTTTTAGGTAGAAAGAGAGAAAAAAAAGTGATAAACAATAAATCATGCCAATGGGAATTATTGAGTTTGTTTTAATTTAACATGTGATTAATTGATTTATTGATTATTGTGACAGGCCTAACCAAGGGTTTCATTAGAATTTATTAATGTGACTAAAATGTGATGGAAATGTACAAGAACTACCACTACAAACTGGAAAGAGTAGAAAAAACAACTTAGTAATAGTGGCAGTATTGGCATACCGTATTATGCAAGTCACACTTTTTTATCATTGTTTAGCTGGTCATGTGACTTATAGTCAGGTGAGACTCTTATGCTTTTTTTCCTCTTCATGATGCTTTTTTTTTATTAGGAAGACTTGTACTCCAGATCAACTTACTCTTCAGAAAATACAATAATTATAACTACCACTGTTTTAGTCATTCGCAACATAAAAATCAAACAAATTGGACTTGGCTGAGGCTTCTAACATGCTGAAGTTTTACGTTTATTTATGTAGCAAGAAGGCAGTCCAAAGTGCCTTATAAATAAAATAAACCAATTATTTCATAACCAATTATGAAACAAGCAACAATCGTATTTTGTCAAATGACATCATCAAAATAATCAAGAGTAATCATCATTAATGTTCCAATTGTTTTTAAGCAAAGGCAACTCTGTGCAGGTGGGTTTTTAGTCTCGATATAAAAGAACTCTGTGTTTCAGCAGTTTTTCGGTTTTCTGAAAATTTCTTCCAGGCTATACGTGCATAAAGACTAAATGCTCCAAGACAGTCTCCCTGTGTGATTCTTACCGCTGGGACAGAGCTGATGTTCATTTGCTGTGGGTGGGTCATAGGAGAAGCTGCTCGGGGTCCCATCGACGTCTGGGCGTTGGATAGAGTCATGTGGTTGAACTGGTTCATACCTGTAACAAACAAACAGGCAAAATGTTCAGCAACAATCAAACGTGTGTAGAGGAATACAAACAAAGTCCAGCGAAACAGACTGTTTCCATTCAACTTGTGTGTGCACGTAGCACCGCATTATGTAATAAAATCGAGTTTTAAAATGCAATAAAACGTCATTAAGGCTGAATAATGGACGCAAAACGTAGTAAAAACCTTGAAGTCATTTTGAATTGTTTTACTTTAAATGGCATGTAGATTAATACCGAGGGTTTTGCTAACGAGTTTGAAAAGGCAACTAAATGACCAAAAGTTCTGGATTTATTGGCCAAAGTTTCAATCTAAATGCTTGGGATCTATAATATGATCGTTATTAGAAGCATAATGATTAGAATGAACACACAGCGGTTTGTGACCATTTAATACATTATCACTTCTAAAAATAGAGCTATTTCTGCATTTTGTAACAATCAGTGCAAAATGTAATAAAGTTATTACAGATGCTGCAGAAAGTATTACAAAATGCATATATTGCATTTTGAATCAATTATTACACAATGTGGTTTTGGTGATGTTTTATTACATGTTGAATCCTGATTTTATTACATTATTACACAGCGTGAGATTAGATGCATCTTTAACATTGAATCTGTACCTTGAGGAACCTGAATGCGGTTCATGATCTGATTTGGCATGTTCGGGAGAGAAACCGGTCCATCTGTGCAACAAAAAGAACACGTATTAATCAAATTAACAAATATATTGTTTTAATTCACACATTCAAAATATAAAAGGTATGCCTCTCAACTTTCAGACTAGGTAGGATTATGTACCACTGCACCCAGCCTCTTGCAGCTGACATGTTGTGGGACCAGTACTCACTCTGCGGCCTGGGGCCCAATGCGTTGGGCTGGGGAAGGCCAGGTTGCTGTGTCCCCTGGCCAGCTATGGGTGCCTGGCTGATGATCTGCTTCTGGAGCCTCGAACGTCTCTTCTCTTCGAGTTCCTTCTGGATTTTGTAAATTTTCTCAGCCAAGAAGTGATAGTACTCATCCTAAAAGCAAAACAAAATAAGACGTTGCTTTTATAAGGTCTTACACTGTACACATTAACTGATATTGCAAAAATAATATAAGTCAGCTACTGGTTTGGCCATCTTACCCGGCTGTTCGCCGACTCATACATGTCCCCCTCAACTTTTCTGGCATAGGCCACCAGATTTTCCATTCGCCTGTCCTTCAAAGCAGCCGGGTCAGGGGTGGGGAATATGGCTTGTACCCTGCAGAGTAAGAAGCACAATGTTAAAGCGATGGATGACCTCCGGCTCTGCTCTCTGAAGACGAGGCCGACACTTACAGTTTGTGTACGAGGTGATTGCGCAGGTCCTGAGTGACGTGCTCATGCCAGGCCTTCCTGGCGCTTGCGGACGAGACGGGCGCTGCTGTGGGCAGGCTGCCCATCTGGCCCACAGCGGAGCCGTCCGACAGCAGCTGACTGGAGGTGTGGGAAGGGGATAACAATAAAGAAAACCCGATTAGTTTACAAATATGACTTCTTTTAATAGATTGGGTAACACAACAGCACATATGCGCGAAGAGACACGGGAATGTGTTTTATGGTTCTCTTGAAGGAGACAGAGACTGACTTGTTAGTGTTGAGCGTGTTGGAAAGGGAGTCCGTGTGCAGGTTTGTCTGTTCTGAAGTCGCCACGCCCATCGCCCCGCCTCCAAGAGCCATCTGGTGACCTGCTCACACCAAAAAACCAAAAATAAAAATACGACAACAGCCTCAAATATAAACAGTTTAAACATATTTTTGCACATTTTACTTAATATTTTATTTTGAACAGCCTGCATTTTTAACATTTTAATAAATAAATACATCTGCGTAGAAAAAACACTTAATCTTTTAATATTACTGGAACTACAGTCAATCATCTATTGTTATATTTTATCCAAAGGAATGGAAAGAAAAGGTTGCAAGAAACGTTTGTTGAAAAGGTTTTATTTTATTAAAATGACCCCGGACTTTCCATGAACAGTCAGAGATGAACCAGCTGGATACATCATAACTAAACCCCTTCGGTGTGGAAGTTGTTACTGAGGAAAAGAAGAGTAAAAAAAAAGAAGTCAAAGGAAGCACAAAAACTTCAGGTGCTTTAAGAAGATAAAAAGTATTTTCTATGGAAACAGTACAACTTTTCATTCGGGCTCCAATACCAACTTCAACAGAGGAAGAAGACGTCAGCAGGTAACAGGAAGGCTAAATCGGTACAGCAAATTTGTTCTTTTTAACATTTTCAGTTCTGTCATCCTGGATTAGGACATGTTGGCAATCCTTTGGAAATCTGACAGTAAGATTGTACTTACTAAATAGGTAATACACAGAGACTAAAGTTTACAATTAGTAGTGCTAACCGCATTAATTGGTAACATGTCCCATATTAGCGATTAGCAGAAGAAAGTCTAAGATGTTGCTTCAGTAATCATGTTAATTATGTTATATATAATTATAATCACATTATAATGATGTAATCATGTTCTTTGTTTTAAAACTTTTGTGACAGTGCCTCAACCTGGACAGATGTGTAGACACACAGTGTGACGTCACCTCTTTCCCAAAAGAGACGACAAATGAAAGATTACAGAAAGGCTTCTGTATAGTTACAATAAATGACTCAATGATTTCATAACACAACACATCTAGCAGATAAATCGGTTTCTAATAAATTAAGCTGAACGTCACTATTTACGTTGAAATGCTCATGCAGAAAAACAAGTTCTTGCCATATTGTGCATTCTATGTATTTCGAGGTGTGCAAAAGATAAACTATAAATAAAAGTTAATGGCTTGTAATATGTAAATCCTTCTGTGATTGTAAATTAGTTTATTATTGAAATAATCTCATTATTTTAGAAATAGATTAACCATTAACTGGAGTTTAGACTCAAACAAAGACCATTTGCTCATAGATCAACATACTCAGAGCAGCATTAAAGCCAAAACTGTACAAAAAAAACATGTAGATTTGTATTTAAGATAAAAAAAAAAAAAGCATTGTAACTTGTTCTACTCAGACCTCCTTATGTAGCACAGTTTTAGCATTAGCTGATTCAAATTCTGTAAAGAAAAACAAAAATCTCCTATTATGCACCTTTTAAACAAGTTATTAATCGGTTAATGTAAAAATGAATCAATTAATCTACAAATGATCCTGCTTACACTAAAATAATGCTGTGTTATTGCATTTTAGGTAATATTTAAAAAGAAGCTCGATTATGTGTTTATTGGCATTTTTAATGTTCTTAAGGAAAAAAAGCGACTTAGGTAATTGAATAAAAAATCTGCTGAATGTGCCAATTTTTTATTTGGTTAATCGTCCAAGTAGTCGATAACCGCTTTTTAAAATGGTTTTTATTTAAAATATGCCAGGCTGTCATTACCGATGGTGTTGATGGGTCTCATCTGCTGAGGAAGCTGCTGTTGTTGCTGGGCCTGCGAGTTCTGGGCTCCGGCCGCTTGTCCTGGAGCCTGCTGAGCCGCAGCTTGTCCAGCGGCCTGGCTGCTGTAGGGCAGACCGAGCGCTGCGTAGGCTCTCTGCATGGAGCTGGGGTCAATGGGGGCTGAGGTATTGATAGTGGGAGTACTGGGCTGGCCCATGCCAACTGTAGACATGGGATTCTGAAGGCCTGTGTTTGGGGAACTCAGCAGAGCTGCGGAGAGAAGAAGAAGTTAGTCCAAATGTTATAAATATACGCTTTGGGGGACAGGAGATGAGGATCATTTATCGAGTTTGAACGGATAAAAAGCTCCTCGACGAGAAAAGAGGAAGTAAGCAGAAAACATAAAGCACCTCTGTATGCAAGAAGCACAAAATCATACATCATGTTCTCCACCAAGCAAGCCAAGGAGAGACAGATAAACACTGGAAAGATGCTGACTAAAGAGTGGAAGGAAAATGAGCGAAGTTTCTGCAACTGCTCTAATTAGTCAGGGGCAGAGAAAATGATCATGGGTCATAAAATATTACAGCAATATTTACAAGAGAGACCTAAAAATCAAAACAGAACGGGAAGCAGCTCCAGGGAGAAACTGTGGAGCTGTAAACAACTCCGAAGCTAAATCGCTCCGTTGGACCATTCCTCCTTCGTCATATCTGCAACTTTCCACTGTGACGGAATAAAATCTCCAAAGGGACTCTAGTCTTACAGTAGACCATAGACATCAACTATTTGCCAAACGTTTTCATGGCAATACTTTACCCCCTTTCCCTCCCCAAGCCGTCACAACCCTAATTGTGGGGCTTCAGAGTGAGAATGCCAACATAATATTCCATAACCATAAAATTTTTTTATCTCAGTAATCCTTGCAAAGCCAAGCCAAATGTTTCTAGGTCTACCCAACTGGCTCTTTCAGACTGTAGCGTCCATAGCTTTCTGAATTTGGTGCCTTTTGGTCATCATAATAAAAAAAATTAAAAGAAAACACCATGACAACAGTCTGAGGGCAGTTAGACTCACGCTGCTGGGTTCGCTTGTCGCTCGCATTCTTCAGCGGGAGGCAGACCGGACAGTCGTGTCGTGTGCAGTTTTTCCAATGGGAGATGATCTGTCTGGACGACGCACAGTGAGCCACTGCACAGAAATAAGAGGTGGAACATTAGGCCTGAAACGATTAATCAGACTATTAAAACGATTGTGTCAACTTATTTAGTAATCGATTGATCGCCAACTGGAGCATACGGTCTCAAAAACGGACATTTGCTGAAAGAACACCGCAAAGTCAAAACTGTACAAAAAAAACAAAAAAACATACATTTTTCATTTCGGATAAAGAAAAAGAAAACTTTCGTCGGAAACTGTACTCGACAAAAAACACCTACATTGTCAACCTTTTTGCATCAATTATTGAAACCCCCCACTCCCTCTTATTAAGCATCTTCGCTTATCCAACTATTAATTGGTTAATCCAAAACACAAACTGATCAGCTCTCCGCTGTGTTACTGTTAAGTCAAGCAGAAAGGCCTGAGTCTTTCACGTTTTTGTTATTTTGTTCTTGCTTAAGAATGCGCGTGTTTTCTCTAGTCCTACCCGTTATTCGTTTTCTTTGATTTTAGAAACCTGTTTGAAATAAAAAATTTTTTAAAAGCATTTCTTTTTTCGCCGCAGATGCATTCTTTCCTACAAATGAAAGGGTGCACCTGCATCTGTTAGTGAGTAACAACACATTCACTAAAGGAACGCCGGTTATTGCAATTTAGACCAACTGTTCATTTTCATATTTAAAAAGAGGAGTTGAACTATTTGTTTATTTGCATCTTTTAGTGTAATATTGGATAAGAAACCCCGGGCATAGATGAAGAATCTGCAGAATGTTCCAGGTTTTGTATCCAATTAATCGTCAGAATAATTGACAGAATAATCGTTAGTTGCAGCCCTATTGAGCATATCTTTACCATTCACCAAATACACAAAAAATAAATACATAAAGACAAATGTAACCCCCCGGAAGGCAATTTGTTTGGCCCATTAGTGGAGCAGGTGTTTGAATTAGATAATCAACCGCCGCTCGTGTTCAGGCGAACACTTGTTCATAATTGCAAAATAAACGTCAAGCCTGAAAGCATAAAACTGCGATGGACTGAATGTTCTGTTTTGGGTTTTATGTTCTGTTCTGCGTTTGGGAAATGTTTGCGTGCTTTTCGGTGTTGAATCCTGATACACTTGAGTGTAATTGTCAACCAGTGGAGCTGTTGTCCGTCAGTAGCCACGGCAACGGGTGTGCGTGTGGAGAAAAGCAGACACAAGGAGGGAAAAAAAAAGAAGAAGAAGATTACGAGTGATTTTGAGTCGTTTTCCCTTTACTGCGGCGCTCCGCAGCCGATGGAATTTTCGAAAGTTCAATAAACGACAAAAACTGGACTAACTTTTTTTGGTCTTCCATTGAAATTTGCACTATTCAGAACAAAATATTTCATAAGTTATATAACAAAATGTGTCCTATAGCGGTAATTATGTAAAATTAAATTAATTAAGAGAAATTTTAACAATCCTCTCTTGAATCTTGACGGAAACCAAACTTTTTAGAGATTTATATCCAGGCTGAAAACATATTTTACGTATCAAAGCATCAGCAGTTTTCTCAGCTTTAATTTACATCAAATTTGATAGAAATCAACTAAGATACAAGAACGCTACAAACATTTTTCTGACAGATTCTTGCTCATCCCGCATCGGCATAGTATGGATTTATGGACATGACAGTGCATAGTAACAGCACCTCCAGGTGTGTGTCACTAGCTATTGCGGTTATTAGGCGCCATCCTACCGAGTAAATAAACTATATTTCTAATAAGTGTAGCAGATTTTTCTTTGTGGCTTTTATGAACTCTTCAGGGTTCGTACACCTTTAAAACAGTAAAATTCAAGGACTTTTCAAGCATCTTCAAGATCAGTTTTTCAGGTTTTCCCACATCACGCTTTGGAAATAAAAAACAATACAATTGAACTAAAGACCAGTTCTAATTCACTTCTTTAATAATATCATTTATCACTGTCATTAATAATATCTCATGATAGTATTCTACAGCAGGGACAATGTAAAGTAAAATATAACATGATTTGATGTTTTGAAATGTCTCTTTTACACACCCTACACACCTGACTGGTCAGAAAAAAATTACAAAATACATCTAAGTTTTTTGGCATTAAGCAAATAGAAATAATTTTGGTAATTCTGACCAACTTAAAACAAGTTTAGTCTGGTTTAACTTTAGACAGTGAGGGGGGTGGGGTGGGGTGGGGGTTGGGGGGTTGTCTTTTCTTATTACAATTCAAATATCTGGTTTCAACTTTAGGCTTCTAATGAAAACAAAGCTGCATGTTCAAAAACATCAACCAGAAATCAGACCTTGAAAACACCTATTAAAAATTCAAGAATTTTCAAGGATTTCAAGCAACCCGTATAAACCCCGACTCTTGACTTGTGACATCAAACTGGACTTAAACCCTCGGCTAGCAAAACGGTGCGTTCAAGAAACATCTGGTCGGTATCGATTTCGCTTTGCCGCGTCTTCTCACCGCTGCAACCTACCTTGGCAGGACTTGCCGGCCTGGCAGTGGGTCATGTGGTTCAGGACGTTCTTCATGGTGCGGCAGTGGGGCAGGGCGCATTGTCTCACCTCGCCGTTAGCCTGCTCTCTTCTCTGGCACTTGTGTGCGTGAAGCAGCAGGACGAGCTGCTGCTGGATAAGCTTGCGCTTCTCGGGGTCAGCTGTTGGCCCCGCCGAAGACACCGCCACGCCTCCGCTGTTGGCCAGCGGGAGCATCCCTGACTGCTGCTGTGGAGGCTGCTGGAGCTGCTGAGGGCACAGGAGAGTAAGACTGATGTCAACGTTTTTGGCAAATTACGGTAAAAATCCTTCGTCTTGACATGTTTTACGATGGTGCCGTTACCTTGGCTCGGGTCGGTTACAGATAATCAGAGAGGACGACATTTTACCAACAAAACCACACCATTTATCCACCGTATTATTCCAAACATGATTGTTTAGCAGGTGGTCACTAGTCATCACCTTTTAACACCTTTAATAATGTTATAGAATTTTACAAGCACTAAGAATTATTTCTGCTTTTCAGTTTCAAACAAAAGGCTAAATTGCTTTGGTCATTTCTTTTTAGCATAATTGTGAAATCTTTGTTTTATATTCGGAATGGTCAAAATTTATATCTGCACATTCCTCTGTATACACAATGACGAAGTATAATATCAGGATTTATAGATGGTAGAAGTCTGAAAAGTGTGGTGTGTCTTTATATTTGGCCTCTTTAGAACCACGTTTCATTTCCAGCTTCTACAGCTTTCTGGTAACTGAACGTTCGGCTCATTTTCTTTGAAACATAGCTCAGGCTCAGTCAAATTGGAAGAAAGGCGACTTAACTCCATTTATTTTAGTTTCACGAAAGATTATCAATGACATTTAGCTCTAAACTTTGACAAGGCCATCCCAACACGTGAATATACTCTAATGTAAACTACCCCGCTATAGCTCACGCTGCTTTTTTTTTTTTTTAAAGGTAGGCTACTTTTTTTTTGCTCAGGAGAACCACCACAAAAGTTAGATGAACTCAAAAATCACAATTTTAATCATCACACTTTTACAGGCTTACTTTTTTTATTTAATCACTCTAAAATATAAATAATAACATAAATGCTGTGCTTAAAAGCAAAAATATGTGAGTTTATTTAAAAAAAAAAAAAAAAAAAAAGGACAAACCATATTTGGCCCGCTAGTGACAGTGGCCCCTTTGAGCTCATTGGGGAATGGTGGCAGGCTGCTGGCAAGGGCAGCTTTGTTCTGGAGCTGCTGCTGGGGATTTAGCTGCTGGCCCGGTCCAGCAGCACCCTGACCATAAGGCTGAGCCCCAAACGGACTTCCATTGCTACCCAGGCTCATCTAAAGACGACACGCAAGACACAGAAGACGATATTATTCAACACCGTTTACCTTCTGATATAAGCTACTTTTTATTTATTTTTTTAAAAAACGGCTAACTTTCTGAGCAACAAATATTCACATTGATCAGTTTAAACACACACATTCACTCTGGCTCGGGCCCTTGGGGTAATAACTGTTTTCCGCTGCCCTACCAACCACTATTTGTCATTACAAGATGTCACACGCCAGAACGAGCGCTACCGTAGCCGTGCCAAAGTAATTGTCCCCGATTAGGCCAAAATTAGTCCGGAGATGCTCGGGTGCCATGACAGCTCAGCGTGACTGAAGCTGTTGGCATGACTGGAATCGACTTTTCACAATTGAACCGCCACACGTTGCTCTTCCTCCTCCTCCTCTTTGCTCTGTGCGTCAGGGAAGTTAACAGACAAGTTTGGAGCGATTCCATCAGATGAAAACCACAAAAACATTAGCAGCGTGGCTGGAGTCTTTAAGATCTTTTAGAAAATGCTTAGTTGCGTCGGTTGTTGAACATATTTCTGTAGTACATATTCTCCTTTTAGACTTTTCCAAACCAAACTTGTGGATTTTTTTTTTTTTGGTCAGATTTCTACACTGGAATTTTTCAACATTTTTATTTATGTAATCATCTACAATTGCATCCCAAACTTAAATTCTATTTAATGTAATTGAAAAAGTGAAACTCATAATATACAGATATAAATGCATAATCTACAATTTACAAGAACATTTATTTTTTTTAAACTAATAGGTAGAGATAAGTTTTTTATAAACTGACAGACTCGGCCCCCAGGCGCCATGCGCATTAATAACAAACACACCACTGTTGCCAACTTAAACACTGTTGCTACATTTGGCACCAAAAAAATAATTAAAAAAATTTAAAAGCCAGTACTGGCAGGTCCGATTTTTTTTTAAGACCAGTGATTAGGGGTGGTGTGGTGGCACAGGGGTTAAGCACAACCCACATAAGGAGGCCTCAGTTCTCGACAAGGATGTCGCAGGGTCGATTCCCGGCTACATGTCTTCCCTCTCTCTCTCTTTACCTACTTTCCTGTCTTAGCACTTTCAAATAAAAGCCACTAAAGCCAAAAAAAACCCTTTAAAAAAATCAAATGTGCTACCTACACATTTTGGCAAGTAAAATTTCAGAATTTAAGACATTTTTAATACCACCTTGAATCAAATTAAAGACAGAAAAAAACTGGAAATATAAAGGGTAGATATAACGCAGGGGGTGTAGAGGAAGGAGCGAAGATACTACAGTATTGCAGTCAAGAATAGTAAAATTTGTTTCTCTTCGCAGCAGATTTTCCCTTCTCACACTGCACACGGCTCTCTACAGCCTTAACCTCCATAATGACAAACTTAAATGCCGAAAACGAACATCACCCTGCCAACTGGTGATAAATTTGGGCTTATGCGACGTCGCTCCCTCTTCGTTCATTAACGGGAAATTTTGTGACATGACGCGTTGAAAAATGTTCAGCTTTTATTGGCACTACTCCGTCCCGTGTCTGGACTTTCAACTGTCGCTGTCGTTCATCACTCCCCGTGTGTCGAAACAATTGTCCAAAATAGGGAGAGAAGCATAAAAATTTAGCTAGCTAGCAAGGGTTTATTATTAGCACCTCGTTAATGGTAGCCTCAATCACCTCGAGTCACAGAGAGTAACTGAGATGTCGGAGAGCGGCAGAAAAATCCAGTGAGAAAAATAAACAAAACCATATGAGATTAAATAGTGCTTTCATAACTAAAATTAAGGCCAACTTCACCTTTTTTTAAATTGAATTTAAGACATTTTAAAGGCCTTAATATTAAACACACAAATTTAAGACTTTTCAAGGATGCATTAATACTCTAGGACAAAATGGACAGAAAAACAATAAAATTGAGAAAATACCAGAATTTGAAGAAAAAATCTGAATTTGAAAAAAAAAAAAAAAAAAAAAAAAAAAACCCCTTAAGGATAATTTTCCAGACTGCCTTGCTTCACACTCCGATTAACTTGCTGCTGCTGTTCTCATCTATGAAGCTGGAGACCAGAGCAGAGTCTGCCATGCCAGGCCGTATCTCCTCAGGCTGTTGACACCGCTCCAACAGACCAGATAAAAAACACCCAGCTGAGACGCCCAGACACTGGCAGCCTTTCAACACAGCTGAGCGGGAGGACACACACACACACACACACACACACACCAAAAACACTCCCCTCCCCTCCGTCACGCTTCCCATTCAGACCCTACCCGCCCCCTTCAGACACACTCCACATGTTGGCAGACTGCACAGAAGCCATCACCTCAGCGCTCTGCTGCCAGACCGGGTTTTCAGGAGGAGCTGGCCAACATCTTTTCATGAAAGTCATTTGTAGTCGTTAGCGATTCATTTTACAAGATCCGTCTCTCCCCACATCAGTGATGCGGCAAAGTAGCCGGCCGGTAAACAAGAGAGCGCTGGTGGGCACAACGGCATTACTTTCTCCTGTAGGAATACTTTAAAGAAGAGGGAAAAAAAAGAGCATGTGCTGGGAAGGAGCACCCAAAAGATTTTTTACAACATGCTGTTCAGGTTCAATAAAGACCTGTGATGTTTGTTTTGTTTTTTTTTGTTTGTGTTTTTTAAGCTGTGGGGAGACCATCTTGTAAACCACCTTATGTGACTGTGCTTTATACTGCTCCTAAACTTTAAGGTGTGTGATCGCATTAGAGAAAGACGTGAAGAGCAGTTTACATACACTCATCAAAATGGGAGTCAATTTTTTTTTTTTTGATTAGACGGATTTTAACAATTTTGAGGCCAGAACTGTCATTTGAAAACAAAAATGTGATCCTAAACGTCAAATATAGACAGGATTTTCTCTAATCCAAACTTCTTCTGGTGCAGTTGTGGTGGGGCCCATTCCAGATTAGGCCTGGGCTGGTATGAAATCATGATGGTATGACAACCTTAGGAAAAAATACTGCGGTGTGAATGGATGGGAGATTTTCTTCTTGATTGTCTTAAAACAGCCACAGCTGTTCTAAAAGAACAATGAGGACAGACGTGTGAATTTAACTGGAATTCCGAATTAGCCTATCAACATGATCTCTATAGTCACGGTCAACTTTGATTGGTTTTGGAAGCTGTTTTTAGATCACAGGTGTGTGACGCTGAAGGTTCGTGTGAGTTCATACTTAAGATTAGAAGATAAGAAGACACAATTAAGCTAAACTGATGACGTTAAGCTCCAATAGATGAACTGTGTTTACACTAATTCAATAGTTAAGACAAATCAGGTTATACATTGTGCAGCGACAGTCTTTTTATTGGCATAATGTATCACGTTTGTGAGTTTTTATTATGTTCTAGATTCTGACGTAAAGCAGACCATATATTTAAATTGGATGAACACAGAAATGACAGAAATCACAAATGTGAACGCTTGTATGCAAAATGCATGTTCTGTTAAAGGAGTAACGATGTAACGCTACAGAGGAGCTCGATACTTTTGCCTTCACTTTAAATTAATCAAGTACACAAGTCCTAAACACCCATGCAGACAAGTTGTGACCAGCACAATTATTTCACAGGAACACGGTGATATTTGTTTCACGAATGCCAGACGCTAACGGCAGCTAGTTCATTTCAAGACAGCATAAACTTTACCAATCAGTGATGCGATCTGTGAGCATGTTTTGCACGTAGGGCTACGTTCTTCCTCCATGTTGCCATTTGTCTTCTTCCAGTAGCCCAAGTATTCTATAACAGAGTGGATTTTGTTCTCGCCTTGAAACCAGTAGCTGGTTCTTGCCTATTCCGGAGCTCTAACGTTAGATTGATCTGTCGATCCAAAGGCACTTTGGATGTCTGCTTGGAATCGTCGTCTAATTGGACTGCCCAACTGACCCAGGAAAGAAGCTCCTGCTCTAAATTCAACACCTTCGAGCTCAACTGAAATTCGTAGCTAACCGCATGGAGACGTCTAATCAACTCCCCATCCAAAAATATAGCCGAGTTTAACAAAGCAAACACTCAAGACTCTCCCCATGGAATAATTACCACAAAAAAGATCAGGTTATAGCTGGAAAAAGTTGTTTAAGTCTAACTAACAGCCCCTCCATGCATTCCTCTGGTAATACAAATAATAATGCAATCAAGTTTAGTTTAAATAAATGTTTAATTAACTGCAAAACTGAATCCAATATATTCTTCCATAAAGGATATTAATACAGCTAAGTGTTACCTTATTTACTGTTCGGTTGTACAGCAGAGCAGCCCTTTAGAATTATATGACTTTCTAAAGAGGTGCCAATCTCTCATATACTGATTGTTTTTGCCGTGATGTAATTATATTTTTATTACTTTTCTTGGTAATAAAAAAGGAACACCATGATTTCAAAGGTTCAAATTCCAAAATAAAATCATGGAATATGTCTCATCATGAGTTTATAAAGCTTCCAGTAGCAATTAGGATGATTTTAACTAATCATGATGTCATCCAGCACAAAATCATTACCAAGTGTCATTAAAGGTTTTTACCAAGTCGTGGTAAACTGAGTTCCGTTTTAAAACTTTCCACCCACAACCCACTGCGAATAACCTATGAATGACTAACAACTATTCAAATAAACCACAGAAGGAGACATATTGCATGTTTGCCTAAATATGCAGCTGCAACATGAATGTGCAAACTTAAGATTTTTTTGGGGGGGACCATCGGTAGCGTGACTCACCTTGTTCATATTGCCCGCCTGCTGGGCGGCGTGCGCTCCCATCTGCTGTCCTCCCTGGGTAAGAGTCTCTACCAACGCGCTCCCAGATGCTCCCGGTCCCGCAGCGCTTCCCGGTATCGTCTGTCCTTGATACTGCAACCCCGCCATGCCGGCGCCCCGTCCCCTTCCGCCGCTGGGTACGAGGCCGCCGTTCATCACCTGCCCGGGCTGAGGTTGCCCTCCTTGACCCAGCAGTCCCGAGTGACCCGGGCTGTTGTTGATCATAGCTTGGCTGAACCCTGTTGCGCTCAGACCCATAGCTGCGGCGTTGTTGTTGCTGTTCTGTCCTACTACTCCAGTCGGCGTTCCCGGTTTCTGGCCCTGAGGCGACGAGTGGCTGTTGGGAGAACCCTGGCCAAGGGGGCTCTTGCCCAGGGGGGTACCGAGCTGCGGGGCCATACTGCCTGGCTGGGGGCTTGCCGAGTTGAGCCCTGTGCCCGTGATGCTGGAGGTGCTGCCAGCTCGGAGGAGCTCCGAGAGCTGCTTATGTTTGGAGGCTGCGTCCGGGACAATGACGGCGCCCCCGCCGAGAGCTCCTGCGGTGCCGCCAGGTCCGCCGCCAGGTGTCGCGCCGCCATTTGAAGGCAGCCCGCTTAACTGGCTCAACTCTCCTCCGTTTGGGATGAGCTCATCTGGAAGGTCGTTTTCCAAATCATCCCAGGGCAAAGACCCCAGATCTACACGAGGATGCAAAAGGAAAGAAAAACAGAAAGGTAAGGCATGAACAATTTCTCTGCGTTTGTCAGAACAATAAGGTTGGAGTGGATGGGTAGAGCTAAAACCCGAGGCAATACTGAAAAAAAATACCTGAAAGTGGCTGTAAAAAGCTTGAGAATGGAACAAAGTTTCACCTTTATAAGTTAGTGTATTATAATGATCCAGACCAAAAAACATTTAAGCTGAGATTTATTTTTGACAAACTGTTGCAAATTGTTGCTTTAATGCAAACATTTGATATACACCAAAAAAAAAAAAAAAAAAAAAACAGATCATAAAAGTGAGCATAATGTTGTTAGCCTGGGGAGGCATAGTAACTCGTAGCCAGTGTTCAGACAGAACAACTTTTCTATTAAAAATCAGTTTACTGATGTTTTGCCCAAATAGTGAAAGGCTATAAGTTTTAAATTAAGCTAGATCAGGTAAGAGACAATGCGTCTCCCTTTCCTGCATGTGAAGCAGAATTTATGCTACAATGTTGTCTCAGTTCAGCTGACAGGTTTTTAAAACTAGATAAGTAGATCCCTAAAAATGACAACAAAAAAAACACATTCTTCTAGGACATATGAAATTAGATTTTGACATCTTTATGAGATCAAGAGATGTCAAATGCTGTTTCAAATGCTGAGCGAAGTAGTAAACAAAGCACAGCTGATAAAACAAACAGATTCCTAAAGCAGAGCTTTTCTTATATTTTCCACCTTCCTGTTTTCTGTCCTCTCATCTCCCGGATGTAAACTCATCCTGAGCTTTAAGCTCAACCTGTGCAATTAATTGAACCAATTTCGATGTTGGCTCAAAATGATCCCAAAAACAATATAATAATGCGTACAGCGCTAAGACCCTCCTCCTTGCTCTGATTGGTTGTTTCTGACTGGGAGCTGTATATTTTTGCAGACAGCAGTAAAACTTTGAGAGGGTGCTTGAGATTGATTTTTTTTCATAGATTATCTGTCTTATACTATATTGTCATGACATGCTGACATTTTAAACAAATGTGAAAAAAGATTTTTTCATATAAGTTCCATACTCCAGATTTAATTGTAACAGAATAGCGATTAAATTGAATTGACTGACCGAGTCCACTTCCGTGCGATTAGACTGCATTGGTATGAATCAGATTCAATTGATTACATATTTTATATACCTGGATATGATTGAGATTTGTTTGTCTTTTAAAAGTTTTTTAGGTGAACTCAGTTGTGAATTGGGGCTAGGCAGACTGAACGGGACTTTTTTTAAGGACTCTATGGTTGTTTCCATCACGTCACCAAGATGAGTCAACAAGCAGCGACTAGAGGACAAACAGGACAGATAGCAAGTACAACAAATCACAGCGATCACACCAACAAAAACAAGTCTTTATAAAGCACAGATTCCCCCTTCCCCCATGTGGCACCTCTCTATTACACTAAGGCCTTACTGGCCCATGTTCGACTCTGAAAACCTCTGATCCTGTAGTTAGACCCCAGAAAAGTTTCTCTGTCGCGCCCTGAATTGGATCGTTTCAAACGGGTACTACTTGTACTGCTCAAAAGCTCCTCAGAGCGTTAAAGCAGCAAATGTGATCAAGATGTCAGAACAGGTAATAACAGTAGCTCTAGATCAGATACCGAGTGTCATTCTTCCCAAATTGAAAAACGAAGAACTCAGGCTTTTAACATTATAACAAGTTCTAGTCTTTTTAAAGACCACTCTTGATTTTAAAAAACTTCATACAAATGTGTATCGTTTTAAATAATATAAAAGTAGAAAAAAAAAACAAAACAGAAGTTGCACTGACGAATACTAAACTATTTCAGTGCAAACAAACATGCCTAGCGACCTATAAATGTCAAATAAATGTGACAAACATTTTTTATTTTTAGTGGATTTTTTTTTTTGTCTGTGTCCCAAATCAAACTGCTAGTTTGGAATAAAGTGTAGGTTTGCTGAAGTAATTAACGGTTTTTTTGTTTTTCAAACTGTGCCTTTTCCTCTTGTTTTATGGCCAAACAAAGCTCAATTGTAAGTTGATCTGATCTCAGAATTTGGTTCTCTATGGGGAACCAGACCAGAAATATTCAGAATTATTCTATTTCTTTGAGTTTTTTTGTGCCAGTGGTCTAGGAGAATTACGTAAACAAGATTACAAAGGTCAGTTTGGTATTTAACGGGAAATTTCTGAACGATGTGAGTAATTCAAGCATGGCACACAGGGTGAAAAGTTACATTTTCTTGTTTTTGTTTCATTATGATTTCACATCTACAATTCGTACCTTTCCACGTCACAGCCACAAACATTATGGTACCTTATTAAGGTTTCTTATACAGACCAACACAAGTAGCAAGTTATCAATGGCGAAGGCTTTACATTTGTTACCAAATAAATGTTGAATACCCTTAATAAAAGAAGAGAAACCAAAAGGACGTCTAAATGTTTCAGTTTCTTTTTAATTCACAACTTTGCACAGCTTTGTGTTCGTCTATCACCTAAAATCTCAAAATACAAAGTCTGTTGCTGTAAAGTGAAATAGTTTCTCTCTCCCACAGACCAGCGGTCTACTGTCTGTTTCTTATTAACATTAACCAAAGTCGTATAAGGTGACCGTTTTTATAAATAAAAAATTTACAAAACGTTCTATTAGTCCATTGTTTCCCACAACAAAACGACACCAATGGAACGAGTCTTTTTTCTGCAAATGATGTGCATGATTTGTTTATTGACGTATTTCATGTGTCATTGAGTTGGGAAAGATTGAGCAGGCTTTCTTCTACATAATACATTTATATCTCTCCTCCCTCCTCATTGTCAGAGTTTTACCGGAACCCCACAAAAGATTTTATTTCTTAATGTCATCAAAGCAAGAGAAGTTATTTTTTTTATAAAGTATGAATTTTTAAAACTTGCAAAGTAACGGTACGTTTTGTTCTTGGGGTCATCTTGGGTTTTTAGCTAAAGACAAATTTTACTTAGGAGGGCCGGACACAAAAATGTCTCTTTGGAACAGAAAGGTTGCACTCATTTCCTGGCTTTATTAATATTACCTTTATGCTGCGGTTTTGTCACTTTTACTAGAGCATTGGGGAACATTTTTGGGAGGGGACACAACAGCTTAAGGGTGTGATGTCGTTCCTTTACGGGATTGATAAAACAACCAATAACGTTAGATATCTTAGGTGTGAAAAGACCGTTGCATCCGTGTGAACGTCGGGGTATAGATTTTCCCAGAGGAACTTCTAAAGGGTCCCGAACAATATAAACAGTGTTACAGGCCTTCAACATGTGTGGGCAAAAGGCTTTGATATTGATGTAGAAGTAGAAAAATTAGAGGCCATTTCATGGTGCATTTAAAGCCAATTTACACAAATATTGGTGGTGAGCATATCCCTCTCATCTCTTCCCATTTCTTTTTCTCGTGGTTTTTCTAGTTGCCCGCAGGCAGCGATTTAAATGGTGTTTCTACAGGAGCGTACAGTTCATCTCTTATTTGGATTTGATGCGTACGTGTTGGCAACAGAATATATGGCCGTCTCATACAAGAATCTGTCTTTAGCTCTCAAAAACATATTTTTGTCATTGTGAATTATTGCACAAATTTTTTTTTTATTTTTTTTTATCTCTGCACACAATCGAATTCTGGCAAACTGCAAGAAGGGATTTAAATGAATGCCTCCAATAGACCACTGCCTGTAAGAGAAAACTACAAACTACTTCTATACAAAGCACAAAGCAGATTTTAATGCTGCATTTCAAGAGAGGAGATGCCTGTTGCAGGAAAAAAAAAAAAGAGAAAAGTAGTGTGAGGCATTTGGAAGAACTCAAGCAAAAAGAGGCTTAAAAAAGGAGGCAGCTCACACCAGTTACACCAAAGAGGAGATTGTCAAACTCTCCTTCAATTTCTTTGAGTGTATATTTTGAAGATGTGCAAATGCAGGCACAACACTTGTGGATTGCTTTTATCTGGTTCGCCTGTGCACACAGACATGTCTAGTTTTTAAAAATCAGAGGCTACACAAAGCTCTAGCACTGAGCCCTTTTCTCATTCACAACACCTGTAACCTCGTCCTCCGACAGAGCACAACATTTTTCAAACAACTTTCACGGCAAACATCCTCATCTGTCATCAGCGGAACCATTTCTGCGAGGCTGGGATGAAATTACAATGCTATTGCTGAAAATTGCAATGATGGTTTTATGATTGAAATGCATTTTTCTAACTTTTATTTCTTTACAATCACCAACATTACTCTCCGGGAGCTTCAGCATCTCAGCCAATAAACATAAAGATCAGCATTAAGGGTGCTTAAGAGTCCATACAACTGGCAAATATATTGCTAAAATATGCAGAGTGTGAATGCCAGTCACTGGAAATGGAGTATTTCACCAAATATTGCCTCCAAGCTGTTATTTGCATTATTCTGTAAACTGACTTTGTGATGCTGATTGCAATTTGATATATTGTGCAGCTCTTATATCCAGATGACTATTTCTCAGCAACATAGAAAGGGGTTATGGATAAGGTTTTTTATTTAATTTACTTGGGGCAAGTAGACTTTTTTTTGTTTTTAAATCAACCAAATATTAAGTTAGGTCATGTTTTCAACTACCTTTATCCCAGAAATCAAGTGATTTGATGAATGAGTAGATGCTTTTGTCTGAAGTTCAGCATTTACACTCTTTATAGTAAACAAGTATGTAAGTTTTAGTATTTGTTTTAAAAAAAAGTATATATTCTCTGTTATCGATTTCAATTGCAAAATATTCTACAAGAAGGAACGGGATGATATCTGCTGAATAAAGCGATTATGACAAATCAAGTATGTCATAAAGTCTCACTACTGAGGCTGAACAGAACAGAATAGTGATCGTCCTGGGATTCCTTCTTTCTCTGCTTGATTCAAAACTAGAATAGGCTGCACATATTTTTAGTTTTTCATACATTTGTAGTACTTAGAGGCAACAAAACCCATCTGTATTCCTGGAGAGAACTGAAATCAGCATCAGTGTCAAGGCAAAATGTTCATTTAGAACTTAAACATTTGATCTTGGCATCACTTGAGAGTTTGTGTATTGCTCTTTAGGAGAGAAATTTAGAGTGCAACTCTTCTGAAAAGTTCCTACACTTCTAACATTGCTTCTAACCCTACATTTTTATAAGCACATGTTGAGAAAAACACATAAAGCTGCAGTTAAGAGAAGGGATGCTAATATCAGCCAGTTTGCTGCTTCTGTTTGCGCTCCTATCATTTTATTAGTAATTACGCTACTGACTGTATTATCCCCTCTAAACTAGCAACAGCTTTTTCATTTCTGCACATTTCTGTATGTAGAATTTGTAATAAGGCACAAATACCCAGAATATAATTTTTTAAATTTTAAAATCCTTGTTTTCCACATGGCTTTTTATTTTACTTGCATTTGTTATATTGCTTACAGATTTGGTCTAAAGTAGCATTGGACTTAATAGAAAGTGGTATTTGCAAAAAAATGCATAATCTAGCTTAATCAAGTTTTTAAATCAAGTTTTCAAAGGCTGCAATGCTAATTAAGGAGATAAACAACCCTAGAATCACAGGTTTTCACCCAACACAGTTGATTTAGCATCCTTTTAAAGTTGTTATATGGATGTTTCAAATTAAATAGTTTTATTTTGACACGTCTGTAGACATTTTTGTTTGAGCACATATAGCAGTACTTTTAAAGGCATGCGGGAATAACTATTGTTGGTTTATTGTCTAATTCTCTTGACACACGAGCCGAACGGACCGAGCTGGCCAACAACACACAGGAAGCTTGCTATTGACTGCAGCTATGTCCAGGAGTGGAGTTGTGCAGGTCTGCCAAACTGAATTAATGCCATGCTACCCAACAACGCGTCGACGTAAACGGGGATTGTACAGACAGAACGAAACCATAACAGTACCGTAAACCAGCCAGCCCACCAGTCTACCTAACTCACCTGTTATTAAATCTGAAACTGTTCCCCTTGGTTGATACGGAGGAGTTAGTGAGCTATACCAGAGGGTCTAATAGTGAGTGCGAATCGTCAAAACAGTTTTTATTTTATTATTTAGAAAGCGTGTTCGGGCCTTACCTTGTCCATCAGACGCTGATAGGGCAGGTGAATTTAGTTTCGGTCGCTTGGAGCTGGGAGGTCCAACATCCAGCAGGTTTTCAGCCATAGTTGTCTTCAGAATCTGTCGGGCTTCTTTATTTTTGCACTAACTTATGACAGGGAAGTTTTTTTTTTTTTCTATCAGCCGGAGCCTTCCCAGTTAGCACATTAGCAAGTTGGCAGCTTAGTTAGCTAACTGGCTAATTGCCTGCTACCAGCTCTGGTAACTGTTAGCTACTCCTCGCTGTTAAGAGTCAACGTCTTTCAAAAGAGATGCAATAGCGCCCCGCTCCGCCACCGCCATTCACCCCATGATAATCCAACACCCAACACCCACATTATTACCATTAAATAACCCAAAATAAAAGAGTCCCCATGTAAAAATCGAGCTTCAGCGAGTCAATCCAGATAAATCATGTAGATTGCTGCATACCGGGCAAAAAGTCGTAATTTCTAAATGTTTAAAGTACCCATTTTGCGTGACGTCAAATTTCTTCATGCAAAAATCGCGCGAAGCTCCGCAAAAATGCACATTTGCACGAAAATGCAATTTTTTGAAAAATCCTCCCCGAAAGCCGCGACCTGGTCCTCCGCTTGCCGACGGTAAACAATGCTGCTCCCGAACGGGCGACAGGGGGCTCGAATCGCCGCACTCTGAAGGGGAAATCAGATATACGGAGCAATTCTGCCCGACGACCACCGTTCCGATTCCAGTTTTTTTGCACAAAACGTTCCGGGAGCGACGTTAAGGTTTCGTTTTCGACAGAAGGACGCTGTCATAGCCAGGTAATGGGGCTGTATTTCTACGCGAAACCCAGTGTTGGATCGAAATCCCAATTCCGAGCCACGACAAGATGGCGGCTGTTGATTCCTTCGATACAAAAAAGTTTTTTTTTTTCTTTTCCAGATCGACTGTGGAGGGGGAGGGGCCGCACAATCACGCCCTGCGTAAAAACATTGCCGCTGGGCGCCGCTAGGGGCGCTCAAGCACTATGCATTATAAAGCAGTTCATTGCTCGTTAATTTTTTTTTCTACTGCTGTAAATTTAAATAAAGTGAATGACATTTTTGTCAAAAACCACGGGAAAAATGTTTATTTTGAAATATTGAACATACAAACCTGTATGGCTCTCTGATGAACAGAATTAATATTTTAGAACCTCACGCCTGTGAAATAAAATAAACATATTTACTACAATCTGCCTTTGTTGTTTTTTTCCTTTTCTATATGTACTGTTCTTTTGATCCTTCATGTTATTTTTTCTAATGTTCTCATAATTATACTTTTGTATGTACTTGTGCTTTTTTCAGATTTCACCTTGTGAAAATATTTTATTGAAAGGATTGTATATTATTTTTCTCATGTTAATTTTCTAAAACCTAGAGTAATAGGCAATTATCTAATTTATTAATTAATTATATATATATATAGATAAATCAGGCAAAGAACTTCTCACCAAGAATTCTGTGATTACATCAATAAGTTCTTTTCTTTTCTATTTACATTGTCATGAACAAAATGTAAAATACTTTGATACTTTTTATAATGAACATTGCTTATGAACTAGACATAACATCTGTACAACTTTAACTATCCAGTAACATATCTTCCATCCCCAATTATGTTTTACCATTACTGTCTTGTAGCTCACTGAGAGGCACAAATATATAAAAAAAAAACAACTAGATCAATTATTTTGTCTATTTATCCGTACCATTCATTCAGCAGCAAAATACCTTGGTTTTAATACTTAAACAATATGGCATAATTCAATTTGTTTTCTAAATGTTAGTTTGGGTATGCTAGTGCTTCTGGGGCACGATAAAGGGAAACAAAATATTATCTTTCCATTCTATATACTAAAGATCCATTGTAAGTTTTTTCAGTATTATGTTAGGATGCTGCGGATGTTTTTGATTCCCTTAAGCCCATAGGCCAACAAACAACGAGTGTTAGAAGGAGTCTGTTATATTAACAAGGCATCTTAAAACAATGCAGGAACACATGACAGCAGCAGGTTTTGATTAGATATCAGTGTGCATATTGTTGATCTTGAGTTCTGCATTTTGAGCTGCAGTATTCCACTTCAACATTTATTTCTTACATACTGGAAAAAAGAAGAACTGGATTACACCATGACTCCCGCTTAAGCCAATACACACATTGAACAGTTTGCTAATAAACATCCCTTCCTTTTTTCTGACACATGCACATGTAAAAAAAACAAAAAAAAATTCAAATTAAATGTAACGAATTAAATGCGTAGATGTACAAACAATGAGTGCTTTTCAGGACCATGTGTTGATAAAAGATGCATAAGATAATGCACTC
The DNA here is from genome assembly GCF_003331165.1 of Xiphophorus hellerii. Taxonomy (NCBI): domain Eukaryota; kingdom Metazoa; phylum Chordata; class Actinopteri; order Cyprinodontiformes; family Poeciliidae; genus Xiphophorus; species Xiphophorus hellerii. Next base: position 23,905,518 of record NC_045676.1, on the reverse strand, counting down.
AAATAATACATTGTGAGTCTCTTATGAAAATATTGCAAATGCATTCAAAATCAATCAACGCTATTCTGGAACATGCCAGAATGTTTGTGGGAGCTGCTTTAATGTGATCATCTAAACGAACAATGAAGTTATGCTGTTTCACTGGTGCTTCCTTTAGTTTTCTTACACAACGAAATCGTATTTCTGATGCATGCTGAGGGTTTTCCAACACACAGTGATGAAATGAAATGAAAAATAAAAGGATATTGAAAAGATTTCATCAGACTTAACCCACATTTGAAGCTCAGTGGAGGCAGTGTCATGATATGGGATTAGCTCTTTACCTTTGAGTATTGATCGCTGTAATCATAGAAGTAAGTCTGTGACTGGATCGTCTGACTCCCTTTGAACAAACTCTTCATTCTTAGTGCAGAAATAATTACAGTGTGAGTATAGTGAAGAATCAAATGAACTCGCATGCAGTCGAGACAAACGCCTCTCTCTGGTACAGCATCACAAATCACAGACTCGGTAGTTTTCAATGTAATGTTTTATTTGTGGCTGTATACAGATGTGTGCTACTGGAAAGGTGGTGCACTTGTCAACTTGTGAAATCTCTTCTTTTTTTTTTTCTTTGTATGCTGTGCTGCCATGGCCTAAAACTCACACAGGATTACTTAGCAACATAAGGCATTGAGGTCGTCAAGAAAATGCGTGCGTACGTGTGTGAAACCTTCCTTCACAAAAGACCTGGTATTTCGTCCAACCTTTTTTTTTTTGTGCTGTGGCTCATCGAAAGCGAGCAATCTGGGAACATGGATCACAGGTGTACAAAAAAGAAATAAAACATTGAGAGCTTATGACTGAAGTCTAACATAAATATTTTTGTCTCTAGCTACTGTGACACCTGCTGAAGATGCTTCTTTGGATTCTCATGGTATTAATGCAACTAGGGTTAAATCATTTGACACTATAACCACACTTCACACACACAACAATTTCAGAAAAAAAGGACTCCAACTAAAAAAAAAAGAAAAGAAAAAGGCACTGATTGTGTATGTGGGGATGCCCAGTGGCAGAGGTAACCAGACGTTTTTCTATGCTACAGATGAGGCAGATGGATACGGTGGCGCGCGAAAGTATTCACAGCCTTTGAACTTTTTAAATTTTGTCACATTACAACCACACGCTTTGATGTACTTTATCTGGACGTTATGCAACGTAGTACATAACTGTGAAGTGATCAGAAAATGATACGTGGTCTTATTTTCTTTTGTTTTTAGATAAGTCTTTAAAGTTGCAGTGTGTAACTTTTAAAAACAATATGTCTTACACATATTTATTAAAACTGTCACTATGATTTGACGGTAATATGTGGAAAAAAAAATAAAAAATCAAACTCCACTGTCTCCTGCTTGTGGTCCAACTGTCATCTGCAGAAACAACCAATCAGAGCCAGGGGGAGGGTCTCAGCACTGTCAATCATCCTTGTGTATACCCAGTTCAAACCCTCCCCCTTGCTCTCTGTTACATTCCTCCACACAGAAGCCTGTTGTGAATGCTCAAGCTAGTTAGCACAGCCACCAGTAACGGCCAATTAACTATTTTCCTGCAACGGTGCTAAATGTGCTAAATGTACTGAATGTACGCACATTTAGCAGCGTGTACATGAGCATGAATGACTACACTACATGGTCGCAATTTTAACAAATATGGTAAATGGGTAAAAACCCCTCCAAAAAAACCATACTGTTCAAAAAAGTTACATACTGCACCTCACTCTTGCATTCAGACATTACCCAATAATAAAATAAGAGTCTATCTGAGTGCAATTTAATCTCAGTAGAAATCCAGCTGTTAGAGAACTTTAGCGAAGAAACAGCCACACAATGACCAAGAAAAACAGCAGACAGGTTGAGGGAAAATGTTGAGGAGAAGTTAAAAGCAGCGTTAAGCAAAACACCTAAGACCGGGGCAACGGTTCATCTTCCAGCTGGACAATAACCCAAAAACTAATAACCACAGCTACAATGGAATGGCTTAGATCAGAGCACATTCATGTGCTAAGATGGCCCAGTCAAAGTCCAGACCTGAATCCAATAAAGAATCTGTGCAAAGACTTGAAAATTGTTCCCAAACAGTCCCCGATAAAGTACACTCAAGTCTGTGGTTGTAATGAGACACAATGTGAAAACGTCTAGGCGATATAAATACTCCTGACAGGTACTGAGAATAGAGACGATTTTCCCTTTTACATTTTTTCTGAAATGACAACACATCCTCTTCCCCCCTCCCAGTCCGGCTCTAACAGCGAAATGTAAATAATGTAATTCCTGTACAAACAAGGAGGCGGCAGCAGCAGCAGCAAAGAAATGAAACACTGAAGATTGGCTAATCTCGAGGATTTCCTTTTGCATCTTTCCTCTTATTTACTTTAGGTAAAAGTTAGATGTCTCACAGTACATACACACACACACACACACCCGCACGCACACACACACACACCCACACACACTACAAGAGAGAGACATGTGCTTTGAGGAGAAGAGATCGAACATGAGCGGGAAGTGAAAGGGCAAAAGAGCAAACTGTGGCAGTGATTCAATGCGAAACCCCGTCGGATTTCAACGGCGAGGAATCTGTCAACTCAAACTTGCAGCGAACGTTGTGGCAGCTTGATTTTCTTAAAACATACAATCATAATCAAATCATCCTCATGAAAAATGTATCATGTAAAAAAACAAAACAAAAAAAGGTGTACTAAAATACTGAAATAGAAAAAAAAAACAGCCACAACTTTAGGCACCACAAAACAATCAACTAGCTATTGTTGCACTTCACTTACAGACCACTTCATTAAAGTGGCACAATATTGATACAGTAGAGGGCTCCTTCCCCAGGGAAGAAGCTCTGAAATGTCACAACGCTTCAACAGCAAGCTGTAGGGCTAAACTCAAATTCAGCTAACTAAACAGAATAGAAGTATCCTTTGTTGTCCCACAGTAGGGAAATTATATTAATTTTATTTCAGGTTTTTTTTTTTTGTTCCTTTGTTTCAAGCAGTAAAGGTGACCAACGGAGCATCGCACAGTTTGACTCGGAGGTTTAACACACAGTGAACAGTAGATGAGCTGTGCTCTGACACAGAACAGGCGAATGGGGACTGTGATTGTTCCTCACGTTCCCAATTAAAGGTACACAACATAAAGGTACACAACACCCCACAGTTGATTTGATTTCTAAACTCCCACCTCACTTGTAGACAAGCTTCCAGGAGAAGCAAACTAAAAACCTTTGTTTTTGAATTTGCTCCTTCGCGTTCTCAATCCGGGGAGGAGAGGGAAGCGAGTATATTGCATCCTCGAAAAGCAGATCATGGTTTCACCGGACAGTACGCTTCAGAAGTCCTCGAGCTTTTACACATGTTGTCATGTTGCAAGCAGAAACCGCAATGTGCTGAAGCGAAGCGTGGGATTTCATGCGACAGACCAGCGCAAATTGGTGGAGAATTAACAGGTGTGTGCATCCATTCGTCTCGATGAGATGAGGATAGGCCAGCAGCTAACAATTATTTTGGTAATTGATTATTCTATTGACGATCCTGATGTTTAATCAGACAGAGGAAATGGGCAAATTCTGCAGAGGTTTTATTGAACTATTTACGCTTACTTCAAACAATATTGGAAATACATTAAAAACACAGATAAATAATTTAATTCCTTTTTTTAAAAATACAAAAATAGACATTTTATTGCCTTAAATGCAACAACATAGCATTCTGTTAGTGATTGATCATTTGTAGCAAAGCTAAAAAAAAAAAATACTTCTAACATCAACATGTGAAAAAGCTCAGCCTGACTTAATCAATAAATTGTAGGGCTAATCTGTTGATTATTTTTTCGGATTAGCCAATCAATAATTGGATAGAAAAAGGTACTTAATAGGAGATTTTATTTACTATTTATTTATTTATTTATTGTTTTTTACTAGATTTGAGTAAAATGAAGCTAACGCTGTGTCACTTGATAAGTTCTGGGTAGAATATATTTACTGATAAAAAACGTTTGTTTTTTTAAATCATAAATGCAAAATGTATGCATCTTTTGTAAAGTTTTGGCTTAATTACTCCTTTGACTATGTTGTTGTTTTCTTTTTCTTTTTTTTTGAGTCTCTATTCTCCATTTAACGATTAATCGCTTACTAACTTATTTTTAAAAAACACGAATAATTCACATTTTCACCAAGGATACTCAAATCTGAACTTTTTGGTCTACATTCAAAATGCCTCGTGACTGAAAATAAAAAAAAATAAAAAGATCACTACACATCAACCTGGATATATAATCAACATGGTGAAACATAGTGGCAGCGGCATCATGCTGTGGGAATGTTTTTCTTCAGGATGGAGCAAGCAGCTCCAAATCTTGTACGAAAAACCTGTTAGGAGTTTACAAAGATTGAAGGTTCACCTTTCAGCATGACACCGAGCCAGAGCTACAAAGGAACTGTTTGGGCCAAAGCGTGGTCATATCACAATGACCTAAATAAAGTGAAAATTGGACTTGGAATCAGTGCAAGAGTTTAGAATTGTCTTTTTTTACTAAAGCTCTCAGTGTGACTGAGCTGATGTCGTTTTTGCAAAGAAGAATATGCAAGTCTCTAGATGTATAAAGGAAGTAGAGACTTGCAACAAAATCCTGGTTCTACGAGAGGATTGACTTGGGAGGGCTGACAACAAATGACCGCCACACTTTTCAGATTTCATTCACTCATTCTCATCGATATTTGTACTGGTTTTACACTACTTTGTATTGATCTATTGCATAAAATCCCAATAACATACATTGAGGAAACTGGAAAATGACAAGATGCAAAAAAGCTCAAGATGCTTGAATACTTTTGCAAGGCACTGTAGGTGTTTAAAGTGCCTTCCTGTTCTCTGATGGTGTCCCTGCTTCAGAAACACATCTTGTTCAGACCTATTTTCCCTTATGTGTCTAAGCTTTTGTGCTTTTACTGTAAGATCTTTCCCCAGAGTCTCTAAGAAGCAATCAAGCTGTAAAAACGGCTAAATACAAGTGGTAAAAATAAAACAAAAACACTGTGCAAGAACTGTGCTTAAAATGTTCATCAAGTTGCTACACAAGCTAAAATAAAAATAAAAATCATCAAAGCAGCCTGCTTTTGCAGCATATCCTCTTATAAGTGAATCTCTGGGCATAAATGAATACTGTATTTAGGCCCTTATGTCAAAGCAGTATGTGTAATATTAACACTGCTTTGTGTAATTCCCTCAATTTTCCCCTAATTTCCCACTAAGCCCATAACACGGCGTTGGCACTTACATAAAAACTAAAATGATTTTCCCTTAGCGATTGATATGGCACAACGGTAATGATTTATAAAAAAAAAACAAACAAACAAAAAAAAACAATACTTGCATTAAAAAAATAAAGGATGAAATAAGAAACTACAGCATGATCTGTAGTCTAGGTTGTTCAATTCTTGTTCACTTTTCATATTTGTTCGTTCACTGTTCTAGTCCTGAAGGCACTTAATAAAAATATTAAGAAAAGACATAACACCTTAAAAACGTTCCTTTTTCCTCCTTCTTCATGCTTTTCATCGTGATAAGTCGCTGTGCTCAGCACAGCTCGAAAATCCACCGTTATAGCGCTCGGGCAACGCTCCCATAGAAGATATTCGGCGGACCCCCCGGCCCCGTTTTCAAGCCGCGGTGTGCGTTGAAACGATCCGCTGCTTCCTCCGTGCCAAAGAGGGAAAGGAAGAGACGTCCTTGCTGGCATCTGTAATCGGTCCTAAAGAGGTGGAAGCGGCGGAGAAGGAGACGGAGGAATAGCGGGATCTACGATCAGAGACGAGCGTAAAACTCCTCGTTGAGTTTTGACAGCTCGTTCGCCTCTTCCTCCTCCTGAAGCGTGAGAAGAGCGGGATCTGTCTGTGTAGCAGGGACTGTCTCAGAACTTGCAAGGCTGCTAAAGTCTCTGTCGGGGGACTCCTCAGGGATGTGTGCTAAGTCCCTGTAACCTTCATCCCTCTCTTCTACGCTCGTCGCTGGGTTGGGCTCGGAGTTTGCGCCTGCAGCCCTTACAGCGCTTTGGGGCGGAGGGGACTGATTGGGAAGAGAGAAGGAAGTCTTACAAGAAGTTAATATCGTCGGTCCAACTCCAGCTGCCGGCTCCCTTTGCTCCTGGCAGAAGCTCTCCCCGCTTTTCGGGTAGAGAAAAGTCCTCATTTGGCCTTTGCCCTTGACATTGACCGTCCCCCTGTAGTCGAACTCCAAGCCCATGGCGCTGAGGACGGCGTGGCTCTCCTCGCTCACCTGCACCCGACACTCCACGCCGGTCGAGTCCATCCGGCTGGCGATGTTGACCGTGTCCCCCCAGATGTCATAAAGCAGCTTGGTCGTGCCGATCACTCCAGCCGTCAGCGGCCCGTGGTTGAACCCGATGCGCAGCTTGAAACCGAAGCCCAGCATATTCTTGTTGAAGTCGTCCAGGACGCCCATCATCTCCAGGGCAAAGTCGAAAAGCGCCCTCAGGTGCGCGTGGGGAGACTCGTCTTCGTCGTCCCCCGTCTGCTGGACGTTGAGCCCCGACGCTGCCATGTAGGTGGAGCCGATGGTCTTGATTTTCTCCACGCTCCTGAACTCGGGCTTGCGGAGGAGCTCGTCAAAGTCTCCGATCAGCTCGTTCAGGACGCGATAGCACTCCTTCCCGCCCTCGTAGCTCTCTTCGTAGAACTCGCTGAAGTTGACGATGCTGGCAAAGATCACCCCTACGCTGTCGTGGTTCTTGGAGTAGCTCTGGGTCTCCTGGGCAAACAAGAAAAAAGGGGAGGGGCAGAACAAATTAAAACAATCTCACTCTTTAAATCATTATAGGACCTCTTCTCATTATCTATAATAATTTAAACAAGCAAGCGAGGCAGACCTTGAGCTGGTCGGCGACATGGATGGGGATGATGTTGCCCAGAAGCCACTCAGCCTGGTCTCGCATCGTCTGAATTTTGGAGCGGTGCTTGTCAGCCTCCACGTTGCCATGGTAATGAAGGCGGTAGCTGACTTCGGACTCACGATTGAGAAACCAGACCAGAAGGAGAAGCAGGAAGAAGGCTAGGATCGCCTCCGTGACCAGGAAGTCAGAGAGTCTTGACGTGTCTGGGCTCAACTCGGACACACCGTCGCTGGAGGTGGAGACGTTCAACCTGTTTGGGGAGGAAACAGGATGAAAATCAGACCGACAAACGTGAAACACCGACGGCACGGTTGGATCAGAAGAGACAGATGTTACCTTGAAGATCCATAACATAACGTACCCCATTTATATTTACTGACCAAAAGATTTCACAACTAAATGTTGACAACAATTGATGAAATACAAAATAAAAATAAAAAATCAATATTAAAGAGGCAAAAACAACAAAGAGAACCTCGATAATATTTATTTCTTCCTCTAAGAGGGATCCACTGCTTTCACTATTTTCAGGGTTTCTGGAAATAGGCTCATTTGTCACATTACAAAATACCTTTCCAAAGTTGGCAGCCTTTAAGCAGGTATTAAACATACTTTTGTATAAATTTTTTTTGTATTAATTCTAATTTTAAATGTCGTTTTCATTGACTAAGTAAAAAAAATCATCATAATTAACAGAATGAAAGGCTTTCAAGCATCCGTCTGTGTGTAAATAATCTATATAACGTGTTTCACTTAAGGATAAAGTTCCTCAAATAAATGGACTATTTTTATAATATTCAGATTCATTGAATTGGGTCTGTATAATGAACTCGACGTGTGATAATAAAACACACTTTTCAGAATTCAAGGCGGAAAAATTGCACAAAGAAAACACAAGTGCTTACAAGCTATGCAACATATCTCATAAAGTCGATGAAAACCATCTTCTTAGGAATCGTTCTTTTACAGATAAAAAAACCAAAATCCTACAATCTTATGAATCTTACGACTATAACTAACCAGCTATAATCTCTCTCAAGTGTGGAATAATGTTGCGATCTAGCAGCAGGTGTAATGAAATGAGCTCCTTTAAAGAAGAACTATGCCAATTTCTTCTCCAGACGGTGCGATTAATTAAATCTCCGATGTGTCTCGAACACAAAAGTTCAAGCCAGTTTGAGCTGGATGAGTTATTTTTCACCACGAGCGGCACTTAGCAGCCATTACTACTGCTGCACGGAGAGCGAGCGAGAGAAAGAGAGAGAGAGAGACAGACAGCACAATAAAGAGCAGATGAAACCAAAAAAAAAGGAGCAAAAGCCAAACAGAGCTGTAGTAATGAGAAATACAGAACGGAGCTGTCGCTCCTGTTGACCCCCTCAAATGTCAGTCTTCGATCAAACCGCTCTGTTTCTATGGAAACACTCACCCATGAACTGGCACGGCGTTATTACTTGAGCTGAAAGGAGATGAGAGTGATGTCAGCGAGGAGAAAGGACTAGTCAGTCACACACATTCGCACCAAGACGTACACACACACACACACACACACACCAAATATATGCTTCGGTTCAGTGTAGCAAAAATTAGATATTCAAACTTATGTGGTTAAATTGGTTGATTTCTGTTTTAGTCGCATCAGAGACTGATAAATTCTTGAAATCTGAACAGCCTGTCTACGTAATGGTTAATGACGGCTACATAACTTGGTGAGCGAGTGAGTGCACGTGCAGGTGAGGTGTAGCCGTACCTGTGAACAGGACTGTACAGCATCAGCAGGAGAGCGAGTCCGGTGATGGTGGCGAAGACGGACCTCATCCAAAAACTCAGCTGACAGAAGTTACAGTACTGAATTATGGCCAAGATGGTGGCACAGCACAGGAACATGGTCACCTGGGGTGGCGGGTAAAATATCAGAGTGCTTACCCTAAGCAACAAAGGCATCAGTAATTATTTCAGTTTTTACTGTCATCTGTAACGCCTTTTGAGTAAATCTAATCAAAAGCGATCAGAAATTCTCAAATGACGTGGAAGTGTCTCTTTGTAAAGAGATTTTGAAATGTTGAACTGACTTTGGCCTCAGGAGGAATGGGACGAAATTCCAGCAAACTGTTATGAGATATCTGAGATGTCTGAGCCAAGTCATAGTGTCTAACTGCAACAATACTAAATAAGGAATCATGCAAATAGCTTAATTTAAGTAATTAAAAAAAACATTTCTTAATATTTTAGTATTGAGAAAAAAGAAATAATTTTGTCAATCCTAACAAAACAAGTTTAGTCTGATTTAGTGTCAGACAGCGAGGAACTTCTGGTTTCAATTATTATAAATATTGTTAAAAATAGAGGGTTTTTTTATATTGTATTGAGTTGTAGGGTAGATGTAGTTTCTCCATGTCCATATATTTACCATTTAAATTTATGATCAGATTTCCTTTTTGTTTCAGTATCAGCTAAAAAGCAGGTCTGCATCTGTTATTTTATTTGTAAAATAAAAAACTCTCTCTATTCTTCAATGCTTTGAAATGTTACAGGAGAGAACCTTAAAGGGATCCCACAAAGCTATCAGTAACTGAGCAACTGAAAGAATCTGCGCATTTTTCACCCGTTAAAATCAAATAAACATTTGAAGAAAATAAAAATCAGTCTGGCATTTAGCCACTGGACTAAAGAAAATGAATTAATTCTAAGGCTCTTTACTTATGTTCACCAGAGGTAGATGAATGACAAGTGTGCTGTAGAAATCATCAACTCTCTTTTTGTTTAATTACCCATTGTTGCTAGGCAACATGCAATGAACGATCATGAAATGAGATCTGACTCCTTCTTCCGTACTTTGGCACCTCTTAAAATGATCAAACATGCACACTGGCTATTAAACAGTCTGTGTTGCAACACTGCTGTCAATTTATACTGAAGCCTGAAAAATACAACTAATCAAAAGAATAACTACTTCTTCTTTATGGCTTGCATTTAATGATGTATTTTCACAAAAAGGCAGTTTTTATTAAAAGTGATTGTGCCTCTATTCTAGAATATACATTTGTGTGTAACTCCAAGATGCTTCAATGCAATTTCCTTACTCAAAATAATAAAAACAGCTGATTTAAAACCAAGATGCTGAAGGGATTTTACTATATCAACACGGAGATTTGTAACAATCAAATATCATGGATAATCACCTTAATTAGATTAAACCTTTCATGCCTAATTTTTTCTATCTATTGGTCCTCCCATTTCATATGCGCTCCTGCAACTTCAATCCTTTATGCTTCTTAAAAATGTCAAAGATATGAAAGATTGGAAAACACGAATTTTATCAAACAATTCTCCAAGAAAACAAAAAAGCAGAAACGTCTTGCAACCACCTGTTGGCTCGTACTTCCATGTCGAAATCTTAGCTGAAAGAAGACTAGACTCTGATGTGAGCAAAAAAAAAACCGTTATCTCTTTTTTAATATTACTTCCAATCCTCTGTTACGCTAAACACAGATTTAGTCTAGTTCTCTTTTATCTTGTTTCTTTATTTAGTTGGTAGATATTTAAGTTCTTTCACTGTAAGAAAGTATTTCTGTGCCTCAATTGACTATAAATGATGTTCTTGCCAACCAAATGGATTTACCTGGAGCGGAAGGCGGACGCTGACATGGGACAAGACGGAGACGGCGGGAAGGGAGACCAACGCCGCACCAATCAGATGACGAGAGACCCAGCCGGACACCAGCAAGGCCAGGGAGCGAGTGCATCTCCTCAACTCCTCCAGGTAGAAGGTCATGCTGCAAGAAGAGAGAGGGAGGCAAATAATCAAGAGAAAAATCTCAAACAGCAAAACTCCAGCATTTATTGGATGTGTAGCCCCCAAAAAGTTGAAGTTGCAAAATAAACTCGGATAAAACACATATTTTTTTCTTCAGATCCCATGTTTGGTTTTAATGAAAGAAAGTGCAGCAGGGTGCTGCCATTACACACCCTGGTGAAATAACCCTGCTGCTCAAGATTAATTGCACATTTTTACCAAAGTATGACTGCAAAGTTTCTTCCCTAATGAGTGCTGGAAAAGCTAGCAGTGTTTTGGGGTGGGTTCAAATCCGAACTTGGTACCAATACGCTAACGGCTAACTGATGGCAGAGACGAAATAAAAAAAAAAAAAAAGTCAACTATTTATCCAGACATTGACAAATTTGTTTGCACTGATGGTAAAACGCCATTAAATGAGGTCACCTTTGACTTCAATAGCTTAATCTGTCACTGAGAAGTAACAAACAAAACACAAACATTCATTTCCGTAAATTCTTTTTCAGTGGGGAAAATGTAATTTTGTAAAGTGGGAGCATATGAGAGATGGAACAGACCATTCCAAGATGGATCGTATTGGAAGAGATACCTTGCACACAAGATCCCCTGGACCATTGGAAGACAAACAAACCCACACAAATCATAAACTGCATTTAACAGTGGGCAGGAGGTGCTTTTGCACATATTCCTTACTTGTTCCACACTGTAACAATGGCAAAAAAAATTCCCAGAAATCTGATCAACTTAAAAAAAATAAACATAATGTGTTTTCTTTTTTGGACTATACTTCAATCTGGAGTATAAGTTACATTAGTCAAAAACTGCGTCATAAAGAGGAAAATAGCAACATATATAAGCCGCCCCGTCTACGAAACTATGAAAAGAGGTGAAACTTACAGTCTGGAAAATACAGTACATTAAAAAAATGATTTAGCTAATTTTATTTTGCAGCAGAATGAATGTACAAAAAATATAGAATGGATTTGATCCTTTTACCAGTTTGATATTAAGGCTACTGACATGAAAGATGACCTTACTTTAAGGTATTTTACATACCTTCATCATCTGCAATGCAAAACGCTTTAAAACAGGGACTGTTTTATGTTCAGTGTAAAACAAATTTTTTTTAGTTTATCCTCAAATAATTCCTGATGTCAGACTTATGAGCACCATCACCCCTATAAAAAGCACATTCACATGTTGCAGTTTGTCTGATTAAACCAGCCTCACCGTACGGAGAACACCAGTGAGGCCATCTCTAACAACCCAGCCAGAGGAGCCAGGATCAGGGCAGCGAGCGCCGGGGGGCCCGCCGTGGCCGGGTCGACCAGAGACGGAAGGAAGCAGGCCACGGTCAAGGCCAGGAAGACGAAGCAGCTGAGGAGAACGTCCAGGAAGGAACTGAAAGTGGGGCTGGCAAACGTCTGCACCGGAACCTGGTTCTTCACCTGAACAGACGAGACGATTGAAATAGATTCGATCTTCTCCTGAGATGAAGGCAAGGCGGCGTTTCACCACCGTGTGTCTGTGTGAGCAAAAACGTCATCACGTTTGAAAGAATTTAAGCGTGTTTTCACAACAGATAGTCCGGTAGACTCGGTTCGATTGGGTGCGGTTCCCTTTCACACCGGACTGTGTGAAGCAATCCGAACTCTTCGATAAACCTGTTTCCCGGCCCCCACCTGCGGCGGCGCTGAACCAACCACCACTCAATGAAACGCCCGAAGAAGTCACTAAGCACAACTTCCTTCTTCACAAGATGTAAACAAAAACTGAGTAGCATCAGATTTTAGCGGTTGTGGGATTTCTCTTTTGTCTTTGGTAAAAAATCAAGAGTCATCTCTCTCGCTAGCACTAGATTCTCGCGTTTGTTTTCTTAGAATTTACCCAGAATGCCCTGCACCATAGTTCCCACTTTCTGCTTTTGGATCCATCTCCAGTCTGCTTGGCATTCACATACGCTCCATAGTTCACTTCAGCCAAACTGAGATCTAGGTTTTTAGGGGGGCTGCAGATCCAGACTTTCTAGATGAACCAACTAAAGTTTGATTAAAGCTGAATGCACCCGTAAAGTGAAATATTAAATGATATGAAGGAGTTTGTTTTTTATAAGCAAAACATTGATAAGTTTAGCTTATCAATGTTTGGAAGAACCTAACTTCAGGTTTAACGCAGGGTTGTATAATGCTAGAAGATATGAGATGTATATTGGTGCTAGAATTTATCAATGAAGTTCAAAAATTAATTAACAAAGAGACGCTGAAACTGAAGCAATGTGCTCTTTTTTTAAGGCTGTAGTAACACGTATTGAACAGCAGGGGGCTGAAAGTCTCCAGGGTCAGCAGAGGACATCTGGAACTGGTCTTTATAGTAAGAGTCTTCACTGTGGCATGGAGTTATGACGTGTTACAAAGAAAGTTATTTTTTTTCCTGTCCATTAATCATTCAGTTATCTTAAAAAGAAAGCCTGAACGTGGAAGAGAAAAAGGAAAGAAAAACATGTTCATGTTAGATACAGCAGCAAGTTGCAAAATCACAAGACAAGAGCTGAAAACAAAAATCCTCTATCTAAGTCAGGGGTCTCAAACTCCAGTCCTCGAGGGCCACAGTCCTGCAACTTTTAGATGTGCCTCTGCTGCACCACCTGAACAGAATAATTAGGTCATTAAGGCTCTGGAGAACTGATCTACACAAGGAAGGAGGTAATTAAGTCATTTCACTCCAGTGTTTTGTACCTGTGGCACATCTAAAAACTGCAGGACAGCAGCCCTCGAGGCCTGGAGTTTGAGACCCCTGGTCTAAGTGAAGGTGTGTGTGGAAGTCTGCGTACCTCTTCTTTGTAGCTGCTGCGATACGCCTTCTCCAGAGGTCTCTCCAGAAAGTTCAAACTGATCTTGTTGATGGGCGGCTTGAAAAAGTAGTCCTTCATCAGACTGCAAAGAAGTCAAATAAAGAACTAAATCTGAGTCAGATAGATACCTCTTTATTTTAAGTGACCATCTGTTCATATCACCCAATTGTACAACAAATACAAACAAATTCAGGTGAATAATCTTTGTTGTTTGAACCACCCCGAATGCAAAGCGTAGCTTATTCACTGGAAAAATTCAGAAAAAATATCAACTTTTCTGAAATAAGCCAACAGTAAGTTCCCACCATTGAACCACTTTATGCTACATCAAGTTACAACCACAAATCTCCATGTATCGTATTGGGATTGTATTCATTTAAACAAAACTATATAAAAAAAGGGAAAAGAAACACTTAAAGGTACACCAAAGTAAAATACAATGTGACAAATTACCTAGATGTTCATTAATTGGTAAAAAAAAAAAAAAAGTCCACTTGTGTGTTATTTAATCTCAGTGTAAATCCAAAATGGAAACCAACCTCTGTGACATGGGCATCTAGTTAAAATAGCCAGCTAGGCAAGACTGTGATCCCTGACATATCTTTCATTTCAATAGCACGGTGGTGGCAGCATCATTCTGCAGGGATGCCTTTGTGGTTGTAAGGTGACAAAATGTAAAAAAAAAAAAATTGAAGGGGTGTGAATACCTATGCAAGGCACAGTATGAATCTTTATTTCAATGAATTTCTTCAGTTCAAAGGTTTATTACCAGCAGACAAGTTTATGAAAAAAATCATTATAAAAACAGATTGCTTTATTGCTCTCCGCTGTGCTATCAGCTCATAAATTCCACCTTTAACTGGCCTCCTCACCTGTCCTCCCTGATAACGTCCACGAAGTGGGCGTCGCTTTTCCGTTTGAAGTTCTTGGCACGCAGCTGGATGAGGGCAGAGTGATCCATGCCCGTGCCTGCCGCCGCCACCGCCGCCGCCATGCCGAGGCTTGTGCCGGTGCCCGTGCTGGTGCTGGTCTTCTTCTCTTTCTCCTGGAGGATGTCGCAGAGGGAGCTCTGGCTGGCACGTGCGGCGGCGTCCTCCAGCGGGGGGCTCAGGAGACCGTTGACCACTTTCGGGTTGTGGCCTGGTAGGAACTTTTGAGAGGAGACAAAAAGGCGATAAAAGGGTAGAGGGTCTGCGTGTTGAGTAGATTAAGAGGGAAGCGCTAGGAGAAGTAGAAGCAGGCGATAAGTGCGGCGTTAATGTGGGCCGTACCTTGGCACCGCTGGCCTTGTGTTCCTCCTGACAGCCGTTCACAACAGCCACATCATCGTCCTGCTCCGCCATGGACGAGCGCACGGCACCATGGAAAACACAGGGAGGCTGGAGAGAGAAAGTGGGAGTGGGGTTTCACAAATTACAACATTTGCTCGAGTTCCAGGAGCACAACACTGATTTTTATGTACAGATTAGTGAAAATCATAGTTGTCCAAGGTTTTGTCCTAAGAGACAATCATTGTGGCAGACTTAGACTACCACATGTCTTCAAATGAAGCAGGAACAAAAAGGGTTTAATATGTTTTTGCTTCTGTCAAAAATTGCAGCACACTTTTCTTACTGATTTTTAGGCAGATTTGTTCAAGGACATATTCTTCTTCCTTTTCTGGCCCAAAGTTTGAAGTGTCGCCTGGGGCTGCATCGAACATTGAAAATACTTTTGTTATTGCACCCACTATGTCTGTTACATGTAAATATCTGCTTTCCTATAGTTATAGCCCTGTTAAGGAGATGTCTGGGAGTATGAGAAACCAGGCTCTTTGATACAGGCTTTAGGTCCCTGCATGATTGGTTCGCATTGGCATAAGTAAGTTGAGGCTAGTTTCCAGTGAGAGTTGAACTTCACCATGGTGGCCCTTTGTCACCAATTGTGTTCATAACTGGTGAACACAATTGGACAGAAAAGAAGGTGTTAAGGGGACCTGATTTAGTGACTTTAGGATTAGGTCTCTACTCTTTGCAGACGATGTGTGATCCTACGGTCTTCATCAGGCTTTCACAGCCAAATACAAAGCAGCCGGGATGTGGATCAGTGCCTCCAAAACTGAGGCAATGGTCTTGAGGCAGAAAAGGGTAGAGTGCTTTTTCCGGGTCGGGGACAAGGTCCCACCCCAACTGGAGGAGTTTAAGTATCGTGGGTCTTGAGGGGCGATGGGAGTGGGAGCTCGATAGGCGGATTGGTCCTGAATCTACAGTGAAGTGGGCCCTGGGAACGCCTTGGGATTGCCCCAGAAGAGTTGGTTCAAGTGGCTGGGGAGAGGGAAGTCTGGGCCTCTCTACTGAGGCTGCTACCCCTGTGACCCGACCTTGGATAAGCGGAAGGGGTATTGCCTTGGATAATGGGTGGTTACAGAGATTTTGGAGAAAGTACAGCAATTTTCAAGCACTGCAGAACTTCCCCTTCCTCGCATGCTGTTGTACACTGCCTATCAGCTGGCTGAAGGACAGTTTATAAATCAAGTAGTAGCACAGTAGTCCACCTTCCCCCGTAGTTGCTGTCTACAGTCAGTGAGACGCCTAGAAGAAAACTTCTACATATTTTTTCCTCGCTTACAAGAAAGATCAAGTCAGCTGTTTAGATATATATTTGTTCATCAAAAGTAAAAACTTTCATAGAATCTATATGCATGGTTGGGTTATAGGTAAAGTAGGACATAGCTAAGTTTACAAATTCTCATTGTCATATTGTTTGTACAATTTAAAATCCTCATATTGATATGTCAGAAAAAGCAGTGGAGTTACTTAAATTTCCTCTAGTTGTATCTAGAATACAGCAATACAGTGCTGCCCCTAATCACTGAGAAAATGCTGTATTTTTACTAAAGAATGTCATACCAGCTGGTATGAGATGGAAATCTCACACCAGCCTCAAGTTTGTAATACGAATTGCTAAAAAAACTGCATGGAGTAAAATATTTGGAGGCTTTTAAACTCCAAGTGTCATGAACTCATTCCTTGAATGCCACTGAAACATTCACTCTGCCGAGGCATAGTTTGCATTTCAGGCAGACATACAGTAAGTCTCCCTGAACAGCGATTCTTGAACATGATCTGCAAAGTGTCACCCATAAGCAGCTGTTTATATTTCTACTCAATTATAAGAAAATGGAAGTATTATTTTAATATTATTTTAATATCTTTTCGGTAAATGGACAAAACTATTTACCAATATCTTTTTTAAATTAATTAATGAAAGTAAATTTAGTCATTGCTGCTGTTGCCCGTCTCGTCAATGTGCAAAACGGACATTTTGGTGGGAAAATTTAAATCCATAAAATGAAGGTACATCAACCCATCTCAGTTTAAAATGACCAGCAAATATTCAGAGAAACTGTTCTTAAAACCACAAGAACAATTTTGCTTTTTTTAGGCTTTTTTATTTTATTTATCTCACATCGCCCCGACTCTTCTCTGCATAGGAACATTATCTACTAACCACATTAATTGTTGTGAGGAAACATATGGCAATGACAAAGAAAGAAGACGCTACTATTTTCAGAACGTTATTCACGCCTTTTGCTAGTTCCAGTGTTTTAGCTGCAGCTTCTCAAACAAATCAAGTAAAATTAGCCGCTGCATCTTTACATCCTGAGTCTGTCAGCAACCGGCTTAACAGGCAGAAGATGACTTCTGTACAAAACGTTGATGACCGGCATGCTAAATTTAGTTCTTTATTCCCCATTTTCATACAGATTTAAAAAAAAAATACTTAATATATTTAGCTTAAAGTATTAATTTGAGCCAATGAGGCGACAGCTCAGGTGCTATTTCAGGCCCATGACCTGTGTGGTCCAGGTCAAAGAAGGAGAAGGAGTTTCCTGAAGTTTGTCATTATGTTGCTTATAATTAAGTCTCAGAAATAAATACGACCACATACAGACACAAAATAAAAGATGAATCACATTTGGGACAGATGGTTGGATGGTTGGATGGTACGTACCATCCAACCCTCTCGAGTTGGATGGTACGTACCATCTTATTTCACAGCTATTCAAACGGGGATTTCCTTAATGTGACCAGTTTTATGGGACAAAAATCAATAAGCCATAAATAAAGTGTTTTCTTGAAGTACATACTCACCACAGTTCTGTCCGATGGTTTGTGAGGCAGAAGGGACTCGGCAGCCTGTGCTGCTCCGTGGATGAGGTCCGGTGTACGAGGCTGAGGGCAGGAAGGCACGTTGACCCCCACAAACTCCCCTCCAGGCAGAGAGCAGCCGCACTGCACATCATGATCTGGCTTCCTTCCTGAGATCAGGTATGTTTTCATTCCTGGCAAAAAGACAAGAGACAAGATATTCTCTATTTAGGAGTCCATAATTACTTTGTCATTTACTCTGACAGAAAGATGGAAAAATCTGCAACACGCAAACAGTAAGAAAGTGGTACATGAAAATAATACTGCAAGAAAAGGCAAATAGAGATGGGGATGCTCCAAAGTTACCAGGTCTAAATGCCAATACACTCAATTTTCTACTGATTAGGCATTCAAAAATTTAGGAAAAACAGTTAATCTTTATGTAAAACGCATAAAGCAAAGTTAACTTCATCGACTTTATGATTTAATCACAGGACACACCAAACATTTGGGAGTTTTCACCTATGGAAGAAGGTCCGGAGATGGATTTTGTTAAGTTGTTGTCAAACTGCTTGATATCTCACTTTGAGAGTCTTAAATTGAAGCAATTACAGTGAATTTTTTGCACATCGACTCCTGTGAAGTAAGCGTGGAGCTAATGTACTTCCTGCTCAGCCCAATGTGTGAGTGTTGAGATCAGTGAGATATAATTCACAGTGTTCTTCTGCGCTAAAACTAGCTACCTTACTTTCTTGTGAAATCGCTATATTCTTTTTTCATATCAAAGCATTGCCTGACCATTTATGACTGTAATTCCAATGTTCTGTAAATTCCTTAGAAAAGTCAGCTAATTATCTAAATTAATAAAGTAATGCAGGATGACAGGATGAACAATACAGGCATAAAGTCTCCCCAGATGAGTGAACTATCCACATAGCATAGAGTGAGGCTACGCAATATTTTTGCATCACTGCTGTGATATTTGTTGAGTCACAGTTGTGTGGTTTTTCTGGTTAAATGCAATCTAGGAGCATCATTTTCCTGTGGCCTCATGTCTTACAACAAATAATAAGAAAAGCGGATAGACAATAGTGTGACCAGGAGATTAGTATCATTAAGGTGCTTAAATAACAACAGAGGAAGCAAAAAAAAAAAAGTATATCTAGTTTCTACAAAAGAAAACTTTCATTAATTTACGCTTCGGTTAAACCTAAAATGGTAGTTAGATGTGAGCATGTCACAGCAAAGTTGCTCAGTTTTATCCTTTTTAAAAATCCAATCTGGTCAGTAATGGAACGTGCTGAAATCTCACAGTTAAGGCTTTACTGACCTTTTAAGTAAGGCCAGCAAAGATAGCTTTGTAAATGCTAACTTGCAAATCATGCTAAACTCAAACTACCCATCGTAAATGCTGGGATAATGCCAGCATTAATGATAAATATTACCTTTCTTTTTGTCTTTGTTTTGACCTAATAGTCAAATCCTGGTTATCTGCAGAGTTGTGTAACGTCAGCTGTTCTCTCTCTCACACAGTGTGATGTCGCCTCTGGTCCCAACACAAGCAATTCATGATCAACCCCAGGAAGCATTGCTTAGGCTCTTGTACAAAATTACATCATGTATGAATGAATTATTCCACAAGCTATCAAAATAGCTATCCTATTAAATATTAAGATGTGCACAGCTGGAATGCATAAGCGGGCGTATCTGGTGCAATACGGGGTTTTGCATAAACAACGACAACAAAATGAAAAAAGAAAGACAAATCTTTTTTCAGAAATAACACGCAATATAATTCTTAATTTTTGTGTCCCATATCCAAGAGCAGCTGAACCTGATGCTGTTTTCCTCTTTGTTTTAAGAAAATGTAACAATGAAAATATCTAAAATTTCTGGTTTGCACGCTCACCAAATTAATTTGTTACTATGAGCCAAGGCGAGGCGAGAGATGAAAGTCTATTGTAAATGTACTAAAAAGCTATGTCAATAGATAACTTGCACAAGTGTACTTTTATTACCCTCTCTGTGCAAGACGTGAAGTAGACATACCCTACAGGCTCCAATTCACTGCTGTTGCTTTACAGAGTCATAATGATCAATGATTTACGCTCACTGGAAAAAAAAAGATTAGGCTTCAACCTAAATTTGAATCTGACCATTGACCATTTATAGGTGTCCGGAGTCGCCTTTAACACTTAGATCATTTTGGTACCAAATGGTGCAGAGTACAAACAACAGATAATAATTTTTCTCTATTTCCCTCTGAATCTCCCAGAAGTCTTTCTGATGCCATCAGTTCCCTTCATTGGGAAGAATAGACTTAGCAGATACTTGAAAATGTAATGGTACATTTAATGGCACATGTAATGATCAACCCATCATTGATCAGTATGTGTACCAAATTCTGTCCAGATGGGACAAACCCGTCTAGATGCTTTAAGCTGTAGCAGAACATACAGCTTAAATATTACTTTTTATTGTGCTAAAAGATATGATGAACTTGGTTTTATTATGCATCCAACATTGGTTTGTGATTTATTCTGGTTTTACATGTTAAAATTTAACTGCTTTATCTAAACCCATTGCTTTGTTTGTCCTATAGCTGATGTTTTAGCAAAGTACAACTGGACAAAACATCAGCAACGCAGTTTAAAGAACACAAAACAGAGTAGTTAATAACACAAAAATTGCATAAAATCACAGCTGAACACAGAAAGTCTAAGGGATACTATCCACTCCAAATGATCTAACCCCCAAAAATAAGAAAAATATACAGAAACAGTAATTCTCCGTCTGCATTTACGGTATTTTAAAATAATCTGAAAATCTATCCAAGACATCAAAGCAAAAGAAATCCCAAAAACATAAACAAAATTCATGTTCATTTACATTACATTCTTCAAAAAGGGGCTCTACTTCCATCAGGCAGCCATAGTGATGCATACACATGCTGACAAGCAGACAGCAATGCAACACTGGGTGTTTCACCAACGATGTTTGCATATCAGCCCAGGGCTTTGGCCTGTTCACACTAGTGTAGAGCCAACAAGGAAATACACAAACAGAGGATTAGAGAGGTGGCTCGAAGCCAGCTGATATCAGCCTGTCCAAACACACAGTAACCCGGCTAGCTGGCCTCGGCTAACGGATCTGTCCCTGACAGCTCAGAGACAACCGGAGGCGGACCAGGAGTCTGCATTGCAACCTTGACCAGAAATATGAGAGGGCGACCCATCTCTAACTGCTTCTTCATTCATTCATTCATTCAATCATTTCGTTTAGTCACTGTTTTCCACTGAGATGGGATTTGCGAAGGGAGAATAAGAACCAGGAACAGGCATTTGAGATCAGGGTTTCTACAGCTTTCACTAACTCAAACTTAAAACCTTTAGAGACCATCATGAACCGTAGCTTTCTCTCCAAACTAACAACTTTTTTTTTAAAACAAAATTCGTTAATAGCCCAGATTGGTGTTTAAAATTCACTAAACATCCGACGTCAGAGTTTGTGTCGCACCAAATGCTGCTCTTCTCTGTGCTAATAGAAGTGGCAGCGTCAAACGTTTTCTAGGTAGCTTTAGCGCCCGAGAAAAGAGGTCTCCTTTTGTTGTATGCTACTGGCTAGAACTGGCTTAGGAAAATGTTAAATGCTTTTTAGTCAAGATAAGGAAGGACCTTTTCTTTGAGAGGCATTCTCAAAGAAAGGATTCCCCTGATAAGTTTCTTTTTTAAACAGAAGCAAATAAAAAAAGGCAGCAATGTTAGAGGCTCTTTAGCTGCGACCGACAACCACCCCACCTCTGTGTGTGTAAAACCTTTGTGCGTCAGTCTGACGCTAGCTGGGTGCATTCATGCGTTAGTTTGTGTACTACAGAATATCTGCAGCATTTTTAGCGAATCAAACACACGCGCATAGCATATTTTTCATTCCTTCACCATCCAGTGAGTGAATACCATCTGAATCTCGAGTAATAACAGAGTAGCCTCTTCAATAAACACGGGACACAAAACGCACAGCCGCATCGGTCCTGATGTTCACCTCATAGGTCTGAGCCTTGCATGTAATACGCCAAAGGATCGCTGGGGCTCTTTCAATATGCCAAGCGACACAGGGACCTGCTTGAAAACATATCGACCCGACCTTGTTACAAGAACTTGCCTGGGCTGAGGCAAAAATAATTGCAGTCCACTATAAACTGCGCTGAAAGTAGAAACAGTCGGCCAATCAACAACTCTAATGAACAGTAGACTTTCTGTCTGCAGAAATGAATAAATCATTAGAGAGCGCATGGCTAATAACTTCCAGGATCGTCTGCTCTCTCACAAAAGGGTTCGCTCTTGCTCTCATGCCATCCATTAGCTTTTTTCCACGTACATTAACAGGACCTTCTCCTCCTCACCTTGACCTGAGCTGTTGCTGACAGCTACAGTAAAACCATTAAATCTTTTTGTTCTTTAGAAATTACAGTAACCTAAACAAACAAAGGTGGCATCTCAATGAATTAAAATCTAATTGAAAAGATTTTTCACTAAACGCACTCATGTAGTCATTGCAAAGAAATGCTTTCACAAAACATATTAATAGAATGTTGAGTGGAAGGAAAAAAGTGTGGTCAAAACATTTCACAAGGAACAGGAACAACTTTAGCAACTCCAGAGGATCACAAAGCAACGGTCGATTTCATTCGGTTACCATTCCAGAAAAGAAACAGAAAAGATTGTGACTAATGAACTGTTGAATGAATGAATGAATAAAGACTAGATTTGGATAGAACTCAACTAAATGATGGCAGTAGAGCCAAAAAGGAGCCATATCTTTGCCACTGCTTAAAGATGTGCATAACCTCAATCATTTCTGAAACCTTCTAACTATTTTTACACAAACGCTTTATACTCTGAGGTCACAAAATACCAAGACGTGCGCCCCAACACAAACACTGCGTCATCCATTCTACAATTATTGTTAATGATTCTAACAGGTGTTTCTTTATGACCTGTCGTTTGGTCTCCAATGGCCGAGTTCTTTAAATTCCAAACACGTGACAGAAACATGTCAGCCATGTGTTTTCTATGCAAAGTGAGAAGTGGCCTTTAACAGAGAAAGAGCCCTGATGGAGTCAAACATGGCGTCAATTGAAATTTGCCATATTTCTTCCATCTAAACGGATTAAACTACAGCATTCATGCTGCAAAACAGGCAAAAAAGGCTGACATGTTTCAAACACAAAGACGAGATAGTGGAAAGAGGCAGAAAGCTCCAGACATGGTAAAATAGGAGCAAGAGAGCAGATGTGCTTTGAAGGCTTGGATTTCCAGCATGCCTTTCATAACCCACATTCTTCATCTATGTCCACTTCAGCCTGTCTTACTTTATCAGCCATGAATTTGGAAAACAAACCTTGACATCTGAGGTCATTTAACAGCTTGAGAAAGCAGGCAGTGGAAATATCGGCCTTTTCCGACAGCAAAGTGCACCAAAGATGCTCTCAGTTTGTTGGACGGTAGTTACTGTATCGCACATGTGTTGGATAGTTGCAAAACTAACATCTGTGTGTGTGAGAATAATTGTATTGGTTTCAGGGAAATCATATTTAATGCATGTGCATCCAGAACTCTGACTGAGCTCTAGCTAACAAACTCAAGTAATCAATTTGACTTTTATGGCTGTGGAGGCTAATTGGAAGCTAATTGGAAGCTGACTAATACATGGTGTCAGTTCTTTTATAATTTAATAAAAGAATTAAAACAGTGTTCGATGGTTTTTGTTATGTTAGGATGGGTGACAGCAATATTTTTATATGAGCCCGAGTTGCTGAGGATAACGTTTTCCTCTCAAAACACGAAACCAGCTGAAAACTGGTAACACAATAAAGCAAAGACAGGAGGAATCTGTTCGGTGGCAAATAGTTTTCATGGGAGACGGTCAATCAAGTGTTAGCATCAACTAATGACAAGTCTCCTGATTAAAACGGGGATGTCCCGCTTCCTCTGGGAATACTTTCCTCGTTTAAAGCAATCTAGGGTTTGACGTCCGACCCAGGAAGATTTGATTCACACTTAGAAACAAACAAACTCTACGTGAACAACCCCTCACATGCACTGGGGAGAATCTGAAAAGGTGTGTACTCAAACAAATCCGTCCGTCTGCTGGTGAAGAAAACAAGGGGGAATGAAAAGGAAGTGCAGCTGAGTCGTCACATTCCACATGCACACTCGAAGACCATCCACTAACTGGACACAAACGCAGCAGAGTAAGGCTTCTCCACAAACACACTCTTAACTTTTGCTTTTCTTTCTTTCATTCTTTCTTTCTCCAATTCTCCAAATGATATTCATAAAGTCCAGAAAACCAGTGTTTGGGATTGTTGACGTAATACACAGCTCAAAAAAAAAATAAAAATCACAAAACAGTCCAAAGCGCCGCCGGAAGAGCGAATGCTTTCAGCTAAAATCTGACATTTTAGATTATCCCCGGAGGGTCATCCCAGCCCCAACTCCGCACTTCCTGACAAATACCCTTTAACCTTGTGGCAGCTTACAACCACATGATCAAACCCATCCCCAGTGACCCAAAGATCGCCGCCTCCCTTCTGGTCCCACACATATGAATGTGTACTTACATGTGAATATGAATGGAGGACAAGCCTCGTCAACCAAGCCGGTGCTTTGTTACTGATACTTTTATAATGCAGGATACATTGGAAATGAAAGAAAACCCCACATTTATCTTGTTCAAAACAAAGCAAATGGGACTTTTTCTCCCCATCCACTGAGTAAATAAATTCAAATTAAAGTCTGGATTTTTCCCAAATTCAGCTGGTATGATAAAAATTTAATGTACTCTTTAAACATTTCTGCCACATGGAAATACATGCGACCGACACCACAGTCGTTTCGTTCAGCACTTTCATCTCGCTGCTTGCAAAAGTTAGAGAATAAACAACTGGAAGAGAAAAAAGATAGACTTAAACTTTTGTCTTCCCCTTTCAAAGGACTTCCATCTGTTCAGAATTTCTCTACTTTGTTTTACAAAGCCTCACATTTCAACAGAGCTCTCTCGCTTTGAGTCGCCATCAGGTAATTTGTCTACTTCTGTCCTTTTTAGCCGTCTCACTTAAACTCTCTCCCACAGTTCACGCTCTTCTTTCTTTTTTTTTTTTCCTTCTCGGTACACCCACACACCAGCTCCCTTCCTCTCCAGTTTTCTCCCTGGTCGCTGGTGGGTCTTGAGAACGCGGCTCAACAATAGCAGAAGCCTCCATATTTGGACACGCTGATGGAACCCGGGGACGAAGCTCTCACACGGTCCTCCTTCAAATACCCTCCCCATGTCTACATCAATCCCTCCTTTCTGCCATCATCTCAGCCAAGGGACTTTGTTACTTGCTCCCCCCTCCCACATCTTCTTTGGCTTTATTTTATTTTATTTTTTTTTTACAAAAGAAGGGATTTCATGATCCATCTCTGGGGAGCCTGGTGGATGACTGAGCCTGGCTTCTTGGGTTTTGGGGTCAAACGTGAGACTTTTATGGCTTCACCCTGAGGGTACACAGGTATTTATGATTAGATCGGACAGGGATGTCAACAATACGGCTTTGCAGATCCCCCCCCCCCATTCTTGTTGAGCAATCACCAATCTGTTTCCTCAGTAGGTCGTACAAGTGTTTCTGTGGTGTGCAGCGAGCTGACTGGAGCAGTGACGCAGACTCCGACTGCCACTGCGTCATACTCGATACATACACAGACACGCAGCTGTTAAAAAGGACTTTTGGAGTCGGTGTTCCCGGATTCTTCGGGTTTCTCTCGGGGAGGTCGCAGCCTGTCAGCGGAGGAGTCTACAACCCGTTGATTTTAGAGGTAGATAATTAGGCTCATTAGGGGTTTGAAAGACTTTTTTTTCTTAATGAAAAACATAGAACCTTATGTAAGTTTTATGTTTGCTGCTTTGGGTGAATCAGTCTGCAGTCTAGCAAGGATTTGAAGTCCACACACTCGGTGCCTAAAGTTAGGCTGTGGGAAATCCTTGGAAAAAGGTCATGACCAGAAAATATGCTCCATCTTTCAACCATTTCTCTCTATCTCTCTCTCTCCATTTTTTTCCTTCCCTCCTGGTGTAACACAAATCCCTCTCTCCACAGAGGAAAAAAAGACATTGCATCCAATTCAAATAAGAAATTTGATTCAAGCAACAACCTGGTGCGGTCTGGCGGATCATGCGTGGACCGTGAAACCGAACACAGGCCAACTTACTTGATTGATGCTGATTAAATGGCAGTGAAATTAAAATCCATTTGAATTCAGTCAATTATCTCTTCATTTAACATTTCAATAAAAAAAAAAACTTTATGAATTCTGTATGCCTAACCAAAAACGACAACTTACTGTTTCGTTCTCATTGTTTTCCAAATTTCTAACCATCTTGTATCTTTGCAATCAGATTGTGAAATTGTAGAAAAACGTTTGTTACAGTGCCCCGCAAAAGTATTCACACCCCTTGGACTGTTCCCCATGTTTCCGGCTGCAACCTTAACTTTAACTTATCGGACCTTATTGGGTCGTACCAACACGAAACAGTGCATATTTAAACGTGAAAGGAAAACACAAGCTTTTCAACATTTTGCTTACAAATTTAAATCTGAAAAGTGTCGCCATCATTTCGCTATTTTTTTGCACTCATTTGACCAGAGTACACACAGGTTTGATACGAGTCTACATGACTTGTGGCAAATTGTGAATGAGACTCCTTAACTTGACTTGTTGCCTTGACGAGGCGCAAGGCAACAAGTGCCAAACAGCTCTTCTCTGCTGGTGTCTAAAGGATTTACTTTTAGACTCACACCGCACTAGTTCTGGTCTTTGTATATCTAACAAACTTCAGTAAACTTGAACTTCAGCTTGGCTTTTATGCTTTCCTAATGCTTCCTTCTTGCACACCTTGTGGAAAAGTCAAACATGTGCAACCTGAGTTGGATTGTAAAGTCGTCAACTTTCATCTTATCCGCAAAAACAACCTGCTGTCGGCTCATGATGACAAGTTAGGGTGCCAGTCAGGTGTTTAAATTAGTTCATTTTGTTAAAGACGTCTCTGTTGGTCACCTATTTGTATTTGTGAAGTCCTTACACACCTGGGTTATGACCTCAAATGTCTCCCACACACATCCCAGACTAAAAAAAGTCTAAATTAATCCACTTAAGATCAGATGGAAATGATACGTTTTCACTGCACAGTGTGCGAGTCGGTTCATTAGTAACCGAACAGGAGCCTTAAAAGATCAGTTATTGTCCCCAGAGAGACATTTTAGGAAAATCAAGTCAAAGTCTTCAACATGAAAAGCAACCTCTTTCCATGAGGAGTTTTTTTTGTTGTTTTTTTTAAAAGAATATCAGCAAAGTGTAAAAGCCCAGAGCGTCCTGCAGCAGATAGCAGTAACGCCTGATGCCTGGATCAGGCAATCGTACTCAGCTCTCTGTGTGAAAAACTCGCCTCATGATGGGATTCTGAGACAATTTAAGAAATCCAATTTTAACTTTTGGTTTCCTTTTTTCTCAGTGGGGGGGAAAAAAAGGTTGATTGGTGAAGCATTTGTGTGTTGTTTTGGTTTTACGTTTTGTAAAGCTGAAAGACCTGACGACGCCCCGGTTTCAGCTTACCGGTATAAACTGCTAAATCTTTATTTAAAATGTCCTGGTATTTTACTGAGTTCATAATTTTAAGAACTCTAATAGACTTGTGTGTCAATAACCCTAGGTAAACATCCCATTTTTTTTGTATTATTTTAAGCTGAAACAACAACCAGACGTCTTGGATAGGATCTTTTCTTTTCTCCCCAAAGCATTCACATAAAATTGACTTCACACAAGTTCTCACAACGCCAAAGGTAGCTATGAAGTCGGATAAGCGTTAGCGACACACCTCGGCTGTGGGAGCCGGTTAGAAATCATGTACCAGTCCGACCCATTACGCAGAGTCACGTGGTAATCATTAAGACTATTAGATAATCATCAAGCGTACCACTAACTGTATCAGAGCACCCATTATGTAACGGTTAACTAAATGATTGATGACACGTGAGGCAGGTGGATAATATGTTTGGACACAATTATAAAGCTTAGCGCTTTCTAAAAATAGAACTTTTTCTGCAACAACAACAGAAAAGTGCGTGAACAGATTGTGCAAACATGAATGTTTAACTGTCCTGGACTTTCAAACACACCTTTGAAGGTTTGTTTGTGAACTCAAACCACTCAAACTTCACAGCCGTAAACTTCAACGCGTATTAAAGGGACTTGCACATGAATCAACAGCAAGAGGTGCATAATTTTTGAGAAGCAAACACACATGGTTTTTCAAAATCTTTTTTTTTTTTTACCAATAATACTCTGTATATGTATTGAGCCCGACGTTGTTTTGTTTTCCATGTTTTTTTCTCGTATTTGTTTTGTTGAAAGTGAAATTGTTCAGAAAGAGAAAGAAAGAATAAAAAAAAAAGAGAAAGAAACAAAGACAGAAAAAGACAAAGACGCAACAAAAAATAAAATAAAACTGGAAATTAGTTATGCTGGGAATCATCACCAATCCGATTGAGCTTCAGCTAATTTGGAAAGGAAAAGTTTTCACATTCGTTGTGCCGATTCATTGTAAAATCTGAAAATGAAAAAAAAATACACTGAAGTTTGTTTTTGCAACCTTACAAAGTGCTAAACAGCTTACTGGACTTTGCCATTGAATACATTGTATTGTTTAATGGTTCTGTTAGTTTGCGTCCTTATGGAGGTGGGAGTAGAAATATGTGAAGGCGGTCAGGGTGTGCTATGTATCTGCAATCAGGCAGGGACGGGGCACAGCATGGCTTATCAACAGCCAACACACATACAAACAAACTTGACTCATGACATTCTTGAGCAACAGAAATGACAAACCTCAAGTGAAGTGTGTGGGATGTATGAAAAAAGAGAGAGAGAAAAAACACAGAGTTGATTGGATGTCCGTGTGGGAGACACTGGCTGAGGGTTACTACAGATCTATTCAGAGCCGGAGATCCAGATGATGACAGATGTAGTTACAAAAAATCTTTTGAGAGACTGAGAGGAACATTCAGGATAATGAAAACAGTTACTGAACGTCCACTGGGAGTCCCAGATCTGTTGCTATTGGAGGAAAACAACTGGAGCTGAACGGCTGATGACAGCCCGTCGTAAACCGGTCCAACTTCATGAAGAGAGTCCTACAAAACTCTCACCTGGGTCTTTTAAGGATCTATTTAAGTGCTTCCTTTTGGCTATACACAAGAGGAATGCGTTTCAAAACCAACATGTGGGTTCATTGATTTCAATTCATCAGAAATTTCCTGGAATCAACACAAATTTAAGAAAAACAGGCTCAAGTGGACACATAACTTTGTTTTAAAACTTTTAATAAGGAGCTCTTGAGTGTGTTTTGCTATGCTGTGATCTATTAACACTTCTTTTGTGGGGAGGCAAGAGATGTTCACAAGTGTTTATCAAAGTCGAGTCTAAAGTCTTAAAGGCACAAAAGTCTAAGTCAAGTTTGAAGTCTGAGGCTCCAACCGTCTCTGAGTCATGAAAGACTGCGTTACGTAATTTCTTTAAAGAATTCATTTTACACTGCTAACTGGACCGATCCCGGCTCAGAACAACTGGAAGATCAGAACTATGTGGAGGTCAGAGGAGGAGACATTTTCACAAACTGGGAAGTCTTTTGGATTACAGAGTTTTAGATTTGCTGCCCATAGCTCGACCTGAAATCAGGCCTGAGTTATTTGCTTGATCGGGTCGGGCTTGGGCGTTTAATATGCCTGCGAGTCACGGTGAGACTTTCAACCCAAAGAAGAGTGGGCCAAGTCTCAGACATGGGGATGGAGGAGTCCAGATTCTTGATGGCTGATAGTTAAAACCTGAACACAACCCAGAGTTCCCACAGGACAATGATTCACAAGACATTAAGGCGGCTTTCAGGATAAATACGTTTTGAGTAAACTACACACTCTATGGTAAAATCACAAATATAAAACCAACAAAAGTTGGTTTTATACGTTCGCATATAAAAAAAAACACACATTCTTTTTCCTGTCGTTCAACCGTGAAATTCTTGTATTCTTCCCTGTTTTCTTCTGACAGGGCAAAGGGGGACTGCTGCAACGAACTGAAGCAAAGACAAACCGACTGAAGCGATGGCAAAAAATCCATTAGGTGAAAACCTAACATTAAAAAACAAAATCAACACAGGCGCAGCATTAACAGCAAAAAAAGGCATTGAAGTGACCCGATACCGGCTGTCAGGTCACCTGACAGAGATGATTTTCAGTGTAAACAGCACGTGTGTGTGCCAAAGTAATCAGGGCACAAATACTTTCAACAGACACTTTGCTTTATTTCCTTCACACCTTATCTTTATAATAAAACAGACACTAACAAGCGCTTTGTTTGACAACTCAATGCATCAGTGCAGGCGACACTGGGAGGTGAAGGTCACTTCCTGCTTTCACCTTTCTGAGTCTTTTTTGGCCCTTTTATTATCTTTGCATAACTTTGGCTTTGCAGGTACAAACTGCGTAGTCTTTGAAGCCGAATACAGAAATGTGTGTTTCTTTGGCAGTTTTTTGTGCCACTAACTCCAATTCAAACTGGACTTTTTGAACACATGATCATTACATTTTTCCTCATCCCTTCAAAATTTCTTGTTTATTTTTGCTTTACCCTTGGTGAAGCTATATTATTCCATCTACTGTAAATTTACCAATTCGCATACAAGGGAAGTAAATTGGTACTTCGCACAAAAAATAAACCTTTATTCAAGTCAGTGTGCTGCTTCGTGAATAATATCCTTTCCGACAAAGTTCCTATTTGCATTCACATGATGGGAAAAATATAAAATATTTATTTTTTTCTAATAAAAAGACAAAGAGAAACTTTTATGACACTGGAATTAAAGGGGCTAAAAAGTTTCAGAAATGTTATTATATCTGACTAGGCCTGTCACAATAAGCCATAAATCAATTAATCGCACGATAAATGAAATAAAATAAAACAAACTCAATAATTTCCATTGATTGAGTTTGACAGGAGACGTTTTTCATTGGTCTCAACTAAAGAGAATTTAGTTTACAGAGACTTCATAATTTACTAGCTGCTTCTGTTGTTTGTGTTTATTTGTTTTGGATATTTAAAATTTCTTCCAGTTCCAGTGTTAAATGTTTATTAGAATTGAAAGTTTATTGATCGTTGAGAATGTGTTCTTATGACATTGCCATAATATTACTTGAAAATGGTCTCAAAACAATATTATTATCGTTTATCGCAATAACTTACGTGACAATTTATTGCACAGCAAAATTTGTCATTGTGACAAGAACGGAAGTTAACAATGGCATTCGTAAAGTGAATATTTTTATTGATATATTTTTTGAGACGATAAACATAAGAAGATCTTAATTATAAAACAACTATACACAAAAAATAACATTCAGTAGGATCAATGTTTCTGCTCATTTTTTCACCATCCCAACCTCAAGTAACATTCATCTGAAAATTTTTTAATTTGTATATATTTTGGGGATCGGAGGGATGAAATTTTGGTTGTTGGCTTGCAAAAAAAACAAAAGAACCAAAAAAAAATCTTCTACTGTAAAACAGGGATTTAAATGGTCAAAAATGTTGAAAATTCATTACTGTCGTTGCAAATAGTAAACCCTGAAGTTTTAGATTTTTTTTAAAACTGAAAATTTAGAAACATGTTGACTTGTAGAATCGCTACTGTCAACCTAAAGAAGCCTTTTTTGTGCCCCATGGACACATGTGACGAGACCCCCAGCGGTTCACCATCAACTCCTTCATGCAGATTGTATGAAAATTAAAATTCAAAGAAGATAAATAAAAAATTTCACCAACTACAATGTTGCATTTTCAACAAGAAGCTCAAGAAATTAAACAAAATACATTTTGCGAATTTTGTTTTGATTCTTTAATGGGAGAGTTAATTTCAGTCTTAATATTTAAGCTGTTCACTATCAACAGCAAAGTATTTCCCGAGCTCAGTCTCCAGACAAGGTTCTGCTTGTCTTTACCTTAAAACAGTCACTAAAGCCAAATACGGAGTCAAGAATAGCAAAGCCATGACACAACAGCTCCAGTCAGTTTGTAGTCCGGGATCTCTCATCTGCAGCTGCCTTTTTGGGTGGCATGTTTGATTTAGCACAGACTAGCTGGCCTGAGGAAACGGGATCGCGCTGTGTCTCACTGCAACAGTGGCACGGATTATTTGTGCTCACACGGCTGTATGCACACACACAAGAAAAGAGAAAGACTCTTGCGTGTGGGGGCGCGCACACACACACACCCACAAATGAGCACACACAGAAGTGGTACTTTTAGATGACACAAATGTAAACTGAAAAGGAGTCTGCGCTTTGCCATGAAAGCCTGAGAAGTGTTCAGGGTTCACCTTAAGTCAAGCCAGTACGCAGCAGAGCGAGTGTTTGTGAAACGCCGAGGAGCAAACGGTGAAGAAAACTTTTACAGACAGACGTGTGACCTGAAAACAACCGGAAAGCAACGCTAATGTTTTCTTTTTTTTTAATGCTAATATACTCCAGGAAAGTTTAAAAAGCATCAGCTTAGAAAATTATCATGCACTATAACAACTAACTCAGAACAAACGTAGAACAAAAAAATGGCCTCAGCAACAGAGACATAATATGTTAATGAGCTAGAAAAAGACAGATTAGACTACAGCTGAAACGACACATCAGATTAATCGTAATGAATCGATTGCAGATATAATTGTCAACAAATTTAGTAATCATTGACTTATTTAATCTTGCAGTATAATGTATTTCTAATATTGCATAAAAAAGACTGAAGTAGTTCAGTGACAAATCTGCAGAATATGCCAGTTTTTATGTCCAATTAATCGATTAATCATCAAAACAAGAATAATCGGTTTCTAAAATAATCATTAGTTGTAGTCCTATATCGGACATGGCGAGTCAAACACAAAGTCTTGGATAAATCTCTTGCACAACAATTAATAACGAATAATTAATTAATAATCGATGCACTGTATTTCCAAAACAATGGATGAGCAATTATTTGGATGCTCAGCCGTTGAAATAATTCATTTGAAGTTCTTCCCTATCCTCAAACAGTTCTGAGAAAGTGGGCTTGGTCTCAGGAGGTCTTTTACTTCAAGCGTCTCATCCTTCCAGGGGAGCAGCTGTGCATTAACTACAGTCATTTAATGTCTTCACAACTTCATACTTCAGTCACTTGTGGTATTGTAACAAAGTGGAAGTGATTTGAAACAACTGCAACTAAGCCCCAAAGTGATCAGCTGATGATGAGAAGCATAATATGCACAAGCCAGCTACTTTCTGAAATCTGGAGATGTAGACCTCAAAACTTCATGTGGTCTTCAGATTAGTCCAAGACCAGTGTGGAGTGGGCTTCGTAGAATGGGTTTCCACGGCCGAACAGCTGCACTCGAGCCTTAAATCATCTAGTGCAACACACAGTGTTGAAAGCAGTGGTGCAAAGCACACAGTAACGAGACTCTAGAGCAATGGGGAGACATGATAAATCATGCCTCGCTGTTTAATAATCCAATGGTTCAATCTGGGTTTGGCAGCTGCCATAAGAGCAGCCTTTCGCTGACGGCATTTTCCTTTTATTCATATTTGTTGGAAGATTGATGAGTGAGTGGTGTGACAATGTAGGACAAAGCAGAATTTACTGTGATAAAGTGAGTTAAAAGCAGTGGAAACACACTGAGATTTTGGCTGGTGACTATTATCGGACGATTTTGATTTTAAAATCATCTGGTGGCTTGAAATTGGGCCTCTGTCTCTTTAAAGAGAACCTCCTGTCCTTTCTGACACTCTGCCTTCAGTATGACATCCCAACAATGCTTCTCCATCGTCATTTACAACTGTTCTTAGAAGCGTTGCAGTTTCTATAACGAGCTCAGCAGATGTGCAGTTCCACCTGGTGTTTGCTAATTGCTGCTGCTGCTAGTCGGGAGGAACTGAGTGGGGAAGGGGTGGCAGTAGGGAGCTCTGTGAGGCAGAAGCTCAGCTGGAGACTTAGCCTTCAAGGCTGAGGTTTGGGTAAACAGGCAGCACCTTTCAGGAGAAAGCGTTAAGAACGGGAGACTGTCTCACAGGAGATTCAAGGATTTCTCAAACATGCATGAATGAGTCAAAGCAACACACCATGTATAGTTTTGATGAGGGAATGACATATCACCGTACAAAGCTATTAAAAAGTCAATTTCTCATAATAACCCCCTTTAATTGGTGACTTCCCAGTAGGAAACTGATCAATGATTGTGCCTACGCAAGTGCTTCCAAGTGCAGATGCATTAGCTAACTTTTAAACCCTTTCTCATCATGCCTGGCTTTAACCAGTTCTTCTCCAGTCAGCCCTGGCTACATTCGTCTCCATTTCCTGCGAGGTTCGTCCCTGTTTTTTGGAACCACCTCAAGGGTGATACACGCTGGTCCAAGCCGGATATTGTGCGCGCAAGAGCTTTGATTGGCAGCAGACTGCATTCGTTGATTTCTCCTCAAACAACAAGATTGCAACCAATCCACAGAGAACATAGTAGAGATGCAAGTTGATAATTTCATGCTCAAACCTTGATGTCCAGACCTTGATGTTCAGACCTTTTGCTCAGTTCTGGTGGAAGAGCGAACACCGTCAACTGGACATTGGAACCCACCACACCACACATAAGCATCAAGAAATTTCGGGAAGACAGTCACCCAATGGTACACCTTCAAAATGACATGACCGGAGCATCGACCACAGCTCCTGTGCACTCATGGCTGGTCCACGATCCCAGCCAAGTTCCTGTTCATATTCACGCCCACATAGTGAGGAACACACTGTCAATGCAGACACACCCAACTTGGTTAGAACCAAGCGAAACACACTAGCCGGCTAGACTGAGTCTTGACAATGGAGAAGGGGATTTAGTTTTTCACTTTTTCATACCAGTTAGCTTCTTAACAATGACCAAACTTTTGTACATAATAATGATTTACACTAGGGGTCTCAAACTTCAGTACTGAGGGGCTGGTGTCCTGCAACTTTTAGATGTGTTTCTGCCTTACAACACTTGAAACAAATAATTTGATGATTAGAAGAACTCTCAGAAACTTGACTGAATGCCATTTGGTTGAGGTGCATTGCACCAGGGATGGATCTAAAAGTTACAGGACACCAGCTCATGAAGACTAGAGTCTGAGACCCAATGCTAACAAAAACATACTCCAGCCAAACAAGATGAAAACATTTATGTTCTGTTAAAGCAAATACATGTTTTAATCAATGGAGTCTTAAACAATTAGGCAACATTGCAGTCTAAGAAGTTTTTTGCGATATGCATGTTGCGCATTGTCCAAAATAGTCCCTCAGTGGCTTGGTTGTTGATCCTTGGAAGCACAAGGGGAACTGAGCGACTAATAAAACGGGACTCAAATCCTGAGATTAGATTCATTCAGCCCACAGGGAGATCTGGAGCAAAGCTCTGACTAAAGACAGACGGACAAACAGCACAAAAACAGTGTTACACAACAGCCCGCAAATACAGACATGGGTGACAGGTGGGAGACTGAGGCAACGAGAGAGATAGCAACAGTGAGGAAAAGCAAAGGGAAGGATGTGAAAATTCAAAGTGTTGCAGGCACAAACACGGGAGACACACAATTTATCACTAATCCCACAAGCTCATGTGTTGTTATAATTAAAACACTGACTTTAGATTAAGAATAAAACTCCAGTTGGAAGTTGACATCCACTCACAATGGGAATGAATCTCATTGATTTCGAGAATTTCATTGTTTCATTTGGGCTATTATTAGTTTGGGCTGCAATGATTATACTGAATACAACTTCAGTGAAAGTTAGAAACAGATTTGAAACTATTATTGTACCTCGTCTCTCAATCTAACTGGCACAGTTGATCGGGTTAATTGTGATTAATCGACTATTAAATAATCGTCAACTAACTTGCTAATTATTAATTGGAGTATACAGACTCTGTGTGAGGCCATTTGTTGAAAGAACACAACGCCGAGAGCAGTAAATAAGCCAAAAAACTTGACAAAAAATACTCACATTTGGCATTTAAATGTATGGATACACTCCCACTAACATGTGGCTTTTTTAAAAATAGCTTTGGAGCTGCCATCAGCCTTAATGTAAGCTTTCCAAAGCTATTTTGTTGTGTGCTTGAGATCGTTTTCTTTTCGGAAGACTCAAATGTTGCCGTGTTTTGACCATCTGGTACGAAACGGTCTGCCTCAGCTGGAATAAATGTTCTGTGAATGTTCAGGAACAAACCAGGAACCAGCATGGAGTGGAAACTACAGCAACACTAGTGTCACTGTTCACTGTGAAAACAACTTCACATGGCCATGAGCTGAGAGGGGGGGCCCTGCTGCAAAACTTCACACCTTCAAGCTCGATGGAAACATGCAGCTCCCCGGGTGGACAATCCAAATGTCTCGGAGAAAAAGTGTTGACTTGAACGGAACCAAACATTGAGCTACTGACAACCTGCATGTTTAAAGGCATCAATGTGAGGCTTTTAAACTTAAGAGAACACTTCTTGTTGTGAGACATGGTGGTGGTACCATCATGCTGAGGGTCTGGCATGCTGCCAGTGGCCCTGATACACCAGACAGCTCCACCTTGATTGAACAGCTGGATGGTTTCAGGATGGGTTAGTCGTTGTTCCAACAGGAAAGTGGAATGGGTAAAACGGGTCACCGTTAGGCTTCAGGGACGGCCCTGACCTCAACCCGACATTTTGAGACAACGATAAAAAGCAGAGGCCTCGGCAGGAAACCAGCGTAAAAATCAACACAATTATTTCTAACTTGAGAACAAATCTCTTGCCTCAAAAAATTATTCAAACTACAGTATATGTTGCACTATTAGTCCACAGCAGAAAAATAAATGGTACAAATAACTCAGGGTTGAAACGATTAATCGGATTAATCGTTTATTGCGATAATAATCGATTAATTTAGTGATCGATTAATCATTAATTGGCTTGTGCTGACTCAAAAGAAGCCATTTGGTGGAAAAATACAACACACTCAGTGTTAATAAGGTGAAACTGTACAAAAAATAAGATATAAACACATTTACCTGTAAATACTGCCAAAACTACTGGGGTGGTATAGGTTCAGATTTACTAAAGGAATGCTATGGTATTGCATTTTAAGCAATAAAATGTTTATTTTTTATGTTTTAAAAAAAAAGGAACTGAATTATTTGTTTATTTGTATCATTTAATACATTTTTAACATTGTATTAAAAAAAAGGCTTAAGTGGTTAAATGAAAAATCTGTTGAATGAAATTTTTGGATATGATTAATCGTCAGAATAATCGATAGATTAATCGATTACTAAAATAAGCATCAGTTGCAGCCCTAAAATAAATGATCCAAAAATGCACAAAAGAAATAACTCCCACAGTGAACTGAACTTTTGAATAGTGTACTGCATATTCAGAACTGCAGGACAGCGATGAGTGGCGATAGTTACAAACACCGTCCTGTTCTCTCATTCCTGCTGAATAAGTTCTTCAGTCTAACAGAAAGAAAACACTTCCAACATCCTGACATTTGCTAACATTAGTATATATATATTTAAAGCTACATTAATTTTTTAACGCAGTTCCAGCTCCTCAAAACAGAATCCGCATCCCAGCCTCATTTCTCTCTCCCTTTCTGAACAGGAAACTGCTGCTCTGCGTTTCAGTGGAGTAACAAGATGCCATTCAATCTCCGCTTTTCTCTCCTACAACAAAAGCTGCTTGTCAATATCCCTCTCGTTCACTGTTTGCCAGCGTGGAAACAGAGAGTGATGGCACCATTTAGAGCCAAGAGTGAATACACTCTGACATAAGTCCCGACAATAGAGCAGACAGTTTCTTTTCACCAGTGACCTAAGATTAGACATCCCACGAGGAATTCCCTGCTGGAGAGATTAGTTTCTGTGATACAAGCTCACTCCGTGTGTGTGTGTGTGTGTGTGGTGTTTTTTGTTGGGTTTTTTTGTGGCGTGTCTACATGAAACATTGGTGAAAATCTATGTTTTATACTTCACAACATGTTATTATAGATCATTTTGGCAGTTCCTAAAAGATGCCCTGTTGTTATGCAATTATCTGATAAAAGAAAGGAAAAAAGGTAAATCTTGGTTACAATTGTCAGAATTCATTAAATATATTCCAAATGCCATGCAGACAGTTTCTTTAACAAAATATTAGTAAGTCGTGATATCAATGTGAATTTCAAAATAAACACAAAACAAATTGGAAATAAAGTTGTATTATTTACAAGAGCATATAAATCCATCACTATACATCTGATTATTTCATGTCCACATTCTTTATAAGTCAGCCTTTTAAGATGTAATGCTCAAGTACTGAATCTACAGCATTGTACTTAAATACCTGTTTGTTTAATTATTTTTTTTATGTGTAGTAGGTGTCATTAAATTATGTAATTAATAATCATTTACCACATTTCTACTCGACACGCTGCACAATCTGTTGCACTGTTTAAGATTAAACACTGATTAAGTGTTTAATCTGTTCAGTTTGATAGATCTGTTTACTCTGTTACAAGAAAATACATGTGTTTGCTGTAAATGTACTAACATAATTTCACTATTTAATTCATCAGCTTGAAATCAGGGAATGCACAACATCAGTTTATTTTATAAGCCAGCTTACAATCAATCAAAGTCACATTGTAGTAATGTAATCGGTGTGAAGTGATTAAACAATCGGATTCCAGCAACAGTT
Source organism: Xiphophorus hellerii (assembly GCF_003331165.1). Lineage (NCBI taxonomy): Eukaryota > Metazoa > Chordata > Actinopteri > Cyprinodontiformes > Poeciliidae > Xiphophorus > Xiphophorus hellerii. The sequence continues at coordinate 23,866,947 of NC_045676.1, read as the reverse complement.
TATTTTATTTTACGGACAGCTGAAAGGGAATTATTAAATAAACACTAAACTAACTACATGTGATTTTTACAATATAATAAATTAAGGCATCATATCATCGAGGCAGCACTGGTGAAAGCTGCATGGCTAAAGATAATGGACTTGTCCCACTCAGAGCTACATCACAGTATTTCCTTAGAAAGGCTCCAACATGCTGTCGGGTTCAAATGAACATCACTCGCCCCAAACAGATTTATTTGTTCATGTAAGTCATAAATCTTCACATCACTCCGGGGTTTTCTGTGAAGTTCCACAGGGTTCATTCAGTAAGTTCTCTGTACTTCATGTTTGTTTCCAATTGGTAAAATCGTCAGACAGTGTGGGATAAATTTCCACTGTTTCGCTGGTAAAACTCGCCTAAATTCAGAAATCCCACAGAATCTGATCTGGTAAGTAGACTACAGGTACTGTATGTCTGGAAGACATACAAAACCTAGATGTCTGAACATTTTCCGCTTTTAAATTCAGACAAGACGGAAGTTGCCGCCTTTGGAGCTGATCCTCTGAGAAGCAGACTGGTTCACCGCACTATGTACCATTAAGCTGGCATCTGGTAAAAAAATGAAGAACCTTGGTGTCATCCTTGACCACGATTTGTTATTTAAATCCCATATAAACCAGTTTTCTAGGGCTTTCCTCTTTCACCGCCACAAAACGGTGAAAATTATAAATATCCTGTCCTGCAGAAAAACTAGCCAATACATCTGTTACTTTAACCTGGACTACTGTAGAAAAATTTACTTGAAAACTCAGATGGAAATTAAAAACAGAGATCATGCAGTTCTTCATTGGCTCTCTGCTGAATCCATAATACGCCTGGTCACATATAAATCCCTTAATAATCAAGAATCATCATACGTCAGCGGTTTGATTGGTCCATGTGTTCCTATAACAGAGCTCCTCGCTCTCAGCCTGCAGGTTCACTACTGGTTCCTAGAATTTCTATAAGTAGAATGGGAGGCTGACCCTTTAGTCATCAGGCTGCTCTTCTGTAGAACCAGGGCCCAGTTTTAGACACCCTGTCTACGTTTTAAGGCCAAACTTAAAACTGTCATTTTACATAAAGCTCAAAGTCAGAGCGATGCTGAGCTAGCTCAGGGCTAATCTGTGTTGCTGTGTTTCTCTCCTAGATGAGGCGTCTAAAGGACCTACTGCTGCCAGTGACTTTCCTTTTTCTTTTACATAGAAAGTACTCCTGGATCAGTGCTTCTGTGTGTGTACGTTTCGACTTCTGAAGCCGACCCAGTTGCCTGCAGCAGATGGCCGCTAACCCTGAGCCAGGTTCTGTTGGAGGTGTCTTCCTGTTAAAGGGGATTTCTCCTCCCCACTGTTTCTACATGCATGCTCAGTATGAGGGAGATAAAGACTCAATCCAACTGACTGTTGCTCCAATTGAGGAGGATTGATCGCTGTTACTGACTCGATACAATCTGACAGGTTTCCATACTCTTTGACCTGAATGATAAAATGAACTTTTCTGCATTAATAGCTGAAATTGAGCTCGTATGTAATTGACTCCATCAGCACGATTGAACTGACGACATATGTGTAGAAATTTGATGTTTTTCCTAAAGTAAGGTAAAGTAAATTTTATTTATATGGCACAATTTCAGCAACAAGGCAGTTCAAAGTGCTTTACATGAATTAGAAACAAAGTCACAAAAGAAAAAGAAAACTCCACAATTTATTAACTAACAGGAGTTTACCTGGATAAACTAAAAGAAAAGAAAAAGTGTAAATCTATATATTGGTTTCCCATGTTTAACAAGAATACAAAGTCTGTCAGTTATAAACTAGTAGGAGTTTTTCTGGATTCTTGTTCTGACTTTCTAAGTTTGCTCAAGTAGGTTCTATAGAACAATGTGTTGAGATGACATTTGTTGAGAATGGGAGCTATACAAATAAAGTGAACTGAATTAATTAATTAATCACTTAATAATTCAATACGCTGTATACAATTTTAATAACTGTGAAAACACTCAACTACTGTATTTGCAGTTTTATTCTAATTGCAATGTTTTAAAACCCTCAACTGTCACGAGGACAAACTGTTTTTTGGGGTGACAGTTAAAAGGTTAATTAATTATTTCATGTATTTACTTGTTAATTACATTTCGCTACACAATGTAAACAACCTGCTGCATTTTTTGTTTTGTTCAATTTTTATGTGATTTTCAGTTAAACAGAAACTCAAAATAGAAATCTGGGTTACATACGAGCACCTGTCGTATTACTGTGGTTGTCAAACCAGAAGAGTCTGACAAGATTTCAAACTTGTATAAATGCCAGACGTCTGTCTGTTTGCCGCCTCTCTGGGCTCTTCAGCCTTTAACTAAAGTTCGCGGACGCAGCATGATGAGCACTCGTGTAATCTACTGAAGCCCACCGCAATAGCCCATCTAAGAACAGTAAATCCAGTCGGCCCTCGCCTTATCGACAGCAAACTCTCAGCTCACACCGCCCAGCAACGGCGTCAGAACACAACCGGAGCATGAGCCAAAAAGAGAGCTAAAACAAAATCCAGCGAGAGGGCCACGACCTTGTCTGCATCTAAACAAGCTTATCACACACACCAGCTTTCTGACAGTCATACATCTAAGCCCTCTCTCCAAATGTAATTTTATCTGCTGATCCTTGAGCTGTCGGTATCCATTTATGTTGTTATTGTGCAAGTTGCAAACAGTCGTCTGCATCGAGGATTTCAAAATCCATTTGTAATATTTGAAGATTAACGGTTCTAATCTCAGTGGCACGAGCATGCATGATTCAAAATACATCTGCAGAGCCGTGCCCCAGAATGTCAAGACCACACAGATCCCCGCAAAACCACCGTTTGGTGTAATTCAGATTTTAAAAGAACAGGGTGATCCACGTTCCCTAAATACATCTGTTGAAAGCTCCTAATATAGACCATGTGATTTATTTTCAGATACTAGGAAATGTGGAATGACACCCAGAACGTTTAAAAATAAAACCTGCCTACACTTCAGGTGCTCCAATCTGAGAGTTATATTTTGATCTCTGCTTAATTTTAACTGGATTAGGGGGTCAGATAACATCGTTCAGCTCTGTCTAATCATGCACCGACACCAGGAAGGCCTGATCAGTGCACACGCTCAGTGTACTGCCAGCCTATATAACCTCTTGAAGAGTCATTTTCTTGAACTGTGATAATCTTTCAAGCCTTTACCGCAGTTCAAGTGCTTTTTTGTGATGCATCGCAACCCAAAAACAACTCTGAAGATGATCTTATGCATCTTTCAGCTGGCTTGGCATTTTAAGTGAGTTCATTCTGCAACCTGGTGAGGAAATCAGAGGTGAACAGCCACTTACCTTTCAGTTTCTCGATTGCACTCTGCCCTGCTCTCTCGGCCACCTGCCCATCCTCCCTCTGGTAGCGGTCGTCCAGGAACCGGGCAGTAGCTTCGGACAGATGAACCTTCCCCGCCATGCCCAGCTGCTCCATCAAGTTCGCCAGATTGACGTCGTTCGACCACACGTCAAACTTGAACCTTTTCATTCCCAGGATCCCGCACAGCACGGTGCCCGTGTGGACACCGACCCGCATGTTGACGGTCTCGCACGTCTCCTGGCAGAACTGCTCGATGGCCTGGATCATGCCCAATCCCATCTCGACGCAGCAGTACGCGTGGTCTGGTCTGGGCTCGGGGCACCCTGCGACGCAGTAGTAGCAGTCTCCCAGAGTGCTGATCTTCTCGCAGCGGGTCAATTCGCAGAGTCTGTCAAAACGTCCAAACAGGTCATTAAGGAGACCCACCAGGGCCGGCGCCTTCTTGTTGGCGGACATTTTTGTGAAGCCCACAATGTCGGCGAAGAGGATGCTGACAGGCTCCATGCGTTTCATGTTAAAGGGTCTGAATATTATCTGTCCTCGGGGTATCGAAGTCTTTTTACGTCTGTGATTGCTATGAGGGTTATTCTTAGAACTTATAACAGTTTGGCTTTGGAGAGCTCCTCCGCTCCCTCCGCTGCCCACTGCCACGGCCGAGGCTGAGCAGGCTCCAGAGGAATATCTCTTGCCAGAATTCTCGCCGCCGCCCTCATCGTCGCCCTGCTTCATCAGCTCGTCTGCAACTCGTCTCGGCATGACTGAGTGGATCATCCTTTCCTTCAAGGCCTTCTCCACCTCCAAGTCTTTGCCGTGCATTATGGCTTGGCCCACTTTAAGAAAGGTGCTGCGGGATCGCACCTCGGACATGATAAAAAGATGAATGCCAATGACGTGCGCGCACAGGTGGAGTAGACCCTTACCCGGGCCAAGCCAAAGGAGCGTGTTTTGCAAAGTTGACACCTGTCCAGTAGCTTCATAATTCCTCTGAAGCAGTGGCAGCCATCCTAAAGCCTCAAATAAGACAGAATACAGGAGGCCCAGCATCACTGAGGCATACAGACGGATATGGAGGACGCTGTATACCAATAACAGGACCTCGATGCAGAGGGAAAAGGTGCCAACGGGGGAGATGCAGGACATCTGAGGCGGAATCTCTTTGTTCAGAGAGGTGTGAGAGGCGTTCACTTCGGCAGCCCAGTTATAGGTAGCAGTTTGCATCTGTGGAGCCAAAGTGATGGCAAATGTAAGGACTATTAGCAGCAGGGAGGTTTGGTTGTACAGCCACATGTAGGGCTTGGTAAAGGTGAACAAAAACAAAAGCACCAGCAAGGCCAGAAAGGAGGCAGTGGGGGCGAGGAAGGTCACGGGACGACAGCGGTCACTGTTCACCCCAAAGTACACCCCCCAGAGTATAGAAGCCACTGCCAGGTAGAAGAGGACATAACGGAAGCGCCTCTGCTTCTGTGGAAAGCACCTTTCCTGGCAGGCGTCCTCCAGGACTGAGGAGTCAAACTTGGGGTCCCAACACTGGGCGGCGGAGCGTTCAAACAGTGAAGGGGCCTTCTTCTGCACATTGGGAGTGTAAGTTATGACGGGTCTGGAGTCTGCTGAGCTGCAGCTGGAGGAGATGCTGTACTTGTGGAGGGCAGTTTTCGCTTTACTGGCACCCCCTCCTCCGCCGCCTCCTCCTTCACTCTTTGCAACCCGAAGTGGCTCATGATGCTGCTGCTGCTGCTGCATCCGGGTGGAATTATTGGCAATCCGCACCGTGATGGCGCCATCACCCCTGGCTGAGTCGCAGCTCACCTCCGTGCCGTGCATAAGAAGCTGCCTGTGATGTTGCAGAGTGGCCATGTTGACTAGTGCTGACGAGCGGAGGCGACGGGAGATGAGAGTGGGGTAAGCGGGGCGGGGGGCGGGAGGGAGAGGCGGTCACTGAGGTGTTGAGTCAATCAGTAATTTACTCTGGTGCCGCCGAGTCAAATGAGGGAAGGTGGAGGAGGACAGACACCAACATGGGAGGCAGAACAACAACAACAAAAAAGGTTTTTGACGGAAAATTAACACTGACCGGGGAGGGATGACAGACGAATCGGCTACGCGCAGTCACTCACATTAAGACGCTCACAGAACACGATTCTGTATCTTCGCCTTTGCGTCAGTACTCGCGTTGCACGCATCCCTCTCCACAGAGGCTGTCCGGTGTTGCTCTCCAGCTGCGGTGCAAACATTCTCATCATCACGTTTTCTTCCTCCTGGACTCAGCATCCTTCTCGGCAAGCGGCTGATGGAAGCGGTGCAACAGATTTCTCTTCTTCAAATGTGCACGACCGGCGATTATCAGCCGCTGAATGTGCGCAATTAGAAAGTTTCTCCCGTCGTCGCTTAACTGGGTTGTTTGAATGAGGAATAATAATAACGGTGATGATAATAATAAAATAGATGTCAACAGTTGGTTACAAAGGTTGCGCTGTCCTTGTTGCAACACCCTGCATAGCTCCTCTATTTATACTCCTTTTCCACGAATAAAATACTACATGTACGAGCAGCAACCGGTGCTACGAAGAAGAAAAAATACATAAAATTGCACTTATTAGAAATAATACAAATGCAAAAAAAAAATTTAAAAAATTAACAGCTTATCAAAAGAGAACGGCGACCTCAAACGGATGAAAAGTCTTAAAGCAGTTAATTAAAAAGTGTGCGAGCTGTAATTACCTCCCACTGCATCCACTCTAATGCACGGCTCAGTACGCGAAGGCTTTCCATTTCTCATTCCCAAGATTCCCCTGTCATCTTTATTGCAGCAGCCCCCCTCCATTTTATATAATAATTATTATTATTTTGTTTTTGGACACCCGACTCACAGAGGAGGCCCCTGACAGCCAGGCCTATTCCCACGGATGCAGCCCCGTCCTTTCCTGAACTCCCAGCTCCGGATCTCCTCTGTTTATTCCCTCCCCTCTTTCTTTCTCTCTCTCTCTCTTTCTCTCTCTCCGCTTTTCCCAAAGAGAGGGTCTCAGGGTCTGCGCCCCCTCCCTTACTTCCCCCTTTTCACAGACGCATGATCCGCACTAGTAAAAGAAAGAAAAAATAATAACTCTCCATGCACTGCCCCAGTTCTTTTTTCTTTTTTTCTTTTTTTTAGCGTGTGTTTTGCCTCTGCTGGGAGTGCCTGCAACTTGTTGCGCGCAGTTGGCAAAACATACATGCAGCTACGGGGAACGGCTTCGCTTCGGACCAGGCTGGGCTATAAATAGTGATGATAAAAACTCTTGCAAATAACACCACCCCGCTGCATGTAAAAAAAAAAAAAAAGAAAAAGGGAATGCTTTTTTTTCTTGAACTTCTTCTCAGAAGCACGAGGATTGCTTAGGCTAAAAATGTTACGGTAAAGCCTCCAAAGCCTCCAAAGTCCCGAACTTTTCTTTCTCTCTCTCGCTTCCAGGCCGTATTTCCTGCGTTTGGAGCGGAGACCCAGTTAGGAGTCTCTGCTTATTTGGAGATGAGGCTGGATTTCCTCCTCTCGCATTCCCTTGTAGCAAAGAAGGGAGAAAATCCACAGAGCGGCTCTGGCTCTTGGTGATCCTCGTTCGGATTATCCAGAAAGAAACGGGGTAGGTGGGAGAACGCACTCTCCTTATCTCCAGATCGCAATTCCTCAGGTCTAGTTTTCGCTGGCATGCATGTGTCCAAAAAAACACAACGCCGTGCGCTCCGGCGGTGGTGTGTCCTCTTCCGTCCGTTCGGTGGCTGGTTGCCACCCTTTCCCCCCCACCTCCACACCTCCGCGCCTCCCTGTCTTAGCTCTCGGACGTAGTTAGGGTCTGGATGAAAACAAAAAAGACAGACGGCTGTCTGTTTCTCCGTCTCGTCCGGGCGACAGAAAGCTCCTCACTCTTGTAACTGCCACCATCTTCACTGCAAGTGGGTCGGAAATCCTTCCCCAGCTGTTGTGGCGGTGCTGGTTGGCCAGACCAGGCAGTCTGCGAAGTTAACTGTGATCCTCAAGAACACTACTTCCGGTTTTGGGCCTACATATAAAAGAAAAAAAAGAAAAAAAAAAGGACAATTTAGGATTAGTGCATTTAGAGAAATAACATGTTTGACCGGAGGTCTTCTACTGGTGCATCACCATATAATTCAGTGCGATCGAAATTAATTTTAGTCGTTCAACTCAACAACGAGAATCTCTTACAGACTCAGTAATGGCGTTCTGTTCTTGAGAACTTCAGTGTTCAGTTTCTCAGAAAACCTGATGATTACATCACACCAATGAAAAAAATTACCTTGAGGAGTGAAAAGTTATTTTGTGAGCATGACAATCATAAGGAAGACTCACAATTAAAAATATAGCATACCTCAGATTTAAATTCTACTGGTAATAGTAGAACAAAAAAATCATGTCATTTCATTTCATTACAGTTTAGTTTTTCTGCCTCTCAACATATTCTCAAGTGGATTTAGGTCTAAACATTCAGTGAGCAGTCCCAACCGATAAATATGCTCCGACCTGGACCTTTCTACCTCTCTCTGTACGTTGACTGTCTTTGCCCTGCTGAAACCTCCAACTTCATTTCCAAGACCTTTGTTCTGAGATGTTAAAAACTAACCACAGCTGTCTCCCTGACCTATCTGCTGTCTTTCTTGGTCTTCATGATTCTGTTTGTTCACTACTATTCTCCAAGGCAAACAGTTGGGTTTATCTTTACTATATAGGAAGACAACTGGTTGATTACATATGCAACATACTTTAGGAATATATATATATATATATATATATATATATATATATATATATATATATATATATATATATATATATATATATACTGTGTCTGCCAATGGAGTTATAAAATTAATGTCTTTATAATTAGCCAATGCTGAGATTTGGGACTGTTGTGCTCATAAATGGTCGATTACACTGATGTATATGGAAATATAAAATGAAGCTAATAAGGGTGGTGAGTATTGAAAATAAAATGGTTTAATGTTAAATGTTAAATCTAGGGCTTGAATGTACAAGTTGCTTTAGTCCTAATCGGGTTAAAAAGTAACTACAAGCCACGACAGACTCCACCAGTTTAGCAACCAATAGACAAAGGAACAAATGTTTGTAAAAAAATAAAATAATTGTATAACCAACAAAAAAAAAAAGAAAATAAGCTAGCTAAACTGTGTTTACTATTCGACTTTCAAATCAATGTTAAAAAGCAACATGCTTTTAATTTGAAGGCAAAACTCAACTTCTGATCTCTATATGCTTCCCTTTGTTCGACTTGACAGGTTGTTGTCAGTATTACTCACCTGTAAATGCAGCTTTGGGCATTTAGTTGGGGCCTGCCATGCAAAGCAATGGCAGGAACCTATTACTATTGTCGGAGAGAAGCGTCTCTTTAATCTTTATTTTTCTTCCGTAACCGTTAATGCGGCTCGTACCGCTGGGTGCACACCTACAAATGAGGTATCAAAACGTGCAGAAAATTCACGCCATTGGAGCTATTACTTCTGGTGGGATTTGGGCTTAACGTGGCGACATAATTCGCAAAAAACTACGAAAAAAACCCCATTATAACTCAATGGGAAAAATCCTAGAAATACCCTATTTTTGAGGATTTGCTGTGTCGTCACAAATTCACCTAGAAATGCCATTCAAATTTCATTTTGTAGATACGTCTGTGATCTCTTCGAAAGTGAAGACGGCTCGTCGATACCAGTTACGGTTTGTCCACAATTTGCCTCTAAGCGACCCAAACTTTCTCATTTTTGCTCAAATTACAGTGACAGCCGATCTCGGTTCAGATCTGGGCACAACATTTCTTTCTCTCATCGCTGTAAATGTTCTGAGTGAGGTACAGATATGAATCTCGGGACTATCGCAGAAGACATATTGAACTGTCATACGCTTAAAACGCTTTTCGAATATGTATTACGGTTCCCGAACAAGAAGGATTTGTTTCCAATGCTTTTTGTCAGTAAAACGTGTTTGCTCAAACACACAATTGTGTGTTTGACAGCTCAGAGCTCAGAGCTCACACCCTGCTGAGACCATTATTTGCCATAGCAACGGATCTCAAGAGGCTATTGGCTGCTGGTTTGGACTACGAATACGCATCGCTGTAGTTCTATCTATAGTGGACCGCTCAGTTGAAACAGAGGTTGACTGAACTGGCCTTTACAACTAATTGCTGCTATGGGCTGTATATAACTGATTTAACTCAGTAACTGTTACACATGGGATTAGTTTTGAACTTTAAAATTAAGCATTTTGAAAATTTCACAATAAAAGCCCTGAATATTTTTACATGACGTAATTGCTCTTTTTTGGCTTTATGTGACTTTTTCATCCAAAGCACTGTTACACGTGGTATTAGTTTGGCCCTCTGAAATGAAGCATACTGAACATTTCAAAATAAAAGCCTTGAATATTTTTACATCAACTACTTGCTTTTTCAGCATTATATAACTGATTTAACTCAGTAACTGTTACACATGGGATTAGTTTGGCCCTTTGAAATGAAGCTTAACAAAAATTTCAAAATAAAAGCCTTGAATATTTTTACATCAGAAAATTGCTCTTTTGAGCTGTATATAACTGATTTAACCCAGCAATTGTTACACATGGGATTAGTGTGGCAATTTAAAATTAAGCTTGATGAAAATTTCAAAATAAAAGCCTTGAATATTTTTACATGACGTAATTGCTCTTTTTGGCTTTATTTGACTTTTTCATCCAAAGCACTGTTACACATGGTATTAGTTTGGCCCTTTGAAATGAAGCATACTGAAAATTTCAAAATAAAAGCCTTGAATATTTTTACATGACGTAACTGCTCTTTTTGGCTTTATTTGACGTTTTCATCCAAAGCACTGATAAACATAGGATTAGTTTGGCGCTTTGAAATGAAGCTTAACAAACATTTCAAAATAAAAGCCTTGAATATTTTTACATCAGCTACTTGTGTTTTGAGCATTATATAACTATTTTAACCCAATGACTGTTACGCATGGGATTAGTTTGGCCCTTTGAAATGAAGTTTAACAAAACTTCCAAAATAAAAGCCTTGACAACATTTTAAATCATACTGAATGGTGCACGTCCGCCTCGCTTAACGTTCTTGCGGTTCTCCGCGTGCCACTGATTACGTCGCGGCGTTCTTTAGCGTCGACGCCGATTTGTGGCGTGACGACGCCGGGCCCAAGCCCGACGGGCGCGCCTTGGCAGGCCCCGGCTAAATTTCTTCCGAAATTTTCTAGTTTTAGTTTGCATCGCCCACGTTACATTAAGTGTCAACGGCTACTAAAAAAACGTCTCAGTTTTTTTCCCTTGCTTTTTCGTGAACACTGTTCTTTTCTATATCACAAAATGTCAGAAAAAAACAGAGAGACCTAAAGGTTTGGCATTTGTAGAACCACTGGCATGCATATCTTTTCTAATCCTGACCTGGACCTCCATGTCATTTCTGGTTAAAAATTACACTAATTAAAGGAATAAACTTCTCTTTGGCTCTTAGTTAATTGTTTCACCTGTTCCTCCTGGGTTAAGTGATTATATGATGTGGGAATTCTATGTTTTTAAAAAAAAAGAAAAAAGAATTTGATGCAAATGTTTGCATTTGTTATGGATTTTTTCTGACGAACACCAGCTCAATAATGACCCATAGATGCTTACATATATACCTCTTGATGCTACATATATTCATACATATATATATAGACATACTGTATGTACCTCATTTGTTGCAATGTCTCTTAGCAAGTCTCTTAACCTCCTCATTTACCTCATCTCGCAATTTAAGTTGATCTCAACCTTGTTGTAAGTATACGGAGCTCAACTGGGGTCATAAAGTCTGCTAAAAAAAATAATAGCAATACAATTTGAAACTGGAAAACAAAAAATAAATCAAAGTTTAACTCCATACAGGCCTTCCGCTGTAGCCACACAAAGCAGTTCTGAGTTCCCAGAAGGTACAGCACTGTAGAAGTATTTAAACATTTACAAAAACATTTTAAAAAGTCACACAGATATCCTTTATGACTCAGACCACAGTTGATGTTTTCATTCATTGCACACTAAGATCTTGGATTTCTGGTCTTTCTGTTAATATCCATCCATCCATTTTCTAACACCTTGTCCCTAGTGGGGTCAGGAGGGGTGCTGGTGGTGTCTATCTCCAGCGAGACATTTCGGGGGTACACCCTGGACAGGTCGCCAGTCCTTTCTGTTAATATATTATTCTAATTACATTTTACTGTGGAAGATGGAGTACAATTTGAATATTAATCACAAGGGATGTGTGATCTCTATGCATTGTTGTTGTGAGAGAGCTTGGCATGTGGGTGGTGCGCTGAGAGCTTACAAAGTGAGGACTGTTGTGGGATTTGATAAAGCCCGTCTGATAGGTCTGCTCTGAAACTGTGCCGAGAGCTTTCGAGAGCCGTGGCTCAGCTCATCAAACACAGACGACAAGAGCTCAAACGTGTTTGAGGGTGTAAGTTTTATTCACAAATCCACAGGTGAAGTCATGTAAAGTCGAAAATGAGCCAGAAGGGAAAGGAAGGCCATGCCTCCAAGCTGGTTTACTGTTATAATTAAGTCTGGAAACTCTTTACTCGTGGTACGGTAATATTAAAAACTACAGTTGCATTGCTATGAGGGTCTTCTCTGCAGAGCAGCTGATTGTAGACTGGCTGACTAAAAAGGAACAATTCAATGTCAGTTTTACCTGTTACTCTGCAGAGTAACAGCATCTTCACCTAAAACGAAGATGTCAAACTCATCTTTGTTTTGGGCCAAATCAAGATCATAGATCCTCATAAAGGGCCCGTTGTGCAGAATGTATAAAACCTGTTCACAAACTGTTAAAAAAAATCAATGAATTCTTAAAATTAAATATTATTATTGAACATCTTTTCAGTCCCTCCAGGATTTTGTGATTCTTTTTGTGATTTTTTGCAATAAAAATCAAAGTATTTGTTGTACTAATTTTGAAATATTTGCAATACTTGTGCTTATTTGTAACGGTAAATGTGGCTTTTTATTACTCACTGTATGGATAGTGGACTATAATCTGATATCAATTAGAATAGAATAGAATAGAATAGAATAGAATTACTTTATTCATCCCAGCAGGGAAATTATTTTGCAGTTACAGCAGCATAGAGACAAGACACACAACAACCACCACTGAGTAGCAATTGTAGACAAGATAAAATAAAAATAAAATATAACATGCTGTCAATATAAAAAGCAGCTTAGAGCAGTCCTTTCAAAGATTCCAAAATGCAGATACAGTATGTATATGTAAATATATGTACAGCAAGTGTGTCACAGTGCAGTTGTGTGAAATTGGACTGATTTGTGCAGAACAATGATTTAGCTTTTATTGTACAGTGAGATGGCATGTGGCAGGAAGGATTTCCTGTATCTGTCCCTACGACAGCGGAGCTGGAGCAGCCTATGTGAGAAGGTTAAGACTGAATCGGATGTTTAGTGCAAGTAAGAAGGTTTTTGACAATTTTTTTTAGAAAAATCTGCAATAAACTTCCAATTATTAGTGCAAAAAAGAGCGGGGATTTGTTGATTTTGTGTGAATTTCCACAATAATTCTCAAGAAACTGGAGGGACTGATTGATATAATTTGGCAGTAAACAGATAAAAAATGGCTCAATTTGACTGAAAACATAATATTTATGGACACTTAGTGTTTAGTCTAGAATCTACAGGGCCACACAAAAAGCTACGGGCCTTGAGTTTGACGCATTCTGTATTTTGGCTCAAAATATTGCATCAAAAAGAAGAAATGAAGTTCCCATAAAATGTACTCACCACCTTGGATGCTTCACCCTTTTACTGCTGTTGCAAATCAGTCACAATCAATAAAATGTAGCTTTTTTCGACAAAAAGAAAATCCCTTTAATATCAAAACAAAAACGTATTTCTACAAAAAAAATGTAAATTGTCTAAAAATATGGACCATAAAATCAGCAATTTTTCTAGCTTTTCCAAAGCTTGAATCAGTTTCAGCTCATGCAGCTTTATCTTCAGAGAAAATTAAACTTTGACTCACTAAACTGCAGTGATCCAGAGATTATAACCAGCTCATCAAATATGTTCAGAACAGAGTGGGGAGGTATGAATGTGTAAATCCAGCGCAAATTTTGTTCATTTGCATAAACAGCTACATGCTACTTTTATCTTTTTTCCCCCTGCACAATATATTATTTATTTCGAGATTTTACTTCCTGTTTGCATTTAAATAAGAAGAAAAGTAATCCCAAACTTATTTTCATTCTCTACTTTTGTAAATCGTTTGAATCGACGCATTGAACCGAAGCGCCATCTGGTGTCAAGTTTTAGTCACTGCAGAAGAAAATGACCAACAGCTATAAGGAATCATAGCTGTTATATTTCAATAATAGGGATATATATATATATATATATATATATATATATATATATATATACATATATATGCTGTGCTATATATATATATACCATTCTTCTGTTACACAGTTACAGTTCTGTGAAAACTATTATTTGTTCTTTATTAAGAAATATTCACATTAATGTCAAACCCATTATTATTATCATTTTTTATTTATCTCTAAAAAAACAACTCCCACACCCCTGAAAATAACATTTTACTCTTTCTAGATGTCTAGATTTGTTGGTAAGAAAAAAAAACAGTTAGTATACCTTACCTCCTAAGAGTGAGTGTTAACCCCACTGGTGAAAATGTTTTCACTTCTCGAAACACTTCTTGCAGCCATCTTTTTGTCCACTGTTCTGTCCACTCGTCACTTGCAGCTTTTTGATGTTTTAACCATTTTTTCCCCTGTTTACTCTAGATTGAGTCACATCACATTATCTCAGTGAGATCAACAATTGGGCTTGAATCAATCCAGGACTGACTTTTCATTTCCTAACTCTCAGCCGTGGATTTAATGGTATGCTTGGATAATTTTTTTGTTGCAGGGTCCAGTTCTACTTCAGCTTAAATGCTTTTACAGCTGATGACACATTTTTCTCAAACACCCTCTGATACACGGTAGAATCTATGATGGACTCCGTTATGGAGAACTGGCTAGGTCAGCAAAATGTCCGCAAACACTGAAACTTGCCCCTCTATGCTTCACAATTGGTTTATACCAAACCTTAGCTTAGGCATTGCCTTCCTAAGCAATTCCATTCAATTCTGATTTATCTTCACAGCTCTGTCTGGGCTTTCTGCCATTTAAGTGGATTTCTCCGGTAGAATGTCTACCGGGACATAGAACAGAAAGAGAAGTTGAGAACGACGATTTTCTGCGCTATTTTGAATCTGCAGTCTGCCTGTAGTTTCAGCAATTTCAACGCAGGAAGTGAAGACAGCCGTTCAGTCTGTATTGGCCATGTTCCTAAAGCGAATTAAATTAATATCCATCATTTTTTGCTTCATCTTCACAGTGGCGAATGATTGTTTACAGGGCAGGCTATTTCCGGTTATCTTCATAGCATCGAGCTAGCGCATTATATACATCTCTGCCAATGATTGTGTTAAGATTTAAAACTTCAGAGTCCCCGCCTCCAGGAAACAATCGTTTCTCAACATCCGAGGGTCCAGACCCTGTGTATGAAGGAAAGCGGAGGACAAAGGACTGGTTTTCACCGAGCTAGTTCTGGAAATAGAATTCAGTTTCATCTGTCCAAGGAAAATCCTCCTGGGTTCTTCTGTCCAACAATTGTCAACTGTTTGTTGTAGACTTGTAATTTTGTACAGTCATTTTCCTGAAGGGTTTCACACCTGCAGGGAAACTCCTACAAGTTAAAGTTCAAGCAAACCGAACCGCCCTCGAAATTAATCTTCAGAAACTACATCGTTTTTAAATTATATTTTAATAAAACATTTCGTAAGGCAAATTGATAACAATGAAATAATTTCTAGTTCAATAAGCTGCACATTACCCAACATGTTCAGGTGTTGTTCAGTATTGATACCAGAACATTAGGCTTTAGTCAAAGGGATTTCACAAAGGAAACAGTGCTGCTGTTGTTTTCGTATCCTGGTTATTTAGTGACAATGAATCACACAAAACAAGGACAATATTAAACAGAGTAAATACTGATTAAGGACCCAACAGAGTGCAGACAGAGTGTATTTTAATGGAAAATGCCAATATGGTGCAAGGCAGAACTGAGGTGAAACTAAACAACAGTTCACAAAGCTAGGAAATTGTAGCACATTTATTTCTTTCAGTTATCCGAACCTTCTCAGGAAATGTTAAAAAAAAAGTAAAGTATATGTATTAGAGCAAAACATAGTTCAGAGGGAAGTTACAGTGCAAAATACAACTGGAAACAGAGTGAGAACCCTTCTCCTTATTTTATTAGAACAAGTTATCACAAAACTCTGCTGTTTGTCTGAATTACAGTGTTTCAGATCTGAAAACATTAAATATTACAAGGTGAGCTTTCCTTTTCAATCCCAGGAGCAGTGTGGTCGCTTCCTGATGACTCCTCTGATTAAAACAAATAAACAAACGAGGAACATAAACAAGAAACTGAAAAATAATTTCTCTAAAACATAAACCTTGAAGTATATTTATGCTCTAGATACTCAATAAAGGTTGAAAATTAAAACTGTTGCGGAGAAGAATTTAAGGAGCAGTTTAATCACCACAATTAGTGAAGTCATTTGCTCAATGCTAAACAAATAAAATTCTGCACCAGCAATATCAAAATATAGCAGTTCTTGGCACCTCTGGTAAAAGGTTGTTTGAAGGTTTGTATGAAAAACCTTCTATTAAGATAAAAAAAATCACTGGTGCCACACCAATCAGGATTCCCTAAACTTCCCAAAAAAAAAAAACGTTAGTGAAGCGTTGAGGAGGTAATTCACCCATCGGCGCTGGACGACTGTTGTTAGACGCTATCTAAATGCCAACCAGTTGTTTGGGAAGCATGCCAGGAAAAAAAGCCTTTTCTGCCCTAACAATCATGCATGTAAAAGCCGTTTGGCAAACTCTACTGGGACTTTAACTACAACTAGCTGCTTTGATGAGTGCAACAAAGAGTTGGGTCTGATGTGTAACATAGAATTAATCCATAGAAAAGTACCTTATTCTCACTGTTAGGCATGGAGGAGGTTCTGTGATGTGTGTTAGGTTTGTATCTCTCCTAAGTAGTCTGGAAATCTAGTTAGAGTGCATTGCACTGTGAACTGTTTTAGATTTTCAAATAAAAATCAGTGGATCTCTGCTAGAATACTGAAAACTGAATTGTCATTGGGTTTTTAAAGTGAAAAATGAGCAGGACAATTTGGCTAAATGGATGCAGAAATGGCTCACGAGTAACTAAATCAACCTTCCTTCACTTCCTGAGATGTAAATCCTATAGATGCCCAGGTGGGGGAGCTGGAGAGTAGAGAACTTAAGACTGGATGATCTACTGAGTTTGTGCGAAGAGGAATGGTCTAAAATATGGTCTGTATGCTAAAAACTTGTGAAATATTATAATAGAAGTAGGGGTGCAAATAAGTGTGGCACCAATGATTTGGTGAAAAAGAGCAGATGTTTTTTCTCATTTGTATTTAAATTTAAAGGCAAGGTAAATGAAATGAACTGTATAAATGTATGGTAGAGTAATACACAATTAATTTAGGGATTTTTACACGTCTTTATAAAGGGTCCTAATAAATGTAGAGGGCCCTATATTGTTTTCCTCTGCTTTCAAATACAACTAACAGAACATGTATGGCAAATATTCTTTCCATTTAAGTAGTAACACAAAATATCCTGAAGTCCATTCTGTATCTGGTTTTCTGCACATTTCCAGTCTTCCTGGAGCTATTCCTGGAATCCACGACAGTGGACATTATTTCAGGAAACTATCTGGCTGCCCTCTGCCTCATCTCTCTCTTGGCTGCCTCCGGTCCTCTTCCTTTCCATCTCACTGCTTCCTCCAGCGATTTTTGGGTTTCTCCTCACACTCTGGACCTTCGCGTGTACCGGGGAGAGGCGGCGGGTTTGCTGGGGCAGCCTTTGCCGGGGTGGGTGCCTCTGAGCTTTTGGTGATGCTGCTGAGCAGAGCCGGAAGCTCGTGCGAGATAGCCTTCTCAATCTTCTCCAGCAGACATCCGTCAGTCCAGCTGCAGTGCTGGGAGAGTTGCTTGAAGTTGGAAATGGGGTTGACCCCAAAGAAGTCCTGGTAAGCCTCCTTGTCGGGCAGGTCGAACTTGCTGACGTTGCTCTTGGCCAAAATGGACTTGAAGATGTAGTACTTATCGGGGTCGTTCACGACGTCTTGGAAAACCTCGTAGGGGTCTCCGAACCAGCCCAGCTTGTCGTAGTAGGTCTGAAGGTAGCGGTCTACCAGCAGAGCGTGGATGCGTACTCGGATGGCGTGCTGGCGGATGAAGGCGATTTTGTTTTCTATCTGATTCTCAACCACCTGCATGGACAAAAGGCAAGTTTAAGGAACATAAATAAGAAAGCAAAGGCAAGAAACAAGAACTCGTAGGAGAATACAGCTTTGATTGGTGGTCTGTCCAGGGCGTAGTCTGCCTTTTAGCCATTGGCAGTAGGAGACGACGACTAGCCCTAACACCACCCTGTAAGGATCAAACAGGTATGGAAACTGAATGGAAGAATAAATATCATCATTCCACCTGTACCCAAACGCTGACACTGTGTTTTCTTTTGCTAATTAAAAACACCCGCCAATTAGGGCAACAACTAACTATTTTGGCAATCAACTATTCTGATTAAAATAAAATTACCACATTTCACAGATTTTTCATTTAACCACTTAAGCCTTTTTTATACAATATGAGAAGTACATTAAAGCAGCGTTTCCCAATTCCGGTCCTCAGGCCTCCCTGCCCTGCATGTTTTAGGTGTTTCCCTTCTGCTACACACCTGGATTGAATATATGGGTGATCAACAGGTTTCTGCAGCACTTGATGGTCATGCAATCATTTGAATCAGCTGCTCTGGAATAGAGGCACATCTAAAACATGCAGAGCAAGGGGGCCTGAGGACCGGAATTGGGAAACGCTGCATTAAAGGATATAAATAAACACAATAATTAACCTATCAGAAGTTCCCAAAGCCATGACCACCTCATCTGGGCTTTTCTCTCATTGTTTAAGCAAACAGAAATTATTTTGGTGATTCTGACTGACCTAAAACAAAAAACGTTTGGTCTGTCTTAACTTGAGACAGCGAGAAAAAAAAAAGGAAGCTGTGTGTCTTTTTGAAAACTTCTGGCTTCAAATGTAGATATTCAACAACAGCGGCCCAAAAATGGAGCTTTGAGAAACTCCCCACAGACCCTCAACAGCTAACCAGCCCTTCACAGAATCACCTTGAGGTTACTGAACAGAGAGGAATGATCTTAACCTGGTTGAGATCCTCCAGCAGGGAGATTTCCTCCTTCATGAAGAGCTCTCGGCTGGTGTCTGGAGCATAGTCCTGCGGCCAGAAGGAGCTGACGTACACGCGAGGTGGCTCTGTGACATTGACGAGCGGCGCCATGCTCCAGAAGAGGGCCCCGTAGACTCTCATCAGGTCCTGCGTAGAGAGGCTGTCAGCCTTGTTGAGGATGAGGCGAATCTGGGACTCGCGGCCCTTCATCTGGCGGAAGAGCATCTCCAGCTCGCCGCCCACATCTAGCTTGGTGGGGTCGAACACCAGGAAGATGAGGTCGGCTCTGTCGATGAACCACTGGCACACGTCGTTGTACGGGTAACCTGTGAACTTGAGCTAGGTTAGCTTCGGCTGTGCAATTTCTATGGAAAAGTCTAAAAGTTTTATGGCTTTCTTCAAACAATATCTCTCCTCTATCCACCTTTCTATGGAGGACAGATTTTTGGACTGATCCTTACCTCTCTCCTGCTGCTTGCGGTTTTCAATGATGCCTGGTGTGTCAACAAAGGTGACCCTCTCCAGTAACTTGTGGGGCATCTCGATGCCGACCAGTCGCTCCAGGAAGCCCTGACCGAACTTCTCCAGCGGAGAGAAGGACCTTGAACTGTCTGCTGCCATCACAATGCCCTCTATGGTCCGAAACCTCTCCCCGTGCATGATGACCGTGTACTCAGATGTGGTGGGCTCAGCACCTGGTGCAGGGATGAAAAGAAAGGGATTTTCTTCCGGTGCATGCACTAAAATCAGAAACTGTCAGGTTTTATTTGTGCTAACCTGTGTAAAGTTCCTGGGGTGTGCCATGGAGACCCAAAAGGTAGTTGATCATCGAGGACTTTCCAACACTCCAGGGTCCGAGAAACAGAACCATTGGCTTTGAGGTGACCTCACCATCTGTAGGTGAGTGTTTATAAAAGGTAGGAGGAAGGTTTGAGAAAAAAAAAAGAAACCACCACAGATCCTAACCCCAGCCCTAACCCTAATCCGCTACATGATGCAGTCCAAGCGTAGAAGTTGTTGGTTAACAGGCACTTGTTCTGGAACATGCCTAAACCACCTGCCCGTAATTTCCATTAAAGCATTTGGTGAATTTTATGTACATTCCTTGAAAGTTGCATCCAAAACTCAGCTGGATTCAGTGCTGGACCAAAAAATGGAGAAAAACACTGAAATAGAGGCACACACTAAGTAAGGTTCCCATATCAACACTGATACAAGAGCTTTCATTAGTGTGTGATACATGGTGCCACACATTATAAACATTATAAAACATTATAAACTTCCTCCATCGTTCTATTAACTCCAATCAGCTTCCCTGTCCTAAAGAAAAGCATCTCCACAGAATGATGCTGGAAAAAAGGGAAAAGTTTGATTAAAACCACATGTCCTTTTCCTTAAAAAACAAACAAAAAAAAAACTATGCTTTACTTTTGTGTTTTCTCTTAAATAAAATACCAATAAATCCTCCAGTTTTGTAGGTGTAATGGGACTAGATGTGAAAAACTTCAAGGGTAATGAACACTTTTGCAAGGCACTGCTCCTACAGATTGATCTGATTGGTAAAAGTTAGCTTAAGTCACTTTTGGTCTCGCCATTGTTCTCCAAAGGAAGAGCCAGCAGTACATACCTGTAACTTCATGTTGCCTGAGCTCGTTGTACTTAAAGACTTGTTCCATTGGCTTGATGGACTTATGGTAGATGTTTAACAGTCTCTTTATGGCGCCTAAACAGAGAAAAGCAGAGAGAGACAGACCCATAACAGCTAATGCCAAAACCTGCTTCCGCTGTAGATGATGAAAAGACCCCATAAAATTTACTGTACAGATCGGAGGCAATAAAAGGCCTGCTCTGCCGTAGCTCATAACTTTTCTAACAGGAACCGCTCTGATTCAACAAACTGTAGAGGCTTTCATGCTCAAGACAGCATCACATTTGGTCTGATTAATCGCCCTCATTTGTACACACGCACTCGTATGGTACATGCGCACACACTTTGGCCCAGACATCATGAAGCAATCATCAGAATGGCTGCGGCACGACGACGCAAAAAAACCATCTCAGGCACACATTTTCCTGCGAGCCCATCTGGTTTCCTTTGCATTGACAACATAGGTGTAAACATTCAGACGCTGTTGTAGTTCAAGTCACGACTTCATTTCCACAGCAGAGGTCCAACAGACGTAACCAGTGGTGATGATGGATAGAGGCAATGTGTTTTAACTGTGTTTAATAGATGAGTGTCTTTCCCATCAGCTCTCGGGTATGGTGGAGCATTAGGCCCAACTTTATGACTTTATTCTCATATTATTGTGACTTTGTTCTCATAATATCATGACTTTATTCTTGTAATTTTGGCCCTAATATTCTGTTTTATTTTAGGGAACTTGTGCACCTTGTAAAGATTTCTTCTCGTCAGTTTGACCGGGCCGACATTTTGCTCCTTACCAGAGAACTCTGCTGATGGTTCAGTTGTCGCCAGTCGCAGCATCTCCTCAATGTGGGAGCGGTCTCTCAGGCCCGACCCAATGGCCTCATCCTCTGTGAGAGTGAATGGACATGTAGTGAGTCGGCAGGTGAATAAAAGAGAGCCAATCTAAATGCGACCAAAACAAGCTATGCTTCGCTACCAAACAGCTTTCTCATATCGCGATATGAGTAAAAGTACTAGCCTCATAGATTTGCCATGATTTGTTCCTATGTAAACAATTGATCTAACTCATTGTTTTGTTTTAGCTCCAGTTTCCAGTGTTTCGCAACCTCTATCTGGTTTTCTTCCACAATTGCCTCGTATTTAGGTATTTCCTCCTGCTAAAAAAAAGCTTCCCCACAACATGATTCTGTCACCACCACTTACATTTTGTAGGTGGAGTGTTCAGGGTGGGTTTCCACCACATGGAATGATTTGAATGCGTGCCAAAACGACTATTAGAGTATCTTTTCTTTTCAGATTTAAATAACTTTATCATTTTTAGTTTAAAGAAGAGCTTAATTAAGAAAATATGTATTTTTAAAAAATTATTATTTAAAGAAATTCAACACCCTCCCTCCCTCCGGGTGGCATAAATAAAACAAAAACAAATACATAATTAAGAATTAAGAACAGAGTAAGAATCAATTAATTAATCAAAAATAAATGCAACCCAAAATACTCAAATCACTTCTGTACATCACAAGATCATATTATCAGGATTTTCATACTCTGACGTAGAATGGAGACAAATATATCCAATCGTCACAATAATATCCAACAATCTGCATGCAACGAAGCATCGGCAATCACATTTCTATGAAGGCATGATACTCTTAGCTCATCTCTAACTATACAAAAAGTAGCTGTCAAAGTGTCAGGGTCCAATCTTATCAGCTATTACTGAAGGGGATTGAAAAACTGAAGAGAAAACCCAGTAATGTTCTCCCTCCCAAGTCCAACAATCTAATTACACATTTCAACAACTTTTCGTACCTTTAGCTTGAAGCTGTGTTGGCTCCTCTGCAGGTACCTCCTCCAGTTTCACCTCCTGGTCAGAACCCTGTTCAGACTCTGGTGTGTCCTCTGTAGTTTCCTCCAC
The DNA here is from genome assembly GCF_003331165.1 of Xiphophorus hellerii. Lineage (NCBI taxonomy): Eukaryota > Metazoa > Chordata > Actinopteri > Cyprinodontiformes > Poeciliidae > Xiphophorus > Xiphophorus hellerii. Next base: position 23,844,582 of record NC_045676.1, on the reverse strand, counting down.
TGCAGCATCCTCAGTGCCTTCCAGAGAAGGGTTCTGGTTAGCCTGATGGGTGATTTCTGGTTGTGGGTCAGTCTCAGTAATCAGCTCAGGCTCTAAAGTGACTTCTTGCTCTGCTTCTGCTTCAGGTTGTTCTGTCACTTCTGGCTCTTTCACTCTATCCTCCGGTAGCTCTTGTGACTCTGGTTTGGGGTCTTCTGTCAAATCTGGGGGTCTTTCCTCTGGTTCAGGCACCATTTCATCCTCCTCTGCACTTTCGCCCTCTGAGTCCCCAACTTCGTCTTCATCAGTTGCAGTGTGCTGACTCGCGTCTTCTTCCTCTACTTGAGATGATTCTCCTAGTGCTTCCCGCTCCTCTTCCTCAGGTGTCTTCTCTTCTGCCTCAGCAACAATGATCTCTTCAGGTACTTCCTTTTCCTTGCTTTGAGCACCAGATGTCGCATCTTCATGTTCCTCTGCAATCTCCTCCAGGCTCCTTTCTTCACTTGCAACTTCCTCAACAGAAGAATCGTCCTCAGTTGGATGTACTTCCTCTACCTCTTGCTCCAACGCGGCCACCAGCTCTTCTTCATTACTCGACAGGGGCTTGCAGGGGTGGCACACGGCTCTCTCTGGAGCCGGGGTGTCATTGGACGAGGTCTGGCTGGCATCAGTTGTGTCACATCCGCAGGGGAAGAGGTCTCCGTCTGGCTGCTGGAGCTGAAGACGCATTCGATGCTCCTCCTCGTGGATGGAGGACTCTGTCAGGAGAAATGAAGGTGTTAAAGAACATCAAACATGAGCTCACAGGGCTGCTCTAATAATAATAATGAATCTCCTTTCCTGCTCGCCATCAATCATAACTTTGCCCCCGAGAGACTTGACCTGCATATGCATCCATTTCTAGAGTTGTTTATGGTTCCAGAATTGCGCAGCATATTGTAGCCGCATTTTGGAGTGGCTCTGTTATTTCTGATTTGTTCTTTTTCTAGACTTCTGCTTGCCTTTTTTTTAGCAATTATTTCCTCTAGTTTTGGATGCTGTGCAGCTGGAAGGATTTTTTTTTGTTCTCATTTTGTAACTTCGGGACAATTGCTATGATGCGTAGCCATGGCAACAGGAAGTTGAAAAGGATGCAGAGAACCAAAGAGCAGCTTATTGAAGACCAGACACGCTGAGGTATTCTGGACCATCTGCAGAGGTTTTACAGAACAGCCTTTAGACTAAAATGCTTTTTTTTTTTTAAACTATTACTTTCTCTGCACTTAGTGCTGCTCTTACACTTAAACTTTGTTACCATGCTTTTATGGATCAAATACAGCTACCATGACTTCTATAAAATCATATCTAACAACAGGGGACTCTTTTGGCATCCCAATAGATTGAGACGCGCTGGATATCCTTGACTGCCATGATGGACAAAGAGCAAAGGTTTGTGACCTGCATTTAAATTTAACTGCCTGTGGTACAGAGTGTGATGTGAGACACTTAAATGGATGCCTACAGTTCATGTTACAAGATGGATTCACTGCGAGGGAGGAGGATTAAAAGGTTTTGGCAGCTGTCAAAGACATCAGATGTTTTGTTAAGTATTTTGTCACTAATAAAGAAAATCCTGTTGAAAATATTTGTTTTGACTTTTGGCAGTTAACTCAAGTAGACCTCCGGTAATTAAACTTCATTTTCTTACTGTTTGTGATTTTCGTACTTAAAGACTCGACTAAGTCTAAGAGATTACTAGCTAAACCTAATTTTACCAAACCGTTAGTATTCAAACTGTCTGATCTTTTGTTGCCAACATCAGATGTGTGGAATTGTGTACTGATAAATAAACGAGCTTCTAACATTTTGTGTGCCACAAACTAAAACTTAACTATCGGGTTTTATCAAGTGTCTTGTTGGGAAACTGTTTTCTATTAGGTGCCCAACTTTTAAAAGTCCATATAATCAGGTTCTTCTGATACCGTTTAGTTAAGAAATTGTATAATTTCAGCTTTTATAGGGGAGCCAATGCTCACCTAGATGTCATAGAGGTCATTTATTAGAACAATATGTACCTTCCAGTCCCCCAAAGGACTGTCCAGCACTGTCCCCGACCCTAACTTACGAAATGTCCAACGTGTTCCCATCATGTTGTTGTCGCCTCTTGGGGCTCTAAGTTTTTGGCTTACCACCTCCCAGTGGGGTAGTCAGCCTCAACAGCTACTGATCGCATAAAAAAAAAATACAATACTGCAGTAATGTTGTTATGTTATGAAGCGTTATTATGCAGACTTTGCCAAAAGTGAAAATAAAATTTAGTCCAAAGTACAGTTAAGGGGCCACATAGTGTCATATTGTTATGTTAATAAATATCTGTGAAGAAAAAAAAAGTGAATTTTCAGAGTTCGAGGAGTCCCGAAAGCAAATTTCCATAGGAAACAGATAGAAAAAAAGATGTTGACTTCAGGCTACAAAAAATGACAAAAGTGCAAAGCCAAAAGAAATCTGTTGATGTCCTGATGGGGCTCAAAGAGGGTTGGGATTGATCAAATAGGCCAACCACGTCTGATTTTCAACATCTTTGTTTAGGCCAAATTTGGTTGAAACCTATAGACAGGAAAAGTCCAGTTATACACCATATTTAATTGTTACATATAGACACGGAAGGTCCAACGTTGAATAGCCGCGATTGTGAGTGTGTTTGCAAACACTCTGTAAATTTAACACATTCAGTGCAGAAAAATGTGAAGCTTCTATTATTTTTGTTTTGTTTTACCAAGTTACACTATCCATTGTTTACCTTTAGAAATAATTCTTAGCATTACATCAAAATCTTAAGCCATCCCTCATCTCTTCATGTTACCTTCTGGAGGACACACTTTCCTGAAAACATTCAGTAATGTCCCAGCTCGGATTCATACCAAAGACCTTTTTGCTCTAACCAGTGCCGGCAACTGCATCCCTCTGTTTCTGTTTATCAGTCAGCCATAAAAAACCTCTTGAACTCAAAGAATGAAAACTCTTGATGACATCTTTTTCAATGGTTTTCAAAGGTTTGTCAGAAAAGAAAATTGAAAGTGGACCTTTTTTAGCCAAAAGTTGCAGAGGTTGTAATTTGACCAAACTCAACAACTTTTATACCACATTTAAACATCTGTGGACATCTTTAGATATCTCTTCATCTTTCAGTTTTTAAGCCTCTCTAGATACCCAGACATTCACACATTATTTGTTTTGGATTTGCTTGCTTTTTGTGTAAAAATATCAAGAGCGGCACAGTAACGGAGCAGAAATCTCTCTCGGCCAAGGTCTTATAATACCCATCTTGAGCAGACTTACGTGTACCGTAGGTGTCTATAATTGAATGACTCAAGAGAGGAAGAAGAGTAATCTGATCCATGTCTGTACAGCTTCAACTCTGATCTGCCTGAGTCATGTGGGAGTTTTGGATACAATCCAGACGGGTGCAGTGGCATCGTTTGCGTTCTAACATGAGCCAAAGAACAACCTATCAAAGGAAACCTTTAAAAATATGTTTGCTGTTGTTACTTGACACTATGTGGAGATGTTCAAGGTATGTGAATACTTTTGCAAAACACTTTACCCAGTTTGAATGAAAAACATTCAGATCCATTTTAAATAACTGTCTGACTCATCAACTGGAGAATACCTGGTAACTACTTTAACATTTGCAGCATTTATAACAAGACTTTATCACACTTTTTCTGCATTTTTGTAAATACAAAATAACTAAGTGTTGTTTATGACAGCATAAAGTCAGACTGCATCTTTCTTGAGGAATCATAAACACAAATTTGAACAACATTTAAGAACATATTTTCCATCCAAAGAATTGTTTGCTACCATTCTTGATAAACCTAATTTAATCTCTGATAGAAAATAAGATGTATAGTTTATTCTGTAGTATTAATGTCAGCTTATTATTATTATTTTATGGTACATACAGTACAAGGTTAAAGCAGACAGGATGGGCGTTACTCAATTGTCCTGGTTCGGTTAAAGTCCAGGCCAAAACCTAAATGAGAATCTTCAGCAGCAATGCTTTTCTACAGACACTAACTAATTGACTTGAGATATTTAGCTAAATTAGGACAATATATAAATATATATATATATATATATATATATATATATATATATATATATATATATATATATATATATATATATATATATATTTATATATTGTATATTGTATATATACAATATATATATATATATATATATATATATATATATATATATATATATATATATATATATATATATATATATATTTTTTTTTTTTATATATATAAAAAGATGACAGTCTGGTAAAGTGACTCACTCAAAGCCCAGACCTAAATCCAAGTATGGATTTATGGCAAGAGTTGAAATTTGATGTTAACAGATCCTCCCATTCAATCTGACTGGACCTGGAGTCATTTTGCAAAAATGTCGGACATTCTCAGTCTGCAACGAGAGACGTTAAACCTTAAGTCTTCTGTTTGCGGGTTATCCTCACTTCAAGAGCGTTGGAATACAATTAATGGCAACGTGTTGCTGTGGTGCAGATCAGTTGCCAGAAATGCTCCCTGACTCCCAGGCAGCAGCAGCAGCAGCAGCAGCCTGACGCTGGAGCCTGGGCAGAGCGCAGGCCTGTGGGGACAGAGCGGGACAGGTGCCTGGGTGCTGGGCTCCCAGAAATAGTCCCACAATGAGTCAGAGGGCGAAAAGAAGGAGGGATAATTCCACTTCTATTTTCAGGAAGCGTGACGCTCGTCGCCCTCTCTGCGATTGTCATGAGGCCGAGCTCCGGCTCCTGCAGGAGCTCCAGCCGTGAACGACTCAGGGTCTCCTCCAAGAACAATAAATACATCAAGATGTCATAAAGTCGGCATATGGCATTAATTAAACATAGCAGCCAGAGTGAAACAGAGTCTGATTGTGTGTGAGTGCATGACAGATTAGAGGCTCTGCAGGCGGAGCAGACGAAGCCCTGCTGAGATGTTTGACTCGGCACTGATTGCATTCAGAGTTTAATGTTTGTTTCAAAATTAAGTGTGTTTAACACATTGAATACGTAATAATACAATATATTTTACAGTATAAGTGCAATATATTCAATATGTAATGCAGACTTGAAGTCTTTGGGAAGTTTTTGGAAATGTACAAGAAGATGTGTACATGAAAAATGTCATCTTTTAAATAACACAAATGTTTGTGAATATACTAAGTGATATGCTGCAATAATAGAGAAAATTTACATTTTTAAACAACACAAATGTTTGTGAATGTCCCGTAAGATGTAAAAAACCAGAACATTTCAGTTTGCGATGAACAGATGTTTGCCATGAGAAACTGTTAAGTTACGGTAAAAATCAGTTTCAGCGTTGGGACGGAAATATTCATACACTTAGCAGAAAATGTCCTGGTAATTTTTTGCCAGCCAGGATTTTTTATTTTATTTTTTTAATATTCATTTCCTTTAGAGTGTAGCTGTGAAATTTAAGTCTAAGTGTATGACTTGACGTTTGTCTTGTTCTTACAAAGACGTCACAGAAACAATCTTTGCATTTGGGTATGTGATGTCTGTGCATTCCCGAGAGATTGGAAGAGATCATTATCAGTCTAACAACCGTATCTGATGACGACTTTGTCTGATAATATCCTGACACCTGGTCAGTGGGGGTCAAAATGAATCGGCACAAGGACGGACAAGACGCCTCGACATTAAGGGAGAGTCGATAAAGACCCCAAAACGGCATAAGATGGAGCAAAACGACCAGGCAGTTCTAAACAACAAATTCAGTTCAAGCTCGTCCAAGCCAGAAGCAGGAAGACTGACACATTAGACTGGAGGTCTGCACTGAGCAGCCAGTATAAAAAATGATTTGATTGATTCAGATTTAAAGCAGCAAATTCTACCAAAACTGTTAGGAAGTTTACCAAAATGGTGACATGCGTACACATTAAGTGGACATTTCATTTGAATCAGTCCTTTTTTTGTTCAAGAGCGTTACAAACAAAAACCAAACGTTCATTTGTTTCTAAATCTGGTTATTTCATTCATCCGGCCTCCGTACCTGCAGCCGACAGAGCCAGGAGACACAGCAAGCAGCACGCAGTCGCCAGAAGCTTCATTTTGGCTGCCAGAGGACTGCAGATTATCCCCTCCGGGTATATATACCACTGCGGCTGAAGGTCAGAGGGCACGCCGTTGGGGGTGGGGTCTCATTGAGTGTCAGAACAGCTGCCCGATCCAATCGGGAGTGCTGATAGGAGCGGAGCAGGAAAAGGTGGGCTGAACGCTTGTAGTTTAAAGTGAGTTGGAGGCCCCAATCTAAAACAGCCAAGACAGAAACTTTAGCTCTAGCTTCATTGACACTGATGTGCACGATGGATGGATGATTATGGGTTACAGTGAAAACCTGAAATTTAATGTCTCATAAATTAGAAAATCACATAAGATCAATAAACCAGTACATTGACCTTATGTACTGGTTTACATAAGATCAATGTAATCTTACATTGATCTTATGTAATCAATGTAAGATCATTGATCTTACATTGATTACATAATCAATGTAATGTAATCAATGTAATTAGGATTCTGTCAGGATTTGTCTCTGAAACGTGTAGTATGTGTGGCTCTCGATGCACCCAATCCACCGTCAGTCCACACTTTGTAACACTTGAATATAAACAAGAATAAAATGTTCTGAATAATGTATTGTAGTTCTTAGCTTTGCCACTAGGTGGCGCGACCGTTTTGTGAGTAATATTTTGTTCAAAATGCCGTTGAAGAAGCAGTGCAGGTCAGCAGAAGTTGTGTTAGTAGGTAGTTTTGTGGTTTTATGAGAGACTGGTAAGTTACCGTCTATCTATGTTTAAGTAGGATAATATGTGTATTTTATTACCTTGGACATTTTCTGTTTGCTCAATTTTTCCAGAACAAGCGATAGCTAAGCTACCGGTAAGTTCTACTCTAAAATTGTGAATCTTATTATGTTTACTTGCTCTCTTTTACTTTATTTAACTATATTAGCAACTGAAAGATAAGACTGGAGTAATGAGAAGAAAGTTTCATTTTATTTACCAAATACAGCTAAGTTATAAGGGCCTTTGGGCCTAGTGGTAAGGCTTAAAAGACAAGTAATGTGATTATAATACGTTTGTAGCTTACAAAATTATTAATTGGTGTACATGGTGGATTGTAATTTGCATTTGTTTATCTTTTTTTGTAGAATCACACACACACATACACTGCCTGACCAAAAAAAAAGGTCGCCACCTGGATTTAACTAAGCAAATAGATACAAGCCTCCTATTGGATAAGTACTGCATAGGCGATTATCTTTCAGCTGGCAACAAGTTATTTAACCCCAGCTGATGCAATGAGTAACTCCTCATTTCTTAAACAACCATGGCAAAAGACACATCCTGTGGTCGTGGAAAAGACGTTAGTCTGTTTAAGAAGGGTCAAATCATTGGCATGCATCAACCAGAGAAAACATCTAGGGAGATTGCAGAAACTACTAGAATTGGGTTAAGAACTGTCCAACGCATCATTAAATACTGGAAGGATGGTGGGGAACCATCGTCTTCCAGGAAGAAATGTGGTCGGAAAAAAATCCTGAATGATCGTGATCGGCGATTACTTAAACGTTTGGTCAAATCAAATCGAAGAAAAACAACAGCAGAACTCAGGAGTATGTTTAATTGTGAACGCAAAAGCATTTCCACACGCACAATGCGAAGGGAACTCAAGGGGTTGGGATTGAACAGCTGTGTAGCCATAAGAAAACCTCTAATCAGTAAGGCTAACCAGAAAAAAAGGCTTCAGTTTGCTAGGGAGCATAAAGATTGGACTCTGGAGGAATGGAAGAGGGTCATGTGGTCTGATGAGTCCAGATTTACCCTGTTCCAGAGTGATGGGCGCATCAGGGTAAGAAGAGAGGCAGGTGAAGTGATGCACCCATCATGCCTAGTGCCTACTGTACAAGCCTGTGGGGGCAGTGCTATGATCTGGGGTTGCTGCAGTTGGTCAGGTCTAGGTTCAGCAACATTGTGTGCCCAAAGAATGAGGTCAGCTGACTACCTGAATATACTGATTGACCAGGTTATTCCATCAATGGATTTTGTCTTCCCAAATGGAACGGGCATATTCCAAGATGACAATGCCAGGTTTCATCGGGCTCACATTGTGAAAGAGTGGTTCAAGGAGCATGAGACATCTTTTTCACACATGGATTGGCCACCACAGAGTCCAGACCTTAACCCCATTGAGAATCTTTGGGATGTGCTGGAGAAGGCTTTGCGCAGTGGTCAGACTCTCCCATCATCAATACAAGATCTTGGTGAAAGATTAATGCAACACAGGATGGAAATAAATCTTGTGACACTGCAGAAGCTTATTGAAACAATGCCACAGCGAATGCGGGCTGTAATCAAAGCTAAAGGCGATCCAACAAAATATTAGAGAGTGTGACCATTTTTTGGTGGCGACTTTTTTTTTGGCCAGGCAGTGTATATGCTACATCAGTCTATCTGAACACACCTATGAAAGTGGTTAGCTGAATCTTTCTTTTAAAGAACAGGAAAATCATCACCTGGCCTTGTTATTTCCTTGAGGGTCGTGCGAGCTGCATCATAAAATGCTACGTCCAACAAAGGCACAACATACAGTATTTGAGGACACGCAGGCAATACTGAGGGTTAAAAAAATATATATTTTATTTTAAAACTCTCTTGAACTTTTGTTTTGGTTCAGCTGCTTTGATTTTCTGTGGAGGAAAAAAGAGAGAGAATTAAATATCCTCAGTTCCCTGTGTCCCAAAAATAAAAGAAAGGAAAAAACAAAAATCCCAAAAGTATTAACAGAAAGTTGAACCTGGTGAGCCGATCAAAAAGAACAAAATGGTACAGCAGGGGGCCAACCCTATACAGGGCCATCTTACTAGTACCGGACTATAGCAAAAAATAATCTACTGCAAAGAAGGAACCGAAAACAGGACAACCGGTCCCACCAGGCCAAAATCACAATGAAAACAGCAAACAAATAAAGACTAACAAAAAAGTACCACATGGTAGGCTATAGACGTCAGCTGCGGCCTACAGCTACTGGAGACGTGTGCGCACGGCGTCAGGACGCATCCTAGCTGGTGGTGGAGCGAGCAGAAGGGCGGTAGGGCCGATTTCAAACATGTCAAAACCCAGCCTATTTATAGGCGGTCCAACAGCTTCACAAATTAACGAGACCAAGTTAATTACAAAAAGGAATTATCCAAACTCCAAAGTATATTAAACAAAAAGTCATTCAACTAAAGTCAATACAAAACAATCTAGAAAAAAATAAACAAAAATAATTATAATGTGCCCAAAGCACATAACATAACATAACATAAAAAGTATATTTGGTGGTGGAATAATGTAACACCACCAGCAAAGATAAGGAGGCAGTCAGTGTGATGTCACCAAATATATTTATTTGACAGAATTCTACATATGTATCATTGCTTACAATACCACTGCGCAAAGAACTTTGAAATCGACATTTCAGGTAATTTATAAATTGACAGATTTTGGCGAAAGTATTTAAGGGAGAAATGTTTAATCAAATTCAAAGATATCGCAACGGAATGATGGCAAGAAGGGGGATCCAACAAATTCCCCAAGGCAGGTTCCTCCTGTGCAATCCAAAGACTGGGTTCTCTTTTGGAAAAGGAGAGAGCCAGAAGGTTTGAAGACGACGTTGCGCTGATGAGGCAGGAGGCCGAGGTGCAGAAGTTTTGTGAAGTGAGGGCTAGCTTCCTTGAGAACCAAAGAACCATCTCAAACGATGTGTTTCAAAAAATGTCACAAGATATCACACTTCTGCAAAACACTGAGAGAAGTCTGCAGGAACAACTGGACCATATCAAACTTTCATACAAACAACTCAACAGCAAGTATGAAAAAGAAGTTTCTGGACTGAAACAAGAGGTAGAAACATATCAGAACATCTTGGACCGGGAGAGAAAAGCCAATTCGGAGAGAGCAAGCCAGGACCTCCAGCAAATTGAACTAAGAGCTGAGAAGGATCGTCTCTTTGAAGAAATGTTAAAAGAGTTCCAGACGCTGGAGGAGAAATTCAGGGAGATGGCGAAACATTTAAAATGTAGCCAATCTCTGCAGCAACAGGTGGAACAACTTCAGCTGCAGATCACTCAGGAGAAAAAAACTCATCTGCAGAAGTCAAAGGAAGATATGGAGCTTCTCAGCAACGCGAGAGCGATGAATGTCCCCCCCGAGAAAATACGAGTAAAGAGATTAAACTCCTGCAAGAGAAGGAAAGTTATGCACAAGTCAAACTGGAGAGGATTAAAGGTTTGTACCAAGAGTTAAACTGCAGGTATGAAACCGATTTTGCTGCACTGAAAGAACGAGCAGAAAAATACAAGCAGGAGATGAGTTGTGAGAAAAGTGTTCATTTGGAAAGAGCAAATGAGGATCTGCAGCCTGCCAACACTCACAGCTGAGAATGAAGCAAAAAACATCGCAGGAGATCAAAGGAGAAACCATCCCAGAGAGATTGGACAATCCAGACGCTGAATCCACATGTGATGGAAAGAAGAAAAAATTGAAGCTTGAACATTGTACTCGTTTCCTCATGTTCAAAACCAATTAAAAATACAGCTCTTTGTTCCTTTATCTCTCTTTTTCTTAAATAATTGGTAAGTTACTTAATATATATACATACACACACATATATATACAGTACATAGACACATATAAATGCATACACACATACATACTGTATATAAACATGCACACACCTACACATCCCTTCCAAGGGCTATCACCTTACCATGGTGGAAGGGTTTGAGTGTCCCAGTGATCCAAGGAGCTATGCTGTCTGGGGCTTCATGCCCCTGGTTTGGTCACCCAATGCAGACAGGTCCTAGGTGAGGAACCAGACCAAGTGCAGGCCAAAGACCCCTCATGATGAATACGACCCTTGGAGACGTTGTTCCCTCGCCCAGACCCCACTCTGGAGCCAGGTCTGGAGGTGGGGTACATTGGTGGAGCCGGGGCTGACTAGACTGCTGCCTTTTATGTCAGTTTTTATATTCTTGAGGTGCTATATAAATACATTTTCACTTGCACTTGCAGCAGTGCATGAAGCTTAAGGTCATGCTTTCTCCTCTTTTCTTGTAATGGCTGACGTCAACCAGTTTCTTCTGAAGCCAACTGGAGAGTCTTTTTGGACAAAAGAGATGGAGAACCATTCAGGAACCTTTTAGTTGATTCAGAAGGGGAGAAAAGTGAGGGAGTGTTTGTTAAGCAGATTATATATGATGTTTTTCCAATAAAAAAAATGACTAAAACGTTTTGGTGCTGTAATGCAAAATCTTGGTCATGTCAAACCAGCTGCTGAAAATCTTTGCATCAAATATTTTGTTTGAAATATGTTTTTAACCCATATTTCATCAAATTATTCTCTTCTATTTCAGTGAAGCATTAACACCATAAAGCAATAAAGACTTGAAAAATTAATAATGTAGTAAAATTTAAACTTGCCTATTTATTTGCCCAGTAACTACAATTTTAAATAATCAGCAGGCTCTTCTAATTTTTGAATAGATTGTACGTTTTATCTTTTGTATTTCCTTAGAACATTTTTTGCTTTGTTGTCTTTATGTATTTTCTAAGGAATTTTTTTTATGCGTTATATTTGAAGTTTATATCTCTGAGGTGATTTATATCACATATGTTTATACACAGGACTTCAACTGTACAAAGTTGGCACAGTTGCCTTTGGACTTCTATCTCTTCTTCTGCTCGGTCTTATCATTTACGTTGCTTGCCGTCAGTAACCTTGACAACAGTAACCTCCACCAATGCAGACAGGTCCTAGTTGAGGACCTGTCTGCATTTTACCAGTACATTACAATTCGGCTCAGAGATCACACGTCTCTGAACAATGCCTTTTAATGCAGATAGTCAGTAATTTTGACGCACAACAAATTCTGGAGAGTGTTTACAACATAGAATACACTATAGTGCCAATAGTGCTAACTAACCTTTCCATGTTGCTGAATTCAGGTTTTTCAACCACTTCCAGGGTCAAGAGTTTTTAAAATATAACACATCGGTATAAACAGTCTGCTTCTACGAACTTGTGTAAAAACGTTGGTAGCTCTTTAGCTCAGAGAATTCCAGTCTAGTACTGTGTTAGGATGCCATCTTTGGAATAACTCCAATGGAAAATTTTTACCCTTAAAGTGTTTTGTAAAATCACAGAGCACGGCTAACCAGCCCTACATCACCAAGACAACTGCACAGCAGAAGCTGTATGGGTGTAAAGTACGCCACCACTGGAACATAGATCAGCTAAAATGTGTTAACTTCAGTAACAAATCAGGATTCTCTGCCAGGCTATCCAGCTGAGAACTCTAGGTTTGCTAGCCTGGTAACAACCTGCCCCTTGTTCTATGCTTTACTTTGTACAGAGGGTCAGGACCCTCGGCTATTGAGAAACGATTGTTTGCTGACTTTGTTGAAGTTTTAAATTTTACCTAATTGCTGACGTTTGGTCGTTACATATGAAATGCGCCAGTACGAGCTTACCAGAAATTGCCTGTGCTGTAAACAACCAACCCTCACAGTGGAGAGAGAAGAGCCAGGCTGAATGAGGCGGCTGTTAATTCATTATTTAGTTATTTCACTTCCTCCACTGCCATTGCTAAAACTACGGGCAAAATGCAATTATAAAACAGCGCAGAAAATCGACATTATCGTTGATAACTTCACCTTCTGTCCGTTAACTGGCCTGGTAGAAATTCTATCAGAAAAATCTCGATCAATGGAAGACAGCCCACACGGGGCACTGAAGGGAGATCAGAATCAAGCAAAATTGCACAGGAAGGCCATGGCCAGGCTACATGTTTACCAGTAACCAGGTGAAAATCACTTACCTCATCGCATAGTGTTAAGTAAAAGGTTTGGTGCAGAGTGGATTATGCTGTGCTGTTGTTTTTTTAGCAGCTGGGTTTCAGACTCTTAGATTTAGTAAACAGAACTCTTAATGCTTCAGCATATCAAGACAGTTTGGGAAATTTTATGCTCCCAAATTTTTTGGCAACAGTTCAGATGTTGCCCTTTTCTCTGCCAACATTAATTCAACCTGTTAAGATTCACACAGAAAGAAAGTAGCTATTAGCGACTTTAATTGGCAAGCACTAATTTTAATCCCTGGTGCTAGTAACTGCCGTCAGAGCGGATGAGCCGCTGTGGATGAAAATTAGAGAGGGCTTCCCCCAGTGTCCAGACACTGGTGGTGAAGAGAATACCGAAAGAATGAAGGGATATTGGAAAAAGTCGAGAGCTGAAGGTGGCAGAGGGGTAGAGGAGGGTTGAAGCTCAGCCGAGGAGTAGGTGAAGACAGGACCTTAGCAAGGGAGCGATGTCTGATGATTGAAGGAGAAGAGCAGACGACCGGCCCGATAGGCTGGGAAGGATGATGTGATTGGCTGAGCAGGGGAGATGGAGAAAGTCTTCCAGTTTGAATTTTTGCCTAGCTTCATTGGTCACCAGTACCCAAAACAGTCCACAAAGAGTAGGATGAAAAATGTGGTAAAGAACTTGACTGGTTTGTACAAAGTCCTGACCTCAACTTAATAAAGTCTGTGTTTTCTGTTGGCTTGTAGAAGCCAGGCTTTCTAGACAAACATCAGTGTCTGATCTCACAAATCAAGGCTAAGTAGAAAGCACTGTACTGACGTCATCAGCTTGTACTGCAGCAGAATCAAAATGTCGGCAATAACTCAATATTTGTACATTGAATAAAGACCTCTTCTTTTTGATAAAGTCCCACCTTCGCTCAGTGACTGAAGAGAGAAACAGATTGAAGGTGAAAATTGTTGAGTACTTTGTAAACAAATATATGTAAATTAATACAAATACAAAATATGGAGGATGTGGAGATTTTATTCCCTGACTGCACATCTTTCCCATTGTTCTAGGAACAATTGGTCAGTGATTATGTCATTTCCCCGACCACCGATGTTCCTGACTCAATGCAAAGCAACAGCGCATGTGGCGCACTGCCACGGCGCGCACAGCAAGTCACGTCCAATCCACTAGATCACTGAGCAGACTTGCCGTTTACGTTTTCCAAAGGAATTTTAAAACGCATTACCTGGCTGTTAAAGCTTTGAATACAACGTGCAGCTGCTGCCGAGTTACATAGATGCAGGCACATAAAGAAAAAAAGGTGCATGAAATATTGGTGGGGACTGTCCCCGTCATGCCAAAGTTGGTGGGGACTTGTCCACAGCAGTCCTTCAGGAAGTTACGCTTATGTGCTTCCCCAAATTATTTAATGTATTTTGCTTTATAATCCACCTAAGAGTAGAAATATTAATGTTTCTGGTGCAGAATTTCCTACCAAAATATTTGTTCCACTAAGTTTTCTATGAGCATCCTAGTTACTAGTTATCTGTAAGCCAAGAAATAAAGGCTTCAAATATATAATCCCATGTGTAAATCACTCTCTGTAGTAAGTGACAAACATATCGAGCTTTTTCACAAAATTCACTGTCTTAATCTCATTTTGGACCATCTTGTTTTTGATAAATGTCATAGTGTGTGTATTTTGCCAATGTACGTTTCCAAAGTTTATCACCCTTTTGATGTTAGGAACAATTTTCCTTTGCAATTGCATTTTTATTTTTGATGGAAAACACATTGTGTTGCTTTGTGTATGATATCTGCTATTTAAATAAACTGGACCTGGCAGTAGGGATGCATGGTGCCAATAAAATTGACCCCAGCTTTGCAAAAAATGTCGGTAATCGTGTGTAATTCATAATTTACCAATGAGGAAATGTGTTTTCACCGAGCCAGGTGGTCTAGCTAGCTACGTTTTGTTTTAAACGTACAAATCCAAACGAAGGAACCTGAATTAGGTCATTTTTCAGGCCGACGAGGTATGGCGCTAAAATGTTTCTTGTGAGCTGAAGCATTTAGGTGTGACAAAAGAAAGTCCAAGCTAAATAAATCTATCCACCTTATTCCTAGCCGCCATGAGGCTTTGCGTGAATTATGGGTGCGACAGAACCGTCATTTGTTTGCATGTTAGCACCTTGCTAACCGGCTTACCTCAGAGATTTTAGGCTATAAAATATGTAGGAATACTAGATATCACAGCTTAAACGTGGCAATATTGTTTTACTGCTACCTCCAGCTAGAGAGAGGTGGGTTGGTGACTTAAAAAAGTGGCCACAAGAAACCTGCACTAGCATGTCTAGTTACTTCATTGACTCAGTTGCTTCGGCTGCAGATGCGGGTTTTCTTCTGTTGGCTTTTTGTCCACGTAATGAAGCGAGCACACATAAAGTATTTTGGGTTCTCATCAAGTTTAGAACTTTTAGCCAAATTCTTTTTGTTTCCTTATCTGTCGATAGATGATGAGAACTACCACTTATCACAGAAATACTGCCTTTTTCTTTTGAGAGCATGTTCAAACCACACTTGCTGCAGCCACAAATTGCGCGCACACCTGTTGTATCTAAATCATTCTGCTGCTTGTGGGTTCAAGATGTAACCGGCATAATCCGGTTAAAGGATTTTCAAAATAAAAGATCCTCCAGACTCAATACATAAAACAGAAGTATTTAATTATTTCTTGCGTGGCCCGGTACCAATTGGTCCACGGACCGGTACCGGTCCGCGGCCCGGTGGTTGGGGACCATTGGCGTAGGAGATAGCACGACCCACGTTTGGAGGCCTTGAGTCCTCGACGCGGGTTCAATTCCCGGACCGGCGACATTTACCGCATGTCTTCCCCCCTCTCCTGTCAGCCTACTTTTATATAAGGGACACTAGAGCCCACAAAAAACCCCTAAAGGGAAACAAACAAACAAAAAGACACTAGCCTGACGCTATTAGCATGCAGATGCGCTAGCATAGCTCGGTAGCACAGCTTACTCACTTAGATCGCTAGCTTGTGATGATAGTTGCACAATTAAATCGATTAACTTTAATAATGATAACGTGGGGATAAATAGCTAAATACATTACATAGATATTTCACTTACAGCTCCTCTGTCGCTGCCAGAAGCCAGGCAGAGGTCTAAACTGTCGGTGCTGTAGTTATGGCAACAGCGCTGTTGGAATGGGTTAATGTGATTGGCTGAAACATAGATTACCCCAACGTGGGGCTTCGTTCATATGATTGGGTGAAACAAGGAGGCTATCTGATTGGTTGCTGATCATCCAATCAGATAGACCATTTATTAAAAAAAGACATTTGTGGATTGAGACGTCAGGGGAGTCTCAGCGTAAGTCACAGGCCAGAAACAGCTTGTAAATCAAGATATACAAGTGTGAATCTCGTGCTGTGCATTTGTGAATTATGAGACAGTTTTAGCTCCATAAGTCCCAGTTTGATTCACTGGTTCATATTTTGCTAAATTACCAACAAATAACTACAATAAAATCAATTCCAACTTTAATAGAACTCTTAAAAATGCAAAAAATGTCGCCACCTAGTGGCCAGACAGTTGTATATGTAAAAAGAAAACTGAAACAAGGGAGTGTAATAAAAAAGTACAAATTTTATTTATTTTTTTTTACTCTTTTTTTTTTTTTTTATACAAAGGCCGGTTCATCCATTTTTTTAATAAACAAAATATAACAGCTTGGCATCGCCCTGGACTGATGAGAAAAAAAATTTAAGTCACACAAAATATATATAAAAAAAGTCTTGTCACTATAAATGGAAAACAGGAGACAAAGAAAAAAGACTAAAGAGCCAAACGACAGAGGTTAAACTGCATCACGGAAAACAGCTTAGAAAACATAAAAGGCAGCAAAAGAGAAACAAAAAAATGATTTAGGCAGTACAGAACAAGTGCTTCATATATATATATATACATATATATATATAATTCATCAAAAGAACAGCCGCGCTGCCAACAAAATGTACAGAAACATGAAAGGGTGAAGCGATTTTCCGACTGATAACCACACCTGAGATTTAGGCTGTGGATCAACTGAGATCAGCGCAACACTAAACCCTTCAACAAAGCTTCACAATCAATATGTAATCCCCTCCCTCCCTGTCTTCCCAACCATGTTTGGCTTGAAAATACTACTCTAACCAGCTGATGAGTGAGTGAACAAAACCCAAACATCCCACACAAGACAGTGTCACAGAATGCAAAAAAAAATCATAACAAAAACCTACTTTAAGACAAGAAAATAAAAAAAAAATAAGATGCATTTGGTTGGCAAAAGAACACACAACATCAATAGACAGGAACGAATCCAAACGAAGGAATGTTTACAGCATCAAATCAGCGACTCAAATCGAGTATGACAGGACAGAGGCTTTGCAGCACGGGGGGCGGGGGGGGGGGGGGGGGGGGGGGGAGGTTCCAGTCAGAGTCCCAGCAGAAACACGAGCAAAGTAACATGAGGTGCACGGGGGCATTTCAAAAAGAAAACCAGGAGAGATGGGGCTGCGCGGGCGCAGTGGGGGGGATATGTGTGGCACATCTGCAATTCTCTTCAGCTTTTCAACGTCAAAAACTTCGCTGTTAGTGTTTCTGATGCTCGGGTTTCGGTTTTCCCGCTAAAGCCGTGTAAGGTTAAATTTGTCTCTTTTGTAAATTTGTTTCCCTAAATTAATTAAAGAGTTACAGTCTATGTTTGTACATTAGCTGGGAAAAAAACCCAAAAAAAAACACTCCGACTCCTGTTTTCTTGGAAGTAATAACTTCAGAAAATGGAGGCACCAGGCATGGGCCGGTTATCCGTTGAAAGGAATATTTAAGTTTGAGGCGTTACCATCTAAAAACAAGAAAATTCTTCCAATATGCGGAACCTGTGCTTTAGATGTATTATTAATAAATTGCCACGTTAAGTACTTGAGTTTTCTCCGGATGAAAATGGAAATCGCTCCCTTTCTTCTTGCTTGCATCGCCAACAAACCTCTCCATTTACTCCCTAACCCCAAAAAACAAACAATTATTCATCATAAGTATAACGGATAAATATATTATCTTAGCAGCTGCTGGAATAATTTGCTGCTGTTGTTTTTGTAAACAGAAGCACATAAAACAGTTTCTACCAAACAAACTCTTCCGTGCCTGGTGCCTCCACAGTCGCTGAAGTTACCGGATGCGTTTGTAAATAAAGTTCTCTACTATAGCCAAAGTACGTGTAAAAAAATAAAATAAAATAAAATAATAATACGCATATATGGCCGACTGTCCTTCCACCCGTTGCTGTGCTCTGCCGGACAGCTGGCTTAAAGAAGACTCTTGTACTCCTCATTTGTTTCGGGTCAGAAAAAAAATAAAACAGTCTAATTTTGCACCTTTCACCAGCAGGGATTGCTGTTCTGTTTTGAGATTTAAAAAAGAAACATTCTGCACAAACTGTGACACCGTTGTATTTTTACTCAACGTTATCAAACTATGGGAATCTATTGCTGGTTAAACTTTGCTTTGTGGCATTTGCTTTTTTTTTTTGTTGAAAAGACACGACACCAGAAATTTTCTCCTGTGTTGTCGAGTTCAACATAATATCTGACTAAATCTCTGGGGGGAAAAAACAAAACAAAAACAAAAGGAAAGGTGACTTATTGCAGGTACATTTGGCCTCGGCTCGTTGCGCCCCTGCAGATCGCCACGGTGACGACTAAAACAAGCACCTCTTAAGTACTACATTCTTCCATTTAAACACGTCAAGTTTCATACACGGTGCATAGAGAACTTCACCCTATGTTTAAATGATAGCGACAAAAAAAAAAAAAAGAACAATAAATGTACAAAAGATGGAATTGCATAAATCCCAACATCTCTAGTGCATAGTCACCAAGACCAGATGGTGGATTCAGGCCCTTGGGGGGAAATGCTGGAAACATGATTCATGCCCATCTGTTTCAGAACTTCGATGGAAATATTTGTAGATTCCAAAGAGTCTGATTCAGTCAAACCGTCTCGGGTTGATCGCTTATTTACAAAAATGCGGCACCTGAATGTTTTTCATGCAACAAGCCGACATCAAGTTAAAAACGTAATGGTGCGTTTTTCTCCTCCCTCCTGTTAAGAACAAACAAACAAAAAAATGGTAAAAGAAAAGTCGACTAATTTTAAATTAGGACAAAACCTTCAACGATTGGCGACCCTGACACTTAATTAAAAAAAAACAACATTATATATATATATATAAACACATATATATATATATAAACATCTAAACTGAAAGACCAGAGAAGGAATTCAGCTTATTTCTAAAGGCTTATTTAGAGTTTAAAAACAGCTTTTTTTCTTTTCTTCAAGTAAGAAAGATTTTATGTGTAGGTTCAAATTTTTAAATTTAGTATTTAATAGCTTAAGATTTGACAGCCACCAGAAATATACGACAAACAAAACATGTGAATAAGGATCTCCTTGCTTATTGTGTCGTTACATTCATCTTTCTGATAAATTGACTCCATTAGATTGTAGCTGCACTGTCAGGAGTGACAGAAAGAGGGCGACGATGATTCTGGGACTATATGGAGAGCACGCACAAACGAGAAACAACGGGGCAGACAGCCTTTTTTTTTTCTTTTTTTCTACAAGTAGACCGTTTGATTATTCAAGTAGCTGCAGAGATCCAACGGATCCTGCACGCTGACCTTCCTACCTCTTCAATACTCTGAAAAATTACAGTACAAAACTTGACGCAGAGCTTAAACCACTGGATTTAGGAGTTTAGGTAATGCCAAAGACAGATTAACATGAGTAGTCAAGCTCCTGGAGGGAATCTTACAGTGAGTAGGGTGTCTTAAGTGTTTGTGTGCGTGTTGGAGGGGCGGGGATAGGAAGGAGTTCAGGGTGGGGGCGGGTCAGTTCATCAAACAGTCTTCACCCTCCGTGTCCGTGTCTGTGTCCGAGCAGGCGGTGTCCATGGCGACGTGGGTGGGGCTGACGATGACTGCTCTCCTCTGCTCGTCCTCGGAGCTGCCTCTTCTCTCCTGGGTGCGCTCAATGTGCTGGATGGCCTGGGAGGGGATGGGTAAAAAACAGTAACATCGTTACCAGAGGTGGGCACACTTCTGCAAATCTGCTAACTGCGGAACTAGTTTTTTTTGCTTAGCCGTTTAGCATTTTGGCTAGTTTTCAAAACATTTAGCGCGCGTAGCTTCCCCTAAATTAATTCCCCTGGACAAAGTGTAAAACGCTATAATTTTCTCGGCTGTTTTGTAAGCTCTCAATTGAATAAAGTTCAGTGGTTGAATTTAGCACTTTAGCATTAGTTTCGGCTAAAAACCATGATAGTGTAACCCCTCAACATTAGAAAAACTAATGTTTATAGATAGCGCTTTAGCAGAACTCATACTTATAGTTAGTGCTTTAGCGTTAGCAGAACCATTGTTTATAGTTAGTGTTTTATCAGAACTAATGCCTATTGTTAGCACTGTAGCGGAACCAGTGGTTAGTGTTAGCATAACCAACTTTTATAACTAGCGGTTAGCGTTAGTGGACCTAATGTTTAAAGTTGGTGTTTTAGAGTTAGCAGAACTAATGTTCATAGTTAGCACTTTAGCAGAACAATTTTAGAGTTTGTGTTTTAGAGCTAGCAGAACCATTTTTTATAGTTAGTGTTTTAGCAGAACTAATGCCTATTGTTAGCGCTGTAGTGGAACCAATGTTTATAGTTAGTGCTTAAGTGTTAGCGTAACTAACTTTTATAGGTAGCATTAGAGCTAGCAGAACCGATGTTTATAGTTAGCGCTTTAGCGTTGGCGCACATTAGAACAAGCTCCAACCTGCACAATGGTGTCCAGGTTCTGTCTGGAAGTGGACACGGTGCTGGTGTGGACAGATGGGCTCATGGTCACCACAGTGACGTGATGGTGTTGGTTTAGTGTTGGAGCTGGGACGATGACAGTGGGGTGGTGGGTTGGGGCAGGCGGAGTGGGCGGAGCCAGCACCTGAAAGACAGAAGATCAAATTGAAACCAGAGTCCAGATCTTATTTCCCCTCCAATGATTCTCATCTATCTGGAGCACAGGGACCGCCGGGAGTGAGGAGCGTTTCAGACCTGAGGACTGTGTGTTTGTCTGTCGGCGGCGGCGGCGTGGATCTGCTGTAGCCGCAGCAGCGTCTGGCTCTGGATGAGGGCCTGCTCCTCCTCCACCTGCTGGGTGATCACCTTCAGACGCTCTGGGTGCAGCTGGCCGTCCAGAGACCGCACCTACGAGCAGATACCAATCCAGTTAGAGCACGTCCTTACAAGACGGGTGTGGAGTATTTGTGACCGCACAGTATTTTACCCACAACATGCATCAATTACAGGAAAAAAAAGGGGACTTCTAATTTAAGGTTTTTCCAATAAAGTGTTTAACTAAATTTTGTTCTTTACTGGCTCTATAAAAGCACCCAGAGAGCTTGCTTGGAGCCTCCAGACATTTCTACAGTAAATGCTAGATTTTATTAACCAGACTTTTTCTCAGCACTCCTGCAAATACATTCCCTAATATTCCCGCTACAAACATCCGCAGAACTATTGCAATATTTCGCTAACGTCAAAAAACACACAAATTTGTAATAGTGGTGTTTCCATTAAATAAGAAATAGAATTAAAATCACACGTAATTAAGTTAGTTTAAGATGCATGCTGATATCCAACAAATTTCTGATGTCTACAATAGATCAGGACATCCCTAATTTAAAACATAGTTAAATAGTGTTCAGATAAACATTTGGGAGCTGCTCTGAGCTTCACATACTCAAGAGGAAATTTACACTAAAGTATACACACAGTTCATTAAAAATTATGGTGTAAAAACTCCAAACAGGAAGAAATGCTTTGGATTTGTGACAAAATGAGATCGCTTTAAAGAGATCAAACTATTTCTCAAGATGTTGGCGACTCCTCCAACTTTGCGGCGGTGAAATTCTGGTCGAGTCAGCTGTGTCTATAATTGCGCTCAAGCAGCCGTCAGTGTTTAGCCCCCCCCTCCCCTCCCTCTTGTTCAACCTGCTTGTTCGAGTTCCTGTTTGTGTGCAGCACCTGCTGTTCAGGTAGATCCAGGATGTGACCCAATCAGGACCTGGCTGCTGGGCTGATAAATGTGTCGGCGCCACAATCAGCACTGTGTTTGAGTGTTTGCTCTCCTAAAGCGTGGCTTAGGGGCCCTATTGGCTCAACATCGAGGACAGCGTTCAAATACATGGGGAAGAGTTTATAATAGTTAAACGCACAGCTGAGATCACCTGCTCCTCCAGCTGCATGCGAGCCGAGCGCTCCTTGTCCAGCTGCTGCCGCAGCTCGATCATCTCCCTCCTCAGCTCCTCCACCTTCTCCTCCTCCAGCGTGTCCGGAGACCCGATGCCTTCGTCCTTCTCCTCGGCTCGCCTCCTTTTGGGCGAGGAGCCGCTAAACTCCTGCAGGAAACGAAACGTGACGTTGTAAGCACGCAATTCCTAACTGAGCGACCGAATTGAACCAGAACTCTGCTTGGAGGCAGAATAAAAGAATTAAAATGAGCTGAAAGTGCGTCTATAAGGCAGAACTAAATAACCAAGAAAAGCCCAAAACAACACAAAACAAAACAACACCTCCAGGTATAAAACACACCTCACCACATGCTGCTCAGGCGTTAAACACCTGCTTTCAAGGTGAAATACCGGACGTCATTTTTGTCAACCAAGTTCTCGTCAGACTAGTTAGTGGTGTCTGCTGAGTTCTTCCATTTGTTTTGTAATAATTAAAATGCCGGCTGAGAAAAATCTATAGAGTAAGTTACCCAAAGATGTCATATACCACATTTTTAAAGAGGCTGGGAAATTTAGGTCTTAATTTTGATTTCAATCAAAATAAGACATAAAGAAATCAATATAAAGATTCATAAAATGATTCTGCTAATCACCATTTTAGATGGGAGCCCTTCTGAAATCTTGGGCTGGTTGCAGACATCAACATTTACCAATGTTACATATTCAGCTTCGTGGTTTCTGCAGGTTTCACCAACTCAAATTTAAGACTTTTAAAGACCACTATGAATGGAATTTAAGACCTCTTAATTGTACAAACTTCTTTCAGCCAAGTGGCCATAAATTTGTAATAATTTATTATAAAACCAAAAAATGCCAGCTAGCAAGACAGGGTATATTAGAAGCTAGTTAGCGGTAGCCTCAACTGCCTTGTGTCACAGAACGCAATGTGGATGTCTCAAATCTTTGCCTGGAAAAATAAAAAAAATTTCTATGAGAAAAAAAAAGGATACGAGATGGAATAGTGCTGCCAAGGCTAAATTTAGGACCTGTGACATTTAAAAAAAATTTAATTTAAGACATTACGGCCTTAATTTTAGATGCATGATTTTAACTTTTTAAGGATACGCGGCCACCCTTACCCTTATTATTAACACTGACCCAGTTTTACTTATCGGGCGGATAACAGCGTGTTAGAAAATGACTAACGTCGGCCGATATCAATGTTGATGCTGATATAGCAACACAGTGAGGCAAGCAAATATGTACATGAAAACTCGATATGCAGGAAATGTCAAAAGAGGCAAAAATACAACAACACTGAGGACGGAGGTTTAAAACCAATGAGACAACGTTTCCGGTCACATGCAAAAATCCACAATTAGCGTTCTAACCTGGATGAAGCGTTTGAGCTGGTTGTTCTGGGTTAGCAGCTGGGTTTTTTCCTGCTCCAAGGTAAAGATGTAGTCCGCTGTTTGTTGAAGGATGGCGGCCTAGGTAGAGGAGAAACAAGCAGCTCAAATTAGGCTTGAAAAACTCTAAATATTGTCAGTGAAAAAGGAATAAAAAGAGACTTTAAAGACCCGGATTTGCTCATTATAGCACAGGAGAATCTACCTTGCTGAGCTTCTCCCCGTCTGTGTGTGGCAGGAGTGTTTTGAGGGACTGAAATCCAGCGTTGATGCTCTGCATACGCCGCCGCTCGTTGCTGTTGGCAATTTCCCGACGGATCCGTCTCTCCTGGTCCTGGGCCGTCTCCGGACTGAGGGGGATGTTCGCCAGGCTGAAAGACATCAGAAGGAGAATTAAAAATGTTCTCCCGTGAAGAGACAAAACGTCTTAGTTATCTACATCTGTACACCCTCAGCACTTTTTTTTTTTTTTTTTAGAAAAACAAATCCAAAGAATGACATGCATCTCATGTAACCCCCAAATACAATACAGTGCAACCAAGAAGCCCCCTAATTAGTCAACAGAGTACACGTGTGAAACCTAACACTGTAAATCACTGAATCCACCACTTGAAACATGGCAGTGGCCGTATCATACTGCGGGGATCATCTTTGGACCTACAGAATCAGCGCACAGCTTCAGTTGCCACAGCTACAAGCTAGAGGTCAGACCCGAACTCTGGCTGTGGGGATGGACTCAGACCTGAGCCTCCAGTGTCACATAAAGACAGTTACAAAGTCGGCCTTCTGTCACCTGAAGAACATTTCCAGAATTAGAGAACTAATGTCCCAGCAGCAAGACTTAGAAAAACTCGTCCATGGAACATCGATCAACATATTTGTTGCATGTTTGCTTGATGGTTTTGATGATGCCATTTGTCAAAAGGTGATGTCTCATGAATTATGTTTGTATGGGGCAAAGCACTTGGAACTGATGTGTTGCTGAAATGTGCTGTACGAATCAACTTGACCAGACTTTTCTTTAGAGCTTAGCTGGGCAGCTGGTGGGAAGATGGAATATGAAGATGGAGCTGAATCTGTCATTAAAAACTAATACGCTCATGTTTGTGGATGTAGTGTGGCCAAATTAAAACCATGTAAGTCCTAAAACTGATGCCTTGTTTCATCTCCCTTCAAAGTAAGCCTAAAAAAAGGTTTAAGTATATTTTTAAGTGAAAAAACGTTGAAACAAAGCGGGGAAATAAAAGACATTTTGGTACATATCCCAATTTATGCATTAGTTTTACCTAAAAAAAAAAAAGCACAACTACGAAAGAGGAATAATAAACTTAGTCTGAATGTGATGCTTCGAACCTTTAACTTATAACTTTGATGGTGACCTCTTCACATTCCTGACGTCTGGCTCCAGAGGTCACGAGTTTGGCTGAACTTGCTGCCCCTCTCGAGCTCACAGCGCCGGGATAGTAAAAAGCCTCGCTCTTATTTACTGTGAGGGGGCGGGGGCACCACTAACGACATAAACGGTCACAACAAACCTGAAGAACCGGATCTGCAAAGTTGAAGTCAGAAGGTCAGAAGCGACACGGTTCACGTGGCTGTAAAAGCTCGCGGGCGACGCCGAGCAGCCGCGCTCTGCTGTCTGAGTGAGAAACTTCAGTCGGTTTTTAATACAGGCCTCAGTTTCACTGACATCAAGTAGCTTCTACAGCAGGGAAATCTGGAATAATTAAACGTTTTTTTGTTGTTTTAAAAAAAAGGAACATTTCTTAAAGTTTTAGACAAAAACTTGAAGGTGAATTTGAGTTTGTTTGTTGTTTTTTAACTTGGGTTTTTCCTCAGAAAGAAGAGTGAGCAGGTGACAAACTTGTAGTTATCAGGCTCCACCTACAATCATTTACCTTCACTGATTAAAGAGACTCTCCTCACCGGAGAATTTCTGTGAAAAACACTTTCAATAAGCAATTTTTTTATATTTGTACCTTTGAGTTGTATTTTATTCCTTGGGAATTAAAGCTGCAAATTGCATTTTTGTGTAATTTCTGAATTCTGGTGCAACAGAAGCTTGCTTAAGTTTCTTTTGGGGTTTAAAAGAAAAATCATCCATAGTTTGTTGGTTCATTGTTTTCAAATACCTGTAAAAAACAACAACAACAAAATCCATAAAAATTGATATTCGACATACATTTTTTCAATTGTTTTAGAATAAGATTGCCAAGTACCATCGCCCTGAATGACATTTGAAAAAGTAAATATTGGATTTTTGAAGTTGTGTGTGGAAAAAGAATTGGTTTCTTACCAACCTTGACCTCAAAACCTAACATGGCTGACTTGTGTAAAAAGTAAACTTGAATATTTTGTAGCTCAAAGCAACAACACTGTTTCATTTGAAAAATAATGCACACTCAATTTCTGTTGTCGTTTTAAACAGTGAATATTTTACAGTAACAAATGCAATGAAAACAGTTCCAGGTCAATTAACTGAGACTTACTCTAACCACGAAGGTATAAGACTCACATATTGTGCCAACACTTTATGGCAACACCTACATTTTGTTAAAAGTTGGCAATTTTGCCAGTATTACAACTTTTAAAAGGTTTTACATCCATAAATAGATCAGACAGTTTATTCATATAATGTTTTGCTAATATAAACAAAGCATGTTTAGTTCAGAATAACTACAAAAACATTACAACCAACTTGGCTGAAACCAATCTCAGAAAAGAGATTAAAAACAACAAGCCAGCTGTGGAATGACGTCACATTCTGGAGAAATGCGCTTCCTTTCATTTCTACCGCTAGGGGGCGCGTCTTCGAACGGTAGCGGTTAGTGAAATGTGACACCACCTGCAGAAGCAGCAGGCCCCCCTGGCACCGAGAACAATGCTGTACGCCATTAGCATCGAGCTAAGGCTTTGTCTGCTGTTAGTTAGAGGCAGATATACTCATGTGTGCACCCTCGCTTGTGTCGAGCGACATATTTAAATAATAAAAATGTCGTGAACACAGGTTTAAAGAAACCCAATCACAGTCCACACGGTTGCTACTAAAGTGCGCAGCGACATATGACTTGCTAGCCAAGCTAAGCTAATTTTAGCACATGACAACGTCGCACGCTACAGGGAGCAGCTGTTTAAACACACAAATACCGACGCCGAAAACCTGCTGGACGAATCCAAAGGGCATCCATCCATCCAGAAAGTGGTTATTAATGGCGCTCAGTGGAAACTAGTTGGGTTTTAATAAACTATTGTGATTTGAAACATGATTTGGTGCGGCAGCGGCGACCGTGTTAACTACCACGTGGTTGGCGTCCATCTGGACATGAATGTATTCGCTCCATCTCGCTGTCTCACGGAGATCCCGTCGACATACTGTCGCCTACACAAATAACGCATCTAACACAGGTTAAATTTAGAATAATATATAATAGTTCAGAGCAGGCACGAACGTGACAAAAACAGCTAATTTCTACAAGCACATTCCAGCTGCCAGCAGCTAACAGCTAGCATGCTACCTGAAGTCCCCTCTGCACCACACACACATACACACACGCTACGGCCACATGAAAAGCCCTTCACGCACATGGTATGGCCGCATCACAAATTATTAATACGCGGTTTACACACCTGCAAAGCCCGCCGATAACATCCTTCTCCGTCCGCTTGAAGTGCTGCAGGGATGTTATCTTCTCTGTCGGCATCCTGACATAGTCCATGCTTTCAAAACCACCTTCTGTAGTTCGTGTTTGCTGTTCTCTTCCCCTTCCCACTCGTGTGCTCTCGTTGAAGTATTGTGTTTTTCGTCTATATCGCGGAACCCGCAAAGGCGTCCCACAGCAGCGCAGATCCTAAAACCCCGCTCTAAAATTCAATCTGAGAAGGAGGGAAGGAAAAAAACGAAAAGTAAAATCGAGCTGTGTTTCTTTCCACAGCTGATGGGGTTCCCTCCAGCGTGTGTGTGTGTGTGTGTGTTGCCTTCCAGCCTCCGCCTACTACGACTCTGTGTGTGTGTGTGCGCAGCTGATCTGTGTGAGGCGGGAAACAGCTGGTTGGAATCAGAGCTGGTTTTCCGGAAAACCGAACAAGCAGGGCTCTGTTGTTGAAGCTCTGCAGCAGGGACTGCAGTTCTACAAATTAGCCACGACTGAACAAACAGTACCGATCAGAACTGCAGGAGACAACTGGGAAACCGTCTGTGGGACAAAGAAAGCACTGAGAACAAAGGGGAAACACTATATATATATATATATATATATATATATATATATATATATATATATATATATATATATATATATATCCAGTACACCTCAGAAAGTACTTTATTGTGTCCCGTGTGGATGTCTTTTTGAGTGTTTTGGAAATTTATTAAAAACAGCAAAATATATTTGCTTAACTATTCACAGCCTTGAAACGCCAAGCACAATGTCAAAGAGCTCTCTGCAGACCTCTGAGTTTTTATTTAAGATCGATATATCATCAAAGTTTTGATCTTTAGATGTTTTTTTTTGTTTTTTTCCTTTGACCTTTACGTAACCAAGCACGTCACCGTTGCTAGTGAAGCATAATGGTTGCAGCATCATGCGATGGGGATGATTTGACAGATGGACAGGAAAACTAAGAGCAACTATATTGGTCTGGATATTTCTAAGACTGTTTTGTTGTCTCTGTTTAGGCTCTTAAAAAGTGCAGCATTGAAGACCGGAGGTAGAAAGTGTGAATATTCCCGCTTAGTCCAGCAGGTGGCAGTACTTCACAGAAATATTTTCAACCAATCAGGGTGCGCTTTCAAGTGTTGAGAAATTGTTGTGAACAAATTCAGAACTGACTTTTAGCTTTATGAAACACCCTAAATTTGGTTAAGATCATTTTAAAGTGGAAATGAACTCGATTCACCTTTGAATCAAGTCCAACTTGAAGCAGCTTATCAAGCATTATTCATGTCTGACGAGGCAGAAACTCCAACTATCCAAATATAATATTGTGTCAAAGTCCTCCTTGCAATCTTTGTTAATTTTATGTTTTCAAAAACTCTGACTTTAACACTGGCTACTTTCTTTAAAAAAAAAAGAAGCAGAAAGCCCCTCTCCTCATAGTATGCTAGCTTGGTCTGGCACCAGGACTGGACTGAAAAGTTTAATGAAAAAAATTGCAGTACTATTTATCAAAACCACGTATTATGTTCTAATTAAATTTTTCTATTTTAAAGCAACATACAAGGAAATCATTGGCTGTTTCAAACTTCTGCAAAGTCTTGATTTATGTAAAGAGCACACATCTTTATGTTTAACATACCGGTAGTAAAAGTGACGTGCAAAAGTTATTTTTTGCAGGTTTTTATTTTTTAAATCTGTCAGAGTTTATAGTAAAGCTAAGGAAAAAAAATACAATTCAACAACAAATATTTGGTCCCAACAAAAAAATGCCAACGTCTTATTGTGCAAAAGCACATATAAAATCAAAAGTATCAACAGAAGTTTGCTTTTCTTTCAAGAAAACTGGACCATGTCTATCAAGGCCTGAAGTTTGCGCCATCAACGAGGCTTACAGCTCTGTAGAAATCCGAACAAAAAACTTTAAAGCTATAGAACAGAGAAATGTTACAGGAAACAGAAAAGAGCACAAAGAAAACATCTGTAGTGACAAAGTGCATTTCCTTTTTAGGATACAAATACTAAATATTTAAAATCTACAAGTAAAACCAAATAAACCTTGGGTTTGATGCAACATATGTTCAATTCAAACTAGCAGATACAGAGATTTATAAAACTAGTTACACCTTTATCCCTGTGAAGTGAAACAACCAGGAGTTTCCTGGAGCAAACTGAATTCTACAAATCCTCAATTTTACATACTTAACATACAAATAAATGGCTTTTAGGTTTCCTGAATGGTAGATTCAACAAATGAATCTAGAATATGAACATGATTATTCTTGATTTCCACCGTCTAGTAAGCCGTTACCTTGGAAAACCCCGTGGAAACGTACAGTAAAGTAACAGAAATGGTTGATCGATATAATGGGATTGTAACGATCACTGAACAGTTTATGTTGAGACCGACGGTCGGATCCTCTTGGCAGCGGATTCCTCCACTGTAAACGTGTAGTTGTACTGAAAAGCCAAGAAACAAAGGAGTGCGTTTTTAATTCCAGCTTGAGGACGCGTGATTTAAATCCAAGGATCACAGTTGAACCTACCTCATTTTCAATGTCTCTCACAGACTTTATGTGGATGTTTAGTTGGGAATTCAACTGGAGAGCCTAAGAGAAGCATGGCAAGAAACAAATAATATGCAATTCAATGTCAAAAACATCAAACTAAAGAGAACAACCTTACCGTGCCATTTGCTTGCAAATCGAAATCCGGGTGCAGGCTGAAGGGAACTCCATCTAAAGCTGCAGAAAAAAATAAGAAATTTGGATCCTGATTAGTTAAAAAAACGACAACAGCAACTTACAAAACATTTCTGAAACGCTTTTTTCTTATTGAAAAAGAGCATGGAATCATTCATTGATTTGTATTTTTTAAACGTATTTCTAAAATTATATAAAATAAGCACAAGTGGTTAAATGAAAAATCTGCCGAATGTGCAAATGGTTTTTAATCCGATTAATCGACTAATCGTCAGAACAATAAGTAGAATAATCGATTGCTAAAATAGCTGCGGCCCTGGACAAAATGAAAGCCTGTATACATTACTGGTCTAAAGTGTATACCTTCAGTCTGAAGAACTGAATCTCTCATTAAAACCTGCTCTGTTCAGTCCCTATGCTAACGTACAGTAATTGGTGAGAAAGTCACAAGTGTACAGCGTGAAGTAAAGATGTAAGACGACCGGGGATCATCTTACCTCCAGTCATTTAACTGTCTCCAAGAGGTGACAAACATCCGCCAGAGACATAAATGTTTGATGAACGTTGTAAAATAAAACCTGATGTCCGATGAGTCAGGACACATTTTACTTTCAGGTGTGAACAGTCATCATTCCAGTCGACCCGATTATCCAAGACAAAACATTCTAGTCATGTGGAAAGGGAACCGTTAATAAAAATAAAAAAAAAAACCTGTTCCATCGTCACCTGTAATTGCCTGAAGACTGCTGTCAGCAGATGTGTTCTGGACGTCCCCGGCATTCAGGCTGTGCCGGCGATTACTCAGCCGGCTTTGCTGCGGTATAGGAGGAAGGTCCCTGCAGCAACAACCAAACGTTGACACGTGCGGCATCCAACCTGTACAATGTCTCTGAGTCTCACTCTGGATGCCTACCTGGGCCGGAGAGGAAGAGCCGGAGCGGACGGTTCCTCCAGAGAGAGACTGCGTATCTCTAAGCTGATGCTACGAGGTTTAGCTTTGGGGGCGGGGCTGGAGAAAGGACCCTTCCTGCACCACAGCACGTAGCCGTTGATGTCGCTGCACAGATTGTCATTGACAAGTTAAAAACTTACTTATGAAAAGTTAAAAAGTTATTTTAGTAATGATGTGTGTCAGGTGTTTATTTCTGGCGATGATGATTTATTGCATCAAGGTGGGATGGCGTGGAGGTTCTCGGCCTTCTTGTTGGGTTTTGTGTCTCTGATTTTCCTCTTGAAACATAAGATTCTCTGTGGCGTTTAGGTCTGGCCAGATGGTTGGATAGTCAAGGGCTGTGATATCATTGTAAACTAGGCACGGCCAGAAACTGATACAAGCATATTTATGATGGTTTCCATAGTTCCCAAGTTACACTTATCGTACCGTTTATCATTTATTGTGATAAATTTCTTATTACAATAAGAGTTTCGATTCTTCGTTGTCATGATAAATTCCAATTGATGATGTTTAAAATCCCCCAAAACTGTCTGTATTATCAGGATTGTTAGGTTTGCTATGTTTTACCACTGTTTGCTCAATGAAAGCATTAATAAAAAATACCAAAAAATATGAAAATACAGTTACTGTGTGGAGTTCAGTGACACAAACCACACTTTTTTATGTGGCTGGTGTCCTAAAGAAGCATGTTGCAAACAGGAATGTTTTTCAAGAGAAATATTTGCGTTTGTGGGGAAATGATTGCTGTCACACACAGTCAAAAAAGACGTCATAGATACTTCTTATAGTCAGTTTTATCATTACAATAGTACCGCAAAAATATCGTGATAAAACTTTAAGTCCACGTCGCCCGCCCCTACCAATATCTGTAAAACCTTCACACCACAACTCAAGCAATTTGAATTGTGTGACTCTGCACTCTTCCTCCAGACTATTAAGTTCCCAATGAAGTGAAAGATGTACTCTTAAGAGAAAAGAGGCATTTTTCTGTTTATCCCAATATAAACAGTTATGCTATTGTCATTTATTCAGGAGTGGCTTATCATAAGGAGAAGGGCAGCTGTGGCTCAAATGTCGGATATTTCTGTGTGTGTTGGCTCTTGAATTTGCTGACTTCCCTCACCTTTTAAGTTTCCCTTTAACCTTCCAAAAGCTGCAGTTATTCTGTTGGCTTGCGCACCTTTTTCTACCACACTTTTTCCTTCCACTCAACTTTCCACTGAGATGCCTAGATACATCAC
The DNA here is from genome assembly GCF_003331165.1 of Xiphophorus hellerii. NCBI lineage: Eukaryota > Metazoa > Chordata > Actinopteri > Cyprinodontiformes > Poeciliidae > Xiphophorus > Xiphophorus hellerii. The sequence continues at coordinate 23,812,402 of NC_045676.1, read as the reverse complement.
TCTAAACATCTGGTCTTATCAATACAACCACTTGAAATGTATCACTGTGTGTGTAACAAATCTACAAGCATTTCACTTTAAATAAAGGAATATATGTCCAAACACACTTTTTCATGAAGATTCAAGATGAAGAGCTGCCCGAATGGATGCTACTAACCCCACGTAAGTGTAGTGCTGCAGCAGCATTTTGCTTTTGGCTGTCAGTTTGATGTCCAACACAGCCGTTTCTACGTTGGCCACCGGGGACGTGCGAACAACCACCCGCTTCTTCTTAGACACAGTGGTCTCTGAACACAAAGCGTCACACAAAACGCTTGTCAAGAACGCAGCAAAAACGAAAATACGTCAACATTCCAAACCTGAGCAAGCCTGTACGCACTTGAATCGAGGAACTCTCTAATGTAGCTGTAGCCGTGGGGAATGGAGTCTTTGTCCGAGATGACCTGAATGTCTGAAACCACCACACTGCCTTTCAGGTCCTAAAAGGAGAGCAATATGGTTGAGTCATGGAGCAGAAAAGACCACAGAGTGGCGTAACCTAAAACACTCGTCAAATGCAGTAAACGTCTCTCTGCGAGTCACCTTGCTGTAACAGAGGTAATATCCGGACTTCATGCCAAAGCCACGCGTGAAGTTTGCCGCCACTCCGTCTACTGTGATGCTGATCTGCAGGAGGAGGAGAACATGAAGAAAATTGCACAAGAAGATTGTGTTTTTACCATGTAGCCGGTTGCTAAAGTCACAAAAATGTATATCGTATTTTCTGGGTAACTTTAAATGCAGAAGCGAGAGATGAATTTCGTTTTTTAAATCATGCTAACCTTACAGTATTGAGCTTATTGTCACTCGCTGACCAGTTCTCCAGCCAAACTAATTAAAAACCTTTCCTTCTGAGACTAATTGTACTGAAGCAATAAGGCCAGTCGACGCTGCACCTCAAATTTCCGTTTCCTACCAGGGTGAAATCTTTGGGGCAGCAGCCGGTGTTGGATGTCCAAGCCACCGCCGTCAAAGGCAGGACTTTTCCCGACTCCATCAAGGACATCTGTGACAGAAACAACAAAAGGGAAAACTATATCTTTAATTAATTTAAAAACACTCAACACCCTTAAAAACTGCAGAACTTTACAGATTAATAACAACACTTTCTTAATCTAGCAATGGATTTATGTTCAAATCCCGTTTGCAGTGACTTCCTGACGTTTTGGCACCGAGAAAGCGAATTATTTATGTCCATGTGACAGCGAGTGGGAAATCACTCAGGTCAGCAGAGTCCATTGTTTCAGACAACCAGATCTCATTCAGTCTGCAGAGTTCTCAGTAGACAATGCCAAACAGAAAGAAACTATTCAGAGAAAGAAATGTCGCTCTGACAGCAAAAGGAAGTGGCTTTTCTCCTCGAGTCCAAAGCAGAGACTTTAATAATGCTTTTAGAACACGCAGTACTGACACTAACGAAGTGCAGACAGAAATGCTGCGCTTTCTGGTTTCCTTAAAATACAGCTGCTACAAAATACAGCTGCTAGAGAGATGTGTTTTTTAAAAAAAAAAAAAAACTGTGTTAGATTCTTTGCTCATTCTCCTATCACAGTCTGAAGATCTGAGGACACCAGCAGCTTTCAGATTCTGTGCACCACAAATCTGGAACAAACGTCCAGAAAACTGCAAAGATGCTGAAACACCGAGTTGCTTTAAATCAATGCTGATTTAAAGCAGCGTTGTTTTCTGGCCTTCATTATTTTTAGTTCTAGTTCATAAAATAAATATAATTTTGTATTTTATCTAAATTTATTTGTCTCAGGGTAAACGTACTGTACATGTTCAACGTCTGTCTATTTCTCTGGTCTTCCTTACATCAAAGTGTATTGCAATTAATCAGATCTACATTCTACATACATTCCTCTGTAAAGCTCTTTTATATTTAGCTTAAATTTGCGTTAAAAATGGAATGAATTGATTTGGAGACGGCCACAATTTGCTTCTCAACACAAGACTTATTCATAAAATTAACACGTTTCTCCTCGTCACCTCTGTTACCAAACAAACTCCAATGTATGTCTTGTAATTTGAAAACGTAAAGAAGCAAGCTTTAAAAAAAAAAAACTACATATAAAAATATAAAACAAGGTATTTCCCCCATATATCAACCATTAATTAATTTTAATTAATTAAAATGTAATTAATCAACTATTTAGTTACGGGCGATACTTTAGATACATTTTTTTTTCTTCAAATAAAGATCGTACTCTCATTGTGTTGCCTTTAAGGAGCAATAATAACACGTCAGATTCAGGTACATTAACTCTTTCTTTACGTAGCTCTAAAGATAACCAGTCGGTTTCACAACAACCTTCTCCTTTAACATTACCCAATAAAGTTACGTATCGTATAGTAATGCTATGTGTCACATTTCCAAATTTATCCAGACAAAAAAAACTAATTTAAACAGTAAAAGCTGAACTAACCTTACACTCGACTGTTCAGCTGGGAAACCTGGATGTTTCCAGCCCAAAAGGCACAAACGCTGCTTGTTTCATAAAGTGACATACAAGCAACAAAGGTGGAAACACTTACCTTGTCTGTGAATCCGTTTCTATTTTTTTCCGGCGGCTTTTATGGAGAATAAAGAACTTCTCAGCTACTAGCCGAAATATCTCGGTCGTAGTCGTGGAAGCAGGAAGTTCTCAGGTCATCCCAACTACAACTCCCGTCAGACCCCGAGGCATTACGTCATGACGAGAGAGCAAGTTTGCGAAGTGAACCGCAAGGTGGCAGCAGCGGTATTTTTATTACCGCGGCACACAGTTTTAACAAAAGACGAATAGCCGGGTGTTTACACAAGTAAGAAAAATATATTAACACATTTTACCTTACATGGTACTCACCTTTTTTTGGCAAGCTGATTTGTCATATAATTAAATTCCTCTCAGAACTACAAACACAAAACACAATTTAAGCTTTCTTCTGGAAAGGACAAATGTCACTCTTTCAACAACTCTTGTGGATGTTAAAATTTAACCTCCAGGTTTTCATGAGTACATTTTTTTCTATCTCAAACGAACATTTTAGATCTCTGAAGAAAAATACTTTAAGGAAAGAATGGATTCCAATCGAACTTGCAATGTTAAATATTAACAACTACCAGCCAGAAACATATTAGTGCTAGCTAGCTAACGTCTTTACAAGTCTTTCATTTTCAAATGTCAGTGCAACAAAACTATTTTATTTGCATTTATTTTTGATGGGAAATGTTGACTTTCAAGATACAAATAGCATTTTGTTTTTCATTCACAAGCTCCATTTGTGTAAAGTGTTTATAAAACTATTTTATAAACACTTTTGTCATTAGCTCAAAAACAGACAGAATATATAATAAACAGCTTTTAATACGTGACTGGCACCCACAGACACTATTTGGAAAAGGGGTCAGCACAGAGGACGGGTTAAAGGCCAAAGTGATAACGGAGAAAGTAGTGCAGAGCAGAGACAGTGGAACTGCTTTTTGCTCATCATGGGTTCATATGCTGCAGCTCTGATCTTCTGCTCCCTGATATGCTCAGGTAAGAACTCAGTTTTTATTCAGAGAGGAAAAAATATATTCCTTTTATTTTACCTCAGGCTTTACAAAGGTTCCTGTCCTTTGTGAAGGACAGTAACCTTACTTTTTTACTTGTTTGCCGAATATCTTAGTTGAGACAAAACCATACTTTTGACACAAGTTCAGATTCAAACTGCGCAAAAAGGGATAATTTTAACCACTTTAGGGGGTGTCCCAATTGTATTGCAACATATTTTACACAGACAACAAAGAGCAAAACATTATAGAAAAAAAAGGGGAGGGGAAACAAGATGATTAAAAATATATGTTTCTTTTTATAGTCCACAGCTCCTTCCCCTTTAAACTGGTCTGGAGACAGGCATTTCAAAATCAGATGAAACAAAGTTTGTAATGCGCTGTTACTGACAGTTTTTTTGGTTTAAATTTCTACTTTGTCACCACACACATCATGATATATTTGCTTTGGAGTGGTCATTTGTTTACTCTTAGTGTCACTCAGGGCCTGTTTAAAGGTTCACACAGTTGATTCGTACTTGTGTTTGTCCTCACATGTAACACCTCTGTCCCTCTGTGTATCCGTCATCAGTGGCAGCTCAGGCTCCAGTCGTTACCGTGGAGCCTCGGACCGCAACCATCCGCCAGGGAGAGTCTGTCAGCTACAGGTGCCAGGTGAAGAGCAATGTCCAACCCGTTCAGCTGGAGTGGAGAAGAGCCAATAATCAGGCCTTGCCAGGTCAGGAGGAATTACACTTAAAACTGTTTGTCTTGTAAAAAAAAAAAAATACCTGCAAATATTCTCTGAAATGTCTTTTTTCCCATACAGACAATGTAAAGATTGGTCCAGATGGGTCTGTGCTGACGGTTGCAAACGCTCGACCTGGAAACCACGGCCAGTACCGCTGTGTGGCCATCAGCGCCGCTGGACGCAGCTTTGCCAACGTTGTGCTGAATGTCAAATGTGAGTTTTGTCTTTACACTTCAGATTTGGAAAATGAGATTCCCCTAAAATAAGATAAAGTAGATCCAATTCTTATTGAAAGAGAAGCTGCATTTTCTAAGAAGCCAACCTCCATTTAATCAATATTTACCAAATATTGATTAATATGTAAGTGGTCAATTTTTTAATGTTGTTTTATACTGCACAATGTTGTTGGAAAAAGATTACATCCATTCACAATTTGGAACTGACTAAAGCTTAGTTAAATATTTTTGTTGAATTTTAGGTTGGCAGTGATCTGTAAATCTTTACCCAGTGACTCTCAGGAGTTGTCAATACAATTGTTGTTGTTTAAAGATAAAATTAACAAACTCTTAAAAACAATAATTCTCATGTCCTACTATTCATATTAAGTTCTCAAATTTAAACAAGTTGGGTTTTTCTTTTGTGTTAGTGATTCTTTTGAAACAACAAATTTTGGGGGCTTGTCCGGGATTACAGTCTAGCAGACTGTACCAGTCTACATGCAGGTGGTCCCAGAGTCAAAGCAATAAATGTACTGTAAATATACAGTACAACCTCATTTCATCTATTACACTGTTAAGGAGAAAGGACATATATCTGCACAGTGCAGAATAACATCAACGGAGGACATTCAAAGGTTGGACGTCCTCCGTTAAATGTCTGATGTGATTTTGGAGATAACACAGTCACGACTGAACAGGTCATTAAATATTACTGCCAGATTTTTTGAGCTGTAGATAGTCTGTAAGTATTCTTACACTTTCGATATCATGTAGACTTCTCTCTGTCTCTGCTAAATTGAGCCCATCCCAACTTTGGTTTGGTTTGCTCCTTCCTACACCCATTTCTTACTTATGCATTGAGCTCCCTCTCTGTAAGCAAACCACTAAACCACAGTATATGGTTTAATGCTTATGAAAATACTCAGATCAGATGTATAATCTATTTAAATCACATTTTGCCATGGGAAAACATTGTATTAATCTTTATTTGTATTCTTACTTATTATGATTCATAATACAAGAGGGTAAGATTAAGACCCATTTACAAATTCAAAAGACCTTTAAGATCCCTCCTGGTGGTAGATCATATTTATTGGAATCAAGTCAATTTATGTCTTCACAGTAGACTGTAGGTTTTAAAGAACAATTATTAAATTGTCATGAGTTAGAAAAGTACACTCCAAACACTTCAAACTGGTAGATGCAAATTTAATAATGGCTTCTATTAAATACAGTTTTGTACCCTAAAAAGATTTGGTAAGAAAAGACCAAGAAGTGATTGACGTAGCGAGTGCTCTGACCTTAACCAATGCCAGATTGACCTGAAATTCATTTTGGAAGCAATTTTAGATATATATGTTTTTTGTGTCGCCCCTTGGTAAATTCCATAGTTTAGTGTGGTTATGTGCATCCATCTCTCTCGTAGCTCCTTCTAAAGTACAGCTGACACCAGCAGGACCCCTGCTTATCAGAACAGGAGAGTCTGTGGCAGTGGAGTGTCATGTCACCGGTAGGCCACGCCCCACGGTCACCTGGAAACGCAGAGGCTCCACCCTTCAGCTGGTAACTCAGGAGATAAACGACGCCCACATTATAAAGGTGAAAGACTAGCGAAAGAAAGGGTGTCAGACTTAAATCTTTTTTGTTTTTATACACTTCAGATAAGCGGAACAAAATGTTTGACTGTTTTCTCAGTGGCCTTCCGTACGCCCAGAGGACTCCGGAGTGTATGTCTGCCAGGCTGACAACAACGTGGGGAAATCCGAGGCAGAGGTCGAGCTCGTCGTGGTGGGTCCACCTGGAACACCAGTGGCTTCGGTTAACATCGAAGAGATGACAGCGATCGAGGGACAAACAGTTACCATCGAGTGCAAGGCTACGGGTAAGCCTGTTTTTCCTGAAAATCCCCCAATTGTGATTCCATCGTTAATGTATTTTTTCCCTCCAGGCTCCCCTACCCCTGTCATCACCTGGTCCAAGCTAAGAGCACCACTGCCATGGAAGCACGCAGTAGCTGATGGCATCCTGACGCTGACCGACGTGGGGCGCCAAGACTCGGGACAATACATATGCAACGCGACCAACATACACGGCTACAGCGAGGCGTACACTGACATGGAGGTGGACAGTGAGTAGTGCATGATGGGTGTGCTTGCTGTTGCTAATTTTGACGAGGGATCCAGTTTGCAATAGAATATATTATGGCTATTATTGCAACATTAACATCACAAATGGCTGTTTTGGAATGTAATAATTATTGGCCGATACACTGCAAGTGTCTTAAGCACTCCAAAAAGATAGCCTGTACTATTCAATCTCACTTGAGCAGATACATGATAAATTACACCATCAATTTACACCAGATGTTAACGGGCAAAGGCAGATTAACAAAAAACTAGAGTAAGAAAAGTGCGTACTTATCATAGCTGATTAATTAGTGCAATATTCACCAATAATCCATCAATATTTTCTGATGTCCTTGAAGCTCTTGTATAATTTTTCATCCTGTCATTTGCACTGAAAAGTAAGATAATAAGCAGGAAATTGGCAGCTTGAGGCCGTTTGGCCAGTATGATCTTCCTGTGTGAAACATTTACAGAACATGAAATATGGAAACCTTTTCCAGGCCAAGTAAGATGGTAAAAACGTTGTTTGTTGTCTCTCCAACTAGCTGGATTTTGACTAAATTAAGGCACCAATAAAGTTGTCTGCACAGCTTCCTTCCTTTCAACAGACCCTCATTTAAAAAATCTTGAACTATCCCTTTAATGGCTGTCGTCCACATGCAGCTCCTCCGTACGCCACCTGCATGCCCGACCAGGTCCGGCTCCAGCCTGGAAACTCTCTGGTCTTGCAGTGCCTGGCCCACGGCTCTCACCCAATCCAGTTCACCTGGAGCCGGGTGGGAAGAGGCAGTCTGCCGGTTGGAGCAGAAACCACCAGGGAGGGGAAGCTGATGATAGCCAGTGTTAAACAGAGCGACGGAGGAACGTATAAGTGTGTGGCCACCAACCACGTTGGTTCGAGCGAGGCCGTGGCGAAAGTCATCATAAAAGGTGAGCTGGTCTTTTGGAGAAGCTACCAAATTAATAACTTGCTTCGCTTGTTATATTTCTAATCTCCCGATTTCTCTTTTTGTTGTTTGTCACAACAGCCTGAGTAAGCGTGGACCGACAGGCGGCATAAAAATTGCCTGCAGCAAAGATTCTATTTAATATATCCATGTATTGTGGAGAATAAAAGCCAACATTTGTTTTGTAATCCTCATCCAACAATTACAACATCAGTTTGATTTTGTGCTCTTATTGAGAACTAAAGCTGAATGGGGTTGAACATTATGTAGTACAGTAGGTTCTTCCTTCTGATTGTACAGGATTCAGGACAAAATTCAACTTAAAATCATCTATTAAAGGAAATTAATTGAGACAAACATAAGTGCACTGTATGAGAAAAACCATCTGATACATGTTAATTTTCCAAAGTAGTAACATAATGATAAGACTGAAATAATAATAACAAAAAAAATTTTTAGATCTACTTTGTGATGTGAGAAAATATTGGAAATATATCACTTCTATATTTCCATATTAAAATATACATTCTTTGTTTACTCTGATTATTTGTCTGGTTGCAAAATTTATTTTGATCATCTGAAACATTTAGGTGTGACAAAACAAGAAAAAACGAAACTTTTGTCACTCACGCACTGCATGAGTGTTTATATGACAGAGACAGCAGTATGCTATGTATAGCAGTGCTTAAAATTTTATACTACGGAGAAGTTTGTAGCCCCTTAATATAAAGGACATAGACAGGACCAAAAAGGAAGACATTTTGCAGCAAACATATAAAGGAAATATAATCCAAACACATGTAAAAGGGCAATAATAAAACATAGCTATTTTAAAAATATTCTGGAATGAGACAAAAAATACATCCAAAAGAGAGAAACAGACTAAATATATGTTTCCTCCTTGTGGCTGTAAACGCACCAGGTTGTTATCTTGATCAGACTGAAATGCAAACAACAAACAGCCCAGGGGGAGACTGAAAGTTCAGAGTGGCTAAGTTCGACGGGGTAAAGGTTCAGGGCAGCGTGATGAAAACATGCCTGCTCAAAAAAAAAAAAGGAATAAAAAGCCAAAGGAATGACAGAAAATGAAATAAATCAAACATGAAAAAAGCTAAATGCTAATACAAGATGTGAAAGGGAAGAGTATATTGGATATTTAATTTATTATTGAATAATCAATAAGGTGCATAAATTAACAACCCAGAAATGCTAGTACATCTCCCTGTGTTTCTACTGAAAACTTGGCCACGGCTCCTGAAGTCATCTCAGATACAGAAGCCAGTCTGCAGAAGAAAGGTTAAAAAGGGAAGAGAATCAAGACGTTGCAATGTTCACTCAGCCCTCAACCTGACAACAACGCTGCTGGAACTGAGGAAATGCTACAAACAAAGAGTTGATCAAAACGTCTTCATCCGGTTCTGGTCTGCTCTGCATCCCCAGAACCAGAACCAAATGAGGAGAAGCAGCTTTCAGCATCTATGCACCACAAATTTGGAACAAACTTCCAGAAAACTGTAAAACAGCTGAAACACTGAGTTCCTTTAAATCTCAACTAAAAACCCACCTGTTTAGAATTGTATTTGAAATGTAATCAATTACAAATTTATTGATGGAACCTGACTTAATGTCGTGTTTTGATTGTTGATTCTATGTTGCGTTGTGTTTCTGTGTTTGATATGATGTAAAGCACTTTGAAATGCCTTGCTGCTGAAATGTGCTGTACAAATAAAATTTGGTTGATTGATTGATTGATACAAAGACCTAAAGTGAGACAGATGAAGTCTTAGGCTAAATAATTACTTGTCACAGCTTCTAGAAGAACTTCTGAGCAACTTAATCCAACTTTCTTTTTTGTACACACGAGGTTAGATTAAAATAATTTTACAACCTTGTAAAAGATTGGGTAATTTTTATTGTTTCACACTTGAGAGAGAGTCTGCTTTCTTTTTCCTGTAACTTCATTGTTTCTTGGTATCTTCCCATTCCAGGAAACACTTCTGACAGTTCTCACAACACAGAGAAGTGCACACCATGTACATGACAAATGTCACACCCGTCTTGTGGTAGTTCTGTGCCTGGTTTCATTTAGTCTGCATAAGCAGTCAAAAGGTCAAAATGAGCCGATCAGCTCATTTAGCATAGAAACAGATGTGCTCTCCCCATTAGCAAGAGTTAACAAGACACTGCAGCATGTTTCAGTTATCATAACTTCAGACTGTAACCGCATGGGGCTTGTTGCTTTCAATTTCTCTCTGTTCGGGGTTACGCAAAAAAAAAAAGAAAAGTGACTTACAGTGTCTTAATTAGGGCTGAAAAGATTAATCGTATTGATTGTGATTAATCGATTGTTGAAGTAATAGTCAACTAGTAATCGACTAACTGTTAACAAGAGCATAGACTCACACACAGTTTTTTTTTACAAAACTGTAAAAAACAAACCAAAAAAATCCATTTTGCCTTTACGATAAAGAACTTACTTTTTTTGCGTGTAAATATGTTTTACCCAAAACTCCTCAAGTGGCCTAGTTTAAGCTTCACATGGCTCAAATTCTGCAGACAAAAATTTACTAAACACCTTCTTCTGTTCAATTATTGATAGGTTAATTAAAAAAAGAACCAGAAAATCCATGCCCTGCACTGTAGTGGTAGTCAAACTGAAAGGGTTGAGCTTATCACACTGCTGATTTTTTAAAAATTATCTGCAGACAGATCCTTTCCATACAGTGAAGGAATAATATATTATTGCATTTCATACAGTAACACGTTAATTTTCCTACTTATAAAGGGACTCCATTATTTGTTTATTCGCATCTTTTAATATATTCCAAATTTTGCACAACAACAGCTTAAGGGGTTAAATGAAAAATCTGCTAACTTGTTATCCAATTAATCGATTAATCGTCAGAATATTTGATGGAACAATCAATTCGCTTTTATTTTTATTTTAATGACTGTTTTTGAAATCACCTAAAATCTCGGCATGACTAAATCTAACCACACGGTGGCAGTAGGGAGCTGACACTTGCAGTCATATACCCGCAGGCCAAAGAAACTATCCTAGCTGTTAACAGTTAATAAATGGAGGGACAGATGCACTGGACAGATGAGGCATGATTCTCCAGATGACTTGACTTAATGCTAACGTTTACAAAAGACAGAGCGCTTTCTCTTGTCTTCCCAGCTGTCTGTCTACATGGGGATTATATCCGCCCACTGAACAAAGTTTTATTTGACCAGACCAATATGTTGCAACAGGCAAGCCCCCACTGGTTCGGCTGCTGGAAGTAGCTTTGATTATATTAGGTTTAAGGTGAAAGCTCAGGTTTCGTAATCGCAGCACCACTTGGAACGGCGGAGCCGCGCTTTCCAGTGCTGCTGCCAGAGCAAAGACGGCAGGGCCTAACGTGTGACTGTGGCCTCCCTCGTAAAAAAGCCTCCGTGGATTTATCCCTTTCCACTATCTCCACCTTTACAAAGCACTTCAAAACTAGAGAGAGGAAACATCTGCCCTCTGTCACCTTTAAGCCACCCCCTCACTTCACAGAGAGGCCGAGGGAGGGGAGGAAAGCCGGGGATGAAGGGAAAATACAGGAGCTGAATTTATTGGACAGTGCTGTTCAAAAGTCTTGCATAATTGAATTGAGTTTTTTTTTTAAGTGGTTATAAATAATACAGTGCGGTATTTTGATCTGTTTTCGTACTGTGCAGCACGTTAGTGAATCAAATAGTTTTCTTAATGTGCTTTATGAATTAAAAGGATTTAGATTTAAAAGCTAAAATGATGGTTGATGCTCAAATGTGGTGAGCAGTCAGTCTTTTGGGTTATGTCTCTGTTTGCACATCTGCAGACTAAAATGTTTAGCTCAATCATATTCGATGGGCAGGAAGTCGGGATGTAAATTCTTCTGTCTTGCTGCAGATTTTTATCTGGGCTTAGGTCTGGACTTTGACCATGCTGTCCAACTCCAGTTGTCAAAGGTCAGCGTCCTTCAAGTTTTAGGCCTGTTCTTGTTCTCATCTGATTCATGTGGCACACCTGACCGGACACCGGGTCTGGACTAGGCCACTGAAACACATGAACATGCTTTGGGCTAAAACGTTTCATTGTAACTCTGATCATACGTTTACTGTTATTGTTCTGCTGGACACTTTTCACTTTTCTGTCACATATTGTATTTTTTTATGTGACTTTTATACAAAATATGTTATTTTACATGTCACCATAACCTCCTGAGACCCAGAAAAAAAAAAGTTTTTGAATTTTTTTTTTTTTTCACTACATGACTCTTTGGGGTGAAAAAACATCACTACAATTGAAAAAGTTTCAAAACATGTTATTATTTATTTATTACAGTATGTCCTTTGGAGAGGACATCGGGACTCTCTTGTGTCAAATATGAACACATTTTGAGGCCCAGGATGTCCTCTCTAAGGACCAACAGGATTTAACACAGTGGCATGTATGGTTTCAGAGTTATGAACAAAAAAACCTATGTCCTCCACAGAGGACAAAAATGTATTGCTGGGTCTCAGGAGGATATCATGACAGTATGCTTTGAGACAGATAATCTGTGAAAAGATCGATCTCCTCCCCCTCCTCCCTTTTCAACTATTGCTGTCAAAAGAAATGCGCTGCTCAGTTCCTCAGTACCAACCAAAAACAACCAATCAGCGCCAGGAGGAGTGTCTTAGCGCTGTCAATCATTCTCATGTACTCGCTGCTAGAACTGGGAGAACGCAGAGGAAACGTTTTTCACAGATTATCTAAATCTGTGAAAAAAGATGCAGACAATACTGTGACGACATGGTGACAGTTTCAACAAATTAGCAAAAAAATATAGTTACATCCAAATTAAATTATTGAAGTTTGTTGTATGGTGAAGAATGTGAAAGAGTTCAGAGGGTATGTTTACAAGGTACTGCAGTAGACAATTAATTATAGGTTGTGGTTTTGTAGCTGCTATAGATAAGACATATATAATAAAACCTTTTATTCTCTCTCCGTCTACATTCACAACGTGCAGTTGTGCTCACCAATAAAAAGACGAAGAGTAAAATAAAGCTGCCAAAATGTGATTAAAAAACTATAAACAAAAGTATTGATCCTATCACGCTGGTATCGAACCAGTATCAACACTGAAGATTGGCATAAATCCAGGCATTTAATATTTTTGTGCAGGCAAATCAGTTCCTTAAATGTGATTTAAGTTTTTTTAAAATTATTATTATTATTATTTTACCTGCGGGGCCTGCTGTGAAGAAAACTATGCCTCCAGATGACGACCAAGTGAGGAGATGTGCGCACGCACTCACCCGGTTTGTCACACCTTCACAAACATCGCAAACGTTTATTCGGCTGCAAGATTCACCAGCAGCGCACAGAATAACAACATGCTGCCGAAGAGGTAACGTGTTGTCAGAACTCTTTGCCTTCCTGAGATTTATTATCGCCAAGATCTTTGTTTCTGATTTTGAAGAGGGCCGCGACATTCATGAACTCTGTCCAACTTGTTCATTCAGGAAGGAACCAATGGGGTAGGAGCTTCCTCAGGAAGTGACAGGTGGGGGGCGCGCTCGAGCCCTGTTGCTATTGGTTACCACCTGTTGAGCACTTCATCGGAACAACAGGGACGGATGAAGGTAGGCTGATGTGTCCTGCCTCGGCTGCAGAGCGCTGATGAATGCCAGAGCAGAACACCTCGGCTCTGGCTGGGCTCATTTGTGTCGGGGAAAATGTTCCTGTTCCTACCTCGTGCTACAGGAAGCGGCAGCAATATGTCCGTCAAGCTAATCTCTTTAAAAAAAAATAAAAAAATAATCCTTTCATGTAAATGAGGTGATTTATTGAGAATGCAGGGGCCGGTAATTCCTGCTTTCCCCGGGGGGAGGAAAGGCCTTTCAATGGGAGAAATTCCTGCATGTAGGTCTGTTACATTTGGAGAAAAAAAAAAATAAAATCAAAACTTTCTGTCTCTAATGTAAACAATCTCTAACCCTATAGTGACTCAGCAGAACCCACATCTGCATACTTTTTCACTGATTGCTGTTGAGGTTTCAAAGCTTGAGCCTTTCTGTCTCCTCTGTTAACACCTTTTTTTTCTCTTCTCATTTTTAGACACAACATAGATTTAAAAAAAAAACATTTAGATGCAGGTGGCCTTTTAGTTTGTAAAACTGCAAAGACTATCATGTTCAAATTGGACCTTAGATTACAGAGATATGTATTCTGTGACCCAATACATTTTGACTATTAACCAATAACCTGCCTACAAAATACACTTAGATTTCAAGATGTGGGTCCTTGAACAGAAACTGTGACGTGAAAACCAGAGTACTGCACATCGTAGCATCCTGTTATTGTGAACGAGGCGCCGCTCTGAAACCGCTTTGGTTTAAAAATGCTCTATAGCGTCTAAATATACATGTCCAAACCTGGCCGGTCGTAAGCTTGCCAAAAATATCTATTTTGAAGTCAAAGCAGGAACATGGTTTTACAAAAAGATCATGCTAAACTGAACATGACTTAATTTAGATCATTAAGAAAGCAAGTAATTTTAAATTGTTGCTTCTTTCTATTTCTAGCCATGTGTAGTCCTGCTTGGGTTTGATTATAGATTATGGTGAATGTGGTGTATAAGCTGCTATTCATACAGAATCAGAATTAGGAGGAAAAGTTGATTTGACTGGCTTTGACTTTTTATGTAGCAGTGGTTGTTGTTACTAGACAGGCTGTTCCTGGAAACTGCTGATTTGACTAGATATTCTGGTTTACAGAGCATGGTTCTAAAAGAAGAAATATCCAGTGGACTACAGTTGTGTGGAGGAAGATGCCTTCTTGATGTCAGAGGTCAGACAGGAAAGGACAGACTGGTTTGAGGCAACAGCAGCTCAAGTAGCCACTTTTTACAATCAGCATCATCTCTGAATGCCCAATCTTGAAGAACATGCGCTACAGCAGCAGAAGACCACATTGTGAGCCACTTCTATTAGCTAGGAACAAAAAACAAAGGTCATGTGGTCAGGGCCGGTCCAAGGCATAAGCAAACTAAGCAGCTGCTTAGGGGCCCCCTCAGTGGAACAGATTTTTTTTTTAGTAATTTCTATGTCATTATAATATCAAAAACACACAATTTCACCATGAAGTGATTTGTTTTTACAATAATATGTATTTGATAATGTATGTAGAAATGATTATTTTATTGATAAAAAGAAAAAACAAATTGCTCTTGGGGGCCCCTGGTGGCCGCGGTAGGTACCGCAGCCTCGCGGTAACATGAGCTGCAGCGTGCAGAGCATCCAAACGTCCAGAGCTCCGGTCAGAAGACAAGTTAGCAAAACAATGTCTCAAAAAAGGATTTATCCTTCAGGGAGGGAGAAAAGAAAGAGGAAAAAAAAAAAAGCCAAGATAAAGGTTTGTTTTAATATGCCTTCATATGTTTATAAAAAAAGAATTGTGAAGCTAATAGAAAATTAGCTTTATATACTGAACCTTGAACGGTTCAGTTCAACAGCCAAACATTTAAGCCAACGTCTTTGTGTGAAACTGAGTTTTAACTTTAAATCAGTTGATTCTCTTGCTTGGCTCTTTATACTTCTGAGTTTCTTTGGCTTAAAAAAAAAAAAACAACGGCGTGTTTGATAACGTTTGGTAAGAATAATTAAAACTTCTCAATGTTTGACACTGTCTAGCAAAATGTTTTCAATCAGGCTACACAGATACTGCATTAATATATCAATGAGCTGCTCTAAGCTGTAGTTGGTGACATGTTGTTTGCTGCTGAGCATTTATGTATCAAAAACAATATTTTACAACATATAAGGTATGTGGAACGTCTGTTAAAATCATTTGAAGGCTCAGAGTCAACCCGGTACCGGTACCGGTCCACATTCTCAGGGGAGAAAGACTCACCTGGTATAAATTACATTTTTAGCTAATTGGAGTAACGCTTAAGAGAAAGTTATTTAATCAAAGAATGTCATAAATATGTGTGTAGAGCTGCACCGATGCCCAGTTACTGATCTTTAGAGAACCTGACCTGCCGATTTTGATTTTGGTTGATATAAAATTTTTTTGTCTGAAATGTCGCTAAATATAGTGTGACCCGGCAGGGGGTTCTTTTTAAAACAAGATGCACCGGAACACAGAATAGTTCACAATATTTTATTTAAACAATTTCATTTAAAACATTTCTTTTTAAAAGCAAGGCTTCGGGCCCACTACTCTGTCCCTGGAAATGAAAAGGGATCATGTGAAATCAAAGTGACAACTTGAATTATTCCAAAAAAATAAATGAACAAACAAAACATGTAATGCCAAAGAAAACAAATTAGTAAATCAAAACAAAAAAGCAAACTCATTAGTAAGTTCAATAATAAGCAAACAAACTGTAAAAGGAAAAAACACAAACACTTTAAACGGTGGAACAAATCGTCGTTGTCCAATTTCAGTGCCCTTCAAATGGGCCAGAGGAGTCCTGCCCCGCTCGCTCAGCCTGTCCAATCAGCAACAGGTTGCCTTCAGAGCGGCCCAAACAAACAACAAGACAAGACAGCAGAGCGTCCAAGCGCTGCAACTCCCAAACAATCCTAAACCAAAAAAACGCATTAGAAAACCCGTGGATTCAGGTAAAGTAAATTAAAATCTAAACAGGTAGCTTACCCAGCAGTAGTAGCACAGCCGACCCAGGGAGAGAGCGGATCAGCAAGCGAGGGCTAGATGGAAGCCGCACGCCGCAACAACCTCCAGCTGCAGCCGCTAACGCCAGCCGAGCAACGCTGCAGAAACGCACGGCAGGTATAGCACCAAAACCTAACCACAATCCCAGCCAGATGGTACAAAATGGCACTTACAATTCAGATGAGCGGATCAAGCACACCAGCCACTTGGGCAGCCGTCATGTAGTAGAGGAAACAAAGACACACACCTCGCAGCGGCCTGCTCAGCTATAAAGCTATTTGCCCCGCCCACCAATCAACTGCACGCTACTTGATACACCTGGTGCACATAGTTGGGAGGGTGGAACACCATCCCACCACAATAGCAAGAAAGTCAGTGATTTGGCAACAGTGGGGTGAAGATTGTTAACTGTAAACGTGCAGACATGACCTTGTGGGCCGGTCTGTCAGTCAAACCTCTCACTGTAGAGCAGAAGAGAACAGAGGCTGATTTTTAAACCTTTGCTGACGAAAATAAGATCAGTGAATAAGATTGGCTTCACATGTAAGTATCGGCCGATTACGATCCCCCAAAATTAAGGACATCAGCGCCCAGAAATCAAATGTAAATGTATTGTATATTATACATGCATAGGATATAGTGTAAACAGCACCATCAGAGATGCAATAAGTTTATAGCAGGTATGCGAATGATCTAATTGTCTAACTCTTGATTCCAGTCGATCCATATTGTTAGCAGAAATAGAGGGCCCCAAAACCAAATTTCGCTTTAGGCCCCATGGAGGCTTGGGCTGGCCCTGCATGTGGCTGCAGAACAATCACATTCACTTACAGCTTTCATACACGACACAGACCACCAGGGGGCACCCCTTTGTCACGCCCTAAGCATATAGGTGAGAGCACTACACCTTTCTGCAAACAGCCTCCTCTGCAGACAACGACTTTGCAATTTCCGTCCAAGAGTTTTTAGCCATGTAGCAATCTTTGTAGGTATTTTGTGAAGAATCGTACAAACCTACATAATTCCTCACTGCGTCTGACAAAGGTTCCTCAAAGGTTTTCATGTCGCTTGCATGTACAAAAGTAGTAATAGATTGTAGGAGCAGACTTAGCCTGGTAAAAACCAGCCTCAGGTTCTACGCTTTGCTTCCAACAGAGGATGTGGACCTTCAGCTTTCAGGTTACCGGACATTACCCGCACTGTAAACAACCATCCTCCACTGCCCATCCAACCAGAGCCGAGCCAAGCAGACAGGAATGGTCTGTTTTTGTTACGTCAATATTTGGAAGCGTGGCCAACACGTACTGAGCAGTTTGGTTCACTTTTAGCACTGCCATTGCTAAAACTACAGACAGAATTGAATTGAAGTGAAATTTCAACATTGCTATCTGAGTGCATTTCTGTACAACAAACTTGTGGCCAATCACCCAAATAGTTCAACCCAAGCTGGAGTCGAGAAAGGGAGCAGGACACCTCCCTGTGAACAAGATGACACAACTTTTGTCAGCAAGGGGCGATTTCAACACTTCCGATGAAGTTTGGGAGAGCCTTTATAGAGACAGGCTCGCCCCAAATTGGACTATAATAGATTGGGAAAATGTTAAATGGCCCTATGAGTATTGATTCCAGCTAAACTTTGGTGTAAATGACATAAAAGCATTGTATTAATAGTTCAGGCTGATGGTGTAATGAGTATGTAAGATACTCTCCATCTCCATTTACGACCACAGTGTAACTATTTTGTGGATCGGTACTTCCAGTACAGTACGGTATGATGTTCCAAAGCTGCCCTATTGAACAGAGTAAAAGAGTTCACTGCACTTTACTTCCATAAAGTAGAGATATCTTATAGGGTGCGGTGGACATAAAACTTACAGCAGCCATAAACCCCAAAGCGACATCCGTGCGGCGAATTACTATGCTAGGTGATGGGGGATGCTTTTTCTTCAACATTGACAAGAAAGCTGGTCAGAGTTGACTTGAAGATGAATACATATACATAACTACATACACATTTTGTTCACTACTTCAGTTATCGTCAGATCCTTTGCCTCATTGTGGTTTTATGCCCAGCAAAACTCCAGCTCTGGCAAGTTTCAAAAACAAATAAAGTCCCTAAAAAAATGTAATACTGCCCAGCTTAATGCAAACTTCAAGTTTGATGGACTTGCCAATGGAGAGTGTGCACAGCAGCTGCAGCATCAAGTGCAAGGTTCGACACTTTGCTGCACTTCTTTTTCAGTTCTCAGTTGAGGCTGTTATTCCATCACACATCTTCTTCTCACAGAGTTGCAAAGGAAGCTGAGAAATGTCTGTTTTGCATGGCGCCACTCTAGGTTATGTTGCACAGTCTCTCTTCATGCAAACTCACAAGAGATACATGCTTGTTTGAGATAGCTGTGTAAAGTTTTACCAGGAGAACACGGCGCAGATTGGTGTGAATAACTGGGATCGAAATGATGGAACCAGTTTCATGTGAAATAAATGTAAAGGTATTCTGCATGTTTTTTTTTAAAGGCAACATTAACACAAGCCATTTTCAGGATCCCCTATAATTACTTCTGCTTCACTTCGAACTCATAAACCACACACACACCCACACACACACACACAAAACGGGCCTGTCCTCAGTTTGTGTTATGTACCCACTGAAAAGATGCTTTCACTACCCGTCTCTTCTTCCTGTGCTAAAGAACATCAGCGACAAAAAAACACAACACACACACAAAAAAATCCTGCTTTTAAAAACTTTTGAAACTCTTGCAGATTAAATTAAGCAATCTACCAGAACTGAAACCGCAGCTGCGAGTGCGCGTACGCCTCGGCACATGTGGCGTCACAGAAAAGCCACTTGAGGTTTGGCGGGGACCGGCGTACGCTCCGGGATAAAAATACGGGGTATAAAAGCATCGGCATGAGGGAGGCACACACACCATACGTGGCTGACGCAGCCCTACACACGTCTTCTCGCTTGCTAACTGCAAATTAATGTTTGTGCGTCGCTTGTAAAGCAGAAGCACACCTCAAGTATTTAGCAATGTTTGTGTTCGCACTGTGGCAGTGAAAAGAGAAGTAAACGAAACGGTCATTTGGATTGCTCTGACCATTGCACATAATGTTGTACAATTAGTAAACACACACACACGTCAGACATATCATCTGCGCTGAAATTTTGTACATTTCAACTGAAACAGAGAAAACAACCAATGTGAGCAACACCTAAAACACCCAGCTTTCTCTTCTTCCCCCCCCCCCCCCTCTTACTGTTTTGAATAAAAAAGAAAGTGAATAAAGTTAAATGCCTTAAAGGGGCAGCATGCTGTATTTTAAAGGCAGATAGTGATATTTCATAAGAGTGCTATAAGATTGCTGAATATGTCAAACGCAACTTCAAAGAAATTTAACTTTACAATTTAACGCCTTGAAATTGGGTCTCCGTCTCTTTAAGAAGCTCCTGCTCTTCCCAACATTCGGCCTTCAGCACCTCATGGCAATGTTTCTCCAGGCCGTTTGCTGGTGTTGAACTAAGAAGTCGTTTCTATGACTAGCTCGGCCGACTTTCCACGAGGTGTTTACTAATTTCTGCTGCCGCTAGTCTGGACGCTCAAAAACGTTGATTTTGCATATAACACCTCATCCCTTTAATAGCTTTAAAATACAGTATCTTAGAAAGATTTTTCAGATAGCTCAAACTTTTGCCTGTTTTTTCAAGTTAAAAATTGCACCTCAATGCATTGCATTTGTGTTTAACTTGGTGGTGCGTAATTCTGAAATGGGAGGAAATGAATGTGAGGATTTCAGACAGCGATCTGCTTTGACATCCCTAAAACATGTCCTCAGAGGTTTGTTAGAGAACATTGGTGAGCAAACACCATCGTGCAGACCAAGGGACACAGCAGAGCGCTCATGTGTGAATCATGTCGCCATGACAACTAACTGTAAATCTAATATTTATGTGGGTGGCCACAAGAAAACCATAGCTGAAAAAAAGCCAGTAGAAGTCAAATGTGCAAAAATGTAGGAGAAAAGACTGTTGTGGTCCAAGAAGACCAAATCTGGACTTTTTTGCTCAACATGAAAAATACAGGTGTGGTTAGAAACTGATACCTCATGGCAATACACGGTGGTGGCAGCATCGTACCGTGGTAACATGTTTCTTTCACTGGTGGGAGCTGTTTGCGGTTGCAACGTGACAAAATGGGAAAATGTTGACCGAAGTATTCACAGCTCTTCACTTTTCTCATGTTTTGTCAAGTTACAGCGTCGTTCAGAATTGTACTACTGTCTTTCCTCTGAAGTCTACACATGAATATCGTACAATGACAATGTGGAGAAAAAAGGCTTAGAGATTTGCGCGAATGTATTAAAATCAGAAAACCAAGAAATCACAAAGAAATCCCAAACTTTTCTTCCACTTTGTCATAATGTGGAGATTTTTGTATGTAGAATTTTGAGGAAGGAGATTCATTTAGTACGATTCAGAATAAGACTGTAATGTAAAATGTGGAAGAAGAACACTTTGCCGCTTGGCGCCGCACACATAGGTACAGCGATGGCGCTGAAGCGAAAAATATGAGACAGAGAAGAGGACACAGGAAACGAAGGAGGATGTGGTTGCTGAAAGGGAGTTTTGGGGCTTGCCAGCTTTGACTCTCCTGCACCTCATGGAGGGAACATTAAATAACACATCTGTGTGTTGTTTTCAGGATGCCAGTAGCGACTGAATATGAGTGATTACGATCCACTTGATGTGTTTCCATATGGAAAGATGGGAGTGTGCGTCCTGCCAGCTTCAGGGCTCGGATATATTTCTACATCTGCTACCGGAGTTTTTCCACGGTGCTGCTGTGATGCAACGTTTTTTGAAGCAACTTGCAGACTGCCAAAGAGCCCTGCGTTAATCATTAAGTAGAGTGCGAAGAGTAAATATTGAATTCTTCTTTAAAGAATTATCGAGCAGCTGGAGAAAATGTGCTTTTCCCCTTGATGGTTGAGACTGAAAGCACACATGAGCCACAGCCAGATTTCAACTCTATCTTTAAGAACAGGAACTATAAATAACGTGGCCTGTCCGTAAACTCTCTATCTAACAGCAAAAGAAACCAATGAAATCTTTTGTGAGATCATAACGTTTTAAAAAATACATCATTTTTTTTGTCCTTTTGGGTGTCGTTGAGGTTATCCGGAAAAGCATGGCTGCTGGGTTTGCACCGCTGCCATGGGAACTTGTACAATGTTAGCAAAGTGTCTGATGTAAACACAGGCAACACGAGCCTTGGGATAAATAAAAACTGTGAAATCTACACCGCTGAACAACTTAATGATACAAACATAGATTATGTCAGCTCAGGATCGTGGCTCAGCAAGTTTCGGTTCTGCGCCAGCTAGCTGTCGTGTCACATGAATGGAAAGCAGCTGATGGTTCATGTTTTGGAAATTCAAGATGAATATTGTGGAAAAATGTATCAAGAGCCTAATCCAGTGATTTACGGTTGCAAATGAAGAATTTCGCTTGAAGTAAGGGAGAAAAAAAAAAAAAATTAATTTAGCTTTTTTATATCTCTGGAGGAGCTTTGGAGCCTTCATCTCCTATTTTTCCCCTATAATCTCCTGAAAGTTTTCAAGATTGGACGCCTAAATGTCCACTTTTAACGAAATCTACCGATTTACAAGTTTAATAAGAAAAACCTCTCCAGATAAGGTGCTGATGTTAATTAAAAAAACCCCAGCAACCTGAGGAATTAGGGGTCAGATCAAGCAGTTTAAGCAAATCACTTTCTCACGTCTGAATTGTTGCCGTGCCATAAACAGGCACACACAACAGACGTTTGTCCGTTTGGCTCCTGAGAAACTGTTTAGAGGTTTCAGACACTGATTAAATAACAGAGCTGTCCAGATCTTCCTCCTCCACACGCTAATCTACAGTAACCAGCTCTGTTTTTCAGTATCTGGGCAAAATCAAGCACGGGGTTCCTTCACATATTTCATGTGAAAATACCACACTTTCATGGATTTCACTTTCCAGAGCTACCAGTCCAGTCTGTTCACCCTAAAATACCAGAAAATATACTTACTTAGTACTTAAAGAATATAAAAATATTTGTTTTGTGAAATGTTTTGTGTAAGGCATTCTTGTTTCAAGAAGCAGATGGCGCTGTAAGGGTGTTTTCACACTTGATAGTCCTGTAGACTTTGCTTGACTGAGGACCAAAAAGGCAACATTTGTTAAATTTTCAGCTGGTGCTGTTTGCTTTCACGCTGCATTGTGTCCAACAATCCAAATTCATTGAAAAGCCTGCTCCCCCACTCGCTTGTGTGGCGCTGCACCTAGAACCACGGAAGGAAATGACACAAAAACCTCAGAAGAAGACACGAAAATATGGAGTAGACCAGAGTTTAGTGGTTGTAGGATCTCTCTTTTGCCTTTGGTAAAAGACCTGAAGACATTTCTTGCGAGACATGTTCATTGATTTTGGCTGTATTTACCCAGAATGCCCTGCGCAATAGTCCACTTCCTGCTTCTGCAGAGTTCATCCAACCAGACCAAGACCTTGGTTTGTCGGTGGACAAGAGTCCACTTTTTTGGTCTGCATGCAGTTGAACTAAAAGATCTGATGATTTTATGACTATAGTAAATAACGAGAAAAAAGAAAAAAAAAAGTCTTCGGGACGCCCCCAAAAACGTTGCGGCCCTGGGCTACTGCCCCTTTAAGCCCTTTCCAAGAGCCTGTCCCAGGCTGCATAGCTTTCTTTTCTTGGGTCACTTTAGATTAGCTCACTGCTAAGCTGGTCCGGTGAATCACAGTAGCAAAGCCACACTTTCAGTTTCTACCGTCTTAATCAAGTGACACGGCGTCACACTGTCACATGCAAATCACATTAAAAGGTACGTGGAGGGCTGCCCACACAAACTCCTGAAAACCGCTCAAACTGCTACTTGTATAAATAACATTCTCCCTCTGACAGATCACATTTTTCCCACACAGCCCCTCCGTTCAGATGACGGATGATCACATTGCGCAGACGTCAGTTAAAAGCATGTGGGATTAATGCTTACTGGCGAGCACGTCGGGAGACTCACACACACGCACACGTACACACACACTGGATAGATCCGTCCATATGGAAACATATGAAGCCCAGAAGAGAGCAGATGCAGACTTAGATCCAGACAGTCATTAAAACTCAGGCACAAACAAATCTAAACAGGTGAAAGTCGCCTACATGCAGATATACGAATACACACACACACACGCACGCATATATACATACACACGTAGTGTGTGGTGCGTCTGCTTCTTGTTTACCGAAGATGCTGAAGCAACATAAACTCTTCCTCTTCCTGCCGGCAAGTGTGGATGATTTGTGTGTCTCCATGTGTCTCTCCGTTTGTCTCAGTGTGTCTGGCTCTCTGTCTGCACTAAAACGATGACAGGGAGTCAAGATGATGCTTCTGGAGGCCAAGACAGCATGAGACCATGTGAAACTAAAGGAGGGGTCAGGGGACAGAGGGAGACGACGAAATCTGGTCACATCAGTGTCCTTTCATTGAGTCCGAAAGCCTGCAACCGGCTCGACTCGAAAAAAAAAGCGAACCAGCTGCACCAGACCGATACTCTAATCTGCGACTTCCTTACACGCTTCAGAGATTGTTTATGAACACAGCACAGAAACCATGGCAACGGCAACCTATTTCCTCTCTAACAAGTGTTGGGGGTGGGGGGGAAAATGGTACATGTCATGATCTGAGTCCACACATCCTTATCTCGCTTTTAGTTGTTTACAGTATCTTCAAGCATTTTCGTCCTCCTCACACATGGCTAGGCATGTTTATGACTCTTCAAGTAGGATTGTGCGTCGGCAGATAGTTTGCAACAATCAAACAGCTTTTAAAGGCCCCACCTGTTAAAGGCGATATGGACAGTTTACCATGCGCAGTAGATTGTTTTACTTCCTGAACCCAAACCAAACGGAGGTTTGGTTATAAGTTATAAAGGTTTCAGTCTCTCCTGTCAGTTTTGTGAGCAGGGAACATCTGAAGTAGGAAGCAGGGAAAAGGGCAGCTACTTTAGATTTGGTTTGACTTTCTGCAGGCGACTGTAACAAGAGAATGTCAAACAAACAGGTCAATAAACCGCAGTCATCTGGGACTATTGATCAGCTTCTGGAAAGATTGTTCGATAGAGGAGCCAAAGTATCTCTTTCGCAAAGACCAGACATCTGGTGATTGTTTTACCATTTAATAACAAACAATAATTCACCCGGTTTTAAATGCTGTGGCGGTGTTTTGATATGACTTTGCCTCCACTTCTTTTCCAAACCAGACTTATTTCTCGTGATTCTTTCTCATCACAGTCGACATTTCCGTCAAAGTTTTTTATTTTAGTTTTATATAAAAAGTTGAAAAAAGATCAAGTTCATTTAAAAAAATGATGTTATCGGATAAAGTAAACAGCAAATTTCAATGTACTTTTGTTTTTACACCAATGCAGAGTTGTGCAAGATTATGACGCGGAAGGAAAACCACTCTAATCTAAACAAGTTAGACGAATAGTAAATAGAGTTCGCATGTGCATAACTTTGAAAGCCTGATAGACCGTTAATGTAAAGTACTCCATCATGGAGACTAAGTAACCGCTATCTGAGGACTGAAAACACAAGTGCAAACTTTCAAAGACAACGTGCCTGTCATGAAAATTGTTCCTCAGAGAACCAATCAAGAGTTTCATGTAACTCAACCTCATCCGTGTTGGAACAATCCAGTCAAAGTACAGTGCCAAATGCAAATGAAAATCTATGTGAAGACTTGAATGTTCACAGAAGCTCGTCATTCAGTCTGACTGAGCTTCAGCTATTTTGCAAACAAATGTCAAGCAAATGTCAAGTCTATGGATGTGGGATTTTATTTAGGTATATCAGGGCAAATGGAGTTGAATACAGCTTTGCTGTTTTATTTGCACAATGTTAAAAATTGGGTACCAATTCGGCACCTGCGTAAACTCAGTGAACTCAATCTCGATGAAGTTAGTGGATGCAATGCGGAACAACTTCCACTGCCATGCTTTTCGCAAGGCACTGCAAAAACAAAAACCCAATATAAATTCACTTTATTTTTTTCCGTTTGTCTTTCCCATGTCAATAAGCTAATTAGCTTAACGTTAACTCACTTACTGATGACATGGAAGCCCAGTTTACTCTAAGCAGCACTCTGTTGTGGGAAAAGAAATGATTGGAAACAATCCCGAGGCATATTTTCTATTTTTATTTTCAAAAATTGAAAATGTGGCTGGCTGTGATTTGCCTCAGATGTGCCAGACTGTCCTGGATGGGAGCCCAGCAACAGAAACAAAGCTGTTGCTGTAGTTCTCCTATTGTCGTTTAATTTCATTTACACACATTAAAACCGGCCTCGCCTGTTTTTCTGTTTGGTTATCAGTGATCGAGCCAAAGGGGAAACAAAGGGAAACTATGTGGAGTTAGTGTGACGTAGTCTGATCCATGTAAACACTCAATTGATTCTGGATAAATGCTCATTTGACATACATGACTATTTCAAAAGGGAGCAAAACTGTAAAGATTTATGAGCAAAATCCCCAAATCTGGTCTAATCACTTAGTATTAACCGTTTTCTTCCTTTGATAAATGCTCCTATATGTGGATGCTAGACTTCAGAAGCACAGCGGTGAGTGGCTAGCTTAGCTTTATTTTTGTATTTCAGACTGCGGTTCATTATTTTCAGGTGGTGACAAATTAAATTTGCAGCAGGGCTGCTTATAAAATTACAACCACGTGTTCTGGTGCCTGTGTGTGGTTTGCCGATGGTCTTGTGTTTGTGTTGATTTTGAGATTAGAGTGATTAAAGTGGCTGAGTAGGAGATGAGGAGGAGACGAGTATTATAGCTAATACTTTTTTAACAGTTTGGTGTGATACAGGTTATGCACCTAAGCCTCCTCACAGTGTTTTTGATAAAAACCAGTTGTTTTTCTTCTTCTGCTTCTGGTTTGACTCACAGTATTTGTGTTTTAGATTCCAGATCTTTCACAGATATTTTATCTGTGCATGTGTCACCGTGGGTGCAGGCCATGTAGACATCAACAACTATCTTCAAAATGATCTGACCTACATGTGTCTCGGCAAACCCGTGCAGTCTTTTACGGTATTTACTTTACTCACACTTTTCTCATGACTGGACAACCAGCCATGAAATGGGCCTTAGTATTAAAGCCTTGAATCTTCCCTGGGTTGTGTTATGTGTGTGTGTCATGACTGCCGGTGTTGTTTATGCCAACTATATCCGCCGATGACGGGATAAGTTGCCTGACTAGTAGCCTACAGTTTGGTGGAGAGTGAGAACCAAAAACCTCTTTCCTCCTTTAGAAAATAAAATGCTGTTATTTTCACCAGTGAAACTCAAACCAACCACTAACGACTGCCCAAGTTCCTTGCAACTTGGGCATGCAAGTATGCATGCCCAAGTTCCAAAAGTATTTTACTGCACAGCTTTCAGCCGTTGCCGCGTCTCAGAAAAAGAGATACAGTTTGGTAGAAGCAGATTCTACAGCCATAGCCCAGAGGCCTTGTGCGCAGTAGACCGGTTTAGAAGAACTTGTGTTGCCTGCAGAGGATCCTGACCGCAACACAACAGAACACATTTGGGATGAATTAGAGCAGAGACTGTAAACCAGGCATTTAAATACCACTACAGGAGAACTTCCTGTCCATACCGGTTACCTTCTACAGTGAAGTTTTTGAACAAACCTGTGTAAAATGAGCTATAACAACATTTGATTTCCCTTCGAGATTAGTGAAGTATTTTTGAACTGAGTTGAAATGAGCTTCCTGTTTCTGTGCGGCATATTGTATGACAGCGCAAAGGTAATTTGTGTCTCAAGTCCAAAACATCTGAATCAAATGACTGTAGGAGTTATTTCAGTCCTGCTAATGACCTAATTATATGAGTCAGTGATGCAGAGACACAGTGAAATGTTGCAGAGACAACCGCAGTCAAGGATGGAGGTTTTACACCTGCTATATAGAGTTATTTTAATCCTTTTGTACAGATCCTGACAACGAGTACTTCTAATTGTGATAGGAATTTAGGACTTCAAATGCGACGCCATCAATGACATCAACGTGTGGTGGCATAACGTTCTCCAGCTGAACAGAAACAAAACTTTACCTTTGGAACGACCAAAGAGTCAGCACACGGCTTCAGTTATTACAGCTAGGAACAAGAGATCAGGTCTGAAATCTGAATGTGGCGATGAACTCACACCCGGACCTTCAGAGTCACATGAACACGGTTACAAAGTCGGCCTCCTATCACTTGAAGGACATTTCCAGCATTGAAGCAAGATCTAGAGATACTCATACACGTGTTTAATTTTTGTTGAATTGATCACTGCAACAGCGTCTTCACAGATCTGCTTAAAAGGTCAATAAATCACTGAACAGCTAAGCACCAAAATGCATTAACCAGATCCAAACTTGGAGAAGCAGCATTCAGCTTCTGTGCTCCTCTAATCTGGAACAAACATCCAGAAAACTACAAAACACTGAGTTCCCCAGCTGTTCAGAGTTGCCTTTGATTAGCAGTACCGGTAAGTGGAACATGGGCCAACATTTTTCACATTTCATTTCATGTATTTGCTTGATGATTTGGATGATGGGATTCGACAAAATGTCATATTTACTGCTTGTTTCGTAATCGGTCGCTGTTCTATGTTTTTAATGCTGTAAAGCGCTTTTACCGAAACATGCTTTGCAAATAAACTTGACCAGGTGCTTGTAAGGCTAGAGGCCGGTTTTGTTGTTCTTGAGCTACTTTTAAAGTACCAGAGTTGGAATGATTTGCAAGTTTTCGCGGGACATCTAAGTTTTGTTACCACATCACTCCGTGTCGTCTTATCCACCCAGCTGCCCTTCTCTAATCTACACCAGAGAAACCTCGCAGAGGTCAACCCCTACATCCGCCTGCAGCCGGCTTTCTTTGTGACCCGGCACTGGAAAATGGGTGAAGAGTTGAATGCTGCCGAGGGAAAGAAGGGAAAAAGCAGAGAGGGGGAGGGAGGAGAAGTAGAGTAGAAGTCAGAGGAGAATGTGAGCGGATATTAGAGTACTTACTGGCAATTCTCAAACTCTCAAGCAGCTGTTTAGATTAAGTGTTAGTCATCATGCTCTTTTTCAATTTCTGTCCACCCCCACAACATCCTCCCACCCTTCTTCTTGTTTTTTTTTTTTTTGAGGGGGGGTGGGCTGTGAATAGCTCCTGAAATAGAGGCCACTGGAGCAGCAGAGGATATTGTGATAGCATGTGTGTGTGTGTGTGTGGGTGGGGGTGTGTTGGGGTGTGTGTGTGGGTGTGTGTGTGTGTGTGCAACGTGATACGACGAGTGTGAGAAACTTGTTCACCAGGAGAGGATTTGAAGTGAAAGACTAAGAGATCGGGACAGAGAGTTGTTGAGGCACACAAGTCCGCAGAGATTAGAGAAAGAGAGGAAAAGAGAGGCAGAAAAAAAACAGAGAGAGAGAGAGGGAGAGAGAGAGAGAGAAGGGGTGGGGAATCACAAAGGAGACAGAGAGACAGAGAGAGAGAGAGAGGTGTGTACTCAGACTGAAAGTCTGAATTAGTAAGAAAGAAAGCTGGTGACTGTTCCCTGTTTTTAGTGCCTTATTAGTAACTCCCTTCTTAAAGGACCGGGTTTATGTTTCTTCAGTTCCTCTGTTTTTGGATTTTCCACGACCCTCGGATTACAAATCGACCCAAAAGCTTTTGTGAGAGGATCCAGTCTTTGCGTTTGGTCTTTGAGTTGAAGCTCATTGATATTTTGTGCAGATCTGAACGAAATCTCCTGTGTGGATCTATTTATTGCCTCTGACATGGGGTCTGGCAAGGGGCTGCTGATTTTGGGTGAGTCTTTCAATGAGGTTTGTGTGTCTTAATGTCCCCGTCTGTGCGCATGGAGAAACCAAAACTAAAGACAGTTTACAAAATGATCTAATACTTAAGTCACGTACCTTTATGTTTTCTTTGCAAACCTTTCCTATAAAAATCGAATCGCACAATTAGAAAGCAACTCTTTAAATTAAAATAAGAGTTTAAGGGGATAAAAGGGACTTTGTAGAACTCGACAAGAATAACGCCTCACAGTTTTAATTGCGTCCGGCTCTTTTCAGGTTTTGAGTTGTGAATTGTCACGAAATTGTTGCCAAAGTGACCTTCTGCAGTCAGAGGTGCTTTTTAGGCAAAGAGGATCTTTAAGGCTTTGTTAGAGTTGTGGTTGTGGATGAGGTTCAAGCTGTGAAAATCGTGGCTAATCTGAATAAACCACAGCTGCTGAACTTTTTGATCACTAGTATAAAGATGTTTTTGGGGTTTTTTTTTTTTAGGTGAATCTCACATAGAAAAGATGAGATGTAACCAAGGCTGTTTAGCCGGTTGTGTATCTACGTATCTTTATCTCTTTATAGATATAAAAACATATAGTGTGTGTTAGTTAGAAGAGCGCGCCTTCAGAAGTACCTGATATTATATTGTTTTCAAAGGATAGAATTACAGTGATTGTGCAGATTTTGTTGGCCGAATCTTCAACTTTTTCTTAATTAAAGTTGCTAAGTTACAATCTGGTGACTGTCGAGGTCATTGCTCTCCAATGAAATCATCCCATTAAAAAAAAAAACATTTTGAGAAGATCTGAGCTTTGTGGCACGGTGTCTCTATCACACAAATGACGCACAGCGATCTTACAACAATGTATTTGATAAGCACTGGCGCTCAGATAGTCTGTGGTGTTTAAAACAAAATTACAAATGGTACTAATTGGCCCAAAGTATAGCTGGAAAATATTCCCTGTACCATGATGCCACCACCACCAGCCTGAACCTTTGATGCACGGTCTGATGGATCCATGCTGTCATGTTGTTTAACTCTTTATTTCAGTTTGTACAGTTCAAAGCAGAACATTAAATGAGATCTTTTGTTGGAGCTCTTTTCCAAAGACAGAAGTATACTTTAATCATCTCCGGTTGAAAAGATTCACTTTCATTTGTAAAGATGCCGTCATTTTTCCCATCACACACATTTTTTATAGTCTCTGTTTCTATTCGGTTACGGTTGGTGATATCAAACTAACATTTGTAATTTTCTTAGCAATCAACATTAAAATACACAGAGTCTAGCTTTGAAATCGTCAGCAAACGTTTCGAAGGGACTTCCCTTTTAACAATTTTCTCAATCTCGTTAAAGATCATTTCTGACCATAACATGGCAACGTTGCTGCAGAAATCGAGACTGCTTGGAACAGGCAACATTTTTCCCGTCTTATAGTGTCCAGCTATTGTGAGCCCTTAAAAAATATGGTCTCAGATTTCTGCTCCTCGCTGAAGGAAGTGGCACTGGCTGTTGTTTTATTACATACCTTGGTCGTAATAAGTGGTTATTTAAGCTGCTGTTGCCTTTCTATCATCTTCAGCCAGTTTTCCTTTTCCTCTCCGACCTCGAACATCAACAAGGAAAGAAAAGGCCGCGCGTGAAAATCCCCAGAGATCATCAGTTTCTGAAGTTCTAAGACCAGCATGTCGGGAATAAAAACCGTAACACATTTAAAGTCACTCAAATCCCTTTTCTTTGGCCTTTTTGATGCTCGGTTTGAGTTTCAGAAAGTTAACTTTGAAATGTCTAGAGCAGGGGTCTGCAGCCTGCGGCTCCGGGGCCGCAACTGGACGTTTGGACTTTCCACACTGAATCTTAGTGACTTTGGCAAAAAGCAATAAATAACCAAAAAATATAGTATTTTTACATTTTTCTGATGGAAAACATCATTTTTTTAGGTCTTTTTCTTTTTGGTCAGTAAGTTGGAAACTGCGTGCTTTTTCAGAATCAGAATCAGTTTTGCAGGTAAAGATCGTGAGACCAAACAGGAATTAACTTAATTTTTTCACACTCGCAGTTTATAGACATTTGTAAGGATTTTTTTAAATACAAATATCAACATCCCATAGAAGAAACTTTATCCACCCACGTTATTGGGGAAAATGCTAAATTTAGAAACATAAATGATGGTTCCTTAAACACAACGACACATTTTTTTTTAAGTAGATATTTATTAAAAAATTATAAGCAGTCATTGTGTTTCCATCAGATTATGTAACATTTGCTGCCCTAATAAAGTTTTATTTAGCTGGACTGAAGACAAAATGGACAAAGGTCTCCCTGGATGCCTTAGTCATTTGGCTCCAGTCAGTTCATCCCTTCACCATTTTGTGCACCGATTCACCCAATGCAGCGCCACTCCTTTCATTTCCACTTGCATCTTTTATGAGTAAGTCAACCGGTTCATACACATGTGAAATAATACGTTTACTTCTAATTTTAGAGATAAATTGCTATAAAAATGCTGAATCTCAGGTAAAATTTAATCCAACCTTGAAATATTTGATGGAAACTTTATATTACCAATTCGTTACAATCCTGATCCTCGTCTGAAGTCGCTGACCTATGAAATATGACAAATTGTGAATCTGATTTACCACAAGCAGCTAAAAAAGGCAGGCAGTGAATGCATGCACCTTCATATGTTTTCGTAGGTGTTTTCATCTCGTAAAGTCACAATACGAGTCCCGTTTTCTTTGCTTTTACTGCTGGTGAAACAAATCAGAAGCTAATCGCGGCACAAGGCCGTCTTAAGTAGCTGCGGGGTCAACTATTTCCTGTGGAGGCTTAATTCAGAAAATAGAGAGAACAGAAACTTTTTGGAGCTGCTTGTTACTGGACTCTGTGTGAAATGTTCATTGTGGTTTGTGTCTGCCTGCTGACAGCACTGAAACTGTCAGGAGATTGAAATGACATCACTCTTCCACGTGATGATTTTGTACATTTTGTCGTGTGAAAATATTTTGTCACTGCACAATTTAAAAACCACCGAGGAAGACCAGTTGGATAGTTCATCATTTTGTCTCTTTATCCCACTGGGTTGGCTTATAGTTAACTTGTATTGTATAAATAAACTGAATTTAAAAGATGTCGCCGTTTCACCTTCGTGTCTGATCTCAATGCAATGGATTCGACTTCTTCAGTACAAGCGACGTTATCCAAACTTTTGAGAAATATACGAGCTTTTCTTTTTGCCGTGATTGATGTTTCTTAGTCAGTTAAATCTCAGACTAAGCCTGACAAAATGTTTTGAGAGAAACGCTGATTTCAGGCAGCTGTGTTTTCTGTCAGGAGTCTGTTTTCCGGAGACTCGGTAGCCATAGCATGCTGACTCATGTTCGTGAATCACCCAGCGTTATCTTAGTCCGCTTTCATTCCAACTGAGATCTTCCCCGTCAAGAGTGGTTTGCGCATCTGTGCTGCACGGATCAGATCTTGGTGAGGTCTGCCGACACTTATTCATACACGCATGACACCCATGAATGTAGGGCCAAATATATCTTTGTGCTCAATTTCCACCGAGGCACCACATGATTTATTACGATGACACGGACGATTGAGGCACAATCGGCCTCTTTTCAAATGTCTTCAGAAACGTCCCGCCTTCTTTTCAGCGAGGTCATCTCGGCAGCTTCGTCTCAGCCTTGAAAAGATCATTTTCTCTTGGAATGGTTGTCAAGCGTCCGGCATGCCTCACTTCCCAGGTTAAATGAGACAAGCCCCCGTGTTTGCTTTGGAGTAACAGTGAACACAGGGGGAGGCTTTGTTAGAGCTCAATGCGGGTATATAAAGTTACAAGACAAAACTTTGAAGATGCAAGGCATAGAAGTCACAAAGCTGTCTTTATGACCACCATTTGCAAAATTTCCACCTTCACCATATAATGGAGTAAATGATTTTAATAGTACTTTGGATTCCGGATGGAAATTTTTTCCTAAATGCTGGGGAACGCTGTAAAGGTTTCACACACTACAATCAAAGTCAAGTCAGGTTTGTGTTGCTCATTTCAGCAATGAGGCTATTCAAAGTGCTTTACACCTGGAAACTATGAAAAAAAAAAAAACATTACATTTTGTCAAATGCCACCTTCAAAATCGAGTATACATCAAGTATGTTGATTTATGTTCCAGATACTAAGAATCAAAAGCAGCTTTTAACAAGTGGGATTACAGCTGTGATGTAAATGAACTCAGTGTTTCGGCTTGCTGGCACGTTAGCCCCTTTAATCCCGGAAATGTTCTTCAGGTGATGGAAGGCCGGCTTTGTAATTGCCTTTATGTGTCTTTGAAGGTTCAGGTCAGGTTTTTGTACACATTAGACCAAAGAGATCATAAAACCCAAAGGGTTGAGGTGAATCCCATGACATCCTTTATCATGGGATCCACCTCACATGGTTTTATGCAACATCATCAGAGCACCAAATGTCATCATGAAACTGATGAATGATGATGGTAAGAAAAAAAAGCCAAATCAGGTATCAAGGCTTTTAAATACATTTAGACTTTCAATTTCAGAACCGAGTTGTGCAGAGATATGAAGAAACCTGACACCCGAAGGACCTCGGTTTAACATCTTTTGGACTTGTAGCGGGAAGCCATATTGAATGTTTTTGTTTTTTACGAGTCAGCTAAGCGGAAAAGGGACCAAAATGCACGACTTTTATCCGTGCATCTTCCAGATGCTGAAGATGACAAAAAGGCACATTCTTTACTCCTCCTCTTCTTGAGCTAAAGAGTTTGAGAGATTATCAGCAAAATGTGAGCTGACAACATAATATGTAAAAAAAAAAAAACACAACAGTAAACACGTCCAAGGTAGGGCATAAATTATACACTACAAAAAGCAAGCCACAGTTAGACCACATACCTCTACCTCTATTGCCTCTGCAATATTTGTACACAAGCCTCAACGGCAGACATTTATATGCATAGTTAGCATTTATAATTATTTATTGAAGGCTGTGAAAATGTTACAGCTGTAAGACAAACTTGTAAATAAGGTACAATAAACAGTGTAATGCATGAAATAATAACTAATAGACGATGTTTACAATTTGTTTTTTCAGCCAAAAACACCAGAATCATACAGCTAAGATGTAAAGATACGTTTGATTGTACCCCTGCGATACGTTATGGGAAATACTGGGAATAAAATCATAAAAACAAAAACCCCAAAGAAATTAAATTGGCATCCGAGCTCTGAACACATTCTGCCCTTGTTCCCATCTGCAGACCACTTCACCACATAATCAAGCCCAGACACAATTTTTCTCACTCTGGCTCAGTGAAACGCTGTCTGGTCTGCCTCTGGCTGACATTACGGGATCCCAGCGCTGTCACACTGCAACAGAAGGCTCATTGTGAACAAAAGGAGGGAAACGCAGCGAAAGGACCTTGGAATGTGAGCCGGAGCTCCGTCTTTAAGCAGTTTCATTCACTCCCGAGTCATGGAAATGTGACCGGCGTTGGTCTGTTTCGAGGGGCGGTTCGCTGTTCGGTGTGTCACGGCTGACGTTTGTCTAGAAACACGGAGGATGAAAAAAGTCAAGTTTTTTTTTTTTTGCTGCTTATGTAAATGTGCATTAATTTCCAGGACTGGTTAATTATTAACATCAGATGAAGATGGGGCGAGGTTCAAGGTCATAAAATGCAGTTCGTTCCCATTGCTGGCACTTTTGTCAAAAACTGTGTGGTGACCAATTTTCCAGTCTGCTCCACAGTCCCGGTCCAGTACATTTAGTGCAACATACTAGATGTGTCTTCTACAGCTTGAAATAATCTCGAGTTCTATCTTTATTGGAATGAAATGAGTTGAAAGCAAGAATCATTGTGTTTGTGCATTTCTGTACACATGGCATGGTTTTCATTTCCTTGAGGACTGATGATAAGTCAGCCTGGGGTTTTTATGTGGTTCAAGGTCAAGCTGATCTGTGGCTTTTTTTTCTTTTCAGTTTCTCTTCTAGATTTTACTAAGTTCCTCTCTCTCTCTCTCTCTCTCTCTTTTTTTGGCAGCGCTAATTAAAGGTGGGAGGGAAGCTTATTTTTAGCGAAACGTCTTCCTGTTTGCAGGTTTCAAAGGCAGACGAAAACAATGAATTTAATCCCATTCTGAAAAAGTTTGGATCTTGCAACAGGTCGTGCATGGCACTCGGTGTTTCAGATCGCCAAGCAAATCTTAGAGTCAGAAAATGATAGCCAGAGTAATTACAATAACGTGTATATTTATGCTGCTTTCAAGAAATCGAAAAACTGCAAACAACAGCAGAGTTGTAAACACAAATGATTGAGTTTGTTGCGGCTGCTGGGAGGAAGGATCTGCAGTAACGCTCCTTTGTGCGACTGGGATGCCGCAGTCTGTCAGTGAAGCAGCTGGCCTTCTTGGCTACAGCATGAAAAACCTCATGTTCCAATGCTCTGTTTCAATTCAGTGCAGTTTTACTTATTTAGTGCCAATTCACAACAAATGTCTTCTCAAAGAATTGTAAATCAAGTCGCTGAAAACATAGCAACATGAGGAAATTATTTTCTTTGCTGCACGTCTACAGAATGGCTATTGGATTTGACGTTAGCGTCTCGGTTGCCAAGCATCTATCAGAACTCCTTATTGTTGTGGGTCGTACGCCTACGACTGCAGCTTCTCTTGTGTCCTAGCAACAGTATCATTGTTGTTTTTACTGCCATGTTTACCTTTAGGACAGTTTTCTCCTCATGGCGTTACTTATGATCAACAATGATTTTCAGCTCTGGACTTTCCTGTGGAGACCGTTTTGAACCAGTCTCTCGTTCTTTCTCATTGTCGAGCCTTTAGCATTTCCAATAACTATGAGGCAAGTGAGGTCTGCAGAGCCGTTGATGCTCTGTCCTAACCTACTGGGTGAGTCATGGATCTGCTCTTTTCACAACTCCTGGGAAGGTTCATCACTGCTCCATGTTTCCTCCATTTGCAGATTATTTCTCTCGCTGTGACTTGTTGGAGTCCGAAAGCATCAAAATGACTTCTTCACCCTCTCCAGACTGATTTTTTAAAACTTTTTTTGACACAATAAATTGCCTTCTGAGATTTTTTAGCCAACTTCATGTTACCAGACATGTTCTATAAAACTTATACATTGATTCTTCTGCCTGCTTTTCTTGTAATCAGGACTCCAATGACTTTTTACTCTACTAATAATCTTCAGACATGGTCAGATATAACCCACAATTGCTGCTCTCCTGGTAAATTAAAGACAAAACTTCATCATTTACTCAAGTCTGTCGTGATATTGTGTGACAGAAATATAATGTTTGAGACGGTTTCCACCAGCTTGCTCTGTTTGTGTTTGTCCCTCAGCATTTCTTTCTCACTCTCTCTCACCCCATTTCTTACTCTATCATTGTAACAACTCCTGATGTTTCATCAGTTCCTCTTTCCCAGCATGCATGTTGAGAGAATTTATTATGCGAGACGTTTGGCCAGAAAATCTGCAGTTTCTGTAGGCTCTATTCAGCTTAAACCTTTGCTGTCAGACCCCGGCGTAAGTTAAAAACCAGCGTCGCAGAAATCATGGATTTAATCAGTTTATCGGTTCTATCAGTTCACGGCTAGGCTGTGATTCGCTGTTCGAGAGCACACACTGTGCTTCTTTTTAATTTTGACCAAACGAGGAGACAGCACGTTTTTGTATCTTATCTTACAGCTTTGCTAAATGAAAATGTAGAAGGAGACTTCTAACGTTTTCAAACTTTTATCAATTCCTAAATTAACCAACATTTATAACCACAAATCCTCCTCCTTTTTTTTAGTTTTTCAACATTTACTCTTTATTTTTTACATCTGCATTAACCCACCAGTAACCTGCATGTAATTCTGCTTAGTTTATTTTTGTTTCAAATCATAAAATGCATAATTTATTTGATTCAAAACTGCATGCACATAAAAACTATTTGTGTCAAGCTCATTGACAATTATTCAAGGACAGAGGACTCTCTGTATTAAAAAACTTGCTCTAAAGGTCAGTCAGAGTGTCACAAAATTCAGATTTAAATGTCCGCTGACTGTTATATTGGGGGTAAACATGGATCTGACTCATTCTTTTAAAATGAAGGAGTAAGACGGATGTTTTGGTTTAAAAGCTAATAAGTTTTCTTCTAGCTCATATCCATCATTTGGAAGATAAGTAAACGAAACAAAACAAAAAAAATGTGCTAACCATAAAAAGCTCAGACAATTGATGTAAATATATCATCTGCTAGAGATGCGTAACTATCGTTACGTCTTTAATGGAACATCATAAAACATTTAGCTTCCCAACCTCCTAAGCAGACTTGTGCGATGTGGAAACGTCTCCGGTCTGAGGTTCATGCATTTTTACAAGCATTTAGAAGGATTTACATTTAAGACTGTGGTAGGTCGCAGGATGTGAGAATAACCCTTCCATAAATCCACTGAAAACGCCGCATCCAGCCAAAGAAACCCACCTATGGAAGAAGAGTAAGACAGCAGTGACTCTTACTGGAACAGAGTTAAAGTTTCTTTAGCAACTCATACTTCTATCTTGAATTCTTCTCCTTTATGAAGTGTTTAAAAGGATAAGATAATCAAGCCACAAACAGCAATGGACTTCCTGATAAATAAGCTTTTACTAGTTTGCAAGAGTTTACAGGCTTACAAGCCTTCACATAAACTGCTGTGACATTTTGTGTGTGTGTTTTTTTCTTTTTAATTGGACTAGTTTCAGCATTGAAAAAGTGTGCTGGCAGTTAGAAGGGAAACAAGATGTTTGCTTCATCAAACTGGTGACGCCAACAGAGTTATCTGCTGCAGGGAGGGTCTCTACTGGCCATCGTGCCTTTTAGAGCTGAACTTTCTGAGTGAAAGAGAACAGGATATAAGAAAAAGTTTGTTATTTCAGCCTACAGGAAGCTGAAGTTTTAATCTTATTTTCTATGCAACACTTTTGCTTTCTAAAATATGTCCCTTACTGTAACGGTCAGCGCATAAAATAAAAAAAATAAAAGTCCGGTGGCAGTTCTGCATTCAGCTGTAGAGAAATTTAGGGACATTTCTACTGTAAGAAAAGTGCCAGAACAGCAAAAACGTTTCAGTGATTAAATCAGCAATACATTTTAATGGCTTTATTGCTTCCCAGCATTAAATGCTTTATAAACGGCTCAAGCTTTCTGTTTTCACGCGTACCCTCAAAAGGCGTGAGGTAATAATAAAAAATAAAAAATCTCACATATAAAGTAATATTCTGTCTCTTTGTCTCCACAGGGTTTGTGTGTGCACTGCAGAGACCCGTGTTTGGGTGCCCCAATGGCTTCCAAAGCAATGAAGGCACATGCGAAGGTACAGTTCTCACAGACCACTTTGTCTGTGTTCGTCTGTTTTCTGTGACTCAATGATTAAGGCAAGAAGAGTCATTCAGAAATGGAGGTACGGTGGCAAAGTGTTGCTTTGCGGAGTAAAAAGTTTGTTTTTTCAATCCTTAAGTGATCCTGGAACAGCAGCCTCATTTAGAGTTCTGATATCAGGAAGCAGAAATGTTTGTGTTGACATGCTCCCTGCTTGCTATACGTCTCAAACAACATGTCTCAAAATTGCAGATATGAATGAGTGTAATGACCCTGCCTTCTGTGGGAACCACGCAAAGTGCATTAATACCAATGGAAGCTACTACTGTGAATGCTCTGCTGGTTTCCACAATGTAAAAGGGAATCCCAACTTTACTGTTGATAAGGGACAGTGCTCTGGTAAGTATGGTACCGACTGTGCTGAAACTGGATCTGAGAAATTGCTCTTAACTGTGTTTGCATTTTCTCTTCCGTCAGATATTAATGAATGCCTGGACAATAATACAACCTGTGGTCCTCATGGCACATGCAATAATGTTATTGGGCACTATAAATGCGTCTGTAACGCCGGCTACGTTAGCGCAGACGCCAGCAACAAGACTGCACACTGCAGAGGTGAGTGTTATTTTCTCTCTTCTTTCAGTTCTGGTTGATAGGTGTTCTTACACAATCTGGAAAAAGAACAAAATATGACGCAAGAGCTTTTCAGTTCTAGTGAAGTGCGGAAAAACCGAAAAAGAAAAATAAGCTTTGCCTTTCCAGACTTTTCTTCTCTTCTATTGACTTTTTCCTTCCACCAACCAGAACTAAAAACACAGAGCAGTCATCCGCAACTGCAGGTCCGCTCGTTCCCTCCTCCCCTCCCGCTGTTATCAACTCATTATGAAATGATAGCAGAGCTTCCAGTCCCTACATACACAAACACTTTACGCTTAAGAGGCGCTCAGACATCACGTCACTCGGTTTATTCAACAGAAACCCCACTTGATGAACGCCGAAACGAGGAGTAAGTAACAATAACATACGCTGAGAAGATTTATGAAAATTAAGAGGCTCAGTCGTCTTTGGTACACAGAACAAAATACCTCTAAAAACGATTAGCACACGAGAGCAGACCAAGTAAGGTTGCAATAACAAAACCCTGGAGGGCGCCGGTGGATTTAATTGATACTAGATGTAGGAAGGAAGGAGGAACTTTTTTTTAAAAAAAGCAAAAAGTAAAACACATTCCTCAACAAAAGGATTTTTTTTTTTGTTGTAAAAAATGGCAACTAGTCTTGGTTATCAATAAAATGCTCCCAGGCTGAGGAAAAGCCAACATTTTAAAGTTAAACTGTTGTGATAACTCTTGGGGAACGCTGTTGTTGCTGAGTAAGAAATAAAGAAATTACACGCAATAAATGAATAATTTTCCAGATTAAACAGAAAGAAATAAAAAAAAAGTTCTTCTTCACAATTTTCCAGTAACACTCTGTGGATAAACATCTTAATTACAAAGTCTTTCACTAAGTGCTCTATTTAACTTTTTTTTTTTTAAATGTGCTGCCAGCAAGATAACCACTGGCTCAATATACTGTGGGTTCAGAATTGCCCTAAACTGCAAATCGTTACTGAACGGCTCTCTTTCAATCTCTTCCACAGATTTAGACGAATGCAAGGAAGTCAAAGACGTTTGTGGAGAGAAAGGCGTCTGTGAAAACCTTAATGGGAGTTATCGATGCATATGTGAGGCAGGACACACCAACTACGGCCAGGAAAAAACCAGATGCTCAAGTAAGTGTAAACGCTGCTCTACCAATCGTAGAAAATGTTCAAGTCAGCGTTTTATTGCTTCTTTATAAACCATATCTATGTACCAAAGAGTATCAGGTTCGCACTGAGAAATTACACAAGAATAAAGTCATAATATTACGACTTTATTGTCGTAATTTTATGACTGTTCTCAAAATGCTATGACGTTGTTCTTACATTTATTCAATATTATTCTACTGTTGTAATTATTTTGTTTGTGTGTTACATCTGTGACGCAATCTGTACATGTATTTCTGAAGAAGTCCCTAGATTCTCATCTTCAGATCTGTTTGCTTACATACAGCCAGAACCGGTTCTTGACCGCTAAAAAAAGGAAGCCACCTCCATGTTGGCTTTCTTCCTGTTATCACTCGGCCGCAGATTTATTGTAAATGCTTCTTGAAATCCTTCATCCACTTCCTGTAGTAGATAATCTTACCTCAGATCGTCTCATTTTTACTCACACAGTTTTACTCATCTGTTGTCAGGACAGGATTCTGATTTTAGAAACGCTGCGAATGTCCTGTAAATGTTTCACTTTTTCTTTTCTCGCAGAGCTCGAGTGTGACAGCTTTCATGCTGACAGCGATCCAGGGAAGGTACGTCTTCTCCACAGCAGATATATTATACATCATCATTCTCATAATGTTGAGAATGAGGTGAAAAAAATGAGCACACCGACAATTAAATCTCTAATTTTGTGCAAAAACACGCGCTAATTTTCTCCGTTAACGAACCGACCGAAATAAACTGCAGTCAACAAGAAGTCGATTGATCTCTTTATTGCTCTTGTCTGTGTCTCCCAGTCCTTTGAAGGGCTGGCGGACATGTTGTCCATGATGAGGAACAGCTGCTTGGCTCTGTCCGACCCAAGCTATTCTGCTGGTGGAAAGGCTGATGGCGATGCGCTGCTCGAGGTTAGGAAAACATAAAACTCAAACTCCCATACGTTCTGAACCTGCATGCAAATGATCTGTTGAGGCCACTCCGCTGCTGGGTTTCTGATTTACTATTTGTTTCTCTTGGTGCAAGTAGAAGCTCATTAAACAGAAAATTCCTAAACACCAGTGCGGTGAGGGAAATAATCGTCAAGTTGAAATGAGCCTCAGAAGACTCGCAAATGGAAACCAAACGTTCAATGAAAGCAGATTAAGTGCATGAGTTTGAGAAACAAGTCAGCTTGGGTTTTACATAATTTATCACTCTGTGGAGGGCGGCTGTTTGTAAATGTAATTTTATATGTTTTTTGCAGACGTGCAGGCAAGTGCATGTGCATTTGTGCAATAATGCTTCGTTTTAAGAGAAATGTTTAGCATTCTCATATTAAGGTTTTCATTTTAAAACAGCAACAACACAAACAGTTGTTTATGGTAAAAATTGACCCCCTTGAGAGAGTAAAGCATGTCATGATTGGGAATGGTCATTTTTCCATTATAACCATCCCCAAAGGTGACCCACAGGGTTCTGTGTTTGGACTAGTTACATGTATTTATGCTTTGAAAAAAAAATCAGCTTCAAGAAACTCTGTCATCCCCAGCCATTCTCCACTCTTACTGAAGTTGTCATTTAAGGTTTTTGATGAAAAAGAACAGATGTCTAGAGTTCAAAAACTACAAATAAGATAGATAAGATAAGATAAGATAAATCTTTATTGTCATTGTCACAAGAACAACGACATTCAAAAAGTGCCATCAGTCAGTGCACATGCCAAAAAACAAAAAATAACTGTCTCACAATTCACACACAACGCAAGAATCAACAAACAACTGGCAAAAAAAAAATAAGAACAGCCACATTCTCACATACATCATTTATGATGATTAATGGTTGTTTTTGATTGCATTTAGTTAAATTACAATATGTTAACAAAGCACAATTTTAGATGTCTATAAAACACTTCGTCGCATTTCCACAGGATCCTGTCCTTTGGAAAATTATATGCAGCTGTAGCTTTGTCTGTATTTGATGGCAACTTTGCATTGAAAGTGTCATTATTTACCGAATGACACTTCATGACAACAGTCATAGACTTTCATAATGACTCCTTCATGTTCATGACAGCGTCATGTCAGTCTTATGCACACCCTGTTAAATAAAGTTTTACCAATATGTGTGCTTAGATGACCCAGCTGGCTTGCAATGCTCCTGTTTATATACTATACTATAATATTAGTTCTTCTTTCTCAAAGGTCAATTCCGTCCTTATGCTGACGACACAGTTCTGTATTTGTGTTGATTTTTTTTTTATTCCACCACTGCTGTTACGTGCTCTAATGTATTTTATTGCATCAGTCTTGAAAATCAGAACTCTTTCTTTATGTATTCTCCAATAATAAATAAATAAAATCTAACCTTCACCTACTAATTTTTATGTGACGCAACACCTAAAAAGGAAATAGAACAAGTTTTTTAAAAAAAGTCTCTGTCCTCCATCTCTGTTAGAAACTTCTGACAGCGACGGACACCATCCTGTCCCCTGCACACGTGGAAAACAGTAAAGGCGTGAGTGGGCTGCTCACTGCTGTGGAGAAGTCGATTTTACTGATTGGTCCTCAGCTCAAAGCCAACGACACCAAAATGGAGACCAAAGAAACGGGTATGTTTCAACCCATGAGCTCATGGTTTATAGTAATTACAATAGTGACAATAACATTGTGCCATATTTGTCAAAACAGAAGCAAAAATTACAGTTCGAAGAGGAGCTACCCGCCCAACCGGACAGATCCATCTGACCAGTGAACACGCTGATCTCAGCACTGACTGGACAACAGCAGCTGGCGAAGGCCCATATCCTGGTGAACGCTTGACTCTGATAAACAGGTCACGCTCACCTTCAAAAACATGAACTAACCCTGAGTGTCCCAAACAGGTTTTGCTCTGGCCGCATTGCTGAGCTACAAGAACCTGGAGGAGTCTGTAAACAGATCTTTTGGGGACCTGGAAGAAAAAAAAAAAGACGCCATTTCCTTCCAGGTCTTCTCCAAAGTCGTCTCTGTCGTGGTTTCCAACCCATCGACTCAGAACCTGCACAGACCTGTCAACATTACCTTCAGACATCTAAAGGTAGGTCCAACCTGTTCGACGTCACATTTGTTTTTTCTTTGGTCCACCTTAATAGAACTCCGATTCGTTTGTCTAGAAAGCTTGGTTCATTTTGGGGAAGTGTGAATGCGTAACCAAACTCCGATGCGAACCAAAAAAGCGAACTCTGGTTCGCCTAAAAACCCTTCAGTTCACTTCACTTCAATTCTTGGTACAATTGAAGTGAACTCTGGTGCGGTCCGCCGTCATATGTGGATGCAAGCATTCCGGAGACCGCTAAAAAAGCAGGAAGTGGACAATAGCACAGGGCATTCTGGGTAAATACAACCAAAACAACCGCACCATCTGAAAATGTAACAAATTTTGCAACTTTGGTCCCCAATTGAACCACGCATACCAGACGATAAGGTGTGAAAACACCCTAAGAGATCCTCATTCCTGGTAGCTCTAAATCCAGCGTCTAATATCATGAGAGTCTGCAAGAAAACACCATATGAAGTCATTACCAGGCAACTTTCAGAGCTTTCTCTGAAATCCAATGAAGGTATAAATATACCACACCCTCTGTATTTAACTGCTGATTTTGGTTTGCACATTAGGACATAAAACAGACCCCTGAGGTGGGCTACATCTGCGCGTACTGGGATGAGAGAGGAGTCTGGTCCCCAGATGGCTGCTCCCAGGAGCTGTCCAACGACACACACACTGTGTGTTCGTGTGAACATCTGAGCAGCTTTGCTGTGCTGATGGCCCTTTATCCCATGAAGGTAAGTCACAGATAATACTTACCT
Source organism: Xiphophorus hellerii (assembly GCF_003331165.1). Lineage (NCBI taxonomy): Eukaryota > Metazoa > Chordata > Actinopteri > Cyprinodontiformes > Poeciliidae > Xiphophorus > Xiphophorus hellerii. The sequence continues at coordinate 23,768,242 of NC_045676.1, read as the reverse complement.
GGACAAAGCGCATCTTTTTTTTTTCAGATGTGGGAACTATGCAGAATTTTTTTAGATGAAGAAAATATATCCATGGCAGTAGGTAAAATATAAATATGTTTGAACTTGGTGCAATATAGTAACCTTTATTGGCAAGCAAATTGGTGGGAAGGTTTTGTCATGTTTGGCGGAGGAATTTGAGCCACGTGAAGACGAGAAGATCACAGTTACGTGTTGAGATTAAGTTTTTAATTGAAGAAATAGAGCTACCGATGTCAGGAATGGGCTCAAAGAGAGTTTTTTTAATGACTGGAAAGGTTACGATTGACTTTAGAACCACATCAGACTCAAACTAACCAGCAGAATCTAGAGGAACTCAGGGAAGCGACCAATTAGAAATGAACACAAAGGGAACCAACAGGACATAAAATGATTTAAAAAAAACTCATAGATCTACACCATAACACAAATCTGAACCAAAGTGGTATGCTGGCAAATGGACTGATGATAAATAATGCCTTTCCAGACATACTCACCACTCAAAGTGTTTATGGTTTCAACTTTATGGGGTCTCAAGCATTTTTACAAGACAGGATCCATTGAGAGTCCGACGTAAACAACCAGATTCATTCAATGCGAGTCATGTGTTCATCATTTCTGAGGGGAGCGTCATTGTAAGCTGACGTGTGTTCTCTTGCAGACCAGCTTTCAGCTCCAACTGTTGACCCAGATCGGCCTGACCATCTCCCTCGTTTGCCTGGTGCTGAGCATACTGACGTTCAAGTTCTGCCGGTCCATTCAGGGGACGCGCACCACCATCCACCTGCACCTCTGCATCTGCCTCTTTATGGCGGACCTCGTCTTCTTGGTTGGGATTTCTCGAACTAGACCAGAGGTAAGGATTAGTAGTGTTACTTCAAAACAATATTACTTTAAGGGGGCTGTTATGTTAAATCAATTTTTTGGCATTTTATATCATGTTGCAGTGTTATCCCCTCATCAAAAACATACTTGAGAGTTGCTGCGTGTTTGAGAAATATGTGAATATGTGAATCTCCCATGGCAACCAGTCTGGGTGCAGGAACGGACGTAAACGGCACATTGAGAATGATGTGCTGAAGGCAGAGGGTTGGAAAGAGCAGGAACTTCTTAAAGAGACAGAGACCCAATTTCAAGGCATCAAATTGCAAAGTCAAATTCCTTTTAAGTCATGTTTGATATAGATAGCATTTGTATGGCAACTGAAAGTAACATAATGACGTGATTGTGCTATAAAATGGCACTAAAGTACATAATACTTCCCCGCTTCGTTTCCCTTTACAGAGACACGAACAGCAAGACCTTTAGCTTGAGACTTATTCTTTCTTTTTCGTGTTATTTTGTCTTCAAGGGCGGCTGCAAGTTTGTTGCTGCAATGCTCCATTTCTTCTTCTTGGGTGTAATGAGCTGGATGCTGTTAGAAGGGGTGCAGCTCTACAGAATGGTGGTCCTGGTGTTTAACGCCACCATCCGGCCCCTTTACTTGTACGTCACCGGTTACGGAATCCCTCTGGGGATTGTTATCATATCCGTCATCATCAGATCAGGGGGCTACGGCACTAAAGACCAGTAAGTAAACATCGACGCTTTAAAAAAAAAAGTTGCACATAAAAGAAGTCATTGCTTTAAAGCAGGGGTCTCAAACTCCAGTCCTCGAGGGCCGCTGTCCTACAGTTTTTAGATGTGCCACAGGTACAAAACACTGGAATGAAATGGCTTAATTACCTCCTCCTTGTGTAGATCAGTTCTCCTGAGCCTTAATGACTTAATTATTCTATTCAGGTGGTGCAGCAGAGGCACATCTAAAAGTTGCAGGACACCGACCCTCGAGGACTGGAGTTTGAGACCCCTGGTTTAAAGTGAAACCAGGAAATTCATGTCTTGCGTCACACTATTTGCGTCAGAGGAATTCAAACACTTCTGTTATCAGGTTCTGTGACGTGAGCTTTTTTTTTTCCTTCTTCTTCTTTCATCTCGCTACCAAAGCTGCTGGCTGTCCTTGGAGCACGGCCTGATCTGGAGCTTCTTTGGTCCCGTGTGCCTCATCATCGCCCTGAATGTCTTTTTCTTCATCGTCACTGTGTGGAAGCTCGCCCAGAAGTTCGCCACCCTCAACCCAGACCTCTCCAAGCTGCACAAAATAAAGTTAGTCTCTGCAGACATTCATACATGAGCACCTTTGCAATGAATGGAAAATGATTTGAGTCAGAAAAAAGGAAGAAGCTTTCCTACTTCTATCCCATTTCCCTACATTGATAAGCTTTGTGTTTTTTTTTTTTACTCCTTCTCACATTCTCAGAAAAAGTGTTCAACTGTAAAATTTATTGGCGTCTTGCTTGGATGCAGAAGCTCATAGATCAGGAGTTAGTCTGAGAAATTAATTTAAAAAATCATCCTCTTGCACAAAAAGCAGCTGCTTGACGAAGCGGCCATAAAGCGTGAGATTGGGATCGAAAAGGGGCCAGTGGCTAAATGAACAGATGGTTGAGTTGGTGAATGTAGCGAGAAGCACCTTTTCAATTTGAAGAAGCTGAAATTACAGAATGGCCTGTAAAAATAGCTATGTTATAATTTGTCCCTGGGGAAATTACGACACTTCCTTAATCTTATTTAATTATGACTTCTGCTTTTAAGTTGTTTTTTTTTCTTTTACATTTCACAACCCAACTTAAAGTACACCATAATAATGAAGGAAATAGGAAGTTTTTAAAATTGTGTTGCGTCTCCCTTTTACATCTTAACCCTAAAAGAAGAAAAACAATGGAAGTAATTTCCTTCTAAAATCAACTAATTAGCAAATAGACTCAATCTATGTGTAATCTAACTGAGCACTGTGCAGGCCATCATAAAAAAGAAAACAATTTTAAGAATATGATACACATACAAACTGACTTGGCTGTCCATCTAGACCAGGGGTCTGCAACCTTTTCCATTCAAAGAGCCACTTTTGCCCCCGCTGCTACAAAATAAAACTGACGTAGAGCCACAAAAAGCGATTTTATAAACGTAACTATGAAAGTTGACAAAATGACGCTAAAATTTATTTCCGTTTTTAGATTTTAGAACAAAGTGAATTACCTTTTGCAAAATAAAGAAAATATGCTGAATGAGATGAGCCTTTTACGTGAACATGGTAATAGGTAGAATAGTTTAAAGCTATAGTAGATACTTTTAAAAACCTGTTGTAGGTATTACATTCTGATTTTGCATAAGAATTTCCAGGAAAAAAATCCTAAAACAAATTCCTCATCAAAAATGAGGTATTTTAAGAGCCACAGTTGTGGGTCCAGAGAGTCACAACTTGCACAGGAGAATCTGATGACGGGACGGCTATTAGTTAGGGTCTCCAAAAATCTGGAAGACTAGAAAAATTAAATCCACTGCTGAAAGAAAGCCGTAAGAGCTACTCTCTCGTCTGACCGTTTTAAAATGGCCAAATGATCAGATATCAAAAGAATCAGATGTCACGTCCTGGACTGTAATAGAAATTCTGACATTTAACATACATGTGGTTTTTTTTATTTCATCTTTCTTTTGAGTTTAAGGTTGTAAAGCAAAAAAAAAAAAAGTACAAACAGGTTCAAGGGGCATCGACTTTTCAAATCACAGTAAATTACAAACTGAAGCTATTAAGCAACAAATATATTCACCAGATCCTTAAATCCAGGTTTATCTCATAACTTTCTTTTTTTTAAAATTCAGTTGTCGGTTCCTGTTTGGTTTAGGCAGCAGATTTTAAACTGAGACAAAGGTTCACCTTCCAGCATTACAATGACCCATAACATAAATCTAACAGAGAGTGAGATCAAGACTTAAAAAGACAACTCTGTTCAAGGACACTGTCCATTGGTCCGATTGAGCCTAATTATACCAAAAACACTTGTAAATGCAGCTAAAGGTGATTTCTACAAATAAAATAAAAAAAAGTCTCATGTTTTTTTTCCACTTCACAACACTATGCATGCGAGAACCGTAGAGGTTTGGATACTTGTGCAAAGTTTTCCCCAATGACATGCAAAAAGTCTTGGTAGTGGCATTTTCGTCTTCAGGGATTTTTCGCAGACGCTGGCAACATCTGAGTCACGAATGAGAAATCTCCGCCTGCGTTCTCTTCCAAGTCCCATCTGTCTGATTTGTCGTTTCGTATCGCAGAGCTTTCACAGTCACCGCCATCGCCCAGATGTGCATACTGGGACTGATGTGGGTGTTTGGAGCCTTCTTGTTCAGCGAGGGGATGACGGCGGTCGCATACATCTTCACCGTCCTCAACAGCCTGCAGGGTGCCCTGGTCTTCATCATGCACTGCTTGCTGTCTAAACAGGTAGAAAGGATCTGGAAGGTGTTTGTGGGAGTGAATAGTGTCGGGAGGAAGAGGATAAGTTTAACATAAAAACAAAAAAGAAAACACCAACCAGACCGGCGATTTTAAAAAGAGAAGAAATGTTTTAGGAAGCTCTTCAAAAATGCTGTAAATGTGGGATTGAACAACGCACAGCGATTTGAATATTTCCCCGTGGCTCTGCTGCCCCCTGCAGGTGAGAGATGAGTACGTCCAGTTCCTTTCCTGCGTCTGCACGCCGCAAAAGAAGAGGTACTCAGACTTCAGCAGCACCAATCCGTCCAGCAGTCAGTCTCAAGTACGTGCCGTTTCCTGCCTCACATGTATTTAATAAGCTATTTATCTGTTTCCGTTTAAGGTGTTTTAAAACAAAAGCTACGTTTCTGCATAGGTATAATTTATGATCGACAACAAAAACCAGACAGCTATTAAAGATCCAATTAGTAGTCAAAAATATTTACTGTTCCAAATGTTTTGTCTAAGCCCAGACATCAAACCTCAGCAAAAAAGAAAGTAAATTTGCCAAAATAAGAAAGATAATATAACCTAACTATCGTTGATATTTGGTTTTAGCATTGCATCATTTTACATTTTTCAAAGAAACAATCGGACTTTAGGAGAATTTTTCATCTTATTGATATAACATACTGATTATCACAGTCTCGGTAATATGTTGAAATGTTCTTTCTTTCCTTCTTCCAAAGTTTTGCCTTTGAAACTTGCCAAATTCTTTAAAGACTCTTGTCTTGATTGTTTTGAAAAAAATGTAACATCAGTTAGTGAGTAACACTGTGCGTCATGTTACCAAGAGTCAACAATTACGATTTCGGTAACCCTTAATATTATTATTTGGATATAAGGACCTATCTGGTGAGGTTTGAAATGGAATTAGTGTCATATTTCATTAGAATCAAAGACTGTGATCTTCCATCTCTCTGCCTTGCAGTACATTATGTCCTGTAACTGCTGTCCATTGGGTTGTAATGGTTGATTTTAAAATCTGGTGAGCATTGTTCAATCTTTCCTCATGATATGACTTGTTTCCCTGTAGGGTTCCCGGAGTGGACAGATCACAGGAGAATCCCAAATATGAAGAGCTTCGTCATTTTTACCCCGCCTCATGTGCAGAAAATCACTCCTTCAGACTGTTAGGACAAAGACTGTCAAGGTTCAAATCACCTAGGAAAACAAACATGTCCTTCTGTGGCCTACATTTCAGTGATTTTTAAATTATTATTCTTTCAACCTGCCGTTGTTGACCTGTAGAAGAGCAGCAAGAGCGATCTCTTATTTAAAAACTAAACACAAAACCGGAAAAAAAAACGTTGAGTGAAACCATCAGCTGGTTCCAGGATTTGGACTTTTGCCGTTTTACCTTTTTGAGACTTGAGTTAAGGGTGATCAGACTGTGAATTGTTAAAACTGAACCCTCCATCTCACCTGCTCAATTCTGTATTCAGTTTCACCATGGAAATGAAAAACCATTTTAGAGCCAAAATAAAAGACTCATTCACGAGTGTTTACCGTGGTTTCAAACACTGTAAAAGGACGAATTTTTAATGTATTTAAACAACTTCTCGTGACTAAACGGCGCCCCCTTGCTGACTACTAAAGCAAACCCAATGTTTCAGAAAATGTTTATTTGTCTTTTTGACAGTTCTGTTTAAATATTCTGTAAGGTCTACTATATAAAATACCATTAAAAAAAAATCAGAAAATCTTATTTAATTATGCACACCGACTTCAATTTAAAAAAGAAGAACAAGACACCAAAATATACTGTAGAGAGAAAAAGAAAATAGGTCAAAGGGTTTGATAGTTTTTCATGTTTTTACTGCCATTCACAACAGGACAAATTGTATGTGATGTGATTTATTCTGTAAAATGATCCAGGTTTTTTTTTTTTTTTTTCTAAAGTGAGCCTTAAAAAATGTTTATTCAGGAGTTGTTTGAGTTACATCGATGCTGCGTTAGTAAGCAGAAGTAACTCGTCAGTTCAACCGGAACATATCACAGTTATAATATAAGCTGTACTGCCGTCAAGGCAACTAAAACGGAGTTTTATGGATTTAGACATATTTATTTCAGAACGCAGACAACAGAAGTTAATACACACGCGTGAGCAGATAGTTTGCACTGTATTTTATGTAAATGTTGCCTGTACAAATAGTAGTTTTCGTTGTTTGTTTTGTGCGTACCGTAGGGAAAAAGGTACAGAATACGTGCAAAAGTACCGGTATACTTCTAATATGGTGATGGGGGTCATGAAATTCACACCGGATGTTGGTAACAATCCAAGTTATCCTCAAATGTTTACCGTCACCTTGGATTAAAATACACTTTTTCCAGTACAGAGTGAAAAACTAAATATAAACTAAATATATGGCACTGTTTTCTTAAACATAACAGTGCACAAACAATTCACAATTTAAGAAAAGAAGAAATTCATTTGTATTAAATAAAATTATACTGTCTGTATGTTTCCGTTTATGTTTTTGGACATTTTCAAATATTTACAGATTTTTTCACGGCCCTCTGAAATTTCTAAGCTTAGTCCACTTTCAGCCCATCGACTGTTGCTCAGTCAATTAGGACTGAACCTGTCGATATCAACCACCGCCAGTAGGGGGCAGGAATTCTTTCAAAACACTGAGATTTCGTCAAGTTCCTTTAGTATCTTAGACTTTTCTTCTTCTTTTTTTGCAGTGTATTAATTTGAATCCATTTCATCCTTATTCTATGTCTCATTATACATGTTACTCATACTTTCTGACACATTGGTTACAATTTTGTTGTATATGGGCTAAGTTTGGCTACTACCAACGTCTGGTGTGACTGTCGTGGCAATAGCCAATTCAAAAACATATTCACCTGGAGAAATGCTGAAGTGTTTCATACTTATTTACCCGGCTGTACTTCTGTGGTATTTGTTTTCATGTACTGTAATTAAATATTTTGCTAATAATGGGACAGAAACTCACACACAGCCTCTGATTTCAAACAAAATGAGTGATATGTATTGCTTTAATCACTCGTGGCTAATGTTAAATCCTCCATCTTGGCTTATGACTGAGCTTTCCTGCTCTTTTATTATTATTGTTATTATTATTTTTATTGCAATTGCCAAATACGTAAACACATCTGGGACAGGATTAACAATTAATTAACAAAAATAGGCCCACTCTGCTGATAAGGTTGCAGCAGCTTCCCCCCATCATGCCGTGTTTGTTGAATAAATGTCCATTTAATTACTGTGTTCTTATTTTAGAGCTTGTGTGTGTCCAGGAAATGTTAGTTACTGTAAGACTGAGGCTTTTATCGCTGAAATGAGAGCCACAAGATTTGTACAGACCTGAGTTTGTTTTGTATCATTGCACTTTTCTGTTGTAAAAAGAAATATTCAGTACAACTATAGGTTTTCATATTGTTATGTAATAATAGAAGCAGTCGCACTTGCAGAACCTTAATAGTTTTATGTATAGATATGCATTTTAATTTTCCATCATTCACATCTGTTGAATTAGACATGGAAAATGCTTTTTCATAATAAATTAGAGGCTTTCAGAGCTGCGTTTTGTTTTATCTTCCTATTTATGTTCAGATTTCAATGTTAACCTTTTGTTTTACCAGCTGTTCTTTGGTTTGTAATTGTCATGGTTTTTATTATTATATTTTACCGTTTTTATTCCTGCAAAGCAAAAAGTTGTATTTATGCTAAAAAAAAAAAGGAATGTGCAGCTTTTTTAACTGAATGTAAGATTCCTTATTGTTAGAATATAGTAGAGCTACATTTACAAATATGCTTATTTTTTTACTTTGGTTCACTTTACGCCATTTGGTACTTTTTCCTTCAATAGATATTGTCCACAATTCTGAATAAAGCTTTTTCTTCATGTGAGAAATCTGATTTGTGTGCTCATTATCAAAACTGTCTTTACAGACTAATTCAATGAATTTGTGTCTTATTGAAAAGTTCATTTACTTAATAAAGCAAAACATTCAATCGATTAATTGCACAGACTGGTGTTTTAGGACTTTATTTCTATTAACTATAATGATTTTTGTTCTGCTTACGCCTAGTAAAAAGACATCAGTGAAGGTTAGAATATCATATTAGACCAATAAAACAGCTTTCCAACAAAGAAATGTGGACTCAATCAAAAGTGTGTTTAATACCTGCTTAAAAGTTATTTTTAATTATCCTTTTAATCTGATAAATCTCATAGGAAGCCCTATTTTGATTTAGTGAGTATGGCTGCACGTCGACCTCTAGACGCACGTAGGCCTCTCAGCACACACCGACGACGAGTCTGAGTGAGGAACTGCAAGACTGGGTTTGATTGGAAAAAAATAAACTAAACAATAACCCACAAACTTATGAATCAGAGAAATACATCAATAAGCTACCTCACAACATCACAGTCATGGAAATGATTGTAAAGGTGTGTAAAAGCATGTCTTCTACACACCTGTACAAGTAATTGTCTTGTATTGTACATGAAGTGATTTGAATTTCCATGAAATGTAAGGAAATGAGTCATCTCACACTCATGAGTCTCAAAAAGTCTTAGACAGTGGGCTAAATAAACTGAAGAAAACACACAAGGCTGCACTGACTCTAGATTTGACACAGTTTCCATTTATAAATTCCTAATTTGTTTTCAGACGTCTGGTTAGAAGCTTACACACATCATGGGGATTATTGTTGTACAAATTAGCCTGATAAAACCCACCCTCTTCTTCTACGCCTTGTTTCCTCCTGAGAGTCTAGAAACGATTGTTTGAGCCTTTAAATTTTACCCAATTGCTAATATTTGTCCGTGACGTATGCAGCTTACCGGAAATTGCCTGCGCTGTAAAGAACCATCCTTCACCTCCAGGAGAGACGTGGCTGAAGCTAATGGCTAATAATGTTAATTCAATATTTATGGAAGCGAGGCCAACACGGACTGAACAGCTTCATTCACTTCCTGCGCTGCCATTCTAAAAGTAGCGCAGAAAAATGACGTCACGTCTTCTTCTTCTTCTTCTTTTTGTTTTTAATGGCGGTTGGCAAGCAACTTAATGGTGTGCATTACCGCCACCTACTGGTATGGAGTGTGGATCAGAACGCAACTATGACGTCACGTCGCCCGCGACCTCTCATTTTGTTCGCTGATTGGTCCGGTTAAAATTCTACCGGAAAAATCAAGTTGAATGGCAGAAAGCTCGGACTGAACAGTAGGAATCCAGCGGAATGGCGCACGAAGGAAATAGGTCAGGCTAATAAAATTTGGGGCTTTTAGTTATTTATTTGAACTGTCTATATATAATGTGTAGTCCGGTATATTTATATATAAATAGTAATACAACATAAACTCTTGTATTTTTTCTCCACTAAGTTCAGACATTTTTAAAAACACGAATTAGCTTCACAAGATTAAATCATCGTGGGTTTCCGCTATAATCCCAAAACTGGACAAAAGCATACATACAGGTTCGAATACACTATTTGAGTCAATATTTCGTAGCAAATTGCTCCTAAACCACATGCTTTTTGTTTGTTTTCGAAGCCATCGCTGCGCCCCCGGCATTATTCTGACAAGACCCATAAAGTAAAGAAAAAATAGCTCCTTGTTCCTCGTACAGACACAGCTCGGTCTTGGCTCCGGGGCAGATGAGTAACACACCCCACTGTGACGCTGGAGCTATGAGTTGCAACCTGCTCTGCTCTCTGCTATGCGATGCTAATCAGGCACTTTATTTCTGACAGCCGCTCTGGAAACATCTGCTCCGAGCGGCTGCTGCTGCTCACCCTGCGCATTAATTACTTCTGGATCCGCCTTCCCAGTGGAGCCTTTTATAAAATCCCTGAACAGGTAAGTAAATCGTCTCTTTCTCTCCCTGTTTCTTTTGACCTATTTTTTTCCCTCATACTCCTTTTGAATCCTGTTTTTTTCCTTCTTCTTCTTGCAGACAATGAAGCTGCTGATTTGTGTCCTTGCGAGCTTGGTCTTCTTGGCTCCGCTGAGGCTCGTCTCCGTCCCCTGGCCGTCCGGCCTGATTGCAGGACTGGGCGTCCTTGTGGTCTGGATGGCGTCCTGGAAGTACATTCGTATTGCTGCATGCACCATCAAGAGAGACCTGATGTATGCAAGTAGTCTGTTGTGCACGTCTTACTCCTGTTCTTCCTGACATTCCATCGCTCCCTCCATTTTTTCCCCTCTTTTCAACAGGTGTCTGGCTGCTATTGTGAAAGTAAGACTTTCCATTAGCAGAAATGTGCGAAATAAAAGAACCATCCCTGCCTTGTTTGCTCAGAAGGTGCTGCAGCATCCAGACAAACCCGCCTTGATCTTTGAGGCTACAGGAGAAGTGAGGAAAAACATTTCGAAACTGGTGCAAAATAAAAAAAAAATCTGAATGAAACTTATTTACTTTCCCGTGCGTATTTCCTCCAGGTTTGGAGTTTTAAAGCCCTGCAGGAGCGATGCAATGCTGTGGCTCACTGGGCTCTGGCCCAGGGCTGGGCTGAGGGGGATGTGGTGGCCTTGTACATGGAGAGTCATCCGTTGGTGGTCTCTCTGTGGCTGGGGCTGGCCATGGTGGGTGTGGAGGCCGCGTTCATCAACCACAACCTTCGGCAGGAATCGCTGCTGCACTGCGTTGGAGTATCTGGAGCTCGGGCCGTGGTGTTTGGAGCCGAAATGACTGAAGGTGGGAGGCAAAGCGACACGCACCCGACACAAAGATGCAGTTACTTTGAGTTAAAAGGACACACACCTGGTGGGGGCAACACCTCAAACACACTTCTCCTTTGGCTTAATGGAAACATTAAAAGCAATCAAGGTATCAGGAAATGAACTGTGAACCATGAAGCCAATCAGTGAGCCAGAGATGAAAATGAGCAAAATATAGAAAAATTACCTTAAAACAAAAGCAAAAAGACTTTAAGAAGTTGTTGGCTAAAGCTGGTCAGAGTGTCATTAGAGTGGAAGGAGTCCAATATCGGACAACACAGTGAGGAAGAATCCATTACTCCAAAAACTAGCATACAGTTTGAAAATGCACTCATTGGAAAAAGACTCTATGTTTATTGGAAACGCATCCTTTTTTTTTTTTTTTGATTAATTGAAATTTAAACATTTGACCACAATGACCCCTAACCCATCCCAACAGTAAGGTATGGTGGTGGCAGGATCATGTTATGTGGGTTATATGCAGCAGAAGGAGCAGGTAACATGTGAAACATAGACGATATCATGAAGAAAGACTGTTGTGTGAAAGTACTGAAGCGAAATTTCAAAGGATCGTTCTTAAGAATACTTAAGAAGTGTAAGTTCGCTTCATTATTTGAAAAAAAACAATAAAAAAGTATCTAATATATCCTGGCAGTCTTAGTTCTTTCAGGAATCATTTTGGTTATTGAACCAACCTAAAATAGAAACGTCTCAGTCTGATTTAATGAAGGGAGGAGGCTTTGTGTCTGCATACAGAGAGCGTCTTAGATATCTGTTTTCAGCCGGACAGGAGCTTAATGCTGGAAGATGCTGATTAACGGCTACATCTTATTAAATTAGAATATGATCAAAAAGGTCATTAATTTGGCTCTAAAATGAGCCTCATTAGACTCACGCAGAGCAATAAATCTACAGGGTTTACTCCTATTGTTAGCCAAAATTAACATAACCAAACAACTGAAACGTGTCACCGTTCATAATTAACCCATATTATATATTAGTTTAATGTTATTAAAATGCATTAACTTTTCACTGAGATGCACCCGTATCAAAACGAACCGATTGCAGAAGATTTAATCCGAAATACAAGCTATAAATCTTTTCTGCACGCAATCTCTCGAGGACAAGTGTTGCCCTCTCCGCATTCCTATGCACGCCGCGCTCCGTTTTTCTTTCAGTGGTGTCAGAGGTGTCAGGATCTCTGCAGCCCGGCACGACTCTGTTCTGCACTGGCGATGAGGAGGATGAGGAGCAGCGCCGCAGCTTCCAAGCTCAGAGTCTAGAAGCCCTGCTGACCTGCTCGCCCACACACCCACCGTATTACAAGCTGAGGAAAGGCTTCAATGGTAACACTCTGCAGCTTGTGTTGCCCCAATGTGTGTGCGTAGCTGCAAAGTTATATCTCATGTTTTTAAAAATACTTTGATTGCACCACATTCTCTCAGCAGGTCTTTGCCTGCCAGATTGCTCTCTTTCTCTTGAGATTTAACGCGCAGACAACACAAAAACGCGCACGCAAACTTCACCGTCAGTCTCTTGTGCGATGTTGTAACACTTTAAATGTCACTAAAAGTAATATTTAAATAATCACTCTAGACTGGCAGCTTCCCAACTATTCAGTTCTGTTTCTGTCTTGTTTGTAGTATCGCATTCCTGAGTTACTCTTCATGTCTTTGCTTGCTCGGTCTGTCAGGGGAGAAAGAAACATGTTTGCCGCTAATGGGGGAATCTGAGTGCGTGTCATACAAGTAAAAGCTCTGCTGAACGTGACAACAGACACCGAAATCACTTTTTAACGTCTCTGCACATTGGGTTTCTGCTGGCTTGCAGACAGACTTTTCTACATTTACACGTCTGGAACAACTGGCATGCCGAAGGCAGCGGTGGTGGTGCACAGCCGGTGAGTTTATTTCATTCAATTTGATGAATTGGCACAATGTCGAATGTCAACATGTTGCTCAAAAACAGCCAAAAATGTTTTAGCTCCTAAATGTAGGTACAGCTGTTGAGCATTTTTATTTATTTTAGACCGTCTTGAGTTCTCTGCTGCTTTTCAACTAGAAAGCATTTATTGCTTAGCTCGACTACTGCGATGGGGTTACGTTGAGCTTTTCAAAACAAAAGCCTTTCTTTTATGACCTTTAAAACAATGAATTAGGATACGACCACAATGAATGGGTTCTATATGACTAATAGCCTGCAATCTTTACAGTATGGGGAGCCATTTTCACCCTCAGTCCTGACAAATAAAACTTGCCACAAATGCTACATGAGCAAATAATTAAAAAGGTAAATATCTACTGTAGGAATTTTGAAATACTGTTTTTTTCAAAGTAGTATCTATCCTATTGTTTATCCTACCCTAAAGACAAATATACATATATCTAAATATAACCTTCTGTTGTGAAATTCAGTGCTATTATTCAATGAGAAAAGAGGAATTAATACCAAAAACCTGTATTTGTTATTATTTAAAAATATTAGTTGGATCTTTAGTATTTTTAAGAGCCATTGTAAAAGGTGGAGTGTGGAGTAGATGTATGGAATGGCAAGGCAACTTTATTTATATAGCACCTTTCAGCCAAAGACAATTCAAAGTGCTTGTACAAAAAAATTAGAAACATAAAAAAAAACCAAGCAGATTAAAAATAAACAAAATTAACATTGAAATTTTGAATATAATGAATGAATAGAATAATAAAAAAAGTAAGAATAGGCAACGTCAAATAAGAAGGTTTTTAACCTTGTTTTAAATAAACTCCAGGTAGGGGCCTGCTTACAGTGAGCAGGAAGCTTATTCCAGAGTGTTGGAGCATTAAAACTAAAAGCTGCTTCACCATGTTTAGCTCTGACTCTCAGAATAGTTAGTAGTTTTGATTCTGATGATCTTAAAGGTCTGAGTGGTATACAGGGTTGAAGAAGATCAGAAATGTAGTCTGGGTTTCTATTATGAAGTGCTTTGTAAACTATTAAGGAGATTTTAAATTCTATTCTTTGAGCAACAGGCAGCCATGGAATGGACTGCACAACTAAACCAGCCTTAACTGAGCGCATTGATGACATTTCAAAATGAGTCCTATAGAGGCTCTACAAAATAAAAGCCTTCATATTTAACAACAATTTACTAAAGCACTGCTGGAGATAAATCAGCGATGAACCAATATGGACAGCAGTTGCCTTCATGTCTGTCACGTATTTAGAAACGGCTGATATGATTAACTCAGACAAAAACGTTAACGTACAGGTGACCTTTGACCCACACAAGATTGCATAACACACAGAGGGTCTTTCATGAAAAGACTGCATGACACAAGGAAACCAGTTTGCTGCTGGCAAATAGTTCACCAGTGGTAACTGAGGGAGCTGCAGAGTTGTAAAGCTCAGGTGGAAGATTTTCTTGACAGATGTGTGATCTACAAAGCTGAAGTCGTGAGATTTTCTATTTCGAGTTTGCAACTCAGCTTTTAGGAGCTGAACTGAACACTTGAAGACGTTTTCTGGTCAGATGAAACCAAAATTAGCATTTTTTAAAATTCAAGATGTAAAATAAAACATAAGGGGAGAAAAACTAACACTACACATCACCCAACAACCAAAAAGAGCTTTTGTTTAGTGATATGTGGAGTAGATGTGTGGAATGGATTGAATGAAGAGTTCAGAAAAAATACAAGTATAAACCAGCTTTAAAAAAACGTTTAAAAAGGAACTTGTTGGGAAATATGTTGTATAAGATGAGCGTTTCAAAGTCCATAAATGCCATTGATAATATAAAAAAATGTTTAAATAACTGTTCCTTGTTCCTTTTCGAACAGATAATATAAAATTGCATGTCAATTGGGCACGATAATGTGTTTTAATTTAATCTTTTTTTTTTCTTTCTTTTACTTTTGTCTGTTTGACATAAATAAATATCACAATACCCTGAAAACACCATCCCCATGTTCACACAAGGGAGTGGCGCCATCATGCTTGGGGAATGCTTTCTTCAGCGGTGGCTGAAATCCGATCAAAACCTCTGTGCCACCTTAACTTCACCAAACGTACTCAGAGTATCAAATGCTGATTGTCTCTTCTTCCTCTTGACTTGGCAGCTATTTCCGCATCGCTGCCTTCGGTTTTCATTCGTTTGGCTTGCGTCCCGATGACGTCCTCTACAACTGCCTCCCTCTCTATCACTCCGCAGGTAGGCCCTGTTTTTACTGAACACCCTTTTAGAAAAGTCTGCCATAAACCTATTTTATTTTGTTTAGGCTTTCTCTCCTTTTTGTTCCACTTACTCAAATTATCTACCTGCTTACAGCTTTCTTATTTCATTTCTTAGAGGAACTAAAAGTCTTTCTAAACCCCAGCCTGTTGTGTAAAATATATTTTTCCCCAAGGCAGCTCCTGTCTAAGTCTATAAAATATTTTTCCAAAAGTCTTGAGGATGACGCAGATGATTTTTTTGGCAAACGTCAGACAACACATTGCGTTCTTTTTCCTCTCGGCTGCCACTTTTGCCCAGTTCTATTTATTTTTGCTAAATCTTGAACTGACATTAACTGAGGAGACTGAGACGTGCAGCGCTTTAGATGTTTTCCTTGGACCTTTTGGATGAGTTGATCCACTCACTTCACTGCTGGAAAGGTTCGTCGTTTTCTCTGTTTACGGATAATGTCTTCTTTCTTTTTTTTTTTTTGAAGTTCGAAAGGACTCGAGTGCAGAGCTAAGCTGTTGTTAAATAAAGTCCTGTAACAATGGAAAACAGTGACATTACAGAGGAAATGCAGGGGAAAACAGTGACGGAAGATAGGCAGTGAAATGTAGGAATCCAGCAAGGAAACGGTGAAAAACCAGGAGCTTAACTACTGAGGCAGAGAGGTGGAAATTCAGGACCAGATGAACTAATCAGAGAAGATGGGGAGCAGCTGTAGAAAGGGGAAGGCAGGGAAACCGAGGGAGAGAAGCTAATTAACACTCAAGGAGCAAAACTAACGCCAAGTGCACACAGCAGGTGAATGCAACACAGATCAGACTTTTTTTCCCCATATCCGACTTTTTCACGACAAGCTGAACGTCTCAATTTTGATCTTTTCACCCTCGTTCCTCCAGCTTCTCCCCCCGAAAAAAAAAAATCTGTGCCACTTGTACATGTGGGACTAAGCTGAATATGAATCCAGTTGTTTTCAAAGCATCTGCAGTCTGAACGACCAGGTCGCATTTAATCCAACTTTTACATTATGCTGATTGTGTCACATTTAATTATTAGTATGAATGGCAGCGCAAAAAAAAAAATAAAAGAAAAATTTCAGCAAAAACTGAGCATCTAGATCTGCTGTGTGATCGCAGCCCAAGACTCAAAGGATCCACAAACTGAAAGGGACAAATCCCGACAATAAACTAAGAGGAATATATTAAAATGCACACAAAAGAATGAAGCCGTTTTTCAACACCTTTCTAACAATACCTGTGGTTCGTGACAAGTATTACATGTTTTTGATGATCTGAAACATTTAAGTGTGAGGAAAAGAAACTGATGAAAAGCTGGAGGAGGGCAAATACGTTTTTCAGAGCAAAGTATTAGAAAATAATCTCTTGGGTTTGGCTCTTTGGTTGTTTTTACTGTATGTGTTTGTTTGCACAGGGACCATCATGGGCGTGGGACAATGTTTGCTCTTTGGCTCGACAGTCGTAATCCGGAGAAAGTTCTCAGCCAGTCGCTTCTGGGATGACTGCGTCAAACACAACTGCACTGTGAGCTCACGCCGCCGCCGCAAGCCGGACGATCGATTTTCTTCAGGCACGTCTGTAAACAACTCTGCCAAATCTGCTGTGTAATTTGTCCCTCGTTTTGCATCAAAACCCCAGGTGATCCAGTATATCGGTGAGATCTGTCGCTACCTGTTGGCTCAGCCTGTCCGCCCATCCGAAGCTCATCACCGGGTCAGAGTTGCCATCGGCAACGGCCTCCGTCCCTCTGTGTGGGAGGAGTTTGTCCGCAGATTCAAGATCCAAAGAGTGGGCGAGTTCTACGGTGCGACCGAGTGCAACTGCAGCCTGATCAACATAGATGGAAAGGTGTGCTTTTACCACAACCCAACCTGGCCCAATCCAATAGGCCCACACCCAATTTGGACTTATTGTTTTAATTCTTTTTTTTTTACTGCTTTTGTTTTTAGATAGTTATTTTAGTAAGTTAGTTTTCTTTAACATCCACCTTGTCACTTCTTGAATCCGAATCAGCCTTTATTGTCATCATACCGAAAGAAGCACAATGAAATTTGTTTCAGTACAACCCATCCAAAGAGCAAAATTAGACAAAAGAACAACGTAAGTCATGGGCAGCTGGCTGAGGCTTCATGAGAGGCGCTGGGAGGCAGCGTGAGTCACGTTCAAATCATCCGGGATGTGAGCAGCTGCACAAACTGGGATTCCCACAATGAATTAGCTTAATGGAAACGCGGTAATTTCTAAAAATAAAACCAAACAAAAACACTAAAAAGTCTAACGTTTTTGCGCTAGAACTAGACGGTTTTTCAGCCGTATTGAGATTAGTGAATTTCACAGGAACAAACTTCTTCATTGTGTTCCTTATTTGATGGAAACACTTCCGTAGCGAAATTGTGTTTTTTTTTACATTAGCAGAACATCGACGAAGTTTTGCGCACATTTGCGATGGAGACACAGCTGTTGAAAAAATGTTGTTACAATCTGAATAACTTCTGCGTCCTACTTACTGTCTTTATTTCCTCAACTAGTTAAACCATCTACTCCTCTAGTTAGACTAATAAGATTAATAGATTAATAAGAAGCCTCGCTGAGCTTAAGGAATTCAGACGCGTCCCGTCTCACCCATCCAGGTGGGAGCTTGTGGTTTCAGCAGCCGGATCCTGCCCAACTTTTACCCCATCCGGCTGGTCAAGGTGAAAGAGGACGAGAAAGAGCTGCTCAGGGATTCGCAGGGACTCTGCATACCTTGTCTGCCTGGTAACACAACTCTCTCTCTCACACACACACACACGCACATAAACAAAAAAAAAAAGAAAAAGGTATCAAACAAGTTCCTAATGCGCACATCTGCCTTTGCCTCTGCAGGGGAGCCAGGTATGCTAGTGGGCCGCATCAGCGACAAGGATCCGCTCAGGCGGTTCGACGGCTACGCCGATCAGGACTCGACCAATCAGAAAATAGCTCACCATGTGTTCCAGATGGGAGACTCTGCTTACGTCTCAGGCATGTTGCATGCGGTCTGCGTGTCAGTCTCTGAATAATAATGATGTCACGTCTGGGGTCTGGTTTCCAGCCTTGCCCTGTTCAAACAAAGGCTCTCAGTGGAGGAGATGTTGCAGCGACTCGCTCGGAGGTGTAAAGTATAAAAATTAGACAAGAACAATTCGTCTGTGTTCTCCGATTACTGGTCAGCTCAAGATAAGGCAGGCTTCAGCTCCCTGTGACTGGAAGAACAGTACATGTTTAATAATAGATTCTCTCATGTTGTTTTTTTGTTCCCCCTAAGATTTGGATAACCTTCTAACAAAGAAATGAAAGCTTATAGTTTGTTGCAAGAGGCGCTGCAGTGGCAGCTTGAAAAGAGGAAAAAAATACAACAGAAACAAAATCTGACGCTGAACAATCTATAAAAATCTAAGTATTTAATTCTACTTCTTAGTTTGTCAAGAGTGCATGGTGCCATCTTGTCACTGTTTTCCGATTGGCTCATTATTGTAGTGAAAGATCCAATCATGAGCCATTTACCTCTAAGGCTTTTGGAATAAAAAAGAAAAAAAACAGACCCGATTCATCACAAAACCTTCCCTGTACTTACCCGTGGACATGATGTGCTTTCCCAAATCTCATCCTTTGTTCCATGTCCAAACCCACCTGTGGTGTTTGTAGCTTATTTTTAGACTCAGCTAACCAAACCACAGGGTTCCAGCTGGAGTCTGCAGCAAAGTTGAGCAAACTCCATCATCCCCTGCTATCATTATATGACAATGAATGTACTGAAATCAAAAGTTGGGCTTTTCTAAATTGTTGAGCCTGACAATAAAATATGATCCAATACCAACCAAATACAGTGTCCGTATGTATGATATCAATACTGATAACGATACTTTTTATTCAAGTTTTATATATAATCAAACTTTCTGACCTTTGAATTATTTTTGTTCCAAACTTGGACAGAATCTGGAGGAGGTTTATAGATATCTACAAAATACTTGAATAACTTATTTTTTACATGATTTGTGTACATTTTTCCTAAATAAAGTGGGGGAAAAAAAAAACATAATTTGAGAGCAAAGCGAAACAAAATCTTTTTTGAGGAAGTGCTAAGAAACCAATACAAAAATAAAATAAAATTTCAAGATGG
Source organism: Xiphophorus hellerii (assembly GCF_003331165.1). Taxonomy (NCBI): domain Eukaryota; kingdom Metazoa; phylum Chordata; class Actinopteri; order Cyprinodontiformes; family Poeciliidae; genus Xiphophorus; species Xiphophorus hellerii. The sequence continues at coordinate 23,748,816 of NC_045676.1, read as the reverse complement.
AATCTGAAACTAAAGTATCGATAGTATCGATCCGATACTGAAACCGACATGGCATTGATATTTTGGATCAATCCACCCACTTTTACTCTGTTATTTCAGAAGGAAAATTATCTTTGATTTCTAATTCACGGATGAAATTCTTGATTCCTTTTTTTTTTCCATCGTTGTGTTTTTTTGTCCATCAGGCGACGTGCTGGTGATGGATGAATACGGCTACATGTATTTCAGGGACCGCAGCGGGGACACGTTCCGCTGGAAGGGGGAGAACGTTTCCACCACAGAGGTGGAGGGGGTCCTCAGCGGGTTGCTGGGACACACTGATGTAGCCGTCTATGGAGTGTCTGTTCCAGGTACGGATGAGATGGAAAAACACACAAACGAACCCAAACCTGAAAACTCAAGAGCCTCCTGTGTTTGTGCAGGCGTGGAGGGCAAAGCCGGCATGGCAGCCATCGCTCACACGGGAGCCGGTTTGGACCTTGATGAGTTTTTGAGTGCCGTACAAAAACACCTTCCCTCCTACGCGCGACCCGTCTTCCTGCGACTCATGCCATCTGTGGACACTACAGGTGAGGCCGCGATTCAAGGACTAAAACATGCTTTGAAAAGAGCTGAAATACAAACTTTTTTTTTTTTTTTTCCCCCATTCTTCCTGTCAGGCACATTTAAAATTCAAAAAACACGTCTGCAGAAGGAAAGCTTTAAGCCACAACGCACGGGGGAGGAGATCTATTTTCTGAACAGCCGGGCTGGACGCTACGAGGCTGTTGATGATGAACTGTGTAAAGCTATCGTTGAGGGCAAAGTTTCTCTCTGAGACAAGAGGACACCCATAGAGTCTGCTCTATATTTTATTACTATTTTTATTATTTTTTTTTAGAAAACTCCATTGTACGATGGAAACCTTGTTGATTTTTTAAATAAATGTTGTATATAAAATGTTTGAGAAACTTCTTGCATCTACAAGTCTTAAAATACATCAACTAAAAATCTTTAGATAGAAGGCACAAATAAACACTAGACACTCTGTAGGATAGTTGTGTTAAAACTGTACATACAATACTATAAAGCTTAACTTCTGAAAGCAAAACTCCAGCTGTGAGTTGCATTAGCTTTTGAAACACTTAAATACAATTAACCAGATAGTATGTTGTACTTGCAATTTACTATAAAAAAGAAAACCTAGACTATGTTTTAATTTTGTTTGTGTAAAAATAGAATTTTGCAACAGTAAAAATACATAACACATTGACGGACGTGAAAAAGCAACCCATCCGCTGTCCCGACAACCTGCATTTCATTTGGTAGTTTTACTGCAGAACAAAAAGTCTAATTATATTTGCACAATGTAAAATATTGCACCTGATCTTAAATTTTTTTTTTTATTACATTTGTCTAACTCTTTTTTTTTTTCTTTTATTTGTCACACTGTTTGCACTTAATTAGATTTATTTAAAGTTTCCACAGTGAGTGATGGTAAGGTAAGGTACATTTTATTTCTATAGCACATTTTCAGCAACAAGACAATTCAAAGTGCTTTACATGAATTAGAGGAAATGCAAACAAAAAGTACTCCATAATTTATAAACTAGTAGGGGTTTCTCTGGATTCTTGTTCTGATAAACTAGATTAAAGGTATAAAACTACCATGTTTGTTCTCCATTATTAATAATAAAGTTATTGTTAAACTAGCTGTTGTTGCTCAGGGCTTTGTTCAGTGAAACATGGTAGCTCACGTTAAACCTGCTCTTTCTGCTCTGCTTCTTAATATCTCTGGTGTTTGGCGTCTTCTCCTTTCCTTCAGGTTTTCCTGGTTCCTCCCTTTTTGCACAACATAATTCGACCGACTTCCTGTCGGTCTCTCTCGCTGTCTTTGCTGCAGCGCCTTTCTCCGTGGGAGAGTTGCCTTTTGCGGGCCGATCCTCCGAGTCCACGCTGATCTTCACTCTCTGTTCCAACACTGCAACACCTCCACCTGCAGACGACGACTCAAAGTAAGGATAGACTGCTCCCGTGAAGCAATGCGTGAAGGTAAAAAGAGGCGCGTCCGTGTCAGCATCTACGAATGTCACCGTCCCTCCTTCGAGGTCCAGTTTTACTCGGACTCTGTTGAGGTGGCGTGAGCTGCCGACGTCGAGGGTTTGAGTGGGAGTCGTGAGAGCTAGGTACTCGCCATCCTTGAGCCTGATGCACCAGAGTCCGGCTTCTGGAGATGCTTCACATGTGGTGGTTTTCAGCGCTGACAGAGCAGCTACACCCACTGTCCATCTGTCGGTCTCCCCAACCTGAGCGACGAAAGATAAACCTTTAACCTAAAATTTCGCGAAAGAATTGTTATTTCTTGCTGCACGTGAGGTCATCTAAATGTTAACACTTCACTTATTAGTACCAAGTCTTTATTTTCTGGACTTTCTCAATTGGTAAAATGTGCTCCAGCTTCGGGGCAGGAGTGCCGCAGGGTCGAATGCTGAAGCCCCTGCTCTTTGCACTTTGCAACCATGGCTGTATTCCCATCAAAACCCTAAAATAAATAGTGTTTAATTTAGGGTTAGCAAAGTTTGCATCGTTTCCAAAATTTCACGTAACGGTTTGGTTCAGAACCTGGCAGTGAAATGTTTATCCTGCTTTTGAACACCAAATGGAGATCTTAGGACCGCAAGGAAGTCCTATCTCATTTTAGCAAATGTCAAAACAGGAGCAGTGGAGTGTTGCATTTTGAGAGTTACAGTTGCGTACCCACCTCTTCCGTGCTAGCAACACATTAAAAGTTTACAAAATACATAATTTAAGTTTTTAGACTAGCTAACTTCCCTCAGAATCTGTTAATCAGTTTCTATAGATGTCCTCCTGACAAACAGCCTGGTGGCTTAATATTCCAGCTGCACCAAAGACTCCACAAAGCTTCTCCAGCTTCTGATAAAATCAGGAAAAGGAAATGATCAGAATGGAGTTACCATGAGGCGAACAGCAACACAGGATGCGCGGGGAAAATATTATCAAAGACGTTTTTCTAAAACAAGATAAAACCTGTTCCAGCTCCTCCTATCAGGGCCGATGTTACAGAACAGTTATGTTCCTACAAAAACAACTTTTCCTGAACTCCCATGAATTTATTCGACACCGACGCTCCTTCCTGCTGAGTACATGAACCGTGCGTGTAAAAACACTGCATGTTTAGTCAAAATTTGCTGCGGATACCTTATCTGGGTTTGCATTTGCTGTCTTTAAGCATACTGCGCAACATGTGGTTGTGGTGAAAGAAGTGAACAGAAAAAGACTGAAAAATCATCCAATGTCGAAAGGAAAACTTTTAAAAACTACTGATCAATTAGAAGCTGTTTAAAAATGTAAACGTACAACACAACAACTGTACAAATTAAGTACAGAAACACACAATTTCACCTTCATGACCTTATCACCCGAGTCATTTTTTGCCAAAAGGGATTTAAAATTTTTTTAGCAAATGCTTTTATGGTATTATTTTAGGAAGGTGACCACATGCCTCGTAGTGAAAATGTGACCTTTTACATATACCTGAGTGAAGCTGGCCTCCCCTCGCTTTCTCCAAATCAGACAAAACTGGTGTCAAACGTTTGTGCAGGACAAATGTTCATTTGTGCCGCTATCATTTTAAAGATATTAAGAAAAGTTTCCAGAGGTTAAAGGTCACCCAGCCCACCCACCTTCTTCAAACCAGACAAATTTGGTGCCAATTGACTCGACTATGTTTGTGCTGCTTTGGCTTTGAAGATATTAATGAAAGTTGAAAGGTTAAAAGGTCAACCAGCCTTTCGAGCTTTTACAAAATCAAAATGACCTGTAAAATTTCATTCACATCTTCAAAGCCAAAGCAGCACAAACAAAACCTTTTGCGGCACAAACCAGGACAAACGTAGTCGAGTTGATTGACACCAATTTTATCTGATCTGAATAAAGTGGGGGGGGGAGGGGGGTGATGGTTGACCTTTCATGACCTCTGGGAACGTTTCTTGATATCTTTAAAATGATAGCCGCACAAACGAACATTTTTGCTGCACAAACATTTGAGACCGGTTTTGTCTGATTTGAAGAATCACTCAGCTTCACTCGGGTCATACATGTATGTACTGTAGGTTACAGTATGTAGATACCTCCGTGTCCCAGCAGTGCACCCCGGTGCTAAAGCCCTCTCTTGCCAGGATGCCGGGATGAGGGTGGAGGCGTTCAGACTCGGCCTCGTTTACGAGCCGCTCTGCGCTCCGCCAGGGTCCAGCGGTGACATGGAAACGGCTCAGCTCTGAAGACGACGCCCTCACAGCCCGGCCTGCTGTTCTGGGATCCAGAGTCACCGGAGCTGGAAGACGTCGGGTATTTAATGGACATCAAAGCGGGAAAACCGAGCTGACTGTGGTTAAAGTGCACGCGCATGCGTGGGAGGACACTAACAATAGGGGGCGATTTGTTTCATCTTCTCCCAAACGGCGTATCGGAGGTTGCCTAAGTGTTTTGCCACGTTGATTAAAGGCCTGTGGATCCTCTCCGGCTTGGTGTTAGCGCACTCTGTGCTACAGTGAGTAAACATGGACAGAAAATCAAATGATTGTGATTTTTTCATTTTTTATTTTTGCTTTGTATGGATCAACAAAATATGATAAATCCTCATACCTACTCATTGTATCTTGGTATTCCTGTGAAAAATAATTGATTTGAGAGAAACTCCTTTTTAAATTTTGGTAATTTTTTAACTGTTGGAAAAAAAATAACACAATTTGATGATGTAACCTGTAAGTATTCGGATCCTTCTCCCCCGGCGTGGAGCTCCCGTTCAGTCAGCCGGATCTTGTCCTCCAGGGATGTTATCACCTGGTTTAGCCGTTTTCCCCTCTCTGCAGCCTTCCTGCTCTTCTCCTCCTTCTCCTCCATCAGCGCATGAAGTCTGGCTGCTTCCTCCTCTCTCAAAAACCGATGAAGTTTCTCAAACTCTTCCTTCATGATCTCCTCTGTGAGATGGGAATCAGTCTTTAAAAAGATTTAAAAAGTAAAGCTTATTTACACACGCAGACGGGTGAAGGAATATGTTGTTTTGGTTCTTTTGACTGTTAGATGCACCTGGTTGCACTTGGATGCCGTTCTGCAGGCCTGGATTACGTCCTCGAAGTTTTTAATCTTCACGTCTAACCTGGTTAGTGATGTTTTAAGCTCCTCCTAGTGTTGGAAGGGAGAATAACTTTAAAACCAGGCTTTATGGAGCAGAATACATACAATTAACTTGTTTAGGAAATAATTCAAATTCAATTTCTGACTTTGCATTTGATTACTTTATAAACAAAATCTAACATTTTAAAGCAAATATACATATATATAAATTATATACCATTACAAGACACTTCCCACCAAATTAAATCAAATCTGTTTCATGGTCAATGATTCAGACCTGATTTCTAGAAAAAATTATGTGCAATAGATAACTAAAACTTGATCAGCTTTGTTGATTAAAAAAATAACTTTTTTTAATATGTCTTTTTCTCCATACACAAAAACAAAGAGAGGTCAAAGCGCAACAACAAACAACTGAGACAAAAAGTTACGGCTATCCAAAGTTAAAATACGAACTAGCCACCTAATATGAACTTACTTTTTATTTTATTTACTGAGCTGCTTCAACCATAGACTGTATGAAATTGGTTTTGAATATTCCTTTTTTAATGTTTTTAATCCTCAAGATTGACATCTTAATATCTGAAGTTTAATACCTCTTATATTAAATCCCAAAGACGTAATCATATAGCTGTGTTCCCAGGCTACACATATAAAGTATGACTTATGAAATGAGTTATAATTTTCCTGGACAACAGTTAGCTGGATCATTTTATTAAAATAACTGTCTGGCTCACCACATACAGCAATAATACACTGTTCTGAGCTGGCATTAGCTCTTTTTGGTTTTAATAGGACTCATTGATAATTTAGGGTTATAACATTTTCCAGACAAGCAAATGTGGACAAATCTTACAGAAAGATTAGCTGTTGTGCTTCATAAACTCATCATTTTGTTTTAAATGGCACAATTATGACTCATTAGTGTTTTATCAGACTTAACCTACACGGCTGTTGGTTGAGTCTCGGTTGATCCAGCCCTAAAAATAAGGTGCAGACTGGATGTGAATGGACAGATGAATTACCAGATCCAGATCAGAAGAAATTCTGCTGTAAACCTTTAAAAAAACACATGTGCTATAAAATATGATTTCAGAGTAGAGTGATTATTTAAACTATTTGTGAATGAATGTAATAAAACGGGAACAGAATCCAAAGAAATCTACATGTCAGGCTACGTTACGTCTTTTGCTCAAACAATCCAAAATCACATTTCTGGTTTTGGTGAAAACATGTCACTGCGGATGAATCCGAAGGTTAAAGTTTCTCAGGTAATTCAATATGAATTTTAATAGTAGTCTTTAATGAAAAGTCTGTTTTTGTACAAGACACGTTGATGAAAGTGTATTATGGCTCAATTCATTCGGCCTTTAATGTGATGTTGATACTCTGCAGGCAGGAAAATATCTCTAAGATGTTTGGCCAACCACACCGCAGACAAAAGAACATGCTAATAAAATTTCCAATGAAGAGTGAAAGTCAAGACGACCCAAAAGTATTAAAAGTAACCACTTTAGCAACTATAAAAACCTCCCTCACACTGGCAGACGTTAATCTCTGCAAGCTCACTAAGCAACATGTCGGAGCTGCAAGGAGAAATTCACTAATCTAAGCACTAAATTATATAAAAAATAACATTTCTGATTATTTACAGTGGATCCCAGAGATACGCTCAAAGATGAAATGATGAGATGGTGATGAAATCCTCGTGGAGCCAAATGTTTTAGCAAAGACAACCACTTAGATTACCGGGTAAGCATAATTTGTGAAGATTCTCTCTTAGTAAATCAGGACCATATTAAATTTAAACAAGGCAGCATCTGTTTGGAAGAGAAAATGCATATTTACCAGAAACTTTATGGAGGCCTGTAAAGAATCCTCCTTGTTTACACATCTGCCGGATGTGGCTTCAGGAAGCAGGCGGAGGAAAAAGTACACAACACTTGGAGAGGGCCTCAAGATGGGGCGGGGGAACAGACAGATCATGCAAGACTCTGCGCTTCTGGCAATTCATGACGACTTTTGCGAATGTTTGGTTTGGCTTTCTGGCATCATGGCTGCTGTGACTTGGGATACCAGTGCTCAGACATTATGGTTGGCAGTCAGCTGGTGTCCATGAGGGGAAAAGTCAATTCATGCCAGCTGCTCTGTTTCTCAGCACTTGGTGATCTGTTTTATTGCTTTCTGGGAAAAAGTCAGGTCTGTTTCCATTTTAATTTAATATATATTTTTTTAACTTTTGGAATATTGTCAAAGTAAAGGTGTAAGATAAAGATCGACACTGGAAACAGTCTAGAATAAATACAGTGCCAGTCACAGTCAATGTCATGTCGAGGGAAGAAAAACCCATAAGATGAACTCATCTTTTATTTCAGCAGCCTAATCTCAAGATTTAAAAAAAACAACATTTTCAAGTAACTTTCATTAATAGCAGTTGAGCTTTTTGTTTTCCTGAGGTATAAATATCAATTAACAGTATAGTTAGGCTTCAACAAGGACACAAGAGCATGCAATAAATCAGCAAGAAAATAGCTTGTCATCTAAACTTCCTCATATACACAATCAGAGCAAATTGCCGTGTCGTGTTTTCCCCAGTGTGTTGAGGAAGCACGCCCTGCTTGCAGTGAAGAATTGCCAGACATTTTCTTTACGTAGCACTGCACTGCATTTTAGTCCCAGAATCTTTTCGGCGGCAGAGGGACGGGCTTGCCCAGGACTTGAGTCAAGTGAGAACCGCCACTGTTTTAAGCACTCTGTGTCTGTGCTGCCCAATCACAGGAGCTCATTCAGTGCAGAACCGAACGCCACAGGAAATCATTCCCATGTGTGGCGATTGAAATGATGAGTCCACCCTTTAACCACAACAAACAGACCACTTTAACACCATATACTGATTCAGATGTGTGCATCCTTTTATGTTTTTTATATTGATACATATGTATATATATACACACCATTTTTTTTAGACATTCTTTTTTCTGTTTTCGATTTCTCTGATGTGCAGTTTAACTAAGCAATTGTATCATATCAGCTTGGCCGTCGCTTTCCCACGCAATTCAGCACGATTCAAATCTCACTTCACTGCTCCGTCTGAGTTTTCTCCCACTGAAGTGGATTTCTCTAGCAGAATTTTTACCGGGCCAATCGGCGAACAGAAGGAGAAGTTGTGAACGATGATGTCAATTTTCTATGCAGTTTTACAATTGTAGCCTGCCTGCAGTTTTAGCAATGACAGCAGAAGAAGTGACCCAAGCTTTGCAGACCGTGTTGGCCACACTTTCAAACATTTAGTTAGCATTAACAGCCGCCTCCGTTCGGCTCGGCACTTCTCTCTTCGCATTGGAAGATGGCTATTTGCAGCGCAGGCAAGTTCCTATAAGCTTCATAGCATCATACGTCATGGACAAACTGGCGATTGGGTAAAATTCAACACCTCAACCCAGTCCAAGCCTCCAAAAAGAAATAATTTCTCAACAGCGGAGAGTCCAGACCAGCTGTATGAAGCAAAGCCTAGAACAAGGATTTGGTTTTTACAAGGCTAGTATCATCCTGATTAGGGTGGGAAGCCTGAATGTTTAAATGTTTCTGACTATTTAAACTTCCATCTCTATGTCAACACCTTGTTTCTATTCCTAAAAGATTTACAATGCTTTTTCGTAAACATACAACTAAGAGTATCAAAGGTCAAGGTAAAATGTACAAGCAGCACCAAATTCCAGATTCCTACCTTGCAGTCGATCGCGGCCTCCTCTGAAAGGTACACCCTGTGGCGTGCGTGGCTGTCAGCTGCACAGTGTTTACATAAGGGCTCCAACTCATCCAGACAGAACAAGGACAGGTACTCCTCGTGTTCCTCGCAACATTCTGCAGACGCAAGCGAAGAGGGAAAAACAGCGTCTGCCTCTGATCCGGGCAGGGGCGAAGAAGAAGAAGAGGAGGCCCGGCCACTCATGGCTGTTCTGACAGATATGAAGACAGTTTAGTTTGTCAGAATGAAGCGGCGAGGGGGAAGCTGGGAACTGGAGAATGGCAAATGGGAGGCGCACTCAAGCGTCCTGGTGTCAGGATTCCACGGTGGTCGGTTGGCATGCATCTGTTTAGAAGAAGTGAAGCTGAATAACAGAATATCTGCTTTCAGTCTTCTCATCTGACGGGTCTCTACCAGCGAAGGTCTGTCTTCTTTAAAGCTGTGATTCATAGATGTTCACATTCCTAATTAAGACTTAGCTCGTCCCTTTTTGCGCCAACTGTGTGTCATAGTAAAAGAAAAATAAACAGGTCTGAGTTATCCATTCTCCACCAGGTTGTAAAATTACTTAAAGTGTACAAACCACATGACTAAAGATCGATGTGTAATTATTCCCTAAGCAAAGACAAACTGGAAAAAGTTTAATTGTAATTCTCGCTATTACGATTCAAAGTGCGTCCTCCTTTTCCGTGACTGTTAATCAGAATCTAAGTTCGCTTTTCACGGAGGTCGGCTGGTCATAAAGTTCTGCTGGTTGACATGTAACTCCTCTGTATGGATCCAGTTTCGTTGGCCTTTAACACTCTGAGCTGCTCAGATCCTGAACTCATGATGCAGATCAGTTTCATGTGACTCATATTTCTTTGCTCGTATGCATCAACCTTTAACCAGTTTCAGGTGAAATGCAGGAAATGATTGGGGGCAAAAATGGTGTCGCATCTTTTTATTTTCTACAATATATATATTTTTTTATCAGAACAGAAGCATGTTTAAAGACACATTACAATTAACACACATTACAAGTGACCATAAAGCCACCCTTGAAAATGTGTCAAAATAATAATACACTATCTAACTTATTAGATGGCGAGTAGATAAAATATATATGTTTTTTTATTTGATTTTTAAAGATATTTCTTGTAAAATGTGTGAAACCTCAGACCTTGTGGGGGAACATTGAGTCCAGTCATGCCTTTGAAGTCGACTTCAAAGGCATGAAGTTATTTTAATTTTACTTATAGAGCACATCTCATGCCATAAACATAAACTCACTATGTTTAAAAGGAAATGTACATATTAAGGCAAGCAATGACGATAACATATCAAGCACATCTTTGAAATATGTATGCCCGTTTTGATGCTGAAAGCTGCAGATCGTCTGTATTTTTGTCCCTCTTGCGACGTCATCGACTCACTGAAATAAAGCAGAATGAGCTGGTCTGTCTTCAGTGCGGTTTTCAAGAGGTTTTGTATTTTGTAAAATCGTGCAGGAAAAATTCATGCTTCATTGTCCCACTATGCACTGTCCACATGTCAATGAGGGAATTTAAAACTATGCGGTAACAGATTCAAGAGCAAAGCAGATGATTTGGAGAAGTTCTAAAATAATTTTCATCTTGGAAACTTCAGCTTTCGTCTCCTTTGACGTCACGCTTACCAGTTGAACAAATCAGATTCTTTGTGTTCTGAATTTTTGACCCACTGATTTTTAACAGAGCGTGTTACAGACATCCTGGGTAATCTGATTCCTCTCTGTAAGCATCATTACTGCTCTCATCTGCTGAAACATTTGAGGAGGAAACGCACAGAGCCCTCTGAGCCCTGCCCTCTCATTCAGCATGCCGTGACTCACTTCCTTCCTGGGTTTCTCAAATCAGAAACATATCCCTACGGCGCATAAAACTCAACAATGGCACTGGTTCAGGACGTCCCGGCTGACGGGATTATCATGGAGGAGACTTTGCCTCAGTGTGTGGATGGGATCTTCTCATATTGCCACCTGCAGGTCAGCAGCGATTTTGCAGTGGGAAGTCGTAACGCCAGAGAGGTAAAGACTGGATCTGCATTTGGTTCTTCCACTGAAGCTTCATCCAGTGTCTTCAACGTTTCAACTTTGAACACATCAGGTGTTTAAAGGTGGATGGAGCTGTAAGACTCACCTTTTGTCCTTCCTGGCTGCCATGTCTGCACCTCCGTACCTGAGCATTGTGCGTTAGTGTGTGACATGAGCCAGCACATTACAGGTGAGGGCCTTCAAAACAGATAAATGTGCACAGATTTATTATTTTAACCGCCTAGTATGATTTTTGTGTGTGTGTGTGTGTGTTTCAGGTAAGTCAGAGGACAGACTGGCTTGTTGGGACTACAGAGTTTCCTGTCTTAAGCATGCTTACAGTAACCCAGCGTGTCTGTCTGGCTACCGGCTCTTGTGAAGAACAGACCTGCTGGGCAAACATACTGCAAACACGACATCAAAGCTCCGGTATGGGCGGATCCCTCATCCCTGCTCCCAAATCTGATCCGGAAAACATTTTAGATTCATCTCATTTATCCCCCTTGTGTCTTGCCTGGTGCGGTTCAGCGCTCTGGTGTGAAAGCTCACCAGGGTCCAAGGCTTTCTTGGATGCTGTGCTTGCCCTGGAAAAGCTCGGAGGACGATTTCAAACTGAAGCATATCCAGTTAGTTGTGAAGAGGAGGCGAGCTCTTATCAGAAACGGAGATATTTTATATTTTGGGATGTTTGCTCCCTTTTCTTGGCAGAGTTGTTGTAGTTCATCCAGTTGGCTTCCTGGTGCTGATCTGGCTTTCGGCAGAAATCATAAAAGCAAGAAAATAAGTTATCTTGCTTTATCCTTCCCAAAACGAGCTTGGTGTGTGTTTTGGATTCATTTAACTACTGAATAACCCTGTGTTGTCTAAGTTTCAGCCTCTTATAGCTGTTGTTCTCAGCTAAAGTGGGAGAATCGGGAGTTAGACTATTGATCTAACTCAACTGCATGAAGTCAACTGTCATGCAGCTTTTTTGGTTGAACATCTTACTTTGACTCTTCAAAACGTTTTTCAGTTTTTCAATTTTTGCCTTGTCTGACTATAGCACACATCAGTAAAGCTTAAAAGTTTAGAGTTTGAAGAAGAGACTTCTTTCTTTGCCTCACCTTACTCTGGAAACAGACGCTGGTGTTTCAGCATCCTCCAGTTCATGTCGTGCTTGGGCGGACATTTTTTTCTTCCCCCCTTTCTACCAAATTGGTCTTTAGACAGAGCCAGCTACCAGCTGGTTCTAGTCCTGGGTTTGGGTAAACACAGGAAAAAACCTGCATTGTGACCTTTCAAACCAACTTTCTTTCATCCAAAGGAACATAGTCTGAGTTGAAACGTCTGGCTTTCTAGCTGGAGAAAGATTGGAACCATGATTAAGAGCAGACTTTGGAATCAGTCTAACATTAATCTTCAGCAATGGCTTCCGACATCAAACCTACTGAAGTTTGTAAACTGTGTGTAAAAGATTTGGAGGGAACCAAATCGAAGTTCACCAAATCTGCCTGTAGACAGACCCGGTATCCATCTACAATTATACCAAAAACTCATTGATAATCTTTACAGATTAAGTCATAATCTGTAAAGATTATGACGGAGGTACAACTCCCTAAAGGGTGTCAGGTTGGGGATATTTGTGCCTGTATTCAGTGGTGTAAAGGAAATGACAAATTTACAATAAAGTATTCTCACTTTTTTTTGTTTGCTAAATCTAAATGTTGAAAAACATTTCTGTTTTCTAAAAATAGAAAATCTTACGAAATGTTTTTGTGCCATTTCTAGTGCAAATATCTTAGTACGGTTGAAATAAGACAAAACTAACAGACAAATACATTTTCAACAAGATATAGGATTTTGTTTTAAGTCACTAATTCCTTAATATTGATGAAAAAGTACTAGTTCCACTGGCAGATTTTTTTTTTATTTTTTAAATGGGAAAAATTTCTTGTTACAATTGAAGAAACCTGCCAGTGGAGAACTTTATATCAATATTCAACAATTATTAACTTGAAACAAGCTCCTACACTAAAATGTTACTTGTCAGTTATTTTTGGATTATTTCAAGCGTACTAAGATAACGGCACTAGAAACAGAGACAAATACACTTGGTAAGATTTTGCGTTTTTTAAATGCATGCTCCCTTTTAGGCCAGTTGGCTCTTGAGCTTTTTGTGCCTGTGTGTGATTTTTATTTAATTCCACTTGTCAAATCCCTTTAATGCACTCAAGGGACACAAAGGTGCTGGTGGGAATCGTGATGGAGGACCTTGAATCCTACCTGAGGGAGACGGTACTCCCCAGGAGTTGTGCATGTCGCAGCAGGAGAAGGAAAACATGGATCAAAGCTAGATGCTCTGAAAAACAACATGATAAGCAACGCGTTTTAGGCAGATGAATTACGCGACGCTTTCTTGTGTGATTCAGTTGCTGTCTGAGGTCTACAAGGCAGTAAAATGTCGGGTGTAGGCAGCCGTGTTGGGTCTGAAGGAGGAGTTTTACCATCTGAGCGTGGAGAAACGTGTCTCTGCTGGACTCCATCATGTGGGCCTGCTGCAGGACCAGTTGGCTCACATGATCACGGGTGAGTTTGACTGAACAGGCAGACGTCATCGTAACAGAGGCCTCCTCACCGCCATGCTTTGTTCTTTGTTCGCAAGAGGACACGTGTGGGCAACTGTTACAGTGCCTTCAGCACCACTCGGTCGCACTCTGCAAGAAGTTGCCCCACCCATCTGTGTTGGATTTGCGTCTGTCTGGGAGCTCTTTCTGGAGACATCATACCTGTGGCATCTGCAAACACACCAGAGAGAGACGTTAAAAAGGAGGTAATCTGGAAATCTTTTGCATCTTTCGTATTTAAGACGATACATTCAGGGGTCTCAAACTCCAGTCCTCGAGGGCCGCAGTCCTGCAACTTTTAGATGTGCCTCTGCTGCACCACCTGAACAGAATAATTAGGTCATTAAGGCTCTGGAGAACTGATCTAAACAAGGAGGAGGTAATTAAGCCATTTCATTCCAGTGTTTTGTACCTGTGGCACATCTAAAAACTGTAGGTCTGTGGCCCAAGAGGACTGGAGTTTGAGACCCCTGAGCTAAATAGACCCACACTGATCATCCAACCCAGAAGGGTTTCTAACCCTAATTCTACAAAGTGTGGACTTGACGGACTAAATAAATATCGCAGCCTCACATTCCTCATTCTCAGCCCATGTAAAAATCTTTCTGCCACTCCACATTTATACACTACAACAGTCTATGTTGGTCTGCAATACACGTCACAATACACTGGTGTTTGACGTCGTAACAAGACAAGATGTGTGAAAGTTCAGGGAATACGACTACTTTTGCAGTGAACCGTGAAATGTTTGCTCTCCCAAGGTTAAATAAGAAGATATTTCAAATGCACCTTTCTTCTCTCCCTTTATATTTAGGTTGCCAGCGTGGCTGCTAAGATGTTTTGGCGGCTCCGTGTTTTTCTTCTGACTCTGCACAGCTCACAGCAGCGCTGTGCAGAGTCAGAGACAAGGTAGTGCAGGTGTGCAGGGGGGGAGCGGCTCCAGCTCTGATCTTATTTCTGAACTGGTGTACCATGAAGAGCTGCCCCACAGTGTGCCAACACACACACCAAGCTCCATGTGTGAAGGCTCCTCGTCAGACTCTGCAACGCTCTGCCCGAGCACGCCGTCTGACAGGGAGGACACGCCGGACGACTCAGGGGAACATGTGCTGCTTCGTGGAGCGGAGTGGGTCAGAGCCATGGAGGTACTGCAGAACAGGAAGCAGTAAAAATATAACACAATGCAAATCACAGCTGCAAGCATCATGGTCTCTGCAAAACACTCATGTCAAAAATAATGTTGTTTTTAAATAAGACTTTTTATTGCTGTAATCCAAATTAAGATTTTTCAATAGATTATTGGGAGGAGTAAAATTACCCTTTTTAAAAATGAAATGTAAATAAAGACAAAAAAGTATTACTTTCTCTTTAAGTATGTTGTTTTATCATCTTTTGAGGGATGCCTCTCTTTTTCCCTCCACTAAAAACAAACCTTTTGCAACTTATTAAAGCTTGAAATGGCATTCGCAACATTTTTATTTCTCCAAAGGTTAAACCTTTAGGTAAAAGGGAGAAAAAAAAAAAGAACGTTCCCCCCAAAAGGTTCTTAAAGCGTTCCCCAGAACAGAACATTCTGGTTTTCAGATCCGTCTGCTTCCTGAGTTTTGCTGTTGGGTTTGTTCTTAAAGGGAAAGAAGAAATAAAGCGCTCGAGATGGAAATAATAAATTATTATTTTATTTATTTATTTAAGTAGGGGGGGATTCCGTCGTAAGAGTTTCTGAATTTGAATGCTGTTGTTATTATCATTAGTGTTTTTCACTATGCACACGGTGGATTATATAGCATTAAAGTGACTGAGTCTCCTTGACGCGGCCCTGTCCTTCCCCTTTAAATCCAGACCCTCCGCCATGTCGGCATAGACAACAGCTTCCTCTGCTTCTGCATCCCCTGTCTCCCCCTCTCTGGCTGCCACTTTCTGCCGCGTCAGCTCCGTCTTTTTTTCCTCTCTCTGCCCTCCCTGCCATGCTCCGGGTCACCTCACTGCTGCTTGCCCTGCTGTTCGTTCTGTTGCCGGGCTCGGGCTGGTCTTATTTCCCGGAGGAGCGCTGGAGCCCCGAGTCGCCGCTCCTGGCTCCCAGGGTCGTCATCGCGCTGGTCTGCCGCAACTCGGCCCACTCTCTGCCGCTGTTCCTCGGAGCCGTCGAGCGGCTGAACTACCCGAAGGACCGCCTAGCGCTCTGGTGAGTTTCACTGACGCAACTAAACGTTAATGTATGTTTTAGTTTAATTTATGTAACGGGGAGTAGTTAAGAGACGCTATCAATGAACGCGGACAACTTTAATGTTAAGACAGTCGGTTACTTGTGGAGAAAGGACGCGCACTTTATCTGCACTAATCATGTAATGAATGATTATATTTGATACGTTCAGTGAAGTTTTTCCTCTCCGCTGGGCGTGGACCAGTTTGCGCGGAGAACGGGACACATGAGGCGGCCTGCGCCTGCAGAGACGTGTCCGTGAAAAGTTCCACTCAGTCACAGATCATCCCCCCTTCGTTTTTTCCCCTTCTCTCCTCATCCCCACATCCCCTCCTTCCCCCCTCCACACACCCGTCCTCTTGTCTGAACTAGAATCAGAACTTATAGAAATAAGCAGCTGGGTTTCAAACTCTTCCAGCCTAAATGACCATGAAACTTGCCCAACAAGTATTTGCAGGAAGGAAAAGCTTCGCTCCGGGGTATTCTGTCATCCTGCACAGATTTGAGTCAGCCCTCTCACTTCCCTTTTTCTGCTTTCTTTTTTTATTTATTTATTCATCTTCCATTTTAAAAAAAAAAAGGGCTGTGTAATGTTTTAATCTTTTCATTAGCATTCATACCTGACAGGTTGAATCTGTTTCTATTTCATGGCCCAGCGGAATTAACAAGGAATTCATGGGCGCAAAAAAAAAAAAAAGCTCTGAGAGGAAGTTGTGTTCTGACTTTGAATTTTACTTCTAAGGATTTTTTAAAAAAAAAAGTTTAAATTACACAAATGCTGATGTAAATGTGTTGTTTTTCAGTTATCTGCAAGTCTTTTTGTAACAAACGACAATGTTTACGTTGAGCTCTTCTTTCACAGTTTATGCCTATCGGGTCGTCGACCGTTTTATGTGGTTTACTACATGAAATACACAGACATTTTGTTTTGCTCCTGCAGCAGAGAAGCAGAATGCACAAAAATATGTGCTTTCATTTTTTTTCTAACACAAAAAAAAATCTAAAAAGTGTGACAGACATTTGTATTTAGCCTCCTTTACTCGGATGCCCCTGAATAAAATCTGGAGAATTCAATTTCCTCAAGAAGTGACATTAGTGTTAAATTGTATTCTCAAAATATAAGCATAGCTGTTCTGTAAAGTTACATGTGAGGAAGAAGGCACCCCAGTCAGACGAGACGGAAATTAAACCAGACTAAACAACAACGACCCTAAAAAGGGCGTCCGCATCCATAAAAAGTCTTGATTTTATGTATCTAAGAAATTGACCTTCAAATATCTTAAGTTCTTTAAAAAAATTAGCGATGGTCTTACCTTTCGTAGCATGTATTCCACTTTGTGATCACAAACTCCTCATGAAGCATGCGGATGTTTTGTGTTTCCCAACCCTGGTCCTCAAGGCTCACCGTCCTACATGTTTTAGAGGTTTCCCTGCTTTAATGTGCCTGATTCAACTGATTGCAGTTCAACAAACGCCTGATAATCAGTCATCAATTGAAATCAGCTGGACTGAAGCAAGGAAATACCTAAAACATGGAGGGCAGTGGGCCTTCAGGACCAGGGTTGGGAAACACCGGTTTAAAGTGTGTGAATACTTTTGCAAGAAACTTTTTTTATTTCCTTTTGATGGAGGAAGAAAAAAAAAAGAAAGAAAACTACCTGCAGACATCAGTGTGACAAGTTGAGAAGGAACGCTTGGCAGTAGAGTCCAACCAGCATGCAAACTCCCAGAGGGCTTTTGCTGTGACGCGCACAACGACTGATGCCAATTCATAAATCAGTTTCCATCCTCTCACTTTCTCTCTCTTTCAGCTCTCATATCCGTTAGGCATAGTTCTCCAATCCCAAATATTTACTCTTCAAAAAACACTTTGTGTTTTTTTTTTTTTGTGTGTGTGTGTGTGTGTGTGTGTTTGTTTTCAAATCACTGCCTCTGGACATTGAAAACCTCTCAGCAGTCAGACGCTCCTGCCGGCACGCCGAGAGCTAGACGGATGCAGCGAAGAAGACGGATTGCGGAGTCGGTCGCACGTAGGCGTGGAGATGACACCGCCGTGTTAACGTGCCACAGACACATGGGAAACGAACAGCGGCAGCACGCCGACTGTCACTCGCTACGTGACAGGCTCGGGAGGAAATCCATTTCTGTCATTTTTACACATTCTTTCACTCGCCGGCTCTCGCTGCCCGTCCCTCCGACACACATTGGGATTTGTTATCATAACACAGACGGTAGACGAATGCCTCACTTTTTCAGCCTCACGGTCCAAATTTTTTCCCCCCTTTTTTTAAGGGTGGCTACGCTCTAATAAACAAGACTTTGACCGAATGTAACTACCTCGGCTCTCCTGGGTAATTATTAAAACATTTTGTTTGCATTTTGAAGAAACTGAAGTAAATTGGTAGCTTTCGTGCCGATTGAAAGCATTTCTAAGGAGTTTCAAGATGCGGAAACTCCTTCACAGTTTCCTTCACCTTTTCTTTGAAGTCACAAAGAGAAGCTGCTAAAAAATATTTTGTCAAACCGTGTTAGAGATACAGTTGACACTTTAAAAAGAAGGAGCTGCATTTAACTTCTAGATACAAAACTAGTCAAAACAGGCTTTTTTATAACGAGAAAGTAATAAGGAATAAGATCCCAAACCTACAACGGGATGCCTAGTTATCTTATTTGAAAACAGAAACCTATGGTAAAGTAATTAAACATATTGGTTATTATAGACATCATAGTTTTTATAAACTAGTGTTTATTTCCCGCTTAACAATTAGTTCTAAATTCATTTCAGCAGGTTAAAATGAAGTAATTAATTTGTGAAATAATTCTTGCTTGTGGAGGGCATTTATTGTATCGTTTATCGTGAAAAATTTCCTATAAGAAATTTGATTTATCGTTTTCTCTATAAATTAACGTTAAATAAACCCCCTGACAATATTATCAGAAATGTTACTTTTACTATTTTCTCCACGGTTGGCTCCATGAGAGGATCAATAAATATCACTATATTTGAAAATTTGATGAAATGCAGTTAATATGTGCAGTTTTAATCACACTTATGTAAAGAAGCCTGTTTCAACTGCGAATGCTTTTGAAATATCACATTCAATTTCTAAGTCCTTATTGCCCACTCCTAGTTTTTGCAGATTTATTGTATTTTGCCTGAAATACAGTTTTTTAAAAATGCACACATGCAGTTCATGTCATAATTTATACACATTTTTCCTAAAACAGCTGCTTTCATTCGTGGGAAAGCACAATAAGTTGCCCAGAAATATCTGGTTACAAAACAACGGCTTCATATGTTAGTTTGGCGTAATATGGCTTCAGTTTAAGATTTAAGCACAAGGAGAGACTTGGAGTATCAATATTCGTTCCCCACAATCACTGCATGTTTGTGTGTAAAAGTGTTTTTATAAAGATCGGTGGCTGGATAATTTTTTTTTTCCAAAACTGGCATTAAGAAGGCGAAGGAGGAACTGAGCAGCATCTGTGTTTACATAGCTGCTTTTGTTTCACTCTCAGAAGATGCAAAGGGCGAATGAAAACTGTGAAAATTCACTACTCTGCAGAGATCGCGTCACTTATGGTGTGTGTTTAATGTGTTCGTGCCTGTTTTAAAGCAGACTTAATGTGATTTAGAGGAATGGGAAAATGTGAACAATTTTCATCGTGACTCACCAGCTGTTCATGGTTGGAATCCGGTAAACCTGATGTTAGCGACTGGCTGCCGTTACGCCGGATTTCATATTTTCCAGATTCCCCACCGGTGGTCATAACTACTATATCTCCCAAATTACAATAATCCAGTGTTTTATGTTATTTGGCCTCATTTTGATAGCAGTGGAATTTAGTTTATTGTTACTTTTTTAATATATTGATTACACCTGAAGCTGTTAACTATGTCTTAATTTTTTTTCTCCCAATGATTTTTTTCAAATTTTATTTTTCTCCCTTTTAAGTTCTTAAAAACAAAAAAATTCCAAAACTTTTAACTTCATGCACTGTAAACGCCCGAAACAAAGTTTGTGTATTAACATTAGCACAAACATTAGCAGTGCACTGTTCCCCACTAGTGCATTAGCATTAGCCTTTTCCCTAAAATAAGCTTCTTAGCTATAAATTTATTAGCCATGTTTAGCACATTGAATTGAGGAAGTCAATATAATACAACATGCTAGTGATGCCCCACATGCTACTGACAGCATTTAGGCTAATATTAGCATTTTGGCTAATTTTAGCATATACACTAGTTTTAACATACTGAATGGAGTAAGTCCATGCTAGTCAACATGCTCCACATGCTATTAATATTACTTTAGCTATGCTTAGCCTTAATGCTAATGTTTAGCATCAGAACGCTGGGTTCCAACCAAACGCTGCCACACGTTGGCGGGCCCCGTTGAAATTTCTTCAGAAATGTTCTAGTTCCTCTTGTTGTGCTCCACAGGGTGGCGACAGATCACAACATAGACAACACCACAGCGATCCTAAGAGACTGGCTCATCGTGGTGCAGAATTACTACCATTATGTGGAGTGGCGACCTGATGACGAAAACAGGTAATGTAACGTACATCGAGTGTTTTTTTTGGTTTTTTTTTTAAATGATTTTTTTTCTTCTTTAAATGGGCCCATCTTTTTATGTCCCAGTGCCTTTGAGGACGAAGTGGGGCCAAAACACTGGAACAATCTCCGATATGAACACGTGATGAAACTTCGGCAGGCAGCGCTGGACACCGCCCGCGAGATCTGGGCCGACTATCTCCTGGTATGTTGGCGCCAAGTCATGGCACTTAAACTTCTGCTAACTATCAAAGTAATCTGCATTACTTTGGAAAACCTGTATTGATTTAAAGGGAGAGTTTGGATTTTTTCTGTGTTTCGTGGACAAGTTATTAGACATTAGTATCACAGATTAAGTAGGTACCACTTGTAGTGCAATACTTGTGAACTCAGCCACTAAGTCCTGTATGAAAGTACTTTTAAAGCCCAAGTGCTTCAAACATTTTCAGCATTCATTCATTTATTGTTGTAGAGGTTTTCTTTTGAAGTTAAATGTCTTTTGTATTCCTTATCAAACCAATCTTATTCAGAACACAAGCATAGTGGTTGATGAAATAGAGCAAATGTTTGTGCTTCCCTCTTTAAAAAAAAAAGAGGCTAAAATGCCCTGAACAGCTGTTTGGCTACCAGCTGCCCCACAGTTGCTGACTGTTAATGCGCTCTGACAGACTAAGGGAAAATATGGCAAAACATAAACTAACAACATATCCTTACAACAACACCCGTTTTAACCCATTACAACGAGAAGATCCACGCAGCGCCTGTGTGCTCGCTTCCCTCTCTCTGATCAAACCTCGTCGCTGATGAGTCATCCGCCGGCGGCCGGGGAGAGGAGAATGGGTGGGGGGATGCTTTCTCTGCAGGCGCGCACACGTTGATGAGTAATTGTATGTAAATATTTAGCCGCTCTCTTCGCTCTGTAGATGGCCGACTGTGACAACCTGCTCACTGACAGAGATGTGTTGTGGAAGCTGATGAGGGAAAACAAAACCATCGTCGCCCCCATGCTGGAGTCCAGAGCCGCTTATTCCAACTTCTGGTGCGGGATGACTTCACAGGTAATCGGAGATTTATTTTTAGTCCGCTCGAGATCCCGCGCATCTGTTTCAGTAAATATTCATTGCATATAGAAGATTCCTTGGTGTAAGGATTTTTATTTATGTAATAGAAGTTGAAGAATAAGTATTCTTAGAGTTGTTTTTGCCCTCCTGTTCAGCTGCTGCTCAAATGTTACACTGAGATATTTTTCTCTGCAATGTGACACTCTGACCAATCACGTCGTTCTTGAACCACTGCACACAGAGAGCCAACAGACTGTAAAGATTATGCATCCGAGAGCCTCAAAGACTCCCCAGATGGCAGATCAGATTTATGTTTCTTTTTTATGTGCCTGAAAACCTTTAGAGGAGGAGAAAGAGAACAGAGCAGCAAATGAGATGGAGACCAAACCCATCGCACATGTTCCAATTTGTGGTTTTTGGGGAGCATTGTTCCTGGGTCAAACTGCTGAGTCAAACTTAGCTGCTTGTTTGTCCAGATTGTTTCCAGAATCATCTTTAGAAAATTCCAATAAAAAAAAAAAAAGTGATTTTAATTATAAATCTAAATCCTTTTAAATCCATTTTAAAGTGGGAATATGTTTGAATATACACTGCCTGGCCAAAAAAAAAGTCGCCACCAAAAAATGGTCACACTCTCTAATATTTTGTTGGACCGCCTTTAGCTTTGATTACAGCCCGCATTCGCTGTGGCATTGTTTCAATAAGCTTCTGCAGTGTCACAAGATTTATTTCCATCCAGTGTTGCATTAATCTTTCACCAAGATCTTGTATTGATGATGGGAGAGTCTGACCACTGCGCAAAGCCTTCTCCAGCACATCCCAAAGATTCTCAATGGGGTTAAGGTCTGGACTTTGTGGTGGCCAATCCATGTGTGAAAAAGATGTCTCATGCTCCCTGAACCACTCTTTCACAATGTGAACCCGATGAATCCTGGCATTGTCATCTTAGAATATGCCTGTTCCATTTGGGAAGACAAAATCCATTGATGGAATAACCTGGTCATTCAGTATATTCAGGTAGTCAGCTGACCTCATTCTTTGGGCACACAATGTTGCTGAACCTAGACCTGACCAACTGCAGCAACCCCAGATCATAGCACTGCCCCCACAGGCTTGTACAGTAGGCACTAGGCATGATGGGTGCATCACTTCACCTGCCTCTCTTCTTACCCTGATGCGCCCATCACTCTGGAACAGGGTAAATCTGGACTCATCAGACCACATGACCCTCTTCCATTCCTCCAGAGTCCAATCTTTATGCTCCCTAGCAAACTGAAGCCTTTTTTTCTGGTTAGCCTTACTGATTAGAGGTTTTCTTACGGCTACACAGCTGTTCAATCCCAACCCCTTGAGTTCCCTTCGCATTGTGCGTGTGGAAATGCTTTTGCGTTCACAATTAAACATACTCCTGAGTTCTGCTGTTTTTCTTCGATTTGATTTGACCAAACGTTTAAG
The DNA here is from genome assembly GCF_003331165.1 of Xiphophorus hellerii. Lineage (NCBI taxonomy): Eukaryota > Metazoa > Chordata > Actinopteri > Cyprinodontiformes > Poeciliidae > Xiphophorus > Xiphophorus hellerii. The sequence goes on along the minus strand of NC_045676.1, from coordinate 23,726,002 downwards.
TAATCGCCGATCACGATCATTCAGGATTTTTTTCTGACCACATTTCTTCCTGGAAGACGATGGTTCCCCACCATCCTTCCAGTATTTAATGATGCGTTGGACAGTTCTTAACCCAATTCTAGTAGTTTCTGCAATCTCCTTAGATGTTTTCTCTGGTTGATGCATGCCAATGATTTGACCCTTCTTAAACAGACTAACGTCTTTTCCACGACCACAGGATGTGTCTTTTGCCATGGTTGTTTAAGAAATGAGGAGTTACTCATTGCATCAGCTGGGGTTAAATAACTTGTTGCCAGCTGAAAGACAATCGCCTATGCAGTACTTATCCAATAGGAGGCTTGTCCCTATTTGCTTAGTTAAATCCAGGTGACGACTTTTTTTTTGGCCAGGCAGTGTATATGATTCTGGTAAGAAATTTAGATATGCTTATGGTGGACATGTTGGTGTTTATGATGTATTGAACAGGAGACTTTAGTCTAACTCTTAAACGGGGGTATACGGTTATGTATTCTCCAGACACGTAATGCAATTTGAAAACACAAATACCTGCAGCTGTTGTGAAAATTGAAAAATAAGCTAATAGAAATTTGATGTCACGTTATAGCCGTATTTGACGCCTCTGTCTGAAAAGGAAATGACACGGGACACTCAGCAATGGGGAACTCTGACTGTGTGGTTTTGATGCCGCCATAGATAGTAGCTCTAAAGGACTGGAACTGGGTTAAATAAATCCTTAAATAAATTAGAAAATTATGTTTTTATATCTCACTGACTAAAAGTGTATGTTTGTTTTCTGACCTTGGTCATCCCATACTAGAGTGTTAAAGTAATTAAATGGTTCTTCAGACAGAAACTTATTTATGAGGATTTTTTTTATCAAGTATGGCTTTTATTTTGAGGCATTAGTGAATAATGGGAAACACCATAGTGCATGTCATATGAAAGAGAAATAAAGTCCTCATTATTTTGCTAACAAAAGAAAAAAAACATTGTTGAGGATTTTTGTGAGGATTGTTTTACATGCATTCATAAGGAAAATAATTTTTTTGTAGAAGAGGTAGAAAAAACTGAAAATTAATCACTGTTTCTTTAAGGATTGGTTCCACATCATGCTAAATTAATTTGGAATTAAGATAGTTGATTTATTTCTCAGGTGTACTGAAATTTTTGCTCCGTTCAGCTCTAAAGAAGCTTAAGGATATTAGAAAATTATTCGTTGGGTGTGCAGATAGCCCACATCCTCATTATGTTCCATTAGGGAGTATCTTCAGGGTTTGTCCACGCTAGCTTTAATAAAAACTCCAGCTGGTTCTGCTCATTAAATTAAGTTAAATTAAGAGAAAGCTCTGTGACATGTGTTTTCTTGAATATGCAAACACTTTTGCATAATTTAGATTTCTCAAACTCATTTTACCTAAGGTGTAAGTTTTTTTATTTTATTTTACATAGTTGGGAAAATAAGTATTGGAGACATTGCAGATTTTTCAAGCTTTTCTCTTATAATCTGTAATCTTCATCATACGTTCACCTCAACTGTGAGAGACAGAATCTAAAAAAAAAAAATCAGAAAATCAGATACATTTTTTTAGGAGTGCACCGATTTATCGGTGCCGATTTCCTTAATTTTGGGAGATCAGTGATTGGCCTATTTTTACGCATGAAGCCGATCTTATCCACCGATCTTATCTAGCTTGGCAAAGGTCTAAGAATCAACCACTGTCCTCTTTTGCTCTCCGGTGAGAAAGGTTTGACTGACAGACCGGCCCACCAAGTTATGTCTGCACGTTTACAATTTACAATAGTCACCCCACTGTTGCCAACTGCACAACTTTCTTGCCATATTGCGCAACATTTCAGACAAAAAAATTGGTATCGTCCAACATCGGAGTCGGCAGGTTAAGCTTTTTAAAAGATCAGTGATCGGCAAGAAAACCGCAATCGGTGCAGCCCTATTTTTTAAAATAGTTAATCTGCATTTTATTGCATGAAATAAGTATTTGATCACCTACCAACCTGCAGTAAATCCCTCCTGTTCTCCATTTGGTGCCTGTATTAAACACATCTGTCCACACACTAAATCAATTGGACTCCAACGTCCAACATGGACAAGACCGAAGCGCTGTCTAAGGACACCAGGGATAACATTAGGATGGGCTACAGGACAACAGTTAATCAGTTTGGTGAGAAGGCAACAACTGCTGGTGCAAATGGAGGAAACCGTTTTATGAAGGTCAGACTCCCTCAGACTGGTGTTCCAGGCAAGATCAGGCCTTGTGGAGCATTAATGATCATGTAAAGTGTAGAGGATCAGCTCAGAACTTCATGGGAGGACCTGGTCAATGACCGTGGAGGACTGGGTCCACAGTCTCAAAGGTTTCCATAGTAACACACTGTGCTGTCATGGATTAAAATCCTTCAGGGTGCACGTGTCCAGCCAGGTCCATCTGAAATTTGCCAGTGACCATCTGGATGATCCATTGGAGGCGTGGGAGAAGGTCACGAGGTCAGATGAGACCAAATTAGAGCATTTTGACATAAACTCCATTCTATGTTTTTGGAGGAGGAAGAAGAAGGATGAGCACAGTCCCAGGAACAGCATCCCATGCGTGAAGCTTGGTTGTGGGGCCATTAAATGTGAGAGTCTGGGCGACAGCCTCCGTCCCTCAGTAAAGGTATCGAAGATGGGTCGTGGCTCGGTCGTTCAGCATGACGGTAACCCGAAGCCGTAGATGCTTCTACGGTAACCCGAAGAAGCATCTCGAGGTTCTGGAGAGGCCTAGCCGGCCCCTAGACCCGAACCGTGTAGAAAATGTATGGATGGAGCTGAAAATCAATGTTGCAAAATGAAGAGCTGCGTGGAGGAAAAGGTCTAAAATCGCTGCTGCCATGGAAACCTGGTCAAGATTTCTGTGTCAGAATATTTTGTTCTATTGTAAATATTAAAGTCTAGAATTGGAGTAGGTATGTTACATTAGACGTTTATATAATTTAAACATTTAATTTCCTTTTAGAATTAATAAAGTCTTTTTAATCTGAATAAATTTTTTCGGTTGATGCATTGCTTTTTCTTTTTTGACAATTGTTCCCTCTGTTTTCGGATAACTGTGCAGCTGCAAGGATTTCTACTCTCACTTTTTTGACTTTTGGACAGTTGCTGTGCGTAACCATGGCAACAAGGAGGCTGAAAAGGAAGCTTCATGGATCCAGAGCCAGACCAAAGAGTGGGGAAAGAGGACATTCAAGCCTCTCCTCCGTCAATCTTAAAGAGCAAGGATCATATTCCAGACTCTAACATCTGCCTGACTTTCTAACCATGCAATCAGACGGCATTAAAGAGGAACGGCAAAAGCAAATGAGGTGGATTAGCAGTGCTTGCCAACAACTGTCATTCTGGACAAGTTGCTGTGGAATATCATCTCTGCTGCCCGGCTATTTAGCACGAGTCAGTCTCACAGCAACAGTCTTCGGTCAGAGGCTTTTTCAGATTCGTTGCAAGACTGACTGCTACTGGAGATCCCTCCTGGCCACAGCATCTCTGTCCAGCAACTCTTTGAAGATGCTGTATGAATCCCAATAACATTTAATTTTCCTTTGGGATAAATTAAGAATTTCTTAATTGAATGGATTTTTTTTCATGTTGTATTAAATGCTTATTTAATTCAATAAAAATACTAATTAAATTAAAAATCATACAATGTGATTTCCAGATATTGTCTCCTATAGTTGAGATGTACCTATAATGAAAGTGACAGATCTCTCTGTTATGTGCAAGTTGGAAAACTTAAATCAAATACTTATTTTCCCTACTTTACATTTACATACAACCTACCCAGCTGAAGCTGCAGGCTTTATTTTTAATTTTTAATTCCATTTTTTTGCATCCTCTCCCTAGTTACCCATAACTTCAAGGTCATGCCCACTTCCCTTTTGTGCTTTTTCAGTTGTCAGCAAATTCCTCTCATTAAATCAAAACCATGTTGTTTTTCAGGGTTATTACAAGCGCACCCCGGCCTACATGCCCATTCGCCGCCGGGAGCGCCGGGGCTGTTTCGCTGTGCCGATGGTCCACTCCACCTACCTGGTGGATCTGAGGAAAGAAGCCTCCAGTCAGCTGGCTTTCTACCCGCCACACCCCGAGTACAGCTGGGCGCTGGACGACGTCATTATCTTTGCTTACTCTGCTCGCATGGCAGGTGGGGAGGAAAAATGTAGCTGAGATTGCCTCGTCCCGTTTTTAATGCGCCTGCACATGTCGCATCGTTTGTCTTCTTTCCGTTCCCTCCCCTCCTCAGACGTGCAGATGTACGTGTGCAACAGAGACACTTACGGGTATTTCCCGGTGCCCATGCGTTCCCACGCTACCATGCAGGATGAAATGGAAAGCTTTTTGCACACTCACCTTGAGATCATGGGTGAGTTAAAGAGCTCAGTGAAACTGGGCCTTTTTTTGTTTGTTTGTTTAATTGTTTTTTTGTAAATGTTGACTGTCTGACACTGATTAGCACCACAGGGAAAGATGTATAAAAGAACTTGAAATAAATGTATTTTTGGATTGCAGTAGTAGAGAAACATAGAAACTCAACATCTAATTTTATTCAGTCAGAAAAAGAGTTTCACTAAGATTTTTTTTGTATCAAAATAACTGGTGGGACCCAAACTATTTTAATTAAATGCAACTGAAGTATTTTTGTTTTAAGTTGACTGGAGTTTCTCTGAATTTTTAGTAATTAGTAATCAGTGATGGCATAGTTACTTTGAAAAAGTAACTTTAATCGGATTACTGATTACTCCTTGAAAAAGTAACTCAGTTAGATTACTGACTACTTGATTTGGAAAGTAACTAAGTCACATTAAAAGTAACTTTTTTAGTTACTTTCAGCAGCCGCTAACAACAACGCTGTGAAAATTACATTGATCTTTGCCAATACTTAATTGTAAGCTATTTTATAATGGTAACATCAACAATGTGTCTCCACTTATAAGGTTGAACTGAAGGGGAGATTTTGTAATGGTTGCAGTACAAAAAAAAAAAAAAACGTTAGTAATTTGTGCATGTTTTTGTGTTTTATGCCATTTTTCAGGCATCAGGAACATGCATTCACATAAAACTGGCACAAAGCACACAGCACATATGTAGAGGGTTTATTTCAAAGCTCTTAGGTTATTCATTTATAGCCCCTGCTGTCTTCAGTGTTGACATGCAAACCGACTGAGAGGAGCTAATGAGTAACCTGAAGGCTTTCACATCGAGAAATCGGTTCAAAGCCAGATTACAGAACCATGAACATTCAGGTGGAGTTGAACCTCTACCGCTCCAGTCTACTGTACACCCTTATGATTTATTCAAATATAAATCATAAGGCTCCTGGGCCACTCAACAAAGTGCTTCACTTTCAGTCGGCTGTTTCTAGCTAAAAATGATCAGAGTTCACAACGAAAGAGGAATGTTTGAGGTGAGGATTCTTTAAATAAAAGTTCTCATAATAGAGATCAGGATCATTAGCAGGGCTGCACAATATTAGTAAATCGTGATGATGTTTGTGAACGTCACTTTGGGTTCGTTGCAAATCGCAGATAGTGAGTTAAAAAAAAAAGATTTATTGTGTCCATCTCGACATGCTGCTTCTGGCTACATCTGCTGTTTTCTCAAAGAAACGGCTTAGTTGTATTTTCTTTATGACTTTACCTTAACGCCTTGCTAAAGCACAGAAAGCTTCCCCAAATATAAATTGCACATGTTAAGCACTTGACTGTGTGGTGCTTATTTAATTGTCTAATATTTATGGCAGTTCAAGCAGTTTTTGCAGTATTGATCGTGTGGGCAGTATGACTGCGAAAACCGAGCTTTATTCATTGCGCAGCCCTATTTATTAGTAATTTTTAAAAATACTATGACCTGTACTATATTCAGTCTGATATTTATCACTGCGCTATTTGCAAAACTTTACTACCATAGAAAATATGAGGGTTTAAGGTTCTGGTGAGAAGTTTACATACAGAACATATACGCAAATAATTGTTTACATCACTGGAGGATTTAGGTCATCTTTTAATTTTTGTGACTTGTTTTGCTGGTTTGGAAAACCAAATAATATTGACATTTTGGAGCAGCTCAGGCCGAGTCCTGACTTTAATCACCTTGTGTGGAGTGATTAAAGTCACTCCTCACAATACCAAAGGAAAGAGGCAAAAAGCTGATCAGCAACTTCAGGAATGTTTTGATTGCTGTAAAGCCTAAAAAATATTTTCTATTGATTAGTTAAACTTGCGTTATTATGCCATTATCAATATTTCACTAGGTGAGTGCAACTGAATTCTCTGTACTGACAAAGTTACAGCTCTAATTTTACTGTTTTTCCTATTTTTACTTGTATAACTTATGATTTCACGCTCTTCATTTTGTGTTTTTGTAAACTTCTCTTCTTTTTTTCTTCTTCTTTTCTTCAACAGTGAATAATCCTCCATTGGAGCCCTCCAGCTTCCTGTCTCTTCCTCCCAAGCATCCAAACAAGATGGGCTTTGATGAGGTATACTCACACGCCACCTCCTACGGTCAGGAATACACATTAGCCGAGCGTGCGTGCGTGAGCGTCTGCATTCGTTTGCACGCAGGTCTTCATGATAAATCTGGTTCGTCGAGCCGACCGCCGCGAGCGAATGCTGAGAACTTTGTACGAGCAGGAGATCAGCTGTAAGGTCGTTGCTGCTGTGGATGGCAAGTATGTTTCCTCGTCGTCTTCCTCTCCTCCTTCTTGTTGTCTGTTCTTTTTTAGCACCTCTGGAACGTGTGCGCTCGCCTCCTGCAGAGCACCAAAACTGACATAAACAATCAGGTGAAAAGTAGCTCTTTGCATGCGCTTACTGCTGTTCTCGCTGTTTATTCTGCTGGAGGTGGGTTTACATGTTTCATCTGTGTAAATACAGCCGAAACCTAATATTCAAATATTTCTATTTCTTTTTTTTTGGCTGTGTCTGGTGTTTCATCAGACTGAACTATTCGTGTTTTACAACAGTTAGGATTACTATTATTTCTGTCTGCTAAAGGCTTCATAAAGATTAAAGATTTGTTTTACATAACTTTACATACATGAAGATCACTGAGACTTTAAGCAGTTTGGAAAAGCCTATGGGATGATGTCATGGCTTTGAGAGCTTCTGATAGGTTCAGGTAAATTGAGGCAACCCCTCAACACATTGCTTCCCTGTGTGACATTGTGAAAAATTCAAAGAAATCAAACAAGAACATGGAAGATATTTGCATTTCCACTGCAACTGTAATAATCCCCTTTCAGCTAAATGTTGTTCTTTCGTTACTGTTTCATTTTTTACTTCCTTCCTTTCTCTCATTTCCATCCTGTTACTTGTGGTTCCTTCCTTCCTTTCTTTCTAAGGTTGGTGGTGGCTGAGAAGGTAGACATTGGTCCTGTAACCTCTGTCCTTACTTTCTTTTGTTTTTCATTTTTTGTCCCCTCCTTCCTTCTTTCCAACGGTGTACAAATTTTTCAAAGTTTTTTTCTATCCTTCATTCCTTATCCTTCCTTTTTCTTGTGTTCTTTCTTCCTTTTTTCTTTGTCTACTTCTAAATCCTCCATACTATGGTGCACTGATAAATCAGCCCTAATTTTTGTTTAAGAGATCAGCGATCGGCTACTTGATACTTGATCGACAGACCCGCCCACCAGGTCTCACCTGCATGTTTGCAGTTAATAACCACCCGACTATTTTGCGGCTTTTCAGACTAAAAAGGATTGCATCGGCTAAAACTCGGAATCGAAAAGTCAGGCCTTTTAGACATCGGAGATCAGCCAGAAAACTGATCTCGGTGATTCTCCATGCTGTACAAATATCTTCCATACATTCATAGAGAATGTTTGGATTTTTGTTCTTTTAAACACACCTAAAGGAGTTTTAGGAAAGCTTGAGTTACGAGTATTGGGAGATTTTTACTTAATAAACAGAAGGTGGTATGAAAACCTTTATTTTGAAACTAAAATACCCCCTAATAATCACAGTAATGGCAAAAAAAACGGCAGACATCTCCAGGTACCAACACCTTAGAGCTACTTTAGTCTGTAGAAAAGTGAACATAAGCTTTGCTATAGACAGCATATTGATTGAACTCTAAAGGTCGCACGGTGTAATTAGTTCAGCTTTATGCTCTTCCAGATGAGCGGCCGGTTAATGCTCCGCTCTTTTTCCTGCTCCATAAGCATGTGGGGTGAACTTTATGATCTAGCTTACACTCAGTTGATTGGGTCCAACATCGCTAGAATGAGGGTCAGCTGTCCGCCAAGCGAGTCCTCGGAGTCCAAGCTTAACCTCTGTGGGACCTCATCAGTCGTCCTGGAAACCGTCCAGCCATCGGGACGCCCTAAAATACAAAAACCTGACAAATGCAACGCAGTTTTGGGAATAAACAAAAGTTGCGTTAAGATCATATAAAGAAGAAAAAAAACCTCCAGTGTAGCATATTTTATAAAGTTTGGACTGTGCGAGTCAATTATTATTATTTTTCCATTCATGTAATTTATAGATTTAATCTCTCATCTGTTTATATTTAATCCCATCTCTTTCTGCCAGAGCTCTGAATACGTCTGACATAGATTCCATGGGGATTAAAATGCTCCCGGGATACAAAGACCCTTATCACGGTCGGCCCCTCACCAAGGGCGAGCTGGGTTGTTTCCTCTCTCATTACAACATCTGGAAGGAGGTGAGACACTTGAACGCACCACAGGCATTTGGCTCCACCTGCACAAGGCTGATAACAGTTTGTGTTTAAACAGTAGATTGGTTCGTTGTTTGGAAACTCGATTTTCTCAGACAAATTATCAGTTCAGGATAGTATTCTTATGCACTTGTTTACGATTGAGAAAGACTTTGGATCAGGCATAAGAATATTACTTTATTACCTTTTTTTATGATTGAGTAGTAGTGACAGAAACATACTGACTGTATGTGCCACCATGTTGAGGTAGCTTTATTAGCCACCTTCAGCTCGTTTCCATATTCGGATCTGTTTTTTTTATTTTTTATTTTATTTTTTTCCCCCCATTTTTCACTTGGCAGGTGAGTTTCCTGCCCAACCAGGCAGATCATGGTCTGCATGGTCATTAGACCAGACGGCACCAAGTCCTTCTGGGAAAATGAAAACGGCATCTCCATAAAGCTAGCATAAAGCATCAAATTCTCTGAAGTGCTCCTGGTAGACGACCGTGTCTGGTTTTAGACTTGATGAAACACAATAGATCAGTTTTTCCCCCACATTTTTTTCTTCCACTTACCTTTCCATAAGTTTGCTGGCATACAACACAGTCAGCAGTGACATTTTGTAGCTTATGCTCTCTGCAGAGTCCCGCAGCTGTCGGGTCATTTTTGTAAGTCCTAAAACTGCATTAAAACAGTTTTTTTGTTGTTTTTTTTCTGAAATAAATTGCTTTTCAAATTTTACAAAACTAAAACCATGAAATACACCACTGTGTACATAATGCATCTATAAATGCTGTAGTGATGTTTGTTGAGACGCACCTTTTTAAAGCAGCGGTTTCACAAATCTAAATACTTTTAAAAGAAAATTTCCGCTAGGAGGGAAAAAAACTTTTAAGTTACAGTCGGTTTAATTGAACAAAATACAACAGGAGCCAAGTTTGAATCACTTTTGTTGTTTTCTTTTGTCTTTCACAGCTAGAAAATGAAAAAGAGGCATTGTAAAATGTTATTTGCTTCATTAAATGCCCTACTAAGTAGACATTGAGCTTGTTACTGCGGCTGAGCGCATCGGTTTATGGTTCGGAAAGACGCCTCCCGGTGCCTCGGCTGCTGTGAGAAACCTTTATTTCCCTGTGAACCCGTTCAGATCGTGGCGCGCGGCCTCCAGACGACCCTGGTGCTGGAGGACGACCTCCGCTTTGAGGTGTTCTTCAAACGCCGGCTCCAGGCACTGCTGCAGGAAGTGACCACGCACAAACTGGACTGGGATCTTATGTGAGTAAATAGAAATAACTCAGATTACTCCAAAATAATCCCTCCTGTCATCCATGATGTCTCTACTGCCGGCCACCACACATTCGGATGGTTCGGAAATGTTCTGTTTTAGCGTTTTACTAGTGAGCACAGACGCTGAGCATCATCTCAGGAAAAAATTAAGTTGCCGAGTTTATTTGATTATCACATTTTAGCAGAAAGGCAGTTCAAAGTGCTTTACACTTTACACAGGGAAATGTGATGCAGTGGCAAATTATGGAACGAGCAATAAACATTACTGTTTGCCAAATGCCATCATCAAGACCGTAAAGCAAATGTACCTCAAACATATGGATTACTGTCCTAGTTCTAATTAATCAAGGCCTGCTGAAAGCAGCTGGGGGTTTTAGCCTTCATTTACAGGAACTCAGTTTTTCTGCGGTTTTGCAGTTTTTTGGAAGTTTCTTCCATATTGAAAACCGAATGCTGCTTCTCCATGTTGATGGAGTTTAGATAATGTATGTTCACAATGTTTAATCTGATATTTTAACAACCATCATTCTTTATTAGACTGTAATGATATGGATGTGATATTTTAAAACATACGCATAAGACTGTGGTGGCCATGGAAAAGATGAGTAAAAAGATTTAAAAAATAACTAAAAACTATTAAAATGAATGTTAATTCAGTTGGGGGGGAATCAGGTTAGGAAAAAAAAAAGTTTTACAATAGCACCATTCCTTTTATACATTTATCTGAAGCATATTTTAAGTTTAAAATGTATGTCCTCTGAGCAGGATCATAAAAGAGGTTAATAAAATCCCCATAGCTCTACGTTGAATCATAATGTTTCCATAAGAGCCGTAACATCTGCTCTTTATGCTAACCGGGAAAAAACCTTCGGTAACACTTTATTTGAAGAGGTGACATGACATAACATCTCTTATGAACATGACGGAGTCTTTATGAATGTTTATGACTGTTGTCATGAAGTGTCATTCGGTAAATAATGACACTTTTACGTTGGTATCACTGTTGCCTTGCAGCAAGAAGGTCCTGGGTTCGATTCCCGGCCCGGGGTCTTTCTGCATGGAGTTTGCATGTTCTGTGCATGGCGGGTTCTCTCCGGGTTCTCCGGCTTCCTCCCACAGTCCAAAAACATGACTGTCAGGTTAATTGGTCTCTCTAAATTCTTCCTAGGTGTGAGTGTGTGTGTGTGGTTGTGTGTCCTGTCTCTGTGTTGCCCTGTGACAGACTGGCGTCCTGTCCAGGGTGACCCCGCCTCTCGAACGTTAGCTGGAGATCGGCACCAGCACCTCCCGACCCCACTAGGGGAGAAGGGTGTTAGAAAATGGATGGATGGATTCTTAAATCTCTAAATTAGCGTCATTATTTGGTAAATAATGACACTTTAATGCAAAGTTGGCAAAAATGTTTTTTTTTTCATAAAAAAATTTATAGTGGGAAAAAATTAGGTTTGTTTCTGTAAGTTGGTAAATGTGTATTTTATGCTATTAAAATACTGGTTATGTGGTGAAAATACTTGGTTATTTCTAAATCTAAAAGTTTTGCATGAACTATTGTTTCACAAGATGAAACAAAAAAACAAAAAAACTTTTTTTCAGTTTTAATTGGTAATCTGACCAATGGTTGCTCAGATACATCGGACGGAAGCGGATGCAGGTGGACCACCCGGAGAAGTCCGTCCCAAACGTCCACAACCTGGTGGAGGCCGACTACTCCTACTGGACGCTCGGCTACATGTTGTCTCTGCAGGGAGCCCAGAAGCTCCTCATGGCCGAGCCCCTGAGCAAGATGCTCCCCGTCGACGAATTCCTCCCAGTCATGTTCGACAAGCACCCCATGTGAGTCCAACCCGTCTTCTCTTTGCCGTCCTCCGGGTGGCGCTCTTCTTTTATACGACCCCCGTTTTCTGCCCCGCCAGTTCGGAGTACATGGAACCCTTCGAGCGGCGGGACCTGCGGGCGTTTTCCGCCGAGCCGCTGCTGGTGTACCCGACCCACTACACGGGGGAGGCGGGCTACGTCAGCGACACGGAGACGTCCGTGGTGTGGGACAACGAGACCGTCAAGACGGACTGGGACCGGGCCAAGTCGAGGAAGACGCAGGAGCAGGGCGAGCTGAGCTTCAAGGCGCAGAACTCGGACGTGCTGCAGTCCGAGCTGGAGAACGTGAGCGCACGGGACGAGCTGTGAAGAAGAAGAAGGAAAGGGAGAAGTAGAGCTCCGACACACGGATACAAGGGAGACTGAAAAAAAGCTGTGATGCAGAGTACAGAGGAAAGTATGGAGGGAACATGATCAAAAAGAGACTGAGAGGCAGAGCTAATGGAGGCTTAGTTCACCAGGAAAAAAACAGTTTTCTTATAGATTTCTCGCTCCACTAATGGATCTTTCTCCTGAGAGATTAGATGTCGAGTTAACTCTTGAAGAGTCCGCTAACACCTTCTGGTTTATTTATTGCAGTCGATACAAATGTCTTGCTTTAAGTGTGGTCCAGTTATTTTATTTTTGTACATCAACTTTTCCGAAACTAATGCAAACGTTCACTTAGACTTTCTGTGCATCTGAAAAGAAAACGAGAATGTGTATATGTATATGTAGGGCTGAAACAAGTGGATTAATCGATTATTGGAATAATCATCTAATTTAGCAATCGATTAGTCGGTAAAGGGAGTATACAGATTTGTTGAAAGAACAACATGCTTAGAGCAGTAATGAACTGTAAAACAGAATATGCATTTTGCCTTTAAGATGAAAAGAAAAACACTTTTTCAGTAAATATGTTCAAAACTCCTGAAGAGGCATTTTTAGCTTCAAATTCTAGTTTGCAGCCCTACAAATATGCAACCTTACCTTATTGTTAATTTAGGAGTATATTTTGGGTCAAAATAAATAATTAGATCACATTTTATTTTGCATGGACTGACTCTGCAGCTCCGCGGGTGTTTACGTGTGTGAGCTCCTGCATGTCCACAATCTGTGGCCATTTAAACCAAGAAATGTTATGTTTTTGTTGTTTTTTTACTTTTTTTTATTTTTAGGATTAATGCAGATGATGAAAGGAATAAAAAAACAGTTGTAGAAGAAATATATTCAATTGTTCTTGCTTTCTGTTTTGGATGTATCTTGTTATTCCTGCCTGAGGTCCTGACACCAATGTTTCTCTGTTAGTGTCTCTTATCGTCTTGTTTAAGGTAAACCTCTGACATCTCTTTTGTTTTTAACGATGAATGTATCCGAGTCTCTTCGTGCCAAAGAAACATTTTCACGTTTGGACAGCAGCAGATTTGATTGTCTCTGTGTTTTTTTTTTTTCTGCTCTTGACGTTTTGCCAGATTTATTCGCAAACCAGCAGCTTGTGTTGCGTGTTTGTATAAATTTGCAAATATAGATTTTTATTTTTAAAAAAACAAAGTCTCAGCTTTGTTTTCTGCACGTTTTTCTTGCCAAAGGTTACCGCTTTATAGAAGCATTCAAAGCCCTTTTAAACATTGTGTCGACAACCGCAAAGTTCAATTTATTTTATTAGGATTTAATGTGGCTGAGACACACAATGCAGAGCATAGGTAAGACGTTTTACAAAATGTTTTTCTATTTTTTTTCTTCTTACAAATAAATAAATGTCTGTACAGTGTGTATAAAAAAATATTCATACTTTTACATGACCAATAAAATGTGCCTTTCTTTTTTTTAACAAAAAGTGAAAAACTGATTTCTACAAAATGACATAAAAATATTTAACTTAAAATAAGCGACTGTGTCAATATTCGCCCTCTTTACAGTGACGGACCTAATTCGACAGAGGGTCAGTCGACTGCTGCTAGCAGCCTCACAACAAGTTGAATACAGACAACTTGAGTGCAGTGACTGTGTCTCCAGATTGTAGCGTAAAGTAAAGAAGAAGAAAAAAAACTAAACCAAATGTACGCTGATGGAGATTGTCATTGATCCGGGACATAATTATCCTAAGTGGTTCAGTAGAAAGCTGCTGGACGTCTTTGTTTCTTGAGCCCTGAAAGCCATAAACACACAGAGCTTGACTGGAAAGGTCAATAAGGTGCATTGAGGTTTGTGGGAGAAAACACCTAAGCATTCAAGAGCGTAGCAATACTTTTGCGAGACACTTTAAATCAAACGGAAAAGAAAAGAAAACGTCCGAGGCGTCAGCTGAAGCGCCAGGACTAAAACATCTGGACTGAATATTTCAGCCCAAGCCAACCCACGGTGCAGCTCAGACTTCTTTTAATTACCACTTCCTGGTATTTGCCCTCTCCGTAATTACATAATGGTCAGTTTGGATTACAACAGGCCACAATTACTTATCCGCATTGTGTGTTTCTGTTCTCATTTGTTATTCATTGTTGACCCGTGGAGCTCGCTCTTTGTGTTTTGCCTGCTTTACAGATTCAAAAGGAGAGAGAAGAAAAAGTTTCCTACTTAATTCAGGAGCAAGAAAGACTGATAAATATATATATATAATTAGACTGAGAAATAATGTCTTTATTAAGTGTTGGAGAAACGAGTACACCACTGTGCATTATCTCTGTAATGATTCAAGTCGCTATCACCCTTCATGCAGTAATTGCATTTCTTCTCAGCTGAGCAGTGGGGTGTTTGCTCTGGTGTAACGTTAAAGCTTTCAGTTTGCATTTGATTTGCTGTATTAAAAAACACAGACCCCCGCTGTTGCAAATCAAACATCACTAACCCAGTGCTGCTTTGTGTTTTTTTTAAAAAAAAAAAGATCTTTTGTGAATGAGTGCGTTGCTTTATGTTCTCCTTTTTAATTCAATATATGGGGTTTTTTTGGGGGGGGGGGTTAGACTCTAGTGTATATTTGCATGTATAAAATGCTGCCACCGATTACTGAAGGCAAACTGAACCAGCCCTGGTCACGGACCCCTCCCACTGAACACCAACAGAATGTCTCTAATAATGGACGAAATAATGTGAAATAGAGCCTTTCTGACAGAATGAAGTTGGCTGAAAAATCCCCAGAAAGTCAAAACAATCTGCCCAGGTCTACAGAAAATCTGGAATAGATGAGAAACTTTGACATCTGTCTGTCTGGAAAGGATTGCAAACACTTTGGGGAACATATTGACACAAATCCTTTGCAGTTAATCAGGAACAGAGCGTTTGATTTGTTTTTCTTATTATGAAGTGTCGTCAGAACTTGGCTTGTCAATGGTCATAATGTTTTGGCCAGTATTACTTGTAAAAATCAGTTAATCTTTGACTCATTCAAACTTGGTCCCAACCTCAAGGTGTCCAAACATACAGGGGCGCAAAAAGGGAGTAACCCTATATCCACTGCATAGGGGCGCCCAGCTAGAGGGGGCGCCAAAGCGAAGGAGGAAATGTGTGTTTTAATGGCGTTTTCTGAATTTAACAGCTGTCTGTGAATGATTTTATGACTGCATAGTACGATATATATTACACAATGTTTCTTTTGATTTTGATCTAGCTGATCACCTCAACCTGGACCCCGAAGTCCCCCTGAGGCCCCAAGAAGTACACACAGTGAGAGTAGCTCCACTGCGAGCACGTGCTGGACATGTTGCCTTTCATTCCCATGTTTCTCCCTCGCGTGCGCGTGACAGCCTGGATGAGCTGTTGAAGGGAAGCCAACAGGCCAACAGGCGCTTCTGAAAAATTCCCCCTGACACACAATTTAATGTCATATTACAGCTGAGCGACAGGCAGAAACGCGTTGGCACCGGTCCCGCGAAGCGGAGCTAACGAGCTTTGGCATGCAATTGTGCGCACTTAGATGTTAATGT
Organism: Xiphophorus hellerii; assembly: GCF_003331165.1. Taxonomy (NCBI): domain Eukaryota; kingdom Metazoa; phylum Chordata; class Actinopteri; order Cyprinodontiformes; family Poeciliidae; genus Xiphophorus; species Xiphophorus hellerii. The sequence continues at coordinate 23,710,232 of NC_045676.1, read as the reverse complement.
CCAAAAGCCACGTTTGTGTGCGTCTCGCCACGGGAGTGTTTCAGTGCGTGTGACGTTTGTGACTCAGATGAAAATCCTATTAGATCTCTTGCTTCTCCCCCACTTCTCTCTCTCTCTCTCTCTCTCTCAGATTAACCTGGGTGTTTACAGTGTTCGGCTGCCTCTGTGGATCAGTAAGCGTGTTTTCCAGCCTGCAACCCGGGGTTCACTAGAACCAGCATCAAACCGCGGCGACTTTCTTTCTCGGCTCATTTCCTCGCCTCTCTGCCGCATGCTGGCTTTTAAATCACCCTGATAGCCGGGCCCAAAAGATTCAGTGTTGTGCTTTAAAGGTTTAATGCGCAGACACTTCTGTGAAAGTGGGAGGTGTGTGTGTGTGTATGGGTGTGTGGGTGTGTGTGTGTGTGTGTGCGGGGTGGGGGGTTGAAACAGGGTCATTGGTCTCACTCGACGCTTGTTTCAAACCTATCTAACTCCATTTTGCATTTTCCCACAGCGTTTCTTTCTCCCCCACTGTGCACGTCCGTCCTCGCGTTGCAATCCAATTTGTCCTCCTCTCCTTTATCCTTCCTTTCCTCCCCTCCCTTCTTCGTTTGAAGTAATAAGATTTTCTGCTTTTCAGCGGAGAGTTTTAGAAACACACACACACACACCCACACCCACACACACACCCCCACACGCACACCCACACACACACACGCACACGCACACCCCAACACACACACACCCCCACACACACACCCCCCCACACACACACACATTGAAAAGCAACCTCTACCCCTCAATTACTGCGCTGCCACACCTCCAGCTATCTCTAATCTCCTTCGGTGGACCTCGGAGTGCAAGGCTGAAACAAATTACAGAGCGGGGCGAGGAGGCAGCGAAAGGTGTCACTAAAAATAACAAACTTCTCAGGATTCAAAGAAAGCAAGAAAGCAGATCAAATAAAAACAAGGATGGTTTGACGGAGGAGGAGGGAAGCTGCGGATTTATCTCTCGCAGGAGTTTGAGGAGTTTCAAGGAAAGGTGAGTCATTTGTGAGAGATTTAGCTTCCGGGGCGCGCGCACAGATTGATGTGCTATTAAATTAGCAAAATGACAAAATGAAGCTCAGCGCAGATCAGGCGCCATCGATCGGCTTCCAAAAGAATAAAAAGAAGAAGCTGGACCTAATAGTTGGGAGATTGCTTTTTTTTTTCTTCTTCTTCCAGTTTTACAATTACAGCAAATTGTCATTCTCCGGCAGGTGAGGTGCGATGCTGCTCAAAATTTCAAACGTAACTCTCCCCATTGACGTCGGTCCCGGGCGCTCCAGTCCAGGAGCCTCTAACGGATTTGGCACAGCTCGGTGCCAGAGAGACAAATCTAATTTGTGCAGTTATCGCTGTCAATTCCCGCCCTGCAGAAACACAGGCTGGATCAAACACATCAAGCTTTTCTCTCTCTTTTTTTTTCCTTCAATGGTAAAAGCTGAACTTTATTTTTGTTACTGATTTTTAATTATTCTGAAATTTAAGTGCTTTTATTAGTTTTGTTGTTATCATACCTTACATTATATCCCCCCTCACACACACAGAGATACAGCTTTGACTTTAATAAGTAACTCGGTTAGCCGGTGAGACAGCAGAAGTGTCTCTTTCTGGTCTCTGATGACCTCAGCTGACCCCCAAAAACAAAACACCGATCAATGAAATCCACAGTTTTAATGGAACATCTTCAGCTAAATTTCAAATTGAACACAAAGCACAAACTAAAACGTAATCTTCTGACATAAATAATTTAAATCAAACCTCTTGAATGGTGTTGAACAAGGAGGAGCGCAAATATTTACTCACAGAAAGAAAGGATTGAACTACCCAATCTTCCCGATCTCTTTGTATTGCCACGCTGTTCTTAATTCCTCCCTAACTAAGCTGCACATCATGTTTTCTTGGTTTTCAAATCCCTCAGAGTTAAAGTCAAAATGTAAGTCTCATCTTGTGAACTGGTGTATCAGGACGAAAGCTGCTGTAGTGAAATGTCTCCGTACCGCTCACAATGTTTTTTCTCATTTAATAACATCGTAACTATAAACTTGCATGTTTCATTTTGTGTGATAGACCTGGAAAATAACCCATTTAGAGCCGCATGACAGCTGCTGGAGCGCGTAGTCGTAATGTAACCAAATGGAGAGACGTTTAAAGGTGTATTGACACATTTTTAGGGAGGTCTTCCCCATCGCTGCCCGCCAACATGGTGGACCTGTTCCTAGGCCGAGTCCTTGTAGAGAACAACTCGGACCAGGACGAGCTCAACACGGAGCGCGAGATCATCGGGATCCTGGAGAACCGCGTCCTGCTGCTCTTCTTCGCGTCGGCCGAGTGTGAGAAGTGCCAGAGGTTTGTGCCCGTCCTCCACAGCTTTTTCAGGAAGCTGAAAGATCCAGCGTACATCGAATACCCCAAACTGCTCGCTCTCATCTACATCAGGTCCGCATCTTCGTCTCTCTGATGTTGTTGTTGTTGTTTTTAATCGCCTTTCTCAACACCGGCTTCCACTACTGACTCTCTGACATGATTTCTGTCTTTCTTCTTCAGCTTGGACCAATCTGGGGAGCAGCAGAAAAAAATCCTCAAGGAGCTCCACAAAAGGACTTTGTTTTTGCCGTTTGAGGACCCGTACAAAAAGTAGGTGACTCATGTTTTTAAAAAAATATAAATCAATCAATCAATCAACCAAATTTTATTTGAATAGCACATTTCAGCAGCAAGGCATTTCAAAGTGCTTCACATCATTACAAACACAGAAACACAAAGCAACATAGAATCAACAATCAAAACACGGCATTAAGTCAAGTTCCATCAATAAATTTGTAATTGATTACGTTTCAAATACAATCCTGAAAAGGTGGGTTTTTAGCCGAGATTTAAAGGAAGTCAGTGTTTCAGCTGTTTTACAGTTTTCTAGAAATTTATTCCAAATTTGTGGTGCATAGATGCTGAATGCTGCATTTTATGCATGCTGCTAAACACATAAAATAAATTAGTTTTAATAAGTTTTGTGACCTTCCATGTTGCGTAGGGAGCTCCAGGCCATGTTTAAGGTGAAGGACGTCCCGGCGGTGGTGGTCCTGCGTCCCGACGGCTCCGTCCTCTCTCCGAACGCCGTGCGGGACATCTGCCGCCTCGGCGCTGACTGCTTCCGCAACTGGCAGGAGTCGGCGGAGCTGGTGGAGAGGACCTTCATGCTCAACGAGGCGTTCGACGATCCCAACCTGCGGAGCGCCACCGACCCCGTGAGGAGGCTCAAGTACAAGACCGAAGACGACAAGAGGAACAAGAGATGGTGGAAGTTGTGGGTGAAGGGAAAAGACGGAAACGACGAGGAGGAAAAAGACGAAGCCTGGGACATGAAGAGAAAGAATGGAGATGGAGGAATTTGGCGAAAGAGATGAAATAGTTTTTTTTATGATATAGGCTAACTTTTTTTTTGCTAATTCTGTACATCTAAAAGGAAACCACTCCTGTTGTTGCTGCTGTGACCCAACATTGTTTTCAAGAAATCTGAGATTATAGACTATACATTATATGTTTAAGAAAAAAATTAAATGGTCCATATATTTTTTTATAGATAAAACACTCAAGAACGGTACAAAGACAGTAATTTAAATTATAATTATTTTATAGGTTTTCTGGATAAAAATGTCGGCAAAAAAGAGATAAAATACCAAAGATAAGAAACTAAAAAGTAAAGTTCACTTTACATCAAACATTTTTGAAAAAATTCTGTTAAAACAGAGATAAAACTCTTTAACCTTGTATATGCCAACGTTAACATTTATACACTAAGCATAGGAATAAAACTGATACCAGTAAATAAAAATGTTTTAGTTTTCTGTCTATTTTTGACCTAATGTTAGCACTATAGCTGAGCCAGATATAATGCTAACATAGAGCTCAACTATATTATAGCTAAGCTAGCTACTATAGGAGCTATACTAGCTAGCTCAGCTGCAGTAGCAATAGTAGCTAGCTCAGCTAAGTTCAAAGGATATTAGTGGGAATATTAATGTATTTATTTTGGTTAATATATGGAGATAACCATGGAAAGTGTGTCCATTGGTTTTCAAGATTGTTGTTGCTAATGTTGCTTTACATGTAGAAAGTTGTAAAAGTAACTCTTGGACAAAAGTAAAGTAAATATTAATATTTCATGTGCTAAAGTGTCGTTTATAAAGAAAAACTGAATAATTTTGTTTTATGTCTGTGTGACTGAACCCACACGTTTCACTTAGAGCTTTTAGGATTCATTTTTGCTGTCAGATTCAACAAATAAGAACAACATTGAAAGTTTTATCTATATATGAAACTCAGTTCATTAAATGGAAGCAGTGTTTCAAGATTAATTATGTCAGACTCATGTATTAGCCATTATTTCTGTTTAAGGTAATACTCCACTGACATCCAACGGAAACACATTTATGAATATGATATTAGATCAGATCAATAAAATCATTAATACAGACGATTAATGAAAATCACACATGACACCATGGCTGTTACAGGCTGTTATTTCAAACTGTCCTTTTAGTCAGATAAATGTGTTTCTGTGGAACCCATACTCTAATTTATTGAATATGACACACTACTTGTTAAGCATTGGGCTTTTCCTTTGCAGACATTCCTTAACAGCATTCAAGTAATATTTTGAGAGTAAACTATTAAATCAAAACGGTTCATGTTCATTATGAGCTGCTGTCATTTGGATGAATCAAACTGTCCGTAACCTCGCTCCTGTACGAATCCCTAAACAATAAACCTTTTGTTGCTCACTTCGTTAAGGTCTCATTTCAAAACATTTCCAACATATCTCTGTGTTCAGACAGCTCAGTCTCTGGAAAGACTGTGAGCACTTCATGTCCCCAGCTCCTCTGGTCACCTTGTCTTTATGTCCCTCCTGTAACCAGACAGAGGACGGGGGCGGAGCCTCCAGGACTGAAAGCCAAGACGGAGCCAGCAGCTGGTAGCAGCACCAAGAAGAACGAGGTGAAGCCAGAGGGAGAACGTGACTCCGACTAATAGGCTGGGGCCTGTTTCTGAAGGCGTCCAGAGAGAGAAGGTTTGGGAGAAAAACAAAGCCAGATGTGAACGTTGTTCTGTGTCGGATCTGCTGCCTTGAGGGGAGATAATACAGGTGAGCAACTGTGAGGATTATCTGATTTAGCAGCAAGTGAGATTACATATGTGAATAATACATGTCTGTAAGTAGGGCTGAATGGAAATAGAAACTGACATTCAAAACAAAGCGGTTTTCACCCAGTGAGGAATCTTTCTTGAGTTACGTTTAGATCAAGAATAAATGTATTTTTAATTAATTTACTTATTTTTGTAGAACACCATTCCTTTTTGGTTCGCTGCCAAAATATCATCCTCCTATTAAAAGAGTGAATGAAATGGTAAAGTGCAGGGGGGGTTCTACTGCACACATCATCTCAGGCCTATGTACCACTTCAAACTACTTTAACCTTATGTAATATTTTTTATTTTATTTATTTATCTAAAGTTGAATTTACAGTTACTACTCTGCTAAAAACACAAAACCTCACCAAGTATTTTTGGTCTAGTTTTTAATGCAAATATCTTTGTTTGTACACTTGAAATTAGACAAAACTGATTGACAAGTAACTTTTCAGCAAGACATAGGCACTTGTTTTAAGTCAAGCTTTTTTAAATTAAAAGTACTAGTTATAAGTGAAATGATCATGTATTATAATATGTGAAAAATGTCTTGTTCCACTAGCAGATTACTTCATTTATGAATAGTACCTTTTCATGAATGTTAAAGAAATATATTATTACTTATAATATAGTATTCTTGTCTTGTTCCACTTTCTCAATATTAACAAATTCATCAATATTAAGAAATTATTTACATAAAACAAGCTTTTATATCTTGCTGTAAGGTTACTTGTAAATTAACTTAGTCTTATTTCAAGTGTACTAAGATATTTGTACTAGAAACTAGACCAAAACTACTTGGTAAGGTTTTGTGTTTATAGTGCAGGTACTTTATTGACCCATTTTTAAAATTGTCCGTTCTTCTGCTTGTTTGGATGCGGTTTGAGCAAGACACAAACCAGGACAATGCAATATATCTACTGCATTCTGCAGCGTATTGTTTACATTACTGCTAACGTCAGCACACACAGCAGGATATTTTTTTCTCCCTCTCATCTTCCTCGCCCAGCGACGCCTCATCATGGTGGACCTGTTTGCTGACCGGGTTCTTGTGAAGAACAACAAGGACCAGGACGAGCTGGACACGGAGCGCGAGATCGTCACGCGTCTGCAGAACCGAATCCTGATGCTCTTCTTTGCCTCTGCTGAATCCGACACCTGCCAGCGGTTCGCTCCCACGCTTCACGACTTCTTCAAACAGCTGACCGATGAGTTCTACGTGGAGCGCTCCGCTCAGCTGGTGCTGCTCTACGTCAGGTGCTCCACTCGAGCATTCGGGGAGACGCTCCTTCCTTCCTCCAGCTTCGCTCTTGCAAATGCGGGATTGCTTTCCTAGAGTTTCTGCACCCGAAAATCTTACGTTTCTTAAATCGGGATGTGTGCGCCTACAGAAGCCCTTTGGCTTACAGTTCTGATCGGGTTTATTGGTAATTCTAACTGTCCATTCAGACAGTTACACAAAGTTACATGAATGTTTGTACTTCAGACAAACCTTTTGCATGATTGGGCAAACTTTGTAATTTTTCTTTTTTGGTAACACTTTATTTGAAGGGGTGTGCATAAGACTGACATGACACTGTCGTAAACATGACACCTGTTATGAACATGAAGTTGCCTTCATAGATGTTTATGACTGTTGTCATTTGGTAAATAATGACACTTAATGCAAAGTTGCACTAAAAGTTGCATTAAATGTCCCTTAAAAGAGCCAACTTTGCATTAAAACTGTCATTATTTCCCAAATAGCACATCATGACAACAGTAATAACCATTGGTGAAAACTCCTTCATGTTCATAACAGGTGTTATGTCATGCCTATGACAGCATTATGTCAGTCTTATGTACACCCCTTCAAATAAAGTGTTACCGTTTACAAAAAAATTTTTTTTTAATGCGTCTGCATGTAGATTCTGCAGTGGCAGGCATCATATTTAATTTGATTCAAGATGACTCCTTATTGTTCAGTTTTACTGCACTGTCGTTTAAATAAACTAAGTCCTTATACACAGCTTCTGCAAACTTAAGAACTGACCTTCAGTGCTGTGTTGTCTTTAAAAGATTTTTTTTTATTTACCCAGTGAACACGATATCGTCTGCACATTTTATGCAATTATTCAAACTATGTTAGCATTTATTGCTGGTGTCGTTATAAATAATCATGCCAGTAGTTTTGCCAAGCATTGTGCACGTATTTGCAACAATTTCTGCACAAAGTTGTACATTATTGCAAACAGAAAGACACATGTAAAGTGCTTGTTATTATCCATTTTAAAGGCTACGGCTTAAAGCTAATCAAAACACAAAAACCTAAGTCCTGCTTCATAATAGAGAAGAAGAAGAATGCTAACTTTACAGTAGTTCAGCAGGCCAAAACCAAGACCCTCCAAAGTGTCGGCTGTAAAAGGTTGTCGCTTGATTAGGTTGATCACACAACGTTGCATCAAAGGTCGCTACTGAGGCAACCAGTTGATCATCTGCGTGCCACTTTGCGTTGATGCAGTAATTCGTGCTACGTATTGAGTGCATTCATACATTGCACTAACCTGGTATTTCTCTATTAAAAATCACTCTTTTGTTGATTTTATATAAAACACCAATTTGCCGAGACACTAAATTTTGGCCACATTTATCTAAATTAACATCCTGGAACACTGTAAAAACAAATCTGTATAATATATGAGTGTCAAATTCTGAATTAAAATAGTCAAATTACTTATCTTGTCATTGATTTTCAAAGTTAATGAAACACAACTGTACATTTGAATACAATAGGGAAAGTTATTTGGGGAAATCTCTAACAATCTATTTCTCCCCCCCTTCCCTTTTAATCCCCGTCAGTCTGGATCAGTCAGAGGAGCAGCTAGAAAACTTCCTGAAAGAGCTCCCAAAGAAGTCCCTGTTCCTCGCCTACGAGGATCCTTACAGAAGGTGTGTGGCGATGAATATATTCACGAGATGAATTCATAAAGTCATCACGCGTCAACGTATGCGCGCCCGCAGGGAGCTGGAGACCATGTTCGACGTGAGAGAGGTTCCCACCGTGGTGGTCCTGCGTCCCGACTGCTCCATCCTCATCCCCAACGCGGTGGAGGAGATAACCCGCCTGGGTCCGGACTGCTACCGCAACTGGCACGAGGCGGCCGAGCTCATCGACAGAAACTTCCTCACCAAGGAGGACTTTGAGGACAAGTCCATGCGCAGCTTCACCGACCCCGTCAGACGACTCAAGTACAAGGTGGAGGACGAGAAGAAGAAGAAGAAGGAGGAGGAGAAGAAGAAAAAGAAGCAGCGGCGAGGCTGGGGCGTAGGAGGCGACGAGGGCGAGGAAGCCGGAGCAGACGATAGGGACGGTGGAGGGTCGATGTGGTGATGGAGAGAACGATGCTGTGAATTTGTCCCAAAGTTGCTGCTTTATTAGAGTTTGGAAGCTTTTTTTTTTCTACCCTTGTAAGAGTTCTGTTGCATGGCAAATTTCATAATAAATATGTTGTTTATGGCATTTTAAAAAAATGATTTTCTTTTTTATTATATATTAGGTGTCATGTTCCAAGCTTTTCTGTGTATTTATTTAGAGTTTTCTATGTCTCTGAGTCTCCGTGCTGTCCTGTCCTCCCCTTGATTGTTCCCTGGTGTCTCTCGTTTCCTTGATTACCCTCTGTGTATTTAACTCCACCTGTGTTCCTTGTTCCTCGTCGGGTCCTTGTTGTGTGTCTAAGAAAGTCGTGTGTTGTCGTCTGTCCTGGTGCTACCAGTGCTGAGCCTCTGCCTTCCGCTCTGCTGTGCTGCCAGGATTTTGGACTTTGTTTTGGATTTGTTTGCACCTCATTTCTAATTCTTAAATCACCATTATCATCTCATCCTGGGTCTGCTGCGTCTGCCTCACCATTTACACCACTGCACTACATGACATTAGGTGAGTGGAAACAGATCATGTGCAGGCATAATAGAATAGAATAGAATTACTTTATTCATCCAAGCAGGAAAATTATTTCGCAGTTACAGCAGCATAGAGACAAGACACACAACATCCACCACTGAGTAGCAATGTAGACAAAATAAAAATAAAATATAACATGCTGTCAATATATAAAGCAGCTTAGAGCAGACCTTGCAAGGATTCAAAATGCAGAACAGAATATATATGTACAGCAAGTGTGCCACAGTGCAGTTGTGCGAAATTGGACTGATTAGTGCAGTTTGATAAATATCAAATCATGCCTTGCAAACGCATTGACCTCACATAAAACCTCTTCATGTTTTCACATTAGAGCAAAAAGAGAAATATTGGGATTTTACGCAACAGATAAAGTAACACATGACTGTGAACAGGAACGGAAGTGATGATATTATTATTTTTAATATACTAAACATCATCTGAAAATTGTGGAAGGCATGTCTATTTACACCCCTTTCATCTGACACCCCAAAATTAAACTCCAAACATCTTCACCAGTCACCTCTTAGTAGTTGACCTGTGTGCAATCTGACGAAGAAATTTGGCAAATGTTCTAATTCTTTCATATGCACACTGCCATGAATTGTGCTAATGTGGATTAATGTGTGCTGTCCTAATCAAATTAATTAAATAAATACATAAATAGCAAATTTAATCTTGCAAGATAATTTTTTTACTGCAAGACAAATTTTTAGAGACAGCAGCTGTCCTGAGAAAACTTCACAGGTTTGTCAGTGAACATTAGACAAACATCGTCATAAAGATTAAGAAACACAATAGATTCACCAAAGAATGAAGTTGTTGAGAGGATTAAAGCAGAGCTAGGTTATAAATTGAAATTCCCGGCTTTGGACACCTCACATAGTTCAATCCACCACAAAAAACACAAACTTACCAAGTCACAATCATCTATCTAAAGTGAAAGGATGGAGCAAACATGTGGAAGTGGCTGCTCTGTCTGACGAGAAAACGTGAAAAATGTTCCGTGTGGAGTAAAGCAAAACGCCGCAAATGACCCAGAACGCACCTTCCTCACCTTAAACCATGGTTGACGCTCACGTGTTTCGTAACCTCTGACAAAGCCCAGGGCTTAAACCTCTGCAAGATTTGATCACTGGTCTCAAACGCTCTTCATCAGACCGAGTTAAGAGGACAAATTGTTGGTTCCTATAAATTTGAAGGAGTTCAAGGTGTATGAATAGTTTCGCAAGGCACTCCATGACGTGTCAAGACTCCGTGCAACGCAGCTCTTCTTCCTGAAAGGCCACTGAAAGCTGCCTCTTCTCGTTGCCGTGTTTGTTTGGAATCGTCTCAGTCTGACGTGTGAAGTTTGCAGTCAAGCAAAGGTTTGGTGTGAGCCGCGAGGAGTCCTCATCCTTGCGGCTTGTTTTTATCACACCCAGGAGGAATAACTGAAAGCCGTTCCTCCATTTTCAACAACACCGACGCTCGGTGAAGATGTAGTTTTCCCCATGTTGCGTGCCGCCCAATCAAAGCTCGCCTTGCACAATTTGATAGCCAATGAATAATTCAGCAGGGTTAAAATAATTTCTAGAGACTGTTTTGTTTTTGAGTGCTGGTGAAGCCTGGCTGTACTTTATAGTCTGCATAAGCAGTAATCAGAGCCATTCAAAGAGAGTCAAGTGAAAATGGGGGAACTAGCTCAACAACATAATCAGTGATTTCCTTTCAATAAGCCGAGGTCTGTGTTTAGTCCCTGCACATTTCCCCTCACTTGTATGCTGCATTGATGATGCTTTTGTGCGATCAGCTAGGATTCCCGTTAGGAGCGGTTTCCTCAAAGGAAAATGAAGGAACCTGGTTTTCTTCCTTTATCCTAGCGTCCCATTACTTCATCACATGCTGTTGGTGCTTCTGAGCACAATTTTTAATTGGATTTTTATTTCAAAATTCCATATTTTTTTCATGCTCAAATGTTTAGGTCTCTTGTTCAATTTCAGGCCCGTTTATAAGATATAAATGAAAAAAGTTCAACATATGTCTACAGCCAAAAAGCTCTACAATCACTGGGGTTTATATTTATAAACTCCAAATGCCATAAGAAAAAGTCGTGGACTACAAATCCCACTGCTCACCCTTATTCTGTTAAATTACTACTGTTGACGTGAGGAGCGGCCATATTGAAACGCAAAGTTAGCCTTACCAGTCATAACTGGGCGGGTGGAGGGGATCGGAGTTGGAATTTCCCAGTTCCGACTACAACTGGAACGCACCATAACACCGACTCAAAACTGCATAAAACAAAGATGAACACTCCACTGTATTAAAAAGAATATACAATATATATATATACAATATATATATATACACTGTATATATATAAACAAAACATGTAACGATTCCTACATGATTCCTACAGAATGATTTGAGTACCTAAATTATTGAAACTCCTGGAGGACAATTTATCTGCCTCAAAGATTCATAAAATTATGCTTTATTATTTAGCGCGCCGTGTTCCGGCCGGACCATTATTTGTGTTGGGCAGCGCGCTCACTTCCGCCTATGAGTTGTGGCTATTTGCTAGCAGCATAACAGCAAAGTTTCCGGGTTTGTGTCTTTTTTTGGGAGGGACCAATAAGCATTTTTAAATTTGCTGATGTTATGTAGGACAGCTTTTGTCCTAACTGCGAGGTCACCATTTGAAGGCGAACAGCTGGAAGGGCACTGCCGGCTGCATTTATGGAGACAGAGGTGCTTTCCGATTACTCAATTAATCGTATAAATAATCGATAGAGTACTCGATTACTTAAATATCCTTTTACAACAGCCCTAAAAAACACGGTAAGCATGCTGCATTCAAAACATATGATTGTAATAACACCCTCTATGGTTACAGATATTTCATCAAGTGTTTTTCCACTCTTCTCCCGCTTGCGCGGATAAGGGAAAATACTAAAATTGAACGCTATGAAAGCACAGACGGGAAGAACCGGCGAGGAGCATTGGAACAGCTGAAAATGCATCTGACGATGGAGGCGGAGAATCATCAGGTGTCATTAACAGCTGATCATCTTTATCGGTGTGATATGATGATGCACAGATTGGTAAATGTGTCTTGTTCCGAAGGAGAGCAGCACGATCCAAAGTCCTTTTGCGATTTCCATGGAAATATTGCAAAACCCAGTGCTGGCTGGCTGGCTGTTCATGCAGCAAACACAATAGCTCCCATTCCTCCACGGCAGAGCTGCAACATGCACTCAGAGCTGGTCAAGAGGATACAGATGCTGAAGCAAACGCGCATATTCCTTTGCTTTTGCCAACACAGCAGCTTATTGGTGCTCACTCAGACAAACCCTGACAATATATCTGAATTCCACCCACCCACCGACCATCAAAACACACACAGAGAGAGACACACACACAGGACACACACACACCCTCCCGCTCTTCTCTGCCTCTGTTCACGCTCACACGCACGAGCACACATAGAAAGCAGAGACGCGTTGCGCGCTCTCGGGCGCAGAACGCGCAACAAGCGGGACCAGCGGATGGAAAGAGAGAGAGAGAGAAGAGAGAGAGGATAGAGGAGGACGGATGCAAGGCGAGGCCAGGAGTGAGGAAACCTTATCTCTCCTGCTTTTCCAGCTGTTGTCTTTGTCTCTCTCTCTCTCTTTTTTTTTTAATTCCCAGGATGATTTTATAAAGCATTTTTTTTTGATTTTTCCTTTTAAAGCAAGAAAACAGACGTGACAAATCTCAACGTCCGTCCTGATGTGTCGCCGCGTTTCATCACGATTGGTCAGAGATGCGGGAAGAGGCTCCTGTCGCGTCGATGCTGTTTTCCGTTAAAAAAACAAAGACGTGCTCGATGAACGACGTCGGACACATGACAGGCGACAACAGCCTGGCTCGGTGAAGAGAAGACGAGGAAGAGGAGGACGAGAAGGGGGGGGGGTGGCTCGACATCGACGGATGGACGCAAAGCAACCGCGGGTTTGTGCAATAATTTGCGCCTAATTATTTTTCGTGGCGGCTGATCGGGGAGCTATTTTTGCCCAGTTCTTTCTGACATCCATCCATCCGTCCAGGAGCTGTAAGGCCTACATAGCCCCGCATTATCTCTGGACATGAAACCCGTGGGAATTATGATACCGACGTGACGCACAGTCACACATCCACGCACACACACACACACACACATCCACCGACACACACGCACACACACACGCAGCACAGCGCGGCGGGGAAGACATCGAGGGTGTGCGGTCCACGCCGATCACAGGAAGGGAGGACGCCCAGTTGTTGTTTGACAAATCGCGCTAATGACTGTTGTTTAGAGCCAAGCGGTTTGGGCCCAACACATTTTTTTTATTTTTAATTTATTTTTTATTATTATTATTTTTAATGCACTGGAGGCAGCGGAGCGGGAGGCGGGCAGGAGAGTACAGCGGGTGAGGGAGTGGAGGGACGGGATGCGGGAGACGCAGTGAGCGCGGAGGAGGAGGAGGAGGAGGAAGAAGAAGCAGAAGAAGAAGAAGAAGAAGAGGGGAACCAGGAGGATTGACGGTAAGATATGAATACTGGCACCCCGCCCCTCACATTAGCTCCCCATCCATCCTCACGCACAACATGCACCATGTATGATGATGAACGGCCCGGAAGGCAAGAGAGGAGAAGAGCTGCTGCTGCTGCTGCTGCTTTTCTGCTTTCCGCCTCTGCAGCCTGTGGCCATTTGATCAGTGACAAACACGCGTCTGACGCTTGAAACTCCTACCTCTGGCTGCCATTAAACCTGGGTCAGTAGTAGAGGAGAGCTGCCGTGTGAAATATTCATAGGCATGTGATTGGCCTCAGAGGGCGACACGCTGGACAAACTGGCAAACGTCTGTCCGAGCTGGCACATCCGAGAGCGAGGCTGCTGCGAGCCTTGATTCAAAATGTCCTGCGTGGGGTTTTAAATGCTAATTCATGACGAAGGAGGAACAAAAAAAAAAAAAAAAACAACGCGAGGAGGGCAGTATCAATATTTCAGAGCGGGAATGAGAAGACTGGGTCAGTAGGAGGAGGAGGAGGAGGAGACCAACCTGGAGAGGAAGAAAGAAATAAATTTGATGAATGAAAGAGGAAGAGTCACGCTGTCAGAGTTTCGATTTCAGGAGAGATTCGACTTTTCCTGACACATTTTATTCTGTTGTGAACACAAAATGTGCTGCCGGTTCTGCAGAATTAGTCTCTAACCTTTATATGATTTTTTTTTTTTTTTGGGGAGGGATGATTTTAAAACAGGCTCCTCAAAGTGAATCCTGTTGGTAGACCTGAAAATGCTGGGAGTTTGTAGTTTTGATGTATTTATCGACTAATGAGGGGGAGAGGAAAAAGTTGGATTCTGTTTTATTTCACCCACAGACCAAGGAGGGGGAAAAAACTGACTGATTCCTTCCTGTGGGTGACTGCTTTATGTTTCTGCAATGATGTGGCAAAAACGAGGAGTTTGCCACACACGACTGCTGATACGAAATCTCCACTAACATAGATCTTAAAAGCTGTCTCGTTAGGATGCATATCGAGAGAGGAAGCAAAGATAATGAGGCTTGTTTCTACATTTACATCAACTACAAGAGAAGAGAGCGATTTGTCTTAAAGCACACACACACACACACACACACACACACACACACAGAATATGAAATGTACCATTTAGTGGCTTTCTGCTTCAACCATCTCAAACAGGCTCCTGTCACGTCCCTTTGAATCGGTCAGACACAATGAGTCAGTCTCCCTGTTGCGCTGGGAGCTTTTTACGCATTCAGGCCTGCGAACGCTGTGCAGAGCTGTGGGCGGATGGATCAGCGCAATATCAATCTTGTGGTACGAGACTGGACATCGGCAGGGCTTCCAGCAGGAATAGAGACACACGGACGCAGCTGATGATTTTATAGTTCGTGCTGAATTGGTGGAAGATGTGTAATATATATATATATATATATATTGTGATATATTTGTGATATATATATATATATATATATATATATATATATCACAAAAGCAGAAAGGCCGGGTGCTGTTAACCCAGTGATGTCTGAAGGTATCGCATTGAGTCGACTGAAGGTCTGATCGTTGCAACAGACAGTCGGTCATTCACTCCCCGGAAGCTTCACCACGTTTTGTCATGTTACAAATTTCATTGTGTAGTATTGAGATTTTTTTGTGATAAGAGGTGGAAGGAAAATCAGAGATGGTTTTTACAATTTTTTAAATAATTTTTTTTTTACAGTCAAACAACAAAAAACCTGGAATGTGTGGTGTTCATCTGTATTCACGGTTTCCAAGTAGAACCGCCTTTCGCCGACATTGCAGCTGCGACTCTTTCGGGGGTTTATCTCTACCAGCTTCGCACATCAACAAACTCAAATTGTTGACAGTTTTTCTCTGAAAATCCATTGAGAGCATTTTGTAGAGAAAAAACCCCCATTGTCAAGCATTGCCGTTGATTCTCAAATGGATTTAGGCTTGGACTTTGACTGGGCCATGCTAACCCGTGACTGTGCTCTGGTCTGAACGGTTCCTCTGTGGTTCTGGCTGCCTGTTTGGGGTGAATCTGCTCGGAGGTCAAGTGTGTGGGAGTGTCTTACTGTCAGGGTCATGTACACTTGTTAGTTTTCTACCAAACATAGAGCGGCCGCACGGTTTCATTTTGACCTCGCCTTTCCCACCTGAGCCGTGGCTCCTTGCAGCTCCTCCAGAGTTACAATGGACCTCTAGGCTGCTTTAGAATGAGGGGGAAAGCAACAGAAATGGGACTTAAACCTGCTTTGAACTCCTCCACGGCTTTATGCCGGATACGTTTCATTTATTCCTCGGTGTTCAGGACGCTTTTTGTTCATTATTGGAACAAATCTCCAAAGCCTTCACAGAGCAGCTGGATTAATACTGAGATAATATTACACATAACTGGACTCTACTTACAAATGGAGTGATTTCTGAAGACTTTTATTTAGTTGATTATCTCCTAAAACTAGTAAAAGTAAAGGTTTACTGAAACAAATACAATTGAAAGAAACTGATTACCTTTATAGACAGCAAAGTCATTCAGTGGATTATCATGCTCTTCAGTTTCCACCAACATGTAATCGCCGAATTACTGTAAAATCACGTATTAAAGTTCATTTCAATCCGTTTTTTTTTTTTTTTTTTGAAATGTGTGGTTTGTGCTTGCATGACAGAAATGACAAGACATGACAGTGTGTGCTTTAACACAAGCGTTATGCAAAAGAGAAAACAAAGAAATGGCTTGTAAAGAGGTACTGTAAGCATGTTAACATTTGATTTGGATCTGAATGTGTCTCCTGCTAAGTAAAGCGCTGTAATGCCATAGTTATGTTTTTATTAGCTGCATTTCTCCTCGTAGTGAGAAATATAAGCAGCTTATTTACAAATGCCTTAACTTAATTAGTCCCTCCCTTTGTTTTGTGGCAGTCAGTAGGACCATTTACTTCTGTTTGTAAACAAGCAAGTTTCACGTTTCTGCTGTTACCCAAAAAGTAAGCAGGACCACATTATATAAAAATATTAAGAGCTGAGACTTAATTTGGTTGTTCTTGATTGACCTCAAATTGTTTTTGCCTTCAAAACATCTGTCTCTCATTTAGCGTGCGCTGTCTGAAATTGCTTTATTACAACGGTTGCACCAACTGCTTCACAGAAAGAAGAGTAAAATAATTGATAGGAATAGATAAAATAAATAAGAAAAACAAGGGGGGGGGGAGGGGAAAGCACAGCTGGCTGACTAAACAATGTTCGTTTAATAGCGATAAAGCACCTCATTTTGCATGTCTAACATCTGAAAAGTGCTTAAATCTGAAACCAAATCCTGTCTGTTTTTCACCTCAAAGCATCTCTGGAGTTATAAATCAGAAATTCAAGACTCTCGGTTTAATTATCGGTTTGTTTAGATGCAGGTGTGACGGCGTGTTGGGATTAGGAAACAAAGCTCCCTGATGAAGCTAACCGCAACAAAAAACAACAAACAAAAAAAACCGGATTGAAATGAACTCCTTTAATACGTGATTTTACAGTAATTATACAGCGATTATATGTTGGTGGAAAATGAAGAGCATGATAATCCACTGAATTACTTTGCTGTATATAAAGGTAATCAGTTTGTTTCAATTGCATTCGTTTTAGTAAACTTTAATTTTTACTGTTGGGAATTTTTTTTTTTTTTTACAGTATATCTGGAGCCAGTTTAAAGTGCTTCTTTCACTCATTGCCACCCCAGTAGCATCATTTAACACTAAAGACATTTAGGAAGATACAACATTAATTGAAATCCCATATTTAGAATTTTCTTTTTCCACAACAAAAATCACTTAAAGGTTGTTGTAAGCAATTGTGTAGGGACCCGTAATTAGTAACTCATGACTCCCTGTTTCCCAGGGGTATGAATATAATGTGACACAAAGGCCGTTTTGCCACGCTTTAAAAAAAGAAAAGAGAGCACGCAGTTTCAGTAAAACAGACGCGCGTTGATCTTTGTAACGCAGAAAATAGCCACAAGGAAGCAGCTTCCCACCTCAGCCAGGGCAAGAATCGTTTCTTAACAAATGGAAACGGTGACAAGACGGGATGTGGACTCATTTATCTGGGCACCACACACAGTGAGCAGGGGAGGCACAAAAGTCTCTGAAACTATCTGGTTCTGTAACACCGAGTCTCCAAGCACTGCAAAAACTGAAACCGAATTAAGTTCAAACATCTTGGAATAAGTGTTCGTTCCTTTTCTGACAAGATACTTTTTCTCCCTTAGAGGTTTTTATTAGAGATGCACCGATCTGTTATTAATATCTGTATCGGCCTCAATTGAAAAAAAAAAGAAATCTAGATCGGGTATTGGTGATGATTTGCCCAGTCCAGAAGACCAGATGTATTCAGTCTTATTCTACGGTTTGTGCTCTGAGCGACGTCACTCTTTATTTATTTTACATTGGCTGTTTCACTCCTAACTGCACTGACTGAACAAAGTAAAGTTGGGTTGTTTTTACATGTTTGACGAAGCGTGTGAAGCTACTTGTGTCTTTAAGTGTGCTGTACTGGTGCAGAGCTGTCAAATACATTTCTAATTCAGTACAATTATGTTTGTATTTAAAAACAGAAACTATGTAAGTCAATTCAGCTCTGTTTTTCTGTACCACATCGGTATCGGCCGATACTAAACCTCAGATATCGATATCGGAGGTGAAAAAAGGGTATCAGGTCATCTCTTGTTTCTATATTAGAACATTTCCCTTATTTTAAGTGTTTGGGCCACATATTATCTCAATAAGATATTAAACTTGATATTAAGATGTATTTCTTAATATCAAGAAGAAGAAATCGTCACTAACGTAATTTAATCTCTTCAGATAATTGAAACAGATTACATTCAAACGTCAGCCAGTGTTCAAAAACATACCAAGGAAAAATTATTCATTGGTCTGACCATCACAAATGTAAGGAACTCAACCGGGACTATAATCTGGAGCTGTGCTTTGGTTAAATTAGACTAGGATTGCATTTTTCTGTAAACAAATACTGAAGGTGGGTTTGGCATCAAACACAGGTTGAAACTCTGGAAAAGCAATTAATTCTCACTGCGATTCGACGCTGTGAACCGGTTTTTGCCAGTGAAATGTGCTGTACAGTCCATCACAGGGCGACACATGGACACACAACCAGGCACGCACACACTCACACCTACCAGCAATCTATATAGGCACGACTTTGGGCTGTGGGAGGAAACCAGAGTATCTGGAAAAAACCGGTAGATCCGTGCAGACTCCACGCAGAAAGGCTCCTGATCGGGATCTTCTTGCTCAGATAGTCAGCGCTGCAATTATTCCTCCATCTGATGACTCACAATGTATTAGCATTGGTTTCTGCGCTTCTCTACCTGCTTGCCACGCAACACCATTTTTTTTCCCCCTGCCCCGATGATTCCCACCATCGAGTTGCTGTGACTGATCAAGCCTGCGAAGGGAAGAGAAGAAAATGTGCCCAACACAATTTTAATGAGCCTTCAAATACACTTTAGCTTTCAAACTTAGCAAGGCCGGGTGAGAAATAAGTGCTTCTATAAGATAATGAATGTGGGTGTTTCAAGGCAGACTTGTAACCTTTTAGCATTTCTCTTTAAAGCTACGTGTTCTTTTATCTGCGGTGATAATGATCTGAGACGAGACAGTGACAGATTCAAGCTATTATGTCTAACACTGGAATGCTCAGATAAAAGCAACAAAATGACAGATGAGGAAATACACTTAAAATCCTGCAGATTGTCTGGCGCAGAGAAAGTGCTTATAGGGCGTAAAAGGCAGGAAGTGCTTTTAACTCGAAGAGCATGTGCTGAGGGCAGGATTGGGATCTTGATAAATATGTGAGAAGCCTCATCAATGTTTAATAAACCTCCAAGCAGTTTTAAGAGACTCCAGGCTTTCAGTGACGGAATTTGAAATATGGTCTCATTCAGAACCATTACAAACTATTTCTGTCTTACACATATGATTGATGTCTGCAGGAAGGTGAAAGAGTTTTCTGTTTTAAACTTTTTAAGGCTCTATTGCATTAAACAGAGGCCAGGGTCTTTATTTACCACACCAAACTAAAGTATCAGGGTTATAATGAAGACAGTTTTATTTCATTGTTTGTGTGATTTGTGACTTCTACTTTTGCGTGTTCATATTTTTAGCTACTGGAAAAACTATTTGTCGTTATGGTAATACATTTGTTGCATATGTTTTAGAACGCTGCCAACCATTTTAGTTTTTATTTGCTTCAATAAATTAGAAAATATCCAACTTAGACAGTAAATTTCAAGCACAGACTGTGTTATGTAAAATAATACTAAAGAAAGCAGAAAAAAAACAACAAAAACAAAAAAAAAGACCAAGCTGACTTTCTTTGCAAAGCTAATAGCTCTGCTTATTTTACAGGTTAAGCTAATTGGTTAGTCTCCTATGGCATGTTTAGATAATTAGTTAGCCTGTCAAGATAAACAGAAATTACTAAGACATATTTACTTTTATCAGAAGTATTGTCTAAAAGTTGGACAAGCAACACCAATCCTTGAAAATATTCAACTTTTGAAGCGTATCCTAAAGATAAATTTTCTCTTTTTTTGAGAAAAAAGGCTAATTAGCTTCATGGACTAAGTAGCCTGGCTAACTTACAAGTAAATTTAACCAGTTAGCTAGTTAGCCAAACACGGGACCATGGCGGAAAAGGGGGATAAAATACGGGAAACTTGACAGGTATGCAAATTATGTGGGATTTATACATACTGGGAATGTTTGTTGTTATGGGAAATCATTGTCAAACAGTTGGATAAAACTCAACAGGCATGTTATTTTTAAACCCTAAAACCCAAAACAATTTAACTTTCTCTCTCTAAATAGAGACTTTTAATGGCAGCAAAACATAAAATAAACAAAGTAAATAAAGTCTAGCTGCACATACTTAGTTAGTCGAACAGGTTAACCAAACAGACCAACCTGTTAAGGGAACTTGTTAACTATTTAGCTTAAGAAACAAACTGATTACTTTAAGCTGTCCAGCTAGTTAGCATATTAATATAGCTTAGTTGCAAACTTAATGGACCAACCAGCCGACAAGCTTGAAATAATGTTTGGAAATACATTAAGGTAGCAACAATGAGCGTTACCCACACAGCTAACACTCTGTGAAGATCAAAAACATTTGATCTGATCCTAAATTTATCTGTTTAAACCGTCTTGTACTTTAGAGGGACTTAATTGTGAAATATGTGCAGGATCTCACTGACTCAGTGGAAGTAGTTCAGAACAAGTTAATTAAAATAACAATTTATTACCCAATACAGTATAATAGAACAGCGTGATTACTTGTTAAATTACAAAAACTGAACGTAAGAATTTGAAGCTTCAGAAAGAAATGAGATCCTGTTTGGGAAGATACTCTGGTTGAATCTGCAATTTGTGCCTGTTTTTCCCTTTACGTCGGGCCAGGCAGAGTACAAACTAACGCTTCAACGAGTGCCAAACATGCAATGCTTTAGCGCTATGAACTTGGCTCTGATTTGCAACAAGCAAATGATTGACAAAGGGTGACACCTTCGTTCCCTAGAGTCCTGCATCGACCAGACAAACATAAAGGCTGTGAAACCCCTTAAGTGGCTTTGACTGCAGCTTGCAGGCTTTTGTCCACTGGGAGATGCCGAGGTCGATGGTTTGAAACTGGCTCACAGACGTGGAGGCCAATGTGTTGTGTCGTTTTATTCTAAAACACTATGAGCATTTATGAGGAAAAAACAAAACTTTCAAGTGTCAATGTTGAAACGTATTCTGCTTCTAATGCTTTATATTTCTGTGTGCAGTCAATCCCTCCTCCCCTCCATCACCTCTTGATTGCCTTCTCTCTCCATCACCAATACACATTTGCTCACACACACACCCACGCACCCACACACGCACACACACACACACACGCCTTCAGCCATTAGAGCAACAATAACACTACAAGCCTGTTTTGTCGCTTAGCGCTTCATCACGATCTCCCCTCGGGCATTGACAGCATTGATGGAAGGGTTGATGTGATGTGGGGGGTTACACACTCGCTGCCAATCTTGTTTGTTGACTGTTTTTGCCTCCACATCAAATATTTGGAATATTTCTTCCTGTTGTTTTTTTTTTTTTGACATCTCCATGTCTTTTTCCAGAAGCACCCATGCTGTAGCGAGCAAATCCCTTTCTGTAATTAATTGCCTAAAATTTTATACATTTTCAATCATCCAAATTTGCCGATTTGTTTTGACTTGAATTGTTTTTGTGACTGGTCTTCACCATTATGTTAACTGGATAAAAGTCTACAACAACATGTCCAGAACATTTGACCAACTAGTTTGAGGCACGGAAAATCTTTGGCCGTCGATTGAATTGAGTTTACGTGCTGATAGCAGCAAGCATTTATCCTGTAGACCGAAAGAGAACATCCCGTTATGCTAATCACGGTTTTCCAAGGGAAACACGTGTCTGGTGTCGTGGTTCGATAAACAAAGCTGTTTATGTGCAAGCCAAAAAAAATAAAAAATCGCTTTTGGTACCGTGTGACTAGAGCACCATCTTTCACAAGTCTACAATAGGTGCATTCACACCAGCCCTGTTTAATCCGCTTTAATTGAACTCTAGTTTGTTTGCATTTCGGTTCATTCGGGGAGGTGTGAATGCGCAAAAAAGCAAACTCTGGTCTGCGTACAAACCGAGGTTGAAGTGAAGTCTGGCGCGGTTCGAATGTGTTTGTGGATGCCAGTCGGACTGTAGACCGCTTCAAAAGCAGGAAGCGGACTCTAGTGCATGGCGTTCTAGGTAAATTCAGCCAAAACAAATGCAGGAGTGGTGGGTTTTTTTTACCAACAACAAAAGAGAAAACCTACAAACAATAAAAACGACACTACTCTATTTTTCTTTACCGAAGTAAGCTGCGCTCAATGTCTTGTTGGGAGGTTTTTTAGTTGTTACTTTGCAGCCAAGACCTCCTGCTGTCTGTTTACCTTGTCAGGTGATAAGATAAACAGGGTTTTCAAAAGTTTTGGTTTGTTTGACACAGTGCATTGTGAAAACGAACCACACCAGCTGAAAAGGTAACAAATGTTGCAATTTTGGTTGGCAAATGAACCAAGTCTACTGGTATCTACTACCAGGTGTGAAAACACCCTAAGTCTTCGACACGTCTCGTGGCAAAGTGTGAACAGGACGACTAAAGGTTTCTTTTAGCATTTTTACAACAGCCAGGTTAATGAAGAGAGCCATTACCAATTGTCTTGTCAAGTAACTCTCCCACCTGAGCTTGCAATCTTGGCACCGCCTCCAAATGCTATCCTTTCCAATGCTATCCTTGCATGATTGTGTCTTAGCAGGTTCGCAGGTGTGTACCACACTTTCATTTTGGGATAATGACTTTTTTACTACTAAAATGACCTCTGAAGGCATTTTGACTGGGTATATAAGTCACACTGTTTAGATTTTTACATGTAAAAAAATAGGAAAACA
Source organism: Xiphophorus hellerii (assembly GCF_003331165.1). Classification (NCBI taxonomy): domain Eukaryota; kingdom Metazoa; phylum Chordata; class Actinopteri; order Cyprinodontiformes; family Poeciliidae; genus Xiphophorus; species Xiphophorus hellerii. The sequence goes on along the minus strand of NC_045676.1, from coordinate 23,687,043 downwards.
CATTTTTCTTCTACAAGGAAATTTTTCTTTGCATCTTTACAGCTTGTCAAAATACTGGGTGCACCATTCTTAATGTTTATGTACCTTAATTTCTCTGTGTATTTTGAGGGTAACTAGGATTCTTACTAAATGTTACGCTCACAGTTTACCTCGTTTATCTCCAGGCAAATCATCGCAACGCACTGTAAATGCATTTTCTCTCGGTTGAAATTGTTTGGAGTGTGCATTAATGCTAGACTGCGGGTGCATGTGTAAGTTTTTGCACTTCGGGGCCGTTTACTCACACACGTTCCCACTAAGAGACCGCTGCTACTCCAAGTAGGCCGGCTGGTGGCCCCGGGCTGGATTTTGGTTGCAGGCGGGGAGGGGGGGACAGAGTGTACGGCTTTGTCAAGGGCCATCAGTGTCCTTGCTCTACTTACTCTGTATCAACACTTACAGGGTTTATGGCAGTGTGAGTGAGAGGAAGAGACAGACAGTCAGAAAAGCAAGCAGAAAAAAAGTAAAACATGCTGCCATCAGGGTTTTTGATGTCTGTGTGTGTGTGGGGCTTTGTGTGTGTAGGATACAAAATGAAAATGTTTTCATTTTGTGTAATCTTTGGTGAGTATGGGTGCGTGTGTGTATTATGGTGGTCCTGCGGCTTCTAATACAGTGTCGTTGGTTCAGTGCATTCAGAAAAGGCAGAGGTTTCTGTCCTCCCTCTTAGTTTTGCGTGTGCGTGTACAAGCCAAAGCCTCTGAACGCATTTTGGACATTTGTTGAGTAGTGACCTAAATCTGTCGGCCGACATTACCTAACAAGAAGAAACGAGGAAAAGTAAGTCACATACAAACATACAGGCACACATATGCTTTTCTGTACACAGAAAGTACAGTGGCTTTAACCTGAATCATCGTCAGGACTGAATAATTCAAACGTAGCCCTTGAGAAAGGAAGTTTTACTGCAAATGTCCAATTAGAGATTAACCCTGCGGACGCTCTGTGACTCAGCCTGAGAAACCACGGCACACATGGAATAATCAAACATGATTAATATCACATTTTGTGGAGCAAAAATATGACATTTTGAGCCAATGAATTTTATTCCTTTATATCATTAAATCTACAAAATTTTGTCCAAAATTCATGGTTATTGCAAATTAGAATTAAATGTAAACTGATTTAGTGAGAAGTTTACATAAAAGTTTATATATATATATATATATATATATATATATATATATATATATATATATATATATATATATATATATATATACAGTATATATATATATACCTTTTTTTCCAGCTCTGGAAAAAATTAAAAGATCACTTAATATGTATCAGTTTCTTTCTCATTGTTCTTTCTTTCTATGAACTACTGACAACATGTCTCTGAAATTCCAAGCAAAAATTTAGTTTTTATTTGCAGAAAACAAGAAATGGTCAAAGTAACAAAAATGATGCAGTGATGCAGAGGACAAGCTCATTTAGAAACAACAATACTAATGTTTTATGTATTTGCCACCTTGAAGATTTATTTCTTTATTCTCTCACTAAATGTTTCAGATCATTTTGATACCAGACAACCTCAGTAAATACAAAAAAATCAATGTTTAAATAATAATGTAAATTTTAAAGGGGGAATAAAAAAAAAAATCAAAACCAGTCAAGCTCATTATGAAAACAGAATTTCCCATTAAAACTAAAACCTGGTTGTGGAAACCTTGGCAGAAAAAACTCCCATCAAGCATTTGCTGATGACGGGCAGTCAGACTTTGACGTTGCTCTGATTGAACTTTGGTTCATTCGTCTATGCAGAACTGGTGTAGTTCAGCCACTTTGGAGTGTTTTTAAGCATAAAAAGCCCATTTGACATCACGCCACAGCAACCCACAGTATTTAGGTTCAGACTTTGACGTGGCCCTTTTTTTTTTTTTTGAGAATTTCAAAACAGGCTTCACTTGAGCTCAACATCCTGAATCTATCGAGGATTCTTCTTCTTCTTCTTGATTTTCTGCTATGGTTTGGAGTTTCTTGTCGTTTCAGTTTGTTTGTTAAAGCCAGTTTTGTGTTGGTTTTATTGGCAGGTTTTCTTGTCATCCTTCTATTTCCCCTTTTTGTTTATTCTGTGTTATTTTGCGCCCCCCCCGTTGCCAGCACCCCTGCTGTGTAGCTCACTGACTGTTTCCATTTAGTTAATCAGTCTCACCTGTTCCTTGTAGCAATAATCACCTTCCCCATATATTCCTTCCTTGTCATTCATTGTCACATCCCCCCTGTTGTTTATCCTGTTGTGCTAAACTCCCAAACCATCCCATAATTTTGCTTTATTTTGCCACTTCTGTGCTCTTCCTGGCTGTTTACTGGTTTGGTTTTTTCTCCCTGTGTCCCCTCTGTTTGGATTATCATTTGTGATTTTTTCTTTCTTCTGTTTATTGTTTCATCTTCTTCTTCCAGTCTGTGTTTGGGCTCTCCGACACCAAAACCATGACATACACAGCCAGCGGCATCTCTTGGGCGCTTTAGAGAAAATGGCTCAGTGTAAACAAATGGACTTAATTGCATATGATCCCTCACACAGAGTCAAACCACCTCAGTGTTAGCAGCGCGTTAAAGTGAAATACAACGAAGCAGCGCCGTCACAAATAAACAAATGAATTTATTTGTGCTTTAGAAAATAACAGTTGGTTTATTGCAATGTGTTGGATTTATTTTTTTGCTCTAGTTTTCTGGCCTTACTCCGAATCGCTCTTTAGCAGCTGCTTGATATTCAACAATTGCCGAGAGGCAGAGCCAGCCCAAAACATGTTCGGACCAAGCGGCTGCTTTTGGCCCACAAACCACGAGGGGGTTCCCAAAAGTCCTTGAATTTAAACTCGCACAACAGGTCATATTTATTAACAAAACAAAAATTACGTTTGATTCAACAGTTTCAGCATAGATAACTTTTTTTTAAACTTTAATTTAGGATCTAAAGGAATTGGGACGTTTACTTTGCAAAAGTGCAAAAAATAATCTTCACTGTTAGTTGCGTTCGCATAGTTACAATCTGATGCTATGACTTTCATGTTTTATTTGTGTTTGATCTTGATTTGTTCACATGTAGCTCATAGCCAATAATTATCCGTAATGCTAATTAGGCTAATTAAACCGGGCCCTTGGTATTGAAGCGGTGTTAGTGGTGGTGATGTACTTAACAGGAAGAGGGGATCCAAATAAAAGTTTGACCCAGGGCCACATAAAAGCTTTGTCCACCCCTGCTGAGAGGGTAGCAGGTTGCCAAGCAGCAGCACCAACCACTGAAGTAACAAATTGCCTCGTCAAAACAGTTGTCAAAACAACAACAAAACTTTACACAAAAGGAAAAGGGGGCATGTAGAAAGTTGCAAGAGTAATTACTCTACAAGTCTGAGTTACATCATGTAACGAAGGCAAAAAAAATTAAAAATAAATAAAATAAAGCCTTATTTTGTTCAGTGAGCTAGCATGGCACATCTTTGCTATAAACATAATCTGTGTTACGTGCGTAAAAACCGGAGTAAGAAAACATCAAACCCAGTTATAAGGAAGCACCAGCGGTCCCGTACAGATGCACAGGCGTGTTCAAAGTAGCGGCAGCCGAACGTCACTTATCAATGGCAGAGGTGTGTTGAAAATAGTAACAGTAGAGTTCAGTCAATGAGGTCAGTCACAACAGATGTGAAACAGGTGGCTCCGATTTAAGGACGAAGGCAACAGATGCTGTGTAGGCTGACCATAGTTGTTTTTTTTCTTCTTCTCTAAAAGTGTGAATAAAACGACAAGAAACTTTGAGGCTGCTCACCTGAAATGATCTGAAATTATTTCAAATGAAGGACAAAACCAGAAAGACGTGGAAGGAAATGGAAAAACTCATTTGCTGTGAGCGCTGCAGCAATGAGAAGACGGCAACGTCGAGCTACGATGCGCTGAAGAGCTTAAAGTTTGACAACGATCGCAATGACTGGCTTAAAGAAAATACAAGATAAGAGTCTATGGACCACTGAGAGCAACTTTGATTTTTTTTTTTTTTTTAGAACTAGTCAGGTTGTCAGAGGACCCTCAGATACTGAATTGAAGTCACAACGTGAAGCAATTTGGTTCAGGAATGTTTGTCATGTTGAATGTTGAATTTACTTCTAGCATGTCAATGATTATGGTTTAAATCCATCAACATGCTTGTACAGTCGGTTGCCTTATAACAAACAGAAACCTCTTTCTTTCAAATGAGTATTTCAGCAACAAAAACTCCAGTTATCAGACTAACATCTTGGTTGGTTTTACACCAAAGCAACAAATGCTGTGAAGAGCTCAGTTCAATCCCGGGAACCTAATTTAACAAGAGAAGAAGCAAAACTGTGAAAGACAGAAGAAGAAGAAGTGAGGAATGTTGCTGAATCATTCAGGAAGTTGGTTGCCTTCAGATACAACTGAATAATTACTTCAGTGATTCACTAGAGGGCTAAACATTTTAGCTTTTGGAGCCCAACATCACCATATTTTACATAAATTAAATAACAGGCACCAAATTTGATAAAAAAAAAAAATTCACATTTTGCTTGGGTTGGAGGTATTCCCAATGCTTCTGGATTTATAGAGATAAAAGTTAATGTAAGAATTTTGAGCTTTACTCTCCTTTTTAAACACAATTGCCGTTATTTTTGAACATAGTGCTTAAATTTTCCAGCTTCTTTGTTAGTGAACTAGCTGATATCTAAGTTAGACCAGTGTCCAGTTTAAGTGTCTTAAATCTTTTCATGTCACAGTAACATGACACAGGGCTAATGTGGATTAAAAATGGAAAATGTTTTTGGATATTACAATCTTAGAGACGTTTAGGTGTAAGTCTTTACTTGACTAAAAAGCTCTTAGCAGGGCAATTGTGGCTGATGCTTTTCTCATTAACCAGGTGGAGGTAATTTCAAACGTTGACACGGTTTTTAGGCAATCCATGTCAATACAGGAAACTCACTCCAAAAATATAGTGTAAAAATAAAACAAGGCACATCTAAAGAGAGAGTGGGAACCACAGAGGTTCGGTCAACAGTTTGCAAGAGGAAAAATGAGACACCTGAGTTCAGAGAAATTCAAAAGCCCGGCAGTCCGTTCAGGACCGCAGCAGTGAATAATCAAAGCTTTCTTTTTATGGAAAAGGGTAAAAAATATTTCCCAGCGTCCCAATAAGTGAAGGACTCCTCAGGAAGCAGACAAATGGTTACACAAGGCTCTTTTAAAGGCGAGACGTCCAGAGTGCAAACACAGACCATTTTATCAAGGCTGAAAAATATTCAGGAGCCTGAAGAATACAAAGAACAGGTTTGACTTATATATATATATGTATATACTGTATATAAAAATCTATTAGGTTTTATATTTATATAAAATAATCAGTGGTACAATATGTGACTTGTCAACCAGAATGTGTATTTTTATAAAGATATTATGCAATAGACAAACACAAAGCTTCACTTTTCTGTAAAGTCGTAGGAAATTTATGCCATCAAAATTTCTTTACGAATAATTTGTATTCAGTCTGACCGAGTCGACTCTTTCTGCTCCAACATTCGCTGCACCAGCATCGAATGTTGGTTCGCTGCTGGTGCATCATTTACGAGTCTCTTGGTTTGTCTTTCAATCAGCTTTGCACAAAATATCTAAAGCTCAGTCAGGTTGGACAATTAATATCTATAGTTTTAAATGGATTTAGGTCTGGACATTAGGATCTTCACAACATAGGTGACTTAATATACGAATCAGGGAACCTTCAAAAGTATCTGAAATATTATGGAGCCCAACCTACATTAATTAACTACATTACTGTTGTTCAAATGCAACATACATTAAAATTAAGGGTGTTTTCATGAGCTTAAACTAAAAATGCCTTCAATTGAACCTTTCTTAGGTATCTTTCTTTCTCTTTTCCTCTCCCTTTACTTCTGTAGTTTTACTTCACTCCTCAGAACAAAGCACAGCAGCCAGGTTTACAGGCCAGACAGGCAGGAAGCAGCAGTGTTGGTCTTTCAAAATAAAGTAAAGTCTAATGTTTCATGATGTTTAATTTCATTTCATTCTGATTATGATTTGTGGAAGTCTGCAAATATTATCTATCTGTCTGTCTGTCTGTCTGTCTATCTGTCTATCTATCTATATGGCGTACTTTACATAGGATGAGAAATACTTCATCCTGAAGGTGTGACAGAATGTGACATTAAATATATATATATATATATATATATATATATCAATCAAGGAATACTTTTGTTAAAGATACGAATATATTTGCAAAAAATAAAAAAAGCATCACAAAGCTGCTGACAGATATTTTGCATTGCACTACCTTTCGCACATTGTTCACAACCGCGCTCTGCCCCTAGTTTATTTATTTATTATTTATTTTACAATTATCTGTTCGTGTCATAACTTCCACCTAAACTATTCGCTTCACCCCTCGGCTCTAACCGGGACCTCAGGAATGATTGTTTTTGCCTCATTAGAATCAGGCTCTGATCCCCAGGAGGACCGCAGCTACTGACAAGGTCAAAGATCATGCAAGTAAAAAGTTCTAATTAGGTAACCAAAAGCAACATGGACACACGCTACCGCTCCTCCAGCCATGATGTCTGCTTCTCCTCCGACCACACTGCGGCGGCCCGCTGATTAGCATGTTAAGCAGGAAGAAGAAACGCAATCCGCCGCATGTTGTAGTTTAGCCTCTATCTGCCGTTCTGTCTGAGGCCAAGAGTTCAGTCTATATTCAGGAATCATATTACTGTTGTTCTCTTGTAGCTCATTCGCCTGCATCCCTTATGTTCCCCCCTCATGAAGCTGCCCTGGGATCACCCTGGCCTCCAGTCAGCTGTTTACCTTGTTACGCCCGCTGTGGATGAGGCCGGCTCTGCAGCATCATTTATTTAGGATTAATGAAATGTGGCCTAAACTGAGTGTAGCCGTCTGCCTCTGCACACGAGGGTGTGTGTGTGTGTGTGTGTGTGTGAGAGAGAGATGGTGTGATGGTGGGAGATTAAGGCTCTTTCATGGGTCAGCAGGCCAGTTTTGCCTCTGGCTAATTGTGGACTTAAAACACGAACTCTCTCTGATAACGCTCTCACTCTCTCCCAGACAAAATAAAGGCGGCGTATCTCTTCCTCGCTCCCCTTTTCCTCCGTCTTTCTCCTTGAGACTGCCCTGCGCCGTCGCCATGGCAGCAGCAGATTGAGTGATTTTTCACTGCACGGATTGTTCAATTGTTATCTCTGTTTTTTTGCTCTCTGCCTCTCCCTATTATTCTGTCTCCCTTCCTGCTCTGCCATGTTGTTTCACGTGCATCCATCTCATTTTCTGCGTGGGTTACCGATCATCATGCATGAGCTTGCGCGCGCACACGCACACACACACACACCCACACACGCAAACAGAAGACAATGCAGCTCTTCACTCATTTTTTTTACCGATGCTCTCTCTGTCTCCCTCTCCAGGGTCTCAAATTGCAGCTGCTGGCGTGAAGTCCCAGCTCTTCCTGCTCAGCATGGCTGTGTCCCTGTGGTGCATGGCAGTGGGTGTTCTCACCCTGGCTCAAGTCGCCCCCTCTGGTCAAGGTAAGTTTGATCATAAGAAAACGTAAATAAATTAAAAAAATTCTAAATTTAGTGGTGAAACGGAAATTCAAAGTGCTAAAATTAGAGAAATATCCAGTTAGAGCTTTGCATTTCTTTTTCAATTTTGCGTGTTACTCTGATGTGCTCTGTCACCAGAAAATATCACTTTACTGAGATTGGGAAAGGTTGAGTACTAGTGAATGGAAGTAGCTGAAAAGCTCATATAATCAGTCCATTTCCACTCACAAAGGTTTAAACGCACTGCAATAGTCTCGCTGTCAAGCAGATATTCTTTGAACACAGTCTCTGTCACATCTCTGTATCTGTGTAAAGTTCGTTTCCTTACAAGACTTTGTGTTTTTCTGCCCGTAGAATAGGATCAAATTACAATTTTTAACTTCCATTTACAAGTGAAGCTGGTTTTGCTGAGAATCAGCCAATCCCAATAATCACCTCAACGATTAGTGCATTGTAAGTTTGGCTTCAGTTATTACCTTTAAACCCACTTCATGACATTGCAAAAGGCAAACTATTTCAGTAAAGGCCCGCTCAGTCAGTCAGACAGTCGGCGCTGTGATGAGCTCAGCCTCTGTTTTTTTTTTTTTGGTTTTGTTTTTTACCACCCGAGTGAATCAGAACTGTGACAAAAAAATTGTAATTCGGGACTAAAACTGTGACACTCAGATGTTATTTTTGCCTAAGTTGTGATTGGCAGCGTTTACTCTAACATTCACAGGTGTCAGCCTTCCCATTTCTACCAATTACTGTGTCGCTATAATCATTTATGTTCTGTGGTTATGTAAAACAATGCAGGAGGAAGTGGACGTGGTTGAAAATCTTAGTTTTTTTTACACATAATCCATTGCATCAGTACAGTAATAACAAGTTGCTATTATGATGAAATCCTTTGTCAAACTCTAAGTCTGTCCAGAGTTACTTTCTCACAAGACTTTTAGGTTTTTGAGCTCTTAAAAGGTATTTGAATGAACCCTTTAGTGAATGGAAGCACCTGAAAGTCCAAACTTTCCACATGTAATTACTTATGATTTTGCTGACAACAGTCTAAGGGTCAAACCAGTCCACTGTTATAAGATCTGTGGATCAAGTCAGTTGATCCTGGTAACCTCAGCACAGCTCAGTCAATCAGTCACATTCATTTATAAAGTACCTTAAAAACAACAAGTTCTGTACAGCAATCAAAGTAAAACGTCACAATTGGGTTCATTTAAAGGAGTAACAAAGTAAAAAAACAAAAAACAACACAGATATAAATGAGACTAGATGCCACGAAAATAATTCACTTTGTCCAAAAGGCCAGGGGATAAACATGTGTCTTTAAATGAAACAAAGATAAAATAAAAAATGACAGAAGTGCATAAAAATGAGCTTACACCTAGAAAGATTTGAAGTGTGCAAGTTTGAGATGCTCGGAGCGTAACGCGGTCAGCTGTTCATCACCGTGGACGGCGAGCGACGCGACATGGCCGTTCTGGACCGAGTCTCAAGAGCCAGTCTCCCTGCCATGTGTGCACGATGCTGGAGCCGATGTGGGAAACCGAATTACGGTAACGATGATGGGATTTTCTCCTGACATGTAAAGATTCACTTTGCACAGTTCATGTTACATTATGACCCTCGTACAAGGGGAGGAACTGAAACTTGCCACGCTGTTTTGCTTTCACCACCTTCTGACAGAAAAGTCCTTCATTCTGTCAAAAAACAACAACAACAAAACTACTAAACTTATCACATCTGATGACATGCAGAATCCAAAGTGCAGTTGCAGTCCAGGGCACCTTGTTTTTAAAAAAAAAATAAAATTTTATATTCATTAAGAGCCTGATTTGTGGGGCCAACATTGATCTTTGCAGGGTTTGAATTAAGCAATCTGAGCAAATTGTTACAGCATCCACAGGGGAATCATTAGCGTGTATCAATATTCAAAGGCATGGTAATTAATGACTGATGAAATCAGAACAGGTAATTAAAAGGAACTGGCTCAATTTCTCATGCAAATGTCTCTTTAGCATGAATATTGGTGCTCCTTTTGAAGCATAGAACGCGGCCTGGTGAAACCAAGAGAAACCGACACAGAACGCATGCAATAAACCCGAAGTTCTGTAGTAAAATTTATTTTAAAAGTTGATTTGTAATGCCATACTAGTCTTATTTAAATCACACTTTATACGTTTCTCACTTAAATCCTGCACACTGGTGTTCAAGTGGGACAAAATGTACAACCAGTACGCAATAAAGTCACTCTTTACCAGTCGTTGGTATTCATTACCAAAAAAGCTCAAATTTGCCATGATTTATTCATGTCATGTCTTCAGATGGGGAAAAAAAAAAGCTTAAGTGTTTGCTTTACCTGGAGCAGGAACATTTATCACAGCCCCCAAAATATGATTCCAAAAAGGCTGCATATACACCCATTAGAGCATCTCGCACTAAAGGCTCCGAAACTGACGGGAGCACTAAAGTGTGGATAAAAAGAGGCGTGACGGATGCATTTTATCAGGCTTGGAAGGCGAGTGGCAGCTCATCCAGTGAGAACCAAGCTGGAATTTCAATGTGGATTTCATCTTTAAAGCCTGATACGCAGTCTCGGGGCGTTGCAGCTTTCCCTCCGTCGGTTTTAAGCAAAGTGTCACATACATTGACTTGGGAAAAGAATCCATTACCCTTGAACTTTTACATAGTTTTCATGCTGCAACAAGAATTTTCTGTGCATTTCGTTGGGATTCTGCGTAATAGACCAACGTGAAGAAGTGCATCGGTATGAAAGCGAAAGGAAAGGAACAAACCTTGTTTAGTGCCATCCATTATTGTCATCAACTCTGATCAGCTTCTTTTCTCCTCCTGAAGAAAAACATCACCGCAGCCTAATGCTGCCACCGCCAGGTTTTCTTTGACGCATCGTATATCTTCCTCTCCACAGCTACTGCATGCATGTAATCGCAATTAAATTTGTGAGTCAGCAACCTTTGAAATTTGAAGAGCGATTACAAAAAAATGTTTCGAATTACAAGAAGAAACATGAGCCTTCGAGTAAAGAAAATCCTCGGTTTTCACGCTAAAAGAAAAGCTAGCATTTTATAGAGTTTAAACACATTGAGCTCTAAAACGTATCTGATTGTGTGCCGCCTAAAAGAGGAATTATGACTTAAACTTGTCTGCAGTTTATATTTATGCAAACTACAGACTAAAGGCTTAGTTTTGAGATGTCTCAGTCTTTATGACAACAAAGTGTTTTAATGTTTCCTCTTTGCAAGCAGTGCTGAATATTTCATGTTGTGCTTCTGAGTGGGCCTCTACGTTCTTGTCACAAACAGGTATTTAAAACTTTGTGGCATCTTTAAACTCCACCCCCCTCACTAAAAGTTTATTTTATTGCAACAAAAACAACGTTGCTGCATCCCTCCCCTGTTTACGGAAACTGGTTGCCAGACTCTTAAGGAGGTTTCTCCAACAGTTGAACCTCACAAGTTTCACCATTATTAACATCAGTCTGACTTCTACTACAGTGCCAATTGATTTTAAACATGCTGCTGCTCAAACTCTGCTGGCAAAGAAAAACAAAAAGACTTTGGTCCAGCAGCTTTTGCTAATTTTAGACCTATTTTCTCCCCCCTTCCAGTTTCTCTCCCTTGGGGAGTACCGCAGGGCTCTGTGCTCGAGCCACTGTTTTTCGTTATTAATTTATCGCCTCTTGGCACTATTTTTTATAAACCACGACCTTTCATTTTTTATGCTGACGACTGCCAAGTTTATTTTCCTTTCAAGCTCAACAGGGCACCCTCTGTTGAACCTTTTCTGAACTGCCTCGGCCACATGTGAGGGGATGGAGGGCACTCGGGTTGCTTAAATTTCATGAAAGTAGTATTGACTCCTGCCTCAAAGTTGAGTCAATTCAATTGTCAAATCCTGTTTTTGTTTTTCACCCGAGGCGGCTGGCCAAAATGAATTCTCTCCTTCCAAGACCGCCACACTTACAGAGAGCATTTAGTTTTCTGTAATTCTCTTTAAATTAGTCTCAACCGTTCAAAGTTGGCACAAAATGCTGCTGCAAGATTTCTAAATGATTTTTAGAAAACACACGACTCCAGATTTAATGTCTCGTCACTGGCTTCCTGTCCACGCCAGAATGTGTTTTGAGATAACTTTACTTGCTTTCAAAAGTTCAAATGGCATTCCCACCTTTTTTTTAAAATCTCTTCTACATCTCATCACACACTCTGAGGTTAGCTCATCCGATGTTTTAACTGTCCCCAAAACCTCATCCATATTCACTTGCTCCAGATAAGTTGTCTAATTAGCGTTCTATGAAAATTAGCTATCGCTTGCTGTTTTGAAATCTTGTTTAAAAAGTCACTTTTGCTCTGTGGTTTTAATCAGACTTTGCATGGAAAATAAAAAAAAAAAAAAAAAAATCCAAAATGACTCTAAACATTTGGACAGGACCTCCAAAAACGCTTCCCCAATGTGAAGCGTTTTAAAATCCCCGTTTTTTTACACTTAACAAAAAATACTTTTAGCTGCCATCTTTAGGTGTTGTGCATCATGAAGCGCAGCACTGGTTTCATGAGTCATGCTCAGTATTTTTTTATTCCTTCTTCTCACTCATTTTCCATTAAGCTCAAAATATGAAGAAAAAAACTGTCACAGAAATGGTGAGCTTCAAGTGTTTTGAGGGAACAATGAGCCTCTTTTAAGGCATTATGAAGATGTTCTTCTTTAAAATTTCTTTTATTCATTTACGTGTTTTTCCACCTTGTGCTGCGTCTTGTATTTAAAATCATCTTGTTTTAGCAGCTTTGCGACAACGATTTTTAGAATTAAAATTGTTCAAATAATTTCTAACTGATCATGAATTTGATTTTTCCAACAACAATGTCTTTCTACATTCTCCCCCATACATTCCTTTGCCACGGCGCTCTTTGCTTATTTTCTCTCTCCCTCTCTCTCTCCCTCTCTCTCTCCCTCTCTCTCTCGCACCCCTGCAGCCATGTCTCGGGCCGCCATGCCGTTCGGGCTGCTGCGCAGGGAGTTGGCGTGCGAGGGCTACCCCATAGAGCTGCGCTGCCCAGGAAGTGATGTTGTGATGGTGGAGACAGCCAATTACGGACGCACCGACGACAAGATCTGTGACGCAGACCCCTTCCAGATGGAGAACACGCAGTGTTACCTTCCCGATGCCCTAAAGATCATGTCCCAGAGGTTTGTACCCGCTGAGCTGTGTGATTTGTTCGTTCGGCGAGGAAAATAATGTGCACTGCCTCTCTTAGCTTATGTCGCGTTACAAACAAGAACTTCCTGTTTCGTGTTGGGATCTTGTTTGACAGGCCAACTGAGAACAGCACGAAACAGCAAAGTGAAATAAAAAAAATCAGATGCGGTTTTCAAATGTTCTTACTCTTAGTAGGGAAAAATCTGAAATTGAGGGCACACGCATTCAGCTACTAGATGAAATCCAGTGCAAGCAAATGCCTTAAAGGGGATCTGTGATGTAGAATTTGCATTTTGCAGGTTTTTGCATCTCAACTACTTCTAAAAACAGTCAAAGCTCCTAAAATACACACTTAAACAACTAATGTTTTTTGGTATCTCCCAGTTGTTATGCCACAATCGACAGGCACTGTAACGTTACCTAGCAACCCCAGCTGAGCTCCAGCACCTTTTTGTCAGCTGGTTTTACCACTGCATGCGCTGTACAATGGCTGCTGGAAAAGACAAGTGTTTTGTTGTTGACTTACCATTCAGAAACCACTTGCTGGATTCTCCTTGGTTGTGCATGAGGCTCCATTTATGCTTTTCAAAGATGCACGGTTGTAAAATTATGTTTCTGTTTTCAGCCATTTTCACATGCAAATGTAAAAGTTGAGTTGGGGTTACGGGAGGGGGCGACCAGCAGCAACTTATTTGGATTTAAAGTGGTAGGAGCCCCTAAAACAGCTCGTTATGAAAGGAGCTCACAGTAGATACAACTGACCAAAGTTCAGGCCTAAATTGAATTCAGAATTTAAAAGAGAACTTGAAAATGAATGTTCACATATTATCGCCATCTAATCTGACTGAGTTTGAGTTACTGCCAAGACTGGTAGCCCGTTTTACACATACATGAATTTGACTTTCTTTATTTGGCCTCGCTTTACAGCTGCTAGAGTTTCACCTCATCTCCGAAGGTGTTTTCCAAAGTTTGGAATCGTATTCGTGGGAATTTTTGAAAATTTCTTCAGATGACCATTTGTGAGATCAGACACTGTTGTTGGACAAGAAGTCTCTCTGCTCTAATTCGTCACTACAGTTTTCTGTCAGGCTGTCAGTGGGCCAGTCCAGCTCTACCAGACACGTCTTTATGGACCTTGCTTATTTTTGAACAGGAAGGAGCCATTTTCAAACTGTTCCCACAAAGTGAGGTGCATGAAATCTTCCTAAATTTATTGGTGTGCTGAGGAATTAACATTTCCTTTCACTCAACTGATCTGACGAACTGAGTAAAACTCCTGAAAACAAACTAGCTCACACAGGAGTTTACTGAGGTACTGAGAATATCCTAATTTTATTTTCAAACGTTTATTGATCGTTTACACAGAAGTGATCGGAAGACCAAATTGAATAGTTTTGACCCCATATTTTTTGGTAATCAAGTGCAAAGAAAGAATAACATTTTCACTCTTCAGCTCTGATCCAAAGGTCCTCAGGCTGCATTTACATCTAAAGGGCTTCTGCAAAACCTTCACTGAGTGGGGCTCTACACAAATACGTGCATGCCACACTTTTTAGACTTTTTAAAAATCATACAAAACTTCAAAAACCATGTATTCTTTTTTCTACGTGTCACAGTTATACGCAACTTTCTGTCACCAGCAAAGAAAAAAACACTCAGTTTCGTTTCCGTATTATGACAAAATATAAAAAAACGTCAGAGACATTTAAGCAATGCCTAGAAATTCTGCAAATTATGATCTTATTATTTAAACTCGTGAAGGCGTTCTGGATGGAAGCAGGTCAACTGTTTAACGCAATTACTGGTTTGTGCGCAGCGGGTAGGTGTGTTGCCGTACATAATAAATGTGGATTAGTTGGAAACACTTCACCAAAACAATACTCAGGCTTGTGTGTCAGGTGTGTGTGTAAGCGCTGCAGAATGTTTAGCTGTGTACTAGCTGTGTACTCAGCAGCATTTTCCTCAAAGAACTGATCAATATTCAGAGAGAGAGAGAGAGAGAAGGCCCATCCTTCGCCTCTTCTTTTTCTGTTACTCCCTCGACTTCCTCTTTCTTCCCCTCCCTCTAAACTCCATCAGTTTCATCGACCGATTCATCAATCCCAATCCGTCCGTTCTGTTCCTCAGATGTAACAACCGGACTCAGTGTGTGGTGGTCGCGGGGGTCGACGTCTTCCCAGACCCCTGCCCCGGAACGTACAAGTACCTGGAGATCCAGTACGAGTGCGTCCCTTACAGTGAGTATGCGTTAATATGCGACTGCACACATACACACACAAAAGAAGAAGAAAAAAAACAGTAACACACACGAAACACAGATTTAACCTACTTATGTCATGATGCAGGTTTGATTTTTGATTTTTCACCTTCTGATGTCAGCTATTTCCCTGAGAGATTGATGGCTATATACTGTATATATATATATATTTTTTTTTTTTCTAAGTGAGATGTTTTTTTTTTTCTCAGGAAGAGGGGGTGTGCATGTTGGTGTGTGTGAATCACAAACAGAAAGTAGGATGGCGAGAGAGGGGGAGAGGGAGGGACAGGGAGTGCTGAGAAAGGGGGAAAGGGGAAGAAAACAAACTGTGGGGCATTTGCAAATTGTCATAAAATGTCACGCGTGTCGGCGTGTGTGTGTGTGTGTGTGTGTGTGGGGGGGTGTGCGTGGGGGGGTAAGCGCTTGAGCGTACACAAGTGTGTGTGCTTCTCTTTTGCAGATTCACGCCACAGGAGTTGCTCTCTTTTCTCCACAGGAGCCTGATTGAGGGAAGGACAGATCGGGGGAGGGAGGGAGGAGGAAGAAAAACGGGGGGATAATTGGGGGAGGAGGGTGGAGGGAGGTGGTGAGGGGTGAGGGAGAAGAAGAGCGGAGTATGTTGGAGTTTCTTTATCTTTCTCTTTTTTCTTTTAATTTTCTCTTTTTTTTTACATGAACAATAATGTTTGTGGTGAGAATGAGCTCCGAAATCTTTATCTGTGCAACTTTTTCTTTCTTTTTCCTCCTTTCTTTGCTTCTTTCTTTCTTGCTTGCTTTCCTTTTCTCTCTCTTTCTCACTCCCCCCTTCTTTCACCCCCTGACTTTTCTTTCTTTCTCTCCCTCTTTTTTTTCCTATGCTTGAGTAGAAGTGGACCAAAAAGGTAAAGACAAAACATTGTAGCATCTTGATCTCTCCTTACCCCCAATCCTCCCTCTTTTCTCTTCTTCTTCTACCTCTCCACTCTCCTCCTCTTCCTCTATCCTATCATTTCTCTCCTCCTCCAACCCTAGGACGTTGTTTCGTAATCATGCTGGATGTTGCCCCTCTTCCTCACCCTCCCCCCTCCGCCCCTCCTCTTCTTTTTTTCATTTATTTATTTATTTTCATTTTTCACGCAGTTCTTTGATTTTTTTTCCCTCCACATTTTATCCATCTCTTGTTGTATCCAAAGCCGTCTTTTTGATCCAATTTTATCCAGGTTCTGCACCTATACTCCTCTCTCTTCCTCCTCTCGTCTTTCTCTCCGTCTTTCTGTGCACACACACACAAAAAAAACCCACAACTGGTCGCACAAACATGAACACCTTCTTTACCAACTCTTTCTTCCTTCCTTCCTTCCTTCCTTTCCTCCTTCCTTCTTTTCCAGTCATCCTCGTCATGCTTATTTTCCCTTTTCTTCCCTTATAGGAAGAGCCCCTTATTTATCTTCATAGGAAAAATAAGACGAAACGTGTGTGTGGTTGTTTATTCGTCTGGATGTGTGTGCTTACCAAGCACCGCTTACATGCAAGAATGCGTCTGGGCGTGTGCGTGTGCGTGCGTGCGTGTGTGTGTGTGTGTGCGGGTGTGTGCATGCATGCCTCTTTGCATGCCAGTGTGGGACTGTCCAGTCTACATATGTGTCCATGCAGTTATTGACATGTGGGTGGACCAATCGTTGTGCCCGGCGTAAACTAACCTGCCCTCTCATTCACTTCAAGGCAAACTTTAGCCCCGCCTTCTGCGTCCCTGACTCTACCTCACACTCTTCTTAACTCTTTTTGCACTAACCCCCTCCGTCCGCCCCACTCGCCCCCCACTCCCCTACACACACACGAACACGCCCACACACACACACACACACACACATAAAACACTTAAATGCGCTTATACAACTTTCATTGCAGTGTCCCTGTTGTATTAATCACCACACGCACAGTGTGTGACTTTTCAACTCTTATTCGTCTCTTCTGTCGCCTGAAATCAGAGGTGTTTTAAATCTCTCTCTTCTTCTCCCCGTTCTTTTTCTCCGAATCTCTCTGCACCATCATCTATAATTCAAATCATTTTTTTACCCCCACTTGCTTTCTTTCATCCTTTTTTTCCCCCCCTCCTCACACCTGCCTCTGCTTTCTTCCTCTCTTCCTCTTACGTTGCCGCCGTTCTCTTCCCCGTTTCTCTCATCCTGCTTTCCTAACGCCCGGCTCTTAGTTTTCGTGTGCCCCGGCTCGCTTCTCAGCATCCAGCCGGACTCCTCGCTCCTGGAGGCGGAGCATCAGTCCGGGGCCTGGTGCAAAGACCCCCTGCAGGCCGGAGACAGGCTGTACGTCATGCCGTGGACGCCGTACAGAACGGAGGTCCTGTATGAGTACGCCTCGTGGGACGACCTCCGACAGAACAGAGTCACCACCACCTACAAGTGAGTTTGATTTTGTTTTGCCACCTGGACCCGGCTCCGATTACTGTTGGACCAGTAGCATTCACGTACAGAAACCCATCCTGGAAAGCATCATTGCCTTTTTCCCCTCCGGTGTTAACATACGACAGTGGGTGTCTGTTCCAGGAGAGAGGAGTTACGCACATTCCCACAAGACCTTTGAGAAAATATTACACGGAGGGATGAGACGAAAGTGGAACTTTTTGAAATCTGCGTGTGCGCTTTGATACATCTGGCATAGAAGAGTAACACAGAATTTTCAATTATTAAATACAGAGTCAAAGATGGTAGTTATAGTGTGGTGGTGTGAGGACGCTTTGCTTCATCAGGACCTGGACAAATTCCTGTAATTTATGACATGGTGAATTCTGCTCTCTGGAATAGAATAGAACAGAATCTCAACATTTATTTTGGCCACCAGAGTGGAAAAATGTTATTGGCTCACCAATGTACAACACAGGTGTGTGTCACATGACTTTTTTCTTGTATTATTAGGACTTTATTTTCATAAAATTATGACTGAGTCCATTTTGACTAGACGAGCTGGTCTTCAGATCTACTTTCTCATGATTTTACGTGTTTCCTCTGGTAATATTGTGTCCCTACTAATTTTATGACATTATTGTCACAATGTTATGATTTTATTTTTGTGATATTATGGCTTTTTGTCTTACAACTTAATCTCATATTATTCTGGCTTTATCCTGGTAACAGTGTGGCTACATTTTTGCATTATTAAGTCTTTTTTCTTGTATTATTATACTATATTCTCCTATAATTTCTACTTACTGTTGTGCGACTTTATTCTCGTAATACTTTGACTTTTTTCTCACATTCTGCTCTATTTTTCTTAGCCTAGCCCTAACACTCTCTAATAAAAACAAGACAGTTTAACTAAAAATGTATAAATAACATATTTTTCAAATTGAAAAGTGTACCACCACTGGTACACTCTTTAATTTCTCTTATGTGGCATAGTTACAAACATTTTAGTATGAAAAACCTCTTAATAAAGAAAAATCAATGTCGTAGATGTATCATTTTGGCCTGGAAAAGGTTCAAAAAGTCAGCTATATTACCTAACTTACAGGATAACTTCTAGTGTTTGACCACAAATGAAATGGATATTATCCGTCCTCTTCAATGTGTTTCTCTATCCTAGGTTGCCGAGTCGTGTGGACGGCACGGGTTTTGTGGTGTACGACGGAGCTGTGTTTTACAACAAGGAGCGAACTCGCAACCTGGTCAAATACGACCTGCGCACTCGCATCAAGAGCGGCGAGGCAGTGGTGGTCAACGCCAATTACCACGACACCTCTCCTTACCGCTGGGGAGGAAAGTCGGACATCGATCTGGCGGTGGACGAGAACGGGCTCTGGGTTATCTACTCCACGGAGGCCAATAACGGACGCATCGTGGTCAGCCAGGTAGGAGGACTGAACTCCGATCGATGGCAGGAGCGGGGGAAGGAAAGAAAAGCAGCTTAAGCGCCACTGGGTTTTATTCCAGGTGAACCCGTACACGCTGCGCTTCGAGGGCACCTGGGCGACAGGCTTCGACAAACGCGGCGCCAGCAACGCCTTCATGGCCTGCGGCGTGCTCTACGCGGTGCGCTCCGTCTTCCAGGACGACGAGGGCCAGGCGGACAGCCGCGCCAGCAGCAACATGGTGGTGTACGCCTACGACACCAGTCGGGGTCAGGAGCTGCCCGTCCAGATACCGTTCCCCAACCCGTACCAGTACATCTCCTCCATCGACTACAATCCCAGAGACAACCAACTGTACGTGTGGAACAACTACTACATGCTGCGCTACCCTCTGAGTTTCACACCGCCACCACCAACTAAAGGTGAGGAAATAACAAATTATGTTACACTACATATATAAATATACTTGGGGGGGGGGGGAAATTAAAAACCTTTTCATATTCTCAGAGGTATCACCTCGAACCTCAGTGTGTTTTATTTGGATTTGGGCAACACGAGTTAGTGAACAACTCTGACAAGGATAGTAGAGAATATATTGCCTTTTTATTTTTACTTAAATAAAAATATGACTAGTCTGGCATTCATTTTCTTATTCATATCCATCCTCCTTTACCTGATACACCTAAATGAAATCAAGCTCAACTAGCTGCAGTTTGCCAGAGTCCATCTGGGAGACATGCTGGACATGAGGGAGAAGGCGCTCTGGTCAGACGATGGTTCAGATCAAGAGGCATATTTGTGTGGCTTAGTCAAAGCCCAGATTTAAATTCCACTGATTGGTCTTCACAAATGTTTCTTAGCCAGAAAACATTTGTTTCTAGCTGAAGCTGAATTATTATATAAATAAAAATGTGGGCAAAAAAATCTTGACGTTTGCCCCCATAAATAAGCAATAAATCAGTAGTTGGCAGATAAATTTAAATGAGCACAATCATTTCCATTCTGATGATACTTTTTATTTTAAAGGGCAATTTTATTTACAGACTTCATTTTCTGTTTCATTTATGGTTTCAGTTGTGTCTGTTTTTTTTGTTCCATTATATTTATTGATTTTGGTTGTTTTGTTTTATTTAAACAGTTTGAATGTTTGCTCTCTCTAAGGGTTCTTTCAGAGAGCAAATGTTGGCATTATCAAAATGCCAAACAGCAGCAACAATGTCATTGATTACCTCAATAATTTCTGGGAATGTTGTGATCATGACAGGCCACCTCATAATTCAACAAAAAGTTGTTCCTCAGAGTATTGTCAGTAAAATTTGAATATGAATACAAACACAAACCCGCAGCTGACCTTTTTTTAGTTGTTTTCTCAAATATTTCCATCTCTCAAAAACTTTTTTTCATCCCTTGTGTCATCTGTCTTCTATGTAGAAAATATCAACAATGTAAACTGAAGCTTGGGGACGGAACATAGCAAAATGTGAAACTTTGTCACGGAATATGAACGCATCAGGACGGGACGGCGTGTTGTCTCTGTCCTTGCAGGTCCCCTGTCCTCTCTGATGACCACTGTGCGGTCCTACACGGCTACAGTCGCTCTCACCCCGGTTCGCCCGTCGGCCTCGCACCCGATCGGCGTCATCAACAGGGGTCCGATCACAGCCATGGTCCCGCTGACCCCGCGGCCTCCGCTGCGGGTCCCCCTGGCCCCCGGCGGGCCCGGTCAGGTCGGCGGATGCGAGGGCCGCGTTGCGCGAGGAGTTCAGTGGCCTCCGACTCTGAAGGGAGAGACGGTGGAGCGGCCCTGCCCTAAGGGGTCTCTGGGTAGGTGTGGTGTGTGTTTTGGTGTCTGTGTGAGTGTATCCCGTTTCCTTTTGAAACGCAGTCAGGTGTCCAATCTTTGAACTCAGACGAGACGGGGTAAAAAAAAAAAAAAAACGAGAGAGGAGTTTCAGTGTGCAGAGACGCCGGATTTGGCAATTCTTCCTCTCACTGAGCAGCTGCCTCTCCATCACACCCTCCCTCTGAGAAGACGCTGTGATGCAGATTATGTTGATAATCCTGTGGTGCATTTTGCCTCGATAATCACGTCAAATCGTTTCAGCACGGATTTAGCACAGAGTTGACGATTACACTGGAACAGCATCACCGTATTTTATCTTTTAACTCGAACCAGGCGGAGATGCCGCCTCGCCTAATTTGTAGGAAGTGTGAGTGACTGGCCATGAACTGATGTTTTAATAGATTTATGTGATATAAATCTGGCTTGATTCACAATTTTACACTGAACTGTGTTGAAGTTTGTTGTTTTGTGTTTATAATGCATTCTCCAGACAACAAAGTCTAAATGTGTAAAGCTAATTAGAACTATTTTAATACGTAAAAAAAAAAAAAAAAAAAGCTGTTACAAGCGTTAACTATAACCTCAACAATTCACACTCACGTCTCGGACTAAAACCTTTATTCATATTAATCACAATGAATTGATTACTGAGATAATTGTCAACTAGTTTAGTGATCAATTAATCATTAACTAGAGAATACAGACTCAAAAAAGATAAAATGCTGAATGAACAGCACAATCAGAGCAGTAATTAAGTTATAACTGTACAAAAAATATGGACATTTTGCATTTAATCTCAGTCTGTAAAAATGTTACGCCTAAAATTTCATAGTTTTAGCTTCAACCGGTTCAAATTCTGATACAAAAAATCTCCTATTAAGTACCTTTTGCTGCCCATTATTAATCGTTTAATCTAAAAGTGATCAAGCCCTACAATGTATTGATGTCGAGCAGAAAGGGCCTTTCCACTTTTTACATGTTGATGTTAAAAAGTTTTTTCAACATTTGTTACGAATGATCGTGCTCACGCCACAGGAAGGACATGTTGTTGTATTTTCCTATTTAAAATAGGAATCCAGTTGTTTATTTGCGCCTTTCGACATATTTCTAATATCATAAAATATAAACAATTAAATGAAAAATCCGCAGAATGTAACAATTTTTGAATCATATTATTCGATTAATCGTCGGAATAATCAATAAATGAACTGATGACTTAAATAATTGTTAGTTACAGCACTACTCACGTCCAAGTATTTTATATTATCACAGTTATAAGCTGCATTTATCTTCAAATCCTTTTTATGAGCCTAGTTTCCATTGTTACTGTTCCACTTGGAAAGCTAAACACCCCGCAGCATCCAGGATGGAAATGCAAATCGCTAACTTCTGCTTTTATCACTGGGAATCTGTCTGGTTCCAGTCCAGAGAGGATGGAAGTTCAGCTTCTTTGCTACAGGAGCTGGATTTGGTCCAGGTCTTCTCCTTTAGCTTCTCACAGGTTTCTGCTAATTTAGTTAATCAAGTGATCAAACACTTTTATTCTGGGTGTGGGATCAGATCGGGAGACATTTAAAAATGTTTCTGTTTATTGTTCAGGCTCATATTATCTTACATTGAAGGCAGAAACAATTTAATTTGTTGTGTATTATAATTGTTATTGTTAACATACAATGAGCTCCAGTTTGAAAACAGGAGAAGGTGTGGGTTTGGATTTTGTGTGCAAGACCTCGTTTTTTGTTTTCTGTTTTTTTTTGACTTTGTCTCCCCCTTTCTGCCGCCGCAGGAATCGCCTCCTATCAGTGCATGTCGTCTCCGGTGGGCTGGAACTCCCAAGGGCCTGACCTTTCCAACTGCACCTCTCCCTGGGTCAGCCAAATCGCTCAGAAGGTCGGTGCCTCGCACAAACACACATACCCTGATCAGCAAAGACACACAAACATGCACTGAGCAAACGCCCCACAGCTCTCTCTCTCTCTTTCTCTTTTTCTCTCTCTATCCATCTCTCTGTCTTTTAAATGTCAAAACATTTGACATCACAAACACCACCTGACTCCCGTCCAGATCAAGAGCGGCGAAAACGCGGCCAACATCGCCGGGGAGCTGGTCAACCTGACCCGCGGCCGGATCTACGCCGGCGACATCAGCATGTCGGTCCGGCTAATTGAGCAGCTCTTGGACATCCTGGACTCTCAGCTGCAGGCCCTGAGACCAGCCAACAAAGAGTCAGCCGCACGCAATTACAACAAGGTAATTTTATAACGTGGGTGACCTTTAGTGGAAATGAGATGCGGAAATGTCAGCGATTGCGGGTTTAATTGTTCTTTTAATTTTTTCTGCTTTCAGCTGCAGAAGAGAGAGCGAACGTGCAAAGCATATGTTCAGGTGAGGCTGATGAGTGGATGAATGGAGGGACAGTGAGGAAAGTATAGCTTCCTGCTATGATAATTGTCAGGTCGTTATCACAAACATCAACATGTGTTCTGAGGATTTTAGTCTGATTCCCCCAAAATAAATTGTCAGACGGCTTCGAACGTCACTTTGCTGGTAATCTCAGTTTGACGTAGCTTGTGAGACCGACGGACTGTGTGTCTGCCACAGGGTCCTGTACTCTCACCATTCCTTCCAACTCACAGACCTCCAGCACAACATTCTGTCATCTGCAGAAATACTCAGGAAGCCGAGCCGGTGGATCACTTTTTAGCCGGAGACCTACAAAGGCTCAACAGTCCAATAAATTGGGCTGGTTCTGATCTGCTGGAACCACTGGAGATGATGGTGCAAAGACAGATTCTTCATGAAACCAAGACAATCACGGGCAGCCCTGAGTATTTTTTTTTAATGGAATTGAAATCCAGCTGTCCTGTGGAGCTTTATTTGATAATATTAGGGGAGCAAACAGCTTCCTGCCAGACCAAGAAACACAGCAGACAGGTCAGAGATCAAGCTGTAGAGAAGTTAAACCTTGGGTAGTACGTGAAATTATCTTTTAAGCACAAAGCCAGTGTTCAATCCGTCTGTTAATGGGAAGAGTATGTCATAACATGCTGAGACGTGTATGAGACAAGACCGGGCAAAGAGTTCTTCTCTGATGCACAAAGCTTGTTAAAACATAATCCGAAAGAAGAACCGCAGCCAGCTAAGCAGAAGAGTGTATTAAGTGTTGTCTCATTGGAAGTAAAGACAACTACATTTAGAATTTTCTTCCACTTCCTATTTACACAGTATTACACTTTGTATTGGTCTATTGTGGAGTGAAAATAGTCTGAAAATACCTGTGCATGTGTAAAATTATCTGTGCGTGTGTAGCACTGGATTTGTAACTCGTGTAAGCATCTTTGTGTGCAACTTTGGACAGTTGTCTGTGAAATATGATTTGTAAACCGTAAAAAAAAATTTGTGCGTAACTCCAGGTACTTGTAAATATGTGGTCACACAAACTTTTTTTTTTTTACCCCTCCAGTGGGTCTTTTTGTGGGCTCTAGTGCCCCTTATACGAAAGTAGGCTGACAGGAAGGGGGGAGGAGAGGCGGGGAAGACATGCGGGACAGGCAGCAAATGTCGTCGGGTCCGGGAGTCGAACCCGCGCCAGCCGCGTCGAGGACTCAGGGCCTCCAAATGTGGGTAGCGCTATCCCCTACGCCACCACGGCACACCCACACGCAAACTTTTTAACTGCAACCTCACAAACCTTCTCCTACATCTACAAATGTTACATAAGGGAAGTCGCCTGGTACACACACACAAAACTGCATTTGCGCACAGATCAGGTTACGAGTGCATGGGGATTTTTGAGACTCATTTCACGTTTCATCAATGTGAATCCATTGATGTTTGTTGTTTATAACACGACAGAAAGAATGTGAATACCTCTTCTACTTCTGCACTGCACAGACGGCTGAACAGACCTACTGACAGGTAACTTTCTGTGTGTGTGTGTTTTTGTCAGGCTGTGGTTCAGATAGCCGATAACCTGCTGGGTCCTGAAGCCCTGGTGTCCTGGGCAGACATGAGCAACCTTGACCAGTCCCGCTCTGCATCGCTGCTGTTGGACGCGGTCGAGAAAGGAGCATTTCTGTTGGCGAACAATCTCTACGAGGGCCGTTTCAGTGACAGAGCACCTAATGTCGGCACGTTGACTCTCCACTTTCCTGCATATTTTCCCCCGATGCTGCCTGCAAGACTCCTGAACTCATCCACAAACATGTGTACTCTTGTTTTTTTGTTTTTCTTTTGTCAATTCACAGATCTGGAAGTGTATGTACTAAATACTGAGGCTGACATACAGGATTTGACTTTTCCACACTCGTATGACAGCGACAGCATCCTGCAGATATCGGCGCAGGCTCTGCAGCAGTACAGCAACAACGGTCAGTGGCACCGGGAAAAATCGGTATTAACGAATGTTCATGGTGGTTTGTGGAAGTATTACTTGTCTCTATATCAATACTTGCTTTAAATCTCTGAACACATTCTCGTTAGGGCTGCAACTAATGATTATTTTAGAAGTCGATTGTACTATCGATTGTTCTATCAATTGTTCTGACAATTAATCGATTAATTGGGAACAAAAAATGGGCACTTTCTGCTGATTTTTCATTTAAGCCTTTTTTATGCAATATTAGAAATGCATTAAAAGATACAATAAACAAATAAATAAAGATTTATTGCCTAAAATACAATAATAGCAATCTTTTAGCGTATGTTTCATAATTTGTAGCAAATGATGCATCTGCTACAAATGCAGATGTATTTGTACATCTTCTAACATCAGCATGTCCGTGATGTTAGGAGTGTTGATACTCCTAACATCAACACGACGAAAGGTTTTGCCCTTTCTGTTTGACTTGCAGCGTTGGGCTGATTTGTTGATTAGTTTTGGAAGCAATCGATTAATAACAGGACAGCAAACGGTGCTTAAAAATATATTTTTTGATACAGACTTTGAGCCAGGTGAAGCTAAAATGCCACTTTGTAGGAGTTTTGGTTAGACCATCTTTACAGACAAAGATTTTTCTTTTTCATCTTGGATGCAAAATGTATATATTTTTTGTACAGTTTTGGTTTAGTTACTGCTCTGAGAGTGTTGTTCTTTTTGAGTCTGGAGACTCCAGTTAACGATTAATCGATTATCAAATTAGTTGGCAATCGTTTCAGTAATCGATTAGTCACGATTGATTTGATTAGTCGTTTCAGTCCTAATTCTCTTAAACTTCACGAAGTGATTTCCCGCCTGGGCTTTTGCTTTTGCAGGTCAGGTGAAGTTGGTCCTTTCCCTCTTCAAGAACCTGGGCCCCTTCCTCACCACCCAGAACTCAACTTTGCGTCTGGGACTGGGACTTGCCCAAGGCCAAGAGCCCCGGCGCAGGAGCCTGGTGGTCAACTCCCATGTCATCTCTGCCTCTGTGCACAGAGGCACCAACCGGGTATACCTCACAGCGCCGGTGATCTTCACTCTCAGACATCTCCAGGTATGTGTATTTGCATCCAAATTAACATTTAGATAGAGTAAATCCCTCCTGTTTGGGTCCTGAGTTTCCTTCGCAGCCTCTCACGGGATATTCGGCCGTGTTTTTATTTTCGTCCGCAGCTGGAAAATCACTTTGGTCCCAACTGTTCTTTCTGGAACGCTTCGGGGGTTTCTGGCAGCGGCAGGTGGTCCACTCAGGGCTGCCGCCTGCTGCACACAAACAACACGCACACGACTTGTGCGTGCAACCATCTGTCCAGCTATGCCGTCCTCATGACTTACCAGCAACCAGTTGTAAGTTGCACATCTGTACACGACAGCATTGGATACAGCTTTAGACACGGACAAGTTTGTTGGGCCTCCGGTAGAGATCAGCAGCAAGCACACCAAGGATTTGGGCCGTGTAACTGAATGGGCGAATGTAACTGCTGCAAAGAAGCACAAAATGAATGCAAACCGCACCGGGTGAAAAAAATAAACAAAGTCCAAGAGGACCAAGGACTTTCCTGGTGTGAATTCACCCTAAAACATCACAACGTTTCTCATCGAGGTGTCTGCTACCTCATGAGCACCGGTCAGTTAGCGTCAGCTTGGCTCCTCCTGAGGAAGGTGTAATAAAAGAGCTAAAACGTTTATTTGCCTTCATTCGGTTCCGAGCTGGAACAATAAATGGCAGCAGAGTAATATCAGACATCAGTATGTTGAGTTTGTAGTAAAAATCAATTAAAAAAAAGCAGAACGAAGACGTTCCTGAAGCGTAGCGTCTCGTTCCTATGAACTCGATATCGTGTCTGGTCTGGTCTGGAGAGTTGTTGTAGGCGTCGTTAGAGCTCTAGAAATAAGAGAGGAACTGATTGAAAGTGGGTTTTTTTGGGTTTTTTTTACACAATCCAGTGTGGGCAATTAATTTTGTCTCTAAATTTGAGTTGGGTTTGATCTCAACACTTAAAAACTGTTGTTTGCCAATATTAATAAAGCATGTCATGTTCTTTTTTACATGTGTTAGAATAGTTGATTATAAGACATGTCACTGCTGTTGTGTCAGATGGCAATGTGCCAAATTTTGCCTTATTTCTTCCTCTTGCTCAGAGAGCTCAGACTGACACTGTGGTTTCTAAATTAAGGAGGAAATCAGACGCAGAGTAGGCGTTGGATTGCTGCTGCAGACATGCAGCAGGATATTTTGTCCTGCCATGAAATTAAATTAAGTGTTCCCTGCAAGATGTTCTCTTCATTAGCTGTGATTTATTCACATAAATAGATGTTATGTAACAAACACACACCCACACACCCCTACATAAATACACAACTCAAAACACTACAATACATCCACATGTGCTCTAGGATCTGCACCAACGTTCTGCCTCTGCATTCGTTCGTTCTTGTTGTTTTTCCACACGTCAATCGACGCCCCGCTGTGACATTTGCTTCACAGTTCGGCGCCGGTGTGGAGGAGCTTCTGGTCTACGTGGTTTCCTGGGTCGGCATCGCCGTTGCTCTTGTGTGTTTGGCTACCTGCCTTATCACCCTCTGCTGCCAGGGGGCGCCGTGGCACACTGACCACAGCACCATTCACTGCAACCTGTGGGCCAACCTGCTCATCACAGAACTCATCTTCCTTATCGGTGCCAACAAGACTAAGTACACGGTCAGTACTTTGATATCAGACAAATCAGCATGAATTGGTTAATTTTTTTTTTTTTTTTGTGGTTGCTCATTCTGCACTCCCGTTTCCAGGTCCTCTGCTCCATCACCGCTGGGCTGCTGCACTTTTCGCTGCTGTCCGTGTTCTGCTGGTTGTGCCTGGAGGCAGTGGAGCTGTACCTTCTGCAGAGGGAAGTGTTCGAGGGACGCAACTCCAGGAGGAAATATTTTTACCTCTGCGGCTACTCTGTGCCCGGGCTGGTGGTGGCCGTGTCGGCAGCCATCGACTTCAGAGGATACGGTTCAAAAACGGCGTAAGTTGATGAATGTGGGAATTGCTCTGTTTTCCCTACTGTCTTTATCTTTTATTTTTTTAAAGACACCAATTAGTGCACACAAAACAACCACTACAGGCTGGCAGACGGACGTTTTGATCTGCAAAATAACCAATTAGATTAGCAGAGAGAAAAGGCAACAACAAAAATTAACAAAGAAAAGTGTGAGAGGGAAAAAAAAACAAGTTAAAATGCACACATTTTGGACAAAGACAAAACACAGAACATAACCAAGCGGTGTCACGACACAAAATGCAAGTGGGTTATGCTTTTTTATTTTCTTCTTTGCAGTTATTTTCCAGTTATTGTTTCCTCCCCATATGCCTTTTTTAAAAAAAATATTCCTTGTTTTAACTAATCTAGTGACACACACACGTATTTTGGGTAAAAATGGGAAAGAAAAAAAAAAACAAGCCAGAAATAAAAGAATAAATAAGTAAGGACAACTAAAGAACATGCTGTGTGATCTTATTGGTTGCTCCTCCCAACTCCTATCTATTCCCCTCAGAATATTTTACTGAAATAGTCAAATTGATTTTTTTATCTATTGCTGTTGTGTGAGAACATCTATCCATTTTGATGTGCTGGTCTTTTTCCTGCTGCCTAACATCAACAAGAGGAGTTTTATTATTTCTCTGGCTGTTGGTCCTGTTACAGGTGCTGGCTGCGCACAGATAACTACTTCATCTGGAGTTTCCTCGGACCTGTAGCTGTCATCATTACGGTGGGTACTGCTGCATTGTATTGTGCAAATATTTTTTAGTTGTCTCTCATTTCTTTATTTCTTGTTTCCAAAGCGTCAGACATTATTTCTACAATCAGAAATATTGTTTTAAACTGGACTGGTGGCACTTAACAAAATGTTCATACTCAAATTGTTTTCAGCTTATAACTAAAGTGAAAGTATCTTAAATCAGACGTTGTGATAACAGATGATCTCAGTTCCAGATGCCAATAACTTATAAAATAGCCAATTGGGGCTTCAGAATGAGAAACTAATGATCGTGCGTTGTTTCACGATTTGTGGAATGTACAAATTGTGGAATGTACCCATCCTGGAGTGTGTATGTCGCACTCCAGGATGATCTCATGAGATAAAAATGAGATCATTATTATCTCATGATCTCATTAAGATCATGAGATAATAAATGTCTTGCTGCTCAAATGTCAAATGCATGTTGCAAAAAGGTTGACGTCTGAGTCAGGTTAGCAGGAACTCAGGATGCACTCTGTCAGCAGAAGATGTTTTTTAAAAAAAAAAAAAAGTTTTTTAACGTGTGACAGTTCTGTTCTCCAGTTTACTTTTTTGACATTGTTCTGTGCAATACGCTGCCACTGTCAAGAACAACGACTGGATTGAAAATGATTGACAGAGTAGCCAAAGTCCAAGCGAAAACTTTGAAAGCCTTCAGAAAACCTGAAAAATGGATAAACAGCACTTTGAAATATTACAATGAAATGTTGCTGTTGTAGAGGGATAAAAAAAAAGTTAAAATGTTTTGTGTCTCTCTTATGTCATTAAATAACATATCTGTCTTTGCTCGTTTGCCTCAGTTGAACCTGGTTGTCTTGGTGATGACCCTACACAAGATGCACAGCACTGCTGCACTCAAGCCCGACTCCAGTCGCCACGACAACCTCCGGTCAGTCAGACTGCCTGGTGCTGTTTGAATAAAGGTCACGGTGTCTGAATGAGTTTAAATCGGTGCAATGTTTGAAGAATTCGTGGCGTGTCGAGCTTTTACAGCGCCACCTTTTTTTTTTTCTGTTTTTTTTGATGTGTGAAGTCGGAAATTTCAAGGTTTTCGAGTTAACATTGACAAAAAGTCTCTCTGAGGTTTTGAAATCAGCGTCACCTGGATGTTGGATAGAGACGAAATATGAAAGAATCAACTTTCTGCACGTAACAGGGAATATGTGTGAGCTTTGTCCGTCACCTTTGCTTGAGCTTGCCGTGTGTCTCACGGTGGGGTTCCCGCTTTGCTTTTATAGAACTGTTCGGAGAAAAACTCAGGAACATTTTTGTTTAAGGTTTAGATTCGTTGTGAATTACACGCAGAGCCGAACATCCACAGAGGAAATAAAAAAAGAAAGTGTGGAAAAGTTTTCGGTACAGCAACAGGAAATCTTATTACTGTGAATATTTCAGAGGTAGATTTATTCCAAAAGGTATTGAGTCATACGTAAGATAGTGTTTGTAACGTATTTGTTCAGGTTCTGAGGGAAAACAGAATTCAAGTGACATTAAAATGTTTCAAAACCCCGTTGTGAGGTTTATGTCTACTTGTGCTGATAGACAAAAAAACTTATCTCTGTCCCTGTGACAAAATAAAAAAACAAACAGTTAATGTGGACAGGAGCTGGGGAATGTCAAAAATGAGGTAATCAGGTTGCCATCTCCTCCTCAATGTGTTTTGTCATAACACAAAACAGGAAGGTGAAACGTTTCTGTGGGGTGTCTAAGATGGCGTCCACTGATGATGTTCAAAACGCAGAACAGATCTGAAATTCAGGGATTTTCTTTAAAAAATGGATTTCTTTAAAGGACTAAGTGACAAATAAATTTAAAAAAGCATGCTGTTGTTTATTGAAGCTTTTTTTTATGAGTTGCAAAATCCATTCTTTGTTTTATCACCTTACAGCCACAAAGCGTAACGTATTTTCTGGCGTCTCTGTGTGGCAGACTAACAAAAGCAGTGCACAGATGTAAAGTATAAAATATGAGATAGTTTTTGGCATTTTGTTTTTGCACACAAAGTGTCATATATTTGCTTTCACTGGCCCTGAATTAACACTTTGTAGAACCACTGCAGGCCTTTTAGCAAAGGCCTTAGCCAGATTTGAGATGTTTTTGCTATTTCATATTTGCAAAATTGGCTCAAACTCAGCCGCATACAATTGGTAGGTTCTGTGTACATTTTCAACTCTGCCCACAGATTATATTCAGATTTAGACGTGAATAATAATCTACTCCTGTTGTTGTTCTGCTCCACATTTAAGTTTTTTGCAGGCCCTCTCTATCTCCATCACCACTGTCTTTAATTTGTAAAAAATAATAAATAGAGTAAAATAAAATAACCTCCCTGTATCTTGTGTGACCCTGCTGCTCGGCCTGCAGGGCCTGGGCCGTGGGCTCCCTGACTCTCCTATTCCTGCTGAGCGTCACCTGGTCCTCGGGCTTGATGTTCCTGTCGGGTCCGTCTCTCCTGCTGGCTTACCTCTTCACCTCCCTCAACACAGCCCAGGCGCTCCTCATCACCATCCTCCACTGCACGCTCGCCAGAAAGGTCAGCATCCAGGAGTCGTTATGCAATGGCACACGTCCGTTTCTCTGCAACTAAACTCTCCGTCTTGCGTAAACGGTGGTTTAGGGTCAGAAGGATTACGGCCGATGCCTGCGTCTCTCCCAGTGCTGCGCCACGTCCTCCTCCAGCTCTCCGGACTCGGTGAAAGGCGCGGCGCTTCGCTCCAACAGCCGCTACACCAGCAGCCAGAGCCGGAGAGCTACGGCGAACAGACAGGTGCGTTTTACCTGCCGGCGGCTCTGTTTGACCCCCAGCCACTGTTTAACCGCGAGCTCATTTCCCACTCTAGAGCCGCATCAGGAGGATGTGGAACGACACGGTTCGCAGGCAGACCGAGTCCTCCTTCATCGCCGCAGATGTTAACAATACTCCGACTCTTAACAGAGGTGAGGTTTGGGGAATTAGCTCTGCTTTCAGCCTGCTGTGAAAATTTAAAAAAAAAAGCAAAACATTTTGACGTGTTTTCCTCTCTCTCCTTCAGCTGCTTTGGGAAACCATTTTCTGACGAACCAAATGCTGCAAACTCATGCTGGAGCTTCTCCCTATGACACGATGCTGGCGCAGGGATACAATCAGCCCTTCACTTCCACTGGTACGTCCCATTAAATCACATGTGATCTTTCCATTTTTACTGGTATATCTAAGAAAACAAGTGGGTGCTCTGGATCTCAGTGTTTTTTATAGGATATTTTTATTGTTGAGCGTATGTTCAGAGTCACTTTAAATTATTACTCAACTTCAGATGTGAATATTTCATGGGACAAAAGTTAATTGTGTCTCTATTGGGGAAGATTCCAGAAAAAAAAAACACTTTTCAGTATTTTCAAAATATTAAAATAAACTGATATTATGTAGGAGTGTAAAGATTCGACATTGTAATTTAAAGAACAGGTTTCAGTATCATTTTGTGAAATTAGGGATACATCAGCTGCTAAATCTAAATAATAATGCTGTGAAAAACTATTTGCACTTCTTTTGTGGTCACATTTTTTTAGATTGCATGTGTAAAAATCAGGCTGTAACTATAATTGGCCTGGGAGATACTTGCAAATTTCCATTAGAGCTGCCTGGATGTTGGACACACAGCTGATATTACAAATCCTAAAAAGCAAAGCTGGTGCACTGGTGTGTCAACCACAACCCCAATGTTGACATTCATTGGCGAGTTCACGCTACTACCGGTCCCATCGGGCCACCGCGCCCAAAAAAATGGCCGAAAAAAGAGGAAAAAAGGCAACAGACAGACCTGTTTATCACCTGTGCTGAGCCAATGCAGCTGTAATCAAAGTATATAAAATATAACTTTACGTCAACAAATACCAAGATTAGACAACAATATTCAATATGAAAGTTAGAGGTTATTAAAAGCTCATAAACTCCAAGTAAACCTGAAAGAGTGGCTATAGATCATTTTATGTGTAATGTAACATAATTTTTAATCATGTACATCGATAAATATTTGTGTGCTTGTTTTTGTTCATCATGTTTACTGTCTTATTCTGTCCCTGAAACTTATGAAGCTTTTAGTTTATTTCAGTCTGAGAAAGATGACTTTTTTTTTGCCAATTTCTTTTTTTTTCTTTTAATGTTTTTTGTTGTTTATAAATGTTTTTCACGCTTTCCTTCTCTGTCTCTGTGTGTCTTTACGTGGACCAGTAGGAACCTTCAGAAACAAACAGAGTATGACCTCTTTTCCTTTTGTGCTCCTTTAAGTCATTGAGCACCATTTCTTTTTTCAATTCATTCAGCACAACAGCTGCAGAAAGTAAATTTGCACAAACCATGTAGTCTTCTTGCAAAATTATTCGTGCTTCTTTTTCATCTCAACATTTTGTCACGCTCAGTCTGTCCTGCGAAAATGGAAGATATGGCCGCCCAACTAAACAGCAAACATGTAGAAGAAGTTTGTCCAAAATTGACCTTTTTGCCCTTAAAAGAAACAATGGGTCAGGAGAGCTGGTCAGGGTTGATAGGAAGTTGGAGCGAAATACAAGGTAATACTGGAAGTAAAGTTTTGGGAAGCTGAAAAAGACGCTCAACATACAGCGATAGTCTTCAATGGAATAGCTTAAAACAAAACATATTCATGTGTATCATTGTTCCAATCAAGGTCCAGACCTGAATCTGACTGAAAATCTATGACAAGATTTAAAAGTCCAACTCAGCTTGAGCTACTTAGCAAGAAAAGGGAGAGACATCTACATAGATGGTAGAGTCATAGCCCAAAAAGCAGCAACATGGGCCTTCGCAAAGTATTAATTCAGGACAGATGAAAACACATTTAAAAAAATTGTGATGGTTATTCACTTAGAATCCCAACAAAATCCATTGAAGGTTGTAATTTGACAATGTGGGAAAATGTTGAAGGGGTGGAAATACTTTTGCAAGGTGCTGTAAAGGCATAACTTACACCTCTCCATGTGGCAACATGAGCAGACATTTCATTAAGGAACAGCTTGTTTATCTCCTAAGTCCTCCTAGTGACGCTCCACCTTCAGCGACATATGAACGCCAATCTGTATCCATTCATTCATTCGTTCATTCATTATGTGCCTTTCCGTCTTTGTTTCAGTCTTCTCTGTCTTTTTTTTTTTTTTTACTTTAATATCTTTATTTCTCCTCCCAGAGGGCGGAGTGTCACAGAGCCAGGAATCCTGCGCCTTGGATAGTGTTTGTCTCAATGGAGGCTACACCCCCAACACCTTCACCCTTCATGGTCTGGGTACAACGCCCGGGTCCAGAGCGGGAGTAGTGGGCAGCGCCGACCTCCTCAGGGAGGGGGGTGTTGGGCTTGGAGGTGATGACGTCTCGCCGGGGCTCCTCACGCCGCACAGCTCGACAGATCTCAACAGCGGAGCTGGAATGCGTCGTAATCTGTCCGACGCGGCGGCTCTGGAGAAGATGATCATCTCGGAGCTGGTGCAGAGCAACCTGCGCCCCTCCGTTCCCATGCCCGTTCCGCCCGAGCGCTATGGGAGCCTGGCGAGGCCGCATCACCACGAGAGGCCAGCTCTTACTCACACCGCTACATTAACCCGCCACCCACAGCCCTCGCAAGAGGGCTGGTCTGCCACGGTGCAGCCGAGCTCCCGGCAGAACGCGCAAGAGGGCTGGGCGCATGCAAGGCCGCCCACACAGGACGCCGAGGCAAACGCTGCCACACGGGGTCAAGAGCATGGCACCACGCCTCGCTTACAAGACGACTGGTCACACGGACGCATTTCTGGAGATTCCGACACCCAGGAGTTACTCAAAGACGGAGACCGCTCACAGCTGCAAGGTACTCTGGGCAGGCGTGGACACCAGGAAAGGCAGCCGGCTCGACCACCAGATGTCCAAGCTCGGCCTTATTCTACCCTAAGCCGCACCCCGGGTACCTTGTCCCGCCACCGCAGCACGGCGGAGTCTACTGGAGGGGCAGAGCGAGACAGGGATCGCTACCGAGACAGACCTCTCCCTCCACCTCCTCCCCCACCACCACAGGAGTCAGAGTCGCTGTACAAGGCTCTGGAAGAGCCACTGCTTATGAAGCAGAGAGAAGCGGTTGTAGAGGCATGGAGAGGTGGCCAGGACAGGGAAAAGGAGGAGACATTTCTGCTGAACAGAGACGGAATGTCTGACGACTGGAGAGGAGGAACCGAGAGGGGACGAGACGAGTCTTTTACCTCTCATAAGCGAGATGGCACGATGGATGAGTGGAGGGCCGGCATCGAGAGAGGCAGGGAGGAATCTAAAATGCTCGAGAAGAGAGACGGACGACTCGAGCTGTGGCGAGCAGGGGAGATGGAGCAGGGGGAGACTTTTATCACTCAGAAGAAAGACTTTGGTATGGATGGTTGGAGAAGTGAGGTAGAAAGAGAGTCGGACGAATCCTTTTTCCTGAAGGACAGAGATGGGTGGAGGGCAGGGATCGAACGAGAGAGCGAGAAACAGAAGGACAGAGCGCTGGATGTTTGGAGAGGCGGGATAGATTTGGACAGGGAGGAGTCTTTCTCATTCGAAAACAAAGATGGAGGCCTAGACGGGAGGATCAGAGGGAAAGACAGAGGGTCTCTGCGGTATCATGGCGAGCGACAGGATTCAGACAGCTTCACCCTACCTTTAACGCCCGATCTCGACTTGGACCCAGACTCCTCGCCCATCTACACACGGGATTCGAACCCGTCCCCTCTATACCCCGGAGACCGCCGCTCTCCGCCACTGAACATCTTCTCCCGAAACTCTCCGCCGACAAACATCTTCGTGCCACGAGAAGACAACTCGCCGCCGGGTAAACTCTACTCCCGCCACTCTCCGCAGGTGTACAGCCGCAGCGGCTCCCCTCCCCGCTTTTACACCCGCACCTCTCCACCGACTCACATGTACCCAGACAGCAGCCCCGAAGGCCCAGAAGAAGTCAGCCCGACCAGTGGGCATCAGCCCCAGCGGCCCACTCTAGAGCTGCCCTACAGCCTGGGGCGCCCGCCGTTAGGCCCACGGCCCAATCACTTGCAGACCTTCTACCAGCCCCCGCCACTGGCTTCAAACGGAGAGACAGGGTACGCGGCAGAGCCCACTTCTGAGGGAGACGACGGACAGATGCAGCGGGTGACGAGCCTGTGACTAGGGCGGTGGTGATTGGGGTATAGATACCAGGGAGGAGGAGGAGGATGTTGACAATTTCAACAAAGTGAAGACCAAAAAGATGGAATCTAAGATTATGCTTTAGAAAAATAACAATGTTGGACTTCTTTAACAATTCTGGCATTTTACATGATGGCTCCTCCCTGCTTCTACGCCCCAATCACCACGAGATTCTCCCCCTTCCCCATGTTTTGTTACTTTTGTACGACTGTGATCCATTTATAGCTGCTTCTCCTCCTGCTGCTCCCCTCTTCTGTCTTTCCCGAAACGCCCTTGTGTCTTCCCATATCATTGGTGCTTTCCTTAATCCGTCCTCGTCGCCTAGGTTTTGCTTCATCGGCTGGGTGTTGCCCCTCCCTGTAGCAAACAGTGTGTCAAAGAAGCACTTGTGTGTTGCCAAAACAAAACAAAAAAAAGAAATCCTTTCAAAGAACTCGTGCATGACTTTATAGTGGCTTTGCAAGGCTACATACTGTAGGAGGACGCGCTGAGTGAGTGTGCATAGCTTGATGAGCATGTGTGTCTGTAAGGATGGGTATATGTGCGTATGACAGAGAAAGTATGTGTATATAATACATTATTGTATATTTAATGTATCACATTGAAGCATTTTATCAATACCGACTGGAGGAGCTGTCCGTCTCTCTCCTCCTCCTGATTTTGACTCGACCCATTTCACATCAAGACCAAAAAACTTTTGTTCCCCCCAGAGCTGCCGCGAACTGCCCCCTGGAGGAACTCGCTGACCGCAGAGCTGGAGATTGTGTAAAACCTGAGAGATTTTCTGCAAACCCCTCCTGAGATCCTTGTACATATCGACCTCAAGTGTTCTGATTGTCTTGTATTGCTATTGAAGTTCAAGTAAACATGTGAAATAAATGTTTCTGTTTTTCTGTTTGTGTGCACAAAGAGAGATGGAGGCATTCAAAGAAATGATCGAAATATTAATGGAGGATCATTTTAAAAAATGATGCCGATGTTCTTTTCAGAAACCCTGGATAGCACATGACGAATTAGAAAATATAGTTATGTACATTTTAGAGTGGATAAATAAATGCTACTTTATACATCTACTGTGGAATCTGGGTCGATTTGCCCCCTTTGCCAATTCATGCCTTGATTTCATCTGTGCATGTTGCCAGTTTCTACCTGTAAACCGAACATGTATTATCCATCTGTTTACCCGTTTTATATCACTTTGTCTCTTGGTAGTTAAAGGGATAGTTCATAATGACTGGAGTGGGGTTCTGTTATGAGGCTGATATCTTACCTGCAGTCAGTAATTTAGCTTAAATCCAGTTGGACCCAGGGGCTAATGCCGCCACTATGTCCAAAAGGATCCAAGGCCAAAATGGACTCCAGCCCATTTCAGAAACGGTACAGACGTTTATGTATAAACTGTTGTTGTGTTTGCATTGAGAGTTTATTTATGAAGAAGTCAAAAGAGTATATACCTGGGAAATTGAGGTAGGGGGTGGCAATTTGGGATTTCTATGTGAAACAGATTTTAGGAGTGCATTCACACCAGTCCTTTTAGTCCATTTTCATCAAACTCTAGTTTGTTTGCCTAGAAAGCCCGGTTTGTTTGGAGAGGCGTGAATGTGCAATCGAACTCTGATACACCTACAACTTAGGTCTCGTTTTTGATAAATGTGAACTCTGGTGCAGTTTGAATGCACAAGTGGACGTAAACGGACCGGAGACCGCTTCAAAGGCGGGAAGTGGACTGTGCATTCTGGGTAAACACAACATAAACAAACGCATTAGTTTAGCGCTAGCGAAAGAAAAGACTTGTGGTCTCCTACCAAAGACAAAAGAGAAATACTCTTCACTAAAACTTCACTTTTGTGTACATTTTGAGAAGAAGGAAGTTGTGCTTGTCGTCTTGTTCAGAGACTTTCGTCTCGTTTCCTTCAGTAGTTCTTAGCGCAGCGCCACCACAGGTGAGGAGGTGAACAAGATTTTCAAAAGTTTTTGGTTTGTTTGAGACACTGTAGTGTTAAAGCCACCTGCACAAGCTGAAAATGTAACAAATGTTGCAATTTTAGTCCCCAGTCCAGCCCAGTCTACCAGGTTATCAGATGTGAAAGCACTTCTGGTCAGAGTTACTATCTGATAGAACAACATGGCAATGATAAATAAACTGTATTTTTGCTTATCACTCCTCTTTATCAGGCAAGAAACAAGATATTTCACTCAGAAATATTTCACACAGGCGGATTATTAGTGGTGTACTGCTTCTTCTACGCTGATTGTTGCACAGTTTCCTGTGTAACAATCAGCCATTTCTCTGAATATATCTACTGAATGCAAATGGCCTAAATGATTATAAAGCGGTGTTTGCATATATCTCTGTCATGTTCTTAATGTGTTCTGAGACGACAGACGTCTTTGGTCTCGGCCTTTCTCTGACGAGCTGTTAGCTTAATCTTTGTGATCAGATAATCTGGATTTATACTAAATGATAGTAATCTGACACAGGTAAGACATTAACCCTTTAGAGCATTTTTTAACAAAACCTCACTTTAAAATTTCAGTTTGAATAAGTATTTTTGATCAATAAGAGATGAATAATGATTAAATTGGACAAGTCTTACCTATTTAATTTATTGTATATAATTTTTTTTTTAAAGATTTGATATTATTCTTTATATTATACCCTAATTTCATTCATTGTGTGTCTGGTTCTCATTCGGACTAGTTGACCCATGAATTAAGACATTATGACTCCTTATCAAATCAAAAATAATTATGACTGTAAGATATTAATGACCAAACTGAGGGCAAAGGTCACCAAGGCAGATACAAACTGATGGTCGATATGAAGCGTTCAATGGCACACTGCTCTTTTACGGACCCAAAATATCCGATCAACCGAAACGTAAAACCAGGAAAGTATGAAATGGTGAAGGGGTCTCATGGCTGACGGTCTCTGCTGTGTGGCATTTAGGACAACGACTCTGACATATTGCAACATCTCTGTACAAAACATGAAACGGCTGCAAAACAGTGCAAAAGTCTTAGGTCATCCTGTATTTCTACTCTTAGACTCTAAAAAAAGTCACCTCTTCCGGCTTTCTACAAGTCTTTTAAATATTTTCTTTGGAGTTCACTCATTTCCTGTGCGGTGCTAGTACCTGACCACAGCAGCACGTAATAAAATGTTTTCTTTGAAAAGTTAGGAAAATGCAGATAAAAAGTTTCTATGTTCAGAAAAAAGGAGATGCATTGTCTTCTAGTTGATTGATTACTTGTTGCCAAGATCTCAGTTTTGTTTGTGTTAAACTGTTTAACCTGTTTTTTTTTGTTTGTTGTTTTTTTTTTTAGAAAATAAAGGAATGGGAACATCTGAGTTCCTGTGACTCTAGTAGCAAAGTGAAAACGTTTCATCACTGGTTCTTTGCTACTTCTTAAGTAGACACAAAACCAGTTTCGCCCATGAATTTTGAAAGCTTTTTGGGTGCAAAGAGGTCAAACAAATATCCTTTTAGATGTTGACAGATATTGGGGCTGTTACTCCGTGAAAAAGAAAATTTTTAAAAGACCTGAAGAAATAGAAAGAAATATTGATTAAAGCCATTTTTTACTTAAGAACTGAGGGATAACTTAATGGCTTTTGCACCAAACTGTACAGAAACCAAGAGATAAAAAAAGAAAATTGTTGCTGAAAACATCCAACGAATGACTGGTGTGGATCTTTTTAATGAAGATAAAATTATCAATTTGAAATGATTATAGAGCAGCAGTGCAGAACGCATTCAGTGACAAATCACTTTAACTGGAACTTTTATCAAAAGGATAACTTTACAAGTTCGATCGTTGTACATGATCATTACATTTCTGAGAAAATTTGAAAACATGGAAAAACGGCATTTTCACAGGCAATATAAGTATAAAGAAACTGGTACATGTGACAATGTAGCCATATTTTGAAGTAAGAGGCGATGAAATCAGAGACACCTTGTTCCTGAAACTCCAGTGATGGAGTTGGTGAGATTCATTTTAGGCAGCAGAGAAGAACTCGATGAAACGATGAGTTCAGATAGTTCTGCTGAGAAGAAAGATTAACTACAAAACTTAATTTAAAAATGACTGTGTATGATTTTAATGACAGGAATAAAGATTGTATTACTTCTCTTGATCAAATACAGATTTTTTTACTATTAATTTACTTCTGTGGTGTGGTTTCACATTAATCTTTTGCAAAGTGTTGTATTATTGAGGAGGGTTTAGTTAATAGACTCATTTTAAGTTTAATGTAATCTCTCTCTCTATATATATATATATATACTGTATATATATATGTATATATATACAGTGCAGACCAAAAGTGCAGACACAACTGTGTGTCCAAACCAGTTCAAATACAATGAAACAATTTTTATTTATTTAGAAAACTGAAGACTTAAAAATGAAAATGGTTGGTAAAAGTTTATATATATAAACTTTTACCAACCATTTTCATTTTTAAGTCT
This sequence comes from Xiphophorus hellerii, assembly GCF_003331165.1. Lineage (NCBI taxonomy): Eukaryota > Metazoa > Chordata > Actinopteri > Cyprinodontiformes > Poeciliidae > Xiphophorus > Xiphophorus hellerii. The sequence goes on along the minus strand of NC_045676.1, from coordinate 23,646,422 downwards.
TCAGTTTTCTAAATAAATAAAAATTGTTTCATTGTATTTTCATTTTCGACTTTTACGTAGATCATCAGACAAGAAAAGATGTAAAAAAAAAAAAAAAAAAAAAATTCAAATGTAAAACTAAAAAAGAAAAGAACGAAGAGGAAACAGAAAGATGATCCGGTGCAGATGAAAATTTGGTGAAAACAAATTATGAAAATAAGGAAAAAACAAACAAACACTGAAACGATTACCAAAAGAATAACACACAATCAACCTGGTGCAAAAATTTTTAGATCTAAAAATAAATGTCCTTCATCAAACCTTTATAAATGAAGTACATGAAGTACATATGTTTTTTATGTTTTAAAAACACAAAAATGGTTTGTAAAAACTTACAAACCTTATGTTTTTACAAAACATATCAGAAACTCTAAATGTTTAGATAGCAAAGCAGACCTTCCTGTGAATATTCAGGCCTAAGTATAAACATTAATGTTTATTATCAGCCTGTAATTTTGCATTCATTGTACAAAATCATGTTCTTGCTTATCACGTTTTCTAAAACTGAAAATGCAAACACTTTTTTTGTGAATTTTCTAGTAGAATGAGCTTGAGATATTTGGAGTACAATACGTTTTGGTAGAGTTTAATTTCACACAAAAAATGCATTATTTCCAGTGGCATATTATTTCACTTATATCAAGATATTTTTACTATGACAATAGTGACAGTATCTGCCAGTGGAAATAATACTTTTTCATCAATATTGAGGAATTATTTATTTAAAATAAGCTCCTATGTCTTGTAGAAAATTACTTGTAAGTTAGTTTTGTCCTATTTAAAGGTTATTTAGATATTTACACTAAAACATAGACCAAAAATACTTTTTTTTTTTGCAGTAAGAGGAAAATAATCACAATCAAAACACAAAATATTTATAAAACATTTTACTTCTAGCAACACTGACACGTGTACATCACAAATGACCTCTGCTGATGATTTCAGTGTTTTTCCTGTATGTTATATTCTGTTAGGAAGTCTATTAGTCGTTTTCTTATGACACAACAAATCCTACGACATCTGGCCAAACGCATGAAGAAAAAATGAGTACTTACATTCAGCAGCGTATGAAATTATGTAAAAACTGTTAAATAATACAATCTGTGTTTATAAAAATATATATTACGTTCTACTCATTGCAAAGTGGTAATAACACTAACACTGAAATAAAATGTGCCTTGACGTTATCCTTTGTGCCTTCAAAATATTTATACATGTACAAGTGGTGCATAGTTATGGTGGCTCCTGTTTTCAGTCTCACCTCATAGGTTACCAGTCACAAGGGCAAAAGGTCGCGGGCTCAGTCTGTTTACATAACAGACGCAGTTTTCAGTCTCCTTCTGTTTCTTCCTCTCAATCACTTCAATGTCTTTTCTCTCTCTCTCTCTCTCTTTTATGAGCTGCAGAAATTGTCTCCGAAAGTCTTTGCCTGCTCCCCCTGTCAAAACGCCGAGGTATGTCTTTTGATTTCAGAGGAAATTGCCAGGCGCTCCTCTGGCTTGTGGGGTTTTCAGCAGACAGTCTGCTGAGGAGACGGGGGGCCGTCCGGCTTCTCGGCCGAGGACGGGTCCGACGTACAGCCTTTGAACATCGGCGAGATGTAGAAAGCCTGGCGGTGCGGGGAGGTGGGGAAGGGAAACAGACAAACACAAACACGACTTGAGACACGAGCGGACTCTGACATGTGGACACGCTCCGATGAACCAAACAGGGACGGTGAGGAATACTGACCACCCAGTACGCAGTGAGAGCCCCCTGCACGTATCCTGTCAGCACGTCCGACGGGTGGTGCCTGTAGTCCGAGATGCGGGTCAGACCCGTGTAGACTGCCAGGAGAACCAGGAAGAACTGCAGCAGCGGCCTGAGCAGCCGAGCGCCGCGCCACGTCAGCCTCGCCTGCAGGTAGAACTACAAACAACAACATGTTTAATGCTCTGGAGATCATTCAGCAATGAGTAAATCAGGAAAGAACTAAAAAGTGGTTTAAAGCTGACTGTAATAAAAAAAAAGAAAAAATAGAGAGACATCTGTTGGTTGAAGTAGATGGACAGCACCAAAGATCGACAGAGCTCTTTTCCCAGGATGAAAGTCAGGAAATCTTTTGTTTTGGACTTTCAAACCCGTTAGCTTTCTTTCTTCTTCATTGATAATAAAGGTCGGCCTTTAATTAAAACCCCCACTTCATTTTTGTAAGACTTATTTGCAAACCCATAACGTTCAGCTGCTCGAGAACAATTTGTTGTTGTTGGTTTTTTTTTGTCATATGCATTAGAAATCTGGAACAAACTTCAAGAAAACCGTAAAGATGTCGAAACACTGAATTCATTTAAATCAATGCTAAAAGCCCTCCTGTTTAGAGCTGCCTTTACTCATAATAACTGGGACATTGATCAATATATTTGATGTGTATTTCCTGGATGATTTTGATGATGGCATTTAACAAAATATGTTTGTTGCTTCTTTCGTAACTGCTAACCGTATGATGTTCTTATGACGTAAAGCACTTTGAACTACCTTGTTGCTGAAATGTGCTCTATAAATAACGCTTAAAGTATTTTATTATAATATTATAACAAAATTGCTCTTATTATGTGAGTTTGTAAAGATGTTTCAAATTTTTGGTCTGATTATGTTTGAGACAGTATCGACTCTCCAAACGGAGTCTGATTGCTTCACTAATTATTACAACTACAAGTTTTAACCTTAATCTGAATTCAAGGTCTAAAGTTTTGAGGGGGTTGTTTAGTTTAGTCTTATTGAATTATTTTTAAAATAATTACTGTAAGCTTGATTTGGAGTATTAAAATCAGCTAATTGAACTCATTCTACCAACTTGTGATGAGGGCACCGGGGTTCACACACAAGCTCCCACATCCACATCCACACACATTTCACACACAATGCAGCAGAGCTGTGGGAGCCACGGTGACTCTCCTCCCACAGTGAAACAAAGCGGCCTTTGTCCGCCTCGTATCCTTCGCTCCCCGTCCTCGCTCATTCTTTCACTTTATGTCGCTAACTGCACTGACGATAAATAAATGCCGCAGAAATGTTTTATTTTCTTTTCCAATATATGAACACGACGACTGTAACAGGAGAAATATAAATATTACGAGTTTGGCTAGTCAACGAGAGCGCTTCGTGGTGCGAAAGAACGGAGGAGTAAAAAAAGAAAAAACATGAAATAAATTCTTGATAATATAAGTGAAATTCGACATTTGATACAAAGCAAATACAGAAGTCTATCTAAAATTGTTTAAGGGGCTCAGTAATTTAACAACAGTAGTTATTATTTATTTATTAACAGTATTTCTAATTCATTTAATGTGAAAATCATCAAACAAAACTTGAATTTATCATAGTTTTAAATCTCCACTGATCAATTCATTTGGCTATATTTACTTCTGAAGAAAATTATTTAAAACGTCTTTAAAAAAAGACCCTGATGTCTGATTGGTGAACCTGCACAATAACATAACATTTAAGTTCATTGTGAACTCATTGGTGCTCGACTATCAAAGAATTAAACACACACTAACTAATGTGGTACATTTTGAAAAACGGTTTCTATAAAGTTACACTTTCAGTAAGACATAGACAAACTTTAAATGATCATTTCTTTAGCTGACGTATTTCCATTTTTATGAAAAAAAAAGAAAAGATATTCATAGAAAACGTAGAAACTCACCGCTAAATACAGCATGGAGTACAAGGCAAAAGAAGCGTGGCCAGAGAAGAAGGACTTCCTGCAAAAACAGAAAAAAGCATTTAGATTTATAGGTAACTGATCGACATCACACAGAAAATTCATAAATACGTCATCCGCTTTTACAGGTGAACCTCAATAAATTAGAACATCATGCAAAATTGAATTTGTTTCAGTACTTCAATACAAGAATGGACAGTTATATAGATATATTGTCGCCTAGAGAAATATATGGGCAATAATTACTGCATTAATGAACATCCTTTTACTTGCACACCTTTTTTGATCACAGTTTTTCCATCCACTCAACTTTCCACTAATTTGTGGTTCACTCTCTGAAGGCTGTAAATAACAAACGTTGGTCTTTATGTGAGATTTTCACATTTTTGTGAAACTAGAATGTTGGGCTTTCATTCGATGAACGAATCTACAGTCATATTCAGTAAATTATAATACGAGTTCCAATGAGGCTCGCCAGTCAGATTTAAAGTAAATTTTGAAGATAACAACATCTTAGCAGGCATTAACCACCCTTTACATTAAAACCCACATTTCTTTATTCATTTTTTATTGGTCTGATGTAATATTCTTGTCTTTAATGTTGCATTTTCAGTTTTGGGTAAGTGAAAATCATCATAACCAACATAAAAACAATTGACTTATAAACTGTCTGTCTGTCTCTATTTGTTTTATTTAGTGAGGTGAATTACTGAAAAGAATAAAAATTTACAGACTGTATTTAATGAATTAATTAAATAAATTAACTTTTTAATGACAGTTTAATTTATTAACCCACACCTGTATATTTTTATAGTTTCTGACACACACACCATCAATCAGATCCTCACCTGGCCTCTTCCACTAAGCGGTGGTCAGGGTTGGCACATTTCACTTTTGGCACGTAGGTTCCCAGCGTGCAGTTGAGCGACGCGTACGTGACGCCGCACACGTGCAGGAAGTGAGGCCGCAGCCGCCCGATGCTGAGCTTGGCCATGTTGGTGAGCGACTGGCAGACGAAGCAGCCGAACAGGAAGGAGCCCAGCTCCTTGTACAGGCAGGAGACGTACAGGTTCCTCACGAATGATTTGGAGCTGACGCTGCGGAAGCGCGCCCGGTGGCACTCCCCGAGCGCAATCTGAAGGTTGGAAAAAGTTCAAAAAGGAAGCGAGAAACGGTTTGTTTTGAAAAATGAGCTGCTGTGATGGGAGGAGGGGTGTGTGTGTGTGGGGGCGTGGGTGTGTGGGTGTGTGGGGGGGGGGATCTTGAAAACTCACTGCAAAGCCTGTGATGATGATTCCACCTGCGATAAGAAGCTTATCTGAAATGACTTCGTTGGACAGATAAGGGTAGGTGATGCTGGGGTCTCCACATGTGAAGCCCCTCTTGAAGGGTTTCACTACCTTCAGCTCGCATACGAGGAAAGGAATCGATGCTGCGTGGACAGAGAAGAGACGGACACTGGGTTAGCCCAACAGATAACCGTACAGAGTCTGCTGGTTTAAAAACAACAACAAACAAAAACACACAAATGTCACAGTTCATGTGTCACAGCGACGAACATCTCTGATATGCTGAAAAGCTGCAAGTGTTACGACCGGGCATGAATTTTAATTGACCCTCAGGCAAGAACACTTCAGCTTTACTCTGCTTCCAATAAAAACATTCCTAGCTCTCACTCCATTCAGTCATTGTTGCTGTTTTAATTGAATTACTTTTGTTGTTGTTTATTTCTCTCTCAAAAAGGAACACTCGTTGATTCTCAATCAAATGTCCACACCTGGCACTTTTAATGAAAACTCACGACAATGGTCATTTGTGCAAAACCTTGCAATAAATATGCTGGAATGCTAATGAAGTACCCGCTAATTCAATCGAAAATTCACAAATAAAACACTGCGAAGGTTTTGAATCTCTTCGACAAGCTTCTGCAATTACTTTTTTCCAGCGCGGTTTAAAGGTCTTGGAGGAACGGCTTTGTTTGTGACTCACCTGCAGTAAACCACTGGACAGCCACTCTTATTTTGAAAAGACATTTCTGTGTGTCCTTAAGCCACTTCAGGTTCAAAAATCCAAAGTGTTTCGTGCAAATGTTTTGATAAACCTTGAAACCACTATCACGATTACATGCAACAGTTATTTAAGGCTCTTGGTTGTTTGCAGTGGTTAGCTTGCAATGTTAGCTTAACTAATTCAATTTTCTGTAGACTGGGATAACTTATGCTAAAAATTTCAATTTAAAAAAAAATACTACACTGATCTGTTGGTAGATATTTCTCATTATGTTTTAATACAGAGTAGGATTGCAGGCAGCAATTGCAGTTTTCTGGCCCATCGCCAATTACCGATCTTTAAAAAGCCTTGACCTGCCGATTCTGATTTTGGCCATAACAATTTTTTTTTGTCTGAAATGTCGCTAGATATAGTAAGAAAGTAACCGAGTCAGCATTGGTGGAGTGATACAATGGCTGGCCGATAAATCAGAGTAGCCCTGACACAAAATAATGCTAAGCATGTTAAAAGTTTAAGCCAGAGTTTTCTTTTGGGCCAAATCAAAATCACGAAGGCTCTTAAACGGCCGGTTGTGACAGAAAGTATTGATATAACCCGTTCACAAACTGTTAAAATATCAATGAATTCTTAACATTTATATTTTTCAACATCTTTTCAGTATTTTGTGATTCTAATTTCGAAACATTTGCGATATTTGCGCTTATTTATGACGGTAAATGTAACTTCACGAACCATAATCTGACATCAATTAAGACCGAGGCAGATGTTTTGTACAAGTGAGAAAGTTTTGGACAATTTTAAAGAAAAATCTGCAATAAACTCACAATTATTAGAGCAAAAAAAGTGCAGGGTTTTGTTAATTTTGCGTGAATTTCCACAATAATTTTCAAGAAAATGGAGGGACAGATTAATATAATTTGGCAGTAAACAGATAAAAACTGCATTAATTTGATTGATAACATAATATTTAAGCACACCTAGTGTTCAGTCTAGAATCTAGGGTCGCATAAAGAGCTACGGCGGGCCGGATTTGGCCCACGGGCCTCGAGTTTGACGCATATGGTCCAAGCCAATGGCGAATGCTCTGTAGTATAGGGGATTTGGGAGAGGACAAAAGGTCAAATGTGGATTATTTTTACAGGAAAACAACAATCAAGAATATGGAGGTCACCAAACCGCTCCACTGGGATGTAAAAGACTCAAAGGAAGAGCAGCAGAGATCTTCTGTTCCCCGAATGAATACAATCTGAATCCACTGAGACTGGAAAGAAAGCAGCACAGTAAAGCAGAGCCCCAACAAAGACCCAGCTCCCACTGCGCATGCGTGTGAGAAGGTTTCTGTTGTTGAGGAGGAAGAGGAGGGTGAGGGGGGTGGAGGGGATGTTTATGACTCCAGTTCAACTCTGCCCAGCAAAACAAAGAGTAAATGGAGCAGCAGAGCAGAGCCAGAGCCAGCTTCACACTGTCTCTGCTTGTCTCTGGTCGTCCGACCCCTCTCTGCCTCTTCCTCCGTTGTCTGTTGTGCATGCCTGCGCACACCGAACAAAGCAGGGAGTGGAGATCTAAAGGAGATACAGGGACTTCTCACGGTGCTCCCTCTCTTCTCGACTTACCCAAACTGTTGTTAAAATGAATCACTTCTCCATACAGCTTTTCCATTTGACCAATAATCGGCCCTTGTTTATTGCTAGCGTGTCGGTCAGCAATAGGCGATGCACACAAACATGCAGTACCCATGAATGGTAAGCATATTTCTTTAAACCAAATCCTCCCCAGACTTTCCCCGAGCCCTGAGAACTGGGATGTTGTCATGGAAAGAGCAGAAATCCCCAGGCAATGCACAGACCAGCTGGTACAGCGCGCTCAATACGCCACATGAAGAGGGAAGGGTTCACATGTAGATGAAGGGAGGACATTCTCTCAATCAATTTAAACTAAATGCCCTTTAAATAGACCCCAGCTGGAATAACGTTCTCAAAGAATCACAATGTTCACTTAAAACATGACTGCTTTTGTTTTTATGTACTGTATGCTTTTGGGCATAATAATACGCATTGGGGGTGTCCCGATACAACTTTTTCACTTCCGATACGATACCGATATTGCAGCTTTGAGCTTTGGCCGATACTGGTATTAATCCGATACAATATCAGCACAAATCATACAAAATGTTCTTACTTATTTTGTAGCGTGGAATGTTGTTGATCAAGTTATATTACTCAAACAGAGAACAGTCAACAACAACTGGTATGTGACCGACTGACTCACAAAAATCTGGGTGAGGGATAAAAGAGCGGCTGAATGGAAAGGCAGGCCGATATAATCTGATACCGATATCGGATCATTTTCCAATATCAATAACAAATCGGGACAACCCTTCTATACATTTTGTCATTTTGCGTTACAGAATAGTATATGTCTAGCAAGCTGATGTTACCTGGTTCAGCTAATATCTGCTTGTTATCTTGAACTTGGTAAGTAACTAGTGAGGCTAGCTGCTTAGGTAGCTAGCCATCAGTCAGCTGCTTTACACTCCGCTTGTACAGTGTTAATAACAGTGATCAATAAATGGGTGTGTAACAAGATCTTGTGACACCTTTTAGTCAAAGTAAAGTCAAAGTAAAGCAATATTTAGTTAGTGTGAGCATGTGACTCCTTCAGTTGAAATAAGTGTGAGATATGTTGCTTGAGACTTATTTTGAAGGACAAAAGGAACAAGTTTTGTATTTCTGACCTATTTTGTTAAAGTAGTCATTACATTTAGATGGGTTATCTATGACATTGTTTTAGTGTACATAGCAAAAAAGAGAAAGATTGGTTTACAAACAAAATACAAACATCTTGTTAGAACTGCGACATTAGCACCTCTAGCTAACGGCTGGCACTAACAACAAACAGGTTGTATCTGCTCCTTTATGTGCACGATAAACTGAAAACCTATTTCAGTCTTTTAATGATTTGAGCAAAGCTTGAAATTCATGAAAACCTTTTTTTTCCTGTTAATTAAAACAGAAGAAATTAGTATTTTCAGTGTATTTTAACGGCAGGATGACCGATCATAAATACCAGAATGAATGGACGAGTCAAATCTGAACCAGAGTATTCCATCCTCATTCATGACAACTCTTAGAAAACAAACAAAAGGGGGTTTTAAAATGAAAATTGTGGTTTAGACAAAATATAGCTAAAATCGATATTGAATGTTATATCGTCTCTATAGCCCTAAGAGTTTCCATATCAGCTCTGTCCAGGTTTTTTAGTACTGGAAATATTTCCAGTCAGCTAAAAGTGTTGCTTGGCCTTCCTTCAGTTAGCAGTTTTCAGCAACAAGAGTTGGAGAGACAATCCTGTTTTACTCTGTGCGTCACACAGCCGAACAAAACACTCTGCTCCTCTCGTTACAGAGCCCCGAGGGCAAAGGAACGATGTGTGATGGAATATATTTTTTTGTGTTTTTGAAACCGGAACTTTTTAAAACTTGGACATATTTTAAACTAACTTGCAAACCAAACTTGGAGTCATTTTAGTTCTAATATTCTGATTATCCCAGTTTCAGCTGCTGGGTGTCTTCTCTTATCTAAAAAAAAAAAAAATAGGAAGGATTTAGAAACTAAGCAGAGCAGAAGATAACAAGAGTGAAGTTACAAAAAAGAGGGAAGTATAAACACATGAAAGAATCGTTTCAACACTAACAGTAACAGGTAAAGCCAAGCAGCATGTGAGGTTTTATTTTTATGCCCAAGTGATGTAAAAAAAAAAAAATGCAATAACGAATATAGTAAATGAATATTACAACTGTTAAAATTGGAAAAGAGAAACCACAAGGTCACAGGGGATTCAGTCATTTGAAAATGTTTCAACGTACTGAAACATTTTTTTAAATTTAAATTTGAATTCATTTTTTAATAAACATTTTTTTTTGTTTTTTTCACAAACAGCGACACAAACATTTGATTATGATTGCGTCCACACAACCAAATAACTTATAAGAGATTCAAATTGTGTCGCTATATTTCCATAAAATAACACGATACACTAAAGAAAGGTACCAAAAACTTTCTCAACCATGATCTTAAGCGCTGCTGCAGCTGCTTAAAAATGCACTTAGCTGTATAAGCCTTTCTGAATGCATGTTTGGAGTGATCGCTTATTTACCGAGAAGGAGGCAGAGCAGGTCTAATCCCACCAGGAATCTCCTTTTGGACAGAGCAGGTCCCGTTATCTCCAGGAGTTTCTTCCCGCTGTCCATCCCCATCACCGCCGGCTTCGGGCTGACCTTCCTGTCCGACACTTTGAGCTGGAGCTCCGCACTCGGCACGGCCACCGTGGTGCTGTGCGTCCCGAACGTATCCAACATCACGTCTGCCTGGCTGCGGGTTGAAGCTCAGCGTAGAAAAAAAAAAAAAACCCAAAAAAACCCAACAACAAACTTGAAGGCAGGAGCTTCTTGAGTGCGTAACCCGGACCGTGGCTGCGTGTTATTTAAACTCTCCCAGGAGATTCACTTGCTCACACGTTGCAGTGTTTCCGTTTTATGTGTGTGTGTTTTTTTTTTTTTTTTTTTTTACTTTCATTCATCACTGTCTGGCCAGGCCTGCCCCGACCTGTTGCTGCTGATTCATCTGGAAGATATGGCGTTGCTTGCGAAACAAACCGGGATAAGATCTTTTCCCCCTTTCTTTCCCCTAAGAAGGAAAGCTACGAGATTGGGAGAAATTTCACTTCACCTTCCCCGGAAGGCTCGCAGACAAATGCATCAGAGATTTGTCAGTGTCTGGAGGAAAGATGGCTTTCTTCATCACTGTTCACTGCTCGTTTTCATAAGCCAACATGCAAACTTTCATCAAAATGCAGTAGATCGTTTAGTATAAACAGTGCCGTGAAACAGTATAGCTTGCAAACTTAAAAATCCGTCGTTTTTGGCTCTTTGTCCAATCACCAAGCAATTATAGACAAAATAAAATCCAGTAAATTAAAAGGCAGTTTTCTAAAGTTCATTCATTCATTTCTGCTCATTTTCCTCATTTTCTTGTCTATGACGTCACCACTACGTTTACTGTGGAACTGCTAAACAAGGTCATGCACCATTAAGTTGCTTGCCAACCGCCATTAAAAACAAAAAGAAGAACAAGGTCATGACTTCCGGCTAATCAGTCGCGTCAATCCGCCATTTTGTTTCCCTCCTCGCAGTGATTTTGTAGTCTAAGTTCAGTTTTGCCGCAGTCTAGTTGGTAAGTCAAAAAGTTTTGTTTTCTGGGATTCCTTACATCACCCCAGTGCCTGGCTAAATCTTATTTTTCTCAGCAGCTATACCCACGTGAGTGGGGAAAGTCCGCTTCTGTTAGCGCTGTGTGCTAGCTTGTAGCTCCCTCTGAAGACATAACTGTACTGCATGTTTTGGATATAATTATTTGGCTTTATTTTTTTTTTTACACATAATTCAAATGCATTCATTGAGCTAACTCCTTCATTATGTCGAGGCTTTGTTTACTTCATTCAGCTTGTGCTAGCGTTAGCACAAGATGCTAGCACATCTTAATACGTATCTGACACGCATAGGACGCTAGAGTTAAAAGACACTCCATGTTGTAGACAGGACAAGTCATCTTAAACTTGGGAATAAAAAGGTTCTCTGCCGGTGGATAAAACATATTGCTGCTATCAAACTACAAATATGGCCAAAAGGGGTGAAGTGGAACGTTAAATAAGGGTAAACGATGGATCTGTGGAGCTACAATATCGAGAACTTCAAACCAAAGCATTGCAGTTCTACTGTATACAGACCACAAGAGAATGATTTACATGTGAAAAGGAAGCATGTAAAAGCTCAACGTGTTCACTTGAATAAACAAAATTGTCATAGGAAAACAGTTTTTTTGTGTGTATGTAGCTTGTCTGAGTGATCTGAATGTAAAACGTTTGTGACTCTCACCCAGTGGCTGCTGGACCAACTATGGTCGTCACAAACAAGCAAAAAAAAAGAAAAAGAAAGAAAAGAAACCTGTAAGGATGACATTTTCACTAAACTGTAAAAAGGTAATTTCTGGAAAATTTCAGAGTTTGCTTTTAATTAACCACAAGATTTATTTAATTCTTGAAACAGAAATGAAGCTGTGTCATATCATGTATCTGCATTTTTTCAACCTCATTGGAAACAAATTAAGATTTAAAAAAAATACATTTTAGTAAATGACGAAAGACATAGTGAATCACAAATGAGCCAGTCCCGAGTTAATTCATATGGCCTGCAGGTGCCTCCAGATGGTTCTTAAAGGTGTGGCCAAGTGCAAGTCATGGATGGCTCATAAAAACTAACCAATTCTGGTTTACCCCTTGTTGGGGCTTTTACAAAATCATATTGGGTTTGTTTAAGTAGTGCTGTCTCTGATATCCCATGGAGCAATGCAGGCAGTCACTACACAACTAGGATCCTCACTAACCTGATGGTTTCAAGGGTAAATATCGTGACTTCTGAAGTATTTTCATATGCATATGTTTCTCAACTTAGGAGCAACAGCGCCACCTAGAGTTACAATTAAAGTCTTCAGTAGTTGCAGACTTGTGTCCTTGTCTGAAAATGTGAGAAAACCTTTCATTTCTCTTTCTGAACGATTTTAAGTGTTTACTATTTCAATTATTATGGGAAAATACAACTAAAAGTGACTTTCTACAGTTTAATTTTTTAAAATTTTCTTTAAATAAAGACCTGGGAGCTTCACTTGTAAATACACTTTTAACTATAAGTATTTTTATCACTATTATTACTGTAATAAGTTCAGATTTATCTTTAGTCGCATTGATTACTGCAACAGCGTCTTCACAGGTCTGTCCAACAAATCAATCAAACAACTGCAGCTCTCACTGAAACCAGGAAGATAGAGCCCATAATACCAGTTTTAAAGTCCCTCCACTGGCTCCCTGTAGCTCAAAGAATAAACTTTAAGATACTGTTAGTTTATAAATCACTGAACGGCTTAGCACCACAATACATTCAAGATCTGCTGTTGTTGTACCAACCTTCTAGACCCCTCAGGTCTTCTGGTTCTGGTTCTGCTCTGCATCCCCAGAACCAGAACCAAACAAAGAGAAGCAACATTCATCTTCTATGCACCACAAATCTGGAACAAACTTTCAGAAAACTGTAAAACAGCTGAAAAACTGTCTTCCTTTAAATCAGCGTTAAAACCCACCTGTTTAGAGATGTATTTGAAACGTAATCAATTACGAATGTAATGATGGCACTTGACTTAATGTCATGTTGTGATTGTTGAGTCCATGTTGCATGACTTTGTGTTTGTTAGGATGTAAAGCACTTTAAAATGCCTTGCTGCTGAAATGTGCTATACAAATAAAATTTGATTGATTTGATTGATTGATATTTTAACAACCAGCCTGTCTTAGCAAAAAGGAAAATACTAAGAGATGATACGCAGCTCTACATCTCAACATCACCATGTCACTCCGGACCCATCCGAGCTCTGAACAGAAGATCAGAACCAATCGGGTCGTGGAGGTGTTACAACATTTTTTTCAGCTGAACACAAACTGGGTGTTTAGCACCTGTGTTTCAGAGTAAACTTTCCTGAACTGTGTATCTACAGATGTCGACCGTTTTACATGACCAAAATCCACAACTACTGCTCCAACAAATGATATCATGTAGGAACTGATTAACTCTAAAAATATTCTATAACCATCGGTAGAAAGTCAACCATAAGCTTTTAATGTTTAAACCATGTAGTTGAGTGAAGTGACACAGAAGAAGGACCAGGCCGCAAAGGTATAACCTGAAAAGATTTATTGAAGGATATGGATGAAGGGGACGAATGAGCGAGAAAGCTGGAGGGCTTGGGCGATGAAGACCCAACGTGGAGGTCTTCAGGAAAATGTGTGCCACTTTTTTTCCAGAGCGCTCTTGGGACTCTGCAGACGAAACCTGGGGCAAAAAGGAGCAAAGCATGGCTATGAGATGGAGGGAAGGAATAGGGGGATTAGGATGATGGGATGAAGAGGGATGGGGTAAAAGAGGTAAAAGGTAAAGAGGGGTAGGGTTGAGGAAAATTAGCAGAGTGAGAAGAACGGGTGAGCAGAGCTTAAGGAGTCTGCTTGGGAAGTTGGAGGTGTGGTTTCGGCCGTGGCCCTGCTCCAGAACCTAAGTTAACATATTACCAACCCTCAAAACCCTCATTTTGAGGGTTTCTTCCTTCCTGTAATTGTGTTTTCCTCCGCTAGGTGGAGCCTGTGGTCTGGTATTCACCCACTTCACTGCGTCTCCTATCTCTATTAATATATACGTAGGCCTAAAGTTAATTGGGATATGGCTGTGAAATAAAATCTTCAACCTACCCAATGTGTCTGGTCACCTTTAGAGCACATGTTGCATTACAACTGTGATAGTGTTGTGCATCTAAATGTTGAAATGAGTGACTATATGAATGACAACTATTTACTGAGAGCAACAAGTCTACGGTGGTATTTTGAGAAATTGAGAAAGTTTGGTCCAGTAGCAACCAAGTACTGCAAACTGAGGAATTTTGAAGAGAGTTGTCAGGTTTTTAATTTACAAAAACTTCCCAATGCTTTGACCTCTGGGACATTTGAATCCCGCCCCTATTCCGTACTATCACAGACTTTAAGGTTAGGTGTAGAAACCATACTTCTGCACTTATTTGTTTTCTCAGTTTTCTCCTGTTGCTTCATGCTAAAACAGTTCCTTTTAACATCCTGATCAAAGTGGAACTGGGCTTTAATGGGCAAACACTAGACTTCTCCCTTGACTCAACTTAAATGTACGAACAGATCTAAATCTCATCTTCCTTCCTACTGTCATTATCCAAAGTGAAACGTGTCCTGCAACAACATCTGAAGACATCAGGTCGTTAAATCTTAGTCACAGATGGATCTATAAAATGAATAATAACCCTGCACATCCAGTGGTTATAAAGGTCAACAAAGTGAATGTTTTGGTGTGGCCGTCACATAGTCATGATCTCAATCATGAGGAAAAGTTGTGGGTAGATATGACAAGGTGGGAAAACCAAACCCTTTGACCCAAGTCATACAGTTTAAAAGATAATTATCCCCTGATTCTGATTCAACTTCTGAATTCAAAAAAAGTTGAAAAAAAAAAAAAACTCTTAACAAAAATTGTCCTTGAAAGTTTTCTTGCCTTTGGCAAATAGACATAATTTTAGTAATTCTAAGTGACCTAAAACAAGAGAAGTTCGGTCTGATTTAACTTTGATTTGGTTTCATTTGAACTGTTCAGTTTAGGTGACACACAAGAATGTGTTTTAGTTTGTTTAATTAAGGATGAATCAACAGGAAGTAGCTGACTGACATTTTTACGCCTGTCACGCAGGACTTGTAACTTTTTTATTGATCGGATGTAATTTTCTAATCTGAAATGTTGTGTTTACATTACCTGTTATTAGAAAACCATCATAATTAAGATGACTAAAAAATCAGTCTATGCTTCATTAATCCATATAAAGTGTTTCACTTGGAGAGATTTGCTGAAATAAGTACCCCCCTGCAATGGCACTGCGTCCCACACTTTGGGTACCACTGTGCTGACTTAATGGAAGAAAAAGTTATATTTCTTTACTCCTCCAGGGGGCAGCTAAAGCTCTTGAACTGGAGGTTTTTCTGTTTCTGTACATACAGTAGAGGAGCACTGAGTGACATCACAAAAAAAAAAAAAAAAAACAAAGAAAGCGAATACCTTTCTGAACATGAAGTGAAAGCCACGGCAGTGACTTCCCAGGGAGAAAGCCCAGCGCATCACTTTGCTGTTTTTGTTTTGATTGAAAAGTGTCAGAACAAAGTCCTGACCGCAGAAAATCCAAAACAAGATCCATGTGTCCAGATTTATGACGCTCCGGTTGCGGCAAATCGCTCGTATTCCTTGCCTGAGGGAAATGACGTGCGCCTTCCTTCTGTATTTCAACACTTACTGTAAAAAAGATTTCATGTCTAAACGGTGAAAGGTATGATTCTTATTTCTCACGGTCAGTACTTCATCATTCAAGGCTGACGACGAAAGACGCGATAACAGATGTCTGGACATTTGCAATCTATAAAATGTAATAACTCCCTTGGACGTTTTACCTGCTTTAAAATAAATAAATAATAATAATAATAATAATAAATTAATTATGATCAACATTTTTGTTTTATAAAAAAATTATTTGCTAAAAAATTCTACAAAATAATGATAATTAAAGAACAATATGTCACATCAGATAACAGACTGCATTAATATTCACGCCCTTCAAGTCTCCACCAGGCTGCACATCTGAATGCTGGAGTTTCACTCCATTCTTGCAAAGCTGTTCAAACTCTGTCAGAGACTTTGACTGGGCCATTCCTGAACATTCACCTAGATTGTCTTCAGAGCATGTCTGTGTGTCTTCGAGTCGTTGTCTCGCTGTAAGTGAATGATGGAAGCCAATTACTCCTCCTGGATCGCTTGTATTGTTTTTGTTGTCTTAGTGGAACCCAGGAAAACTGATGAACCAGTGAACGGACCTCCCAGACACAGCAGGTGTCCTCATACTGCGACACACTGCACTCCGGTGGTCTCCATCCCACTCCTCGTCAGACTACAATCACCAGTTGGCTGGACCTCTGTTGAATTAAGTCTGTCACTTTACCGAAGAGAAATATTCATCCAATCATTTTTTTTTCTCGTCTTACATATATTTATGTATTTTGGAGATTAAAGAGTTTGTTTTAATCAAACAGCCGTTTTCTTTTTGTCTGTGATTGATTTGTAAACTCAATAAAAGGAAAAAAAACATCCGAGGGAGTGAATGCTTGTTTAGGCAATTCATTTCAGTCAAGTTTGAACACATTCCCGCCTCTACACTGAAAGAAAGACCTTCAGGCAGTTTAGACATTTTTAGAAAAACAGAAAGTGATCCTCACTCAGCTGGGTTTTATCCCAAGCTTTAAAAAATAAACATGGACTTTTGAAGATCTCTGTGTTCTTTAAGGAACAGAGTTATGTGGGGGGGTTTTCTTGCCCCCACAAATGCTTATATGACATTTAACAAGAGTTTGTCCTGTTTCCATTGTTAATTTTCTCATTTTCTCTGTTTCGTAGCTACTTCCTCATCTGTCACTCCTACGCAAAAAGAGTCCCTTCATCTTTTCCCATCACACCGCTGCATTTCTCAATGTTCATTCCTTGTGATGTTTTTTTACTACTTAGGCACTTTTTGTTCAGTTTGTTTAGAAAGCATTCTGCCTCTTCATGTGATGTGTGGACTTTTGCGGAGCTGCAACAGTGAAAGTTCCTGAACCGATTTGAATCTTCGAAAAAGATGAAAAACAAAAACTCCCGAGAAACCTCAGGGAATAGAAAGCGCATTACAAAGACACGTTCTCTCCAAAGTAAAAGTCTGGTAAAGAAACTTATTGTAAAATGACAGCTTTGGAGTTTATGTGGACTCTTTTAGCCAAGGAACAACTTCAGTAAGATCAATAATCTATGTAAAGTGCTAAAGACCAATAACTGCAGATTTCATATATCTATGTAAATTGGTCCTAATGAGACAACATTCTGTTTATTTACCACCAGTTTACAGTCCATGTCTTCTCAAGGCACTTTACAAAGAAAGCCACTTCAGTTGAATCACAATTGACTCAAAATTAAATACATCAACTGTAATGTCTGTATGAATGGATTGAGGTGACTTGTTGTAAATTGTAAAGTGTATAAATAAACTCAACTGAATTGGTTTCCGATTTGATCCAAGATGTCAAAAAAAAAAGTTCAGTTTATTGTCCAAAGTAGTTAAAACATTTTTATATTAAAGGAACCCCACTTCTACAAGTTTGTGTGACGCCCCCTGAAAACATGACGCCCTGGGTGGTGAACCAGCTGACATGGATCAACATCAATTACTTTTGGTTTACACGTGAAATACTTTCTCCACACTGAGAAAATGACTTTTGGAGAAGTTTCTGTTTGTCTTTGAGTTACAGTCAGAACCAAGGCTTGAGCCCCCGCTACCCAAGATGTTCTCAAGAAGACCAGGCAATAATTGAACTTGTTAAATAAATAAATGCATTCTACACAGATATCAGTTTTGAAAATTCCAATATTAATATATAACAATATTATATAGTGGTAATCAGAATCGGCTTTATTGGGCAAGGCTGTGTGCACAAACAAGGGATTCAATGTTAGTTTTCAAGCACAAAAAAGCTGGAATACTAATAGCTGCAACATGCATAACATGTTGAATTGTTAGATAAGCATATTTTTTATAGATTAGAATTAAAAAAAATGCATTAGGGGAGTCTGGAAAATTCCTTAATTTGTGGAATGGTCCACAAAAACGTCAGTAACTGCAGTCGCTCCAACAGATTCCAGGCTCACAGAACCTCTGGGAGAAATTATGAACAGACTGTGCAGTTTTGCCAACTCAGAAGTTTGTTTTGTCAAATATGAGATGCCTAACTGAGGCCAGGAAGCTTGTGATGAAGGTTGCTTTCTTGAAGCACTCTGATGTATTTTTATTTATAATATGCAGGCTATGTGGTGCTGGTAATCTGCAAACTTTCAAAACAAACCAAAAAACATCAGAAGAGAGAGAGAGAGCTAAAAATGTGACGGCATCAGAAGCGCAGCACTTGTTAGATTGCTGAAATTTACATTAGAGTTACTCATTAAAGTTAACCCTAAGGCGCCTCCTGACTTTTGTTTTTCTTCATGCAACAGTTCAGTTCCCGTTTTTGCGGCTGACAAACATTCCTGTAAAGCCAGCATGCTGCAACATCAGCGGATTAAAAATAGATTCTGAAGATGATTACCATAAATGCCATGAGTAAAGCTGTGGAAAATTAGTGCTTAATTTACTGTGGGAAGCCCTCACCATGTGCAACATTAACCGTGAGCGGTGCGTGACTTGTCTTACAGTAACAACGCCAAAGTCTAGACGGGAATCCAACAGATCAAATCGGTTCAGCCACAATGCAATTAATGACTAGCACCTACTTTCGTCTAATCGCATCGAATTACAAAATGTTATTCTGACCCAAACAATGTACATCTGAGCAAAAGCATGTGATGAGACGCAAAGCTCTGAGATGCTCCTTAATGTTTTACAGGGCTGCATTTAGAAGAGTAAGGGCCACCGGGTCAGAGCCGGCCATGCTGCCACATCTGTATGAAAGTGTCTGTTTGCAAATTTTAGTAAAGTCATACGTAGGCCTTTACATCAGCAGGTGGTTTGAAATGTCCCGTGCAACCCGGCACCATGCTGGTCCCTGAAAGACGCAGTATAACTTCAGAATTTTCCAATATTTGAGCATTGCAAAGAGTTTTAATGCAGCATTAAAACTCCACATTTTAAAAGGGCCAACTCAAGGCTCCGAAAATGAAATACACAGATTTTATGTTAAAGGGGTTAGTTTACAAAATGTAATATGAGCATCATTTGCAGTCAAATCACCAAATACTCAATTTGTTTTATGTAAAAGTAGACCAACACAAAGTCACCAGCTCAGTAACCAGAGGTTGGAGTTTACCCAGCTACATCTTATGTCCTCTTTTTAAAACAGTAGATAAATCTGGGGATTCTACTCAGACACACAGAGTTGTTAACGGATTCATTTTAGTAGATGTTAGACGCAGAAACAGAGGAATTCCTGGAACCTGGAACCTGGAATTTATTTATAAACAGCCTTGCTCTTCTGTACTGGAGCCAGAATGTGCAGAGGCACAACAGGTACAGCTCTCATTAGGAAACGTTCTGATGTGAAATTTCCTCCTCCGTTTGATTTAAATACAAGTCTGAAACAGAACCAGCCCCAGCGCCAGCACCTTCACCTGGAGAAGGTTTGCGAGATGCAGTGTGACATTCTCTCGCCACAAACCTAAACCTATTTTTTTTGTCCGTGTGTGTCAGAGGGCAGGTGTGTCTGCTTTCACTTATGTGCGGTCTGTCTGTGTTTTTTTTTTTTTTTTCTTTCTTCCTGCACCACCTCATCTCACCAGACTTTTTCTTAACCAGAACCTCAGAACATAAATGTTTTCCATGATGCAGCTGCGGCGCCTGACCAATGAAACACCTTGTTTCATAAAGAAGACTTGACCGCTAAAAGATTAGACCTGCCCTGTTCTACACGAGAAACACGGCAAACTTTAACACAAGCGAATGTTTGAACCTTTCTTTCCCATAGGTGACATGTAAGAGCTCTTTTTCTTGCAGTTAGCGGATGCCCTGTTCTGTTTAATGCAAACAAAATAACAGCAGCGTGAACATGTTATTCTTTGTAAATATATATACTGTATATATATATATAGAGAGATTTTTTTTCAGCTTTCACACACATTTTCTTCACCACAAACCTCAGTGTATTTTACTGGGAATATTCCGTGACAGACCAGCACAAAGTAGAGCAAAACTGTGAAACTGAAGGAAAATCTGGCATGATTTTCATATCCTTTACAAACCTGAAGAGTGCTACATCCACTTGCATTTTCAGCTCCTTTCACTTTGACTCTGGTAAATAAATCCCAATGCAATTGGGATTACTGTTGAGGCAACTGTTCAGAAGTTGCCTCAACAGTAAAGAGAGTCCATCTGATCTCACTACAAATCCAGCTGTTCTCTGAAGGAGGTTTTGAACAAGCAGCATGCGGGATGGGCACGGCTAGCTAAACAGTTAGCTGTGCCAACCCTGAAGCAACTAATCACAAACATTAGTTTCACAAATGTTAAAGCCCCGTGCTGACATGGTGTTTAGGGAAAGCCAGTGCTAAAAACATCCATGTTGATGCCTTCCTGGTCAATCCTAAGCGTACAGCCAGAGCTACAGTCAATGCAAAGCCATGTTCTAGAATGGCCCAGTCAAAGTTTAGACCTAAATTTCATCGAAAGAATGAAAAGAACTGAGAATGGATGTGAGCTTGATGTATTTGGCAAAAAATAACTTCTCTTCTGATGCACAAAACTGACATATGGAGACATCTAAGTCCCGAAACGCTGACAGCTGCAATTTGATGCTTTCTACAAAGTATTGACTCAACATTAACGCATGACACACACACACACCCACACACACAAGATTTGTAAAACACAAACACGAAACGTTTCATCTGCTTCCCAGTTATGGAATGATGTGTGGTTGCTCATCACATGATCCCCAAAAACACACCAGGAAGTTTGCAGCCATTGAGCAGCAAGACGTGGAAAGTTCATGGACTGTGTTTTCTTTTGCAATGCACCGCACAGTCCAAACTTCTGTCCACACAACAGACTTTCCCTCTGACGTAACCCAAGAAACTTATTTTAGGATATTTTTCGGTCACACGTTCTCAGGTTTGTTTTGTTTTGGTCGAAATGGATTCCTGTGTCCCGTCGATCAGCGGCCTACGTCACAGAGTCTCGCTCCGCTAAGTAGTCCGGTAAATCGCTGCTGAGCGCCAGATAAGAATCTGATTTGGAAACGACACACAGCAAACATCAAAGTCGGGATTTAAATTTGGCCTTTTGAGTTTTGGCTGTTTGATGAGACATTACCATTTGAAATGTGATTTTTTTTTTTTTTTCTTTTCTTCTTCTTCTAGCGAAAACGTCCGTTTGGTTGTTTCTAACATGAAAACTCCCAAATGGAAACAGGAAAGAAAGAAGTTTTTTTTCTTTTTTATTTCCTAATGAAGTTGTCAGAGTTTAGAGGAACTTTAAGCTTACGCAACCAGTTCATAAAATACCTTTTGCAGGAAAAATGTCAACAAAGTGCAGTTAGCTATAACCACTGCATGTGGCTGACGTCAACCTGGTAGCATAACGTGCAAAGCGGAACCGAAACGATGTTCCCGTGAATATATTTATTACACAGCAGCAGGCAAGAGATGAAAAGGCTTAAAACAAATTCATCTTCCACATGAGTGTCATAATCCCAGGAAAAATTGAGAAATCAGATGAGAAATTCAGGAGCACTACTCAAAGAGTTGGTTTCTCGTATTAAGACACGATTGTTTTCACAGTTACTGCGAACCCTTCAGTATAAATGTGATATTTTCATATTGCATCATGTTTTGAACCAAGTAGATTTGATCTGATCTTTCCGTTTAGAATCCAGAACTCCACGATTTTAATGGAGCCATTTATGTTTAAAAACAAAAATCTCTCAAATGTTTGGAGACATACGACAAAGAGTGGAGTCTTGGACTCACCCAGCGTTCCCCGCCCCCCGACTGGGACAGAAAAGGCCTTTTCTGCCCTACCATCACAAATGCAAACATCTCAAATTCATTTTGCTCAGACGAGGCCAAGATGTAGCTTTTGTGTTCATGCTGAAGCAAGGCAGAGGATCTGTGATGCTGTGGGTCCATTTTCTTACAGAAGGTGAAAGGAAGCTGAACTCCTTCCGAGAATGGAGGATGTGCAATAACTGCATAACAACTGGTCCAATAAAACCGAATGGCTCAGATCAACACGAAATCGTTCCAGAAAGTCAAATCTCTAGTTGATCTTGATTACTGCGCATCCGGACACATGTCATTTTATTATTAAATTTGGGAAAATCCTTCTCCCTTCCTAGGAGTTTCATCCAGCTCCATCATTCCACCTCCATCTGATAACCTACCTCTCTAAATAGCACAGCGTGTTCAAACCCATCACTTTATCTCTTTTGCTGACCTGGCCTCTTTCTCCCACGTGCTAAACTTTATCGTGTTGGAATAAAAAGAGAGAGAGAAAAATCCCGCTCTTTCTCATCATGTTCAACATCCACCCACGTGCCCTCCACCCTTCCCATTAATAGAAAATACTTTGAAGCGTCTCTCTGTCGTGTTGGGGCCCCTATAGAGAGGGCCCTCCTCCGTGTGTTCTGGTAAGAGTTTGTATATATATATTTTTTGTGACTGTATAGGAATGTAACCTGGTAATAAATACATAATGATAATGATAATAAAAAGCCCTGGGGTGATACTTTTTCTCTCTTTTCCTTTCGGTTTCCACGACACACGCTCTCCTCTCTGATGCACTTGCGCAACAGAGAGGAGAGCCGCGGAAAGTCTAGTTTTCGCACCTCCAGTGAAAGCCGCTGAGCGAAAGCAGGGAGGGGAGGGGAGACAGTTGGCGCGTGTGTGTCTGCGTGCATGTGTGTGTGTGTGTGTGTGTGTGTGTGTGTGTGTGTGTGTGTGCGTGTGTATGTCTGTGTATGGAGGCGGGGAGGGAAACCCATGACTTCCGTATTTTTTTCCTCTATCTGAAAGCGTGCTCTGGAGAGGCCCTATAAATGACCCTGTCATGGTGCTCGGAGCCGCCACACTCTCCCAAACAGCAGGATTGAGCTGAGGTGATAAACAGAGCGGACTAAACTCCCAGGAGGCAACTGACCCATCAGCTGGAGGACTGTCTTTAACTTCTTCTTCTTCTTTTTTTGCTTCTTTTTTGGTTTTACAATTTGCACCTTTTGAGCGTTTCGCGCCGCAAGACAATCTCGACAGCAGCAGACAGACAGACAGACCAATGGAGCAAAGCAGCAACCAAGCGGACGTGGAGTCGCTCCAGAAAAGCGTCGGACGGCGTCGGAGCTTCGTGGATTTCTTCCTCGGCATGTCCGTCGTGATTCTGTTCGTGGCGGTGACGGCTCTGGCTGTCGGCGGGCTGCTGGTGGTGAAGGAGCTGCGCTCCGAGCTGCGTGACCCCGCATCTGGAAGCGCCCGCTTGGTGGACAGTGGGTCCGCCTCTCCAGCTTACAAGGTAAACCGCGTTTTCGTTAATGACAATCTTATAATGCCTTATTATAATGCTTATAATAAGTTTTTTTTCCCCTAATCTTTGATTGTTTTCTGACACGTGTCCTCTTCAATGTTTTTTCTCAACAGATGCACAATTTTGCGTACTTGAAAGCCGCAGAGAGTGAGTATTTATTTTTATTTGCCCTAATTTCAACAAAGTTGTTGCTTCTTTTTTTTTATTTTATTTTTTTAAATGAGCTCACATCCAAAATTAATTCAACAAAGCAACAATAACTACGTCAAGTGTTAATTGGCAACGAGAACATGAATTCACTGTGTGTTATGTTAAAGTGCCACAGTCGAATAAAACAAATAAATAATATGATAGAGTGAAAACATGATAAAAAAATAATTATAGTTTTCATGTAGAAAAATTCGATACAATTATTTGACATTCTGCCAAATATAGAGGGTCAAAAGCACTGCAATTGAATAAATAAATGTAACTGTGATAAACCTGTGATCAATTCCTTAAAAAATAGAAAAATGTGTCAATATGTCAGTTTAATTGCAAAATAGAATAATAAAATGTCTACTGTTCGCCATGCAATGAAATTAGATTGAAATTCAGATTTTTGGTAAATATGGACCACGAAAAGGGACAATAATAATAATGAATAAAGGTTTATTCGTCTAAATATTAATTTTCAGCATGTACTCAGTCGTGTCTTGTAGGAGCTGCAGCTCAGTTTGTGTAGGCAGGATTCACACGATCAGTCTGCACTGCTGTGCAGGTCAGCCAATCAGATGTCGGGTCTATTTGGCGACAGTGAATAAACTTGGAGCAGCTGCAGAACATTAAGAATGAAATGTTTATGCATAATGTCAGCATGAACTGAATGAAAAGGAAACTCTGACTTTTCCGATTGTGTATTTAAGAAAGTATTGACTCGTTTAACTGCAGATTTGAACAAACAAACAAAAAAAAAACCCATTTATTTAATGTATTGATTACACTTTTTTTTGAATTGTTGATGTTACATGATATCACATGCAGAAAAATGTATTTTATAAATATATTTCGGGACTTTTGGCCCTCAGTCCCTTTCTCCCTTCTCATTCTCAAAGCCCTCTAAAGGGTGTTTTTCTTCTGCATGTGAAATGTAAATAAAATGTAGGTTTAATGGATATTATCTGTGCTTACCAACCCCATGTAAGCATCTTCTAACCCCCCATATGTTTGTCTTCTCTTAGATAAACTAGACAACACTACAATGTCTTGGAAAGTCACCCAGTCCGTTCTAGGGGCATCAGTTGGGAGCAACTTCCAGTACGACCCATCGAAGCGATCCCTGACGCCATCGAAGAAGGGGATCTACTTCATGTACATCCAGGTCACTGTCCACTGCACCCACAAATGCCAAGCAGGCACCCTCAAGCTGGAGGTGGCCGACAAGCTAACATGTCATGTGGAGCTTACGGACGACATGGAGAAAACGTCTGTGAGTAAAAAGTGCTGGACAGTGACCCCGCTGGACAGCCAAGACCTGATCGCTCAGATGACTGTACCGAAGGAGACACAGGAGAACTGGAGTTTGGACCAGGACAGATCGGGCCTCGGGTTGTTCCTCGTAGAGTGACGATCTGCGGCCGCGGATGTCCGGAAGAGAACGGGACCCTGACCCTGTGGGTGGGGGCGTCGTAACACAAACGCGAACACCAGTGAGTTCTGTGTCTAAGCTCAGGAAGGTGGAAACGTGCCGGTGCCGGTACCAGTCAAGAGTTGAGGTGGGATGTTTTGTTTTTGTATTGTTGTCTTTTTTTTTTTTGCACTGAAGATTTAAAACCAAAGAGTCTCTGCAAGGACTTTAAAGAAATCTCAGGAGAAACATCACTCACCTGTAAAATCCCCCTCCTCCCAGAAAAAACTCGGTTTTCTTGCTGTGTATTTATTTTAAGTTTTATTTATGTATCTATATTTATAACGCTGCGGGAATGTATTTCTGCTGTAGATGCCACTACATTTGTGTTGATGTGCAATGCATGGTTACCGCACTGATTTGGTTCAGTTTTGAACTCGGGGAGCTGGATGTTGTTTCATAAAAAAGGGCAACACGTCGTCAAGGAGACAAAGTTCTGCAATCGTGACCAGCGATTGCGGACGAGACGCATTCCATGTGGAAACTCGCGAGCCGGGAAAACGTTCCGCCTGTGAGAAAAATGTAAGTCCTGTGGACAAAACTATTCAAACGTGAATGTATGTTGTTGTGATCCATGTCAAACATGGATATAATGTTGTTAACTTTATTGCAATAATGAATAAATAAATAAATAAATAAATAAAAATCAAACCGTAAAGTCATATCTGCAACGCTTCAAGTGGATTTTGTGAAGCTTTATTTAGGTGAGGGAAAGTTCCCCGGTGTCACGGAGGCTGTAACGGGAACTGGACGCACATCACATCCTGTTTGTTGATTGCAGCGAGTGGTTTTGAAAAAAAAAAAAAAAGAAAGAAGAAGAAGAAGAAAAAAACCTGTGGGCCAGCAAACATACACACTTTTTTTTTTTTCTTCTACACCTCCTGTGTTGATGTCAAGCAAAACATTTCCGGCCACAAGATATGAGAAATACGCTTTTAATTTAGCCAGCGCAGGCAACAACAACAACAACAAAAAAAAAGTTCAAAGATTGCTGTGTTGCTTCCTATGAAGATGCAAAAATGCCTCTTGAAGGAATGATTGGTTTAACACGTCGGATGGATTTATTGCATTTAAAGGGCGCTGAATGTGCAACTCTTCCGTTTTGCCACATGCTTTCACTTTATGGCCCCAATTCATCGAAGGTCATAGGTCATCATAAATATCAAAACTCTGATTGGCTTATTAAGTAACTTAGTTTTGTCTGAAGCACAAATAGCACCTTCCCACTGAGTTTTTCAAGAATTGCATTCCTAAAAATATTTAATTTCAAGTTTTACATCTTCATAAACTCATTTAAAAAAGTTCAGAGTTTAGGAATCCCTGCTGAAGAATAAAACTCAGAAATGCAAGCTTAGAAAAAAAACTAACAAAAAACATCAAAAACCACAGACTTCTTGCTATCTGACAGAATGAAAGTGAAGTTGTTGTTTTCTGAAACAAGCTGATCGGTACCCTAAAAGTTTTGAAGTGTTTGTTTTTACTCTTAGATTTTAAGAAGTGGATTATATCCAATAGTCTAATTTGAGATTTCATGACTTAATGGTTATTTTAAAGACCGGCATCAGTTCTAGATGTGTCTCAAACGGTCCAATGAACTCATCAACAGCACAGGCCTGTTAACGAACCATCATTTGATTTTAAGTGTGATGAACCAGGGAGACAACTGAGATCTGCAGGACTCCAACCTTTTGGACTCCACTGGAATAAGGAGATGAAACGGGAAACGTTTGCTGCCCAAAACCCCCAAAGGACAAGGAAAAGTTCTAGCTTGGTCCAACTCACATGCTGACTGCTGTCAAATGATTCATGGCATTGGACAGCAGTGGTGGGCACATGGGACTGGACGGCGGTGGAGGTTGTGATTTCCTTCGCTTTGGATTCCAGAGCAGGTCAGTGCGAAACTTTTCTGAAGGCTTAAAGACACTAATGAGACGAGGATAAAACACAAACTTGGTGTCTCGCAGGGATTTACCTGAACAAGAAAATAATTATCCAAACCACAGCGCAGGCTGCCGGACTGGCCGGACTGGCCGTTTTGGCGAAACCAAGAACAACTGATTAAAAAACAGACTTTTGATCAAACACGCAGCAATTTGGAAAAATGAGGAAAAAAATGCTTGTAATGTCTTGAGAAAGATGTTGTATTTGATCACACAGAAAATAGTCAAATTCAAGGGTTATCTTATATTCTAAAGATTGTCACTGTATGCACCGAAGGTGTGTGGTTGATATCAGCTATTTGCAAAGACATGTTACACATATAGAGCCAAAAACTGCTTAATGCATTTCATTGTCAGTCAAAAATCAAACCAACCCCAGGAAACGCCACATTACCAAATTTGGACTTCCTTCACGACATGGGCTAGACAGAGCTAGCCCATGTGCAGAAACTGAATATGCATTACTTAAAAAAAAAAAAAAAAATATATATATATATATATATATATATATATATATATATATATATATATATATATATATATATATATATATATATTTTTTACTATTTTTAAACATTTGACTTGGAAAGTCAAAAAACATTCATCATTTTGAGAAAATCTAAGTGTTAAAACTGAGCTCTGGGAATGAATGCGGACAGTTTTGGTAAGTGAAAGGTCAGAATCAAAACCTTAACCCGAGAGCAGAAATTAAACAAAATGCCACAAGACACGTCACACCTTGTTAAAAACAATGCCGAACACGTTTTTACTGATTTGATGCGTGAAAATAAAAAAAAATAAAAAAAATCCTTTCACCAGCTAAATAAACTGGCTCCTCGTTGTCTAAAAGTGTCCGATGCGAAACAGCAAAGCAATGGGAAGCTATTCTTTCACTTTCTGAACTGATTATGCAAAAACATTAAAAAAAAAAAAAAAAAGTTTCAAAGAGTCGAACATCAGAGGCACATCAAACACTTCAGCATCTGAAATTACTAGCGTGCTGAGCTTAAAGGAACGCTGCCTCAGTTTCTCCCTCGGCGCTTGGCTCAGTAACCCACAGCCACGCTGTTCTGAGTCACTCTGAGCATCGTTTTTACAGGTAGCTGCTTTCACACCAAAAGCCGTGCAGAAAACAGGCTGAAGGCAGAAACCCGGTGAACCCGGCGGGAGGCTGACAGTAAGCGCTGCACGCAACATTTAGAGGAAGAGCGACGGCGCAAGACGACAGGTTGCAAATCTCAGACTCGCCAAGTTGTGGTCCCCTTTTGTGTTTTTTTTTTTTTTTTTTGCTTTGGAGCGACAAAAACCCACGCTGAGAAATTTTAACGGGCGCATTTTCAGCGTGTCCATATCTCATGCAAATTTTAGGGTTCAACGTGGAAGCTAACAAAAGATTAACAGCACACACGATTTACAGCCTGAATTAAGCTGATGTACTTACATTTACATTCCTTTTGTCTTCTCCGTGTTTTTTTTTGTTGTTGTTGTTGTTTTGTTTTTTGGAATTTTAGATCTAAAATTGGTCACTTTAAATTAGAAATCCACCAGTTCCTTTCCACATTCCTGCATCCAGCATGATGGAGGCGTTAGTGCAGCAAATCAAAAAGTCGCTTTAGGTGGTGATGTGAATGCTCCCTGTTAAATCCGCCCGCAGTGTAACGCAACAAAGCTCAACCTTACCTTAAACGCCTGCTGAGAAGCAGCCGTAACACCTTTTGCCTTGACGCCACAACACCTGCCGTTACTTCAGCAACGCTTCCATATGGCGCAACACCCACTCTATGGCATCCTGCCTACTGCAGTCTGCCAAATATAAACCCCAACACGCCTCTCTTGAAAGGAAAAGGACGACGGTGCATTGCAAAAGAATTCACAGCCTTTAGACCTTTGCTTGCCCGACAACCCCGCGTTTCTAGATATGCTACAGAAGAGGAAAAGGTTGCATTCTTTTCAAACTGGTTTGCGCGCAAAATCTCCAAAGCGTGAGATTTAGCCCCTTTTAGTCTGGTGCCGTTGAAAGTCATCATCGGTTGGGTTGAGGTGTAAAGCAGGCTTAGGCTATGAAACAGCATCCCGAGCTTTTGCACAGAGGATCTGGTCAATGAAAAGACTACAACACAAACTCAGTCCCATCGGTCTCGTAGGTTGATGGGAAGATGGATTGGAGGCAAATACAAGGTGATACCAGAAGAAAACCTGTTAGAGATTTTAGGGGAAGTTCAGGAAGTTATCATGAGATTTAGTTTTTCAGCAGTTGGTTAGGAGTTTAGCAAAACCTCTATTGCAATAAGGGCATGTCTACTTGTTTATAGTTTAACCTTTAGCTTCAGGATGATTGGCTTGCACTAAAAAAACAAAGATTCTTCCCAATCGAGATGTGAAGGCTGATGTTCCTACATTCATCTTACCCAAGTTTGCTCTGCAAGAGACCGTTTATTTACATGTGCAAATGCCAGGACCTGCAGCTCTGACGTGGTGAGTTAACACCACAGGTCTGTGACATCTGGTTTGTAAAGAATTGCCTCTCTAAGTAGTTTTAACTCAAAGACTCCTGATCATTCCTCACAGCAGAGGTTTAAAACTTGATTATCGTAAGAAAGGGTGCTTGGAATCAGTCTTTGCAACCAATGTTGCTTCGATATCTACCAAAGTTGGGCGCATTTTTGTATTTCCTGGGCGGGCTCCAAAAGTATTTTTGAGGTCAACCTTGATAATATTTTGCAGAAACCGCTTGTCACCGGATCAGTAAACTTACTATGAAAGAGCACGCTGCGTCGACTAGCAGCACCTTTGCATCAGGTGATCGGGGGCGGTTGTGGTTTACGTTTCTTGTTTAAATTAAGGGGTGTCACTGCTGTTTTCACAGTCAGATTGGGGTAAGACTAGAGTCTTTTATGGTTTGGGTATGAAACTCTCCTGTTTCATGTTTGCCAAGTCCCACAGTGCAGAGTGGTGACAGTGCTACCTTTGCATGCAGGCATTTTTTGCATTTGTCAGCTTGTTTACTGACTCATTTCTGCGGTTTTGTGCCTTTCTGCAGTCTGCTCTGTGGGATAGTGTGAAAGCATTGGAGCACGTTGCTCTAAGGACGATGGCACAGCTGCACCGCTTTTCTTTCCAGTGTGGTTATTTTTGTTGTAGCAATGCATGTTTTTGCCCAGGTTTTGTTCAGAGCCACCATTGTTGTCTAAAGGGCGTCCTCACACCTGATAGTCAGGTGGACTCGGATGGGTCAGGGAACAAATTTTGCAGCATTTCTTACATTTTCAGCTGGTGCGGTCCGCTTTCTCACTGCCCTACGTCAAACAAGCCAGGCCATTTCAAAATGCTGTTCCTCTCGCATTTGCTTTACTTACCCAGAATGCCCTGCGCTACAGGCCACCTCCTGCTTTTGGAGCGATGTCCGCCAGTCCCCTTGGTGTTCACACATGAATTTTAAGCACACAAGAGTTCACTTCAACTGAACTGAGACTGAGGTTTTTAGGTAGACCAGAGTTTGTTGGTCTTTGTCCGCATCAGAGTCCAGTTGCGTATTCAGACCTCCACAAACGAACCGGACAGACAAACTACAGATGGGTTATAGTGGATTGTAAAGGGATGCTGTGAATGCTCCCTGAAGCAAGTCTGAGCTCATTTTGTTCTGAGCGTTCTTACAGAACCTTTGAGCATTTTGTCACATTTCAACAGCAGACATCCATCTACTGGGATTTTATATGACAGATCATACAAATGAGTGCATAATCAATACTTTGCGGAAACAACCTGCAGTCACAGCCGCAAGTCTTTTTATTCAAGTCTATACCAGATTTCAGGATCTATGGACTGAAATGTGAAACCATTCCTTTTGGGTTTTTTGCAGAATAGCTCTCTACCTCCGTCAGATTGAAATCTACGAACATAAATGTCAAACTTCACCACAGATTCAGAGTTGAAATTTGACCTGGACTTTGACTAGGCCATTCGAACAAGTGGATATGCTTTGATCTAAGTAATGCCGGAGCTCTGGCTGTACGTTTAGAGTCGTCCTGCTGGAAGGTGAAGAGAAGCGTCCTCACCCCGTGATGCTGCCAGCGCCATGTTTCACCCGAGGGACGGCGTTTTCTTCAACACACAAAGCGATAAGTTGGGCCAGAGCACCCTCTCCCACATATTTGCTGTGTCTTGTGGAAATCTGTGTAAATTTCTTAGGAGTTCCTTTAAAAAATGTGTTGTCGTTTTTTTGCTTTTGACTTTTCCATACAGGCCAGATTTGTCCTTGCTCTTCAAGATGCTGTTTGTTTACTACTGATCTCTATTTAATAATTAGTTGATTTCTGCCTGCAGTTGGTTGCGCAGTTGTAACACCATACTTCATATGTACAATGTGCACATATAATCTAAAGGATAGTTTGTGTGTTTTTGAACACACCCTCTTTTGTCTTAATTGTGACTATATAATCTGGTTGGAGCTGCAGGCTTCAAATAAAATGTGTAAAGTCGTAAAGAATCCAGCATTCTATCATGCAGCTGAACATTAATATGATGCAACAAAAAAATAAATAAAAATATGTGTAGCACATTTAGTCCAGAACAGTTTTCAAATCAAAGCTCTTGGGCCAAGCATGCACAGTTTCTTGCACAAGAAGCTTTTATATGTTTGTTTACCAGAGCATCTAAATGTGTAGATGTTTATCGAGCTCTCGCAGCAGGAAATGACCCAAATTTCTGCCAAATGCAGAAACCTGGTCGTTCCTCTCACCGGTGTCTCTCAGAGGTGACCTGCTCCTCCACCTGGCGGCTTTTTTTTTTTCTTTCTTTCTTTTCGTTTCTGTGCTCTCAGTTCAACTTGTTTCCAAGTGTGCAGAGTCGCGTTTGTCTTTCTTTTTGCTCTGGCAGTTCTCGACAGAGAACCTTAATCACTGTCAAACTTTCATTTCCAGACTTCTGCACTGTCTGCGCCTATTTTTTTATTTTTTTTTTCCATCTGAAACTTTGCTGCGTTTCTGAAACTCACTCACTGTGGGAAGAGCTTAGTCAGCAACAAGTAGCACTTTATTTCACTCCTCCTCCTTTCTGCGTCCTTACTCAACCACATCCTGCTCCTCACACACACACGCACACCCACACACACACACATAAGTACAGTCATGCATACATACACAAACTCTCCCTTAAGCTGGTTGCACATTTGTACACCTGCAGCTCTGTAATGTGGGTTGACTGCGGTTTAAAGTTGTCCAAGTTGATTTTTCTCTCAGGTTATCATCTAAGCAGAAAAATAAACAATATATCTATGGCTTGTGTTTATGCTACAAAGAAAGAGAGCCTCTTATAATTTGGTTTTTTAGCATTTTTTTTTATTTAAACACCAAAATATGAAGAATAATTACAATGTAAATATATATTTAATCTGAATATCAGATACTTTTATATCAAAACTATTTGTTTTTTCATTGTTCTCAGAATTACATCCATCAGTTGTGGTGTACATATTATTAGACTGGTCGAAGAACTAGCACAGAGGTATTTCCATTCTTGTCTAAGAGTCTATCCAGATGGCACCCAGACAGTTTTCATTGGCCTCAGGAGACAACGTTTCCATGTTGCTCAGAGTGACATAAATTTCATCTCCTTCTTGCAGGAAGAAAATCCCAGACAGAAAACTTCTCCATTTGTTCTCGCCTGAAACGCCGTCCGAACGTTTCTCTAGGCCCCAGTTACTGGAAGAAAAACAGTGAGGAGAGTCAGATTTGGTTACATTTGTGTTGCATTCAGGGGGCTGGGGGGGGGCTTATGCAACGACAGCAAATGTGGAGAATTGAGGAAAAGCTAAGTAAAAATTAAAAAAAAAGCCCACCTTTTGGACTTCAGAAGATCTATAGACGTAGCATAGCCACTGGGATTTCTCACGATCTTGTGGAAGATAGGTGACGTCGCCTCCAAAACATCCACTACCAGCTTGGAGTAGACGTAGTAGTAGCCTTCCTGCTTGATTATCAGTCGGCTGTTGAGGTACTCCATTCTTCTTCTGTCGTCGTGACCCTGTGATTTCCATTGCACTACATTGTCATTCGACTTCTGAGCTCCTGAAACACAATATTCATACATCACAAAACTGAAACGGGAAACTGAAATAAGGTTTTACTGGACTCCATTCAACCTTTTACACTTCCCAAACTGATTCTTGAATAGACCAAGCAAAGACCATGTTGCTCCCTCAACATGAAGTTGTGTTAAGAAAAACAAAATAAAATGCTTAAAAAGTGAAACGTCAACATAATAAGCTGATCTGATGACCAAATGTGGGTTAAAATTATGACATCATGGGGGTTCTTACCCATCAAGTGAGCAAAGGGCCGTTTCTGTGGCTGCAGTGGAGGAATTTCATTGGATTCTGTTGAGGAAACCAGAAATCATCATTTGTTAAATCAACAAACTAATCAACTAATGTGGAAAATGATAAAGTTCTGGGGGAACAAAGGCAGTAATAACAGCTGCATCTCAATGCTTTCTTTGAAAAAGAAAAAACACATTAAACATCTTTCCAACCTGGAGTTCCTATTCGACTCGATGACCTCCCATTCTGGAAAAAAAAAAAAAAAGACACAAAAAAGTGGATTTGTTTAAGCAGAAAAAAACAACTCAGTGTCTGACGATTCACAATCTGTGTGCACATATACAGTATATTTACCTGCTGCTCAGACTTCACAGAGTGGGACAGGTTGTGGCACAGATTATTAGACACGCAGCCAGAAAAGGCCTGCAGGGAACGAGAAGTAAAATGAGCGTGAGCGATCTAAAAATGAGCTGGCGAGTCAAGTTGACTATGAATGACTGAAAGGAGAAATCGTTGCATGTAGGAACAGAAATGCCTGGTGACAGTAAATCATTCCGGAAAAGTGACTAAGAAGTGCAAGCCCTTTTATTTCCTCCTAATTTGGAAAATGGAAAATCTTTCCGTTTTAAAAAAAAAAAAAAAGTATTTATTATTATTATTATTATTATGTTAAAAGTGGTAAGTATAATTACCACAATGAAATACAAATAGAAACTCTAGAGACAAAATCAAATCTGACCCTGGTTAACCCTAAGATCCACAAATTCACAACTAAATTTAGATTTTAGTGAATCCAAGAGAGCACGAAATAAAATAGTCAAAGTGTCATAACAAAACGTAAAACGTGGCCTTAAGACGAGGGTTGGTGCTACATATCTGCAGTTTATAGAGACAGAGCGAGAAAGGAAGTACGAATTCAGACTGAAGTCTTATGACGCCTTTGTCAGCTTTGACCAGAACTTCACAAGTAAGAGATGACCCAAGCAGAATCTTCTTCTACACTGCCATGTGACGTAGGAGAAAATATGCAAATCGCCACGCGGAGGAATTTCCAGTTTCACTGAGCCCTAGAGGGTCTCCCCTCACTCGAGCAGACATGCCAAGAGACACTCTCCTTACCTCGGTTCTTTGGTAAAGTATGTAGATTAAATATCCCTCAACAAAGATTGACAGCGCGAACAGAGCCACGAGAAGAGGGAGGAACTTCTGGCCCACTCTGGCCCATGTTGACTTCTTGCTTCTGGGCACGGATAAGTAGCTGGCCTGGCTGTCCACCACAAACACCTGCGGCGTGGGGGCCGAGCCGTCCTCTGACATCCTAACTGGATCACAATCCACCTGTGCTCTAGCGTAGCTTGGAGAAGAGTTACTGAAAAGGAGAAAAATGGGTCTTAGCTCAGCAGGTAGCCGGAGGAACAAAATGTGAAAGATAAACGCCAAAAACAAGACAGCAAAGGGGCATAAAAGTTACTTAAGTAATGTCAGAAGGGTCTAGGTTTACAGCAGACACATGTGGCGCAACCAGAGCCTGGAAGCAAAGTGATTTCTTCACATCCTCACTACTACTTTGACAAAGACAGTCATCACTGGTCTAATGAATCAAAAGAAAGACAAGGCATACACATAATTGTACACAGTCCTCCAAGTTCTTTAAATGAATATTACCTCAGATGTAAGTGTCCGTCCACAGCTTAGTCAACCATCCAGCTCCTTCTCACTCAGACCTCTGAAGATTGTTGGCGATTGTTGGCGACCAGCACAGGCATTCAGAACCAAAAAAACCCCCCCCCAAAAAACAACCCGAAAATAACCAATAAATAATACTATAAATCTGTTCTACCAAGAGCTATTTTACGTTTCTGCCAGATCTGTCCATCTCTGAAGGGAAAGGTCCTGTCAGTGTTCAAACTTAAATCCTTCCTCTGTAGTCGTATTTGCTTGCCTGCTGTCAAATGTCACTTATATTGCTTTTGAAGCAAGCTATTGTAAGGAGGAAATGAAGATAACATGGGGAAAAGACATGCAGAGAGTGAGAGAGCAAGAGAGAGAGAGAGAGAGATCCGTCTGTGTGTTTGCATCTGTGAGGGACACTCCCTGCTGTATATAGCTGTCAACTAAAAACTGACACTTCCCTTTTGCTTTCTGCAGTGTTTTCCCTTCTTCTCCCTCCCGATCATGTGCACGGTTTCTCTGTGTTTCTTTTTTCTGACTTCGAAACTGCCTCGATTTTGTGAAGTCTCTCTTGAGCCTGTGATCTTCCGATGCGTTGGGCCGTGCTTGTTGTTGTGTTTAAGCTTCACATTATCAGTAGCCGTGAGGTTGAAGCAGTCACATCTTTTGTTTGACCGCTACACATCTCTGCTACCACAGGTTAGCACTATAACCCACAGTGCAGCTCACCTCTGTCTCCTCAGTCAGCCCGCGCTGATATATCTGCAAAAACATCTCAAGTTGTCTTGCATGCTGCGAGACATTGCTAATTGGACAGCAGCCGCCTGCAGTGGATGTAGACGTGTTGCAACAGACCAAAATTAATGATGCAACTTGTCCTCCGTCTTTGGATTTCTACATATAATTACCGTCATTGTCTTGTCGAGGAGTTGCTTCATTTTACTTTTCTGCTCTCTTCCTTTTTTTTCCCTATCAGTTTTACATGTGATTCATGTTGATGTTACAGCATGGCCCAGTCAAAGTCCAGAACTAAATCCAACTGAAGATCTGTGACACGACTTGACACAGATTTTAAATATACAAATGTAAACCAGACTTTTCACATATAAATTTTATGTTGTTATTATTCTTGTTATTAGCTAGTATGCTAGTTTGGGATTATTTAAGCTGCATAATTACTGTAAAGTTTATCATGTGATTCATGCGTACAAATACTTTTTGAAGGCACTGCGTTCACTTCAACGAGATTTAATCTCTCACTGCTAACTTCCTCTTCTCGTGCTCAACATGTGTGAACTGAAAAGATTCTTACATCAACATTTTCACAATGTTGATGCAAAAGGTATTTTTTTATGTTAACTATGTCCTATATTTAAGCTAACCTTTTCTCTAGACCTTGTAAGTTTCCCTTTTCTCTCTCTCTCTCTGTCATTGGAGGGAACAGTTTGACAAGACAAACTCCATACGGCGAAACCTCACAATTCACTCTGGCTTACTTTCTACCCACACACTGTAACCTCTCACACAAGCCAGACGCGTACACTGACTGCCTGGTGCAGATGAAGATGCAGAGAGGACTGACGGAAGTCGGCATGCCGACCAAATTAGGGGCCCTGCCTACAGCGCCTGCGGCTTCTGCGTGTCGAGTGGAGGGACAGTAAGAGCTAGAAATGCCCTGAGACACATTAGGTCTCCAGAGGGTTAACCTTACTGTAAGGCTGATGGCTCAAAACAAGAACTCGTTTTGGATAGTGGTTTCACACCATTCTTTGCTAAGACTCAAATAAAGTTGAGCTGGAAGTTTCCTTCCACTCATCATGGCCGTAAATGGCTCGCTCGTTTTGGGTTTCGAATGTTTTATTTGAGCCGAGGTGTTACGGTTACATAACATCCAAAGCCCAATCATGTTTCTAAAGAACAACTGGGCACACGAGCTTGGGTTGGTTGTAGATTTTGTACTCATCAATACAGGGTTAAAGTTATAAACTTCAAATTTGCTTGTATTTGTGGAGAACTTTATCAAGTCCAGAGGACTCCAAAGCTCTTTATGCCACATTCAGTCAATCACTATTTCACACACACACATTCACGCTGTAATACCTGCAAGCTACAACTATTAGCATGTTATTTTGCCCATTAGTGGGTAAAATATGTATTGGATACATCACAATTTTACATTTTAAACATATTTCTAAATATGCCATTGGCAGGACATTTTCACCAGGTGTTCTGATCTAAATTACTAATTTTCGGACTATTGTTAGAATGTCATGACCTATGCAGTTTCAGCAATGATATCTTTAATCACAAAAATACATTTTGTCATTAACACGAACACTAAAATTAGACTTACTATAAGAAATGTAAGTGTTAGTGCTTTATTAAGTAGTCGTAGGGGAACGAGTTGATCCTGACATACAGGTATCACCATCAGGTCATACTACCTCACATATTAATGACATTTACTTTGAGGAATACAAATGTCGACTTTACCGCATAACATTTTCCACCGCACCAAAACAAATTCCCCACCGTCAACATCAACACGGTTTGTTCTTACTTTTTCATGGTGACTCTTTGAAGAAGTGACAACCTGCTTACTTCCTCTTGGTTCGAAAACGGACACTTGTTTTCACGGTTAGTGACATATGGTGATTTCCTGGACCAGCGGTGGAATGTCGACTTGTTCAGGATGTGTGCCCACCTCTATACAACTGATGTGACCCTGAACAGGACACAGTGCGTAGAAAGCAAGGGAGTGGATGATTTATACTGATTAAATAGCAATTCGCAAGAACCTCCCCACCCCCAGCAAAATAAATCAAAGTAGTAATGTATACTTTCATAAACTGACAAACTATATTCAAAGTAGGAAACACTTTATTTGACAGGGTGTGAGTAAGACTGACATGACGCTGTCGTAAACATGACATAACACCTGTCACGAACATGAAGGAATCTTTATGGGCGTCTATGACGTTGACGTGTCATTCGGTAAATAATGACACTTTAATGCAAAGTTGCTTTAAAAGTTGCATTGAACGTCCATTAAAAATGCCAACTTTGCGTTAAGGTGTCAATATTTACAAAATAACGCAAAGCTGGCACTTTTAATGGACTTCTTTTAAAACAACTTTGCATTAAAAGTCTCATTATTTATCGAATGACACTTCGTGACAACAGTCACAACCGTTCATAAAGACTCCTTCATCTTCATGACAGACGTTATGTCATGTTTATGCACACCAGGTCAAAAAAAGGTTTTACCAAACGGTTAAAAAAGTATGAGTCTCAAACCATTTAACCCAGTGGTTTCTTCCCCACCCTCTCACATCCAGCTAAATAACATTTCCCATTTCCAAAAGACAAATTCCCCAGGTGATTTCATCTACCTTAGTTCCCCATTTGACAACATTTCTACCCTTTTCTAATTGCTGCTCTCTGACAATGATTTATGTTGTTTGCATTACGGTCAGATACATATTTGTTTGGGTTGTGGTTAGTGTTGGGTGTAAAAAAAAAAAAAAAATCTCTGTTCCTGAAGGTTTGAAGAAGTTCTTATTGTCTTAGATTTCTTTATCAGTTTAATTATCACTATGAGGTGAATCGCTGGCATTTCAAGAACCACACAATGGCAACAAATAATTACTACAAACCTGCCTTGACATTTTTCAATAGAGAAACGTTGATGTCAGATGCAGTACTAAAATCAGCCTTCCTGTTTTATCTTTTCCTGTTTAGATATTTTTGTTTGTTTAGTATTAAGTAAAACTGGTTAATAGCTGAGTGAAAAAGAATACATGTATTCTTTTTTTTTAGTTATTTATTAAAACCTTCACTACCACCAATGTTTTTCCTTCATCATTGTGCTTTTGTAATGTTTGTAAGAAAAAACACACACATTAACCCCTTAGCATTTCTCAATATTATCATAACAGCAGTTAACACTTTAGCTTGTTCTTCAGCTTGTCTCCAATGTAAATCCATCTATTTTATAGTTGAAGGTTGAAAAAGATTCTTGTCTGAAACTTTAAATAAAACATATAGTTTCAGACATGTAGACATATAGTTCATACAATGTGAATAAGTATATTGTTATGTTATGACAGTATACTTATTTATGTTGTATGAATGTGATCTGTTGTGCAAACTTCTAAAAGATATTGTCAGAACAGTATGTTTCTAGTAAAGACATTTTACATTCAGAAATGCCATCAATTGCTCCGTTTGTATGTTGAAAAGTTCAGTTTGCTGTAGTCAGGATGACGCATAAATTTGGAATCATTTTTGGACAATTTTGTCTCTGTGGCAGACATACTATATCTGTCAATGTCCCCCTCCAGTGTAAATAAAGCACAGTATGTATGATATGCTGTCTGGGTCATGAATCTGAATCTGAAGCTTCCCGTGCTCCTCTAATTGAGTAATTTGAAATGAGGTCTCCTTGATCACTTCTGGCTTATTCTTCCTGATTTGCTGAACCTTGCGTTTTAAGTTCCTGTCCACGTAAATGGCAGCAAAATCTCACCATGACTCACAATGAAAACATAATCCGTTCCAATAGATGATGTTTTCTCAGTATCTTTACCGTCATCGACTTTATTATGTTACAAGGTAAGCACATTGTATGTACTAGCAAAAAAAAAAACAGTATTACGTTATAATATGAAAACTTTATTGTTAAAACAACATTTTTGCGTTTGTACAATGTATTATAATTATATGTCCTTACATTCATACCATATAAATATAAAATTGCTTATGTGATAACAACATATATTTAGTAATAATGCGTGATATGTTTTATAACAGTATTTTTTCGTTTGTCTAAGGCGCCAGCTCTACACTTCCGCACGATTCCCATCACTCTCCCTTTTAAAGACGTCGGGTTGCTCTGATTGGTTAAGGGCTGCTACTCTTCCTCTTGTGATTGGTCGCAGCCTCTGGCTTTGTCAGCTGGCATCTGTCCAATCAGAACGTCGCAAAGTTGTTCTGCGGAAGACGGATGCGAGGAAGATGTTTGTAGTCAGATAGCCGAGCGTTTGAGCAAATTTTCACCGTCATGGAGGCTTTCCGGGGCAGAATGAGCTGCAGGGGAGGACTGCTCGGCCTGACGGTAGCCTTGCTGTGCTGCGTGGGTTCCGTGCAGTGTTTTGGGCAGAGCCAAGACAGCGAGTTCACGTTTCTACTTCCAGCCGGAAGATCCGAGTGTTTCTATCAAACGGCAATAAAGAACGGCACGATGGAGGTCGAGTACCAGGTAAATGCTCGGTGGTCAGTGAACACAGTCACACGTTGTCCTCACAAACAGCTACATACACATCTTTAAGGATTTGACACTATTGCCCACTAGTTGAATTAAAGCTTTGTCAATTCTCAGAAGCTGTAATGTGATTATAATATTTAAAATCGCTATTTATCAAACACAAAATGTATAATTTTTACTCCAATGTGGGCTACACCACTTACAAAGTGTGTATTGTATACATAGTATAGTGTGTATAGCAGGTTCGTTCATATAAGTAATAGTTTTAAATTCACAAGACGACGAGGGAATTGCATAATTATTGCATCCAAGCCTATACAGGTCCTTCTCAAAATATTAGCATATTGTGATAAAGTTCATTGTTTTCCATAATGTAATGATAAAAATTGAACATTTATATATTTTAGATTCATTGCACACTAACTGAAATATTTCAAGTCTTTTATTGTCTTAATACGGATGATTTTGGCATACAGCTCATGAAAACCCAAAATTCCTATCTCACAAAATTAGCATATTTCATCCGACCAATAAAAGAAAAGTGTTTTTAATACAAAAAAGTCAACCTTCAAATAATTATGTACAGTTATGCACTCAATACTTGGTCGGGAATCGTTTTGCAGAAATGACTGCTTCAATGCGGCGTAGCATGGAGGCAATCAGCCTGTGGCACTGCTGAGGTGTTATGGAGGCCCAGGATGCTTCGATAGCGGCCTTTAGCTCATCCAGAGTGTTGGGTCTTGCGTCTCTCAACTTTCTCTTCACAATATCCCACAGATTCTCTATGGGGCTCAGGTCAGGAGAGTTGGCAGGCCAATTGAGCACAGTGATACCATGGTCAGTAAACCATTTACCAGTGGTTTTGGCACTGTGAGCAGGTGCCAGGTCTTGCTGAAAAATGAAATCATCTCCATAAAGCTTTTCAGCAGATGGAAGCATGAAGTGCTCCAAAATCTCCTGATAGCTAGCTGCACTGACCCTGCCCTTGATAAAACACAGTGGACCAACACCAGCAGCTGACATGGCACCCCAGACCATCACTGACTGTGGGTACTTGACACTGGACTTCTGGCATTTCCTTCTCCCCAGGCTTCCTCCAGACTCTGGCACCTTGATTTCCGAATGACATGCAAAATTTGCATTCATCTGAAAAAAGTACTTTGGACCACTTAGCAACAGTCTAGTGCTGCTTCTCTGTAGCCCAGGTCAGGCTCCTCTGCCGCTGTTTCAAAAGTGGCTTGACCTGGGGAATGCGGCACCTGTAGCCCATTTTCTGCACACGCCTGTGCACGGTGGCTCTGGATGTTTCTACTCCAGACTCAGTCCACTGCTTCCGCAGGTCCCCCAAGCTCTGGAATCGGTCCTTCTCCACAATCTTCCTCAGGATCCGGTCACCTCTTCTCGTTGTGCAGAGTTTTCTGCCACACTTTTTCCTTCCCACTGAGGTGCCTTGATACAGCACTCTGGGAACAGCCTATTTGTTCAGAAATATCTTTCTGTGTCATACCCTCTTGCTTGAGGTTGTCAATGATGGCCTTCTGGACAGCAGTCAGGTCGGCAGTGTTACCCATGATTGGGGTTTTGAGTGATGAACCAGGCTGGGAGTTTTAAAGGCCTCAGGAATCTTTTGCAGGTGTTTAGAGTTCATTCGTTGCTTCAGATGATTAGGTTCAAGCTCGTTTAGAGACCCTTTTCATGATATGCTAATTTTGTGAGATAGGAATTTTGGGTTTTCATGAGCTGTATGCCAATATCATCCGTATTAAGACAATAAAAGACCTGAAATATTTCAGTTAGTGTGCAATGAATCTAAAATATATGAATGTTCAATTGTTATCATTACATTATGGAAAATAATGAAGTTTATCACAATATGCTAATATTTTGAGAAGGACCTGTATTCTATAACATGCTAAGCTAAAAGTACACGTTATCTTGGTTGTTGCCCCAAAATTTATTAAATGCGTCCAAAGTTATATTTGGATGCATTTAATGAATAGATAATAAATAAATGAGTAAATCAATATCATAATTTCCAAGCACAAACCAGAACCTCTCAGCGGTAAATTGTTAAATTCATTAGTACATTAATAAAAAAAAAGTCTTAATTTGTGTGAAAGTCCAAATGATGTCTATTATCCAGGACTCTAAACAAATCTATCAGTATCTGTTAAACTATTCAATATATGTAGAGTTATTCGGTTATGTAAAAAAGCACACATTTCTGTTTTGCATAATCCAAAACGTCTTGTTTCAAAAATCAGTCCACAAAAGGAAATTATAAACTTTTACTACCAAATATGTAGAAAATTCACAACGGTTCAATATTTTTAGCTGTCCTGCTGTGACAAATATGTCTAACGTTAAAACAGTTTTAGCTCCACTGCTGTCAGATCTGAGAGGGAGCCGAAAATTACAACCACATCTCATTCGTGAACTCATCGCCACATAAATAGGAAGTTGCTCTTCAAACCGTGTATTTGCTGAGCTTGGAGGTCTTCGTGTCGGTGACGTCATTGTTC
Organism: Xiphophorus hellerii; assembly: GCF_003331165.1. Classification (NCBI taxonomy): domain Eukaryota; kingdom Metazoa; phylum Chordata; class Actinopteri; order Cyprinodontiformes; family Poeciliidae; genus Xiphophorus; species Xiphophorus hellerii. The sequence continues at coordinate 23,603,548 of NC_045676.1, read as the reverse complement.
TCACCATAGAAAGAGGAACTTGAGAATATTTCACTCAAGCATTTATTTCTCATTTTATTATGTAGTGGTCATTATATCCCAGTGCTTTTCAGTGCAAGTCCTTCTTTTGGTGTATATCTATATATATAATTCAATACAACTGACGTCTCAAAAGCGCTGTACAATATTACAGTCAAGCCATACAGTCAGGCCAGTTACAGTCCAAATAATAACGCAATACAATCAAATTCAATTGATTATTTATTGCCGGTTGGTAAAAGAAAGGTATGTTTTAAGCACAATCCTGTAAGTAAACAGAGTGTCTACCTCAGGGACTTAAACTGGGAGCTGGTTCCAGATAACTAAAGATCTGCCGCCCATTTTACCCACAGAATACCATTTTTGCGTTTCCTTGTGTCCCCGACGTTTGTTCAGTAAATCTTCACTTTTGCAACAACGGATTTAAGAGATAGATGCCAGAAAGAAGCAGAAGCCGGGAGAAACCAAACCCAAAGAATAAATTTTTTTGGTTTCGTTGTGGGAGTTTGAAGATGTGCTGAAATGCACGCTGAATGCAAAGGGGCAGGGACTTATGTAAAACCCTTGCTGAAGATATTCTTATATCTTCTGCAAAAGATATAATAATATTATTGAGTTTTACATGTTCTACACTGAAAAAACACAAACGCTTGCGAAGTATATTTAGCCTAGTTTCAAGTGCAAATATCTTAGTGTACTTGAGATAAGATCAAACAAACTAACAACTAAACTTTCCGCAAGATATATGAGCTTGTTTGTAAGTAAATAATTTTTTAATATTGATTAAAAAATACTGGTTCAACTGGCAGATTTTTTCACTTATAACAAGACATTTTTCCCATCTTCTAAGTGAAATTATCTGCCAGTGGAACTAAAACTTTTTCATCAAGATTTAGAAACTGTTGACTTAAAACAAGTTCATATATCTTGCTGAAAAGTGACTTGTAAATTATTTCAAGTGTGCCAAGATATTTACACTAGAAAAGAAACAGAATACTCGGTGAGATTTTGTGTTTTTTGCAGTGCACCGTCCTTGAATCGCTTAAAATTGCCACTGTCTACATTTTTAAGAGCACATTCCTGTTGCTTTAGTGTGAATAAAAGCAGTTCTGCAAAAAAAAAAAAAAAAAAAGTGGAGTCTTCCTACTCCACAGACGGTTGGTCCGTAACGCCATGTTTGGAGAGCGACCTTTCTGCCAGTAGTTGACATTGTCTGTTTGCTCAGAATGTAGATCACCTACTGGTTTGTTGAGCGCACGTTCAAGAGTCAAGGAGGGTGTGGCCGCGCCTTTCACTGTTTGGGCATTTAGGAAAAAGGTTAATAGACACGGTTGAAAGCGTAATTTCTAAATCAGATTGTGAAACGAATCTAAAGATTTGTCCTCTTTTGACTGTATGATCCGCCTGTGGTCCCAGGTGATAGCAGGAGCAGGGATGGACGTAGACTTCACCATCATCTCCCCTCAAGGAGCCCGCCTGATTATCGAGAATCGCCGTTCTGACGGAGTCCACGTGTAAGCAGGCTTTAAATCCTTGATCAAGTTTCACCTCGCCAGCTTTACCATCTGTTTTCTCTCTTTGTTTGTTTGTTTGTTGTTGTTGTTTTTAAAACCTGTTTGTCTGCGTCTCTGTTGCCGCAGGGTGGAGCCCATGGAGGAGGGAGACTACGAGATCTGTTTCGACAACGGCTTCAGCCGCTTCTCGGAGAAGATGGTGTTCTTTGAGATCATCATCGAGGGACAAGGAGGGGATGTGGGAGGAGACGACGAGTTCCCGGGTGTAGAGGAGCCCGACGGGAGCCTGCTGGAGTACAAGCTGGATGATATCAGGGTGAGAGAGAAACAGCAGAAGAAGGTCTAGCGTCTAAAATTGCGATGCACGCAACGTGATAGAATGCCAGGTGTTCGTAATGTCAAGAAACAAGACAGTAATAATGCAAATGCTGTAAAATTGAACTAAAAATCATATGATTTGTTACGAAACGATCGTGAAGGGATAGAAAATATTGACCCACTGCCAAAGAAGATATCTTGTCTATCGTCAATGAGGCACAAGTACAGCTCAGACTCAGAGCTTTCTGCTTAAAAAAAATCTTTTATGTAGGTAGAATGAAATCATTTCTGTTTTGTCACAATATTGCCACAGTATTTGTGTAGCTAGTTGAAAACAAAACAATAATTAAAACTATTTATAGTCTTGGACACGTTGCAGAAGGCGGTGAAAGAAAAACAGGGTTACTAAACCACAGAGCGCCGAGTGTGGCACGCAGCTGAACGTTGGACTGCAGCTCTAGAAGGAAGGTTTTTGAAAAGATGATGTCCTCACTGTGCCAGAGGGAAACTCCTGAAGCAGGCCTCTCCTTCAGCAGCTGCTAGCTAGCTAGCGATTAATGCTACGTGAGTAAACCTTTAGCTGGTCTGGCTTCAGAATGGTCTGGTATCTATTTAGACTTGTAATTATGGGGTCAATGCTGCAAACTTTGACATTAAGAGCCTTATACAAAGCAGTGTGTCTGCATATCCTTAAAAAGTCTTAAAAACACTTAATTCATGTAATCCTGGCCTCAAAATGTCCTAAATTCATTAAAAAACATAAGTTGGTCTTAAATGCATTAATCACAGATCTTAAATGTTGTTGTGGTAGAATTAGTTCATGCTATGTAGAGATCCTACTCAGATTTCCGTTTTCACGCAGTTAGATCACAGTTTGAGTCACACACACATACCTTCACTGCATTGTGTGACTCCTACGGTTAGCTAGCTGCTAATATGCGCTTGCTAGCTAGTTAGTTTCTTTTCTTTCTTTTTTTTACATCCATAACGGATAAGTGCAGATTTATTTCCAGTTCATCTTTGCCATTGTCTCACTCCTGTTGTTGTAGTAATTGTAAAATAATTGAATTACTTCCACTACCAAAAGTAACGCAAACATTGATGCTGATCTTCAACTGTTAACTGATGAATTTTACATGAAAAATGGAAATTTTTCACCGTTATTTATGTACAGTAGAAGGTGGCAAGAGTGAACTTTATCTGAGTGTTTTTTTCTTTTTAGTTTAGACATTTGAATCGTTTTGAATTAGGCATAACATTTTTAGTTACAGTGTATTCTTGTCTTTCAGCGCAATGCTTTTAGATAGGGAAAATTACAGTTTTGTCATATCCTCCTCTCTTATTTGATAATGTTATAAACAGTAGGTCAAACTTGTTAAAGGTGGAAAAGGTTATTAAATGATTGGTTTTTGCTCTCATTTCTTCACAGATTCGCTCTATTTGACCTTTTTCAGTATAGATTTGTGGAAGCGACGTGTAGAAAAGGCATCAATTTAAACATTGTGGCCCTCTTGTTAGCAGCACCGTTTACTGGTAGTAGTTCTCATCTGAAAAGGGCAGTTGTTGTTGTTGTTTTTTTTTTTGGTTATTTAAATATGGAAATAATACATGCCTGATGAATTGTTCCTTTGTCAGGAGAAGGAACATGTTTGGCTCGTCAGCCGCAGAAAGTCTGAGGAAGTGGGAAATTTAGAAAGATGGACTAACGCAAAGTTGGTTTTTGGTGTTTACGTGAGACCTGCTGACATTTAGGAAAATGTGCCCTTGTGGCCTGCTGGATGTGGTTAGATGGCACCCAGTTTATGCTGAACTACTGTTTGTAATCTTTAGCTAATGGGAACACGCCTCAGTGGCTGACAAGTGTAGGTAGGAAAGGCATGCTTAGAATACCATAAAAAGTTATTGATGCTCAACCTGCTAAAAATATGACTAATATTAGTAATTTCTAAAGAGGACGTATGTTTGGACTTTGAGTTTATGTACTTAGAAATGTGTGAAGAGAGTAATTTGTTTGGGGAAGTCCCTCCAGAGGTTAGTGATGTAACTTGGCATCTCTTGTTTAAGGTCATGTTTTAGGTCTATATATATAAATATAAATTAATAAATATTTTATATATATATATTTAGAGAGAGAGAAATGTCATCAGCTATACAAGCAGACTCAGGGTGTTTGCACATCCTTAAAAGGCTTAAATTTGTGCATCTAAAATTAAGACCTTAAAAGCTTTAGTTTCAAAAAGTGATTTGGCCTTTAATATGTTTATCAGAGGTCTTAAATGTTATCATAACATGATTGTTTAATCTTGTATATTCTATTTGTTCTGTTTCTTTTTGTTATTTTGTTTCCTTTCTGTCAGGTTGTGTTTGAGTCGCACTCCGATATCTTCATTGCGTTTTGTCTGAGTCGAGATGATGGAGGCCACCGCTAACTCACTGCTAATACACCTTTGGTTGCTAGCTAGCTTTTTTTGCGTCTATTGCGGATAAGACCAACTTTATCGCCTTCACCACTTGGCGTGACCAAAGTTTAGACATTTCCGTTAAGATATGGGTCTTAAATTGCATTCGTAGTGGTCTTTAAAAGTCTTAAATTTGAGTTGGTGAAACTTCAGAACCCGGAGACGAGACTTGTCCGTGGTGTAGTTATTCCTTTTTTCTTTTTTTGTTTAGCATTAGCTTGTGTGACTTGAACACCGTCGCTCTCTGCTCGGTTTCCCCTCAGGAGACCATGGACTCTCTGCACAAACGCTTGGAGCGTAGCCGTCAGATGCAGATGGTCTTACGGGCGTTTGAGGCGCGGGACCGAAACCTCCTGGAGGACAACCTGTGGAGGGTCTCGTTCTGGTCGTGTGCCAGTGTGCTGGTGATGCTGTGTGTGGCCGTAACCCAGGTGACCGCGACACGACTCGTTAATTCACTGCATTTTAACCAAACGTTACAAAGTATGACGCGCGTTCATCCTCCTTCAATCTTTCTTTCGATTTCACTGATTTTGTAAATTTAAGTAATGGTCAGTGTGATTTGACATTTACATATTTTATTCCACTTTATTAGTAGTAATAATGTGAAGTGTGTGTTTTATTTTGGATATTTTAAATATCTTCCAGTACCAGTGTTGGGTGTTCTTTTCAAAATTAAACTTTTATTTCTTGGTCTTAGATGGAGCAAATTTGCATTATTACTCAATTATCAATGTAATACTTAAAAATACTCTCAAAACAACAGCAATAAAGTCGTTTCTGTGACAATTAATCGTCCATCCAAATAGATATATTTATATGTAATCATCCATCATTCATCAAAAAAAAATATATATATATATATATATATATAAATGAAGGAATAAAATAAAAATTGGATCATTTATTTGTAACTACAGCCAGTAGTGCATCTATTCAGTACTGACCTGAATAAATATGCATTTAACTAAAACATTTCTATTTTAATTTACTGACATCATTTTGTACGGATCTTTTTTTTGGCTTTTTCTCCAAGAATCTCCCGCATTTACGAACCAGTAGCGGGACGGTCTTACTGGCGTTTTCACTGATTTCTGTGCTTGTCGCCTTTCCGCAGGTCTACACCGTTCGCAAACTGTTTGACGACAAGCGGAGAGTCTGCACATAGAGGAAGCATGCCAGACAGACGGGTAAACAGACTGTGAGCAATAACGACATTTCTTTAAATCACAAAGTGTAACCAGAAGGTGAAGAGGTATGACAATGGGGAAGTTGAAATTCATTTTGTTTAGTGCCTTTAATGCCACGTCTGGCCACAAACCAATAAGGAAATGCGCGTCAGTGCAGTCCTACGCCTCTGAAACGGGGCGAAGGGGTTGGGATTTTTCGGTAAAGGTAGACGGTTCGCCTAGCTGCCACGTTGCTGGTTCAGAGGATAATAACGTGCAATAGTGCTGACTCTGCAGTTGCGTTTGTTTTAGCTGATGCTGGTGTTTTTCTTTTAAGGGTCCTGTTTAACGAGTCACATTTTTAAGTCTTTTGACGCGCGTGGGAAGGAGGGAAACTTTCACAAACTGACTGCCGGTCTCTGCCGTAGACGTCTGAACAACGTAAACACACCGACTGTGTTTGTGTTTTATACTTCAATCATGTGTTTTTCCTTTCAGATGACAAAAGGGTCCTTTTTGTTCATGCAGACACATTTTATGTTTACATGTTCTGTAAGATGTAATGAATCAGCTTTTAGTGAAAGACGTTCGTGACAATAAAATCATTGTTTTACACTGAAAGAACGCAGAACTGAGCAGGTTTTTGCTTTTCGCCGTATGAAAGTTGGTATGAACGACTTTAAAGTGTTAAAATATTATTATATTTAAACCAAACCAGTTAAACCAAACTATCCAGTTTGGTTTAAGTTTGTAACTTGATTTGATCAGTTGTTCAATCTTTAAACTGTGGACCAGAAACTGGATCGGGTCTCAGGTTTTCTCAAATGTCACTGGAATTGGGAGGATTCTAGTTCTGAGTTGGAAAAAGTTCTGAATATTAATCATTGATGGTAATTAGCACTATGAATTATTAATATTCATGGTGCTAATTACTATAAGCAACTTGATAATAGAGGGGGTTTTTATGCATTAGAACACATGCAAAGTGGACCATTTTAATTGACTTTTTTTAATACAACTTTGCAGTAAAAGTGTCATTATTTACCAAATAATGCAAAGTTGGCACTTTTAATGGACTTTTAATACAAATTGTAATGCAGTTTTGCATTAAAAGTGTCATTATTTACCAAATGGCACTTAATGACAGTAATGTTCATGACAGCTGTTATGTCACGTTTATGTCGTCACCCCGTCAAATAAAGTGTTACTGACATCTCTAGAGTCGCAGTTCCTCATGAAGAGAATCTACAGTCATAAAGTCAAATTCCTTCCTTAAGGATTGAGAATGAATGTAATAACTTCAATGTTTTATTTATATATACTGTATATATGTATATATACACACACACACAACATATACATAATCTAATTTCATTTTCACAAATGTTTTGGAGCGTTTGTGGGTAAATCCAGTGTTTGGGGGGCTGATTTTTTTCCCACCTAAACATCTTATTCGCATCGCCTGAATATTTCCCCAGGCTGTCTCGAAGTTCTGCAGAAACCTAAATCTTTGATCAGGTGTTGTTCGAGCTGGAAAGCATCTAAAAAAAAATGCAACACGAAACCTCTTGGGGGCTGTAATTACCAACTACAATTATGACTTCACAGTCATAAAGTTGCAACTTTATGACTGTAACTTTATGGCAGTAACGTCATAAAGTTATCACTACCAAATAGTTTGACCCCAAACGTTTGAGCAGTATTTATTTACCCACAGAACATGATTTACAGTATATACAGCGCATATTTACTGTTGATGTTACGATACATACAGAGCAAATCAGTTTTTTTCCCAATTCTGTTTTAGTTTCTGTAGGAAATTCTTAACATCTCTTGTTATTTTCTTTAACCAAGCGATCTTTAAGCAACTACAAAAAAAAAAAAAAGAAGAAAAATCGAGTTCTTCCAGCAGAGTCCTGCTGCTGATTCTTTGTGGCCGGGTTGGAGGTTTCTTCACATGGGGTTCGGACGAGAAGGAGCGTGTGGCGGCCGCCTGTGTGAGAGGACCATGAACATAAACACCTCTGGTTAGTTTCTGGTTCTGTTGAAAACCAAACCTCACTGGAAACAAAGCATTCACACCGAGATCTTTATCGTCTGGGAACCACGTTGGGGTAAAAAAAAAAAAATCATTTCAAATGATCAACATCACTAACAGGATTAACAAGCTGCTGGGGCTGGAAGTGTGAGAAATGTTCTGAAATGTTTTATGATTTACAGCCAAAACTAGAACTTAGTGGAAGAAAACAGAAAACTGCCACTTAGAATATTAGCCAAAATGCACCAAGACGATCAAAACAGATCTGCAGCAAAAGTAATAATTACTCATATACTCACAAACCTGGGAAGTTTGAAACTTAAAACTTTCTCTCCAAGTAAAAAATGCATAGCTTTCTCATTCATTTATGTATTAGTGGTGAGCTCCAAATCTTCCAGGTTGGAAAGCCTTCTTATTGACTGACACAAAAAGAAATCATATTTGGTGAATAATTGTTTTTTTAAAGTTTATTATGGTTGCAAAATGGCTAGCACAGTGGCGCAGTTGGTAGAACTGTTGCCTTGCAGCAATAAGGTCCTGGGTTCGATTCCCGGCCCGGGGTCTTTCTGCATAGAGTTTGCTTGTTCTCCCTGTGCATGGTGGGTTCTCTCCGGGTACTCCGGCTTCCTCCCACAGTCCAAAAACATAGACTGTTAAATTCTCCCTAGGTGTGTGTGTGCATGGTTGTTTGTCCTGTATGTCTCTGTGTTGCCCTGCGACAGACTGGCGACCTGTCCAGGGTGACCCCGCCTTTCGCCCGGAACGTTAGCTGGAGATAGACACCAGCACCTCCCGACCCCACTAGGGTGTACGGAGAATGGTTGGATGGTTGCAAAAGCTTTATCAGATATCATCCAAAACTGTAAAATCCAGCCAGCTGTGAAGCACGGTGGCCGAGGTATCATGATATGGGGACCTTCCTCGTGTCGTGTCAGGTTTATGTCTATTATATCCCATCATTTCTGAATACACCAAAACTCTTGAAGAGTTCACGTTACCTGAAGCAGGAGAACATTCTTAAAAATGGCCACTTCAACAAGATAGTCTGGACACACCAGGAAGTAAAAAAAGATCCAGGTTGAATTGGTTTTGATGTCGAAATCTTCCCCGTTTTTGTGTGCTATGTTGCATTGTTTGAGTTCATATTGTAATCCTGTAAAGCGTCTTTGAGTGATTAGAAAGTGTCGTGCTATTAAAATGTATTAATCTTATTGTTATTCCAGCGCCGGGGTTTCCAACCTGAGGCTCTGGAGCCACAAGTGGCTCTTTAAACCTTAAGCAAAGGCTCTTAGTGCGTTTCTAATAAGACTTTTAGTAGTTAGAATAATTGCATTGAATTTCCAATGAAAGATGTTTTTAGAACAATTTCTTGTCTTTAGGTATGAAACTATGTAAGAACAAAATGTATATGATAAAGTTTTATGTTTTTCTGAATATTAAAACCTAAAAGCTGAAATAAAAACATAGCTCTTTAAAAATGACTCCATATTTCCTCTAGTAAACATTTCTTTTTGTTCAGCACCTGAAAAAAAAATCAAAACATTTGTGACTCAAAACGAGTTTTGTTTCGCTGGATTGAGGTCAAATCCGGCTCTTTGGGTTGAAAAGGTTGCAGAGGAACTTGTACAGTTCAATCTCCACACATTCTTCAGTTTATGCAGCAAATGTTTTGGTTCGTAAAGAAAGCAGCGACTTCTATTTCCGCTTCTTACTTAAATCACTGCTGTTTCGTTTCCCTCCTGTGGCTTGATCCCAGATTTCCCACATCTTTCCCGAGTGCGTTTGCTCCATCACAGAGGAAACGTTCCAGTTCTGCTCAGCTGCTTCCAGGTTTGCACCATGCAAATATTTAATAAGCGTTTGCTCACATCATCTTGAGCGAAAAACAGAAGCACGAGAAAAGGCATGCGGCCAGAAGAAGCACCAACCACCAGAGCTTTTGGTCTCGATTTGGTTTTTATTCATAAACATAAAGGCGACGTTTCTCAGATTTATTTAACAAATGGCTTTAAGCTCTGAGGAAATTTCAAAGACCTTGTGACACTTTTTCCATTGACGGTAAGCTTTGTGGAAACTCTCAGGCAAAGGACATTCTTACATCAACATCTGTGTAGTTATTAGTGTTACATAAGACGTCAGCACTTCCCTTCTGGTTTCCATCTCTGATTTAGGTTTGCGTTTCCCACAGAGGGAGAAACAATAAACCTAACAGGAGTGTATTATTTAAGAAAAAGCTACTTGGTAAGAAGCCGAATGTTATAAATCAGCTTAAGTGAAGAAAAAAAAAACATGAGAATAATTATTTTTGTTAAATGCTGCTATCTACTGAGGTGTTTAGTGTGTCAATATTACAGATTTAACATTAGCAAGTGTTCAACTCAAACGTTTCTCCTACGTAAATATATATATATATAAAAAAAACCGTTGTACATCATATGCCGCTTTAAGATGGATTTTATTACAAAGTTTCTGAGGAAGGCTTAAAATTTGTCATCAAATTTATATCTTTTCATTTTGCCTTCATGTCGTCGTTGAAAGAAAAAAAAATATATCTACACAAAAATGCCTCTGAAAAGCACAGACCTAAGAGCATAACAGTAGTTTGTAATCGCAGAGTGGAAACTATTTTTAGTAGAACATTTCTGCTAGTAAGTGATAGAAAAGTGTAAACGGGGTCTGAGAGACCAGATGGAGCAAAAAAAAAAAAAAGAAGGAAAACAAAATGACGTTTGGGGGAGTTTCTAGTCGAGCAGGGAGGGCTCTGAAGGACGGATGATGGTGGGTCTGTTGGGTGCAGCCGGCGGTCTTCTGCTGCAGGAGAAAATGGTGGAAGAGAGGAAAAGGGGAGGGGAAAAAAAAACAAAACATGCAAGGAGAAAATGTTATCATTTAGTCATGCAGCGATTGTTCCCAAAGCACCAAAACAACCCCCCCAAAAAGACCCCCAGCAACACAGACTGGCAGATACGTCATGCGTGCAGACTCGTGGGCTTCCTGGGCTCATCACCATGGCAACAGGGTCACCTATTGTGTCCGTGTAGATGCAGACGGAAAGCCAGACATGTAATGGGTCTAAATTCTAGTCGGGATTACTGACCCTGAAGCACAAACGGCGCTGGCGTTCCCGCGCTTTAAAAGCTTCAAAACGGTTTTTCAGGTGCGTGTTTGCTAATTACCAACAAAACGGTGAAGCTCAGTCCGAATGAGACCGAGTCTCAGCTGGACCCAGACTGATTATAAGCTGTTCATGCAACATTTCTATCAGCTCGTCTTACATTCATGTTGATCAACAAGGAAGATTTTGTCAGAAATCTTAAATAGGATTTATTCGTTGTAAGATTAATCTGAAACGAGAGCCCAGATCGTATGTTTACATGATGCACTGAGCCCACTGGGCCTTTAATAGTTATTACCTCAGCTTAATTGAATCCTTTATATGTAGGGTGTGATAATGTCACAACATGCAACTGCAATTGATAATAAAAAATAATTAAGTGTAGAATATGAATATACATAGCCTTAAAATTGCATTATTGCTCATTATTTTACTCGATGCTAATTTTACATTTTTGGCTTTTTTTTAATGACTGACATTCAATGCCATGTGTTAAAAAAAGTTTTTGAGTGAACTTCCTGAAATATCACAGCATGATGAAACAAGGTCAGGTGAAATAATTATTGTATTGGTAATCATTTATCGTGATACATTTCTTAATATGACAAGAGTTTTGATTTACAATAAATTTCAATGAATGATGTTTGAAACCCCACAAACCGTCCATGCTGTTAGAAATGTTGTTTTTACTACTTTCTGTTTGTTCAATGAAAGCGTCAATAAGTATCAATCGATTTGAAAATATGATTAAATACTGTTACTGCGTGCAGCTTAGTGATAGAAACTTCACTTTTAAATTACAAATGGAGCATTTTTCAATTCCTTGTGATGCTTGTGATGATATGATTGCTGTGCCCCTAAAAAAGTAGCAATAAATTCCTCTTATTGTCACTTTTATCAATAGTATCACAAAATGTTTCCCACATTTACATTTGCACCAAAAAAGAAAACAGAAGAAAAGCAGTGACCCTCCAACTGCCAAAAATTCCTCACGATATGACATAAACCTCACAATATGTCACAACAAAGCTCTAAATCACGTAAGGATGTGTAGGTGTGTGTGTGTGTGTGTGTGTGTGTTTCCATCTACCTGGGAATTCCCGGCGGCAGAGCTGGAGGCACGCGGGGCGGCCTCGAAGGAATGAGGGGCACAGCCGAGTTGGCATCGTACGGCGACGGACCGCCGGGACGAGACGGAACGGGCGGCGCTCCGAACGCCGGCGACGGATTCAGAGGAGCGGGCGGACCCGCGGCGGGGCCCCTCGCTGCCGGGGGCCGGTTGGGAGGGGCTGCGGTCGATGCGAGAGGTCGGGACGCCGCAGGAGGACTGAAACAAAGAGCCAGGTGTTGCTTTTAAAATTTTATGTTCATTATGGATAATCTGAACAAATCAAAGCAGTTTATTGTTTTAAAGAAAGAAAGAAGCTGCTGGTCTCATATCTGGCAGCTCTCGGGTGCCCCCTGGTGGACATTACGTATTATGATAAAGGCAGTTTGCTCTCGTTTTGATTTGTAATAATCGATAAAAATCAAAAATAATAATAAAACATTTTTACACAGATTTTTTAAAATGAAACACAAACCGTTAATTTATTCAAACTTTTTACACTTACACTAATATTACAGTTTTAGTCATGCTCACCCGATTTTTTTTAATGTTCAAAAAATAATTAATATTTCACCTGAAGTTATATGTGAACATGACAAAAACAAGAAAATGCAAACATTTCATCACAATTTTACACTGCATTTTATTTATTTATTTATTTTTTTGCAGCGTTGCAGCACATAGAAATAAAAACATGCTGGAACAGAGATGTGTATTTTATGAATGACTTGATATTTTCTAAATAAATGTTCTTTTCAAAGCTTTGACTATTAAGTAGGTTGAAAACCGTCTAAGTTAAAAGTATTAACTTTTCATGCGTTCCTTTTTGTCTAACATCTGTCACCTTGGTTCTTTGGCGATCCAAGTGTCATCTACGGGTGGCGGCACCGGCGTGGAGATAGTGGTGGTGCTGATGTCTCCGATGATGACGAGCGCCTCCTTCAGGGCGTGGTACATCCTCAGCATCTCGTCCCTCCTCTGAGCCTTCTCCGCTGACTCCTCCATCAGGCTGCCCTGGTCTCCAGCCGAGTACAGGTAGGCCAGCAGCTCGGAGTGGATGAAGTCCTTCGTCTAAAGCGTGAAAAATGAATTTAAAAAATGTAAAGTGAGGAATGTTGAGCACCTCACAAAGTTATTCTTTGGTATCCTTACAAATAAGGACGTGTTTAATTTTTAACAGCACCAAATCGTCAGCAGTAGCAGGGCTTTGAAACGATTGTGAAAACGGTTTGAAGAAAGAAGCAAACAGATCTGGATAAATCTAAAAGGTTTTTTTCCTCACTAAAACAACGATTTTCTCAGACGTTTATGACTTTCTTCTGGTAATAATTCATCTACTCTACTAACAGTAAGACTTTACTGTCATCATATTATGACTTCATGTTAGCAATTTAAAAGAAACGTCTTAGTTTGGCCCTATTAAGCTTGGGTTTGTCACATTTAAGCATCAAAGTCGCTCAAAAACAGATTTAAACAACAAATCAGACCAACATTAGTACTAGCACTAGGAATGCATTTGACTTTTTCTGCAAACCTTCAGTGGTGATGCTACGTGCTAAATGGATTAGCCGATTTGCTGCAGAAGCTAAAGAGAAGTGAAAACCCCCGTCAAAGACAAGAAATTTGCAAAAATTGTTAAGAGCTTTTTTTCTCTAAACATGTTGACAAAATAGAGCCGAAAAATATTATAGCTGAGTGTACTTAAAGGAGTTTTATACACTGAAATCCCAATGAATGTCTCTGGGCTTGGTCAAATTTGTGAAGTTAGAAGAAAACAGAAATCGAGTGTGTTGGCTTGTGTGTGTGTGTGTCTGTGTTTGGCCTCATTGTGAAGTTTCCTTAAAACCCGTTTAAAATGCACCAAGCAGAACCATCTGGCAGCAGGAATGCTCAACTTTACATGGAAAAAAAAATCGGGACGTACGTTGTTGATCATGAGGTGCATGATGGTCTTGGGCATGAGGTCCCTGATGGACTTGTTGACGATGCTGATGTACGAGTCCACCAGGTTGCGGATGGTCTCCACCTGGCGCTCCAGCTGTGGATCCATGGACACCGTGTCCCCGGGAATCATGGAGTCCTCGTTCTCGTGCTGAGGGACACCAGAAGCGGACATGACGTCATCCACGCAGAGGAAACGTTTTTGGAAAGCCAAAAGAGAGTCTCTGCTTGCAGTGTGCCTGAAAACTCAACAGGGAACATCTAGTCAGCGGTAATCTTTTGTGCACCTGGTCTTTCTCTGGGTAAACACCGGCTCTGAGGAACGAGGCCTTCCAGCTGTCCACGTCTTCCTGGGTGTCGCAGGCCAGCTCGATCTGACGCAGGTCTTTGTACACGTTCCTGTGAAAGAACAGAACCTAAACATAAAGCTTCAAATCCAACGAGTTTAACAAAAAAACAACAACAACAGACAAACAAAGATGTCAGCACCTTTGTTCGGTGTTAAAGATGGCGAAGACGTGCTTGCTGGACATGAAGCCCTTTTCCACGTCTCTCAGCTTCAGATTGTCGAGAGGCAGCATGAACTTCTTCTCTTTCTCCTGATGAAACACTGTGTGTGACATTCTGCCAGAGACTGACAGCTACACACTCACTTCCTGTTGTTTCTGCAGGTTTACCTCCTCGTCTTTGTACCAGGAGAGAGACTCGGCGGTCAGGACGAACCAGTAGTCCTTGGAGCCGCCCTTCATGATGCTGATGTTGATGGTGAGCCAGCCCCTGCGGATCACCTGAGCGGTCCAGAGAAACACCTGGTATTTAAAAACTCATCCTAAAAGAGGAGGCAGAATGCTACAAGCAAATGAAAATGCAGCTGAGAGAGTTTGGCGCTTCAATTTGATATTTGATTTGCCACAGTTTTTCTACTCGCTGTTGTTTCTGTGTTAACATTGGTAACTTTAAATCTGCAGTACGTAACTTTTATGAAGAAATATGTTTTTCACACATTTGTTCAAACTGTCATGACAACATACTATGACAGTATGCTTTGAGAGATAATATATGGGGGAAAAAAACAAGCTTCTCTGCCTCCTTCCTGTTGTCCTACATTCACTGGAGAAATACTCTGCATGGTCAGAAACAACCAATCAGATCAAGGAGGACGATCTTAACGCTGTCAATCATGCTCGTGTACACGCCGGTCACACTCTGCCATTCGCTCTCTGCTGTGATACATCCCCTTGCTTTCAGCGGAGCCTGCTATGAATGTACGGGCTAGTTAGCATAGCAATCAATGACAACAGCTAAACGGTTTTCCTGTAACTGTAAGTTGCTTTTCCGCCATTAGCATTTCGCAGCGCTTACACGAACATGATGGACAGTGCTAAGACCCTCCTCTGTGTTCTGATTGGTTGTGTATGAATAGAAGTGGTGCATTTCTGAAGATGGGAGCAGGACCACAGAGAAAAGGAGCTCGATTCTTTCACAGATCGACTGTCTCATGTTATTCTGTCAAGATTCCACAGCAGTTTTAACAAATATGTAAAAAAAAAAAAACATTGTTTATAAAGTAACCTACTGCAGCTTTAAAGAAATACATAAAAACATACCACAGAAATGCAGCACTCTGACTAAAATGGTGGACTGAGTTTTATTTGCAGAGCTACAGTACAGAAAAATGGGAGAAAATAATCTTCACAGCAGTCATGGTGCAAGACATTTTAGGTTGTTTTTGACGTCTAGCGTAGTGTAGAGAGTTGGAAAATGTCTCTGTGCTCCTTCAATAAAACAATACTCAGCATTTCAAATTGTGATCCGACGGATGATTTATTTTTAGGAGTTTTTCGCAAATCAGATGATCAGAGGAAAACCACTCCAGCCTTGTGATGTAACGGTTTACAGCGTTTTACAGACAAGCCTCACCACCTGCTGCCTGTAAATCTGCAACAATTAATCTTAGCTTTCCCGTATTTCTTCTAATTTCACCATCATCCATAAATAGACGCAGAACAAAATTCTTAAAAGCTCAGAAGAAGCTGTGATGTCACTTGTTTACACTTAAAAGCTGACCTGTGAGTTCTCATAAGTCTGCGTAATTCTCACTTCCCTCTTCCCTGACGGGCATGAAAAAATATTTTTCGTCACTATATTGAGCGAGCAGCGACTCCCCCCACCCACCTAAAGAGGAACCGGGGGCCAGGTGCTTACTAGAATCTCCCCTGAGCGGTTTAGAAGGAGGAAGAGAGGAACAAAGAGCCAATGGGGCCCAGGAAGTAGCATGGAAAGATGAACAATAACAGTGGAAAAACAAAACATTGCAGTGATGTAAGAGAGCTGACTTACCTGGTTGGGCATGACTCTCTTCTTGGTGGCGTTGGCAGCGGTCCTCTGCTGGGCGCTGCAGGAGAGAGGCGTTCAATAAAATCAGAACAAAAACTGGCAACTATGAAGCGTTTTAGGGTTTTTATGAAGCGGTTTCTTTTCACACACTGGAAGAACCATCAGTCGACTCTTACACATTCAGTCTGATTCAGTTACAAATGAAAGAACATTCGAAAAAATTACTCTGATCAATATAAGTCCAGAATATATTTCTTTATTTACTAATATTCCATTTATTGTTTTTAAGTTATTGCATAGTTTAGCATTTTTATGGCTGGTTCAGTTGTATTTTATGACTACAGCATATTTCATCAATTCTTTTATCAGTATTCGTCCCCAAAGCAATAAAAGAGTATGGATGAATGAGGGAATGTTTTATTGCTTATATATTTATTCTAAACTTTTAAAACTCAGGTACTCTATTAAGTATAAATAATATTCCTATGCAGACATCAGTTACACTTTGTGGTTTAAGCATTAATCTTGCAATGTGCAAATCTGTACTTATGCTTCAATTTCATTTTTATGCATTTTATATGCAGAAAAGCTCTTAAACCTGACAGTAATCCAATGAGAAACCAGAATCATCCAAAAGCAAACCTGAATTTGATTATTTATTGAAATGAGTCATCCAATTTTGACAAGGCAAGACAAAATGTGTTTTAAATGTAAATAATTAGTTTTATCTGTTGCACGGACATTTACATCTTCAAAATAGGTCAGTTGTGCGTTAACATAAATTCCTTTTAACTTTGCTCATTTAATGCGCAATTAACGCACAAGCTTCTGTACCATTTGGACCTCGGCAACAATGTGATTTGAACGCTGTGTTCGTCTTTGTTTTGGCTGTTTCTTAGAAAGTAATCTCTGAAAACAGTTCCAGTCTCTCTGTGAACATCGCTCAGTTGCGGCTGATAGGGACAGAAACAGGATGAACCCGCATAATCATTTTACTGTTGTAGACAAAAAAAAAAAAAAAAATGCAGCAGAGCATCTTTTTACATGCAGTTATTCACTACTGAAGCAACATTATCTGCTTTGCACAAATAAAAAACTGTAAATGCAAAAGCAACAGATGATCCCAGCCTTTTGATCTAAAATAAAATATAACACAATGTACATTGTGTTAAAATATAACACAATGTAGAACATATCATCCTGTGGCTTTTTAACTCCGAAACTGAGAAGTTTTTGGACCCACGTCGTTAGAAGTGATGAATTCACTTAAAGAAAGAACGCTGGCTGAACACCGCAGAGCCTCTCAAACATCCACCATGAGCTATGATGCGACATCATCCTTGAAAATTTTACAGTTATCCACAGACCAAATCTATCTTAACAGCCAATCAGAGCAGTCAAGCCGGATTTTAGTCCCTGGTAATTATCTGCAGATTCCCAGTAAGAGTCCCCATTAATCTGTATCAGAAGTTTATCTTACTTTGCGAATCCAATGAAGTCTTCATGGTTGGTGTTGATGTAGGAGAGCTCAATGTCGATCAGCAGCAGCACCTGAGAGGGAAAATACGACACGCTACATTACCTGCACAAACAGAGCATAACTACAATATCCCAGTATACTGGAAATCTTTTTGCTGCCAACAAATGCAAACCTGGTCTTTGGTCTTGTTGTCTCTCTCTCGGATGTGAGTGGTGACGATTCTCTCCGTCTCTTCTCTCAGTCGAGGGTACGAATCCAACTGTAAACACCGACGTGTGTGCAGGAAGAAGAAAAAAACAGCTGCAGACTGACGCAAGTAATCCCAAGCTGCACACCTACACATTAGCACATCGTGCAGAGCTCCTACAGTGCCTTGTAAAGATATTCAGACATTCATATTCCTTTACGTTTTTCAAATTTTGCGACATTAGAACCACAAACCTCTGGATGTTTTTATTGGGATTTAATGCGACACGCCAACACAAAGTAATGGATGATCACGAAGTGGGAAGAAAATGACACAACATTTTCAGCTGCTTGACAAATAGCTTTTGTACATGAGGTGCCGCCGCAATCGCTGCACCACTCTCGCATTAGGAGGAATCTTTGTTTAACTTGCTGTTTTTTTTGTTGCTTTTGTATTTTTTTTTAGAAGTGTTTATTCTAAAACAAGTGAAAACAAAAATTTTGACCAAAAACAGTTTTGCTGCTGCAGATGAAGCTTTGTGTCTGACTGTCTTTTCCTGACATCTCCGGGTTCCAGTTGAGTCCAGGCCAGTACCACGGTGTAACATATGCACTACTTTACGTTGATCACATAAAATCCCAATGAAGTGGATTAAAGTTTGTGTCAAGTTGGCAGAATTGGAAACAGAATTGGAGGACTGAAAACCCCACAAGGCACTGTAATTACAAGCTGCACGGATTGTATTAGTACACCTGCACATTCCCGAGCAGCGACACTTTTACAGATGGTTCAAATAGGACAGCATGCACCAACACGTTTGCCATCTGCTTGACGTGAGTCTCAACAAATCAGTAAGTAAATCAGGGGAAAAGTGACTCAGGAAGACGGGAAGACTGAAGAGTGTGTGGGAGAGGTTTCTAAATTTGCGTGTGCGGGGTGGAGTTTGATTTAAGAACGGGAAGGGGTGAGGACTTGTTAGAGAGCTGATCAGTGTGATGACGGGCTGCGTTTAAATTCAGTTGGTCATTAGATTTATAATTGAGGGTCAACATTGAGCGGTGCCTTGAAGCGGTGGTGAAAAGTGACGATCAACAACGATGACGGTGGCTGGTTAGTCCTTTAAAAGCTTTCGATTTTGCTCTTTCGCTTATTGCCTCTCACTCTTCGTTCTGCTTCTGTTCACATTTACCTTCTCCGAGCACTTCCTGATCAGGGTGACAAGCTCGGTGACGACGAGGTCTACGCATTTCAGACAGGGGTCTTTCAGCTTAATGACCTGCTTTTTCACTATGGCCTCAAAAGCCAAGTCTGGGGTGAAGAGACCTGTCCTGTGGTGAGGCATCATGGGAGTCGGAGTTTCAGTGTCAGGTAAAAGAATGAGGTGAGCATAGCGTGGGTCATAGTAGGACAGAAGGGAGAAAAAAAATGGTGGAGAAAAGAATAGTTGGATGGGATATTGTGGGGAAGAAAATAGAGCATTGAAGCATGTGAAGAGAGATAAAACAGGAATTAGGTTAGCTCTGCTTCATGTTCAGGACAAAAACAAGCTGCAGGTTCTTAAATCTGCTTTACGGGACAAAAACAGCTTTTTAGTGACACCACAAGTGTAGCCAAAAACAATGAAGTGAACTTTGAGAATCCAAGAAAACTTCAAAGAAACTAAGAGAAAGTTTGGCTGATTGGAAAGGAAACAAAGAGAAATGATGGACAACTTAAAACTTTCCCTCAGTGCTACACATACAGAAAGGGGAAAAAAAAACAACTAAAAAAACCAAACAAACAGGAAGCAGCAAACCAGAGCATCCCACCAGATCAAATGCCCAGAAAGGATGACTGTGCAAAGATAAAAAGTCTTGTTTCAACCCAGTTCAAATGAGGCCTGCAGCTTGTTTTGCAGTGAACCAGCACAGAAACATTTCACATCTGCCTGTAAGCACGCAGACAGCATTCCACCGCACTGCAGTCCAGCCAGGACACCAAACCCCGTCCACAGACGGTTATATATGCTGTGCATGGACTGGACGGTCAAACGGGACCCAAAATCCAGCTTGAGCTCATTTGTTGACAGCTAGTAATTGACCTACCCACTAATCACGAGTTAAAAGGAAAACCGTGCAAAAAGGAAGATGCAATAGTTATCTCTTAAGCGGAACACCGTCTTGGTGACTTCCAGTCAGATTGGATCAAATATTGGTCATTTAATGCTGCAGTTCTAAAAGTTAGGGTTATGAAACGCAAAGTTTGAGGCTTTGACATGATCTTCCCGTGGCGGTGTGGCTCTCGTGGCACGATATTTCTCGTCAAAGTGAAGTCTGGTGAAGTGGAATGTTTTATAATGCGAATGCTTGACGTGAGGCCAACATCAGAGTTTTTATTTTACGAAAACGGCCGCTGCGTCTCTGTGAAATAAGTCGGCTACTAATTGAACCCAAAATTATTTAGAAGTTACTGACAGGTAGATTTAAAAAGCCTCAAATTATTCTAAACAATTTGGGTTATTTTTCTACTCAACAGCTGAAATAGATCCTTTTTAATGTGCATTCCTTTCAATACAATGAATCAGGAAATTCTTTACTGAAATTTGGGATTAAATAAAATTCAGTAGGGGAAAGTATATAAGTATACACTAGTTTATCTGAGTAAAAGTTTCAACTCAGCTGCTTTGATGTTATTGAACAGTGTTTTTAAAAGTGGGGACCACTAGAGGGCGCTAGAAGGGAAGCTCATGGGGAAAAAATGCTAGAATAAAACAATTTAATCTAATAAATGTTTAAATCGTAACTATTTAATCACTTTTTTATCAGAAAATCTAACGTGTTTCAGTCACTGTTCTAAAATATAAGTACAAATAATTACTTGAACTGTCACTTGCCATGCTTCTCTTTCTGATTGGCTGCCAGTCAAATTCATCAAGCTGCTTTGTTCCTCACTGTCCCACACTGAGGCTAAAAAAAGCCCCCAAGAAGTCACGGTCGACTAAAATTAGAAGGTATGAGGCAGTATTTATGCTAAACAAATGCAATAATTATTAAACAGTAAATAAAAGTTAGAAAAAACACAAAGAGTTGATGGTTTTTACTTGTTTTTCTGTGGCTCTGTAAAGTGGGTCCTCAGCAGAAGCTGAAGCTGACTGGGTGAAGGAGCCATGGCATGGAAATGTTTGGCAAAATTAAAACAGCAACACAACGTTTTGCTGACATTTATGCAATTAGTTTATTCTTGTAAAGAAAGAGAGTTTATGGGTTAAAACATGAGAAGTAAGGGTCACATTGTAGGCATCACTGTTGTGTTCTTTTGGAGACCGTTGATCTCACGTAGAAATCTTATTTGACTCGTTTAACATGGACTTTGAGAAGCAATTGGATTTTTTGAGGTAAATGTTTAGCTACACTTGTTGGCACCTTTCTCAATGAAAGCAGATGTTCTGTCACAAAGTGGGATTTTATCGATTACCGTAGTAGTTTTGTGATTTTTCACTGGCGGGGATTTCAAGGTTTAAAGCTGCTACCGTCTGCCCTTTTTCAGAGGGTGTTTTTCTCAGTCCATGAAAACAAATAAAAACACAGCGCTGGACAGATATGGCTCCTGGCTGCACTAACTGTGCGCTGGCACGACAGTCCGACAGGCGGCCATGCAGCGATACCTTATTAGTGCATTGTCTGACTGTGTTGATGAGTTCCTGGATGACCAGGTCGATGGATTTCAGACAGGGCTCTTTCAGTTTAATGATCTGCTTTTTCACAATGGCTTCAAACGCCATGTCTGGGGTGAACAGGCCTGTCCTGAAGGACATACAGATAAAACACATGGACACAAGGACTGAAAATAAAAAAATCAAAGACAGGGAAGACATGAGCAGACGAGACGTTGTGGAGAAAACCAGTGAGAAGGGGAAGGAAAAGAGAACCTGGAGTCAAGGCAGCCATGTGGCAGACAGACAGAAGGTTAAAAACATAAACCTCATTTCCAGAAAAGTTTCTTTTAAGGCGGCCATTTTGTTTATGTCAAAGAGTGTGACAGATGTGTTGCGGTAGCAGATATCAGAGTTCATCTGTGCAATCATTCAGCTGAATTGGTCAGAGGTGATTACCACTTTTATCCAGAAGAGGGCGTGCCTGTGCTTTTCTTGTATGAACTGGAATGAAAGCCCGATTGTTGAAAGGATTGTTAATGGAATTATAATCACGCAATAATGGACCCAATCAGACATGTTAATGGAATTACCATTGTTCAGTAAATGTAAATAAATGGAACTACTTTACTTGAATAACAGAGATGCTTCTTTTTTAACATTAGTGGAGGAAAACAACTTTACAGCGACACTAATAAGCATCTGAAGCATTTCTACTGTTTGTAACAATGAAATATAGCAAAATCACTTTATTTTTACAATTAAATCTGCTAATTGTGGTTCTTCTGGCTAAGACGATGTTTAGAAAGCATAATAACAGAAAAGCGCATAACATTTTACTTATTTTCTTTTTCTTAATTTCACAATAGAAACAGTTCTGTTTTGTCTCTACTTTTCCAGTAATTCAAAGCCAAGTCAACTGACACAAACAAAGCCTTATAAAAAAAACTAAATTATACTATTTACAGATCAAATGAGAAGAAATGTCCACTTTCTGATTTTATTAAACTTATGTGTGCTGCCACACACTTACTAAACACACAACGGCACAAAATAAATATCAGCGTATTCACTGATTAATGTTGTCGTATTTAGAAAAGATAAACTAACACATTCAAATATAGATATGCAACACAATGATAAACATTTATCTTCCTATTTTTTGTGATTTTCTGGCGAGTGTTGGTCATCTCACACTATTATCTTTGATATGAAAATGTTTCGTACAAACCGTCCGTCAGATGCACCTGACAGGTGACGGAAAGTCACTTTCAATGCTCCGCTCATCGCCTACTTTCTCAAAAACATAAATTGATTAGCAAATGGGAAGATTTGGGTTTGCTGCATATTGAAAACCATTTCTGGAAATGAGGTTTTCAAAAGTGATGACGAAAAGAAAACAGAAAAAAGATGAGAATGGTGTAATCTGGACAGCTGACAGAAGGGCGGGAACTAAAATGTGGAGTAGTTTTTTTGGCATGCTGGCTGAACTTGCCTGACTCCATGGATGTTCTTGATGGCGTAACTGATTTCTTTGCGGAGCTCCTTCTCATCAAACTCCATCTGAGACACAAAAGCCGC
This sequence comes from Xiphophorus hellerii, assembly GCF_003331165.1. Classification (NCBI taxonomy): domain Eukaryota; kingdom Metazoa; phylum Chordata; class Actinopteri; order Cyprinodontiformes; family Poeciliidae; genus Xiphophorus; species Xiphophorus hellerii. The sequence continues at coordinate 23,580,652 of NC_045676.1, read as the reverse complement.
GTCACATTTTACTTGTTGTCAAAGGGCTTCTTTAGTTTTAATTGACAAGCAGGAAAAACCTTAGATGCAAAACGTTTTCATTTTTAGTCAGAAAGAAAGTCTGTCTTTAAATCCCACTGCAGTTTAGAAACATGTCAGAGAAATCTCCAAAATTACCTTCACCAGCTCGAATGGGAAGCGCTCGTGAAAGATCCGGTTGATCTTCGCTCCGCCGGACAGGTTGGAGGTGTCCACCTGGTCTCCGGACCCTTCAATGCACTTCTCAAAGTCCACACCAAACTGCTGCACCATCCTACAGATTCATGCAACATCAGCTTAGCCAAAGAGTTCAAACACGTTTTCATTTGTGTCCGTCTGCATGTGTTTATACGAACTGGAGCAGGGCCTTGGTCTTCCGGGTCGGGTCGTCGGGGCGGAAGTTCTTGTACTCCTCCACTTCTTTCTCCAGCGACAGCATCTGGCTCTGCAGCTTGCTGCGTAACCCCGGCAACGTGTCACGGATGTGGTTGGTGAGTTGCTGGAGGAAAAAACAAAATTAGGTGGAGACGATATTAATTTTTCAATTTACAGGCACTTAGAATGTAAACTCCGTCTTAAATATGTTCTCGGAAGTCCAAATTTACAAGTTAAGAAAAGAAGAAAACATTTTCTAATGTTCAGAAGGATGGTTTTGTTTTCACCAAAGGCAACCTTGAAATCTGAAATGATTTCAAGGTTGAATGAGCTTCCGTATTAAACTGTTTACTTGCAACTTTAATGGTTAGTGTTAAGTATGTTACACAAATTAGTGAGCAATGGCTGTTTGCAAATGTTGCTAAATGTGCAAACTGATAGGAAATAAACTGTTATTAGCCTTTGCTGATTATAGTAATTAGACTACGTATTGAACTTCCTTTTCAACTTGGAACGGAAGAAAGCGAAGAAACTCTGGAGCTCATTGTGTAACAAAGATGATTCAGAAAGTGAAAGGCTTTACTTCAGACAGGGGCTTTTTCTGATTGGCTGCAACACAGACTGCTACAAGAGATCCCTCCTGCTCACACTATAGAGACTCTGAAGAATCTTGGATATAAATATCCACGTTCCTTTTGGGATTAACAAAATATTACTGAACAGAACAAAATGTACCAGAACATGGTTTGGTTGGGTGCGACGCGTCTCCCAAGCAACACTTTCAAGTCAAACGACATGACAGTGTTTAAACCGGGCCGGGTCTGACCTGGTTGAGGGTCTTCTGCAGGTGCGGGGTGCCCATGCGCTCGGCGATGTGTCTGTATGCCGGGTGAGACAGAAAGAACTTCCTCTCAGCCGCCAAAGCAGCGCGGATATCTTTCTTTCCATCTATGTCCTTCTGACTGCGGTTCACCACCCCGATGTAGCCTGACGAAAAATAAAAGTGAGATCTTCTAAGATCACATTTCTAAGATCTGCTTAGAGCCAGACTGAGAGAGACCGGCGACTCTGAGAAAAATCACGTGTGCAGAGTTACCTCTGCGAAGTGGCAGCAGTTTGTTTTCCAGGATGTCTCGTGCATCTGTCCCCTCGTCCATCAGGTCCAGCTTCGTGATCACGCCAATTGTCCGCAGCCCTAAACGCAAAAGTGTCACAATGATGGTCTTAAAATTGCAGCTGGAGCTAATTTTACCTGAAAACTCCTTGTGATCGTCATATATACAACATGTCGCTGCAATCCAATAAAGAACAGCTAACTCACTGATGATATCATCGCGCTTTGAAAGATAAAGAGCTAAAGATAGAACTAATTCACTCATTTTATCTCTACTTGCTTCCCCTTGGCTACCAGGAAATCTTTTAATAATTAAATAGTTAATTAAAACTACAATCCAGCTTTATTAGTGAGGCAACGAATGACAAGAGAGCGGAAGGGAGGAAGTGAGAGGAAGCTAAGAACAAGGACCACATTCATTTTATTCAGTACTAAACCAAGTTAAAGTTAGATTGAATGACTGCAGGGTTTCTACACGTTTCACCAACTCAAATTTAAGACATTTTAAGACCAGTTTGATTGGAATTTAAGACCTTTATATCCAAAGAAATGTACAAACTTCATCCAGCCAAACAACAGGAGATAAATTTGCACTTACCCATGACAGATGCACAAAAAAAGCTAGCTAGCAAACAAGGGTATGCTAACAATGAGTCGCAGGATATAATGCAGATGTGTGCATGTGAGTCAACCTTTTGCCTGATAAAAGTCCTAATTAATGGTCCTACTAAGACCAAATTTAAGACCTCTGATGAACAAATTTAATGCCAACTAACTTTTTAAATGAATTTAAGTCAAGTTAAGGCTTTAATTTGAATTTTTAAGGATCCACAGATTAAAACGTAATCCAGGTCTGAAGGGACGGTCTCACCTTGTGGGTCCACCTCCTTGGCGATTTTGAGAGCGTCTGAGTTTGCCAGGTCTGTGTTGGCCGGAGTGACGGCCAGGATCAGGCAGCTCTCCTTGACGATGAACTGCAGCAGCATGTCTCTGATCTGGTGCTCGATGTCCGGAGGCTGGTCGCCCACGGCTACCTTGGTCATCCCCGGCAGGTCAATCAGGGTCAGGTTCAACACTGAGCCGAGAGAAAGACGAAAGGAAGGCTGAAGTCAGCCGGGGGAAGTTTAAATGCGTGGAGTAACGGTTTTAATGTGCGGATTCGGTACCGTTCGGGGAGTAGACGCGGAGGTTGATGGGGACGGGGGAGATCCCTTTGTTTGACCCGGTGATCCGGTCAGTCTCTGCTTCAATCTCCATACGGACCTCATCAAAGTCCACAAACTTGCGTCCCTTACAGTGCAGGAACTCCGCATACTCTACAGAAGGAAACGAGTGATGAAGGCGGCATTGAGCACAGATGACTGGCGCAAAATAAAAGTAAAATCAACGACACAAAAATGTGCAGAATAGCAGCCATTACTACAGAAAGAATTTTTTTTTTTAATTTACTTTAACAATAATAAAGATAAATTACAAAATAAATAAATAAATGATAAATAATTTAAATGAGAATGTTGTGAATTCTTATTTTGACCTAATTTGATGCAGCTCCCATGAATCTTTTTACATTTTTGACAAATTAAGATCTAATATTTTAGAATATTACTAAAAAAAAACTATTTAAATGATGACTTTATAAAAGACAGAGCAATAAATTTGATTAAATGCACAGCCACTCCAGGCAAGAAGGAACAGAATAATACAAATTGGTATCAGGTTGCACGGTTGCAGCGATGGAACAATTTTTTTGATAAATTCAGGATTCAAATTCTAGCTTACTGCTGCTATTCACGTTTTAAAATAAACCCAAAGTTTTGTACAAAGACGGAGCTTCACCTGCTTTACTGTTAACCAGCTGGAGGATGAGCGGACGGCGGGTGACGATGCCGGATCCTCTGGGTAAAAAGTCTCTGTCAGACACAAAAAAAGATTAAGAGTTTAGTTTCTGGAAACACAAACTAAGGAAGAACATTTACATGTTGATCCTTCATTCTTAAACAGAAGATAGACGCTGCAGGGTACTTGTTTATTTTCTGTTTATTTGTTTTTTGAAGGTATCTCTAGCGTAGCGCCTTTGTGATCAGCTGTGTCCCCTTTCTGGAGGAAACCATTGCTAACCTATTGCTGTCTCTAACTTGGTGAACTCTTTTTGTTTACATAGAAAGCTCCCCTGGCTCAGTGTTTCTCTGATTAGCTGCGTCTCTTTCCTGGATGGAGTCTGTAACGAACATTTATTGTGGCGATCGGTTCTATGGACTCTTTGTGATTCTGCATTTCATCTCCTTTCTACCCTCCCAGGCCACCATCATGGCCGCTGATCCTGAGGACGGTTCTGCTGGAGGTTTCTTCCTGCTCAGAGTTGTTTCTTTCCACTTTCACCACATGCTTATCTATTGCAAAATCATTGACTCAAGGCAATCTTCTGGGGTCCTTTACCTTGATTGACTTTTTCCTAATTTGCATAAAAGGTTTGGCTGAGTTTGGCTGTACTTTATGATGTTTGGATTAAATTGCTGTTGCTGTATTTAATTTAATATGACTGCATCTATGACTGGGTTTTTAAAGATTTAATTTCTGGAAAATCTTGATTTTTTTTCCCCCCACCAATGCCCTCCTTGGGTTTCCGTATTTTAGAGTGATGTCAACATACAGAGAGCCGCCATCTTGTTTGATGAGCCAGTTTTACTGATTCTGTTTATTTGGACTCTGAATTCAGGTCAACTCTACAACAAAATACAACGGTCAGGCTAAGATGTTTTTCTTTTTCCATTATAAGAATAAAGTGAAGATATTACAAGAGTACAGTCGTAGTAATTCAAGAACAAAATCATATGACTCAAACTGAAATAATATGATATTGGAATCATAATACAACACAACACAAAGAATTGCTTTTTTCTCATAATTTTAAGATGTTTTTCTGGTAAAAATGTTGTCTTTATTCCGCTAATATTATGACTGTGTTCCTACAACTCACAGAAGGAACGACTGAAATAAAAGCCACTTTTTGAAACTGTTTTCTGCCATTTGTAATTTCTTTGTTAAGAGAATAATGCAAGAACAAAAACAGACTGAAATTGCAAATCGGTTTGAGAGAAATTAGAGATTTTAGATGTAAGCCACATCGCCCAGTCCTGGTTTTACTGCAGTGACTGAGATTGATATGAATTATTTAATCTGGACCAAATTGAACTGCATGTTTCCCCGTGAGCTGGACCTGCTTCCGTCTTCTGAAGTGACTTTAAATGACATTCGCTGTAAACGAACACAATCTAAATAAAGTTGAAGCATCTGCCTGTGTTCCCTCTTCTCATTGCACACGTGCTCATCGGAATGGAAACTTCTGCTCAATACAATCGCGATCATTTCCAGGTCAGTGCCCCCACATCTCTGCAGGCGAGGAGAATATGTCTGTTTTTCTGTCCGTCTGGCTGTCAGGTCAGCAGGGAGACTCAGCATTTTATTCAAAAGACAGCAACTAGAGCGAGTAAAAAAAAAACAACAACCTTCATATATGGACTAAGGTCAATAGCGGAGGACATGCACATATATGTTCCCACTGCTCCTGAAGTTCAGCGCTGACCGAGCAGTTAGGATGTTGCACAACTTTGATTTCCATCCTGTTTCCTCAGTCACTTCAGATCATGAATCCTTATTCTGGTAAATCACTCAGAAACGCCTCTTATTGACTGCCATTTCTGGAAGAATGTTAATGAGTGATCTATTTCACGTTACAAAGGCTAAGCAACAAGAAGTGAGTCATGGGGACTGTTTGATTTAGTCAGATAAGACCTAAACTCCAGGTTATAGAACAGCCCAGTCAAAGTCAAGACCTAAATCCAATTGAAAATCCCATCTGATTGAGCTATTTTGCAAAAAAAGAAGAAATTGTTAAATCTTTCGGGTCCAAAACTAGAAAGGAAAGACAAAAAACATGCAGCTGTAGTTGCAACTACATGCAGGTCTATAAATCAGTGACTCAGGGCGACTGAATACAAATGCACCACACACTTTTCAGATTTTTATTTGCACATTATATTATCCTACTTAGCAACCGTCAACTAATTTGTGTGCAACAGAAAACACTAATGACCAAATGTGGACAACTCAAAGGGTTAATTACATCTTTGCGAGGTTCTGTCCATTACAAATGAGGAGAACCGCTTATTTGGACCGGTCAGAAACCAAGAGCCACTTATTTTAAAAACTAACACACTGGAGTCAAAAGCCTGCATGGCGTCCCTGCATGATTACCGAACATGGGAACAGCTAGCAGCTTTGTGGGTGTCTGGTACCCGGTGTGTCATGTACGCATGACGGTGCAGCTGGTGACATGACTGACGACCCGGGCGCAGACACATCAATGCCTCCACTGTCTCCCTGTGCGGCTGCTGCGGGGCTCCGAAACAAAAGGCGACAGGAAAAAGAACACGAAGACGTGGCCGTCCAGTCTACTTTCACTCTCACACACACTGCACTTTCGCTGAGGTTGAGAAAAACTATGCGGATGCACCAATCTTCAGCAGATTCAAAGCAATTAAATTTAAACAGATGTTTTCTCACCATTTCTACCAATTTCTCTAACTACGTCCACAAAAAAAGGGGTTTTCTTTTTTTTTTTTTAAAGTCACAATTGATGTTTGGCTTTGTCAGGATTTCCTTAATCAGCCCCACACATAAACACAAGATTATGCAAATGGGTGAAGCTCCTGTTTCAATTCCTGTGTGGCTCAATGATAAGCCATTATATCTGCCAATGACCTCAGGAAATCTACAAACTGACCTTTCTCTGCCACACCCTTGAAATTCAAACAGTGACCTATGTGACGTGAGGTCTGTGTTTACAGCCAGGCAATCTTATGATAAAGCAGGCTTTGTGAATGTTTGACAAGACATGGCTGATAGGAGGCCCTGCTGACAGCATTAGATTAGTCATACACTCGCAGTCACTTTTTCACCTACTCAGTGCCTGATTAAAGTGCATTTTAATGTATTTTACACTAATTTTGCAGAATTTATGTTGCCTGTCAAACATCTGTTTTTTTTTATGCGTGAGCTACGTAGGAATGGACTGTGAATAGCCCCAGAATGGAAAGAATCAGTTTTGAGGGAAAAAAACGTTACAAACTGGGAGGAACCGACACACTGGGCGCCGAAACAACTGCTTAGCTGGCGAGTTTTTGGTTGTTGTTTTTTAACGCAAGTGTTTATGAGAAACTAACAGTAGCTAAACTCGGTCTAAAAGCAAAGAGATGAAACGGAAGAGCAGACACGGGATGTACAACCTTCCAACGAAGTTCTCCAACACGGAGCTTTTCCCTGCGCTCTGCCCGCCGACCACCGCGATCTGCGGCAGGTCCAAGTTGCAGCTCTGGCCGATGGAGCTGAAGGCGTCCTGCAGCTTGTTGATGAGGGGAATGAGGTCCTCCATCCCCCGGTTTCCCATAGCGGTGCCTCGGTGAGCCCTGCGGGCTTTTTATCCCAGACACCTCGCTAGTCAAATTACGGCTCGCTCTTCCGAAGGGAGGGGGAAAAAAAAAGTTCCCAAATTTCTCAGCAACCTGCCACTGTTTCTTTTTGAAAGTCTGTCTTCTACTTCTTTTTATTTATTAAGGGGAAAAAAAGACGGAAAAATTCGGTGAATTTATCAGCTACTTAACGGGTCAGTGAATAATAAAAGTAACTGCTTACAGTGAAAACTTCTGTCATCATCCGGTCAGGCGACACCCAGCCTCCGCCGGAGGTCGAAGCCCCGCCTTTCGAGGTCTGCTCGTCCAATCATTGGTCAGATTGAGCGTCCGTCATCGCGTACGTACGTAGACTCACGCACATCCATGTTTTAATTTACTAACTGGACGTTTCTGGACTTGAACGTCAAAAGTAAGAGCATTATTTTAATATCGCTTCAAAAAATATAAACGTTTTCAGACAGTGAATGACGTCAACAGTCAAACACTCGCGTGTTTTTGTTTTTTCAAATTATTTTTGATATTTGTAACGACTTTTGTTATCATTATTATTAATTTGGTGACATTTTTTAACATTTGAACTGATTTATTTATTTTTTTAGATTTTTTTAAATTATATGAGCTATCTGGAAATGTGTTATATTTCTATTTCTGGTCTGATACTTATGACAGAAAGATATGGATATCTAAAGCTTAAAGACCTAATAAGAGTAAATAAGAGTTTATTAAATATTTATTTTAACAAGATATAAGGACATTCTGAATACCCAAAATGTTTATTTAGACTTGGCAGAATTTTATTATAAGCATCTGCTTTGAAGCTTTCTGACTAGGGTAGTGAAAAAAATACTTTAGTATATTTCAAATTACATTTATGAAAGTACATTTTAAGTATATTTATATTAAGTGTACAACCTATAAATATATACAAAGTATACTAAACGTATACTTGTACCAATTTTGACATATTAACTTTAAACATACTTAAATAAAATTGTACCAAAATACACTTTTAAGAAATATATTAAATAAAAGTGAACAAAATATGCATATACGAAAATACACACTTGTTCAAGTGTATATTGAAAATACATTTTAAACATTTTAAAATATCTTTTAAAGATATTTTGCGTATACTTTAAAATATATGCTCAAAATAGAATTTTTTAAAAATTCACTTAAAATTCACTTAACGCTTATTTTAAATGATTAATTTCAGTATGTTTTAAATTACATTTCAGTGTATACTTTAGGCTAATAAAGTATGCATTTTTAGGTGCCTTAATAATCTTTTACTATTTTTGTTAATATGGCAAAGAATAGAAAAATAACAATCTTAATAGTGGAACTTGATGTAATGTTGTTGAACAAAGCAAATAATGTGTTCATTATTTTCACCTGTAAAGTGTTTTGTAATGGATCCTTCTGTGTTCTGGTAGCCTGATATGTTTGCAGTACCGTAGTGTGTATGAAGCATGTAATGTACAAAGTGGCAAAGCAGAATAATAAAAGACATTAAGTAACTAAACAGTGTACTTCATTAGCAATTATAATAAACCAAAAGTGTAATTGTAGCATACTGTAATCACACTACTAATATAGAAAATATGTCACGCCTATATACTTAAAATACATTATAAGTATATTTTATATGTAATTCAATCACAAAAATAGTACACTCAAAACATACTAATCAAGCATGTTTATATTACATAAAAAGCAATATACTTAATGTACACTAAGTTTAACTTAAGTTGTCCAAAAAAACAACTTAACACTTAGTACACTTTAAATTGTGATTTAATACAATTTAAATACTATTAAAGTACACAAACACAAGATTAGTTGTTCCAAAATGTCACACTTTAAGTTAACTAATCCTAAGTGAACTTGAAGTATACTCATGACTTAAAGTATGCTTAATTTTTCACCAGGGCAAAATCCTTTCAATAAATAGCTGGAAAGCGCCAGAGCTAAAACTTACATTGTATCCTCTGTTGAAAGGCAGGGTGAGGATACAATTCAGGTCGTCTGGCTGGAACTTGAGCGTTTGCTGAATCAATTTTCTTGAGAAATCCAATCTCGACTTTCCAGTTGACTTACCTTGTTCCTTGAATAAAAAGCGAACACTGTGGTGCCTCCGCATGCCGGCGAGAGTAGGCGCCATGGTGGAGGCACCACCAGTTAAAGGCTAAAGCCTTTACTAAGAACCAATAAATGACTAAAACCAGATACACAAGTATATGCAAAACTAAAAGGAGGAGATATTTTCCAGTATTCAGCGGTCAATATCTCAACCAGGAACAAAATGTAATGAACCTCTAAATCCCAAGTCACAAAGACTATACCGCTATCACCCAACGGACCCACTGGAGGGGACCGCTGTCTTAGCCAAATGGCCGAGAAGCGATTAAAAGTTTCTCATCACATAAAAACTCAGTGAAAAACTCATGCATTTATTTTCAGTATATCAGATTATTTCAACCATGTCTCTTCAGAAAAGTGGGTCACCTGAACTCCCCTCTTTCAGAGGGAGCATTTGGTTTATTTACTCCTTCTCTTTGGGAAAGATTCACTGAAAAACCAAATGTTGGCTTCTTTAAGAGGTAAACATTATTGTTCACAGAGGCTTTTCTCATCTTTCTCATTTCTAACATACCAGTGAATTAAAAAGGCTAATTATACATGTCAGGGTAAGACACATAATATCCACTTGGTGGCGTTGTTCGTCTATTCTAACAGTGGCAGACTGAACGGACGAAAGTTTGTACACTTAATGAGACAGCAGGTCGTTTACATGTTTTAAACGCATCATTCATTACGCACTTAAAACGATACAACGTGAAACTGGTCTTATTAAACGCTAATTACGTTGTTGTAATTTTTTAAAATTGTATCTGCCAAAGTATCCACCGTCTACCAACCTGTTTGTCTGCAATAACAGATGAGGCCAGACCAGTGGCGCAAAAGGTGGCTATGCAGTGTATGCAATGCATAGGGGCGCTGCACTAGAGGGGGCGCAAAAACGATGTGGGGAATTTTTTTTATATAGTCAGCATTTTATGTACTTAACAGCTGTTTGTGTATGAAATGATCAATAACAGAGGAACAGCACTGATTAGGCGCCCCCCTCCCATACAGGCAGCTTGGGCAGCGGCTGAGGCGCGTTTTGTTTTCTTTTAAATTTGTAGTAATGCCTCAACAACAGGGAGCTAAAGATGGGGCGCAGAAAAAACTCCGGGGCCCAAAACAGAAAACGGAAGAGGGGGAAGGATAAAGATGTTGGAGAGACGAAGAAAAGCTTTTCAAAGTGGTTGAAAGACAGAAGGTAAGAAATGTCAGTGTATCAACAAGAGAGTTGTAAATATTCAGGTTAGCTTAAGCTATCCTACAATGATGATGTTCGCATCCACCTCAAAAATATGTAGTTGCGGCCCTGGCTGCAGCAAACACAGTTTGACTCTGATAATGTGTCGGATGAATGAGCACGTGACGTCAGCGCAGCAGGTGCAAAGAGCCCATTGGTACATTGATCTTGTAGCCAGAGAAACTGTAATCTGTTTTGGATTCTTTAAACTGGACTGCAAACATTTGTTTTTGTTTTATATTGGCAATAAAAATAAAGGTTTTAGGAGCAGAGCTAATGGTGCATTTGAAATCCATGAAGGCTATGTGTTCCTCTGTTTGATCAATTACTATTTACCAAGAGAGTTAGTTTTAGTTTCACTGAATCAATTAAAAGTAAGTCCTGTAGATTTAATATTTCTCTATCTTAATAAAGTTTTGTTCATTATTAAAAGAATGTTAAGATGTCCAGAATCAGCTGCAGCTTGTTTTTTTTAATCTGCGCAAAGAATAATTAACATTCTTATCTAATATTTTAATTCTTATAATTCTACATAATTATTACTCAGATTTTTATAAACATCCTTTGGACCATGCAAAGCATTTTAGCTGTTTCTCTATAAGATCTATTTTCTATTTCCAGTTATTACATTTTTCCAAACTGCTATGAGAGCAACTTTGAACACAACGATCATTTTAATTTGATATTTGTTCAAATCATCTTTCCATTCTCTTACTTTGACTCACTTGCTCCTTGCCTTTCTCCTTATTTCTAAATCACCACATATGCCATACTTACCAAACCTACTACTCAGTTTATTAATTCCTGTAAACCATGAGCTAGTAGTTTTCATCATTATTTTTCTTTCTATGAAACTTTAACTGTTTAAAGTTTCCTCATCCTTTTCCTTCTTAAAAACACTTTCATATTCCCCTTTCTTGTGTTTCACATTAATGTCTGTTACTTGTTTTCCTTTATGACTTTTGTTCCAGTTTTCAGATATTTTTTTATTTATTATATTCATCTACTTATTCCTGTATTTATTTAGTTAGTTTTTCATTTAGTCATCTATTTATTTGCCAACACACTGTTATCACAATCTTCTGTTTCCTTAATTTCTTGGCTCTTTCTTTAGTTTTTTATTTTATCCTATAGTTCTAGTTCTATTTTAGTATTTAATTAACCTTTTAACCTGTACTTTACTATCCATTTATTCAGATATTTTGTATTTTATCAGGGTCCTGCCCTTCAACACACTCCCAATATTTTCACTGCTGTTAATCTTTTGATTTACATTTACTGTTGAACTATAAAGCAGTAATTCGTTCAATGGTTGTTAATGGCGAGTTTGCTATGCCGCCATCTGCTGTGTATTCTCCAGTACTGCAGTTATTTTTCTACCATTCCGGACAATTTAAATGAATTCATTTATAAAAGAAATTAAACGAACACATATTGAAACACTTCTCTCCACTTCCTGCTATTTTTACCCATTTTAAACAATTTAGACCAGTTTGTCAACACCTAGGCTGTTCTAAAAACTGGTTTCTTTTTTATAGTGGGTAACAATTAAAAATACCAATTGTGGTAATCCTTTGTTGGACTCTTACGAGTGGAGGATTCTTGCCTCTGCATCCTCAATTGGTTTGCTCCTTCCAAACCCGCTACTTTAAATGAGATAAAATACCTAAAGGTGTTTATACCTCCAATCACACTTCAGTTCCGGAGCTGAAGCGTCTTCACGCAGGACTCCGCCGCCCTTTTTATTTTACGGAATGAAACTTTTAAGACGGATTTAAGCGGCTGCTCGCTGGACTCCGCCATCCAATTATCACCACAACAGCATAAAGTTAAAGCCGTTTAGTTTCAGCTGTTAGAGCCCAGGATTCACAGCGTTTCTTACACAGGATTTCTTTTAACGCGAACGCCATCAACTCATTCACGCTTTTCTTTTAAAAGACAATTTACTCTCAGTAAACGGAGTCCCGTCAAGCGTCAGATTCCAGCTGGTAAACCAAATACCAGTCCCGGAAAAAGATCTAAACTCATTCTGAAGAGTTTAGCCGTGCGCACGGTCCTTCTGGATTCGGTCTCACCCGCTGGAATCCTTCAGGATCTTGGGATCCGGCTTCGAAGGACCAAATTAATGTCAGGTTCATCTACCTAAGCATTTTCAAACTGAAAAAGAAGAGAGAGACAAGTGAGTTTTAGATTTACTTGCAAGGAGAACGGACAGCAGCGTGCTTTAGTTACAATCTACCCGCTCTAAAACAGCTCCTCCCAGAGACTTTCTTTTTATTTCCTTAGGGCGGTCCTAGTTACAGAGCCTATTCAGGGGTCTCAAACTCCAGTTCTCGAGGGCCGCAGTCCTGCAACTTTTAGATGTGCCTCTGCTGCACCACACCTGAACAGAATAATTAGGTCATTAAGGCTCTGGAAAACTGATCTACACAAGGAGGAGGTCATCAAGTCATTTCAATCCAGTGTTTTGTACCTGTGGCACATCTAAAAACTGCAGGACTGCGGCCCTCGAGGCCTGGAGTTTGAGACCCCTGGATTTGGTTATCTTGAGTTAATCACATAGCAGCTGCTTCTTCTGTTCTCTTGAGTCACAGGTGTGTTGCACCTGCAAGCTGCCGTAATGTAGAATGCAAAATTCAGAGTTCTTGTTTATTTATTTCTGTAGAAACGATGCAGGAACTGATGAACCCACAGAACAAGGAGTTGTCTTGTGCATCCCTGTCTCATGTACAGTTCCTCTGTTTCTGGTTCATAAACTTCGACCCTTAATCATCCGTCAGTCATCACTCTTGCTGCAGACCATCTGGTGTCAGCTTCCAGTTTGACCCGTTTAGATGTCTTCCTGCAAGCATCTCTCACTAGGCACAAACTCCAAAAGCAAACAAGAGTATTTATATTTGTAATTCATTTAAATCATCACTATCCCACAAACATCCTGTTTCCAGCAACCCAAAATATCCTTTACTGTTAAAAAAAAACCCAGGGTGGCACCCAATACGCCAACGTTCTAGAATCGTACAAATGCATAAAAATTCTCCCTACTTTCTGACATGCTGAAAGTTCCTCTTCCTGGATATTTACCCTGACTGGTTCTTCCCTTTCCTGGACATCTTTGCTTTTTTCCGCCAGCCTGGATTTGATCCTATCATTTTTAATCTTCAGTGCTACAATCTCTTTATTTAACTCTTCATTTTCTCTTTCTAGCAACTCGAGTTTTTCTGTTTTTGCTCTTAATTTATCCTCTGCAGTGTTTCTCAGTTTTTTCCGATCCTCTTCCAGTTTATGTTTTATTCTTAATTTGGCTTCATTATCACATCTTAGTTGGCGTATATTTTCATTTTCTTCCTCCAGGTCCAGATGAATTTTTCTGATTTGTTTTTTGTAAAATGCATTTGAATTTATAAGTAAGCTATTTTCCTCATGCCAGTTGTGTGTCTTGTCCGTTCTGTTTAGTCTCTCTAGTTTAGTCTTCAGACTTTCTATGGTTTTCTGAAGCTCTTGGTTCTCCTCCTGCAGCTTGCTGCGGTTCTTCTGTAAATTGTTTATTTTTGTCAACAAAAAATTATCCTCTTCCATCTTTGCTCTCTGGTTCAAACTGCAAATGAATTTCTCTGTGGAATCTGGCAATACAAAGGCAGCCGCCAGTGATGTCATAGACAGGATGAGTGACATCACTATGACATCAAAGCCACAAGAAGTCTGTTAGGTGTGGGGGAGGGGGGATGTTTTTTTTTAAAACTTTATTCACAGACACACTGTACAACGACAGAGTGAAACATTTGTTCTGCCTCCAGAACAAAAACAAATACAGATAAATATATTCAAGATGAAGAAAAAGCTACGGGGCTTCGGTTCCCAACTGTTCATTCAAAGCAGTACAGAGTTCAATTGTTTTAATAGCTATTTTCTGTCTTTGATAGTCTGGATATAAAACTTAAGTTCATTGTAAAATGCAGCAAAGCATGGCTTCCCCTACCTGGAACAATGATATTTAAATAGTGACAATAGAGGATTTATGAGAAACTCTGAACTGTTGGGCTCTTTGCACCTCAGCTTCCGCGTTCGGGGCAAAGCGGCTCAATCTTTTCCGATCTATTGAAAAAGGCTCTTTACACTGGGCGTCTGCAGGGCTTGTCCAAGGTAACAATTAATGATGTACATCGATCCGAAGCCCCGACAATAAGCTGCAGAAAGGTTTTAACATGTCCGCCTCGTTATACACAGATACGAAGGTGAGTTTTACTTCCTTTAAACTTTGTGGCTAACATTAGCTTTAGCTTATGCTAGACATTTTTCTTGTAAAAATGTGTTATTTAAGTATCTAAACATTTTTCATCCATTCTAACGGACAATGTTTTTACCTTGTTTTCAAGTATATTACCTGCGTTTATTGTCGTTAGTGTCAGAGACCAAGTAACGGTCTAGGGTACTATAATGTTCTCCCCGGTTCCTACGCCTACGGCTCTGACTGTAATCCTGGACCTGTGCTTCTGTCTGCTCTGTCCTCTCAACCCTCAGCCGATCACAGTACAGTCACAACGCTCATACTGCTGTTCCTTCCTGTTGAAAGGGAGTTGTTCTCCACCACAGTCGCCCCGTGCTTTAGATGTAGAAATTGTTGGTAAATCAACAATCAGATGGGCTTAATTTATATCCACTAATCAGTTTGTAACAGTGATGAACTAAAATTGTGACTGGATCTGAATCTAAGTATTTTTTGTTCAAATGAATTGAATTGATTTAAACTGAATTTAGACCAAACCAGACAAAAACTGGTTTGGATGAATTTGACCTGGTTGAATTATAAAGTGGACTAAGCTGACAGCAGTGCAGTAAATTCCCTGGTAGATGGCTTTGCTGACTTTATATTTGATAAAAACAAAGTGGACATGAACAGCGGATGGCGTTGCTGTCCAAATCCTCTCTGACTGTGGAATAAACTTCACACTGGACTTCAAGCACGGTCGATTCTGTGCCTCCACACTTTTCCTTTAGGTTCTGGGACCTTAATTCCCAAATTAAAGTCAAAATGTATTTTCATCTATAAAGGCAACTGGGCAACTTTATATCCCAAGTATGACGCTCATGATGTTGTCAGATTACTTTACGACTAAGTGTCTTCAGTCAGAGGCTTCATCAAGTTTGCTGTAATGCAGACTGCTACAAGAGATCCTTCCTAACAACCATTTGAAGAACCTTGAATAACATGATTTTTAAACATATTTTACTTAATTTTAGGATCAATAATGTATTCTTGAATTCATATTGAATTTAACTTTGTATGTCTCTTGAGACTCCAGTGGTTGTCTACACCTTCTGAATCTCTCCCAAATTCTTTATTGGGCTTCGTTTCACAATCCTGACAAAACTGTGATTGTCCTAGACAGATGTGCACATTGTCCTACCACACTTTCTTTCTTCCACTCAACTTTCCATTAACACGCTTGCATATAGAGCTTTGTGGCGTACCCTTCAACATTTTGTCAAGATAATAAAAATAACGTATTACATAAATCAAATATATAAATGAGTTTACTTTTTCTAACTCAAGTATTCAAATAAAACTTTTAGACAATCTTCTAATTTATTTAAACCCCTCCACATGCTGGCTTGCACGCCGAACCTCCCGACAACTTGCAGGTGTTGTAGCCAGTGGCGCAAAAGGTGGCGCATAGGGGCGCAAAAACGATGTGGGGAATTTTTTTTATATATATAGTCAGCATTTTATGTACTTAACAGCTGCTTGTGTATGAAATGATCAATAACAGAGGAACAGCACTGATTAGGCGCCCCCCTCCCATACAGGCAGCTTGGGCAGCGGCTGAGGCGCGTTTTGTTTCTTTTAAATTTGTAGTAATGCCTCGACAACAGGGAGCTAAAGATGGGGCGCAGAAAAAACTCCGGGGCCCAAAACAGAAAACGGAAGAGGGGGAAGGATAAAGATGTTGGAGAGACGAAGAAAAGCTTTTCAAAGTGGTTGAAAGACAGAAGGTAAGAAATGTCAGTGTATCAACAAGAGAGTTGTAAATATTCAGTTTTTCTTAAGCTAGCCTAAAACGATGATGTTCGCATCCACCTCAAAAATATATAGTTGCGCCCCTGGGCCAGACTGAACAAGAAGCGATGTGAGCTGAGTGGACGGCAGAGAAAAATCTGTCGTTAATAATCCCATAACTATCCACAAGATGGCGCTGTGGAACAACAACACAGAAAAATGGTACAGTACTTATTTGTCATAAAATATTAGTGCCTAAAACCTGGAATGCTATGTAAAAAAATAAAAAATAAAAAATTAAAAGAAGTGTTTAAATCTTCTAATTTATAAAGGGTAAAAGATAACATAAAATTTTGAAAATAGCCAGAGAAATTATCCCAAACATTGTGGGAAATCTAAAATAAAATCAATTTAAAAAAAACTCCCAACTCACAGTATCACACATTAACATTATGTTGCAAATTTTGTGTAATTTATAATGGAAGGTTGTGACTTCAGTCTTGTTAAGAATATATGTCCTGGAAAATCAAATTATTATTATTTTTCCTTAAAAATAAGATACTAACATTCTTTTCCAGTTGTAATTCATTGTGATTTATGAAACTCAGGTTCAGAATACATGTCAAACGATGGAAAAAATATTTCTGAAGGAAAGTTAGCTGTTAATACTGATACAATATTTGATCAAAGTCAAACAAGATATCTAAAATCAAGACAAAAAAGCCAAAGAATAGACATTAATGCATGAAATGAGTAAAATAAAAACTCCAAATACAGTTCCGACTCCACAGTTGCAGAGTTTCACTTATTCACAAGCAAACAAAACAAAGAATCAGCACGTCCATTCCAGTGGCAGCCTACATTTCCCATAGTTCATTAACAGCTCAGGCTGCAGTAACACCATAGGATTCAGGCTCAGCAGGACAGAGTTAAGGATTCGCCCTCCTCTCGATTCTCCGCCCCTGGCTGGATCTGCTGCTCCTGGCAGCTTCTCTGTTGGGTTTGGAGTAAAAGAAATCAAAAGGTTTCCTGACGCGAGACATTCCTTCTTTAAAATCCCTGCAGCCCCTGAACATTCTCATAGGGTGCCGATTTTAGGGCGTCACAGCTACAAAAAATATAGAATTTCATTTATTTATTTACTTTGCCTGTTTACATTTATGTCTTCACTGAAGAAGATATGACATGAAATAAATTTCTCGGGGGGCACCACTGTGGTGGCCAGCATTTCTCAGTGGTCCCTCTCTCTGCCCCCCCCCCTTGTAGACGCCACTGTTAAGTACCAAGAAAAAGATCAAATTCTCTACAACATGTTTCAGAAAAGACACGCAGGAAGTTTGGCTGCTCTATTCTCCAGGCTTTGTGACGATAGAGTAGAGAGTGGTCTCTGCTGGAGGATGTGCAGAGGCATTTTGATCACTACCAGTGGTGGGATCTCCGCCCTGGATATTGACGCTGGCGTAGTGCAGCTGGTCTGCAGGTGGGTTCACTGTAGAATACAGAGTGCAGACTGTGTTTGCTTGTTTGTTCTGTATCTGTATCTCTTCATATTGGTGATCTCTATCGTTTCTCTGGAAAACAGAACAACAATTAGGACGAGTTCCAGAGTAGCGACGAGAAAAATGATCCTGTTGTTATCAAATGTAAATGAGACACAAATACAGACCTCTGCACTTTGTATTATGTTTATCTTCTGCTCTGATGTTTCCCCTGAAGCACAACATGCAAACATAGTGAATATTTAAATATTACTACAGGATATTTATGTTTTGTTTGGGATATTTTACATCTTGTCACACAGTCAGTTTTTATGAATTTATTGGCACAAAATCTGAGTTTTAAGTTGCCAAACTGCTAAATGAAAAACCATGCTTATGACAGAAATTGAATTAGATTAATATTTCTATTTTTCACACAGCCGCCCCTAACCTTGTCTGTTGCAGAGTTTCCGTCTGCACAGTATTAAGACAATCGCAAGCACCAGCACGATCACGACACCACAGACAATACCAGCAATCATTCCTGCAAACAAAAGAAACAGCAGGAACAAAATATTAATTTGGGTAAATTAACAATTCGGCTTTTCAAGACGTCATGTTACAGTGTAAAAAAAAAAAAAAAAAGGACAATCCCTCTTTTACGCAGCTTGAGTCCATTCCTTTCACATGTACAAAACAAAAACACATTTTAAAAATGTTTTTATAGAGCCATAATAACTCCTTCTTATGGAAGAGGATTAGAGTCGCTTAAAAAAATTATTCTTACTTTTTTTCACAAAATTATGACCTTTTATCACTAACATATGCAGATTTATGCACAACATTTATGTTATCTAAATGGTGAGGGGGATCAAAACAACCTGTGATTGGTGACTGTATGTGCAAACCACCCATTTTCCTGATTATTACATATAAACATGTGTTCTCACCTTAATCTTGTTAATATTTCTTTTGCTGTACTACATATTATTCACACACCAGATGTATTTTACTCATATTGGTAGCTATACCTGGAATGTAGTCTCTGCTTTATTTCCTTAGAAAACATTTGTAGCCGAGTGGTAAAGTTATATTTTCCACTTTGGTTGAATATCTATCCCATTTAAGGTGTTGATTTATTTTTTATGTTACAGCAGCAATGCTTCTGAGTGATTTTGTTTTGCTTTTATTATTTTACAGTTTTTCTCAATTATTTCCACACATTTTTTGAAAGCCTGCCACATGCTCTCAGAACTCTACATACAAATATAAAAACACACACAGTGTGTTTCTTGTGAAAACGGTGAGTTAATTTTCTTCATGAAAATTGTGCCAAATGCATAAAATTGTGTGTTATTTTGAAAAAATATTTAGATTTAGAACAGCAATTTCAGTGTAAACAGGAATTGTGGCTGTAGTTTAGCAGAACTGGTTCGGTGAGTTGGTGCATCAGTTACATGTTGTGGTCTTTATTTGTGTCTCAAGTACTATGGTTTGTGCGTAAACAATGGAGAAAAATTGTATTTCCTATCTGCATGTTTTGCATATTTACAGTTTTTCTCGCTGAGGTAGTTGGTCTGTGTTGCACATTTTGGCCACCAGATGGCAGCGCTTACAATTGATTACTGGTTCCCAAGACTGGACAAGAAATGCATCTTGGGACTTCCTGTTTTCTGTATTACAATGGCTGCGATCTGTGAGATATGATATGGCGCTAATTCTGGCAAAAAAAAAAATTGGTAAATGTGGACATAACTTGTTGATAGATTCACATTTAAGTGTGAATCTACTTAAATGTCAGTATTTTAATAAGATGGTGTATTTCCTAAAAGGATTGTTCAGGAGAGCTGCAGGTCGGCCATTTCCTGCGTTAAGAGCTGATATAATAATTCATGTAACAATTCCACACATTCTAAATTAGTGGGCAATTCTCCGTATTTTGCTTTTGCAGCCAAAGACCACAGCCGTATTTCTTTTTATTTTATGTCTTGTGTTTTCTTTTGTGCAGTTTTTGTTATTCTGGAATTTTGCAGCATGTTTTCTGTGCTTGTCAAATAGACGAACAATAAAATTAAACTCAACAACCCCATCATTTATAATAACAACAACCAACAGCTGTTTTTTTATCTGGTGGTAGTTCTTGGTCTTTACCGTCGCCATGCAAAAGATAAAAAATCAAATAACACAGTTAGAGCGCAAACAAACATTTTAAAAATGTTTTTGTAGAAAGATATCCTTGTATACTTGGTGTTCTATGGCCTTCATGTTTACCATATTAATCCTCCTGTCCTGTTCATTTCTGAGGTACAGCAATAATGATCACGGGTCAATTATCAGAAACCAAAAAATTCCTCCAAAACATTTTTGTATCTGATTATTAACTCCAATACTAACCATTTCAATCAATATTTGTGCAATGATGTTTTTCTATTTCTCACAAATTAAGGATCAATGACGACAACCTGCTCATTTACTCATTTGGACATAAAAATGAAATTTACATTTCTTATGTCCACTGAAAAAAACCTAGACACAAAAAAACAATAATTTCCTTGAAATTGATCTTTCATTAAAAAAAAATTAAATTTTGAATTTTTTTTTCAAGAGGTGATCATTATAATTGAACTTGAGACACGTATACTGTTCTGGGTCAAATTAACCCGCTGATTAAAATCAAGATAAATGAGTCATGCAGAGAGTATTTATGTTTTCTCCCACTTCTGCTGAGTGTCACTCAGTGTGGGTGGAGTTTGTCCACAGGAACAGAAAATGTTCCCGGCAAAAGTTGCATGAACACCTGCTTTCTCGCAGTTTCCTAGTGAAGTAAAGAGAATAGTGAGAAAGTGGGCTTATGTGACATACATACAGGCTTGTGTGCGTGGGTGTATGCGTGTGTGTGTGTGTGTGTGTAGGCGTGTGGGGGTGTGTGTGTGTGTGTGGGGGTGTGGGTGTGGGTGTGTGTGGGTGTGTGGTGAAATATGATTCATAGCTGCCAGGAAACATAGAATTGGACATTTTTTAAATCTTTTTTACCCTTCAATTTGACTGCCGGGTCAAATTGACCCAAACAGTATCTATGTAATATGTAGACGCAGGGAGGATTACAAATGTGTAAAATGAATAAATTTTCAATTTATATGTAGAGTGCACCTATTAAGACAAATAGAAAAAGTTTAATGCAAAAGAAAAATACTTCCAACTATTTTTGAAAAAATGTTAAACTTTAAAACGGGTCAATTTGACCCGGAACATAACAGGAGGGTTAAAGAAATAATCGCAAATGGCAGACATAAAGTTACAGTGCAAACAAACAAGACATTTAAAAATGTTTTATAGGATGATAATAACTCCTTCTTTACCTGTTTTTGATCCTCCGTTTCCTTTTTCATCGTCTAAACGAGATAACCACGAATAACAGACATAAAGTTACAGTGCAAATAAACAAGACATTAAAAATATTTTATAGGATGATAATAACTCCTTCTTTACCTGTTTTTGATCCTCCGCTTCCTTTTTCATCGTCTAAACGAGATAACCACGAATAACAGACATAGAGTTACAGTGCAAACAAACAAGACATTTAAAAATGTTTTATAGGATGATAATAACTCCTTCTTTACCTGTTGTTGATTCATTCTTACCACAACCAGAGCCAGAACCACAACCAGAACCATGATCAGAATCCCTGTTGGACCTAATCGTCACTAGTAGTAGTGGTAGTGGTGACTCTCCCTTTTCGAGATAAGTCTGGACTGTAACCGGGTCTGAACAGCAACAAAGTATAAGTGACAAAAAGCATAAGAAGTATTAATTGACGTACAATTCATCTTAAAAAAATAAACTTAACTCATAGAAGTAAATATGTGAAGAAATATATAACAGCTCTAAAACAGACAGCTCTGGTTTCAAGGGGTTTTAAGTATTTATTTATTTTTACCCTTTACAATAACAGTAAAAAGGAGGCTGTGGTTGCAAGCAACCTATCTGTGTTGTGTGACTTGCACCACATTTATGAAGTGTTAGTTAGTTAGTGTTACTTTTTTGTTAGTTTTATCTATGCATAATTCAACTGGACCCTCATTGAAATGATGTTAACAAGCCAAACTATCAACAAGCCATGTCAAAACACAGGGAGAACATATCAATGTTATTCTAGCATGGCAGCAAGCTTGACTGCGCAAAAATGTCTGCAAAAAGCAAAACTTCAGATGCTTTACAACAAACATTGAAGCTTTGAGTGTTTTAGGTGGCCTGTTGTTTGGAAAGTTTTATAGCTTTTTCATTCACATTAAGCCAAGTGTTGGAGGATGAACTGCTGAACACCATTTCAACCTGAGACATGATTATTGGTCTAATGTTATGTGGAGATTTTTCAGATCCCATAACTTCAGAGAAACCCTTTGTACTATGTTTTTATAAGGGCGCATCATATTGATAATTTCTTAAACAGCGATTCACTAATTTAGATCAGTACTCACTCAGAACATGGAGGACGACTTCCTGCAAACAAGTGATGAAATCATCTTTTTTCAAGGCACACCAGTATTTGCCCGAATCCTGCTGAGTCACCATGGAGATGTTCACCTTGTACAATCCTCGCTGCTTATCATCGCTGAGGGAAATCTTTGCCAGTTTTGTGTAGTTTGAAAGCTGCGCTGAAATTATATTCGCGCAGCCGTTGTGTCCGTCGAGTCTGCAGAAGTTTCTGATGCTGTTTTCATCGGCCTGTGAATATTTGCAGGTGAAGGAAACAGAATCTCCAGTGTATGCTGTTTGGTCCACTGTTGCACTTTTGCCTTTGGGAGAATTAAAGAATTCAATCATGATTGTTTATGTTTATTAAAGGCACGTTTTGGTTTGTTTTAAGCTGACTGTTAACATTTAGACACCATTTATGATTCAAAATAAGACATTATCGTGATTGCTAATTATTCTTAATGTGTCTGAGTAAAATGCATTACTGCGTTTAAATCTGTCTAGATATATTTTGTTCTTTTCAGTAACTGTAAGTACGTGCTAAAGCATCATTTTTCTACTGTTGCTGAAATACAAAGCAGTAAAAAGAAGAAAACACATATTTAATAGTTAATAAATGTAACACAGTCGTATTCTCAGGTACATTGTTTCTTTTTAATTTCTGTTTTGCTCCTGATATAATTTGTAAAGACATTTCAAAGTATGTTTTACAACCAATGTACTTACAAGGAGTGTTGAGGGGCGCTCCATTATTCTTCACTTCTAAAGGTAAACTTCCCCTGACTGTCATGAAAAAATTTAACAAAAGGAATTTCATTTTCACACACTTTACTTGTTTAAGTCCCAAATCACTTTATGATATAAAAAAATGCTCTTACCTGTCAGCAACCAGACAATAGTTGTAAAATATATCCTCATTGTGGAGTTCAAAACTGCTTGAACTGAAACTAATATTGGCCTAAAACTTTTCCTCAGGAAGTCAGATCCGTGATCGTTTCTGATCTTTTTGTTGTTTTTTATTTTTTAAATTATGGTTTCAGCTTCTCCTTTTTTCTACAGAACTTGATGCATTTGCATGTCATTTGTAAGAGCATCTGCCTCCAGCGTGAGAAGGAGAAGAAATGCAGAAGCGAAAGCTGGAACCTGATTCATATACAGAGTGAACCTCCACCTGCTTCATGTGACAAAAACATGGCTCCGCTTCACTGAACAATGTCCACAGTGTACGACTTATCTTTGGATCAAAAACAATTAGCATACCAGCTATTTAGTTTCTCGGGGCACATTATGTTAACATATTTCACCTGGAGGTAAAAGTGGACTATTCAAAGCTCAGGTTATAATAAGAAACATGTTTGAATTTTGACTGAGTTGATTTTCATGTGTGAACGTAGCCTGGCACTTTGCTGAAGTAGATCTTTCATATTACTGCAGTTTGAGGTGAGGGATATTATTGTTGCATGGATGAACTAATCCAGTCCCAGTTTTATTACCAGATACGTCCAGATAGAGGCATTTTTCAGATGAGCCGTTTCAGAGTCCCTGGATCACATTTTGTTATCCTGCAACCTTTAATTGTTGGGATTTTATGGGACAAAGATGAAAAAGTGCACGATTGTAGAAAGAAAACATTTTCAAACAAATGGAGATCTGAATAGTGTGATCTAGATTTGTATTCAGCCTTCCTTTCTACCAGCTACAGCTGCAAGTATTTTGGTGTAAGTCTCTAAACGTTTTTGTGAAATCGCTCAAACCCAGTCGAATTTCACCAAGAACTTATACAAACATCCATTTTCAAGTCACGATGTTCATTCTCAGCTACCTTTGCTCTGGCCTTTGACAATACATTTAAATATTACCGAAAAGCCTGTTTATTTATTGTGCAATTTATGCTGTTCATTTGAACAAAGGATGGATTCAGATCTTATTTTCTCAGAGAATGGAAATTCATAACTCTTTCAGAATATGAAGCTGCACCAAACTAGGTCAACACAAATAGCAACAGATATGTAAATTCTGAAAATGTTGCAGTAATTTACATAGGTTACGTACTTTACAGCGATGAGTGAGGATAGTTTCTGTTCAGTCTGGACCTCTGTCAGAGAAGTACAGTTTTAAAATGGTTTTTTGTTGTTATTTTTTAATGGACACTTCAGCTTTTGCCTTGAGTTTGGAAGGAAAGACTGTGTGTGTGTGTGTGTGTGTTACTCTGGTAGTAAGTAAATTACTACACGTCTTTTTCCACCATTAATGTGACACACACCCTGTGTAATTTAACAGCCTACAACCTGTTTGATATGAAAGAAAAGCTGTTTTCATTTGTAACCCAGTTCTTCCACTGAATTTTAAAGCATTTGCATGTTGTTTCCATAACAGGATGTGGAGACAAACAGTCAGAAATGCGTAACATTAGTTATTCAGCTCTTTCATCACACCATCTCACCAACATGCTGTGAATTATTTCTTATGGTCAGCAGCGATTCAAGTTATTTAAATGTATACTTACATCCGCTTTATAGTTAGCTATTTATGAAGAGCTTTTTTTCTTTGTTTTTGTTTTGCTTAAATGCATATGTTGCATTCATGTTAAATATTTGTTCATAACCAAGTTATAGAGATTGATTACTAGATAACAACATATTTTATGTACAAAAAACAACAACAAACAAAAAGAAAACTGCGGGGCCATTTTGGTTCAAAAGCATTTTTAAACAAAGTTTATTCCACCTGTGGTTTGATCCTTAACTACAAAATGTTGCGCAGGATTGACTTATTTTGAGACAAAACTTAAATGGCAAAAAAAGTTATGCACTTGATTTCAGAATATGTCACCCACGAGGTGATTTTAAAAATGATAAAGATTTTGACTCAAACAAATAATTTATTGGAATAATTTTAGAATTTGAATGAATGATCGAAAAAAAAAAAAAAAACATTAAAAACATCTATTTATATGTGATTTGTTCTAAAAGTAACAAACCAGAGAGATTACCACTGAAACGTCTAAGACATAAAAATGTGCAACAATGCAGAGCAACTAATCAAGAAAGCAAAAAAAATATATACATATATATATATATATTTTTTTACAATTAGAAACTGTCCACTAGATGACAGTATTGTTTTGAGTTAACATGAACAGAGTTTTGGCTTAATATTTTTGTTGGATCACTGTTTGAAAAAAAAAGTTAGATTATATAATTAGATATTCCAACCAATTTTTGAAAAACTTCCATATACTTTTTTGATAACAAAATGGAAATTTGTCATTTTATTTCTTTGTTCCTTTTGAGTTTCCATGTATGAAACTATTTAGCCTAAATTGTAATTTTCTGTATAATTAATGTTGCTTTAAGAGGAAAATAAAAAAAATTCCAAATCATTCAAAGGTAATAAGAAGGAAAAAAGATGAGTATGAAATTACATAAAAGTTTTGCATATTTTTAAAATCTTTTTGTGCTGAGCGTTTGAAATAATTTATAATGATAATTTAAAAAAAAAAAAAACAGCTGACAACTGAGCCTGAGTGAAATACATATTCTGATTTATAGGACACATGAATAAACTTAAAAAACATCTGCTGTAATCACTAGGTATAATTTTCTCAGTCAAAGATGTGAAAAAATGATATTTGTCTGAACTTTGAAGCTGTTCAGCCGGCAGGTTTGGATTTGACAGATGAGTATGTGGTCAGTTCGGTTTGAGGAGAGGCAGCGCTGCAGGCTGGGTGTTTGCTGAAGATGACGGTGGAATAACAGAGGTCATCTGACTGGATCTCAGGCTCTGAACGGCTGTTGGAGTACAGAACCTCCGGCTGACCCGCATTAATCCTGAAATCTGGCTCCCCAGTGACTGATGACGCGGCGTTGGCATGTTGGGATTTCTTCTGGATTGAGGGCTTCGAATACGTAACATCATCGTTTTTTCCTGAACAGAGCGAGGAAACACAGAATCACTCTGCAAACCAGACAACATTCATACTCTACAACGGATAAACATGAAGCAAGAATAGGTTATAAAAACAGTAAACTACTATACATCATTTGTTCTCACATCTCGCTTCTTTCTGTTACAAATAAGTTTTTATTTAGACATTTGAATACGATGGAGTATTAGCGCCATGCGAAGACAATACAAAAAGAAGAAAAAATTACAAGAATGAAGTCATAATATTCTGACTTTATAAAATTCTTGCCTTTATCCTCATTTATTTCTTAGTTTTTTGTAGCGTGTCCCTAATACTCCGTTGTATTTGTTCTTCCATTATAGGCAAGAAAAGAAAATGTTAGTAGATACGGAGTGGTTGCTTTTAAAGTCGTGAACATGTCAGTGTTTTTAATCACTTATTCCATCACTTCATATTACATCCGAAGTGACGTGAGCCGGAGAAACTCTGCCTGAAACCGACTTCCAGACCTAATCGTGATCGATCTTCAGCTTTGTAGAAAAGAGTTTGGAAAAATCTCAAAAGGACTGACCTCAAAAGACGGCACCAGATAATGACGGCAGAATAAAACGTCTCGTCTTTTTTTTATATCCAAAGAAAATGTTGAAAAATGTCAATTTTAATGAAAACCTGTTAAATCTTGTCAACTTTACTTGTGATTAACATGTCTTTGTCCTGTGTGTTTGACACAACCTTAAAAGTGTGTTTCAGTGAGTGTGTTTTGCACCTTTAGACGTGCTGACGTCTCTTTTTCTGAGTCTGAAGAATGACAGCAGGACGGTTGCCAGAGCCAGCACCGCCACACCAAGACCTGTTCCAAGATACACCATCTGACCTGGAAAAAAAATATAACTAGAATTAAAAACAAGCTCAGCAACGGTAGGCTGATAAGAACTAAGAAGGAAATGCTTACTAGAATCCGTCATCTTCAGGTTGCTTCCTGGACTCTCTATTACAGAAAGCAAAAGGAAAACTTTGACAGGTTTTCATGCTCCAGATTTCATCACATGCTTTTGAGACGAAACAAACCCGGTTCAGAGAAGCTTCCTCATCAGCAAAAGGAAACGGAGCTAATATTTTTATCTCGACAAGAAGTCATAATGTTACTTCTCCTACAGGAACAACTTTACTCACCTTCTGCTACAGTGAGGGTCACTTCGCCGTACGTGTCCACTCCAACTCTCTCAATGCCACACCAGTAAACTCCTCCATCGCTCATTTCCAGGTTTGATATTGTTACATGGAATGTGTTCCCATTATCTTTTATAGAGTACTTCCCCTCTCGCTGCGTGCTGCTTTTTATCAGGACGTCTGCGTCAACGCACGCTCCTTTGCAGAAATATTTGACATTGGTGGTGGCATAAGAATGAGAGCATGTTATTGTGACTGATCCCCCCACAGTTCCTGCTACTGACACGGTTTCAGTCTGAAAGACCCCTAGACAAAACAGAAACACATAAAGCCAATTTCTGAACAGACTTTTGACAACAACAACAAATCCTCCAAGTGTGACGTTTCTGAATTTCACAGATTAGTACCATAAACACGTAGTGGCGCCTGCAGCAAAGATCAGAACCTTAAAGAAGCTTGTCTTTTGTACCAGCAGCAAAATCCAATCTTATATTGAAAACATTTATTCAGTGGAGGAAAAAACACGTTTGAGATAATATCAGGTTTGGGGTGTTTGCTTTTCTCTGGTAACACAATCACGGGCAACCCTGACAAATCATTAATCATCAGAAATGAACGTTAAGTGAAGAATTTAAAGGAATTGTTAGCATTTTATGTATAAATTTGCAGCTGTCAAGAGTGTCAGACATGTTGACCACTGTGCTAACCGCTAACCTCGCTGACAGACATGTTGCATTTGTCATGACAAAACTGTGAAATCACTTCCATCAAACTGATCTCAGTTGGTTAAAAACTTGGGCTCATTTCCAAATTCCTCTCAAATAAACCAGGTTTTTGCAGTTCATGCTGAAGTGTTGCACCATTTTATTGGTTCATTTCTTACTTTTACTGTTTTACCTTTTAGTAGATGACTGTCGTCATCGTCCTTTCTTCTTTCACTCAGTAGTTTAGTTGAGTGTTACTGGCCTTTTGTCCACAAGACGAAAGGCAAAAAGCATTCAGTCAAGGTGTGACGTGTTTATAGTTAATCAAATGTTACTCTTGGTGTATGAATATTTTTGAACTTTCTTGTAAAAAACAGACAACTCGCAGTAAATTTAAGCTTGTACGCTCAGTTGTTTTTAAACACCTTGTCTGCTGGTGGCGGTCAGTGCACCCGTTGTTAGTGCGACCCCGGGCAGCCGTGGCTACCGTCCAGTAGCTCACCACCGTCAGTGTGTGAATGTGTGTGTGAATGGGTGAAAGACTGATTGTCTGTGAAGCGCTTTGGGGTTACTTGACAAAGAACTACACAAGTAGTGTGTAGTTCCTGTCCTAAAAGCAATATTTCAAAATGACGCACAACAAAACTCGACTAGGTCGTAAGTTAATTTTGCCAACGTACACATGATAAAGATGGAAGTGGAGGTAAACAAAGATCACTGTCTGGGAACAGCAGCATTTTCCACTGTGAGATTGCGGTACTGCAGTCAAAGGTTTATTTATCTTTAGGGGTTTTTTACACATTTTTGCGAGCGCTACCAACAGATAAGGGTGCAGCGCATCTTAGCAGCAGATAAGCAAAAAACTGAAATGAAGCCATTTTCAGCGATAAAAAATAAAGCGTAAAATGTTGTGTTTTTATCTTTTATGTTGTGTTTATCTTTTCACCGCTGCAAACTGTGACATTAAAGAGATAGCTACACTGTAAAACACTTGAAGCTGGTTTAACTTGAAAATGTTTGTCCACCTGCTGCCTTGAAAATGCAATTCAAGTCAACAAGGAAATTTTATTGGTTTTTAACTCAGAAATTAAAGTTCATGAAGTTGATTTAACAACAAGAGACAAGTTATCTAAACATAGTTGTTGTTTTTTTAAGTTCATTAATCTTGACTGGTGAGTTTTAACTTAATGCTGCAATTTAAGCCAAATAATTATTTCACAATATGCAAGAATTAAAAAACAAAACAAAAAAAAAAAACGTACTACTCAATATCAAGTTAAAATAACTACTTATTAAACTTTAGAATAATTTTAATTCTTGTTTCAAATTGCATGAACAAAATTTCTGATCTGATAATGAAATTTCTTAAACATTATAATGAATTCTCCTCAAAAACATTTAGTGTGAACGGGACATTATCCTTACGCTTCGTAAACTGTCAGTTCATTAAAATAAACATTTGCCTTAACAACACACAAGAGTCAGATCAATGTAACGCACTTCCATCTCAGGATACAAAAACACGCCGCTAAGCATTCTGGGAAATAATTCTCACTACTCTCTTTTTCTGCTTTCAGTTTGTTTTTTTTTTTTACCTAAAGACTCTCATTTATTCAACTCTTGGAGGTTTGACAAAATTAATAAAAATGTTAACACAACTTTCTGCTGTAAATTTATCTTCCACAAACATAAATTTAGGTTCAAAATAAACTCACCAAATTTGTTTAACTTAAAGAGACGCAACTAAAAGCTGCTCAAATTGTTTACAGTGTACACACATCCACAAGAACAGCTTCAAAGCACTCCTGTGTTCAAAGGGCGATAAACTTTACAGATGAAAAAATGGATAGTACATTTGTGAAACACATTCATTTATATCTTTTTTAAAGCCCTAAATGTTGTTTTCCACCCCCAGAAGAACCAAGTGAGTTTCTAAACCGCTGTAGAGAAATGTTCAACCACAAAAGATAAGGAAGAGAGGAAGATTTAAGGGGATGAATTAATAAATCGAAATGAATTTACCTTCCAGAACGAGGACAACAGCAAGAACCAAACTCCTCTTCATGATTTCCAGATGGTTTGCACGTCCTGTGTCGGTTTTCTTAACCCAGACATCAAGATTGAGGAAATCTGTCTGCGCAGCTGCTTTTATTTTTACTCAAGTTCCTTGCTGTTGTTGCACTTCCCCACTTCTGACCAATCTTCTATTTTAAAATGAAGACATTCCTTTGCTTCTCACATTTTTCTTTCATTAGCTCATTTGCGTGATAGAAGGAACTTCTTCTGGTACACTAACCTCAATGTTTGGTCAACTTAAATAAGTCATAAAGAACTTATTACACCAGAAGAAACTCTTCATCGCCAGAAAGAGGTAAAATACCACATTTTTGTAGATTTGCAAAGTTGTAGATTTGCGTTATGCTGTGGTACACACAGGAGGAAACAGTATGTCCTGTTTTGTTGACAGAACCTGGCTGCAGTGAACTGCTGACTGGTTCACTACACAACCAGTTGCTTGTGTGAAATAAAAACAGCTTTTGCCAATTTAGTTGAGCGTAGATTATAGCTTTAACCTCAGTTTCCTTCCCTGTTATCATTTCCCATCTGCTTCTCAAGAGATGGCCTTCTTACTTGTAGTTATGCTCCATAAACCTTATAATTGTATTTCAAACAAAAAGTGCTTTTCTACATTTATTCTTTTTGATATTTCACTGCCAACACCAAAACTAATCAAAAAACAAATTTAAGATTTTCTTTTTCTCATAATATTTCTTTTTAGAGCCAACTTTAGGTGCTTAAAATGTTCTTTTTTTTTTCTTTACATATTTGTTAAAACTGTCACTATATATTGCTGGTACAATCTGAGAGAGATAAAGAATCAGAGCCAGGAGGAACCGATCATCCCTGTGTACGCACAAATGACAACAAACCAAACACTGAACCAAACACAGAGAAAAAGCAGAGACCAATGTGATCTTAATAGTGACTTTAACATCCCTGCTAGCTTCATTGTTTTCTTTCTATAAATTACAAGCCTTGATATTCCAACCCGCAGTCAGAACCAAAGAAGCCTTTTGGACGTGGGGTGAAACATTTTCAAGAAACAAGAGAAAAAGTCCAGGAACCTTCTATTTGACCACATCAGAATGTCCTGGATGATTGATCTACTCCATGGTAATGAGGACAATATGTAAAATAAACCAATCAGGTCTTAGAAGGCGATACATGCAAAGTGTCAGGCTCAGTCACTAATCATTCATTTGTGCCATTGAGGCACTGGCATGGTACATTTTGCCTAAAAATGTCACACTTTCACGACACTTGAAGAAGAACTTGAACAAAACAGTCTAGCATGATGTGATTGCTTTTATTTAAAACAAAAAAGTAGCAAGTACAGCTCACTTATATTGATAATTACAATTATTTAATTTTTTTGCAATTCTTACCAAAGCAAAAATCTAAAGTAAACACAGATCAAAGTTAATACAGTATTGGATTTCAAGTGTTTACTGTTTCGAATGATAAACCGTTATCCAGTTCTGTCCTTCAAAAAACACAAGTATCAAGGCGATGCACTGCAAAAACACAAAATGTAGTTCCCAGTGCATAAAATCCTACTACACTTGAAATAAGACCAAACTAACTTGCAGTTTAACAAAGCATTTTTACCATATCAGTGAAATAACCTGCCAGTGGAAAAAGCACTTTTTCATAAATGTCATAAAGTTGTTGACTTTAAAAAAATTGTTTGTAAATCTCATCCTGTGTATTAAAAATGGAACTTGTAAGTAAGTTTGGTTCTACTTTAGGTCAACTAAGATATTTGCTTTAGAAACCAGTTCAAAAATATTTAGATTTTTTTTTTTCAGTGTATTAATTTGCTTATAGTGATCTTTTAAAACCACCATGATGGATGATTCTCCAGTTTCAGACAATGGCTTATCATGTTTTCTCGATTCTGGAAATATTTCCAAACAGACTTTCTTTGTGGCAGTTTATCCGATTGGCAGTGTGCAGCAACAGGTGGGAGAGGGACAGCTCACATTATGCTTAACATCATTGGAGAGAACACATCTGCACATTTTTTAAATCTCATTAAAGCCGCTTTCAACTGTGCAAACACCTTTAATGAGATGCAAATAATTCTGATCATTTACCTTCTTTGTTTATCACAAACAGCCGACAGAAATCTGTTGCATTTGAACGTGACATGAGAAATCTGCCTTTCCAATAGTATTGAAAGAAAATAAATGAAAATGTCTGTTTTAGATTAAATCCCTCCACTGTAGCTGAATGACATTGTTTTCCTGATCCTTGTCGACTCATCAAAATGCTGAAAATCATTTAAAAACTTTTTTCAGTTTTCTTACATTTTTTTGAAAGAAAAGACAAATTAATTTGTCCATACTATCAGATAAATTGATTTTGCATCCAAGTAGGTGAATATATCTTAATACGACTGTAATTTTGTACATTTTCGCAATAAAGTGATGACCTTCTTTTAGCAAGTAGGTCAGCAGCGTGCAGGTAGAAGGAGCAGAGAAAAGTCTGGCACTTCTTCCTTCATGTTATTGAAGGAACTTCAAACTATAAAACTGAGAGAAAAGTCTGTCACTTTTTACAGATTGGTATAACTTAATACCAACAACCAACCTACACACTGTTCCTGGAATAAGCTACAGTATATCAGTGGACAATCTGCTCTTTTGGAGCTCGTTGTTTGGAGCTGCAGCTCCCGTGAAGACTGTGGTAAACATGGTTTTCCAGTCGGCCCCGGTCCAGAAGCTGGTACTGGCAGATATGTCCCAGTACATCTACATCGACATATTCACCGAGGCTGCAAGAGATGGTGGACTCCCTATGCTCCTCTGTGAAGCAGGAGTAGAGGTCAGAAGGTGGCCGAGGCAAAGCGGAGAGGTCAATGCAGTCCGGATGCGAACACCCGCAGGGCTCTGGCGCCGCTGCCGCCGAGGGCATCATCGTCTCATAGTCAGACGACGTCTACAGGGAGGACAAGTCAGTGGCGTCAATGAACAAGTCATGGAGTTAGAGCAGATTTTTACATGATAAGATCAATTAAATGTTCGCATAAGGTGGCAGATAGTGTGATTCTATACTTTTATCTGAATCTATAACACCCAACTACAAGGAGATAAGAATGGTAAACACTCAGTAAACATAAGATTTACCATCTTGTATTTAAAACGTCTAAAAGCACCAGGTGTGCCGACCTGAAAGAACATGAGGTCACTTGTGGTTGTGGAAGTTCAGAGTGATTAAACAAGAATCAAGAGACTTACAAATAACTATTTTTATGAACAGGAAACAGAACTGCTCAGCACTGAAGATGAACAAGATTGGTGAAATGTGATGTCGTTTAGTTGTCCATTCATTCATCCATTCTCTGTACACCCTTGTCCCTAGTGGGTTTTGGGAGGTGCTGGTGCCTATCTCCAGCTAACGTTCCGGGCGAGAGGCGGGGTTCACCCTGGACAGGACGCCAGTCTGTCTCAGGGCAACACAGAAACAGACAAGACAAACAACCATTCACACTCACACGTAGGGAGAATTTAGAGAGACCATTTAACCTGACAGTCATGTTTTTGGACTGTGGGAGGAAGCCGGAGAACCCGGAGAGAACCCACGCATGCACAGGGATGAACATGCAAACTCCATGCAGAAAGACCCCGGGCTGGGAATCAAACCCAGGACCTTCTTGCTGCAAGGCAACAGTGCTACCAACTGCGCCTCTGTGCAGTCGTTTAGTTGTATCATTTGAAAATCATTTCAGCAATCGTTTCTTGTGGCAGCTTGACCGCGCCTAATATGGAGAACATGACGTCAGCTGTCC
Organism: Xiphophorus hellerii; assembly: GCF_003331165.1. NCBI lineage: Eukaryota > Metazoa > Chordata > Actinopteri > Cyprinodontiformes > Poeciliidae > Xiphophorus > Xiphophorus hellerii. Next base: position 23,546,729 of record NC_045676.1, on the reverse strand, counting down.
AGACAAAACGTGACAAAAACCGGAACAGGACTTGACCGCTGAGTTTCAGCTGAGGGAATTAGGGATTTGAGGATGCTGCAGTGCCCCCTTGTGGACTATAGATTACATTTATTTATTTTATATTCCTTTATTTAATCAGGTAAACCCCGTTGAGATCTAGATCTCATTTTCAAGAGGGGCCTGAGCAAAAATTTGCAATACATAGCAACCTGGTTACAAGATAAAAACAATGAATACATATGCACAAGTATAAAACAATAAAAACAATTTAAAAACAATGACACTGTTTCATAGAATCTTGTTGCCTATCTTTAAGAACTGCTCGAAATAAGTCCAGTGAAATCATTTCCGACATCTTAAGTTCAGACTGCAACTGATTCCACGCTGTGGGGGCAAAACACACTGAATGCCTGCTTCCCTTTTTCAGTTCGAAAGCGTGGGGCATGCAGAAGAATAATGTTATTGGAGCGAAGAGAACGAAAACTGACAGTTCTATGTAGGAGAGTAGATAAATATGCAGGGGTTAGACCGAGTAGAGATTTATATATCAGGATCATTAAATGATTGTTTCTCCGTACACTTAAAGGAGGCCATTCAGCTTTTGCGTACAAATCACAATGATGTGTCAGATGTCTACCACCGGTTATAAATCTTAAAGCGCAATGATACACAGTATTTAATGATGGAAGACATTTGGTCGAAGCATTCATATATAAAACATCTCCATAATCCAAAAGTGGCAGGAATGTCGCTGCTACCAATTTTCTTCTAGCTTTGAGTGTAAAACAAGATCCATTTCGATAATAAAACCCAATTTTCATTTTCAATGTCCGTAGTAGATTTGCTATGTGATTTTTAAAAGAGAGTTCATTATCTAGAATAAAACCAAGATATTTATAATTACTGACAAACTCGATTTGTGCTCCTGCAACAGTGGTAAGCAATAGGGTGGTTTCTGGTATTTTTCTAGCATGTGAGAAAACCATTGCTTTTGTCTTGTCCACATCCAAAACCAACTTCAGAGTTTGTAAGCGTGTTTGAACTACATTAAAAGCAGACTGCAAATACTGTATTGCCTGCGATAGTGATGCAGAATAGCAGTATATTATTAAATCGTCAGCATAAAAATGGTAAAAAGCATTTGACAGATTGTCACACAAGTTATTTATATAAATAGAGAATAAAAGCGGACCCAGAACTGAGCCTTGAGGTACGCCATTTAAAATAGTGAGAGTAGAAGAAGTGAAGCCATCGAATTGAACTCTGGGTTCTGTTTGACAAATAATCAGCTACCCACATGGTAGCTTGATGTGAGAGCCCAATCCTGTGTAGAATTTCAATTAAAAGTGTGTAATTTATTGTGTTAAATGCCTTCGATAGATCAATAAACAAAGCAGCACAATGTTTTTTGTTACCAAGAGCCTGGATAAGATCATTAAAAACCTTTAAGATGGCAGTAACATTACTATGTTGTTTTTTTTCTAAAACCATACTGTACATTTTGTAAAACACAATTTGAATCTAAAAAAATCTTCAATTGATCTGCAACTAATTTTTCAACATTTTTTGCTACGATACAGAGTTTAGAAATTGGTCTGTAATTGTTAACCTGTGATGATTCCCCACCTTTGAATAGAGGCAAAACAAATGCTGATTTCCAGACACTAGGGATTTTGTAGAGATTAGACTTAGATTAAAAACATGAGACAATGGCTCTGCTATAAACTCTGCAGCCAACTTTAGAAAAAAAGGATCCAGGTTATCTGGCCCTGCCGATTTTCTGGTGTCTATGTTTTCAGTTCTCTGAGAACCTCAGCTGTACAAATAGGGGGAAAGTTAAAAGTGGTGGAGTTACACTCATTAATCAAAAACAGCTCATCAGTATTTACATTTTGGCCGAATGAATTTAAATCATCAAATAGAGAGCCTACAGAAATAAAATGCTCATTAAAATAATTTAACATTTCTAATTTATCAGACACCATTTTACTTTTTTTCCAAACAAAATTTGGAAAGTCACTCAGTGGTGCTTGCTCAGTAGCTGATTTAACTGATTTCCGAAATTTCTTTGGATCATTTAAATTTTTTGTCATTTCGGCAAGGAAATAGTCTTACTTAGCTTTCTTGATTAATGAGGTACATTTATTCCTCAATTTCCTAAAACAAAGCCAGCTCTCCTCAGCATTGTTTTTTCTTGCCCTAGCCCAGGCTGCATCTCTTTGTTTAAGCAGAGTCCCAATAGCTGGTGAAAACCAAGGATTATTTCTCCCCTTCACCCTAATTTTACGTTTAGGAGCATGTTTATTTATTAGTCTTGAAAACTCTTCATAAAAATACTGCCAGGCAAGGTCTACATTATCAAAAAGAGAGACCCTACATGTTCAAAAAATTTAGACAAAAGCCGATGGAAAAAAAACTCCCATAACTTGATCCCCAAATATCTGACTTCTCCCTGCACGCTGGGAAATTTATATATATTTTTTGTTCTCATATATTTTACACTAAATATTAGAAATAAGTGCCACATCTTTTTCCAATCCTCTTTCACCTCTAAGTTAAATAAACATAAATAATAAATAAAAGTCTTTTCCTCTCCACAAAAATTAGACACGTTTGAAAGGCAGAAGGCGGTACGGTAATATTTCATTGTCAGCAGTGCTTCAGACAGCAATAACATAAAGTTCAGAAGTGGATTAAAATGTCAAAGTTCAAAGGTTGTAATAGTTAAAAGGAACAAAGTGGAAGAAAGATGAGCTTAATGAGCTCAGATTAGGGATTCAAATTCAACATGTCTGCACACATCAAACAGGTTTTGATTTCTTTGATCGTCCGAGGTGGGAGAGGATAGCTTATTTTTTCTCCCCTTTAAAAAATCAGCACCGAGCTGCAGCAGGTACAGTGAAGACAATAAGGACCAAGAATGGATCCCTGAGGATCCCCACTAGTGAGCTCAACAGACATGAACCATTACTTCTATACTAATGCTTATATTTGAAAGGAAGGAACTAAATAATTAAATAGAGACTGCAAATGAACTACAACCAACAAGATCTTTTTACAGTTTTGTTGAATATGGTTTTATTTTTTTAGTCTGTTTTCTCAACTTTGAAGTACTCTATTGCTCAGAGCTCACAGATACAACTTTGGAAGAGTTTTAAAAGCTAACCTCTTTAAATGATGCCCACACAAGTAACATTTTGATCAGCACAGATAAGTACAAACAAAGCACAGTTGACTGATACATTTGTATATCTATATAAGAAAGGACGGACGGTAGAGTAACTTACAGATTTAAGAGTATCTAAACCATTGTTAATGGTAAAGAGAAGTTACTCCAGATATTTAACTTGAGGCCTCAATGGGTGTTATTTTATTTAATTATTTTGTAAACCAACCTCTCTTTTCTGGCGAGGGGTGGATCTCCTGTGCTTCGCAGCCAGAAGAAGACATATGGTGAACAGACACACAAAGATCATCGCTCCAACGCACAATATAATGGTCAGGGACAGCTGCATGGTGAGCTCTGTATGATAATGAATAAATAAGAATTAACTTTAAAACAGCAAAACACTGACCAAAGTATATGGGAATGTATAAAAGTAATGTATTGAACAGAAAAGAATATAAAAGCACATCAAAAGTATTACTAAACAATATTGTGGGGTCAAAGACCAATACTCACTGTGAACTGGTGCAGCCATGGTGGAGGCAGGGACTTTATACACTGGAAAATGTAACAACGCATTGAAGCTGAAGTATGTAACTTTTTAAAATATATATATAAATTTTAACATATTTGTTGAAACTGTCACCGTGTCGTGGCAGTATATGATAATCTGTGAAAAAATGGATCTCCTCTGCCTTCTCCCAGTGCCTACTAGAAACAACCAATCAGAGCCAGGAGGCGGGTCTGAGCCCGGCCAATCACAAGCTCCAGTGGGGTGACTCATCCTCTCCCCTTTCATCTCTGCGACGCCGCCGCTAACAGTTCCTGTTTAGAATGCTAAGGCTAGTTAGCACGTACGCAGAAGACGGCAAATTAACGTTTTTCCTGTAACTGTTAGTTCTTCCTCCACCATTAGCACATTTATCAGCATTGTTTGACAGTACTAGGACCCTCCTCCTGGTTCTGACTGGTAATTTGTAGGTGTTGAGATGAAGTCAGTGACTCTCGACTTCTTAACTCTGAACTCTTACAGCGGCTGTAACACTGACGGAGTTAATTCACTGACTCCGCCCCGAGAATCACAGGTAATCACAGGTGACGCAGAATGTTTGAGGGGTTTAAGTGTTGGAGGGAAAAAATCGAGCAGGTGAACATTCAGTCAAATTCTTGGCTAATTAAATAGATTTGTAATAATCCGGAGTACGTTTTTCACCATCTTGAACGTGTACATACATATTTGTCAGAGTTATCAACCTTTCTGATCCCGGTTTTCTTTTTTATTTTGAAAAACTTTGAAAAAAGGCTTTTTCATGTTAAAAGCATATTCCACACTGATACCAGACATAATGTATGTTGTCACTATTCCAGCTGATATTCCAGGATATTCCAGCATATCCTTCTCATATGCATTTTGCAGCATGTTTTAATCCTTTATTGCCTTTTTTTTTTGTATATAAGCACCAGTTTGCTTGAGAATGAATCGCCAGTCGTTAGCATCAGTCCCTCTTGGCCCCCTCACTCTTCTTCCAAGATTCAAGCTCCAAAAATGAATTATGTAAACGTTAATATCTCTGTAATTGAGGCTTGTTGTTAGAGTTGTAGTAAAAATGTAATATATAAAAGTGTTGAAATCAAATCTGACAGAGTTCATCTGGGCCTGCTGGATTTGCCGTGTTGTTTTGAATCAGAGCGGTGCATTTAGATGGTAACAGCAGCTCAGCGAGGAGGCGGAGGAGATTGATCTTTTCACACATTATCTGTCTCATGACATGGTGACAGTTTTAACGAACACGTAAAAAAACATATTCTTCATAAAAGTGACATACTGTAGCTCTAAGTACAGAGGAGCAGCTTATAAATAACGTGACTGTATCTCATCTCCAGTTGAATTTTACCCAAAACAATGTTCAGGGATGTTTATTTGACGTGTATCGGCTGAAAGCTTCATAAACTCAGGGATTTATTTGAAGCTTAAAAGTTATAAATTACTAATATTTTCAAATATCAAATGTACCCATGTTGTTTTCATGCAGAAGCTGTAATAACAGGTGCATGAGATTGTTTTTGGCTTATTTAAGCCAAGAGCAATTCATCTAACTTGACCTCCTTTGTATTTTGTCACCTTACACCCACAAACCTCCGTGTGCGTCAGTGGGATTTTACGAATTAGACCAACACGGGCGTCAAAGTTATATTTGGGTATGTCTCTGCCGGCTTTATGCATATTGAAAGCCAAAAATCCCATTCTTTGGAAACTCTGTCTCTTGTTCTTCATAGGTACTGAGTGAAAAACATACAGAGCTACTTTAGCAAAGGAAATGCAGCATTTCGTTTGCCACTTTTTCTTTTTTTACAAAGTCAAATATAATTGTTCTCATTTCCATGTCGACGTGGTCTTGCAGGCCTTTTGCTACAGAAATTGAAACTTCTGAAAGGAGAAGATGACATGGAAAACTAATATTACTCTGTTCTCATTTATGGCTTGTGCTACCTGTCATTTCTAAACCACAGCAGGTCAACAGCGAATGTTTCTCACATTAGCTGGTGAAATGTACAAGCGGAATTTGCATGTGGTGTGTTGCAGGGCAATAATTTCTGACCAAAAAAAACAAAAACAAAACACATTTAATGTTGAGTTATAATCTGAAATCGGCACAATTTAAGGTTCAATATTCTGTTGTGATTCGATGCTTTCAACTTTACCTTGGGAGACATCCAGATGTATCTTCATGATGCGATCACCGCTCCCAAAATCACCACAATAGTACTGTCCGCTGTCGTTTAAATACAGTTCATCCAACCTAACGATAAAGTAGCCCGCTGTAGTGTTGTCGTAAAGAGAGACGCGTCCTTCTCTTGTCCACTCGTTGTGTTTGGAAGTTCGGACCACCTGAACGAAGGACTCTTCGATGTCTAAACAGCAGAAGTGTTTCGTGTTGTTTTTCCTGTCGCTCGGATACTCGCATATGAAGTCAAACATTTGACCCTCAGTGCCAGAAACAACTGTGGGTTTGTCACACATCAGAGCTGGAAAAAGATATATTGTTTTAATGCGTATCTGATATAGATTAATCAGAGCAGCCAAGCGAGCAAAGCTTTCAGCAAGATGTTAACCAGTGTTGGAAATTCTGACTAAAAAAGTCGAAGTAGAGAGGACAATGCTTACCTCGGATTTGTAGAAAAGTAATGAAGATGACTAGAACTAGAGATGTTCTCCATGAGATCCCCATTTCTCCCAGCATTTCCAGTTTGGCATCAATTCCCACACTCACTGTCACACGTCCACACCAACCAGGAGGCAAAATCTTCTGTTTGAGTCAGGTACTTTTCTGGTCCTGTTCAAAAACGCCTTCCTCTTTCTCATAGAGCTAAACCAAAGTGAAACCTTTGTGGCTTTTGGGATGCTAAAGCTGCTGTTGCGTTAAAATAACAGTTTATTCTGAGCCAACAGAGACAGATGCTTTGTTAGATACATTTGTTCTAAGAACATCCGTAAGTTAAAATAAAGTCTTGGTATCACGTTGGAGCTGTGTCAAGCAGCGTTCATTATTTTTCTCTGCCAAATTTCTCTCTTTGATTTCCTCATATAGGGATGCCTTTGTTTTCTGCAACTGTTGAAGCAGCACGTGTACATGCTGTTGGAGGTCGATAACATTGTCTTTGGTTTGCTTGTTGGAGACCTCAGGTAAATTCTCCACCTGGATGTTGTCTGGTTCAGGAAAAGTGAGACATTGTTTTGTTTTCTCCTTGTCATTTAATGGCTGTTTCTTCAATTGTGGTAAAGAGGTCACTGTGTCCTTGGGAAAACTTTCCTTTTCTAAGGGAGCAACCTGATCACCTTCTTTTGCCTTGATTAAAACACCTTGCATTTCAACATCTTCAACAAAACAATGTAGCTCTAATGGAGGTTCTGACTCAGGACACGTTTTCCAAAATGTCTCATTTGCGTGCTTACACTGCGCTGCCTGATCACTGACCTACTGTCTCCTGTGTTTTGGAGACGGATTCTGTCCGAGTGACCAGCTGTGGAGCAGAGATCTCACTTTCCATGGTACAAGACCCCTTTTCCAAGAAAGCTGCCTCATCATGTTGTTTTCCCGACACAGAACTATCACGCTTTTCAACTATTTCAGTGGAAGATTCTGCAGTCATGCAAATAGATGCTGCTTGGAAATGTTCTTCTGGGGTCGTATTCACATCCTTACATCCTTGTATCTTCTCTGGTAGATGCACAGTCTCCAGTGTTTCAAAGGTGGATTCTTTTTTTGGTGACCCATGGAGTGGTTTCTGGAGAAATCATTTGACCTATTGGGCCTAGGTCATACACCCAATTTCCAAATGATATGATTTTGTTGTCGTTGTCATTCTCCCATATTCCTGGTGTCTTCTTGACACGGTTACTCGTAGACCGCCGTTTTTTCTGTGTCACTGTCTCCTAAGGTTGAGAGGTGGACTCTTTTTTGGTCACCAGTGAAGCATCTTGCTTTTGGGTATTTTTGTCTGAAATCTTTTCATCAAGGGGGCGTGCAACTCCAACCAGGCCTGAAGTGGCATCATCTTTTTCTGCTTACGCTTAGGTGGCTGTTTCTCTCTGAGTTCATCCACGGTCTTCTGTGTTTCAGAGACAGATTTGTTCTTAGTGACCACTGATGGGTTTTCAGCAGAAATCGTTTCACCTACTGGGGTAGTTCATCCACCCAGTTTCCAACAGATATAATTTCCTTATTGTTGTTGGTCACAGGTGGCCGTTTCTCCCCTTGCTCATCCACTCTCTCTTGAGTTTGAGAGATTGCTTCTTTTACAGGGACCACTGAATCGGCTAGGTTTTCAGGATTTTCCGGAAAACGATGTTTGTTTTCCTCAAACCAAGTGCTGAGCGGCACCTTCTTCTTGAGCCACCTGGCACTAGGCGGCTCAACTTCTCTTATGCTAATCTTGTTGAATGTTTCCATTTCAGTGATTGGCTGGTTGTCAGGATTCAGGTTGGAGTGAGGGTTCTTTCCAGAGACGAGCTACGCGGAGGAGTTTGACAGCCTGACGCACCTGCAACGGATTCCGGTAACCAGCGGCAGGCTTCTTAAGAAGCGGTGGAACCACCAGTCATCGCTCGATGGTTACCACTTGTTGGTCAGACTCAGCCCTAAGATCTCTCATAGTCCATGTTAAGTATTGTCCAGTCATTTTGTCCTTTTCTCTCTGTTACCTCTCAGACCTTGATCCCGCTTCCCGGAGCCAAGCCTGGAACTTCGCTGGTCGGGCGCGTCTCGCTGGTTGGCACCTCCAAGCCGTTCCGATCCGCTTCTGTCCCGGACCCCCGAACCTACCTGGACTCTCGTTTCCTTATGACGTCCTCTAGTCTCAATTCTTGAACAATCGTTTGACTGATTAAAAACAAACCCTCTTAACAGTAAAGTCTGTTCTTCGGTGCGCACCTGCATGGGGGCAAGGAAACTAAAATCCAACATGACACTGGTTTGACTGCATTCTTTCAGATTTTGAGTTAAATCAGTCTTAAAAGTTGAGAAACTTATTTGGAACTGTGAAACGAATTTGCAGGTGAAACGTATCACGAACAGCTGATAGACGGTTGTGATAAAATTTGGTCGATATGAAATTCTGAGCCTTTTTAGGTCCCTGGCTCTGATGCTGCTGGATGAAGAGATGACGCTCTCAACAACAGACTTATAGAAGAACCTTGAAGTATCCGAGCTTCCTCAAGAAGTACAGTCTGCTCTGTCCCTGCTTATGGACGGCTTCTCTGTTGCATCTCCAGGATCAGATCCAGGGACCTAAAAAGGTTCAACAACTTGATGAAGCTGATTCTGTTCTGGGGACGACTGTGAAACCGTGGAGGTGATGATGCAAAGGATTCTTTATAAAACCAATAAAATTATGGACAACCCTGACCATCCTATTCATGAGGCTGACTAGGGAAAACGGTGTCTTCAGATTCACTGTAATACAGGCCTCTAGAGGAGATCTTTCCTGCCAACAGCCATCGCAATCCACAATAACTCTTAAGAATCTGAATTAATGAGTTACTACATTTAATTCCTCTTTGTGATCAATAAAGTATTTTTGAATTTGAATTCTATATTTTTAAATGGCTGGTTGATATCACAAAATTTCAAATACCTTTAAACCTTGAATTCTCAGATAAGTTGAAAAGGAGGCATCATGAACGTACTGCAGGAGCACAGGGAAGGAAGAAATTTAAACTATTAGTTTTGTTATACATAAGCGGTAAAATTAGATTTTTAGTACACAAATTGAATGAATTCCTGTTATTCTGGGCTAAGAAAGGGCCCAGAATAGCAGGAATGTAGTATTGTATGCTATGAAGCATCGCTGCAAGTTCACATCCCTAACTCCAACATCAGGGACATTTCTTACCTGTGGTCTAGGCCGTTACTCAGTGGTCCCAAATCTCCTTTTAAATTAAAGTTTGCATTTCATTTAAAAATCAAAGAGAAGAGAAGTGCAGAATCCAGGATGCTTGTGTGGAGTTCACACAATCAGTGATGATTGGATTTGCTATTTTCATGTTGGTTATTTGTTTTAAAAAAAAAAAAAATTGAAACACCAATTGCTAGGTAAACTCTTGGCTATTGAGACATGATAACTCTCAATATTGTTTCTCAATGTTGAGAAACAATATTCAGAAATGTTTCTCCATATCGTTTCTCTGGACTTGTGGACTTTGTTGTAGCTTTAAATTTTACCCAATATCTAACGTTTGCCCTTGATGAACCGGCAAACCTTGTGGAGGCTTTGAAGCTTACCCGAAATTGCCAGTGCTGTAAACCACCGTGCCCCAAAGGGAGAAGTACAGAGGTGAACCAGCCGTGGGAACGTGGCCAACACAAGGAATGAACGGCTTCACACTTCCTCCATTGCCATTGCTAAAACTACAGGCAGACAGATGTCGTCGTTTACAACTTCATCTGTTTTCTGATGGAGAAATTGGGGTGGGGGAGATGATGCGTTCGCATACCCCTCAGAAAATGTGTAGTTGCGCCCCTGCCCTGAACAATTCATACATTTATGAATAAGTTGTACTTTATTTAGTCAAAGTTAAAAAAAACAAAATATATTTCCAAAGCTTGTTTGTGCAAAGTAAGTGAAACAGAAGTTTTTATTGGGAAAAGTGACGATGATTTACACAGTGAGGAGAAACAAACCCGGACAACACCTGTACAGTTTTTGATACTTGATATAAACATCCATCAGTGTAAATATGTACAGTACATTTAAATATCCACAGTTATATAAGTTTCCAGAAGGCATGAAGCATTTATAAATAAGCAGCTGGTGCTATTAACCTGAGGTCACAAAGAAGATAATATTTAACTTCCATAAATCATGTATGTATGCAGAGTGTTTACGGAAAGTACTATTTGTTCCTTAAATTGCATTGTTAGCATATAATCTTTAAAATTCTATATGACTCCACTTACTACCACTTAAATATATTGTGAACTTAAATCACTTTCTCTGCTCACTATTTTGTTTTTTTTTTTAGTTACACCAGTTTAGTTATTAGTAGGTTTCAGGATTTAAAGCATATGTATAGTGTACAATAACATTGTAAGTATTGCTTAAAGTGACATTATTCACATCTTTTTAATAAAAAGTACTGTATTGCCATCCTAAACGTGATTTATTCTTGAAACATCTAAACCAAACCAAAGCGATGTAGAAGGCGGTTCAGTAGAGACAGACTGAGACACACTGTTTATTTCTGCCGCTGCAGACGGCAGCGGTGTGATGTAGATCCTGTGGTCTGCGTCGTCGATGCCTTGCTGATCTGCTGGTAAATTTCTTGGACCAGAGGAGAAAGGAAGGTTTTCATAAACGGGAAGGGAAACTGGACCTGTGGGTCTGGTTGGACGCTGTTGTAAATGAGCAGTAATGACGGATATATCACTCTTTGCTCCCTTGTCATTAAATTGGCATTCAGTCGCCTGAAAAAAAGAAGAGAAAATAAATTTACTGGCACTCGGGTTTGAACATTTTGAGCTGATATTGATGATGATGTGTCTAAAAACAGGTCTACGCCAAATCTTTTTTTGTAATATGTCAAAAATCTGGTGTGAAGAGATACGCAATTACTTGTGCTTCAGTATTTAATGCATAGACTTTGTAAGGCAATAATACCGCAAGTGGTTATATGCAATTGTTTGTACATTAAAGCTATAATTTACCTAATCCTTATGTGCTGTGCAAATGTTATATCTGATCTTTGTTGATTGTTTTTTTTTGGGGGGGGGGTTTCGGAAAATGACAAAGTTTTGTTTGCTGAAGAACCTCCTAGAATAAAGAAATGAAATTTCAGAATCTGAATCCTGTTCATGAGCAAAACAGTTTTGGAGAACTGCAACATACTCTAATCTCCCATATGTCGATATGGTCATGTGAAAGTAACACACATTTCCTAATACTACTCCATGTAAAGTGTCTGACAACATCACAAGGGGCAAGTCGCTGCCTGCTGGCTGATGACGAGTCAACAAACAAAAATTTGACTGGGAAACGCAGAGAACCAACGTAAAAAAAAGTCATTGTTTGCAGTGAAACGTGTTTTGTACCGAGATGGACTGAAAGGCCAATCGGTGAGGAGGAAGCTGTTTCTCCAAAAGAAACATTAAAAAGCCAGATTACAATCCTCATAAAATTTCACCTGCATAAAGTGAAACACAGATTATTTAGATTGGTCAGGTCTATTGCCACCGATTTAAATGACCGTCACCATGCTGTGGTCATATGCATGGAAGCTATTTTCTGCATTTGTTCTGAGGTGGGATGGGAACAGAAAGGTAAAGCCATTGGAAGGGTTCTAACTAAACTACCACATTTTATAAGTTCTGTTTTTCAGTAGTTTTTGTTCTGTTTTTAAAATCCAGAATTGAGACACTTGGACGTGTACAGTATAATATATCATTTCCATTCATACTACAGTTGTGTCTGTTTTTCATGTTAGCTCATATTTAGTGATAAACTGCATTTAATGCTCTAAAAGTTTCTCCCCATCTGTTTGTGGCAAAAAATAAAGAGGGGATGGAACAATGTTTTAGCAAATAGCTCCATGAAAACGTAAAGTCTTTTAAAGACCCACAAGTTTACAAACTAGGCAAAAATTATGAGATGACAGACTTCAGTGGATGCAGATGTTACCAATATTTTGCAGCCATATGAATTAATACATATATATTTTTTAAAAAGTCACTCTTTATAAGGTTTCCTGGCTGTAAAATATGTTTAGCTTCCTCAGTCATCATCAATGGTAAACCATGTTCACCTTACGGGATTAATCTATATCCTGCAGACTCATCACTTGTTTTATTTTGCTTTAGTGCAAAATAAAGCAAAATTTATGCTTTTTTCTTTCACGTTGTTTATGTCACACTATTTCTTGATGTAGGAGTGCGTGAGTGACTGAGAGAGAGTGATTGTTTTACTAAGATGTCAAATCGCGCCCCCAGCAGATGTGTGACAGAGGTGTTAGACTGTGGAAATGCTTGATCACTCCATTAGATGTGGGATAAACAAAATGTTTTCTAAAATGTCAAACTATTACTCCCCAAGGTCCCACACCCATTTGACACTCTTGACAGTAGATGTGGTGGTAAAACACCCCTACGCAAAAAAACTATCGCAGACTTAAAAAGAGAGAGAGAGAGAGATTGCTTTTGGAAAAACCCGTTTCATACGTTCCACCCCTGCAACCAGAAAAAGAAAGCAGCTCTGTCAGCTCTGATTAATCTGCTGTTAAGAACAAGCCTGTTGCTTAAGTGTGCTGTGCGGACACTTCCTGACCTCACTCCCGGGCTCTTTGTTGTCGAGGCAAAGGAGGAGCCGAGGTTTTGACATTTCTCGGCGTTTCCTGGCGTACACAGCCAGGGTGAAGATTATGAGTGTAGCAGTGGTCCCGGCCGCAGCGAACAGCACGGGGTCTGATCAGATGCAAGATAAAAAATTAAAAAAAAAAAACGTTATCTGATTGTTTCCATGCACACACTGTACAACAGTTGAGTAGAGAGATACCCACTGAGGCTGATGTTAGCCAACACTGTGGCTGTTGGAGTGGTGCTGTTTGTCACTGTAAGCAGAGACAACGCATTAGGGATTGATTATTTTAATGTATAAAGACTCACGTATGAAACGAAACGACAGGCACTCCTACCTGCCAAGATGTTTCCTGTCGCATTTGTTCCCATGCGGGTTGTCAGTTGTGTTGAGTTGGTGTCGGTCGGAAACCAGGAGGAAGAAACGATGGGTGGAACCGTCGTTTTAAAAGCTGTTCAGAAGACAGAAACAAAAGAAGGTTTTCAGAAGAAGGTGTTGGGTGTACTTTTCTTTAAGCCGATATTTCTGTATGAACATTTTTTTTATTGGCCGGTATAATACCCCTCACTTAAATTCTGTGTTAAAACCAGTCTCCTATTAATTTAAATAATCTGTTTCTCTCTGTGGCATGAGTTACTGAAATAAATAAAGATTTCAATAATACTCTAGTTTATTGAATATGAATATATTTATGTTGCAACACCACATAGACCATAATTAGTCTCATGCACGTTAGCTGTGTCTCATGGTCTAAATCTTCAAATTCTGACAAAACCTAAATGATCGTATTTTTGCCTATTCAGAAATTCATGTAAAAGTTTTCATATTTGTAACTTTTAGAAGTCAGTGATCATTGTGTTCAATTCTAAAATAATGACTGCATGTTCATCTTGAATGTGCAAACCTTCTCAATTATGAAGTATATATTATGAATGCAGAGATTAGATTGATTCATCCAGTCAGTTTTTTCTATGTCAGAAAAGAGCATTCAAAAATAAATCAGCTTTATTGCTGGCTTGTTATCATGCTGGGTGACATTTCTGCCTCCAGACACCATCAGCTCCTGCTGATTTCTGATATTCTGATTGAAAAAAGGAAGAAAAAGAATCGACAGTAGCATTCTGTCTGATTCAACCAGGATCGAATTATCAAACAGTCCAAATCAGTCGCTTTCATTTGCTTTTGGTTGCATCTCACAAGGTTTTCTTTTATTCCCCTTCTATTCAACCGGGGAGACAGACTTTGGTTTAACCAGCAAAGCTGTTGTTGTTTTTGTTTTTTCATTCATATAAATCTTAATTTGGCTCCAGACTGATGCAAACTGGGTCCAATCAACTGGCTGGACCGACAGCAAGGTTTCACACTGTGTGGTGTCCTGCACCTGCCACGGTCCAAAGTTGGTTCTAAGAAAGGGATGACCCAACAACCTCATTTCAGACCACATTTTGACATCCTCTGTTGAGTTCTGATGTGGATTTTTTTTTTTTTTGTGGTGGCCAAGTGGTTTGGAAATTTTGAATCAAACCCACAAATTCACTTCCCCAGTCAAATTCAAAATTGGTCTAAGAATTTAGGTCTAATTTTAAACCCACCTGCATTAAACTTCTAGACAATTCTGTCAATAAAAGTGCGATGTTTCTTTTAACTAGGACCAATGAGAATATTTTAAAACTTTAATTCAAACAATTCTTATTCAGAAAACTATCCTCTTGACTTGTAGAAATTGTGTAGGGAATGTTTGTAAGTGCATTTCATTCACTCAGTTATAGCATTTGGTAAAAACATTTGTAAAATATAATATTGGATGAAAGTAATTTGATTAATAAAATAAATAGTGATAAACTTCCAGAATCTCGTTGCTTCCTTAAGCCTGGGATTGATCGTTACCCCGGACAGATAAAATATTTATCCATCAGAACTGATTTTTTTTTTTTAAGTTTTACAGCTTATCATAAAACTGATTGAGACAGTTTCTATTCAGACAAACCGAAGCATTTAAAGGAACTTCAGTTCTAAGAGGTGTTGCACACTTAAAAAAAAAATTTAAGCTCATCCAGCTGATACCTATAGCCTATTGGTTTCCAGAGATACGATTCACAAACGAGCAAGACAGCCCGATTTAATTTTCAGATACACCGATTTTTAGTCGTTCTCTACGATGTATTTCCTACTTAATTACTCCTACACGTAGACATGCACACGAATCCCCCACTAACAACAAGAAGTGACAGATGGAAAACAGAAGTCTCTGGTTTACACTGAAGACGAAACGTACCTTTATGTACAGTCAGGTTGACCGACGTGTACGTGTTGCTGATGGACCTGATCACGGCGCACCAGTACACCTGTGCGTCTGACAGAAGAAGTTGTGTGATTGTAACCGTGAAGGAGCCGTCCTCAGAGTCCACCAGAGTTATCCTTCCAGCGGTGGCAATCTCACCAGGGGACACGTCAACCAGAATGTCTTCGTTGGTCTTGCACGGGTCTGTGCAGAAGTACTTTTTGTTGTTGTGCGCCAGTTTATGAGCGCACTTGAACGACACCTCTCCCCCTTCTACCCCCTCAACGTTGATCTCGGCTCCCAGTGTCAACACCACTGTGAAAACCATTTCGCATTAGGTTAGGCTTCAGTTGAGCATTTTAAAATTAATGGCGGCAATTGCATTTATTTTTGCGTAACTACGTCATACCTGTAAAAAGACAGCAGAGGACAGAGAGGCTCCTCATTGTGGCTCGGTGGTCACTGCAGAGTCGGTACGGTTTGTTAGAAGAGCATGTAGAGATCAAACCTGGTGCTAAGCCTCACCACCGTCTGAGCTCTCACTAATGGAATTACATGTAAACAAGCCTTCACCCCCCCCCTCACAGCTTCCTGTGGTTTCTACTGCAGACAGCAGAAGATGGGAGCTGTGGGCGTCAGCAACCCAAGAGAAGTGATAGTTTCTACAGTATGCAGAACCTCGTTGGAATCCAGTGAAGGGGTTTTTTTTATATACCAAACAGGATTTAGGATTCCAATATGTCTTCACGTTTCAGTGAAGAGTGGAATAATACTTTATACCACTCGTCGCTATAGTGCGCGCATGTAAAAGCAAAAGTGGTACATACAACAGAAAATAACCTGTTGCATGTCACTGTAGTGATGTATTGTAGACACAACACAAGCCTTTAACCAGACATGGCAGAGTTAGCTAGCAGGTTAGCTGCTCAGTTGTTTCTGTAACTTCTTTAGCTCCACAAACTTGCAGGTAAATCTTCAACTGAATAAAGTTAGTGAAATGTGGAAGGGACTTGACAGAAATCATGGGAAAAAAATACTTCATGGACTTTAATTTTTGTTAAAGAGAAGTGTCAGCTAGTGTTAGCATTTGTTCATAACATACTGCTGTATCTCGTTAAACAGCTGTTGGTGTTCAAAGTAGAATTTGTAAAATCATGTCGCAGTCCTTTTATCTCAATGTACAGTGCATTTGGAATGTATTCATTTTGTTACATTACAGTCTTATTCCAAATCTACACACAAATATACCAAAATTAACTTGGAGTGTTTAGCAAATTTATTAAAACTAGAAATCCACTAATTCACATTTCCTTAAGTATTCACAGCCTTTTGTCACGAAGCTCAAAATTGAGCCGTTTCCACTGATCATCCTTGAGATGTTTCTACATCTTAAATGGAGTCCAGCTGTGGTGAATTCAGTTGATTGGGCTTTATATGGAAAGCCACACACATGTCTGTATAAGGTCAGAGGTCAAACACCAAGCATGAAATCAAAAGAATTGTCTTTAGACCTCAGAGACAGGATTGTCTTGAATCACAAATCTGGAGAAGGATTCAGAAATATTTTCTGCTGCTTTTGTGATCCCGATGAGCTCAGTGGCCTCCGTCACTCTTAAATGGAAGAAATGTGGAAACACCAAGACTAATCCTGGTGCTGGCTAAAGTGAGCGATCGGGGAGGAAGAGCCTAAGGGCTTTGGAGAGAGAAGAACCTTCCTGAATGACGACCACCTCAGCGGCTATCCACCTACATGCTCTCTAACACCAACACAATGATTCTCCTCCCAAATGTTAGGGGGTGGATTCATATTTCTGTTTGCTAATTCGAATGCCAATTCACATTTGGCACTTGAATGCCAAATGTGAATTGACTCCTTGGGGTCAAGAAATGGAAGCACTGACTCAATTTATCCCCAAGGCATTTGACCCACAGCCACCACTTTGGAGAAGGAAATGACCTAGCTTAGCAATTCGAACAGATCTTTAGCTAAATGGCTTAATATTCTGGCAAACTGTCAACATGTATGGCATAAATTTTTATACCATAGATGTCATATACAGTAAATTTGCTTTCATATAACAGTCATAACAGCTGAAATATAAAATATTTACTTTGACAAGCAAAAGAATGTTGCATTAGAAAAACGGATACTTGCAGAGTTTATGGCCAAATGGCAACATGTAAGAATAACTTGAGGGTGCGGGTAAACTTATCTGCCTGCTGTTTTATTTATTTATTTATTTTAACTAAAGACAAACTTTAAAAACAGATTGTCATCTGAGTATCTTTGACTCGTATGTGCACAGTGACAAAGTCTGATTTGTATGAGGAGCTAGAGTAGACACGCAGTAGAAACTTATTTTTTCTTTTACCTAGAAACAACACACCGTTTTATGATTTGTTGATAACCGGCTATATTTGTCACCGTACAGAAATCCCCAGATGGTACTTCTGTTGTGGTCTAGTAAGAAAAAGGAGAGCGTGGGCTCAGTAACAATGTTCAGGTCAAAAATAAGGAACCCCGGTACTATTGGTGGTATTAATCAGCATGAGACTTGCTGTGACAGAAACAGAAAGTAAATAAAAAGGTGGTGTTGAGATTTTCAAGATTAGATGCAAATTATTGTAAAAACACAAAAAAAAACCCTCACCAAAAAAAAAACCATGTGAAATAAATTGTGAAACAAGGAGCTCAACACCACCAGAGCAATAAAACAAGAAGATTGGGGGAATAAAAGAAACACAACTAAAAAAGCTTTAAAATGCACAAATAAAAACTAAACAGAATGTTTCTGGATGAAAATGTTTGATTTACTTTGTTCTTTACTACCAACATGGATTTGTCAAATTGTGAAAACTTGTAACATGAGTTCTATGTAAATATTAACTGATTAAAGAATGATATTATTTTTTTTATAGTTTACTCGATATTAGCTATGTTTTAATTTACAGTAGCTCTAAGAAGTGTACACCTTTGTTAAAATACAACGGTTTTATGATGTGAAAATACATGCTCATAATAATTTTACCCTAAATATGAAACTTATTTGACTGAACACAAACATAAAAAAGCAGTTGGTCGAGCAAATGTGAAAAAAAATATGGCAATAATGTGGTTACATAACTGTGGACACCTTTAAATATTTACTTTATCAAAGCATCTGATTAATTTTCAAATTTTCTTTTTGGATTTACGCCTTATATTAAATTATACTGAATATGGAAAACCTGGGGAAAAGTTCAGAGGTTCTAATGGGATCTTCCTGACATTCGCTCATTTACATCTTTTAGTTTACAAAAGCATTAAAAAGACTGTACAATGGTATCAGACAGGAGAAGAGTACAAAAAAAATTCATAGGATTTTATATGGAGCAGTGATAACAATTCTCAGAAAAATGAGAAAACAAATAAATGTGACTAAACATTTCTCCAAAATGACATCCTCCTGTTTTCTTCAAAAGTCTAAGCTAGCAATAGGGTCGCGTGAAAATATTCAGACGTGAAAACAATGTCAAAATCTACGTGTGAGAACAAAACAAGTCAATTACAAGACTTTTAATTGCGGTGCTTATTGCCATGTCAATACTGAATAACATGCCTCTTTGTGTAGATCTCGATATTTTGTTTGCCTCAGTTGTCACTCTCCAAAATCTAAAAGATCATATGGAACAAATAAATATTCAGAGATGTTTATTATTTTTACAAAAAAAAAAAAAAGAAGCTGCACAGAAACAGAGTAATTCCTACTCATTCGAGGCTTCTGGGATCCAGCCCCTCGTACGCAGCCGCCTACCGTAGGCCATGCACCTACCATGCGTAGGCTCATGTGAAGCATGGCGTGGGCAACTGAACTTTTGTAAGGTAGTCATAAATATCTGCGTCATCATCTTTGACACTGCCTGTTTCCGACAATTAAAAACTGAGAGCTGAAAACAAATCAAAAAGCGGTAATATTTATCCACACGCACATATATACAAACACTTATGCAACCAGGTTACTGTCACTTTTTTTTACTTCAATGTTTCTTTTGTCCGTTTGTCAGTTGGATTAATCAGTATAAATGTTTTGTTTTGTGCTGAAAAAGTTCAAAAATAATTTATGACCCTCATTATTTCACATTACAAAAGTCTGTAATTAAACAGGGAAGAGTGTACACTAGACACACTGAATCGATAATATGGCTACAATACATTAATAAAATCAAAGCACATGTTAGTTTAAGTGTGACAACATTTAGTCATCTGGATGTTGGAGGAAGACCCAAAACACACATTTGACCTCAGACAGGAAATACGTGGGTAGAAACAGAGGATGGATGTTGCATTACACTTAAATTTGAAACTTTTCTCAGTTTCCTTCAGTGAAGTCTTCTGCTTCTTCTTTGGTCAACGGGAAGTGGCGCCCCCCAGTGGTTTAAAATATGTAAACACTGTAAGAAAATGAACAGGTCTACTTCACAAGTTTATCTCTGAATCTTAAATACTTAAACTGGTCAAACCTAAACTGGGTTGAATACATATTTAAGATTCATAAAACCTCGATATATGTTAAAACACTCACAACAAACTCCCGTAAAAAGCATTTTAAGTTGTTTATTTTTTGGATCAGACCTAAATTAGACTGAGATGAACATGACTATATGTAATTTAAAAGTCCTGGTCTTTGTAAAGCACAAGAACAGCAATGGACAAAGCTTATCTTCAAAGTGTTTTTTGTAGTTATTAATGTTTGAGATGTTAAATATATACAGTACAGACCAAAAGTTTGGACACACCTTTTAATTCAATGAGTTTCCTTTATTTTCATGACTATTGACATTGTAGATTCACACTGAAGGCATCAAAACTATGAATAACACATGTGGAAATAAATATGCACTAAACAAAAAAGTGTAAAACAACTGAAAATACCCCTTATATTCTAGTTTCTTCAAAGTAGCAACCTTTTGCTGTGATTACTGCTTTGCACACACTCTGCATTTTCTTGATGAGCTTCAAGAGGTAGTCACCTGAAATGGTTTTCACTTCATAGGTGTGCCCTGTCAGGTTAATAAGTGGGATTTCTTGCCTTATAAATAGTCATGAAAATAAAGAAAACCCATTGAATTAGAAAGGTGTGTCCAAACTTTTGGTCTGTACTGTATTTTCTTTAAAAATTGCAGCATTTTCCAGAATGTTGTTCAATAACAGAGTGGGTATGTGTTTATGTACAGATGGATTCTCAGAAGAAAATGTACATGGCTTGTGCACCATTCATAGACCGCTGGTGAACTGGTTTTGAGAGCAAAACTGCTCCAGACAGTTTTTCTTTTAGAAAAAAAGTCATATTTTAACAATAAAGCTAATTTCTGGCATAATATTAAAAGACGGTGACAGATGTGGAGAATAAAACAAGCTCAGGGACTTCTGCAGTGTGAATACTTGAACTGGAAAAAAAAGTGTTTTCTATTAGTAGTTTTGCAGATTTAGTGTAAAAATTTCAATACAAACAGGGGATCAATTTTGGAGTTTGGGGGTTGATTTTTTTACTGCCTCAAAAAGTGATTCGTTCACAAAACAAAGAATATTCAACAGATACAATAATAATCAACTGTATTGTTGTCAAATAGCTCACTTTATTTAGCTCTAAGCCTCATAAACCTTATGAAACTGAAAGAATCGCTGAACAACATTTATAAATACTCTTATTCTAAAGCAGACATGTTAAGTTATGCAACTCTTGTGTGGCGCCCTCTGCTGGTCTTTTTGTCAACTTTTAATTGCGGTGCTTATTGCCATGTCAATACTGAATAACATGCCTCTTTGTGTAGATCTCTATTTTGTTTGTCTCAGTTGTCACTCTCCAAAATCTAAAACATTATATGGCACACATAAATATTCAAAGAGATGTTTATTATTTTTGCTTAAAATACAGTGAGCGGTATTTGAAATAAAAAGCTGCACAGAAAGAGTAATTCCTGCTCAATCGAGGCTTCTGGGATCCAGCCCCTCGTACGCAGCCGCATACCGGAGGCCATCGTCTGCACCAGATCCTGGATGATCGTCTTCTTCTGAAGTCTGAACCCCAACCGCGACCTGAGTGCAGGCAGCATCTACGTTTTCCTGACAGCAGTCGTCCTGAGAATAATTACAGTTTCATGTTTTTGTTTTCAATTACGAAACAAATCGGATAAAAAAACCCCCAACTTTACCTCATTTTTGCTCGCCGACAGTCTGTTCTCACCTGAAAAAAGCACATGGAAATATTCATTTAGCCGTTTCAGGCAGCAAAACGTTGGAAATTCTCCATTTGTGATGCCTCACCGCTCATGTTCCGCCAGTGTTTGTAGAATATCAGAGGAATAATGGCACAAACCAGAAAAGCCAGGCTACCAGAGACGATTATGACAACCATTTTGTCTGCAGACAACAGAGACTACTGGTTACTACACTTTATATACATTTGTATTTAAAAAGCAAGATTGTACGGTAATATTCCTAAAAGGTTGGTAGATGTTTTTGTTATATTTCTCTTGAATCAACATTCTGATTCTCTGCTTCATTATTCTTCTACATATCTGTGAATGTGTTTTACCCAAGGGGCAACTTTATTTCAGTGTTGCCTTTATTCTTCCCTTGCATTGCATTTTGTTTGCTAATTTAATACCCAGTATCCGGTTAAATAAAAGTTATTATTAAAATAACGTATATACAACTAGAATTAGGAAGTTGGACAATTATTGGTTGCACAGGACAAACAAAAAATTAGCATTTATATACTCAAATTTTAGTTGTATAGCATTAGTGTGGCAAGACTGCCAAGTTACAGTCATATTTTAAAAAGAGACAAAAGGTGTTGTACCTCAGGGGTGTGTGTTTGGTCCTCTGACGTTTGGGTTCTTACAGATGTCAGCTGACATTTTTACTTTAATGACACATTGACTCTTTTAAACACCAGTGACACTTTTAAACTGGATGCCTTGAATGATTGTATTGAGATCATTTTACCTTTTTTTTTTTATTTTGTGGTAATTTGCAACAAATCAAGGTATCTTAATACATAAATGGATTCAATATAAATACGTGCCATCAGGTTCACTTTGTAATGAATATTTGTTAATAAAAAGGTTTACAATCTAACAAAACAATCACCAAAATATTAAAGCTGGATTGCACAGATCAGCCTCCAATTAAAAATGGATGAGACTGATGTCATCTTGGCTAAATTTACGCACATTTCTGTCTATGAAATTCAGCCAAAACAACAAAAGGCCTGCGAGTCAATTTTGAAATGATTCTCATCTGAAGCCAGCATATGAATTCAGCTGTGCGGTCCACGTTATGCAGCTGAAAGAACTCTGTAAGGTTGGTTCAGTTTTAACCAAAACAGATGTGATCATTCATGATTCATTATCTCCTCTAAATTCAATAATTGGAACTCATTATAAATTCGCCTTCGCCAGTAAAGCTTACATAAACCGATTGGTTTAAATGGCAGCAGCTAGAGGTTTTTTTTTTTTTGACTACATGTTACTTTTGATATTGATTTCAGGATTTTATTGATGACTTAAGGGTCACCCCTGTCTTATATATTTTAGATTTTTACAAGCTCAGTTTTTCTGCTTCTGCTGTTGGAGTCAAATATTGCCTGAGATTGCTTTTTTGAAATACTTTTTTCATTTTATTTTAGTAACTGGGTGTTACCACTTATATTAGAATAAATCAGATTGACTTTGAAAATATCTGTTCTGTTTTACTGTAATTTATATAATTTTATTTGAATAGAAACCAACTTTCTTTTCTGCACTATAATAAATTCTTAACTTTGTGTTTGTATAAATCACTTATTTGCAACAACAGTTGTTTTTATGTAGCGCAATATAAAAATTAAAAAAACACTCGACTAAATTTGGACTAAACTGGCTTCTATGTATTTAGAAACTAATTCGGCTTGTTTTTGTTGTAAAATTGCCACGAAATTTTTTATTACATTCGTTACAAATCAACAAAAATTCTTAGACTGATCAATGCATTTCGATGGCTGCTCTTTCACATTTTAAGGTTTGCTTGGCGTACTACCTGTGAAGTTGTTTGCTTCTTTCTGTGTTCTCTTCCTCCCTGAAGGTGGCAGCGTGATTGGTACGTCGGATGCTGCGCTGCTTGACGGAAAGCCACCTCTGGGAGAGAGTAGCCCCGTCTGCAGGACGGTACTCGGAGTTAGAGAGGATCCAGCTGGAACAGTGAAAGCTTTGAGAGACAAAGAAACGGCACGACTGGTGAGAGACAATATCACTACGTAGGTCTGGACTCATGTGACACTTTAACATATAGCGAAAAACAAGAAAAGTCAAACAACAAAATCAAATATGTACACATTCACAGATTTTTTTATTTGAATGTCAGAGTCTTTCAAGTCAGTCAGAATTGAGATACAAAGAGTTGAATGGATCCAAAATGAGTTATTGTGACAGACAGATATAGGTTTGACTGTTTTGCTAGCTGAAAAGGTATTACTAAGTACTTGCAGTCACAGCTAAAATTGTTTGTGCCCCCAACAGATTCATGTTTGAAGTATAACTTTTTCATTTTACCAACGTAGTATCAACATTTTGGAGTGGCTAAAGCAGAGTTCTGACTTTAATCTGATACAGAATCCATGTATGGAACAGATGATTAAGGTGAAGGCAAAGGAGTTTTCCAATTTCAATGATTTGGATATCATCACTCAACAAAAATCACCAAATTACTGGTGGAAACACAAAAAAGCAGGTAAGCAATGATTAATAATTACTTTAAACTTCTCCATCATTCATCCCTAATTTGTCTGTTGTGTTTCTTGGTCGTCATAATGCTGTTTGTTCACTACTGATCTCTAGCAAAACTGCTGGAGTTACGACTGACATTGAACTACACACAGATGGAAGTTGCTTCCTAATTGAGTTGCCTTGGATTTTTTTTTTTTTCCCCGAGTTACCGTCGCAGACTTTGTAAAGAATATGAAAAAAATGGAGGCGTTATCCTTCAACATGGTATTTATCTACGCCAAATACGTACCATCTACAACTTTTAGTCTAACTTCCTGGTACGTGACGTTCAAGGTTCTCAGTGTTGTATAGTAACGAAGTACAAATACTTCACTACTTTACTTAAGTATATTTTGGAGTACTTCATACTTTCCTGGAGTATGAAAATTTTTGATGACTTTCACTTTTACTTCACTATATTTCCGAACTTAATTGCGTACTTTTACTCCGATACATTTTCAATGTGTGGTTTAGTTACTCGTTACAAAAAAGCGAGAGAGAGAAACGCAAGTGTTTTGATCCCACCTACTGATTAGCAAGTAGCAAGCAGGCTACCGAACAAAGTCCGTAGCCTACTTGCCTGGGCTTGTTCATCACCACCAATAGGATACTTCTTCTTCTTCTTCTTTTCTATTATGGCGGATCACAAGCAACTTTAAGGTGCATACCGCCACCTACTGTACATGAGTGTGTAGAAGCATTACTTCATATCTATTAAATTCTACTTTTTAATTTTGTATTCTTAAGATAAATAAACAATGCTTTCCTTAATTTGTGAATATCTGTTATGTTTCCTTCATTTCCTAATATACCTTTAAGATTCCATTCATGCCCCATATTTCTAACTATTCTCTTTAATTCTTCCCTTTCGAGTTCATTTGACTTACAGTTCATCAATATGTGTTCTACATTTTCTTTCTCTCCACATCTCTCACATTTATCATTATTTTTCCTCCCTATTTTATAAAGCATGTCATTTAAGTAGGTATGACCTACTCTTAATCTACTAATTATTATTTCTTCTCTTCTGTTTCGTTCATTAATGCTTCGAATTCAAACTGACTTTTGTACTTCATATAATCTTCTTCCTTTCTTATCTTCATTCCACATTTTTTGCCATTTCTTGATTTCTTTACTTTTAATTAGGATACACCTGTTTCGCTTCTCCCATTAAACACAAAGCAAGTCTCGCAATCAGTAGCAGTCACATGGAAATTCTATCTTACAAAAACTCCCCGTCCAACTTGAAGAAACACATCGAGGTAACTTCTTATGAAATGGTTATAATCCTCCTGTTTCAGTAACTATAGCTTGGTCACTAGGCACTACTGTATTGTGAAATCTTGACCATAAATGAACTTTGTTTGGCATTGTTTCAGTTCCACACGTGGTGTATTTAGCTTAGGCCTAATGTTGACTGTAGCAGGCTACCTAGACTCCTCTGTTCAAGGGGGGACAGAAGCCATAGCGATAGCAATTTAGACTAAATTTAGCGAATATAGGAAAGGCATGCAAGTTCAAAACCAGGTTTACAGATGCCAATAAGCTGCATTTCCCTCCCAATTCTTTTTTTCTTTTGCATAATGACCAGTTGTGTGCACCACCTACTGACTGTAGGATTGACTGATTCACTGATTTGTGAAGTAGAGTAATCGTAACAGCTCTTTTTCTTCATGTTGGCCGCATTTTCTGTACTATTTATTTTTCTCATTTTCAGCACTGACCTTACTTGAAGGGAAAACTTAAGGCTTACAAAAACTTTGTATTTTCTGTCCTGGAGGGTATACTAAGAAGCTGGTTCAGTTGTAAAGCAGGTTAAGTTAACCTTGTGCTATAGGTAAAGCACCTAATTTTCTTAACTAAATGATGCCTGCAGGTATATCTATTAGCAGGTTTAATTTTGCCTGCACTTGGTTGGGTACATTATTTTAAGTGTATTTGACAAGTTTACCAAAATATAAAAAATGTCATTCAAACTGCATTTGCTTTGTTTTACTTTTTACTTGTACTTTTCATTACATTACTTGAGTACATCCATTTTTACAGTAATTTCCATACTTAAGTACAAGAAGTTTCAAATACTTTAAGACTTTTACTCAAGTAACATTTCAGTCAGTGACTTCGACTTTTACCAAAGTCATATTTTGGAGAGGTACTTGTACTTTTACTTGACTCTGAGATTTCAGTACTTTATACAACATTCATCCCTAATTTGTCTGTTGTGTTTCTTGGTCGTCATAATGCTGTTTGTTCACTACTGATCTCTAGCAAAACTGCTGGAGTTACGACTGACATTGAACTACACACAGATGGAAGTTGCTTCCTAATTGAGTTGCCTTGGATTTTTTTTTTTTTCCCCGAGTTACCGTCGCAGACTTTGTAAAGAATATGAAAAAAATGGAGGTGTTATCCTTCAACATGGTATTTATCTACGCCAAATACGTACCATCTACAACTTTTAGTCTAACTTCCTGGTACGTGACGTTCCAGGTTCTCGCCATTCCACAGAGGTAGCTCCCAGCATCGGCTTTCCTCAGCCGGTTTATTGTGACAGTGAAGGCCCCGCCGTCTCCTCCATTGGACTCCATGCTGTATCTCCCGTCCCGTGTCACGGCAGAGCTCGTCATCTCCATCTGAATGATGGCGTTTTCGCCGGAGCAGACGCCTTTGCAGAAATGCGCGCTGTGGAGCTCAGAAACGTTGACTGGAGACCAGCTGCTGAAGCAGTGGATGGAGACGTTTCCTCCAACATGGCCGCTCGCCTCCAGAACCTCTGGGGCGTCCAGACTCACAACTGCAGGGTGAAACGAAGGCTGCTTGAAGATTAATCATTATTTTTAGCTAACTTTAATGCACAGAAGGTATTGTGTGGACATAGGAATTGTGATTTTTGTTTATTGAGAGTAATTTAAGGTTCGCCTGGAAACGTAATTTTGTCATGTACATGTCTGTCATCCCAATAAATTAGTGTAACACTACGATGTGGGGCTAAATATGTATTACCACAAAATAGGAGGTCGTGGGTGGAGAAAGAGTAGAACACTGAGATGGAATAGAGCAGCTGTCCAGCCTTTTATTCAACTTTCATTTTAACAGAACAGAACCCTTCTCGGAACCTGATAAAAAAAATTTTTTTAAAAACGAAGGAGGAAACGGCTCCTCTGAAACTCCTTTTCTATAAATCAACTGCAGTAACTCATCTTGCATCAGTAATTTTACATTCATTGAAATGTAAAAATCAATAATCTTACATTGGTGTAATCAAAATGTCAAATTATTCAATGACTTAATTAAAATGTTGATTTGTGTTTTGTTTCTGTTAGTTTAATCATCATGGCTCACAGCCAAATCCAGTTTCTCAGAAAAATATTACGCAAGACCAACAAGAAGGAATTTTTGATACAGAAATGTTATGTAAAGGCCAACACAGTCATGGGGAAGACTGCTGACTTGACCGTTGTCCAGCAGCCAGCCATTGACGCACTCCACAAGCAGGGTAAGCAACAAATGGTCAATGTTAAAGGAACTCACCAAAATATATAACCACAACATTGAGTGGAAGGAAAATCTGTAGTGAAGAGAAGTTCTCAAGAAACATATAACTGCAGACCATTGTTGAGCAAAGAACTGGATTTGGAAAACAAGGTCCCAGAATCAGGTGGAAGAGTTTAGAGGCAAGATGGTTGAGGTCGTTGGCTCAACCGAATGTTGGTTCAAGTCAAAAGCCAGCACAGCAGTCTGCAAGTCAATGATGGGTACTTCGTGCTTCGTCAGCAGAGAGATCCTTTCTCTTTCCCATATTGCTTGAAACCTGTGGCCTGCTTAATAATGTGGAACATCCTTCTTAAGTAGATTTCCTTTAATTGAGCTCACCAGACAAACTAATCAACCCAGCTCTCTGAAATTAATTATAGTGATTCAAAGAGCCCTGACACACACAATACCATCTATAAATTTAATAGCACAACAACAAATTTGATCTTTATGACACTTTAATCCAATTTGTATAATAATTTGGAACACGGTGTACAGTGGCTCATTCTATAGTAGTCAAATATTGTTTATACCCATGGAAAAAGTAGATGCAAACTTTTTTTTTATTTAACCAAGAAGCTTTTTCTGATACAAAAGGGGTATGAGTGGTATTTTCCAAGCACTGGAAATTAATAATTGCAAATTTTCCTCTCTTTTTTTTTTTAAGTGATAGTACTATAAAAATAGGCATTTATTTTTTATGTCAAATTTTGTGAGACACAAACAAGGAAACAAGAGAATAGAAAGCACAAGTTTTCAAAAATAGACAAGAATTAAGATAAAGAAAGGACCGTAACGAAAGACTGCCAGGAAAAGGATTTAAAGTACTGAATTGTTATGCAACATAAAATTTCACGGTGGATATTTAATTCTAAATTTAAATTGCATTCAAACTTATTTTACTTTATGATATCTATGTAACTAGAGTCTTCTTCAGTTAGGATCAAACACGTTAGCTGAAGTTTATGCCAAAGCGATTTCAGTATAAAATATTCTAAGCATTGCAAAATCTTCCTCCTCCCAGTACAAGAATATGGAAAAATCAAAATATCAACTCTTTCAAATACAAACTGAGCAATAAACTTACCAGAGAAGCAACAGAAAGTGAAGAGGAGAGACCTCATTCTTTGATTCCAAGTAAAAAGAAGGAACTTCATTTTCTACTGCTAATCTGATTTACTGCCATAAGGCAGGAGCGCCTTAAAGAGGAAAGCAACGCTGCGCTCAAACAATTCTGCAGCAAATGATTACAGCGGCTCGTCTCCAGTTTGCCTCAGCGTAAAAAAAAAAAAAGGCATCATTCTGATGTACCAGGCCTCTATTTATTCCTAATAGCAAACATACAGCGTGCGGTAGTTCTTCCCATCACTTTCACTCGGTATTGAAGAACCAGCTCATGACTGTGGTGGGCTATAAAGTCGTCAGTGTTCGTGCCGAGCTCCCCCAGCCATTTGTGTGCCTCCAAAAGTCTAGAGCCCATTACGCTGGAGGCCATCAGACTCAATAAGTGGTCTGTCTGCAGACTGTGTCACGGGTATCTGAGGGCAACCTGAGGTCTATTTGTTTCAACCATGATGGCCCCGTTGAAACCGCACACAGACACTGGGAGATCAGGCTCCTCACCAAAAAGTATCAAACGACTTCAAGGAAGTGACCACACGCAAGATGAGCTCAATGTCATGTAGCTTTAGTAGAGGGGATGTCAGTTCTGTCTTATGACATATTTGGCCCTGTACCAACTCAGGAATAATTTAGGATCCGACTTTAATTAAGTAACAGACGTTTTTTTGACAAATGCTGGTAAAAAAAAAAAAAAAGTTGGCAGGAAATTTTGCCCAACGTTCTTGCCACGGCATCGAAAAGGTCAGCAAGACCGTTAAAAGAAAAGAATGAGGTAATTCACAGTAAAGCTGCAAGAACAAAAATGTTGGCACTTGTATAACAGTGAGTTTTATTTTTTTTTTAAAACCTTGCTACCGCCATTTTCTGTGTGCAGGACGATAAAGTACGTAAACTAAATTTCTTGGCGAGAAAAACGTTCGGAACAGATCGACTTAAACTAGCACCAAGTACAACTACCCAGTATGACCCAGTTTTCTCCCCTGCGTTTCATGACATAAATGGTGACGATTTTGGTTCAAATTAGTGTGGGAGAATTACACAGCTGCTTCTGATTGGTCGGCCTCACATCCACTATGAAAATTTGCCCTTCCACCACATCCCAGAGATATGCTCTGTTGAGATCTGGTGACTCCAGATAAGAGACCGCTGGAGCACAGCGAACTCGTTGTCTTGTTCGAGAAACCACTTCGAGATGATTTGAGCTTTCTGACATGGTGCTCTGTCCAGCAGGAAGGAGACATGAAAAATGGCTAGGGTCACAGAGGTCAACAAAAACACTCAGGTAGGCTGTGGAGTTGAAACGATTCTCAACAGGTACCAAGACGTCCTGACGTTTTACAGGAAAATATCCCCAACGTGCAGGGGCGCCGCCAGGAATTTTGGGCCCCATGACAAAAAATTTAATTGGGCCCCTCCTGCGCACCTTCTGTTACAGTTTTTTTGAGTCTATCTAACCCATCAAAAGCATCACAATTTCAAAGGCTTGCAACTTGCTTTCTTTGGTCCAATACTGATACTAGCGCAATATTTACAGCTAGTGAATTTTAAATGCAACAGTCTGCATACACTATGCAAATAGGTTGCTTAATTCTTTATTATTATTAGTTTTAGCTTACTGAAATGTCTCTCCCCACCAGCCACAGTCATAGGCAACATGCAAAAGATACATAAAGCAATCCAAACTCCTCAAAAATGCAACGAAGTTGCATTTTATTCAAGCTGCAGTATATAACTTTAAATTAAAAATATGTTTCTATGTTTATTTGTTAAAGCTGTCACCATGTTGTGTATTACCATCTGGACTGACATGAGGCTATTTTTTGTTATCTTCTTATAAAGATTGTTTGAATTTCTGTCAGTAATACATAGATTTTTTGTTGTGTAATTCTAAAAAGAGCAGAGAGACAGGAAAAACCGATAGATTTCCTGGAATTATGCTAACTATGTTGTCATTGAACACAGTGTTGCTTACCTTTACCGTCACTGGGACGGGAGGAAAGGACGCAGGGGGTTAGAGCTGCTGCTGACTGACTCATCTGTTGTTCAGTGTGATAAATGGTACTGGGACAAGTATGTTGGTAGATTTGTTCCTTCATTCATTAAATCAGTGCTTCTCAATTCCAGTCCTCAGCCCCCCTGCCCTGCATGTTTTAGATGTGCCTCTATTCCAGAACAGCTGATTGAAATGATTGCATGCCAGTCAAGTGCTGCAGAAACCTGTTGATCAGCCACAGATTCAATCCAGGTGAGTGGCAGAAGGGAAACACCTAAAACATGCAGGGCAGGGGGGCCTGAGCACTGCATTGAATGAAATGGAGACAAACAGTAGTCTGTAGCTAAGCGAGGGGTAACATTTAATTTTACTGCTAAAACATATTTTAAAAACATGATATTCTTAATTTTATTATTAACAGGGCCCTCAATTTTTTTCTATTTCTATAAGCCTCCCCTCCCCCCACAAAAACTGTTTTGTGGGGGGCCCCCTGTCCGCCAGGGGCCCTTGAAATTGTCCTAACTTCCCCCCCCCCGTACGGCACCCCTGCCTATATGACTATCTCACCCCCAGGATAAACCATTGAGGCAGGAAGGACTCATATTTTTATGTTGTTTACTCCAATTGTTTATAATTTATCATGATAAATTTCTCGTCACAATAAGAATTTTGATGTATCGTTTCCACGATAAATTCCAATTAATGATTTTCAAAAGCCCCAACTTGTCCATATTGTCAGGATTGCTAGTGTTTCCATTTTCTCCACTGTTTGTTAAATGAAAATATCAATACATTTGAAAATATTAAATTAATTTAGCATGTGCAGCTTAGTGATATGAATCACTCTTCCTTATGTTTATGGTGTCCTCAAGAAGCATTTTACAAAGTTAGTATTTTTCAAGACCATTGTCTTTGTTTCTGGGGGAGTGATTGCTGTGTAACACAGTCACCTAAAAAGAAGTGATCATTCTTACTTTTTTTATTTTCTCAATAGTACCACAAAATATTGTGATAAATCTTTAAGTCCATATAAAACTTAACTCCATCTCGTGTTATTTGTAAGAGAAACATCGTATTTAACAGAAATAATGGAAGCATTCTTTGTTGTGGTTAATTGAGTTACTCAAATTTAATTTTCAAAGCTTGTTTAATATGACACTTCATGGAAGAGCAAGATGAGGAAGTCGCCTGAAGAAACCATTTGATTTCAAACACCTACAAACCGTCTCATAGAAACATACAAGAGACATTGGGTGTAAACAGAACCATTTTCCTTTTTATTGTTCTTAATGCAGCATTATTCAGAAGACAACAATATTTCATCTCGGTGTCATTCTTCAGAGCGTGACCTGCTATTGTTAGTAAAATAAGCCGTTTTTCTACACTTACGATGTATCAAATACATCTGTGTAAACCATCCACTGCAAACCTGGATGCTTAAACTTCATACAAAAAAATAAAGGTTTCTCGATGAAAACTGTTACAGACAAAAGAGTCTGTAGAATAGTGGCACATGTAGTCTCTCATGTATTGCACAGTTTTCATGAAAAATATAAACTCACTTAGTAGACCAAACACCACACCACATTGGAAACATATTTACAGTCAAGCTTCTGAAAAGCAGCACTCGTTCAAAAGTCTGTATTTACACTACTGAGGACCGTGTGACATTCGGGGCAATCCAACCCCAGGAGTGTCGCTCTTGGCGTCAAGTCTAACTTGTGAACGTCCGTGTTATAATTCACGGGTAAAAAGATGGCGGCCCAAGTGGGAGTTCAGCGGTCGTGTTCACGATCGCGGAAGAACCTGAGCGATGGTGTCCCGAGCGTTCTTACTCAGCCGCTCCGGGAACTTCACCTCGAACTCCACGATCAGGTCTCCTCGGCGATCGGGTCGCTTGGGGTAGGGCAGCCCCTCCCCGCTCACCCGTCGCTTCATCCCCGGCTGTACGACGTCCGTGGACGTAACGGTCACCGTCCTGCCATCCAGAGTGGGCGCCTGGACCGTGCAGCCACATAAGGCCTGATGGAGCAAGAAGAGCAAAGAACGCTTAGCGACGTGATTCACCACAACACCGTTTAAAACAGCTTTGAGTCAAAGTGTGGGTTATGGAGGGATTATTGGTCGATGCCTCGCTGCGTCGCCTGCAAGAAGCTAGCAAGAATACAATATTATAGCTATTTACAATTAGGCTAATAAAATGATTTACAACTTGCAGCCAGCACAGATCAAATCTCTCCGCCTGGTGCTAATCCTGCTCACATCTCTGCGCTGCTTCCCGTTCGGCCTGCTGCACCTTTAATTTCTGATGGCTTAGTTTTTCACCTGTCTTGACGGCTGCAGGTACGTGTCAACTTTTCAGCTAATTGTGACCAAAATACAAAGAAATGACCGTATCTCATTTGTCCTTTACATGATAAATATGAAATATGCTTTTTTTTTGTCTACAACCAAATAATCCCTCTAAATTAGAAGTTTCAAGTAATCCCGACTTACGTCGCGTAGTGAGACCTTGGCGGTGTAAACGACGTCGGAGCCGTCCCGCTTGAACACGGGATGCGGTTTGTCCTTCAGCACGAACACCACGTCCGCTGGAATGTTCCTCGGCGTCTCGTCCCCTTCTTTGGCGAATGTGATCTTGGTGCCCTCTTTCCAGCCTTTCTTTATCTGCACCTCCAGGATTTTCTCCTCCGTCCTCGTCGTTCGGCCGTCGGGGCTGAGCCTTTTCCGGGAGATCTTCATCTTTTTCGTGCAACCTTGCAGCACTTCTTCTAGTGACACATTGAGGTCGTGAACCACGGGTGGGTCCTGCTGCTTCTTCACGACGCTAGTGTGACCGCCCATTCCTCCCATGCCGGGGTTGAAGGAGCGCGAGAAGCCGCCCATGCCTCCGGGACCCATTCCACGACCGGCCATCCCGAATTGGGCAAACGGGTCGTCAGTGTCCATGTTTTCGTCCATGCCGCCGTTACGAGCGCCGAAGAACTGCTCAAAGGGGTTACGGCCGCCGAAAAACTCTGCGAAGATGGCATGAGGGTCTCCATGGAAGGTGTAGCTGTAGGTGCCAGGTCCGCTGCCCCCTGTTGGTCCTCCTCCGCCACCACCACCTTTCAGACCTAAATACAGGAGAAGAGGTTAACATTTCGCAATACTAATTTTGGGATGCTTAAGTGTAATTGCTGATTGCACAGGTGACATCGGTCTCAAAATTACAGGAAATAATGACTAATAAAACTAGCCTTGGTTTGGATTTTATAAAAAGGTCATAGATATTGCACCATCGAGATCATTTAAACAAAGGCAATGAAACAGCAATTCAGCAGAATTGCTAATAATACATTTTCAGTAGGGTTATTCTGCATTAACGTGGATTAAAGAAAAATTAGTTAAAAGCAGTGTTTGCAAAACCTTAACAAAAGTAAGGAGAATTTTGATGTTCTACACCTGCATATTCTTGAATTGGTTGGGGAGCTGAGACAATACAGAATACAAAAACGATGTTTGCAATACTTTTCGTATTATTCATTAAAGTACATCCTGTTTATCCAACATGCCCTCTGGACACATGAGTATTTGTGTTAATATTTAGAGTTATGATGAGGCACTGTTAATTAAAAACAGCTTTCCTGAATAAATAACAGCGGCTGAAAGGTAATTTCAATGCAATAAACTGCACTAAAGTAAATCTGTATTGTTTTAGTTCTTTTTATGTGTAAAATTATTATGCTCATTTTCCTTTGTCTTTTTTCTGTTCTAATCATAAAAGGTACTAGAAATCATTTTTAACTATTCATTGTGTTAATGAACGTGAATGGGCTTTTTTTTCTATTAGTTTTATTGAAGATTGCTAGTTATTTTTTATCCATCGTTTGCCATATTTGGCTTGATTGTAGATTGCATTCTTGTTTCTATGTTTCATTCTACTGTATGAAAACTTTTCTATAAATATATCCTGACTCACTGTAAGCAGACAGCTCCGTGCCCACCATGTGGCTAAAAGCAATAACTAGTTGTGTGATCTGAAAGTTGTCCAGCCCCTCTCACAACAAAATGTGTCCTCTCACACCAGTGTGAGAGCATTTTGCAGGTTTACGTCTAATGCGTGTTTTATAAAAACAAAAACTTGATGTAACCATGGCAACACACCACACAGGAAGCAAACGTTTGACCATTATTTTTTTTTACTGTTTCTGTTTAAGTCAGTCGCGGTGTAGCGAGCACTTGAATTAAAGAATGTGCTAATCGGGTCACGGCTCTTTGCTAGTCATTTTGTTTTGGCAGAACTGTAAGTGAACTAACTGCAGGCTACTTACCATCAGTAGCATCTTCTTGACAACAATGTGGCTAAAACCGCCTCTTCCTGCAAATACACGGAGCCCTCCAGTAGCGCTGCTATTATTAGTCGGGCCACATTCCCGTTAGGATTCCAGCCGATTTATTATGGAAACAGGTCTGGGTTTGTCCTGTTAAGCAGGGCCTCGGCTTTTAGTTAGCCGTGAAGGTAAAACTCTCGATGAAGGACGAACACGGCTCAAAGCGCCATGACACAAACAGATTACCATTAATCACCGTTTGTCACTAAAATACTAACATTTGCTTCGGCTGACACGTCAACCAAGATGTTTAATAAAGTTATTCTAACATAGCAGGGATTACCGAGCGGACTACATGTTCAAGATGACGCTTACCTTCTTCTCCAAAACGATCATATATGTCTTTCTTCTTTGGGTCACTCAAAACGTCGTATGCTTCTGCGATTTCTTTGAATTTCTCCTCCGCTCCAGGGGATTTGTTCTTGTCGGGGTGGTACCGCAAAGCCTGCTTACGATAAGCTTTTTTTATATCATCCTCTGAAGCTCCTTTCTTAATTCCCAAAATGTCGTAGTAGTCCTTGCCCATCTTGGTTTAAATGTTCCCCCGAAAGTTGTCTGTCCTCGTCGGCCCCTGCTCGGTCGTCCGTCTCTACTCGGGCTGCCGCCGGAGTTCTGAACGTACTCTATATAAACAGCGCAGAAACTTCCAGACTGTTCCACACGCAGCCAGAATCAGCTCCCGCTGTGACGCCACAAGTAAAGCCACGCCCATCGGGAAACGTTAACTCCCATGGTGCTTTCACGTGCTCTAGGAGATTTTTTTTTTTTAAATTTAATTACGGTATTTTTTTTTAACAACGTCATAATTTAAACGATTCTCAAACTTTTCACAAGACGTTCCACTACCGCAAGCTTTACAGACTTTCTGGTATAGCAGTAAAGCAGAACTTAGACTTTTTTTTTTGTTTTATGGGAAATTTAATATTACAATCTCTTGTGGTGGCATGTTGCCTTGGTGTTTGAATGTACAGAAATAAATACACTATTATTAGTCTAATGTCAGTTTATATCAGAGTAGTAAGATCTAGCTAATCTTAATAGTTTTCAAACTTGGAACTGATTAGGTGTGATTTGACATCATTCGCTAATCGAAGTTCAAATCTCGGAGGTAAATGGAAAGCAGCATAACATATGCAGCACGTGCGCCTGGAGTACTACATCACAGTTCATTTTTGTATTTACTATATTACAATTAATTATGATGCCAATTTCTTGAGTACAACTAAAGACAGCCCAAATACCAAATATCATTGTAACACATTTTGATAACCATGATCTTAATAAACACCACAGACTTTGGCCTTTTTTATATACATGAAACTAAATGATATCATTGATTCTGATGATTATCATTTTAAGGGGGGGGGGGGGGGGGGCATCTTAAACCATCATCATTAGCAACCTTCAACAGAGCAGAAATGTCTTTTGTACAACTCATTTGTACATAAAGGTCCTTTTGCTTCACCTCGGGCGTGGCTCATACCAAAACCAACTCTGCAGAAGCATGTCTGACATGTCAGGAACAAGTTGAAGGTACACAGAAGCTGTCGGTGAATACCATTTTTTTGAAGATTCGTCTTTAAATTTCTGTGGATTTAAAGCTGGGGTGTGTACATTTTATATCACACACAATTTATAAAAAATGTTTCTTACATATGTTTTAATTGGCGCCACGTGGTGACAGGTGAGTGATAATCTGTGAAAAGACTGAGCTACTCCACCTCCTCCCAATGCTGCTCCAACCAATCAGAGCCAGGAGGCGGATCTTGGTGCAATCTCATGTATGTGCTCCTAAAGGTGCTAATGGCAGAGGAGCAACTTACTGTTCCAAGAAAACCATTTATCAGTCATCTTCGGTGACCATGCTGAGCATTCATGGCAGGCAACCAGCTGCACAGCAGAGACAAAGGGGGAGGCTCTGAGCAGCATATACACAAGTTTGATTGACAGTGCTAAGATCACCTCCTGGCTCTGAATTTAATTTATAACATTTACATTGCCCACCTTTAAGGAAAGTAATCCCTTGTCAGGTCAAATATATTGGGGAAGGAAATTCCCTTTTTTTCTTGGGAGATTATCAGATACTTATCAGCAAAAAACCTTTCTAATTTTCACTTCCAATTGATATATTTAAAAGTGGAAGTTATGGAAGTAGGTGTCATTGTATCTGGTCTTTTTGAGGATTACATTGTGAGCTTTTTCATTCTCTTATTTTATTTAAATAACATTGAACTTTATTTGTGAAACACTTTATGCGGGGGGGTATTGTACATGAACTGACATTTAACAGTAACAAGCAATTTGAAGGACGAAATTACCAACAGGAACAGTGAATACGCCAAAAATAATAATTTATCACAGTAAAATCCGAGCCAACCCAAAGTAAATCCTATTATGTCTCGTTAAGGCATCGCCTTTCCATTTGCTCAAATCTCATTGGCTACAATCGACAGTGTGGGCGTGTTCGCCTGACTTATGCTAGCCGTGATAGGCTGTCGTGAGCGTGTGGGGTCCGCCCATGACGTCCTCAGCCGCCGCATGTTTATACGCTGATTGGTCGTTGACCTGTCACTCATTCGAGATATTAAGGAAGAGCCATTGCCAAGATGAAGCACTACGAGGTAAGTGGTGTCCATTCATTGTTAAACAACACTTGTTTGGGACTAAATTGAACAAACCTAGCTAGTTCTTAGCCTTAGCGTTACCTCTGTGTTTGGAAACCTCAGTAATTAGGTACCGATATGTTACCGTAAGCGGTGAAGCTTAGCCCGGTTAAAACCGTCTATGATGGGTCTGAAACGATTTGTGGCCTGTTTCTTTTAGCATAAATCGTCTTAAAACCTTGTGCACCATTAACAGAGTGTTTTTCAACCTGGAACCCCTGAATTTAATGGGGCATTTGAGCTTAACCGAGGAAAAGGTTTGTGCAGGAAAAGGTTTAACAGCATCGCCATCTCTGGCTGGGATGATTCATGGCGCTCCTTATCTTGCTCAGTCTTACCCAAGAATGGAGGTGAAAAGTCAAGAACACCACCTCGGCCCTTTTCCATAAATCTACATTATCTGCGCGATTTACATGTAATCTATATTCCAAACTTTTTCCAATCATTTCAGCTAAAAAGGTTAGTTATCTAATCTCCCCCTGTTTAATGAAGAACATACATGTAAGCTGGTTCAAAATGTAAATTTTACTAATTTATTACTAAAATGATAAAACAAATCTTTGTCATAAGCTCTAGAGAAGGTTTCAGGACTAGCAGAATAACACCAGCCCACAGGTGTATCAACACCCAAAACCCATCAGACAGGATCTGGAGTAGTTTGGCAGAAACTGACACAACTACTGGTTGGTCTGCTCCCTTTTCTTTCAGTGGACAAATCTGGATTTTTGGCACCTGTAAGAAAAGCAGTATTCAGTTGTAGCTGCAGCGTACACACAGTTTATTCCTATATGAAAGCAGTACATTGCACCTAAATAAAGGGATAACAGTGAAATTAATTTGCACAGGAACATTACAAGACGACGAATACAACAAGATCTGCGCCGCAGTTTAATGTTGGTTAGATTTATTTGCACATACATCAATCAGGAACAACGTAACATCTGAAGGAGAAGTGATGGTTACTGATTACCACTCCATTGCACTTGTTAGATGGGCTACATTAATGCTTGATCGTGGCAACTCTGTCAAGGATTGCTGAATGCAGCCTTGTAAATTAATACGAAGTTCATTATATGTAACAGTTTATCTGTGACTCCTCTAAACAGTCTCTGACTGTTTTGTCTTTGAAATAGTTTAACTTTTAATGGGTCAAGCGGAGCTGACGTTGCTGTTTTTATTTATCTCTACTCTATTTTTCCATTTTTAAAAAAATGTCTTCAAAAATACATATATGTTTAAATTCTGTGCCTGATTTGCAAACATGAAACAGAGGGATAAGGGCATGTACTTTTTAAAATACGTTTCACTCAGAAATAAGAAAAATAGGGGTAAGCGTGAGGCAGAATGATGATTTTTATAACTATATACACAATTCCTGAAAAAAAGCGAAAAATATATATGGTTATCTACTGGTATGCAGTGGTTTAAGAGGGGGGAAGTTATTAAAAAGGGACTAAATAGTGAATAGTAATGAGAGTGCTGATTGGCAAAAGACATGATTTTGCCAGAACCTCAAAAGTATTTCCATTAGTTATGCTGATTGTTGATGCATTATGGACCTAATGAAGTTTGAGCTTTCAGGATGGAGGCGTTTAGTGAACAGGAAAAAGATTAGATTTTTCAGTATTTCACCTACCGATCATCTGAAAATTGGTGGATTTTGAAATCTAATTAAGTGCAACATTATCATAAATGCTAATGATAATGCTATACATTATCAAGTATTTTTTAAGGAACACCCTAAAACAGATATTAAATCTTACATCATTTACTATTTGCTTTGATATTATCAAAGCTAGATGACTGTGCAAGTGTAATTACACTAAATTATTTGTTAAATTAATACTTGTTAAAGTTTTCAGACTACTTTAGAGCAGAATCTTTAATTTCAGTCAATTATCAATGTGGCTGATTTATTACTCACAAAATCATGTTTTGTCATTTTTAGAGATAGCAGAGAGAAATGTGTTGCAGTGACTCCCCTGGCCAACAGGATACAGTATGTCTACACTTGTACGAAGCACATTATCTCTACACTTCTCTGCAATATCAGTTTTAAAATAAACGCCAGGTTTTACCTCAGAGCAAAGCTATAAATCCAGTTGCTGAACCGTCGACATCCGCTGTAGCGATTAAAACTGAATTCTCCGTGCTTCGTCCTCGTGCCCGCAGAGTGCATTAGCAGCTCCGACTGTCAGTGTGACAGGTTTTATTTGGCTGAGACGAGGGAGCTGAGGGGGGAGGTACGGCAGAGTTGGCCCAAAGACAGGAACGGGGTTGTTGCCCCAAAGTCACAGCTGTGGTGTCGTGTGTCCTGCTTGATTATGTGTGCCTCTTTATTTATTGTAGGCAAATAGATAAATAAAATACTGATTTGAAAAGCTAAGGATTCTCATTTAATAAAAATGACGTATGAAAATAATTCAACGAACGTCCTGGTTCGTTGAATTATCACAGTGGTGATAATACATCGTCCTGGTCTGTCAATTGGTTGTAACTGAGGGTGGACTGATTACAACTCTGTGGCCAGTCACTGACCTTTAAAAGGACATAGAGATTCCAATTTGGTTGATACCAATTTAAAAAAAATAATAATACAAAGTTTTTTGTTTAAATAACATATAGCGACAAAGTTGCTAAGTTGGAAACAGTGGGGTGACTATCGTTAACTGCGCATGTGCAGACAGGATCTGGTTGGCGGGTCTGTCGAGATCGGTATGGACTGAGTGCCAATCTTTCAAATTTAAGAAAATCAGGGCTGATTGTAGCGGTGCACCAATTTATCGGCTAGCCGATTTATCTGTCGATTTCCTTAATGTTGGGAGATCAGTGATCAGCCGATACTTATATTGAGAACTTTGTCCCCTGATCGTATCTACCTCAGCAAAGGCCTAAATTTCAGCCACTGTCCTCTTCTGCTTCCCTTGAGAGAGGTTTGACTGACGGACCGGCCCACCAGGTCACGTCTGCACGTTTCTAGTTAACAATAGCCACCCCACTGTTGCCAACTCAGCAACTTTATTGCTATATTTAGCAACACTTCAGACAAAGGAATTAAAATCGGCCAGAATTGGAATCGATGCACCCCTAGCCAATTCATTGGTGCCGTCCTAGTTGTAACACTAAAGCAGTTTATGAGGAAGTTCAACAAGATTTTAATGACCCATCCTATAGAAGTTAGTAGGCCTTTCACATTAACAAATTTTGCTGGATGATGAATTGTCCCAACGATAAACGATAATCTTGTTTCAAGACCATTTTCCAGTACTGTGAAAATGGCACAATTGTGCATATTTTCCCTCTGAGAGACCAATAAACTTTAAATTTGTAAAGAAAACTTAACACTGTTACTGGAATATATTTTAAATATAAAAATAAACAAGGAATAAAGTTGAAATAAAAAACACACACAAGGTTGAAACCATAATAAAATGGATTCTGATGTCTCTAGAGTAAAATTGCAGAATGGAAATTGAGTTAATTTAAATTCATTATTTGAGACATTCTTTTATGTTTTTTTTTTTACATTTTGATTTAGTGTAGCATTTTATGTTCTTAAAGTTACCCCAACCATTTACCCTGAGGGAAAGTGGACGGTATCTATTCCAACATTTTCCAAAGAATTGGGAGTTTTATCACTTCACAATGGTGGGAAAAGTTAAACTTTCATGTCAGTGACAGTTTCGAGAAATTTACTTGAGTTTTAAAGTCCAACTCACTATAAAGCCTATTAGAATTTGACGGCACTTAAACCAAGGGAGTGTCTCGGTTGGCCTCTGATAAAACCCATGACTTCACTGTCCAGATCCGTGGAGGGTCAGATGGGAAAAGGCTTGATGGGCAGAGATGTTTATATTTAGCTGTGGAGAAGAAGACGGGGTCAGGCTGGAAGCGCTGTTTGTCGTAATACCTCCCTTCTTTCCTCCCTCTACCCCACAGGTTGAGCTGTCAAAGGTCATAGCTGTCTGTTTTTAGGGAAGAGTTGCATTTCCAAGCACATTCCCTGCATGTCAGGATGGGAGTTGCATGAATTAGAGGTTTCTTTTGTCCAACATGCGTTCACTAATCAATTTGGCTTTGAGGATGCTTGGCATGCCTTTGTATGCAACTGTTCCTGCTCATGTGGACGGCGTCTGCACCGCAAGCGGTCGGGCGGCTGTTAAATAAAGTGAGAGGTGGGCAGAGAGCTGAATGAAGAGGGTGGGGCTGGATGAGGAGGAAGAGGGCGGGGGTTAGAGGGGGAAGCGACAGATTTATTTCCACAGCTGAGCGCCGCTGCACTCTTGTCCTTCTCTCGGCGTGGATCTGGAGAGGTCGGTGCCGATCTGAGGGGAGCAACGGGGGGATAAACTGAGAGCAGGTGGAGCAAAGGAGACATGGATGCCTTGGCGTTAGAAGCCAGCGGGAAAAAGGCGAATAACGCGGCGGGGGCTGCCGTGCCGACGAGTCAAGCCCCGGCAAAACGCAAACCTGCAAAAAAAGCTAAAAAGGCCGTTGTTTTCTTTGAGGTGGAGATACTGGACGCCAAGACCAAGGACAAGCTCTGCTTCCTGGACAAGGTAAGAAGCTCTTCAAGTTCAAGTTTTTATTCGTTTGATTTCATCTTGAGGACACAGCTGGTCATGCTATGATACCTACAACTTTTTAAAAAACCTCTATTGTATAACTATCTCTGTGCAGCATGTGGTCATTTATCACAGTAAAAGGTCTCTGTGTGGGAGATGGGTGTTTTCTGGAACACGAAGCAATGGTCTCTCTCTCTCTGTCTGTCTGTGGGCATGTATCCCAGCCAGTGTATAGGGGACCCCCTCTGGAGTGCCTTTCATTCATGGGACGCTGCTGCATGCTGCGTTTAGTTATCCCGATGACGGCCAAAGGAACACAACACATTTACAAAGAATCATTTGATGATTTAGGTCTTGTCTGTTGTATTTGGATGGAGCTGACCTTTATACAAGAAGTACGCCATTGTTGAAAGTAAACCCCAAGAATTCCCATTCGCAGTTGGCCAGAAACCATCTTGGGAAGACGTAAACATAAGGTGTTCTGGCCAGACCAAAGCTAAACTAAACATTCTTCCCCCACATGCAGTAAACAAGATGTGCACCTGGAACACCCCATCCCCAAAGTTATATATAGTGGGGATTTGTTTAAGTAGGAACAAGGTTTTGTTCTAAAAGCAGGACAGGCCTAGAAAAAAACTTATCAGGGACTTTAGACCGGGGTGGATGTTCACCTTCCAACAAGACACCACATCCAGCATAGCTGCTAATAGTTTTTATCACAGCAAATTCATGTGTTAAAATAGTCCAGTGAAAGTTAATTTAGAATCTGTGGCAAGATTCAGGAGTCGATGTTCACAGTTCCCTCCAATCTCAGTGAGATTGAGCTGTTTTACAAAGAAGAATGGACAATCGTCGTTCTGTAAAGTACTGACTCATTGAGGTTGTAAACGATATGAAAGTCACACATTTTAGATTATTTTGTTCTTTTGCATGCAATCTTTATGGAAAATATTGAAGTCTGTGTTAGTAACGTGACAATGTGGAAAAGTTCAAATGATTTTAATCTTTATGCAAGGCGATATTTACTCCCATCATGCAAAGCAAAATCAATGGCTTTATTTACCAGCTAATAATGGTGCATAATAGTAAAATGATTTGGAAAGTAGCAGTTGAGAGTTTGTAACCATAGTGCCCCGGTACAATTTGACGTTTTTATATAAAACTGGCTGAATCCTGTTGAATAATAGGATTTTAAAGATTTATAAAACAACGTTGGTGGCAGTAACTGGTTCTGAAAAGTTTTTCTTTTACATTTTTTCTTACTCCACTTACAAAATGTGTAAGTTTTACCTAAAGGAAATAGGTTAATTGTATAGCATGGTTCAAAACAAAGTACTTCACAAAAGATACATTATAAACAGCCACTTATAACAGGGTTCCTATGCAGTCTTTAAAAGTCTGGACAATGTGACATTGTAGTCGACACATTTCAAGGTCTGGAAAAGTAAGGAAAATAACATTGAGGATGGA
This sequence comes from Xiphophorus hellerii, assembly GCF_003331165.1. Lineage (NCBI taxonomy): Eukaryota > Metazoa > Chordata > Actinopteri > Cyprinodontiformes > Poeciliidae > Xiphophorus > Xiphophorus hellerii. Next base: position 23,502,932 of record NC_045676.1, on the reverse strand, counting down.
AAAAATATTTTATTTTCTAGACTTCTTTCTCATTGTTGGTTTTCTAAAGGCCAAAATTCTAATGCGCTTAATAGATTGAGTGGTTTTTACACAGTTTTTTAAAAATGTAAATTACATTCTACATCTTTGATTTGACACATTTCATTTTGATTTTCACAATGCCCGTCAGCATTTTGGTTTTTACCCTACTGACTGAATGCACACTCAATAAAAGATGAAAAAACACCCATTTTACTGCTGTTGGTGGTTTTACAACTTCAAATGAATGCTGTATTTGACCTGTAGTTCTTTTTAAATGGAGTCTAATTAAACCACAGAACTACACATTAAAAGTGATACAATAAACCCCATAATCAGTGATGGTTTTCAGAAACCACAAATATTATTTTTATTATAGTGCCTTAATAAGTAAAAAGTCAAGGTTTCAGAGTGGCCAACGCAAAGCCACAAATCTCAGTCTCTTGAAATATTTGTGGGCAGAGCTGAAGAGATTTGTGTGAGCAAAGCAACACTGAAAATTGACACTGTTGCATCTGTTCTGTCAGAAGAAATGGGCCAAAGTTCCAGCAAATCATTGTGAGACTCTTCTGGAATCAAACTAAAAACATTTCAACCAAATCATCCAGTTTAAAGGCAATCCTACCAGTAAAAGAAATGTATTTAAACTTCTGAACCACAAGAAAGCTGGGGTTCAAAAATTGTAAGAGTCTTTGACTCGTTTTACTTTTGACATTTAAATCTTTAGAGTCACGCAAAAGTTACAAAGTATTCCAAGTTTCATTGCTGTGAATCTCCACAGGCATTTGTGAGATTTCCGCGGACGGATGGAAGGATATCACATTTACATCAGCCATATTCATTTTAATTGGAGACGAGCAGCTTGTTTTACAGATTTATTTACAAGTATCCGTGCTTGGCCCGTAGTTTGTTGTTAATGTGTTAGACGGATTAATTTTTGTTGCTGCTTGTGCTCGGAGACATTTGGTGCATTGATGGTGCATGGATAGAGTTTCACTAACCACACTCTTGGTACCATCAGCCAACATAAACTCTGTTTATTAAAGGCTGCTCCTCTGGACTACAGAGTATGAGGTGCCATCCTGGACAGATTAGACCTGGTTGTCAAGTTAGCAGAGTTTCTATGGTGATAAGAGTCGCAGTCTTATCACTTTGAGGGAGGCAGATTCAAAGATGTGACAGATGCAGATTCGGATGTAGACAGAGGGGCTTTTGGGGTCGACACACTTTCTAGATTAGAGCTAAAGTGACCGGCTGAGTTACAAATAAAACTCAAGCGCAGGAACGTGTCTGGGTCAGTGTCCATGAAAGACGATCCTTCAATCCACGAAGGCTCTAGAATGAAGGCACAATGAGTACGTTTTTAACTTTTCCACTTCCGATGCGATACAGATATCGCAGCTTTGAGTATTGGTCGCTACCGATATTGATCCAATACAATATCGGTCATGGATACTTTTTTAGAAAAGACTTGATCACGTGATATTACTCAGAGAGCAATAGTCAACAACAGCAGGTATGAGAACAACTGACCCATTTACTGTGAACCAATAGGGTCTGTCCTGCTGGATGGCTGCTGGGATGGACTAAATACTGGAGCAGAGTGCTTATTTCGCAGAATTTAGATGCAGGCCGATACAAACCCGATACTCGTTTATTGGCTGATTTTTGACCAATTTCCGGTATCAATATCAGATCGGGATACCTCTAATAGAAAGCCCTTTTCACAGAACCATGTGAATGTATCTTCCAATCAGAACTTATCTGTGAAGAAAGTCCCATATCTCTAGACCTCCATTAGAGCCCTACCCAGCTTTGCCAGTCAAAACACAGCAGGATCTAAGTTGGGCATCGGCCCCAGACCAGCAGTGGAACCCTAGAGGTGGTTTCTGAAATCCAACGGCACCGACGTCATTCTGCTGAAAATACTTGGAGGTCCCGGAGAGGTCACACACAGAAGTTTGAGGGAATTAAAGCAAGATGGCTGAAACATGAGGGGTTTACCACATTCACATAGACATGTACCATGTCTACTGTTCAGGAACTGGGTAATGGTATTTCTGTCTAAGAATATAGCTTGCATCAAGAGTTATGCAGGGAAAATATCTGCACAACCATATGCCTAAGAATATTGATCCACAGTGAAGACAAACAGGACTGTTGTCTGTGTGTGCTCCCTTTGACTTCATGGAATAAAGGACGGGTGTGTTTGTGCGTCCAGAATTTTTGAAACTCTTTAACACCAGCTGTTTGTTAGCCCACATCTTGGAGGTGTTTAAGCGCAGTCGGAGCTAAATTTACCTCTAACCTCCATCATAAATGGAAAGGGGATTATGAACGTCCCCTTTGTGTGGGAATGGATGTCCCTATGTTTATTTACTGTCATGTTATTTGCAGGTCGAGCCAAATGCCACCATCGGAGAGATCAAGTCCATGTTCCACAGGAGCCGTACGTGCCGTTTTCCTGCTCCTTCGACATCTAGCTCTTTGTATTCTGCCTTTACAATGACTGTAAGGTAATTACCTCTCCCGTTTCAGATCCTCAGTGGTACCCAGCCAGACAGTCCATTCGTCTCGATCCCAGTATGTCACTGTTAATTTGATCTAATTGAAGCGGGGCTGGTGGAAGCTTTTCGCTCATTGCGCTGCGTGAATCTTACTTGTTCAGTAATGCAATCGTTTCAGAGGGGAAGTCCCTGAAAGATGAGGACGTCCTGCAGCATCTCCCTGTGGGAACCACGGCAACCTTCTACTTCAGAGACCTGGGAGCTCAGATCAGCTGGGTCACAGTGAGTTCAAAACACAAATTGGCTCTAACAGCTCCGACACGTTCAAAGACACGAGTGAGCGATTGAAATCAGGTGCTTCTGCGCCGAGAGTTCCCGCTGTGAAGGAAAGGTGTTTGGGACTTAAAGAAAAGTCCTTGTGACTTTGATATGGATCTGCTTCCAGGATGTTCTCATGAGCATCATCCATGTTTTATTTTCTTTTTTTCAAAGTTCCCACATTGCTTGTATTCCAGCTCCTCCTGTCAAAGCCAAGGCTTTGTGCTGTCTAATCTGTCATTCCTCGTGTTTTCAGGTGTTCCTGACAGAATACACCGGCCCTCTGGTCATCTATCTGCTGTTCTACTTCCGGGTTCCCTTCATCTACGCACCCAAATATGACTTCACCACCAGTAAACACTGGGTTGTACAGTGAGTGTCCAGTATGTTTTCCCCCATGCCTCATGGGATTAGGAAGAATCCTTTATTTCTCACTCAACCTTTCAAAACATATCTGTACGCAGTACCTGCTGCTGCCACTTGAGGGACATTTCTATCGAGGCTTAGATTTGTTTTTCCGTTTGTTGACATTGGTCCATTTAAATCTAGCATTTCATTTTCTACATTTTAATCAAACAGTGAACTGAACGGATTTAAAGTCTCAACCTTGAGGAGCCTTCTTATATTTCATGTCTTTCTGAGAGCTATGGGGACTAAGAAACTTATTTTGTAGAGTTTTATATATTTAAAAAAAGCTTGTAGAAAGCAGCTGTAGCAGGAATGATCAGCATGATTGTGATGCAGAACAGTGGAGGGGTTGAGTTTATCCAGCTGCAGCCAGGAGATGGAAGGTGGAAAAGTTTGGCTTCAAGAAGCATGAAGAGGGAATATTAATGAAATATGATGTAGAATAAATGAAAAGACAATAATTTGAAATGGTTTGTAAATATCTGGAGTACTGCTGCAACTAACAATTATTTTCTTGATTATTCTATTGATCGTTCTGATGACTATATGGATAAAATTAAATGGGCAAATTCTACAGATTTTTCATTTCACCACTTAAGCCTTTTTTATACAATACTATAAATGCGTTAAAAGATACAAGATAAGCAAATAATTCAGTTTCTTTTTAAATAATAAAATACTAATTGTGTTGCCTAAAATGCAGTAACAGAGCATCCCTTTTGTGAACTGAAATCGGGTGAAGATGAGGAGTTGAGGAGTTTTGGATAAAACACATTTACAGACAAAGACAAATACGGTTTTTATCTTAATACAGTTTTTTCAGCTAATGGCTTTTTTGCGAATCTCTGTACCTCATTTAACGTCCAGTCAGTTTCCTAAATTAGTTAACAATTATTTCAATAATCGCTTCATCACGACGATTAATCTGATTAATCTTTTCGTCCCTAACCCGGAGAGAGTCCAAACGGCCAGATGCCAAGTTGTCATACAAGATGAGGCAGGCAGATGCTGAAGAAAGGCTGTGCTTGTTTCCAGGCAACCTAACATTCAACAACACAGTGAATCATAATGAGATTTAGCGGGTTTGATCTCTTTACATGCAGTGAAGAACATCAGCGCCTCAAGGTGATAGTTCAAGTCAGCTCAAGTACGGACTGCTCTTAATTTGTCCTGGTTTGAGTGATGGGTGTTATCGACTCACGTCTCCTTCTTTCAGTCTCGCCTGTATGTGTCACTCCTTCCACTACGTTAAGAGACTCCTGGAGACCCTGTTTGTCCACCGCTTCTCTCACGGAACGATGCCGTTACGGAACATCTTCAAGGTGGGATTCACTGAAACTCCGTCTGATCTCGTCACAAGTTAACTTCTCCGACACAAGAAAAAAAATTGTGTCGTCGCTTTCAGAATTGCACCTACTATTGGGGCTTTGCAGCATGGATGGCTTATTACATCAACCATCCATTGTATACACCACCCAGTGAGTGTTCATTAACATTGTGGCATATGGTATAGCTACACATGAAGGGGCTGTTTTTGTTTTTCTTATGTTAAATCCTCTTTTTTCAGTATACGGAGAACAGCAGATAAGACTGGCGCTCATCATATTCCTGGTAAGAATCGGTTTCCTCATCGCAGCACTTCTGATTCTAGTCGATACAGTTCTGGTCAGCAGTGGACAACAGGGTCAAATATGCCAACACTTCCTGCAATTTTTTAAAGGAAATGCTTCTTGAAAAGTTGCAACTCAAGCACACACTTGTCATAGCAATCAACAAGCTTCTGGCTTCATTCTGGCTGAAATGCACGTTATTAGATCTTTTACGTTTCCAAGTATGGACCTGACTGGTAGACGGGGTCTACAGACTGGTTGGTCATAGAAGCTTAGGGTGTTTACATGCTGGATAGTCCAGTAGACTCTGTTCAACTGGAACAGTGAATGTTGACCAAAGTTGCAACATTCACTTATGTCAAACGCTCCAAACCCTTTGAAAAACCTGTTTACCTCCTCGCCTGTGGTGTCGCTGCACCAAAAACCACTGAAGAAAACAACACAAAAACCTCAGAAGGAGACATGAGCTTTCTTCCTTCTTCAAGAAATGTACCCAAAAAATGGAATGGTGTCAGATTTTAGTTGTTGTATGATTTCTCTTTTGTCTTTTGCCATTTCTCCCGCTAGTACAAGACTCACAAATTTGTTTTGGTTGTATTTACCCAGAATGCCCTGTGCTATAGTCAGCTTCCTGCTTATACGTTTGAAAACTTGTTGAACTTGTTGGACAGAAATACTTTTATTTAAGAATTTTCTAGTTCATGGAAAGCTTGACCATTGGTGGTTATTGAGTTGGTTTTAAAGACCTTACCTAATTTTCTTTGACATTTAAACAAACACTATGTAACACTATCAGTGCTCTCGATCACAGTTCTGTCAGATCGGGAACTTCTCCATCCACATCGCTCTCCGGAACCTCCGCCCACCAGGTGAACACATCCGTCAGTCGCACAGTGCAGCAATTTAATTTCTTCAGTTAATCTAATTTTACTAAGAGAATTGGATTGGTAAGGAGATTTCAAGTTTCTAATTTCCTCTCTTTTTCGTGTAAATCCAGGATCAAAGACCAGGAAGATTCCCTATCCAACCAAGAACCCCTTCACCTGGATCTTCCTCCTCGTCTCCTGTCCCAACTACACCTATGAGGTAACATGTTCTCGACCTTTTTTCTTTTTTTTGTATCAGAATGCTTGATAAGTGCTCCAAGTCTGCGTGCTCAAAGCAAAACGTAGTAAAATTATATTTGTATTGAATCTCAGTTGTCATTATGCTATTGCAGTTTAAAATAACAGCTTGGATGCAATATTTAGAAGAATAATAGACTTAAGGTTCCATTCATTCACCTTCTGAATGATAATATGAGTTTAGTGATCAGAATCCTAACACTCAGTCAGCCATGTGACAATGTTCCTACACGGTCATGAAATGTCTGCAGTTGAACATTTTCCAAATCTTGAAGATAAACTCACTTATTCTGGAATCAAAAAAACCTGAATTCATCACTTCTTTGACCAATAGATACTGTAGCTGCTTGCCATACAACAAGGAAGCTTATTTAAACCACTCATTTTGCTTGAATAGTCCTGCAAGCAATTCACTGCCATCTAGTGGTCAGACTCATCCCCAACAGGTTCAAGTTTGCCAGTTTGCAAACTTTTTACCCCAATAAATAAATCTGTTGTATTTGTAATTTCTCTAGCAGATTTATCATCAGCTTGATGGCAGAAACTTATTTTCTCCTAATATTTAAATGTAAAAGAACTTGAGGAGTAAGAAGTTGACTTCTGGATTATAAATTGGACACGAGACTCTTCAACATGACTTGGTTCACAAGCAAAATATGGCATAGAAACTATGGATGCACCAATATGGGTCGATGTCAACATCCACTATTAATATTGTTGTTATGCCAATAACTGATGATTACTGATGTCACATGTATATCTAGTTTTTGGACTCCATGCTGCTTACATTACTTCTTTGCATCAGAAACCCAAATCCTGTGCTTCACCAAAATAAGTATTTTCCTTCTTAACCAGTTTTCCTATTTTGATCAATTAAAGATTGGTTAATTTAAATAGAACATTTTATGTATTGGACTCAAACAGATCAGTACGAATTTGTGAATTTATAGGCACAACATGCCTGGAAAACGAACAAACAGCAGCCCATGCCATGTTTCATTGAATTTCCATATTTGGAACTTAATCACATCCAGAGATGTTGCAAAAGTACAATTAAGATTCAGCCTCAAAAAATAGCTGCTTAAGAAAAATATCAAAGTGGGAAAAAGCTTTAATTGTTTACTGTAGATTTGCAGAGCCTAACTTCAGCATGGGCAATGTGAACTCACTTCTTCCTGTTCGGATCTGAATCGCGTGTGTGTGTTATCTGTGACGGCGTTTGTTCCTCCTGCAGCTGGGCTCTTGGCTCGGCTTCACCCTGATGACCCAGTGTCTGCCGGTGGCCTTCTTCACCCTGGTGGGTTTCATGCAGATGACCGTCTGGGCCAAAGGAAAGCACCGCAGCTACCTGAAGGAGTTCCGCGACTACCCGCCGCTCCGCTCGCCCATCCTGCCCTTCGTCCTGTAGATCCATCACCAACTACGAGGACGTCGTCCTTTCTCTAAACCTCACACTGGATTTAGACTGATAGATTCAAAGCTTGATTTCTTGCTTCCCTTCCTGCTTTAAGTTCTTCTTGTGTTGAGTAAAACTGTAAACGACTAGTTTGTTATATATTTTTTTTGTATTGCAGACAAACTGTTCTGTTCTGACTGGTTTACTTTTGAGTTGCGTTCTTCTAAAAACTGCTGTAAAATATGCAAGAGTTCCATTTTTATTGCCTCACGCTGCAGTTTTCTGGTGTTTTTTTAGCTTGGAGCGGCTGGCATTGAAAGCATCTTTGAACTCTCACCTTGAATTGCTTAAGAATCTTAAAATCTGAAACTGACAGAATTGAGTGTTGTCTGAGGTAATTTATAAAAAAAAAATCAAGCTTTTGTTTCTTTGTCTTGTTTCAAATGTTTTTGGGTTAATATCTTTGAATAATGCTGGAACAATGGCAGGCGGTGGCACTTTTCCAAGTAGAAAGTCATGCTGGATTCAATTTCTTATTACTTTTTGGATATTCACACACAGTATTAAAAAAAAGGCTTCGGGTTATATAGAGCTTGATCAATATTGTTTAATGTGAACAACAGCAGGTGTATATATACAAGGAAGCAGAGTCAGAGGATTTTCTCATCATGCAGCTTCTGCCTCGGCCTCAATCCTCTTCTTCCTCAGCCGGAGCCTTCTCTCCCTCTCGTACTCCTTCATACGCATAACGTAACTGCAGGCAGGAAGCACATATATTCACTGCACACCATGTTGAAGCGGTAGATCTTTTAAACTTTAAAACTCCAGCATGTAAAGTGTGATGAACCAGCAGCACCACAGCTTTCCTTTAAGCAACTTGGAAAAGGTGACCAGCGGACACTTACTCCTGGTGTTCGCAGTAGTCCCAGTCGTGCCTCTCGTGCTTGCAAGCCAGGAAGTTGGGCCAGTTGTCCCTCTTGCACTTCATGAGCTTCATCAGATGGTGGGCGCAGTAATCTCTCTGCCCCAAAGGCAGCTGCGACAGGTTCATCTGATCTTGGGTGGCGATCATCTCTGAAAAAGAGCAACAGCCCAAAACCACAGCAGGTTGTTTCATTATATTTAGTAAAACACAATGTACTACAAAAAGGAATTTGTAGTACTAATATGAAAAACTGGTCAGCATTTCAAGGTTTCTGCAATACTATTTTTGTTCATGTTACGTTTGAATTAAATAGTTTTAAAACCTGCTAAAGACTTTTTGTGCACAGACTCCTACAACCATTTTTTATGCTGACACATAAGGGAAAACACAGAATGACGTTTAATCACTACATAAAGAACCTGAAATTGAAGTTAAACTACAATAAACACACGCCAGGCTTCATTAAATAACTTTGTCGGTAGCCTGTAGTTATTTATTAGGGCACATTTCATTTTACAACTATATGCATGTTTGCAAAGGAACAAAAAAAATCAGTTGAAAAGTGTTTTCACGTAGTTTTGATACACAGGAAAAAGGTAAACAATATATCATCTGTCTAACTCATTATCTCTATGCTTTGTACCCGAGATTCCAAACCAGATGAATTCTGGTTCGTTGCAATGTGCTGTAAATCTCTCCCAGCAGAAAGTAAACAGTTTTGTGGCATTCAATATGCTAACATTAGCTAGTCCACAGGCCAGCTTCGTTCGCGTCTCCAAGGCTACATTAGCAAGAGCTAACCCCCAAGCTAACTGATGTGAAATCCCCTCTAGCCTGAAAACACCTGCTCAACAGCAGCAGCTCAGATAAAACCCGGTCCAGTCGCTGCACACTGACCTCTCTCTTTCCTCTCTTCGAAGCCGATCTTCGGGTCAAACTCGAACTTCTCTGTAGGGTCCGGCTCGGTGTCCCTTTCGGTGATATACCGCTTGGCCAGGTGAGCGCCCATGGCAACGGTGATCCAGGCACACTGGATGCTAAAATTAATCTATCACACACTGCTGTTATTCACTAAAAAAATGAAATGTTTACAGAAATAGTCTGCAATCTGCCATTCGGTCACCTCCACAAGCCCCCTGCATCCACTTCCGCTTTGCTTCAGAACTTAACGTCACAACAAAACTTTACCGCCACCTGCAGGCGGGAAGGTTATACGACAGAACACTGTTAGACCCGAGCCAGATATAATTTATGCACCTAAAAGCTTTTCTATTGGGAAAACTTTGTTTATGATTCACTGTGAACACAGTGTGGACATTTCATCAGACGCATGTTAAATAATAATATGGGAGATGTTTTCTTTAAACTGTTACACAGACTACTAATCACATTTTTGTATAAAAATATACTAAATATATTTATTACATAGACTATCCCACTGGCATACTTTGTTACATATCCTGTGTTATATTCCTTGTTCTATCTTTATATTTATAAACAAAGATCTTTTTTAATAAAAAACCACAACAACTAATCAAAGCAACAAATTCAAGCACTATTGGATAAGTTGTACAAATTATGATACATGCCGTTTAACCTAATCCAGCCACAGACTTATTTGTTTTTTGACCTTCGCAATAATCATATTTCTAGACCATCAGCTATGCTCCTTTTTGATGACAAGGAGGCTCACTAGGTCTGTACTTGAACAAGCTTTTCCATTGCTTGTTTCTTAAAACTGTTACATTTATCAACATTAGCACAGTTCATGAATCCATAAAAAACAAAAATAAAGGGCAGATGGCAACTCAAACAGTAGGTTGATATATGTATACCACCCATACAGAAAGAAGTGAAGTGCAGGTCTGCATGTATTTCACTGCGGTGGTAAATGACCATTTGTAACAAAATAGTAAATTTTAAAAAAGCTACATCAATCTGGCAGAGAGGTGTTGTAAATTCTGCCCCAGCTCCAACCTGCAGAGTTAGGAAACAGCTGTTCCCCATCACTGTGTCGCCAGGATATGTCACATTAGCCAAGCAGTAAAACAGAAGTAGTGAGTGGAAGCAGCTGAAAGTTAGTAAAGGCCTATCTGTTTTCTGTGGGATTTCAGACAGCATGACATTATTGATGCACAACAGACGACAGCGCCTTTCTGCTTTGGAGAGATTTGGCTCCACAAGGCTCTTTTTGTATTGGAAAATTAGGTTTTAAAATGACCAGTCTGCTCTGAAAACAGAGCTTCGTTTGATCTGTTTATGTTTTATGCTTATCTTTCACCCTCTTTGGCTTGAAGACGTCATTGAAAAGACAAGTGGATTAATCATGCTTGGAGTTTTTATTTGAGGCCACAGTGAAAGACAGTTTTTTGTTTTTGAGAAATGACTAAATGAAATATCAATCAATTCAGAAACAGCAGCATTTAAAACAAATAGTGACATAAGACAAGGTAAAGAGGTTGTTCAAAATGTTTTATGAGGTATGATGGGTTTATTGGTGACTCGTTTTCTGTTTCACTTACTTAAAATATTTTTATAATAATCTCTGGACACAAAAAATCAAATCTTTGGTTTTAAGTTTTGTGTTAAATCACTGAGATCACTGGAACACATTTTAAAGGATAATGAATATGTCTAATGTAAACAAGTATCACTAATGTACTAAAGCAGAGAAATTACCATCTGTTTGGAGGTAGGCCATCATATTTATCTTTATTATTTCAGCACAAAGTATTTTCATACATACATAGTATTTTTTTCAAAATGTCTCGACATCCGACACGACATGAAAAATTAATATTAATGCAAAAGACTGGATGACTGGACAAGAGGCCAGTTTATCTTCTCTTCATAACGCCCTAAACAGTTAAGTGATGTAATGCAAATAAAACAAAAAACAAATCAACATTTATTTACCATTACTCAAAACAGTCACTGTATCTTTATGCTTTTACATTTTATTGTAAAAATTTTATAGTTTCTATCAGTCACAGAGAGAGATTTAGACAAACACTTTTCATTTGACCTCTTGCTTCTCTTCTGGTATCAAACCATCATCATCACTGGTAGAGGTCGTCATCCCCTTCCTCTCTGTACAGACCCGGCCTCTCCGATCCAGAACCTGGCCCCGACCCCTGACCTCCAGACCGGGTTCCCGTAGCAGACGGAAACCTGGAGGAAACATCTAACGTAAGAACTCTGGAGCAAAATGAAAACAGAGTCCGGTGATCTGCGGCTGCTTTTCTGCAACCCGTGTGGCGCACCTGAAGTTCCCGAAACCTCGGCTCTGCTGCAGAGTCTGAGCAAACATCTCGTATTTGCGGATGTCGTTGTCGCTGACAGAGCGACGAGCGAAGCGCATGGCCTCTTCAAAGTGGTCCTTCCTGATCTCTGGGACTGGGTCGAAGTCCTCGTCCTGTGAAAAGATAAACACGGACCAGCTAGACGGACGTTCAGCCTAGAAACGCTGAAGGTCCCAGGACGCACAGCACCAAACACAAAGCCCAAAACTGGTTTGAGATGTGACTTTTCCTTTTAAATGTCAAGAAAGTCTAAGACGCTAAATGAGTGAGTACAGTTCAGTGAAATGTAGAGGGCAAATGGAAGAGCAGCAGTGACGACTGACCATGGGGATTCCCGGTCTGCTCTGCCTCTGACGCTCAGCCTTGATCTCGGCTTCGATGGCCTCCCGGATGGCCAGCTTACAAGCGCGCTGGCAGATCTCCGTCAGGTCGGCTCCGGAGAAACCCTCAGTGATCCCAGAGAGGAAGTCCAGGTCCACGTCCTACAGGTAAAGAATCCCACCCAAAACGAAGCAGCAGAGAAACGAAACAGTAATCAAAACGCTACTTTTCTTGGGTTTTTACTCTGCAGCCATCAGCAAGTAAATGTTAATGTTTTTCATCATGACATTATAGGTCAGGATAGTACAACCACACCCCTTGAACCTTTTCACATTTGTCTCATTCTGGTTTCTTTACACCACGAATCTGGAGCAAACAGCCAAAAACGGAGTTCCTTTAAATCAGGGCTAAAACCCTCCTGTTTAGAGTTGCCTTTGATTAATGACATACGGGAACATTGGTCAGTATACTTCATGCATGTCTGCTTGATGATTTTGATGGTATTTCACAAAATATAATGTTTATTTCTTGTTTCATAATTGGTCACAGTATTCAGTTTTTCTGATGTTTTCTGATATTTTTCTGCCTTGTTGCAAAAATGAACTTGATTGTAGCCACAATGTTTATTGTATTTAAAGAGGATTGTATGAAAGACCAACATTAGTATTCAGACAGCATGAGTCAATACTTCAGAGAGAAACCGAGGTCTTCTGGCGCTCCATCCATTGTTTCCATGTATTTATCTCCACCCATTTGTGTTTTGCAATGTTGGTCTTCAACCCAACACAGTGTTTAGCCTGTAAGCCAAAAGATTATATTTTGTTCTAATCCGATCAGATTAAAAAAACACTTACACTAAAGTGTTTCACTGTAAAGATGGTTTGTAGTTTGTTTTGTTGCAACCTGAAGTGTGAAATAAACTTCAGTGGAGTTTGAAAACAAAATATGTGTATAGGTTTATGTCTGGTTGAACGATGTGTGTGCACAATTTATTTTCTTTTCCTTTTGGGGGGAGATTTTATTGTAATCCATAGAGGGCCCCAGAAAATCTTTGGGAACCACTGGGGAGGTCCTGAAGTAAATCTGGGAACCACTGCATTAACAGGAATTATTTAACATTTTAATTCATAATTTACCTCTTCTGGTCCATTACGTACAGCTACATGCCAGACGGATCAACTGAGAAATGTGTTTTAGCGGGTCTTACCCGGGCAATGGGTGATTTGCGCAGGTTGGCTTTCAGAATTGCTGTGCGAGAGGGTTTGTCTGGAAGCGGGATGTAGATGAGCTGGTCCAAACGGCCCGGCCGCAGGATGGCCGGGTCTATGATGTCAGGTCTGGTTTGATGGGGGGAGCGGAGCTCAGCATGGACTTACATCTGTTCACCCATTATTCACAGCAGACATGCAGAGAGGCGGCACCTGTTTGTGGCGCCGATGATGAAGACGTTCTTCTTGTCCGACATGCCGTCCATCTCGGTGAGGATCTGGTTGATGACTCTGTCCGCGGCTCCACCGGCGTCCCCCGCCCCGCCTCCTCGGGACTTCGCGATGGAGTCCAACTCGTCAAAAAACAAGATGCAGGGGGCCGCCTGCCTGGCCTGAGGCGTGGAGGAAAAATGACCAAAAGGTCAGACGGTAGAAGCTCCAAGAGTCTATTTTCACCATCAGAGACCCCCCCACCTTGTCAAACACATCTCTGACGTTGGCCTCCGACTCTCCGAACCACATGGTGAGCATCTCAGGCCCTTTGATGGACACAAAGTTCGCCTGGCACTCGTTGGCGATGGCCTTCGCCAGGAGCGTTTTTCCGCAGCCCGGCGGGCCGTAGAACAGCACCCCACGGGACGGCGTCATCCCAAACTTCAGGAACTTGTCAGGATACTCCACAGGATACTGGGGGAATCAGTAAGAACATGTGTAGATTGTCTAAGGGAGCTTTGACTGTAGCTGCAGTGCAGAGTGTGCTGTGAGCATTTCCTCCACCTGAACAAGCTCTTGGAGTTCTCGTTTGACCTCGTCCAGACCACCGATGTCCTCCCAGTTGACCTGAGGAACCTCTGCTACGGTCTCCCTCAGAGCTGATGGGTTGCTTTGACTCAGGGCCCACTAAAAACAATGCAGTGCAGAAGTATTCTTATACACAGCATTAGGTTGAATTGTCTTTACATGTCTTCATATTTTGCTTACAAGAAGTTATACTTTCCTGTGATCTTCTAAATTACTCCATATTATTATTTCATATTTTTACTAAGGTCTACCAAACCTTTCTCCCCCATTTTTACCAGTTTTTGTACCTGACCACAGAAGTTGGTGTTATTCGTGGATTCACTTAGAGAAATGATTACAAATGTCCAAACATCCAAAATTTTAATTTGTTTCATTGGTCATTTGAGTTGCTGAACATGTAGGCAATTATATGAAAATGTTCAGTTACTAGGTGAAAAATTAAAATGGGATTTGAACTAAAAAAAAAAAAACTCACAGGAGGGCTGAAGAAATGTTGTCACTCTTACAAAAAAAATATAAATATGCTTTTTATATATTTATTTAAACTGTCACTATGTCCTGACAGCACGATGTGAGACAGATAACCTATGAATAGATTGAGTACCTCCAGCCACTCAGTGCTAGGAATAGGGTCTTGGCGCTGCCAATCATGCTCCTGTACACGTTGCTCAATGAGCTAACAACCGAGAAAAAATTTACCGTTCGTCAACGGTGGCCATGTTAACTAGCCTGAGCATTCACGGCAGGCTGTGCTTCAGAGTACCAGAGAGCATGGGTGAGGGTGTGAGCATCTCATACGTGAGGATGATTGACAGCTCTAAGACTCTCCTGCTGCCTCTGATTGGTTGTTTGTATTTCTGTAGTTAGCACTGGTAAGGCGGAGAAGCTCATAGATGATCTCTCTCATATTATGCTGTCATGACATAGTGACAGTCTTAACAAATATGTGAAAAAAACAAAAACATTTTTATATAAAAGATACACACTGCAGTTTTAAGGAAATTTTAAAAGAAAAAAGCAATTCTTGTCTCAAGGGTAGCAGAATTGGGGATTCGCGGGGTTAGCTTTGCATGTGAACACACAGCCTGAGTGAGTGTCGCATATTAACCTGAAAATCATCCATGGTGACGGCCAGAGAGTTGAGCAGGTCAGCATCGATAGTCTCGTCCTCCAGGTCGATGAGCGTCATCTTCTTGCGGATTGCCTGCAGAGCAGCTTCTGAGCACAGAGCGGCGAGGTCGGCGCCCACGTGTCCGTGTGTTTCCGTGGCGATCTGACATCAAATTAGAACACGTATGTAGAAAGTCAGAGTAACGGCAGAAGGTTCTACCGGCTAACATCCGATGTGGAGTGAGCAGGACTGTTTCTTATTCACATCTGTAGACATCTCAGCAAGTTTCACTAACTTTTAAGTGCAGAGTTTTTCTGACTGCCTTAATCATTTCTGTCTACATCCCGTTAGCTTCTCTATGAACTTGCAAGAGTAACATTTAAAAATGAATTTTAAAATTTTAGGCCTCACGATTATTAAGTAATGCATCATTTGCGTGTAGTCTCAATGCTATTTTCTGGGAAGGAGCTTATTTTATTTTGCAAGAGATTTGATGATAAAATTATCAAACAAACTGAGGTATAAACTCGTGTTATAACAAAATGCTTATGAAATCTGCCTGAAGGAGTCAATGCTGCTTGCACATAAAAACACAGTGGAGGAGAAATAGAAATGATAAAATCCTTTTCAATGTTTTACTTTTAATCATGAATCATTTAATTCCACTACTCAGTTATGTTCTGTTTTTTGTTGATCTGTGTCATAAAATCATAAATAACATATACTGAAGCTTTTAGTTGTGATGTGACAAAATGGTTTAAAAACCAACACTGTAACTTATTAGCTTACGTCTCTTGATTTTAGCATGAAATGTTAAATTTTTCCTGAAATTATTGTGATTTTTAATTTTTTTTTGCCGTAGCAGCTCACCTTTTCCAGGTCGACATCGTCTGCCAGCTTCATATTCTTGGTGTGGATCTGCAGGATCTCCAGCCTGCCGGTGGAGTCTGGGATCCCAATGTCGATCTCTCGATCAAACCTGCCTGGAGAGCATTGGGGTTTCCGTGAATGCATCTGAATGTCAGTGTGTGTTTCTGCGTCGTGTGCGTGCATCTCTGTCCTGACCGAAGCGTCTCAGAGCGGAGTCGATGCTGTTCGGCCGGTTCGTCGCCGCCATCACAACCACGTGAGCCCTTTGCTTCAGCCCATCCATCAGGGTCAGGAGCTGGGACACGATGCGCCTCTCCACCTCGCCGTGAGTCTGCGCAAACACCGTCACACAACACATGGCAGAGGACGGTGAAGACGGGAGCGGACGTGTCGGTTTCTGAGGAAATATCTGGGCGTGCTAACCTTCTCTCTCTTGGGAGCGATGGCGTCCAGCTCATCGATGAAGATGATGGCCGGAGCATTGCTCTCTGCCTCCTCAAACGCCTTTCTTAGGTTGCTTTCAGACTCCCCTGCCAACTTACTCATAATCTCAGGACCTTGTGATAGAATAAGCAGGAAGCAAGTAGGCAAGTAAGTGAGAAAGAAAGAAAGAAAAAACTTGTTCGTACGGATGGGCATTTATCGTATCGTTTATCACTTATTGTGATAAATTTCCTCTCATGATAACAATTTGAATTTATCGTTGTTGCAATAAACTCCAATTAATAGTCTTTAAAACCCTCCAAACTGTCCGTATTGTTGGGATTGCTAATTTTACTATTTCTTTTCCATTATGTTCAATGAAAGTATCAATAAATATCAATAAATTTCTTTATGTGACTGGTGTCACAGTGAAGCGTAGTGCCAATGGGTATGTTTATCAAGAGCAGTGTTTGCAGTTGTGGAGCTATGATTGCTATGTTATGCAGTCACACCAGTAGTTACCTAAAATGAAAGTAATAAATAGTTCATATTGTCATTTTTATTGTTACAATACCATCACAAATTTTCTTGATAAAACTTTAAGTCCATATTGTCCCAGCCCTACTTGTAAGGCAACGCTTTTCCAGCCCTTTGCAGTGTAATACGACTAAATGAAGTCTTTCTAATCACCGTTGATTAGAAAGAAGAAGGCGCCGGTTTCATTGGCGACCGCTCGGGCCACAAGGGTCTTCCCTGTACCTGCAGGGCCATAAAGCAGGATGCCTCTGGGGGGCTGAGAAGGATGACAGACAACAAGACATACAAGTGAGTGACAGGATTTGAAGTCAGCAGCTTTATGTTTGGATCGGAATGACAAGTTTAAGAGCGCGACACCTTAACTCCGATCGCCTTGAAGAGCCCTGGGTGCCGGAGAGGAAGCTCCACCATCTCTTTGATCTGAGCGAGTTGCTTCCGACAGCCTCCGATATCGTCATACCCGACATCGTTCAGATTCTCCTCTTCATCCTGCCACAGAAAGCAGGGAAACCCAGGACACTCTGACGATCGGGCGGAGACGTTTTCTTAAAACATTTTTCATGTTTTTTTTTTAAGTTGCGCTGTTGAACAACTCAAATCCAAGGATTTAGGTGCAGCCAGTTGGGTTTTTTTGGACTCACTAAAGGCTTAAAACCAGTTTATAAACATTTAAATATTACACACAATGCTTGGAAACAGCTGGGGGGTTTTCCCAAGATTTTGTCACTCCACATTCATAAAAATGTATGTATTTTATTAGGAGTTTATGTCATAAATGAATACAGCATTTTGCCGGTCAGAAAGTTCAGTTTTGCTCTCATTGAAAGCACCGGCTGCCCTGGACTTTATTTGCGGGCGTCAGAGTAAAGGGACCATATGTAAATAGAAAAAGAACGACTGGTTTCAGGTGTTAACTCACATTCCTACATTTTCTCTACAGCTACTCAAAGAAAACACGTTCTGCCTCCTGACTGCGGTCCGCCAGGAGGCA
The DNA here is from genome assembly GCF_003331165.1 of Xiphophorus hellerii. Lineage (NCBI taxonomy): Eukaryota > Metazoa > Chordata > Actinopteri > Cyprinodontiformes > Poeciliidae > Xiphophorus > Xiphophorus hellerii. The sequence continues at coordinate 23,485,062 of NC_045676.1, read as the reverse complement.
GAACGTTTTCTTTTCCTGTCATCCCCCATCACATGCTCCCTGAACGCAACGCCTTCATACTGACCTCTCTTTTTATCGGCTCTCCTTCGCAGTAGATGACAGTGTCTGGGGCAACGATGCAGTGAGGGCTCGGGTCCGTCTCCACCACCTTGAACTCTACAGCTCTCATGCTTCCCCTCACCAAGAAAATGTCACCTGAAGACATCACAGTGCCGTCAGAAACACTCAGAAGATGACGTTTCTGTGCCTCGAGGAGCTAGCTTTTGCTTTGGTACAATACTGTTTTCAAACCTTTGTGTACTGGCCGGTACGCCTCCAGAAAGTACGGCTTGAGGAAAACTTCAAAGAGGTTCCCTGTCAGGCCCTCAATAGTGTCGTCAATGGGGAGGAGGTGGATCTTTTTCCCATACTTGATGTCAGGGCAGGCATGGATGCTGGCACGTCAAAAACATGAACTTTTATCACGTATGGTAACCTTTTTCATCTATGTCTGTCATGATGTTAAGTTACAGCAGACTCCTGGAAATTTCCTTTTGGGATCAACAAAGTATTTTGGAATTTGAGTTGGAATTAAATTTGATTCACCTGTCTGTAACTCCAAGTCATTCATGGAAAATTTGCATATTTGCAGATTTTTTTTCGTAGAGCATATATAAAATATTCGAAAGAAATTGCGGCTTGGGAAGCTGAAACACTTAGATGCAATGCTACTTCACATGCTATTACTTTGACACTGAACTCCCAACGTTCAGCCAGTCAGTGGGTGTTAGCTGAAAGAGTTTCCACTTTTCGTCTTATAGCAGATTAATTTATATTTGGTATTTGAGCTATTAAATTTAGACCGTTGTAGATGTTTTTAGAGGGTGTGGCCCCTGACCTTCATGAATACCCGGAGCCCACTGTATATTAATATCCATAAATGAATTGTTGTGGGAAAGGACAACAGAGATGGTCTCCAAAAACACCAACTTGACTATTTTGTTCTCACCTGTATAATAATCTAAAAAAAAATTTTTAAATTATAAATCAGTCTGAGGAATATATGCATTAATTGCATAGCAATTTTTATGCATTTCACAGCATCCCTTTTTTTTTTTAGAAACCATGTAAAACAATTAACATTTCAATTGAAGAGGGCTGGTAATAAATGAAATCAAGACTCGAATGTATTATTTCAACTAGTAGTTATTCGCTCCTGATGAAATTAGGAGGAGTTGTCTTTAAATCAGAAGGCATGTCATGCTATGGCATGTTATCCAAATAGTAGCCAAATAATAAACCGATTCATCCCCCCACCCCAAGCTCTGTCTTTGCAAGTCAGGGATATTTTTTCAGAACCAAAAATATCAACAATTGGTCACTAGACATTCTAATAATCTCAGGACTAAAGTTCTTTTCACCATTCAACCTTCATCTATTGACAGTAATAAAAAGTTTTATTAGTTTACACAAAGGTAGAACCTTTAAAATCTCTCTGTACTCTGAGGTGCAAAAGGACTCATTAGGTGTGTCTCTGTTATAGATCACACCGTTTACACACACACAAACAGCTGCTAAATGTAGGAAAATGCGACTAAATTGAGTTTTTACGCCACTGTTTTGGCGCCCGTCTAGCTGAGCGCCCCTATTCGTCGCATACCCATTTTTAAAAATGTTATTTTATTTTTTTGCGCATCTTCCCAGGCAACATTGAGTAATGTCGTAAAAGATACTGAGCCAGACTGGCTCACACGAGAGAATGAGAGTTTGTTTAACTTAAAGTTTCCCAAAAAATGGAAAATCTTGTTGGTAAAAAAGTCAAATTCAAAGTGTGTGTGCGTGTGTGTGCCCTCCACACAGATCTATACCTGATGACATCACCGAGGCGAACTCGCAGGTTGTTGCGCGTCACCCTGTTCATCCGAATCCTCTCGTGCCCGCAGGTGTCATCCGTCAGGACGATGCACACGGTTTGCCGTCGCTTCCGTCCTCTCAGCACCACGGTGTCGCCGCGGAAGAGCTGCAGCTCCTCCGTCTTATTCTAACGTAAAGACGCACAGGTCTGAGAGCAAAAACAATACCTTCGTGAATCTGTTGTTGTTGTCTGGATTCACACAGAAACTCGCCTGCGACAGGCTGACGATGCTGCTGTCCTCGTTGAGCGCTTCGTCCACAATCAGCCTGTTGGGTCTGTGTTTCTCCTTCAGGATGGCGGTGGAGAAATCCTCTCCCTTCGGCCTTCCACACAGGAGACGCATTGACACGTTCGCATGCAGCACCACATGCTCCACACTCAAAGATCTAATTTCTTCATGTGACTCTGAGCTGTATTTAGAAACTTTCTGGCTCTCCGCAAAGCCTTGATAGACATAAAAATGTCTAAATTTATCAAAGGTTTTGAGCTTATGATGGAACATTTGATCTCTTTTGTAAATGGCTAAGTCCTTTAATCAGATTTCTTTTTTTGTTTTGTTTTTATATGTTTAAAATAATGCAGCTGTTTACTCACTCTGCTCCTCCCGGGCCTGGCATGTCTTCTCTCCTTCGTCTTGGAGATTCAGATAAGCTCAATTTTACGCTGCAGAATATCCAACAGTCGGTCCCTTATGTTTCAAAGCTTCGAGCTTTCTGTCTGATCTTTTTAGTCTTTGGTGAGCTGCTTTTGTTCTTCAGAGGCCAAAAAGTTCCCAGCTGAGACTCCCGGCCTTTTGCTTTATTTATTTCTTTTTCTTTTTTTCCCCCCCTCACTTGTCTCCAGTCTTCATGTTTGCAGGAGCCGCACTCTGCCTGTGTGGCATAAACACGTCCGTCTGCGTCTCCTGTTATAACCCCAACATGAGCGCCAGGGATCCCAGGCACTTTACCTTGGAGAGTGTCCCAAAGCGCGGAGCGCAGACAGTGTGAGATTTCCTCCTACCCCTCGCTCCTCGCCTGCAAAAATGTAAAACCGAGAGCTCAGCTGCTCGCAGCAGCTGCTGAATATTCATGCGCCCAAATAAATTCTGCATATAGATTCCCTTTTCTCCTCAAAATGGAAGCTGTGTTTTGTGTCGTCTCCCGGATCAGCCACGTCTTTTTTTCATTTATTTATTTTTTGTTGTTGAAACACGAGCTGCTGTTGTGTCCCAGCTGCTCTGAACTGTCACCGGCTCCCTTCCTGACGCACTGAGTGCTTGTGTTGGGTATTCATTGCCTGGGTCAGGGGTTGGAAAGGGGCTGTGGGGCAGTAGCCCAGGGTGGGGAAGGGATGCGGGGAGGCAAAAAATAAAGAATAAAAAAGTTTTTTGTGTATACTGTCTCTGCTAATATTAAAATCATGGGTTCATGTATATTTTATTGAAATACTGTTTGACTTCTATTCATTTAAACTGCACTCAAATGTTTGAAAAATGATCATCTTTTTGGGGACTGTCACGTTTTAAACCGACCCTCCATCAAGTCGTACCAGTAAATGTGTAAACCTACCCAATAATATTTCGCAATTTGCATGAGAATAGGGCTCTAAAAGTGGCTACAGCCCAGGGTTCCTTATCCTTCTAAATCCGGCCGTGTTCATTGAAAATTCTCATACTTTGTCACATTGCAACGACAAAACCGGCTGGGATTTTATGCAGCAGCAATTCAGCCCTTTGATACCACCTAGCTAATAGACAGCGTTAACCGGTGTGTCGTTTAATTACTATGTAAATTTAAAAAATGGCCGCCCAATTACATTGACAGAGAAGCAGGTGGGAGAATCTATTTGCAGCTGCTCTTCATGATCTTAACAACAAAGATCTTGCCACTCTTTGTAGAAGAGTGGCAAAAAGAATCCATAGCTGAAAGAAAGTCACTACAGGTCAGTTTTGTAGCTTGTTTCAAGAAGGCGATGATAAAAGACCAAAAATTTGACATTCAGCCTAATGGCTAACCTCCAACAACAGCAACAAACAAAACAAAACAATAAATCACAGAACACTGCGATGGAGTGGCGACCTGTCCAGGGTGTAGCTCACCTCTCGCCTGTTGGCCGCTGGACTCCAGAACCTCTCCCGACCCCAATGGGATGAGAGTGTAAGAAAATGGATGGATGGAAATCACAGAACCCTGCACATCAACCTGAGTGCAGCATCCAGGGACAGGGAGGTTGGTTGGAGTTGATGGGTTTACTTAGATTGGGGGAGTGAATAGAAATGCAGGGAAAACTGATCAGTGAAAACCACGTCTGATATTTATTCCAGTACAGATTTGCTCTCCTTTGTGTTGTTTTCAGTCACATAAAATTCCAAAAGCATGCGCCGAGGTTTGCGGTCATGTTGTGACGAAATGTGAAAATGATGTGTGAATAAATCTGCAAGGCACCGGGCACATAACTTCTACACAGCAGCATATGTTTTGCTTTAATATTTTAATTTTTTGGCTTTTATTTACTAAAATTGTTCTGTAACAAGTAACAAATGACAGGAAAATCAACCATTTTCTACAGTCTGAAACGCAGCTGTTCTCTCCAAACGGGTTCCTCTCATCAAAAAGGTGAAGTGACAGAAAACATTTTGATATCGAAACATAACAACATCGACGCATAAAGCAAGAGGTAGAGAAAGTTCAAATGCACAAACAGGAACACGTCTCAGGAGACATTATTGCCAAAGCAAACCAATGTGTAAAAAAAAGACAAATAAAGCAAGAAAGTTTTAAAGGAAAACTTAGAATGGGTGCTGAGGAAATGCGTTTTCTGCTCACATGACGTCACCCAGAGTGTAAAAACGCATTTTAATATTTGATTGCCTCACTGATATTCTATTGTCCAATGAGGATTTTAGAATGTAAATATGTATACAGTATTCTGCTGGTTTTGGTGCATTTTCATGGTACATGTAAACTGATCGCTGTTCTCTGTATGCAAACTTATAAATATCCACCATGTTCAAATTCCAGCAATCAGAGTTCAGTTAGACCAAAAGAAGCTCACACTTACATACTATAACGTAATTTGGCTCTTTTTTAAATTTTATTTGATTTTTTAGCCAAAATAAACATAAACAACTAAATAAATGTGGGTTGGACGTGTAACTCATACTTATGCAAAAATTTTCCTTTGTGACGCTTTCAAGAACCGACTGACGAAGACGAAGGATTGTGCTGAACATGAGCAGATTTCAGTTCGTTTAGCTGCTGTGGGACCGCCGTTTTCTTTGCTACATGAAGAGTTTTGCATGCATGTAAATTCAAAAAAATGAGACAAACAGAAAATATTAGCTCAGTCCCTGAAAATGGATTTTTCTAGATCGGTTTGCTGCTGCAGAGACTTTGTGTTATTACTCTTGGTTCTTTAGATAAGTCCAAATCCAGCCCTCAGGGAAAAGTGGCTTAATTACCTCTACATCCAGTTCTGCAAAGGCTTAATAAAGACTCATTTGTTTAAATCAAATGTTTAGCCAGGTGAGCATTTAAGACATGCGGACATTTGAGGACTGGAACATGACAACACTGCTTCCATGGAAATCATTCAGTTCTGATGATTTGTTTAAAAAAATCAGTTCAATCTGTTTTGGACTAAGCAATAACTTTTACACTTGGAAGTCAAGCTTTAGTTTCCTGCAATGCTGCTTTTTTAGCTACATTTAATGAACCGCAGGTTGTGGTATTTTTTTTATGTTGTTTAGTTTTAACATGTCTAATGGGTTTTTTCGGTGTGCTGTGCAGCCCAGACACAACAGCAAAAACAGAAAAACAACTAATTTGAAGCAATTTTTTTCTCCTTTTTTGCATATAGAAACTTAATTTAGATCCTAGTCAAATATCAAAGTTATACCAAGGCTTTTGGCAAAAGAGTACATTTGCAAAAACGATTCCTGACGTCAGAATCCAAAAGGCCCAATTGACCAGAGCAAATTCTATCTGGACACATTATGGACCTTTAATTGCCAGCTGTTCATGTGACGCTTTAGGCTACAGATGAAGAACATCAACCCTCAAATAATAACCTTTAAAAAAACTCAGAGAAAACACTGGCTGGTTGTGTTGATGAGTTCTGGGTCGACATAAACACAAATTACGTAATCGTAACGCTTCAGTCCAGCTTCAGTGTGTATAAAAAAAATCTTCTATCTAAGCTGCTATTTTTTTTCCACTACATTTCTTCCATATGAAGAAGAATCAAACCTAGAAGCATGAAGTTGTTTTACCACAGACCTAAAATTTAAACGTAACATGAATTCTGAGGCAATGCACTTAAGACACAGCACAAAAACACAAACTATCTTACACAGATTAATAATAATAAAAAAAAGTGCTGCAATTTTAAAAAATAAAATAAAATGCCTTTTTGTGTTTGATCTATTCATACGAAAATGTTCTCATATTCTACTTTTTTGGGGGGGCCATCATTTGTGCTTCATTCAGTAGAAAAGTCCTCCTAGAAAATCCTGCGAAATTCCTACACAGACTAAACAAAAGCTGAGCCATGTTTGCTTGATGCTTTTCTCAAAACTTATATTACCTTATGTAAAGACATGCTTTTTTTTTTTTTTTTTTACTACTTGAGCTATATTTAGATGTTAACATAACAGTCTGAGTGTATCTTTTGCATCTTCGTAGCAGTCATTCTCCTCAAAGTGTGTTTTCTGCAGAACCTTGACGTGACGCTCGTAGATCTTGAGGGCGGGTCCGAGTTTGATCGACAGGCCGGTCAAAACGTCGTTGCGCTGCATGAGGAGGAGAGACTTCCCGTCGATTTCCTGTGGAACAGCGCAAAGCAGTGAGTGTAGCAGGCCCGTGGAGTTTGCAACAATTCAACAGGCGCAGTCTCTGGCGCCCTCTAGAGGCAGAAACAGGAGCAAACAGCCTCACCTGTGTCCTGAAGGCTGCCGCCTGCTCGGGGAAACCCACCGCTGTGAAATAACTGACCACGTCAGACACGGTCCAGTCCACCGGGCTTACTCTGGTGCTGCCAAACTTCATGTGCCTTTGGGTAAAAAAACAAACAAACAAACAAACAGAACAAAATCAAGTCGGACTTTTACAAAACTCACTGGGTGGAGAAAAATCTTGAAGCACCGCTGCAGGGGATTTTAAAAGTGGGATTAAAAGCGACATCAAAAGGAGATTTCCACAGCTAATGTGGCACATACTGTCCACAATTCAGTTGAAAAACTACTAAATATGTCGGGTGGAAGCGGGGTATGAAAAATGTCAGATAACCCAGGGGCCACATCTTTAAGCTAACACTTTGTTGAAGCGACTTCAGATTTATTTTCAGCAGTCAGTCTTCCTTCAGTCTGCCATCAGTTTCAGTGAATATAGCGAACAAGTTCAGCCATCATAGAAGAAACTTTCTGATATTTGCTTGTTTGAATATTTTAGCTAAAGCCACGGTTTGCAGGGAAGTTTTAAAATGATTTCATTGTACAAAGGTATAAGTCAGGAGAAGGGAACAATATGGAGACTGCCCTTGTCAAACTGTTCAATCTGCATTAAAACATACTATGTTTTTATACCACGGTGCTGGTTCTGTTCCTCAGTGTGGCATTAAACACTGACATTCTAATCGGAGAGAGCTGGATTGGACTTTCTGGTCCAGTACTTGACTGGTTCAAATCTTACCTAAACAGGGACTTTTTCGTGTCAGTCGGTAACTTCCCAGCGGAACGGACAAAAATCACATATGGGCCCCTCTTGGGTTCCATCCTGGGACCCTTCTTATTTAATATCTACATGCTCCCACTTACTCAGATTACTACATGTCATAAATTAAGGTACGATAATCATAAAGAGGATACACAGCTCTACATTACAATGTCACCAGATAACTATGAACCCATTTGAGTGCTGAACAAATCAACGTGTGGATGTGCCATAACTTGATCAGAAACAGAAAAGAAACTGAAGATATTATCTTTGGACCCAAAGAGGAAGAACCTAGAGTCAGCATGTATCTCATTAAAACCAGAAACCAGCGATCAGGGCCGAAACCCGAGTGTAGTGATGGACTCTGACCTGAACCTTCAGTGTCACATGAAGACCGTTACAAAGTCGGCCTTCTTTCACCTGAAGAACATCTCAAGGATTAACGAACTAATCTCTCAGCAAGACCAAGGAAAACTCGTTTCTATGCGTGGATGAAATGAAGTCTTGATCCAAAAAGTTTGATTGTTGATGCAGAAGCAGGAAAATTATTTTTTGTAGTTCTGTCCAGAATCCAGATCTGACAGAAAATCTGTGTGCTCAGCAGGAAGCAGGCTGTGGACGTACGATACCGTTCACCTACGAACGGCTGTTTACTCACCCTCCACTGCTGTCGCTAGCGCCTCGTTCTTCGGGGAGGCTGGAGTCCCTCGGGGATGCGGTAGGAGTGAGCATGCAGGACGAAGCGCCGATCTCTGTTTTATACTCTAAGTCTACCGGGGTAATTTTGGGACAAGTGTTATTCACACCAATATGCGCAGGTACACTCAGGTAGTGAGATATCGGAGAGTGGAAGCTTACTGCGAAAGCTCGAGGCGGTGAGGTTTATTTCATTGTGGTGTGTGTAGCCCTGTGTGTGGAGGAAACATAAAAAAAAGAAAAAGTCAAACAGAATCCAAGGAGAAAGAGAGCATCAAGAGCGATACAACCGTCCTCTGAAACAAAGGACAACAGGAGGTGGCTGCATGATGACACAACTGCAGCGGCACATTAAGACCATCTGCTGTTGGCGTGTGAATGACGATGTGTTGGGTATGAAGCGCAGGTATGGGGGAGCCCAGTTTGCCAAGGTTGATGAGTCACCCCTCAGTCAAGCACTGGAGTGCACCCTAATTCAACTGGGTCTTTCTGTTTACATTAAAACATGTATAAAACACTCTTCTACTAGGAGATGAAAATACAACCGTACTCACTGACAGGTTAGCAATTTGATATTTTTACCCTCGTTCTAACTGACTGAACTCTCCCAAAACACCTAAAATGTTCTTGACTCCTCAAAAAGGGAAACTCAACACCTGGAGTATCACTTTATTCTAGCGTGTTAAAACAAACAAAATAAGGAAAGCACTCTCTTGTGAGATGTGTGTGTGTGTGTGAACCTACAGTGCTGTGCGAAAGTATTCGTCCCTATTGCACTTGTCCACATTTCGACTGGCTTCATTAAGACTTCACGTTAAAGACCAACACTTAGAGCGTAGCTGAAGCTGTGAAATGGAAACAAAACGTTGTTTTCCATCTGTTCCTAATTCTGAAAGGTGAGTCATACCGTGGAAATCAGCCGCTGGTATTCTGAAACGTCTAATTAAAATGCATTGCAGCTGGAGGTCATCTGATTTGTAAATAAGAGTGAAGCTGCGTTTAATTTCATCTCAGTATAAATAGTTCATTTATGGCTTGTGAAAATGAAATATTTGGCCTATAAGCAAAATGATTCGTAATTTCATTCAAGAGCGCAGGACGAGAAACGCATCTGAAAGATGCAGGACTCCGGCCCTCTGGGAACGCGGTTTGAGACCACCAAGCCAGAACTATCCGCTGCCAGATAACCTGAACACTAAAGCCACCTTGTTTTCATGAAACAAATCCACCTGCGATGGAAGTGAACAGGACGGATGTTTGTCTGGACGAACGCACCAGGTGGTCTGAGGAGAAAGCTCCCTCCTCGGAGCAGGCACCGTTACACTCAGACCACGAGGCTCCGTCGGTAGGTGGAGACCGGGACTCTGGAGGAAAATCAAGCTCACACTTCCCTGAAAGGCGACACAGAAAGACAGGATATGGATTTAAAGTACAAACATATTAATTCTGCTCACTCTTCAGAAAAAAAAAGAAAAAAAAAAGACGAGATTTGATACAAATGCAAACATTAAAGAAAGTGTTTGTTTTGTTTAGGACTTTTTCCACATTTTGCCCCATTATAGCTATGTCAATGTATTTTAGAACAGTGCGAGATTGCAACGTTGAATTAAAATGAGAAACAATTTTATAAAAGTTATTCAGAAAAGCAGCCAACATATGCATTCCCAGCTCAGAAGGGATAATCATTTAATCAGACAACTCTTAGCTAAATTTGCCCAAAAGTGTCAGGAATGAAGACAGAGGTCTTATTTCACAGTTATGCACTATTTCTATTAGCCAATCGCCTGGAATCCCAACAAAATGCATTGAAGTTTGTGGTTGTGACGCGGCAAAGTGTGAACATTTTCCAGTATGAATACTCTTCTCAAAGTTTAAGACATTTGAAAATGTAAAAGGAACCCAAACTGATAGCTGGACACGGACCTTTTCCATCCTTCCTCTGCCGCTGAGGGCTCTCCTCCTGCAGCTCCCTCTGAAAGATCGCATCTTCTCCCATTTTCTCAGCAAGTCCAGCCTCGGTTGTCATGGCTACCGGGGAAAGTCCTCCATCCTCATCAGAACTCCTGGGATCATCATCATTGTCTTTCTCTTCCTCCTCTCCTCCCTGGCCCTCCTCTTCCTCCTCGCCGGTTTCCATGGGCTCGCTCTCCAGACGGGCTGGAGGTGGGGACTGTAGAGACAAAGTGAACATGTCCTCTCTCTTATTTATTCTTTTTAAATTAAAAGAAATAAAGTCGGGGGGAAACAGGCGCGTAGCCTATCAGAAATAACGAGCCGCCCACTGTAGTCAGTCAAGTTTTCGCCTACGGGGAGAGAGAAGAAGCGGGGAGCAGAGAGCGCTGAGAGGGACCGTAGAAAGATTTTAATGAGGCACCGAGGGGAGGAGGGGAAAAAAACACACCAATAAAGTCGATGCCGAGTCCCTCCGCCCGGCTCAACGCGCGGCAGCGGCACGGCTCAAGTTTTTGTTGTTGTTTTTTCCCTCACAGTCGCCGCCTGCCGTGCGGCCTTGCCCGGACGCGAGGCGCGCTCCTTTCCACATTAACTTCCAACAAAGGGAAACCAGAAGGACGGGGTGCCGGACACCTCCTGGAGACGGCCTGGGAGCGCGGGACGGCGGGCCGCACGCGGCGAGGCGGGCGGCGCTCCTCGCGCTGCTCGTCCTGGGAGCCGCCCGCTCGTCTGCGCGTGCGGCCCGCACAACGCTGAAGCTAGCATCTGATTCGGTGCTCGACTAAAGGGCTATTCCGCTGCATTTAATGACTGTGAGCTACCGCTTACATACTGTGGATCAACATTAGATTATTTTTCTTCTTTTACTCTTTCCTTTGGTTTGTTATTTTGTTCGTATTTTCTTTTAATTCCCGTAAAGCACTTTGTATTGCCTTGTTGCTGTATAAATATATAAATAAAATTGCTAGCTGAGAATTCAAAAACACTTCAAATGGCCAACCTTGAGCTGGATTATTCTTTGCACCCCGCTGCTTATTGTCAAAAACAGTTTGCTGTTTACAAAAAACAGAGGATTAGCAAAAACTTATGTTTTTTTTTTTTTTCTTCTTCTCCACTAGACCAGTCAAGATTGAGTCCATCTTAACTACACCACCTTAACAAGGCAAACCTACAGGATTATTTACTGAAATGTCACACTATACACTATTAAATACACTACATCCATAGTGAAACACGGCGATGGTAACATCATGCTGTGGGAATGCTACAGGACAAGTGGCCAGGTTTGATGGGAAGTTGCATGGAACTAAGTACAATGCAGTCTACATCTGTAACTTGTGAAATCTTTATCCAGTTTGCAAAACCTGAATAAAAGGGTTGGTTTCTCAACTACGTCACAGAGGGTGGAGCTTAATAACTAAACAACCTTTATAATCCAAACCTGGAGTGAATTATTCTACAATGATACCAGATCAATGAAAGGACAGAGGTGGGAGTATTATGCCGTGGTTATTATTCCAGGTTTATCGTCTAGAAAACTTTTAGTCAATTTGTGTGACGTAAAAAAGAAAAACAAATGTTACTTTAAAACTTTGTTGGGTTGAAGAGCATTTTATAACAGTTCCACCTTAAAACCTACACCACCTAGACAGATTATGTCAAACAGTATATCATTTTTTAACTTTTTTTTCCCAACATATGCAAAAACTGAAAAAAAATAACAATAATTAAAGCTGTTTAGTTGCTTGACACAATTTAAAATTGCGCCCATTTCAAAATCTACAACATCCGGAAATCCAATGTGAACACAGCGCTCCCATTATGAAGCATGGCGGTGGTAGTGTCGTGATGTGGGATGACTTGTTTTCAGCTGTTCTAATGGTTAGATGCATTAATAAGATAACGTTAAAATGGAATCCAAGTTGTAAAGCCTCACTTTAATTAAACTAAAAATCTGCATTGTTGTTTAGCATTTTGCTAAACAAAGCACAAGAAATGCAGAGGATGATACACAAAGGTCAAAGGTGATTTGGAAAGCTTTTGTTAAGATTGAAACTAATTTACACGAAACGCATCTTAAAAACTGCTAACCCGTCTACAACTTTAATACGTTTTTTTTATTAATATAGAAAATTTGTCCAAGTTCTCCCCAGGCGCCGTTTTTAAAGCTGGATAAAATATTAAGTGATGCAAAAAGAAACGATGAATTCACAAATAAATAGTGTTTGTATAATCTGCCCTCAGTGTATTTGGGTAAATTAGATGAAGCCTTGATTTTTTTTTTAACGCAACCTTAGTCTGTCTTGCCTAAAAAAGTCACACTTTGTTTTTGTTCTTTTCGTCCTTTAATTTTTTATTTTTTAAAACTTTTTAATAATTGAGAAGAAACAAAAAAGATTCACTAATGTCCACAGCCCAATAATCCCCTAACAGGCTCATTTTTGTTTCAGCTGAAAGCCTTTTGTAATTTTCAACTTCTATTTGAATTAGTTAAGAGATTCACGTACCCCAAGTTGTTTTCTATAATTTGATAGTATAATCCTATCTAGGTTTGACCTACATCTAACAGGTCAGGTTTTTAAGATGTTCCTCTCCAATCCACCTATCGTCGCATTTCCTGTTCAATTTTCACAAGTTAGTTAAAAGATTCACAAACCGCGTTTTAAGGGAAACATGAGGAGCATGAAAACATTACAGGTATTATAGTTCCAAGTTGTTGAATGCAGCGGCGTAGGCTTTTAGTCGACCATTGAATCGGACGCCAACTTCAGCGTCGTGCAAGCCCGCACCTTTTGTGCAGAAAGCCGACCTACACGCACATGATCCCGCAGATGCAGCGCAAAAATAAAAAATAAAAAAGTGCGAGAGAGAAAAGAAAAGACGCGTCGAAGTAACAATGAACCGAGACTAAGAACCGAAAAAAATAATCCCGACTGAGAAGAACAATGCAATAAAAACGAGGTTAATTGAACAGTAATGTAATTATTTATCGAGCCCAGCGCGCCTCGGTGCCAAGCGTGCTGTTTTAAAAATACCGATCTTTAATTTATGAGCGAAGCCCATCGCGGCAGATCCACTCAGTTCGCTTCGTGGCGACAGACGGGACAGACGTGTTAGAAATAATAAGTTGCCCACCTTTTTCGCTGCGCGTTTGTCCTGCAGTGCGCTTCTCGCAAGTCTGTCGGCGGACGAATCACTCGGCTCGGGCTCGTCCGGCTCCATCCCCCGTAGAGGAAGAGTGATGTTCCCGCAGCGCGTCCTGCGCAGCCTGCCCCTCTCCACCTCTCTCTCCATCACCACTTTGACTTTGCCTCGGGTCAGCTTCTCCTCCGACAGCCGCTCCTGGCTGCTCAGGTAGCCCAGGATCTCCTTCAAGCCCAGCGGCTTCACGTGGCCTCGGGTCGCGGCGGCGGAACCCCCACCTCCACCTCCTGGCGCTCGGAGGGGCTTCTCGGACAGAGCTGCCAGTTCGCGCAGCTCGGAGTTGGCGTGGCGGTGCGCTGCTTTGGTGGTTCCTCCTCCGAGTCGAAGTTTGGGCTGGCCAGACTCGGTCTGCCTCTGTGTCTGGGCTTGGCTGTCGCTCCCGGAGTAAGTTTGGCTTCGGGTGTCAGCTCCAGACAGACCGGACTTCTTTCCTCCGCCGGATGGAACATCCTCACTCCGGTCTCCGGTGCCCGCGCCGAGCGGCAGGCAGCCCCCCGCTCCCTGCTGTCCTAATCCCTTGTCTCTCGGTGCACTTGCTTTCTCCTCTTCACAGCCGCTCCCGACAGCGCAGCTCGTTGTTGCGCCACAACTGAGGCACGCGTTTCCGCTACCCGGGCTGGAGGCAGGCTGGAGCTTTTTGTTTCGACTGCTGACTGATGTTTCGGCGCGGGGATCCGGCTCCGTCTCGCCCTCCTCCGGGTCGGTGAAGCTGTGCGCGCTGTCGCCGTTGTTGTTGTTCGGACGATCGGGTTTGGTCCGCTCCCTCGGTGCATCCGCGCCGCCGCCGAACTCGCTCCGTTTTCTGCTTTTCCTCTGCACCTTGGCCGCGTTTCGGTACGATATCGATCCCTTGTAGCTAACTTTGAGCACCGTCTGCTCCTGGATGAGTTTTTCCAGCTCCGTCCTGGTTCGGTCTGGGTCTGACCCGTGTCGCCTCCGGACCATTCGACAAATCCTTTCTAGATCCGGACGGGCTTTCCTCGAACGCAGAGAGTCGATAGTTTCCAGGATCCACTCTCGGTACTTGTTGGGCTCGGACATCTTCTCTCCTTTGTGGGTGCGGACGGGGCTCGGCCCGAGAGTGCGTCTTCTTGTTTCACCGGTGACGCTGTGTCAGAGCTGGGAAGCCAAAGTGCGGCGGTGCCCCCCACCCCCCTCTCTGGCTGGAGAACTGAGGACGGAAGACTATGGCAAGCCGTTGCTGTAAATATTCCGTATCTTTGACGAAGAATAGAATAGATTTACTCTTTATTTGCCTCAAAGTGGCAAATTCAGGTGTGCCTGTCACGGTGACAAATAAATTGTCCCAGAGGTCATTGCGATAAACGATAATATTGTTCTTTTGAGACTATTTTCAAGTCATACCATGGTAACGATGGCATACAATGCAAGAAGACATTCTTAAAGATTCTAATAGACATTTAACAGGGAGATTGAAAGACATTTTAAATATCTAACATAAATAAATAAAACAACAAGTAAAATGAATTATGACGTCTCTGTAAGCAAATTTGTTCTTCAAAAAGGGCTAATTGAGACCAAAGCACCAGACTGAAGATTTTTGTCATCCAGTTTTGGGTAGAAAAAGAGAAAGAGAGAAAAGAGAAAAACGATAAATCACGCAAATGGCAATTATTGAGCTTGTTTTAATTCATCGTGCATTTAATTGCTTACTGCTCCAGGCCTAGGTGTGTGAGGAGCAAAGTGACAGGTGCTTTTTCCTCTTCAGGGTCACCAACCACATCACAATCCTCCAGACCTTCAGCACTGCAGGCTTCCAGATTCCCAGCTCCTGCATCACAGATCTGCAGCTTCCAGACCTTATCGTATCCAGCCTCAGGTCCAGCCTCTTCACCGCCGCCAGCTTCCAGACCACGCTTTCACCTGCCACTGC
Organism: Xiphophorus hellerii; assembly: GCF_003331165.1. Lineage (NCBI taxonomy): Eukaryota > Metazoa > Chordata > Actinopteri > Cyprinodontiformes > Poeciliidae > Xiphophorus > Xiphophorus hellerii. The sequence goes on along the minus strand of NC_045676.1, from coordinate 23,469,728 downwards.
CAGCCTGCAGCCCCTAAGCACCTGGATACCATCCGCCTCTCCAGACACTCAGCTGTTCTTCCACCAGCTCATTGGTTGTTCCTCAACCACCACCAACCAAGTTCCTCAGCTGATGCCAATGGGTCCCCAAGGTTCCTCATCACTGGCCATCGTCAGGGCTTTTCAAGGCATATATGTCAGCACCTCAGGTTGCTCTACCATCGGTGCTGGCCACCTAATTGGCCATGTCACAGCAGCCGCAGCCCTTCAGACTTTTGCACCACCAGCCTGCAGAGTCCAAGTTCCTGCACTGCAGGTCTTCTGACTCCAAGGTCTTCCACCACATGTTAGACTTCCTGCGCCACAGTCGCACATTCACATTGTGGATTCCTGTAGATCCACAATTCTCTAATACCATGTCTGATTGCTTAAGATTTTCCTGTGATGTCACTCAAGGACACAAACTGTTTTAAGTGCTACCTTAAATTGCATCCACAGATGTTTCTCTGCATAACCCAAATGTTGGGAATTAACCCATGAGAAGCTTACTTCTAACTTCTCAAAACTGAGATTCTCTGGGATTTGACAAATCTAAAATCATTTTTGGTGTATATATTGTTATATATCACTAACGGTGTGCTTTAGATTTTTTTTTAAATTAGGGACAAATGAAGCACAACTAATTAATTAGTATGAGGGCACGTTGAACTACAGCTGTTGCAAACTAGCAGACAATAACTATGTCTTAGGGATGTGAAATATTTACACAAACTGCTTGCCGTAGCCCTGTAGGAACTCCAGCGTTCGTTGGCCACATTGTGCGCTTAAGGTGGACTGAAGATGGCGCCTCCGTCCAACAAAACAGATGCACACAGCTTTTAAGGCGGAACTATCTCGCCTTGTGTCTGTACTCTTTGTTGAAGGTTTACAGCAAAACCCATCCATCACAGCACAAAGAAACATAGAAGCTCTCTGAATTTTACCATCGTCTTTGTTTTTTTTTTGTTTTGTTTTTGATGAATCCAACTGAGCATTTCCATAAAGACAGAGGGCGACTCCATTCCGGATGAATGGCTGACCCCCCCCCAAAAAAGTCCAAAACAAAAACTATTGGTCCATTTGTTCCTTCAGTATTTCGTAAGAGTAAAGGAACCATTCTTGTAGTTAAACAGTTTTTTGTGAGTTAAAGATATAGACTTTAAGAAACAGAGCCGCTCCAAGGGTTTTTGAGACCCAAGGGAGAACTTCATTAGGGGACCAGCCTCCACCTCCCCATTCCTCAAGTTAATTAACTTATTAATTTAAGTTTCCTCAAAAGGTATGTACAAAACACAGGCTTAAAAATGACTCAGACTGGATTGTGTTTTGAATTCCTGCTTGTTCTTTAAATAAATGGTTAATTTGGGAAATCTCAAGATCTGGGTGTTGACCCAGTTTCGACATGTTTGTCTTAACTTTTATGATAAAGTTCTTCAGCAAAATTGCATATATGAGACAACAACATTTGTCTTCACATTGTTTACAATGTGAAGATTACCCACGAGAATGTTATGATTAAAAGTAAATGATTGTTCTCTATTTATTTTTCATTGATGAGCCAAGCTTAATGTTGGATCCAAGCCACCACACACACACACCCCCACACACCCCCACACAAAATGGATACTGGCAGATCTACTTGCAAAAAGTTTAAGTTTTCTGAAATGTTGTTTTACATTCCTGTAGCAGTATTCCAGACTTGGCAAATGGATATCAGGAAAGTCTTTTCAAATTGCACAACACAGTTAGAATCCATATGGGTGCCACTTTTTATCCAGTTGTTCCACAACAAAATGTAGGCTATTATCATAGTTATGTAACTTCTGGACAGTCTAAACTGGGGCCTATTTTTCACCACATAACCATATGGGTCCCACATACAGTATAAATGTTGGCAGGACTAATACTTGTTTGGAGCTTCAGTGAATAATATGAGGGGAAAATAAAACTTTTACAAATAGTGTTATAGCTAATTACATATTTCCCAGGCATGTACATGTATCATGTATCTTTAACACATAAAGAAAAACAAACCACTGGGTAAAAAACATTTCTCTTATATGTGTTCATTGTCATAGATGGCCACTGTTTACATGATTTCTAGCATTTCCATCATATGTGTTAGAAAAGAATGGAAGGAAGCAACGAGGAAATATGGAAGGGCAGATTAAAGGAAAGAAGGACACAAGGTGGGATACAACTAAAAGCACAAGGAAGAAGGGAAAAGGAAAGGACACCTGGAAAGGAGGAATGATGGTAATGAGAAAGGAAGAGAAGGACCAAATTAAGTAAGACAGGATAGAAGATAGAAGAAGGAAAACACACAGGTCCAAACAAAAGACACAACTTCCAGATAAAGACACAGGCATGAATTTTGACAATACAAATATGCTTTCATAGTTTTTTCTTTTTTCTATCCTTATCCAGATCTGGAAAATACTGAAATCACATTTCATGCTTTTGTCTACTTTTCCAGACTGCTTACGATCCACTGGACTCATGGTTGGTGGGGAAAAGACAAGTTCACAAAGGCAAGGAATGGGAAAGGTGGGGGATAACCAGTCAGTCTTTACTAGAGGAGGATTTACACATCTCACCATCATTTTCTTTCTCCATGAACTTGTCCTTGTTCGAACACACACACGCGCACGCCCCCACACACAAACCCACGCCCACACACACACATTGCTCAGTAAGGACACACCAGTTCAGGGGAGATTTTACAAGTAAAACTTTATTGGAATGATACTCATGTTGCAAAATATTACACTTGTTTTTATGTCACTGTTCCCGTGACTTTAGATGCTTCCCTTCACAAGAGTGTTTTGTGTGTGTGTGTGTAGGGGTGTGGGTGTGTGTGTGTGTGTGTGGCATGGGTCGATATGGTTTACACTGGCTGGGGAGGAGGGAGGTCTCATTTCCCTAAAAAGTGCGACTGTAGGCTCTTATGTACCAGCATTGTGCCTGCACTGAGAAGAAGTTGTGTCTCTGCAAAAGTGTCTCCAGGATGCTGCATACTGAACCTGACATGAAGGAAATGTTGGGGAGGTGATTTCCCAACCATAGATGCAAACAATATCATGATGATAGTAATAGTCTATAAATTAGGCTATTATAATCAGTGAGCAAGCGGATGACGACCAGAAGGCTGCCATCTGTCTGCTAACATACCTTCAGATTCATCAGGAAAAGATTTGACAGAACACTGAACGTAACAACTCAAGAGAGACATTTTTAAATTCAAACTAGTGGCCTTACATGGCATAAAGAAAATAAACAAGCCCCAGATTTATTGTGGTAGTTCATTTCCTACCTTTTAACATACAAGAAAAAACAAATGTGAAGCATAACATCAGGTCATTTTATGAAGGGGCCTAAAAGTTCAATGTGAATCACAAGGTCAAATAAATAATCTTACAGTGGACCATTGTTTCAGATGTAGTACGTGTTTTTATTCTGCAATTAAGTGTTTCAGGTCCACTGTAAATTCGACCAAACTTGCATTCTGTCTCTGTTCACACAGTAATAACAATAATATAGCCAGTGAACACACTTTTGCCTTAGAGTTTCACAATAAAACCAGCAGCTTATACTGAAACAAATTTACCACTTATGTGTTAAATGATGTGAGAGATGTGAACTGAGTGTTTTTAGATCTTAACCCACTCTGCATTTGTAATAAGGGTACCGACAAAACATACCTATTTTTGCAAAGAAGTGTACAAAAAAAACAAACAACATATAACGAATTCAGAATTTACTGCAGCGAGCTAATCTCCCACTAGAAAAAATAGAAAGTCCAAACTTTCCCTTTATTCAGTGGGGGAAATAATTGAATAATAGAATGTAATAGATTTTTAAAATAAAGTTACCAGAGCCATTCTTTTTGGTAGTCCCAACAATCCCTTTAAAATAGATGTAATAGAAACATTTTAATTCAGAGAACAGAGCTGAACTGAGAACAACAACAGCAAATAATGACATCTTGGGGACGCCAAGTCTCCATAACAAGCATGAGATCCCGTCTACAAGCCATCCAGCTGTATGTGAGGCACGAAGCTTTTTCAATCCCTCCTTCATTAACAGAAACATGGACAGCTTACAAAACTCTACTGAGACCTTGAACAGCGGTATGAGCGTTGGTCAGATGAAACAGAGATTAAGCTTTTCAGCAACAAACACTGTAAGTGGGTTGGAAACAAAGTATGAAGGTGTAAATGTCATGTTCACTGAAGTACGATGGAGGATCTATAACCCTCTGAGTCTGTTAATTATGGCATCATAAATTCTTTGAAATACTTGATGATTTAGAGAATAGCCTGGTGGCCTTTACCAGTAAACTGAAAATAGTCTGAAGATCCAAGGCCCTGGACAATCTAGAGAGATTATGTAAAGGAAAACGGCCAAAGGTCCATCTCTGTAAATGCTGTTGTGCTGTACTATTGTAAAAAGGTGGCTGTTTGAAGTCTTAACACAGGGCACCCAGTAACTGTGTCATTGACTACATTGCTGAAAACAATTATTTCCTAACATGGTATTTCATTCCTCACTGAGTAAATTTACTTCAATAACAAGTTGGAATATTTAAAAAATGTGATATTATGGTACTACAATAAAATATTTCTGTAATTAACATTTTTACCAGACGTGATAACATATTGTGTATATGTCGCCTCCTGCAAGTTCTCTTATTTGATGTTTATTGATAAAGCCAAATCAGACCTTCACTGTATCAGCCTGACACGCTGCCTCTTCATATCATTTATCTGTGTTCAAGCTATGTCAACACAGTGTAAATCTGGGGCCCTATGTGGTCAAAGGGAATGGTCCCCTGTGCACATAAAAATAGCTATCCAACAATCTTGGAGTTCCTGACAGTGTTATCTGGGGATGTAGTGATGCACCTGGGGGACTTCAATCCCCATGCAGGCAATGTCCGGGTTACCTGGAAGGGTGTGATTGGGATGATTTGGCCTTGCCAATCTGAACCTGACTGGTGTTTTGTTGTTGAACATCTGTGTGAGGCACAAAATGTTCATAAATACCATGTTTGAACACAAGGTGAATCATAATTGTACTTGGCACCATGAATCCTTGGGCCAAAATTTGATGATCAAATTTGTAATCATATCATCAGACCAACGGCTTTGCATCTTGGAGACTCAGTTGAAAAGAGGGGCAGAGTTGTCAACTAATCACCACTTGGTAGTGAATTGGATCCAGTGGCAGGGGAGACCTGGTAAGGGTGACCTGAAATGTTTGGCGGAGGAACTTGTCCCAGTGATGATCAATTCCCATCTCCAGGAGAATTTCTCTCAAAGGAGGCTGGGGACATGGAATCTGAATGAACCATATTCAGAATCTCCATTGTGAACATGGTCAATGTTGTGGCATTAATAGTATCGGTGTCTATCTTGATGGCAACCAGAGGGCCCATTAGTGGACACCAGTAGTGATGGAAGGCATCAGGACTGTAGAAGGAGTCTGGGGTTGGATATTCCTGGGAACTTCTAAAGCAGCTGACAAGTCCTGGGTTGCTAAAAGGACAGAGGCTTCTGTAGTTGCATAAGCAACAAATCAGGCATTGGAGGAATTCAGAGAGGCTGTGGAAAGAGACTTTCAATTGGACTCCAGGAAGTTCTGGGAAACCTTTTGACTACTCAGAGAGGACTGAGGACATTGTTGAATGATGGAAGGAGGACTTTTAAGAGCTCCTTAATCCGGTCACCCATGTCCTCCACGGAGGAGGCTGAGCCTGAAGACTTGGAACAAGCGGATCATGTCACTGTGGAGGGAGGAATGTCTGGGGTTTCCTCCTGGACCCAATCTCAGATAAGTGGCAGAGGTCACCACGGTAGTTGACATGCTCACTGGTGGTAGAGTGTCAGGTGTTTAGAAAATTCAATTTGATATTCTAAAGACTCTGGACACCGTGGGCCTGTCATGGTTGACACACCTTTTCAATGTCACATGGAGGACTGGAACAACACCACTGGAGTGGCAGACTGATCTGGTGGTCCTCATTTTCAAGAAAGGGTGGCTGACAGTGTGTTCCAATTATCAAGGAATCACACTTCTCAACCACCCTGGGAGAGCTTAGTCTGGGGTGTCAGAGAGGAGGATTTGACTGATAGCTGAACCTTGGATACAGGAAGTGTAATGTGGCTTTTGTCATGCTCATAGAGCAGTGGGCTACATCTTTTAATTTGCGGAACTGCTGAGGGCGTATGCTTGTCAGTTCTACATGTGTTTTATGGTTCTGGAGTAGGCTTATGACCAGGTCCATCCCAGGTATTTTGGGGGCTGTTCTTCACAAGTATGGGGTGTCTGGTTGGGTATCCAATTTATGTATTCCCAAAGCAAGAGCTGGGGTCTGTATTCTCGGCACAAAGTCAATCCTGTTCCCAGTGTGCTTTGGACTCCACTGGTATTCATGGACAGGATCTCAAGGAATAGTCCTGTAGGAGAGGGCGTCTGGTTTGGAAACCTCAGGATCTCATTTTTACATTTTTTACTTAAGATGGGGGTTCTGTTGGCTTTTTCAGCTCATGACCTCCATTGGGCACTGGAGCGGTTCAATGCAGAGTGTGAAGCAGCCAGGATGAGAGTCAGCTCCTTTAAGTCTGAGGCCAAGGTTCCTGGCCAGAGAAAGGAAGACTGCTCCGCTCTCAGTCAGGGGTCAGTCTCCGCCTCAAGTGGAGGAGTTTAAGTATCTAGGTGTCTTGTTCCCAAGTGATAGTAGGATAGAATGCTAGATCAACAGATGGACTGGGGCTTTGTATGCAGTTGTGATGTGTTGTGCTGAAAAAAGAGCTAAGCTCTCAAATTATTGACCTAGATTCTGACCCTCACCTATGGTAATAAGATAAGAAAAAAGGCTGAAAGTATGAGATCCTGGATACAAGCGACCGAAATGAGCGTCCTCTGGAGGATGGCTGGACTCTGCCTTAAAGACAGGGTGAGAATCTCTGGGAGGTTGCTGAAAGTAGAGTCACTGCTTCTCCACATCGAAACAGTCAGTTGAAGTGGTTAGGGCATCTGATCAGAATGCTCCCTGGACACCTCCCTTTGGAGGTTTTCTGGCCACATCCCATTATATGTCCCATCTGGCATGGGAACCCTTTGGGATCCCCCAGAATGAGCTAGATGATGCTTATGTGGGGGTGGGATGTCTGGGGATTCCTCTTGGACCAGATCTTGGATAAGTGGAAGACAGTAGATACATGGATGGGAATGGTCTCTCCTAAGAGACACATGGGGTAAAGGATACTGTGAACCCAAGTCGCCCACCTGGATAATTCCTTCATGTTAAGCCGTTTCAAACACCACTCTAATTTACAAATGATGCACACAGACTAGTAACATTGCAGATGTGTATTTCAAACAAAAGGCCGATCATATTTTTCTCATATCTGAGATTTTTCACAAAGTTGAGACTCTTGACAAAAAACATGATGAAAGGAATTCCTTGTGCCTATCTGAACTATAATATTTCACATCCCTATTAAGGTAAAAGATCAAATTATAATTTAATGCCTGAAACAAAAATTTAATCCTCTCAGGACATTGTTATAATGCCCTGCTATCAAACTGTCAAGCAAAGAGACCCCCGAACACCTGAGGTGGCCTTTGTCATAAACTTCAAATCACCAGGTTGTTTACTGTACATGTAAAAGGATATTTCAACAAGCTATAGCAGGAAAACAATGATCAAACATAGTTCTTCTCAGTAAATAAATTTCTATCAGTTCAACTGACATAAAATTCACACTAGATGTCTGTAACAACCCAAGAAACTCCCATTCACAGCAAGATCAACATAACATATGTAATAAACTTGAAAGAAAAAGGCAACTGAACATAACTGAAATCTGTAACTATGTAGTAAGCAATCCTGCCTTATATTAGTTCAGTTACCAATAATTCATGACAGCTGATTTAGGCGAGAGCGTAAACAATTTCTCTTTTATGCCATCGCAAGAAAAACGTAAGAAGCAATTTTACGACCTCCTCACCCGTATTATTGCAAAAATACAAATAGCACTGGTTAGAGACATATTTCTAAGCTTCTGAATGAGAACCATTACAGCCATTATCCGAGGAGGAAAGAACACAGTGTTTTTTTGTAAAATTTCTGACAAAAAAGAGTAATCAGATCAGGTCTCCAAAAGCAAAGGATTTGGTCTCACTGAGCTTTTGTAATCCAATTTTTTTTTTTTATCATGGAAATAAATGATGAACTCAACCACAATGGCCTCACTATACAAGACTCCCTTATTGACCGGAAAGTTTGCTCTAGCTTGCTTTAAGTCTGCTATAGAACATTTTGGTCAAGTCAGTGGAATACTGGCTTATCATCTTTAGATGAGACCAACATTAAACTCTTTGAATGTCACTACACACACAATGTTTGGAGAAGAAATGGCACTGGCCAACAACCCCAAAAACACCATGTTGATAGTGACGTTTGGAGGTGGGAACATTATAGTGTGAGCCTGTCTTACAGGATATGGTACTGGCAGCATTTATAGGAAGAAATGTACCAAGATATTCTTAGTAATGCCCTTGTTACAATATTTTGTATCAGTTTTTTTGCCTCAGGAAATTATGTGATTGGAAAATAGTGCATATTGCATCACTACACATTCAACACTGTAGCATATTCAACTTTAATTATAATATAAACCAAATCTTGCCACATGAGAGTGGTTGCTCTCATACGTCAGGTATACATGCAGCAGCTGCCACAAAATTATTTTAGCTGTAGCTGTTGTGTTTTGATTAATCTGGCTAGTAATTGTTTGAACCACTAGGGGGCACTCTCAGAGCATAGAAATGTAATACCCATAGGGTCTGTTTTTTATCTTTCTAAGGAGAAATTAAAAGATGGTGTGGTTATGAAAAAGCAATACATGACTGGTCATAACTGCAGAACATTTTAAAATTGGTCCTATTTGTCGCTAGTATAAACAGACAAAGCTGATCAAAAGTAGGACAAATACTTGAAAAACATGACAGAATTTGAGGTTTTGCAAAATGTCCTTAATTTCCTCATGTTCAGACTCGTGTAACAGGTATCTTTTAAAATGCCAGCATACGTGGCAAGATAGGAAGGAGTGCAACAGCACGTTTCAGAAAGACAATGATCCCAAAAACATAGTCAATCACCTGACGTGAATATAATTGGAAACACTACAGAAATAACTGGTTATCAGAGAGCGGCGGAGAGGCCGGACGAAATTTCAAGACAGTTTTTATCAAAGAATAATTCAAAATGACAACTGAGAACTTTGACTAGTTTCTACATACGGGAGACGTCTTAAAGCTTCTCTTTCAAATACAACCTGATTTATGGACTTAGATGTTTTTATTTCTTTGTATGTACAGATTATTTGGGTTGCTAGCAACATCTGGTGTGAATATTATACCAATAGCCTCATTGGAAACAAATTCACTGAGGAAACACATGTTCAATACAAAATTCCCCGATGCTTATTCACCTCCTGGTGGTTCACCCATCTGTAACTTGACAAATAGAGTACCAATCATTTTCAGATCATCAATACATACACATAAAATGAAACTTAGCAAAACTAGTGCATGTCCTGAACACACACACAAAGGAAATGATAACAGAGTTGCATGGTTCTCTTTTGTGATATGAACAAACAGCAACAACCAAGGTAAAGAACACGATCCTGATCGCCATCCGTACAGACTGGAGCACTGATGACCCTCAGCCAGAAGCAGTCGGAGGTCTTCTACCTCACACGGTGTCTAAAAGTCAAAACCAGGGGGCCAAGCGGTTGTTTCAACAAGTAGAATAATCTCATGTAGTAAATTAGCTCTGAGCTGAAACAGGAAGTACTTTTATCAAAACTGACCAAATATTCTGGAAGGGATAAAGTGTGGAAGACGCCAACTAAAACTCTAAATAGTCCCTTTTTTTGTGTGTGTTCCTTTTAAACTCGTTTAAAACCAGAACTTCAAATTCCCAAATCTGTACTCCGAGATTTGCCTGCTGATCCATAGGTTTCATGGAGATAAATGTCTGTTAAGTGATATGTTCAAACCTGAGTTTCCATTATGCGGTTGGTGTTTTTCTCACAACACCATTGAAACTGAGAGAAATCCGTTCTTTTTATTCGTATGTCATTGTACTGTACGTTAGCGTGATATGGTTTCACTGGAGCCACTAAGTACCTACTAACATTTAAAAATGGAGTACTGCAGATATGTACAAAGTCTGTATATATTAACAATAATAAGAGCCATAGATGGAGTTACACAACAGACGTACCTGACTTTTTGTTTCATCTTTCTTTTGGCCTCTCGTGCCTTTGAAGTATTATATCTATGAAATGGGTCAGGTGAACTCAAGACAAAATATATATCCCATGGGCATTTATCTTAACGTGTGTTGTGTTTTGCTCAATTCACCTCATCGGTGTAAACTGACGATATCTTACGTGCACGCTCATGTAATGACCAGCAGATCGACTGGTTGACTTGTCTTTTTGCTGTGGCACAGAAATGAACAGAACAGAAATGAATGCAGAAACGGGAAGATCTCGGGTGAAAATGCGTAGAGGCAACTCTAAGTTAGTGGGGCTCCCGACACCCATGAAACACAGCGTCGTTGTAAAGGGATTCATAAATAAGACGACAATAAATAAAACACAACAGAAACGCAACAGAAAAGGCAACACTGCTGGTTATCAGTCTCCGCTCTCTTTTTTCGCACACCTCTATTCGATTTTTTCCCTTTTCTTTTTTGTAGCTGGTGCTTATATTTGGACAGAAGACAGCAGACTTTTCTTGTGTCTCCCGTTTGACCAGCCTACCTTAGACTTTCCCTATTTTCCTTATTTCTTCTCCTCTAACTCTAGAACTCAGCAAACTCCTTGGCACATTTCTCGGTGAAGGAGACACGGATCTCCTCCTCTTCATAGTCGTCAAAGTTGCTGGTATCGCCTGGTCCTTTGAACTTTGGAACAAAGGGAGCTTCCACCTAGAAACAATCAAAAACATAAAATGCTCCGAATCCCAATCAAATGCAGTGCAAACAGAGGCGCAAGTGTGTGCAATGTGGAAATATCAACACACCTTTTTCTGGTAGATGGCAATCCAGTCAGTTGTTGCGAACCACTTATGTCCTTTGATGTCGTTGACTCCGTTTTTGAGGTTCCCAAAGCGTTTTGTGAGATCCACCTGAAAACGAGAGAAGAACGTTCGCCTCATCTTGGAGATCATGGGAAAATAAACCACACCTTACTGTAAGTTCAGAATTTCCTAGACTTTTGCCTTCACCTGTAAGAGGTTCCTCAGTAGGTCCTTCAGGTCTGAACTGAAGTGAGATGGGAAACGAACCTGAGGACAAGGGAATAGAAGAAGCAGTTGTGTGAACACACAGTTACAGTGACAAAAAGAGTTTTCCACAACAAGTCTTCAAAAGAAAAAAAAAAAAAAAAAGCAGGTGAATTGGGAATCCTTCTCATCTCTGTTTTCTCTTTTGGTTTTACCCTTCAGGGGTCACCACATCAAATCATCTAACTCCTTTTCGTGCTATCCTCTGCATTCTCTCCGCTCACACCACCTAACTTCGTGTCCATCCATAAATCTTGGGTTTGGTCTGTCTCTCAGCCTCCTGCCCCGTGGCTTCCAACCTACTGACACGTCTGCACATGTCCAAACTATCTCAGCCTGGCCTCTCTGGTGCTCCCACTGCTAATCCTATCACTGCCAAAGAGGACCTCGACATCTCCAGTTCTGCCTCATGTCTTTTCTTCATCGCCACTGCCTCTAAACCACACACCATCACCGGTTTCACTACTGTCTTGTACACTTTTCCTCATATTCTTGTTGATACACTTTTATCACACATCCAACTCTACGCTTTTCTCCATCCATTCCACCCCACTTGAACACACTTCTTCACCTCTTTCCCACACTTCTTCCACTGCTCTGGAAGATTGACCCCAGGCCTCTATCTTCTTTACCTTTACTTCCTGTGACATCACCGTTACATTTGTGCCCCTCTCATTCACACACACACACACACACACACACCCCTTCTGTCTTGCTGCGACTGATCTTCATTCCTCTCTTTTCCAGTACACACCTCCACCTGTCTTCTTTTTTCTCTACGTGCGCCCTGCTCTTACTGCAGATCACAATGTCGTCTGCAAACACCTTGGAGGACTCCTGCCTATCCTCATCCTCATCTGTTAGTCAGTCCATCACCTACACGAACAAGAAAGGGAGAAATCCACTTTGGTTTTTGCGCCACTAGTGAATGTTGGTGTCAACTTCCAACTGATGGTTTATTTTTACAAAATGAAAACAATTCTGAACTTGCCTTTAAACGATTCACTCTAATGGTGTCAAACTCCAGTCCTCGACGGGCGGCGTCCTGAAACTTTTATATGTCTCTAGTTCACCAACACTTGAGTCAAAAGGTTGAATTATCTCCTCAGTATGCTGTCAAGTTCTCCAGAGTCCTGCTAATGACCTAAATATTTGGTTCGGGTATGCTGAAGCTGAGAAACGTCTAAAAGCTGCATGACACCAGCTCTCGAGGAGTGAAATCTGACACAGGTGCAAGAAGGTTACTGCATTTAAAATAGAGTTGCATGATACCAGGGAAACGTAGCTGGGATACTACTTTACGCACAATTTAATTTCTTTTCTTTTCTGTTTCCATTGTCATCACGTTCCCACCACTATTTTGCAATCAGAAGGCATCCATACAGTGAACATGTATCTCAACAGACCAGAATCATTCCTGGCATGCAGAATTTGCTTGGATTGCATACAAAATATATCCTGTCAAATATTGCATCCGAGCAGTCCTTAGTGAATATGGAATTGCAATTCAATATGTTAACGTATAGCTCTAAAAGGCTTTTAAAATGTGTAACAAACTACTTACCAAAAATTCTGATTTCTCTAATAAGAAGGGAAACTTTCATCGTTAATGTTAATTCTTACATTTTGCCTTGCAGATTGGTTCACATCTTATAAAAACATCAAACTCTTGGATTATTAGTTGGATTACGTACAAGAACTGAAACTACGTAGTCTTGGTGAGATTTATTTATAAAAGACCATAAATCCTAAAATTAAATGATGTACCACGAAACATCTGGATTTACGTACTGTAGAAGCAGTCTACAGAAATCACTGAGTTTCTAAACAACAAAAGAAAAGTATCGGAAATTAATAAAAAAAATGTTCTCAAAAGCGCAAGACAAAACAGAAAAACGGTGTGAAGTCAGTTTTCAGTCAAAAACACCAAACATTTTAAGTGTCAGAGCAAAATGAAAACAGCCAAACTCACCTTCCCTGATACAATCTTTTCATAGATTTGAATTGGCTGATCGGCAAAGAAAGGAGGATACCCTGCTGCCATCTCATAGACGAGAACACCCAGCGCCCACCAGTCCACTGCCTTGTTGTATCCCTGCCGGTGTAAACATGTGGAGAAAGTTCACTTTAAAGCACGATATTAAATATCAGCAATTTCCTTAATATATTTGCTCTTTTGTGAAATATTTGTGTTATTCATCGCAGCTAGGACCATATTTTGGCTCCTTTTACAAATCAGGACAGATCAACATAACTCTAACAGTTAATATATATATATACAGTATATTGTTGTGATGTTAAAACAAAATGTTGTTTAATGCGTTTTCAGATTGGCTCACTTCAGGTTTCGACTAAAAAACACAATCGAAAACAAACAAACGAAAAGGTCAAGGGAAGATGGATCACCTTGCTGAGGATGATCTCTGGAGCCAGATATTCTGGGGTGCCACACAGTGTCCAGGTCCGGCCCTTTACCCGTTTGGCAAAGCCAAAATCTGTAACCTGAGTAGCAATGAGAGAGAGAAAAAAATAGCTGACAGACGTTTATTTTAATCAGAAATAACTGAAAATAAAATAGACAGAGACAGAGGGAAGAGAAAACATCTTGGAGCAGAAATATTTTCTGTTATTTCACGTTAAACCACAAGGGGGCGACACAACCATTCAAGACTCTTCCAGTTTTACTACAATGATATAAATATAAATTTCATTTCCAGACAGTTTTCTAGATTTTTTTTTTCCTTTTTCACATTTTTAGGGAATTATGAACATGTACACTTCCCTGTTTGATCTTCTGTGGTTTCCAGAAGTTTACCGTATTTATGAATTAATTTAAAATTCTGGCAAGCACAGCTGCAGGTATTTTACCGTAAATTATAGACTTTTTTTTTTTACAGTGTGGAATGGTTGACTTTAATCCCTTTAAATACCAGTTTGTGATTAAAAATTCATTTCATTTCAAACGATTTCAAAAATAATAGGGGAAAAACACAAAAACTGATATCAGGGAAATAAATCCAAATGCACAAACACAAGAATAAGCCGAGGAACTAAATACAAAGAAATGAGAATATGAGAACACCCTTGTGATAATAATCAACACAGAAAAATAAATTTAATGTGGCAAAACCTACAGAACATAAATAAAACAACATAAACAAAAATGAACACCAGGCCACAAACACCAAAAGATCGTGAGGGAAGAAACAGAATCTCTGACCTGTATGTAGCCCTGTTGGTCTATGAGCAGGTTTTCAGGTTTCAAGTCTCTGTAGATCAGGTCCAGAGCGTGCAGGTACTCAAAGGTCAGCACGATCTGAGCAGCGTAGAACCGAGCGTGCGGCTCACTGCACGAACAGAAGCACAGCAGGAACCGACAGTGAACGGTTTGGTATAAAACTTTGGAGAACTAAGACACACCAAAAAATACCAAAACATCTTCATGACCATCATCAGAAACTACTGAACGCTTCATGAAAGCACACTTCAATCAGTGACTCCAGGAAGTTGCGGCAGCAACTATTAATGCAAATTCACTCATTATTTGCAATCTTTTTCTCAGACTTTTCAGCAGTCGTCGCAACTTTTCTGCAAATCCGACGAATCACCTTAACGTTTTTTTGTATTTCGTTCTTTTCTGACCAATCACTGGAACTTGGCTGAATTTTGACCAGTCTCCTCAGCCTCCTGTTAATAATTTAACTTCCTGTTTTACGACATCTCCAGAAGCTTGCACCTGGAAGATGAAAGCATGTGTGACGTTAAACGGTAACGTCCTCTTTTTTTTTTTTCTGCAAAAACCCTCGCGAGACGTTCTGTAGGATTTGCTTGTACAGCATGCAGTTTATGTTAACTTGATTGACCAATAAGGATTATTTGTTTTGCACTTTGACAACTCCTCAGGACATGACTTTATTTGCATTAAGTATGCTATCTTAAGAAGGCACTTGAAAATGTTCTCTGCATTTTCAGTTTTAACCCTGTTAAAATCCTTTAATCTTTTATTGGGAGGTTTTTATAAGACTGTGTTTTGGCAAAATAAAGCTTAAAAAATGCAACTTTGACCACAACGTTTTGAAAAAGGTGCTGCAAAATCAGTTATTTTAGGCTCCAACAATCACAGCAACAAAAACATGGCAACATTTCGGAGGGACTGTTAAATGCTTCAAAGACACTGACCTGAATCTGCCAATTCTTCGTAGGTGGGAAAACATTTCTCCACCTGGTACATATTCCATAACCATGTAAAGGTTGGTGTTGTCCTGGATACACAAATAAAAGGATGGAGATTAGGAATAAGTACAGATATACAAACACACAATAAACTGGAAAAAGACATGGGAATCTGAGCATAAAGCTTGTTGCCTCCTTGCTAATGTGTGTTATTCCCTGACTGCTTTTAGGCTCTGGTGAAATAAACCTTAAATGAAAGACTATAACACAAATAAAGTGACAGTTTCTCTGGAGTCAGACAAACTGACTCAAGAGTCAGACAAACTGACTCTTGAGTCTTTTGGGCTGCAGCACAACAGCTCAGCAACATAAGAGCTGAGAAAAGCTTTCTCTTAAGAATAAAATACATTTATATGTAATTTTACTCCATTGAAAGCTTTTTGAATATATAAAAATTATACTGGGCCTCTCAGAATGACTGGTGGCATAGATTTGTGTTCATTGGTGCCACTTCAATCCGTGTGCAGAGCAGCACACATGGGCGGTTAATAGGTTTATTTAAGGCCTCAAGGATACTGAATGCCTGCCCAACCAGGTGCGTCTAAACAGCTTAACCTGAGCGAGGACAAAATTGGAGTACGGCCCTCATCTGGGTTAGTCTGTGTAGGCGCAAGAGTGCTGCTGACTCCTCTTCACGTGGCCGGCCTGATTTTGTTCTGCTGAGATGGGGGTTTACGGTCTCGGAAGAGGCGACGACACAACAGAGGTCAGAAAATCAACAAGGGCAGCGCAGAGGAAGCAACTGATGAGACGGAGGCAGGATTCCCACAAATTTTCCATTTCTAAATTCAGTTCTTTTCCAGATTCACAGTTCTAGATTTTTCCCAATAATTTTACTTCCATTAAGGACATAAAATTAAAAATGCTAAGCTATTTGGTGTTTATAATTTCCACAAATCTTGAAACAACACGAGTGTTTACTTTTCTGCTTTTTGGCTCCAGAACAAGCTGTGTTAAGCTCTGTTTCTGACATCTACAATAATGAATCTAATCTGGATTGGTTTATCCAAATTTATTAAAGACCCTTGATTGGATAGGCTCTTAAAAAGTTTACGAAGGGGACATCACAGCTTGTGATTGGCTACACGTGTTCTGATTGTACAAGAAGGAGTGAATTACATCTAAATCGGATCAAGTTTAGAAACTACAGGTTCTGAAAAAGGCATAAAAAAAGCAGTGAATGGATGGCATGTTTAGATTTTTTAATGTACGTTTTTCTGGTGAATGATGTCCTAAATCCAAACTGGGGGAAATAATCTGAAACTGAGGTAATGTTAAAAAAAAAGCCCCAATTTTACCAGAAATCTTGATTTCTATCTGGAGAAATCCGACATTTTTCAATAAACGCAGTCAGACTTGGGAACTGATAAAACAACGACATAAATGGGCCTTAATAATTTTGCCTCTTTATCATTTCCTACTTTTGTTGCTTTAGGTCTGTAATTTCTAGGAAATACACAGAAACACTGACGTTCAGCAATGCTAACAATGCTAATAGCTAATAGAGCAGGGGTGGGCAATCCTGGTCCTCGAGGGCCAGTGTCCTGCAACTCTTAGATGTCTTCCTGGTCCAACACACTTGAGAGGATGATGAAGACATTTCCAAACTAAAACTTCAAAATATTTTGTCTTTGTTTACGATCAGTATTAACCTGATTTACTGTGATTGTTTTCTCATGGACATGGTAGAATATCACATTCGTTCCCAGTAAACATTTTAATAATCACACTGGGAAAGCTACAGTTTATTTTAAACTCTTTAATCGAAGCTCAGCAGGTCAGACTGTTAACAAAAGCGATGATCCGAAACTGGCCACATTTAACTGGTTGGTGCATCTCACTACTTACGTGATTAAACAGTGACTATGACAGAGTCAATCTCATAAAAACTTGCGGAACATAGATAAAGATGAGTAAAGGTTGCGAGGTGAACGCCAAAACAAGGCTGGGTCTAAACCAGGGGTGGGCAACTCCAGGCCTCGAGGGCCGGTCTCCTGCAACTTTTAGATGTGTCTCTACTTCAACACACCTGAGTCAAATAATGAGGTCATTAGCAGGACTCTGGAGAACCTGACTGCACTTAGGAACTGATTCAACTATTGGATTGAAGTGTGTTGGATCAGGGAGACGTCTAAGAGTTGCAGGACACCGGCCCTCGAGGACCAGGATTGCCCACCCCTGGTCTAAACGGAGAGGTCAGCGGCTGGGTCATCAGAGCTCTTAGCGTGTGGAGCTCGCACTTCTCCACATGCTCAAGTGCCACACAATCATTTCGTTATGCAGCGACAAACAAGTTCACGCCTGATGCTGCCTCTGCATCCAAAGAGGCGACTGACGCGACATAAACAGACAGGACGGGGCAGCGCCGTGCAGAAACAGCGCAGGACTTCACAACAGCAGCCGCAGCCAGTTTGATTCAATTAAGCACAGCAGAGAGGTGGATAACGGCGAGCGCCCATCTTGTTTTGTTTTGTTTTTTTTAGCTCATTGCCTTTTATTTTTATTGTCTGAAACGCTTTTATTCTGTCATGTTGACATGTTTTCGGAGACCGTTTTGAGGAGAAGCTCTGGACAGTCGGTCTGAACGGCAAAACGTCCAACTCGCGACCACCCAAGGATACAAACAGGGACGCCGTCAGACGTTCTCCGTACCTTGAATGAATACTCTAACCGCACGAGAAAGGGAAAGCTGACAGCCTGGAGGATCCTCTTCTCGTTTAGAGTGTGCTCTATTTGCTTAAGCTTCACCACCTGGAGGTCACACACAAGCAACACACACACACACACGCAAACTCAGAGGAAGAAAAGGAACTCAGATTGATCACAGAAAAGACTTGTGAAATTTGAATTAGGTAATAAATTAAAAAAAAAAAAACTCTCTTACAAGAGCACCCTAACATCATCTGAGAGTTAAACAAGCTATTTGAAATACAACTTTGCTTTCACTAAACAGTTAAATACTAAGCCAAGTAGAGATGTTACTGTGTATTCAGCTGACTAGATTAGTCTCTTGATACTGGGTTTTGGAAAACAAGACAATGAGATTTTTTGTTTTCACAGTTGATCAGAAACTGCACTTTAAGGACTCTGAAGTAGTCAAAACAAGAGTTTACTGAGATCTCTGGGCGTAAAAATTTAAGTTTAAAAATTTAAACACCCCATTTAATTTCTTATCAAAGTGCAGCATGTCGAACAAAACGTCACCTATTAGTTCTGGAAATGAAGGCAAGCTCTTCAGGCTCGACAGACTATTTCCAAGTTTAAGACTCGTGTTTTGAAGCAACAAAGAAGTTGTGTTCGAATTGCTGACGCTTTCATTGTGATCACTGTGAGAACAGCATGACTGGCCTTCACTGCATCAGTACACACCATCTGCAGAACAACTCGAGCCGGGTTTGACCAGCACATACATTATCGTTGACCTGCTGAACTCACTCTAAAGCGACCGTAATACCAATTCAGACACTGGAAATGCTGTCTCTCTTTTATAAAGAGCAGAGCGTTTTTTTTTTTTAACTTTTAACCAGAAATGATCAAATGCAGTCCAGATTCCCTAAATAAAACATGAAATCGGCTTCCACTTCTGAAGGGAAGTTAAAACTCAGATGCTAACTTCAGCGTCATGAACCAGATGCGGTATACTCCAAAGTCCTTTCAGTTCTTATGATCCATTTGTGTCTTCTACAACAACAAAAATCCACAAAAGATTGTCAAATAAACAGCTTAAAAGCTTTCAACAACTACCAGCACAACTCAACAACTACTTTCTGTCTTATCCCACAATAATATTCTCATTACTATTAGCAGGTTGCTCAAAGTACTCACTGTTCTATCCAGGGCCAAGAATAGTAGCTAACAGTCATTTAACCTGATATATACCCTAATTACACAATTTTTGTTATATTTTAAGGTATATGAAAACTATTTAATTACCCTGTCAACGTAAAAGAAGACTTACCATCATAATCATCAACAAGTGAACATCAACAGTTCAGACATTTAAACAAAACCTGTTAGGCCTGTGATCCAGATTAGTAGAACTGGATGGGAAATTGGATTATTTACATTTGTTTTTCCCACCGGTCTGTTAGAAAAATAACATGAGCAGGTATTAATTTCTTCAAATATGTCAATTTTACTTGTGGATTGAGACGAAGCTTACACCTGGATTTGATGCTCCCTGAACGAAGCACCAGGACTCCCCCCCCCCCCCCCCCCCCCCCCCCCCAACACCCATAAAAAACAGGTCAGTGTTTCCCACGAGTAACAAGCGGCAACACTGAACATGAGCATCTCAATGACAATAACATTTCTAAACCCTCCTAACTCCGCCCGCCCTCCTGCGACCTCGATGACCCCCGGTCTGCCGAGACTGACCTTCTGCTTGTTGAGGATCTTCATGGCGTAATGCTGTCCCGTTTCTCTGTGCTTCACCAGCATAACGCGGCCAAACGAGCCCGTGCCCAAGGTTTTCAACCTCTCAAACTGCTCCAGACTAGCAGTGTTCTGGACACGTGAAAAACAGAAAGGGTTAGCCCATTTTTCTGGAAAAGGACGGCGGAGGCGCCATTGCAAAGCCATTTTCATAAACACATGCAACGGATGCCCACAGACAGGCATAAAAATATTCATAATAACAAGAAAAATGAGATAAGTACTGTAAAGTAAGGTCTAACATACAACCTAAGGAAAAAATAGCAGATTCACATTCGAAGTAATGTGTGATAGGAGAACTGCCCAAACTGTGCTGGTATTTGTGCAAAAACAGGCTTTTTACAAGACTATGAAAACATGCATAAAGAACTGTCTGCGGGAAAGTAAACAGGATGCTGTATTTGTTGGAAACAGGGATGGTTGCAGTCTCTGGAGAGAAAACTAGAATTGGCCAGAAATTTAGAACCAGTCCGTCTTTATTCACCGCTGCAACAACTGCTGCAACCAGAAACGGTAATGGTTACAATTGCAGCATCTGTCGGCTTCAGGGCTGGACATTGAGATTGTTCATTTTGGTCTTTTTGGTTTATTTGGTCTTGAGGTCACATCAATTAGTGGCCCCAAAATGTCACTAAGTGATGCTGTTAATCTTACTGTGAGGTTTTTAATTGCCATTTCCTGACTTACACAGGGATCAATTGTTGGTCTTTCCCAGTTTGTAGGGGCGCTAAGTGAAAAAGTGAGTCACAAAATAGTTATCCCTCAGGGGAACTAATAAGGTCGTGGATTCTAGACTAAAACTTCCTCAAACAGCAGAGTTTAAGATACCAAAATGCTTCAATTACATTTAAATGAGCAGACAATGTTAAGGGTGGTTTCAGTGATTTTGTTAAAACATTTCTTGACTTGGGATTTTCTCCCACATCTATGAAAGTATTTCAATGAAATGTTGGGATTTTCTGTAGTGTTTTGTGTGGTTGTGCTACAGCAAAAAAAAAAGATCCATTATTTTTTATAAAAACATCTTTGTTGTTTTGTCAGCCTTCCGGACCTGTCAGGTCTTCTGATTCTGTTTCTGCTCTGCATCCCCAGAACCAGAACCAAACACGGAGAAGCAGCATTCAGCTTCTGTGCACCACAAATCTGGAACAAACTTCCAGAAAACTGCAAAACAGCTGAAACACCGAGTGCCGTAAAATCTGAACTACAAACCCAGCTGTTTGGAGCTGCTTTTGAAACATAATCATGAAACACGAATCAACAATCTGATGTGTAACGACGCCACAATGCAGTGTTTCAAATGTTCACCGTGTATTTTCGTGTTTTTATCATGTTTGAAATGCCTCGTTGCTAAAATGTGCTACCAAAAAAAAATAAAAGATTAACTGATTGATTGCAAACCTGTGAAGGATTCTCCCATTTCTTGAGGAAGTCCTCTTTGGCTTTAGCAAGGAACTCCTTGACTGTAGAAGGACGGGAGAAACATATGTTAGTGGTTTGTTGTTACAGATAATGAGAGATGCTTCAGAAATACTTAAGAGTCTGCTGATATTTTTAGAGGTCAACTGCACAACGCACGACTAAACCTACATCCTGTTGCACTGTTATTTGTGACATTACTTCACAACTTTGACTAACATGCAAAGCAGTTCCAAACAATAATTTGCATCCAACACTCTCGTACACACACCCACACACCCCCACACACCCCCACACACACCCCCACACACACACACACACACACACACCCCTCCAGTCACAGTGCTCAAAACTATACTCATGAAAATGCAGCACACCTCAAAAAGACAGCATAATTACAAGTTTCAGTGCTCCGGCTGTGGTAAGAAATATGATATGTGGTTTTTTGGGGGGAGTTTTTTATTTAGAGAGATATTTTTATATTAAAACAGAAAGAAAGTACAAAACATGTTATGCTTTCTGGAAACTCTAAGTGCCGATTCTTGAAACTGAAAGCGGAGCAAGAGCTTTCCAGTCGGCATGGCCAATAATCTTCGATTCTCAAAAATGAAATACATAAATAAATAAGAACGGGCTGAGCAAGCGTCTGCTCTGCAAAGACAAACCGCCTGAACGTAGAAGACACAGCAGAGGAGAGTCTAACTAATCCTTGTTGCATAGCAACCGTGTTTAAGCATTACACAGTGGGATATGTTGTTGGTGGAAGTGCTTGTAGCGCATGTCCCGCTAATGTTTTGACATGCAAACCACTTTCTGATGTTTCATGTTGTTTTACAATGCAAAGAGGGAAGGCTTTCATTTTCTGCTCAACAATAAATTTGCATTGAGTTTACAGCGCAGGTGCTGTGAGTGCAGGTCCAGGCCAAGCATGTGTGGAACATTTTTTGCGGCGCCTCCCAACCAGGCCTGTCGCGGTTACAAATCACATTTTGCTGGACGATAACTTGGCCCAGAAATAATTGCGCTAGACGATAATATTGTCATTTTGAGACCATTTTCAACTGAGATAGTGACAATCAAAACACTAGTGCAAGTTTGCCCTCTCAAAGACGAATCAATTTGAATTTTGTACAGAACAGTTCACGCTAAAAGACATTTTGAAAAAACACAACAACCAAAAGCAATAAATAAAAAGGAAATAAAAACCACACACAGCCAAAAACCACACATGAAATGTGATTAAGATTCAGCTGGGTGTTGATTAATTTGAATATTTCCAGTTGCGGATTCCTTTGGTCCACGGTATGCAATTTTTAATAAATGCACAGCGTTTTCCATTTAGTTTATTTAATTTATATATATATATATATATATATATATATATATATATATATATATATATGTGTGTGTGTGTGTGTGTGTGTGTTGTAGAAAAATAAAAGAAAAAGAAAAAGCTGCAAAGGAGGAAGGGGGGAACGTGATGAAAGGTTCATGAGCGGTGCTGATGTTCGAAAATAGAGAGGGGTTTTACATCAACCTGGGAAACGAGACGCTGTAGATGATACATGTGCGTCGACGGCAGACACAAAGTAATCGCGTTACTTTTACAAAAATGTGACGAAGAACCTGTACAGACGCACTCACTTAGAATATTATCACACGATTTATGTATTTAAGGTTATTCCATTCAAAAAGTGAAAGTCACATGTAGATTCATTGCCTATTTAGTGATCAATTTCATTTGTTCATTTTGATTATTAGGCTTCACGCTTTGTTATCCTCTCTGTATGTTCTGGAATGAGTTCTGCATCACGATCCTCTCAATGCAGGTATTGGTCTCACTTGATCATCAATTTTATGACACTTTCTCCTTCCACTAAACTTTCCATTAATCTGTTTTGTGTAAAGTCACGCCTTTTTTTAAAATTAAAATTATTAGAAAAACTGAACTTTTGGTTTACAATAAATCATTATCACCAACGTTAAAAAAAATATTATTTTAGAGAAGCGTATTGTTATAGACATATCCAAGTTTATTTGTATATATTATCCAATGAAAGAAATAATTTTACTTTTAGATGGTATTCTAATTTATTGACATGCTCCCCATGTTCTGGAATGGGATTTGCGTCGCAATTCTCTCAATGCAGGTATTCGTGTTACTTGCTCAACCTTTTCTTTCCACCAAACTTTCCGTTAATATGTTTGGACAAAGCACTCAGTGAACAAGGGCTCTAAAAACTGAACTTTTGGTTCATGATAAATCAGTAACGTCAACAATAACAAAACGTTTCATTAAATTAAAATGATCTATTAAAAGAAAACTATTCTTTTCATTTTCAATAAATCAATGTCAAAGTTTATAAGAAAATATCACCGGTATTTTCATACTTGATAAATCGATGTCATATGCAAATCCAAGTTACATATTTTGACTTTAATTGATGGAACAAATGACATTTTTAGTTGATACTCTGCATCAAGATGAACTGTTGAGCAGAAAGCAAAACAATATGATTCGTTTTAGGAATACAGGATATGCCTCTTATGAAGTTAGAGCTCATAGTTTCAGGAAACCTGAAACTGGAAAAATAGCGTCTGTCAAGTGGGAGCGTACACTGTGGATCAGAGATGGTTGCTTTGAAAAAGAGATGAAAAAAAGAGTGGGAAAATGTAAATAGTTAAGCAGAATACTGAGGAGTGGTGTGTGTGTGTGTGAGCAGGGGTGCGTGTGTGTGGGTGTGTGGGTGATCGTACTTGTTTTGATTATCTGCCACTTTGCTGCTGCTGCACCAAAACTTCCCCAGTGTGGGACAATAAAGGAATTTCTATGCTATTCTGTGAAATAGCTTTGAATAGTTTTACATGACTTCTACAGCAAAGTTGAGAAGAAAAGTGCATGAATCTGAGAATAATTAGTAGTTTATTTGAATAATATCTAGAACCAAAAGCCTCACAAGAAACATATTATTTAGCAAAAAATAGAAATGCACATTGTACATTGCAATATATGTTTTATTTTTACTCAGGGAAATCTGAATAGTTTGTTCTTTGTGTAACAAAACATAGATAATAAATACTTATGACTTATTTGCAAAAAGTTTAAATATTCCTGAATTTTTTTCCCCCCCAGCTCAAGTAGCATAAAAAGTTTTAACATAGCTCCAAACATGCTAAACATACCTATACATATCCCTCTACGTACAGTACAGACCAAAAGTTTGGACACACCTTTCTAATTCAATGGGTTTTCTTTATTTTCATGACTATTTATAAGGCAATAAATCCCACTTATTAACCTGACAGGGCACACCTATGAAGTGAAAACCATTTCAGGTGACGACCTCTTGAAGCTCATCAAGAAAATGCAGAGTGTGTGCAAAGCAGTAATCACAGCAAAAGGTTGCTACTTTGAAGAAACCAGAATATAAGGGGTATTTTCAGTTGTTTTACACTTTTTTGTTTAGTGCATGTTTCCACATGTGTTATTCATAGTTTTGATGCCTTCAGTGTGAATCTACAATGTCAATAGTCATGAAAATAAAGGAAACTCATTGAATTAAAAGGTGTGTCCAAACCTTTGGTCTGTACTGTAGGTGTGCAGACAGTGGTGAATTTATCAATGTGAGTTCAAGTTTTTGTTGAAGGAAGCCGCCCCCCCCAGAAAAAACACAATTCCGAGCTTCCAAAAAGCTTCGCGGTTTTGCCGATGCTTTGCCCGGGAGCAGATCAGCAATATCTATTTCCATAAAGCAACAGGCACAGAGTGTTCGGGAAACATCTGACACCGAGCTCGTTTGCGATCTCGCCAAGATCGGAGCAAAAAGACAAATGAAGACGCTTAACACAGCCGCAGCTTGCACTCGCTCTCGGCTGGTTTGCAGAAAATGATGACTGTAGACTAAAACTTGCTGTACGTCAAGTGTAAAAAATCCCACGCCCCACTAACATACCACAAAACGGAGCCTAAAATCGATTCCTGATCAAGATGTTTCAGACGGACATTGGAGTGAAGCGCTGCTGAGCAATTTCTGCACGCATACAGTTTAAAGCCCGATTAGCGGGTCGTAATGAATGGAGGGAGCGGAGGGGGAGGGAAGGCCTGCTGCTTGCAGCGTATGGCAGGTGGTGTGAAGCTTTAACGGGACGCTGTGTCACGTTGTTTCTCTTCGTTTCATGAGGATGTAACGGAGCAGGTACAGATCGGAGGGGTGGGGGTGAGAGAGAGAGAGAGAGAGCATACCCACCGCTTTCCATCTCGCTGCCCTTTCTGGCCGTGGGCGCGTTGCCCATGATGACAACCTGTCAACGGAGCAATCCGTGGCTTTGGGCCGCCCTGCAGCCTCCTCAAGCCGGTGTAATCTCTCTTAGATCTTCTCTGTGTTTCCTCTATCCAGCAGAAACGGAGCGTTAACCCGTTTAGAAGAAGAAGAAGAAGAAGAAGAAGAGAAAATTAAAAAAAATAAATAAAAAAGAAGAAGAAGAAGAAGAAAAATCCCCCGACAGATGCTGCTAATGCGGCGCCACGGCGAGGAAAGGCTGGGATAAGCGGCTCCACTCCCTCCACGGTCATCCGCAGCCGACGCCGGGTTTCAGATCCTCTCCGTGGACCCCCGGCCCCCTGGTTAGGGCTTCAGTGGAACCATCAGACCGAGCTCGGCGCAGATGGCCCGAGCTCGGAGGATCCAGTCTCCGCCTGACCCTCCTTGCAGCCCCCGCCGATTGAGCCCCCCTCCCCACCCCGGCTCCCCACCTCTCCTCAGTCCAGAAAAACAACGGTTCCCGGCGCGAGCGAGCGATACTCTCAGTCCGAAGGGTCCCGATTTCCGGTGGTGAACCCAGCTTTAAAAAAACAAATCAACCTAGGCTGGGTCCGGCAACTGCAGGTATTCATCCAAATCAACATCGGCCCCCCCGTAGCCTCGGAGACGAGCGAGATGACGGAACTACAGGCTGGCGAAGGCTCCGCCCACTCGCCGAATCATCCGTTAATTGACAGCTGAGAGCCGCTCGATGATTGGCTGCGTCCTTGCAGCGGTAAGCTCAGGAGTCCTCTGATTGGATATCTTGTTCTATCCCTCAAAGGGACAGCGCGTCTGATAGCCCTAACAGAAAAGCGAGTGAGAGAAGCGTCATCGATTATTTTCCTCCTAACAACGCGCGCGCCCACTGTCTCTGGTCTCCGTCCTCCATTGGCTTGACGCTTAGGGACCGTGGGAATCTCAGTGAGCGCGATGTTGCCCATTGGCTGTGAGCAGTGATTGACAGGAAGGCACGCCCACCTTCCCCCCTCTTAAAAAAAAGGAAAACTCATTTACCCCACCCCCGTCCCCTCCAGCATCCAGCGACTGATACACGTTTGGCTGAGTGACGTCAACCGCGAGCTATTTTTAGATATGTTGGTCAGAATTTAACGCACGCCTGTATGGCAGGACATCGTACCACATAATCAAACGGCACTTCATTTTGTTTGTATTAATAATGGCAACTAGTCAGAACAATAACTAAAGATATGCAAAGTTGAGTTAAAAAAATAAGTTTTTTTTTTAAAGTGAATATTAAAGCTAAAATTTTTTGTAACAGTTTTTATTTACTTGCGCTTAAAATTATAAGGAACACATTCTACTCTAAATCAAAACTTTAATAACATCCATCCATCCATCCATCCATCTTCTTCTGCTTATCTGGGGTCAGGTCGCGGGGGTAGCAGCTTCAGAAGGGAGGCCCAGACTTCCCTCTCCCCGGCCACTTCTTCCAGCTCCTCCGGGGGAATCCCAAGGCGTTCCCAGGCCAGCCGAGAGACATAGTCCCTCCGGCGCGTCCTGGGTCTTCCCCGGTTCCTCCTCCCGGTGGGACGTGCCCGGAACACCTCACCAGGGAGGAGTCCAGGAGGCATCCTGACCAGATGCCCGAGCCACCTCAACTGGCTCCTCTCGACGTGAAGGAGCAGCGGCTCTACTCTGAGTCCCTCCCGGATGACTGAGCTTCTCACCCTATCTCTAAGGGAGAGACCAGACACCCTACGGCACAGGTGTCAAACTCCAGTCCTCAAGGGCCGCTGTCCTGCAGTTTTTAGATGTGCCACAGGTACAAAACACTGGAATGAAATGGCTTAATTACCTCCTCCTTGTGCGGATAAGTTCTCCAGAGCCTTGCTAATGACCTAATTATTCTATTCAGGTGTGGTGCAGCAGAGGCAAATCTAAAAGTTGCAGGACAGCGGCCCTCGAGGACTGGAGTTTGACACCCCTGCCCTACGGAGAAAACCCATTTTGGCCGCTTGTATCCACAACCTCTTTCTTTCGGTCTTAAATTTAATAACAGACTTAAATTAAATAACACTTAAATTTAATAACAAACTCATTAAATTAATTATTATGCTACAGACTAAGCATAATAATTACAGAAGAAAAGAACAAACATTTATTGTATAAACTGAAAATGCTTAAAAATATACATTTCCTATTTTTCACTGAACTAATATTTGCCTAATTACCCATGGTTTGTGAGAACTACTTACTTTCACTTTCTGTGCCTTTAAAAAATTTAAGAAGGTTGATTTGGTTGAAATAAACTATCTTTTTTTAATTAAGCTGATATGACAACAGGCGTTTGGTCAAGTTAACAGAACTGACCAAAGTTATTTACAAGTAAATAACTTGTACAGGTAAACCAAAATATGAATGCTGAGATCCTCAATTGTATTTTTACTTGTTCTGTTTTTTTCTATACAAAGCCGTATCCGAAATGTCTGAATTTTTTTTTCCTCCTTTTGAATTCCAGATATCAACTTCGCTCACACACAAACTCTTTTTCCAGGACAATGTTTAAGTTATGAAGAAGATATTTAAATATATATATGCCAGTGCGACACTCGCAAATTGAAAAATTTGTCACACAATAATGACATATCTCAAATGTCCATTATGGACAGCTTAGAGTCCTTCTCCATATATAAATATTCACCTATACTGAGGAAAATAGTTATGCTTGCTTTTAAGAATTAACATTATATGATAAGTTGGCTTGCCATTTTCACAAAGCACTGTGAAAGCAAGGACGTTTACACATTTTGGAGGGATTTTTAGTAAAGAAAAAAACCCAAATCTGAATAAACAGGATTTTTCTCCCCCCTTCTTTTTACTTTGATTGTTACACCAGGTGTTTCTACAGCCAGGCGGTCAGTCAAACCCCACCACTCCCTCCATCTGCACCTGGATTACCTACTGGGAGAGCACCGAGCGCCCTTTACATCCAGCATCATCAAAAGAAAGGCTAATTTCTCACAGATTTGCATTTGAATATCCTTTTGAACCAGTTCATATTGTAATAGTACGTCGGTAACAAAAAACATGAACAAGCAGTTAATACCCATCACGTCGGTATCATTCATTCCTATATGCCTGGGACCGAACCGACCAGATGGTTAATGCCTTACAACCCGTTTCCCTACATGTGAAGTTCTGCTTTCATGTGAAATCTGCTGGGCGTTGACAAGACGTCAAGCTGGTCCACCTGGTTTCAACACGAGCCTTCAGCTGCATGTGCATTTCTACTATTGAAACCGAAGACGTAAACATAAATAGCAACTAAACAGGAATGCAGTAAACATTCAAGCTGCAATAAGCAGACAAGATTTTTACCTGATAAATGGCATTTAGTCTTTTTCAGCAATTCTTTTCCCCCCTAATCTCATCTATTATGAATGCGTAACTAATGCTTTTCATCACCTTAAACATAGCAGACATCAGAAGTGGAGGGAACAGATGGATGGATGGGGGAGTTACTCGATGCGACGAAGATAAAACGAGCAAGAGCAGTCACCCCCCCTCCTCTCCTCCCCCTCCTATTTTGTGCTGCAGTTTCCTAGCAACATGAGACTGGAGTGGAAATGGTGAAGTGATGCTGCTGCATTTTATGAATGAAACTGGAAAAAGGAACGAGCCAGAGTGGGGAGGGGAGAAGACGGGGTCGGGTTTTTTTTTTATTTTCCTTTTTCTTCCTCCACTGCTGTTGCTGTGCTTTCTATTCTCCACGAGTCGAAGCAGAAAGGAGCTTGAAGGCACAGGGATAATCAGAAACCCCCCCAACTTTATTTAACCTCGTCATTGATAAAAATAATTAAAAAACCAAAACATGGAGGTATATAATATATGGTTATGCAGTACAAAATTAAACAATGCCCTCTCTAGCAGGCAAAACAAGCGTTAACATTATTTACAAAGAGCCTTTTAAACCGCAGAACTTGACATTAACATGGGATCCGTTTCTCCTATGAACATCAAGTTCAGTGAATTTTAAACAAGTGGTGGACTAACTGGGGTTTGCTCAAATGTGTGGGTTTTCCATTGCGAGTCAAAACTAACAACGGGGTTGTGTGACCTCTCAGGAGAAGACTGAATATTTTTTGTCTCGTGAGAAGCACCAGATGAGATCACGTTTTTGCATAATGAAATGCCTGAACTGTATAAAGCTTGTGCTATATGTACAGTGATGCAGAGATCGATGTCCAATGCTCAAAAGGACAAAGAAGAAAAAAAACATAGTTGGAGAGGAATCAGGGTTTCTCAGGGAGAATATTGAAGTATGACAAAGAAATAATAAATTAAGGCATTTCTGGCTGTGCAGATCTACGAGTATGAGAAAGAAAAGAATACAAGAGAAGAACTGATGCTGGTCACACCCATCCCATTAAATGGGCCACACAAGAGAAAAAAATGTCCCATGTCGTTTTGTCCTTCAAATGTCCACACGGGACGTCCGTGGTCTTATTAGAAAAGTTAGTGATGTTTACAAATGTAAAGGTAAGAAGAGCTCCTTGTTCATCATCCGGACCGCTACATACAGTCCATGGAGTTGTCCGGCATCTGTCCAAGAGCTGGCATCTTTCCTGGTATGCAGGACGGGGGCAGCATCCCGCTGACGTTCGGGGACGGGTCCACGTTTTCGCTGTCTTCCATCTTGTCTGCCGAGCCCTCCCAGTTGATGTGGAAGCGGGTGACGCGTGGGTTGGAGGCCAAGATATTCCTCTGAAGCTACAGGGAGGAAAGAAAGATCAGGGGCTTGGTATGCATGTGCCTTTTAAGTACAAAATTTAAGGTAACTGATAGGTCTGGGTAACACTGACAAAAAAAAAAAAAGTATCGCAATATTTTTTGCGATAATCCCTTTTATGTTGAAGGGATGTATCAATTATCAAGATAGAGTTTGAAATTAATAATTTCAGTTTATAAGATGGAATTTGTTTCAAAGCAAACAGTATTAAAAAAAGTATGAATTATTACAAAGACTTTTTGCTTCCAAAAATAACGATACACCAAACAATTCCCTTAATGCAAAAAAAGAAGAATAAATATCTTTGAATAATGATGCAAATCAAGTTCACACTGTTGTTCGCAGTGTCTTCATATTGTAAAAGTGCTTAAATAATCATTGCCCAAAATATTTCCTATTAAGGCTGAAGTATTTACCTTTTGTAAAGATATATTTTTTACGTATTTGTTACAACTAACACAATATTGTGACAGTGTAATACAAGACAGATAATCTGTAAAGACAATCGAGCTCCTCGATTGTCATCTTGCGAAATACACCGCTCCCGGTCAAAAACAATCAATCAGATACAGATAAGACTGACAGGTCTTATTACTGTCAATCACCCTCGACTACAGTATGTGCTGCTCTATGCGTTAATGGTGGAAAACTAACTTACTGTCCCATCATCGATAGCCATGCTGACTAGCCTATGCCGTCACGAAAAGCTCCGGTGTGGAGAACTGGCTATAGCGCAGCAGAGAGCACGAGTAAGGTTCTGAGCAGAACATACACAAGCTTGATTGACAGACATAAAAAGAGGGGTCCTAAGAATAATCTCTGGGGGGCGCCGTTGGCTACAGTGACCTAAAAGTGACACCATCTGCCTCTAAACATTGTCTTCTGTAATATATTAAGTGAGCTACAAAAAAAAACAAAAAAAAAACAATGCTGCTGAGCATTTGCTTTGATGAAATCACTGTTATTCTATAGACTCTCTGGCGTCTGACCATGGACTATTTTTGCCTTTCATCCAGCAATTTTTGAAAGGAGCATATTTATCTACAATTTCAGTATAACCATTATAAATTCTAGTTCAGTCATAACTCTGGTGTCAGGAAGGTTTTCCTATACTCAAAGTGGTGCAAGTGACAGAAATCCTGTTCTGAAAATGTTGCATATCACTGTTGGTAACCGTGTAAAGTTTAGTTATACCTATTTTTGTATTTTGTACTGTTGACACAGTAATAACTAATAATATTAGCAAAAACAGTTGTGTATTTGTGTGAACAGTTTGCTAAAATCAAATCAACCAAAGTGGATTTTTCAGGGTATTTGATCTGGAATGTGAAAGGCAACTAAATTAACAGAATTAGAGTGAGATTTAACCTTTTTAGACACATATCCAAGTTAAGATCATCTAAAATACAAATTCTATCAAAATCTAAACTTGGTAACACCTACGTAAAAACAGACGTTTTCAGAGTAAGAAAATTTAATTATTACACAATGGGAGTTAGGAACTGTTTCACACAAAAAAATTCCTGTTGGAGACACTGGAGGGCAGCAGAAAGCTACACTTTACTAAAATCTTCTCAGAAGAATGGCCCATTTAAATACAATATAACCTCTGTTAGTTACCTGAGAGTAGTCTGGTTTTAGAGGCGGGTTTTCCCGCAGCTCTGGATCTGTATATTCATTGTTAACATAATAACCAATGCGAATGAACTCCTGTCCGCGGTAGGTGCAGGTTATGAGGACTACCGTCACTCCCACAGCGTCCGTCTCTGGAATCAGACCTGTGTTAGGAGCATCAGCCTGTTGGGTTGAAACATAGCAAACAAAAACATCAACTCAGTTTATTGTTCCGTAATGTAAAATCAGGTACTTGGGAATAAAAACAGGGACATATTACATTAAGCCTTAATCAGAGTTTTGTAGATTAGCTTTGACTTGCCAGTGAGGAATTCTGATTTCTCTTCTGAACATTAAAGTATGAAAATGAAAGAACAGCTCATAAACGTGTTGCTTTTCACTCTTCCTGTTGAAAGTACTCAGCAGTTATTTATTTTAGAACCAGCAATGTACAAGTAAACAGCAGCTGTAGAGCAGGGTCTTTCCATGTTTTTTTTAGATAAAATTATGAAATTACAAATTATTCACCATTTGGCTCTCTTAGCTGGGCTCAAATTACGAAAACCTTAACATACGTCTGTATTTTCTTGAAGATAAAACTGAACAATTTTATGTACAATGTTTAGCTTTCGTGATATCTGTTTAAAAGCCTTGCTCTC
Organism: Xiphophorus hellerii; assembly: GCF_003331165.1. Lineage (NCBI taxonomy): Eukaryota > Metazoa > Chordata > Actinopteri > Cyprinodontiformes > Poeciliidae > Xiphophorus > Xiphophorus hellerii. Next base: position 23,436,930 of record NC_045676.1, on the reverse strand, counting down.
TCTCACTGTCTTGCAGCCTAAACGAAGAGCAGGTATCTCTAGACATCTCACCTAGTTTCATTTTAAATGGTTTCTTACACTTGTACTTCTTTTAACTTTAAAAATCTTGCTAATGCTGAAAATAACTTTGAAAAGTGCTGAGGGCTGCACTTATTTTGTGTTTAGTAAAGCTTAATCAGTTTCCAAAATGCAGGTCAGTTGTATGGCAGCCAGATGATGTCCTGTTTCACTGGTTTGTAATATAAAATTAGACAAGAAACATAGTCTTATCGGGAACTCACCTGAAACACAAACATGTGTCTTCCAGCTGGAACTGGACCGACCAAAACAGAATCTAGAACCTGGTCGTACTCTTCACTCTCAGCAGAACCAACATAGATGATCTTCCACTCCAGATCTAATAGAGGAAGGGAGGAGGTGAAGGGTTAGGATATTTTCCACAAAAAGTAAAACAGAGTTAAAATTCAAATTTCAGCTCTGTACTCAGTGCTTGCACAAAAACGTGTAACTTGTCCTAAATGATCTATTTATAAAAACAAAGCAACTGTTGCCACATGACATTACATGTTGCTGTTTTAATGAGGCTATCTTCATAATATATTTATTTTTTGTGAAAAATATGTTGTGAACCAAATCTTTAAGAAAAATCCACTACGTTTTAGAGCACCAATTTATCTTTCTTATATATAATGGAAAAGACTTAAACATTTCCAAAAAAACAAAACATTGCTTACATTTATAAACAGCTTTCCATTTAAAAAAAGACTACTGACATGCAGCATGTATTCATAGTTATTGATTATGATTAAAAACATCTTTGACTTGATTTCAACTCACGTATTTATTTCTTTTTTCAAACAATGCATTTCCAACTGTAATAAATTTCAGTTTACAGACTGAATTAAAACAAATTATATTTTTAAGTGAAAACTCAAGTCTAATGCTGAAGGCAAAATGCGCCCAAAACAAGGCAGGTTTATAACAGTTTGTTGATAGCAAACCTTGTTATGGTTGGTTTTCGCGGCTACCTTTTCCACATTTAATAATGCATTCGCTACAGCCGCAGCAACACAGAAGTGGAAAGAAACGACTGAAAAAAATTCTCAAAAAATGAAACAAATGAACAAAAACAAACGAGAGATTACTTCTAAAACGAGGCACAGTTTATTTCTGGGTATTTTAATCCACAGCAGGAATTTATATTTCGCGGTAATTCCTTGACATGCCAATGTAATGCCGCCAGCCAATCATCTTGTCGGAAAACACTGACGCACTGGTAAAAGAGCCAATCAGCTACAGCAGAAGGCGGACTTGTCGGCACAAACGCGCCAGCGCCAATTTTTAACAATTCGCATAAAGAAACGCATATAATCCATATAAAGCATAAGGTAACAGTTATTTTCAGGTAAACCAAAATGCATTAATGCGACGTACTGATGTATTACGCTTTCTCACGGTGACGCCAACACTTCATATAAACCTAATAGCGCCCGAACTCAACAGCTAACAGAGATAGTGTGATTTTACGGACAATAAAAGAAAACCCACCTTCAGGTAAATCCTCCATGCATTCAAACGTTATCTCAAACTGAAACGGGTTTCCAAATGGGCTCGGGTTGTCCAAAACAGCAACATTTAACACTTGTACCTTTGCCATGACAGAAAATTAAGACGCACTTCACCCTCGAAGATTAATTTGGCTGCAAATAATCCTAAACTATTACTCAGCACTGATCTGTCGCAGCTCTACAGCCGGCTGTCGGGTCGGGAAGTTAAAGTTCAAGCCTTTACGCTCAGAGAACACCTACACAACCCGTCGGTGTCCTGGCAAGAGGAAGTGCGTCACTTTTTTTTTTTTCTTCTCCGCTGATGACGCATTTATGAAGAATGGGCGGCAGCCCCCTAGTGTTCATTTGGCAAACAGCAGCTAAAAATCTCAGACAAAACCAGCACCCACTCACTCTAACAATGTTTTTAGTTGTTTTTTTTATATAAATATACTTGAAAATATTACTATCTACTAATTTTATTTTTAAAAAATTCTAATTTTCTTGTTAATAATGCATTGTTTGACCAAGACTTTGACATTTCTTCCAAACAGGGTCGAAGAAAATGTTACGGTACCTACTTGAATGTTAGCTGTTTTTTCTTAGTGAAAAGACGCCCACATTTCTCACGAAATACATACATTTATTTTGATCAAAATAAAAGCATTTCAGATCCTACTTGAAAGATGTTCATTTGATGTAACATAATTGACTCTTTTTACACTGAAGCTTTCATATTTCATTGAAATGGCACAACATAGACTCTTATGTGTCAGTAAACTTTGAAAAGCAGAAATCTTATTCAAGCCTTCACTTGTTTTATTACTGTCGACACCCAAAGAGAGTGTACTGATTGACCATTGCCTCCATGCCAGCACATGTGGCGTTGTATTTCTTATTTCCACATTCTGCTTCGGTGGGCCAGTACTCAATCCAGGTCCGCTCACCGAGTACATATTGGTACCTGATAGAAAAATGGAAAACCAAGAGAAAATTCATGTTTAAAATCCTGACAAAACTACACAACTGACAAACTGATGATCAATGACAACCAGAGTAAACTTACGAATGATTGGGTTCATCAGCGTGAATATCTTTGGAGGTGCCCATGATGAGATAATTTTGACCTATTTTTATGTCTAAAGCTTCTCTGCAGTGCCGGAAACTGAGGAATGTGCGCCTTTTATTCTGAAGACCCACATCTGAACTTCCTATGATTAAAAACACAGTTTTTTATATTGCAATTTAATCGGATATAGTGACTCTGCAGAGAGAGAAACTGCACCATCGTTATAATCATCACCACCACGTCTTTCTGAAATCACTGCACATATTTTCAGCAATACATTTATATCATAATAACGTTACCATCAGTGTTACTAATAAATTGTATTTCAAAAACTTTTGTCCCTTTGGTCCCATTTCAATGGGACTTTGATTAATGAATTTTTGATTTTGTTTGGGAAGCAAATATTACAGTGTAAAAAACAAATACAGCAACGAACTGGAAGGTATTTTTTGGCAATTTTATTTTGATAAGCTGCAAAGCAACCCATAATAGTGAAGAGGGAGAAAATGTTAAAGTGAAACAGTGTTGTGCCTTCATATATGGGCCCTCAAGACGATAACTTTGGATGTTTTTCTTCCCTTAATCTCCTTAGCAAAGATGCTCATCTTCAGTCTGTTTCAATGGAGAACATCAACAACAATTCTCATGTCTTACTTAAAGTAAGAATTGGACTTTGACTGGGCCATTCGAACATACAAATACACTATAATCTATATTTCAAATGTGATACCAAAGCAACATCTTTTCAAAACAGGATCTTTTTCTCAAGGTTAAAAATAGTTTTGATTAATTGCATATAGATATTTTAAATTTCTTAATCAGGACAAAACCAATAAATAGTGGATAACTCAGCAGTCCTTGCACTGTTAATTTGTGCCGGTCTGTTACATAAAATATCAATAAAATAAAGTGAAGCTTGTGGTTTGTAAATGACAAACCACAAGAAGTTTCAAGTTCAAGAAGTTTGAATACTCTTGAAAAGCCATTTAGAAACATAACAAAGTGTTATATTAATATTAAATTCTTGCTGATGCTCCACTTATTAATACATTACTCTATTAGTAAGATAAATAAAGAAATAAAGATAAATAAAGATCCAACAGTAAATTTTTATAACTTTCAAAAGCTGTAAGTGTGATGGACACAAACCCACCTTCTTTGATGACATCAAGCACAAGCGCTGTATAAATATCGGTGGACAAACCGTCTGCAAACTCTTCCACTCTCACTTTGTAAGCTGAGAATATGCAAGTTGTACATCATCAGCACATTTACACAACTCATTGGGAAATGTATACAAATACACATTTACCAAAGTCTATTTTGCTGTTCAGTTCAGTCTCACAAATCTTCTCTGTCCGGTCGTCGTCGTCGATTTTGCCCTTCTTCTGCATACTGCAGTTCTCTGCAATCACACAGCAGGTGCAATGTGACAAATAACCCAAGATCTTCCTTCATAAAACAGTCAGGAACTCAGAGTGAATGAATATAACCTCCCTCATCACCAAAAGCAAAAAATATCAGTAAAACCTATCTAATTTCTTAGCCACTGCACTCAGAGATATAATAGGCTTAATTTATGAACCCAAAAGTACATTAATATGATTACCTTAGGATCAGGGTCCTACTTCCACTACTACACACCCCGACAGCAATAGATCTGGATTTTAAAAGTATAAATCCCTCTTCTGACAGAAAGGGAATAGCATTGTCCTCATAAGAAGGGTAACTTGGAAATCCTGTTTTTACATTGTTGTTTAAGTTGTATGTAAATGTTGTAGTTAAGAAAATTGTACACTATCCTAGAAACCGAATAATTTTATGATTGTCATGTAGATTTTAGTTCATGTTTCATGGTTATTTTAGATGAAGATTACCTTGTTCAATGTTTGTACTACATTGACTCAAAGGTCATGGTGAGTACCAGCCTCATGCTACTACTTAGAAAGACCAGCAGGGGTCAGTAAGAAGTCAAACTCTGCTAAAAGAACATTGGATAATTTTTTTTCTTCTAGTTTTGCAAATAATTCAGAATTTCTTTATGCAGCATGAACCTAGTAGAGACAAAATCCGAATATCAGTGTTTCACATTTCAAATGACAACGGTTATTAGTGCGTCTTGCAATTTTTGAACATGTATTGTTTTATTTCTTTACAAACAAGTTCGAGGTCGTAAATTTAGCTGTATGCATCACTGGTCATGATCTCGTCTGATCCAAAGAAGTAATATTTATTTGTAAACTAATTTATACTAATTTCCACCGACTATTAAGACAAGTTTTATTCACCTTCAGCACAAATACATTCATCATTTTTGCAGAGCCGCAGCAGCTTTCCAGCCTCCCTTTCTGGATGGTAGAACCTCACACAGCGTGTCTCTGCATGGTGTATTAAACACAAGCAGATTTAAAATGTATATCTATATATATTAAAGACATTTTCGATGTGTTGTAATTACCATACTGAGGGCTGTCGTGCTCATAAACAGACACAGCTGCTGGCTGCAGTACTCCCACTACCTGCTTCTGGTGAATCCTAAAAATGATCTCCTCTGGTTTTGTGTGTGAAACCTTTGGAGAAATATCAATAAGACAAATGAAAGAGGAGAATATGGATGCAAAAGGGTTGAATGGATGTAATACTAAAGACTGACTTTGTCCATGTAGATGATGATTGAGCTTCTTTCTGAGTCACTGATAATCTCCTTGTATTTTGAGATAGTGCGGGCACGACCTTTAGATAACTAAATGCAAAAAACAACTGAGATTCTCATCTGTGAGCACAAAAACAACTCTTTACTTTAGAGATTTTAGACCAAGACATTTGATCAGTCTAAGCTTGAAGGTCTGTGTGTGTCTTACAAGGTTTAGGTCTTTGGTGTTAACAGTGAAGCCGGTTAGCAAACCAATATCGAAAACTGTCATGGCGGCATCTTGATATTTGTTCTTATATCTGTTCAGAATAAAAATGAGCAAAGAAGGAGTAGATAAAAATACAAAGTTATGATAATTAATATAATTTGGTGCTAAATGAACATACTTTTGTTTTGGGTTTTTTTTCTTTTCATTTTATTAGATCTTTGTAAAGCTTGCTGTAAAAAGAAGGAACTCACGGATTTCAAAATGTTTATATCTTACCAGATGATCGTCTCAATTACTGAGGCAATCACTACCAGAATGAATTTTTCCTGATTAAGATTACATTTGAGGGTTAAATGGACAACTTTCATGAAATAGCCTTATAGATCTTACAAAAGTAGTATTCTCATGTTGTATATCTTCTCAACCTCACTTGTTTTTTCTGGAAACACAACAGACAAAATTGTTTGTACTCCTCTGTTTGTTTGGTGGAAAGTCACACCGGTTAGGTATAAAACAAGCTCATGCAAACACACAAAGAGACACAAAACACAAGTAGACTAACCTGGGAGGAGTTGTACTGTCATATTGAACTTCTGACAATCACTATGCTTTTCTTTAGGTAAAGCATAAAACAACGACACCATCTGTCACATAAAAAAATGCAGGTTTTAAGTTAGCATATAATAAATAAATAGGAAGTCATTCTTGAGTATTTAAAACTAAAAATATGTTTGACTTTCCATGACTACAACTGAACCCAAAACAACATTTCACTTACCGTCACTGTGGCTTCTCCTAGGCCTGTAGCAACGACAGTCACATCTTGGTTTATATTATTGATCTATAGTGATTTAATATCAAATAAACAGATCAGCAAAAACACATAAAGTAGATTTATTTCATAATAGTTTGAGCCACTAATTGTTATAAAATGCTTGTTCGAACTTTAGATGTTCTTGTGGAAAAGTGGTTCCTCCTGTTGAAGTTGTATTTTACAGGTTTTGATCTGCCCGGCAACAAGATGTCCACATTTAGATCATAGCCTGGGTTCTGTTCACTGGTCCAGAACTCTGCCACGGCCTGGTACACTGTCACAGTGGCCTGCAGAGTCAAGACAGACATTACAAAACGAGTTCTGACCTTAAAGAAACACACCTATCAACGCTATTTCACAAAGTTGTGGTTTTAAAGTGTGACAAAGGTACTACAGGTGGTATCTGGATTAATTAACTCTCAGTACTAATATGTTATTAAACAGTTTTGATATACATAAATAATAATTCTCATTCAAAAAGTCTGTGTGAGAGTGAGTGACATGAGTCAGAGGAGGCCTGGGGTCTCACTTATAAACGTGGCGTAGACAATAAAAGGGCCTCAAACTAGTGCGCACTTTTCACGTTAAAGTTGTGACCTACAAAAAACAAACCTGACAGAAGAGGCATTGCCACTGCTGGAAGACCTTGGGCAAATGGGAGAACGCGGAAGTAAATTCTAACTTTTTGAGTCTTTCGTCCTGATGCACTCCTCCGCTGTGACCTGCAGAGGGCAGTGACTGCCCCCCTAAACGCTGGCTCCTCACTTCCTGTCCAACCCCACAGAGCGCAGAGGAGGTGAGCTTTAATATTACTCATAGGGAGCGTCTATGGGCCTTCTACTAAAATGCCAATGTTGGTGTGTAACTTTTATCTGTCACGCCACTACAGTGGCTAACAAAAATGAGATTTTGTTCCCCCATCTCACTGAATATCTGTGAAATTGTGTTTCATTACTCTGTTCTTTGTGATTGCCATTGTTGGCCATGAATAAGATTGATCAGCTGACCTTATATTTATGAGGCACTTTGCATCGACTATTTATGGTTGAATGTAGAGGATATGAATACATGAGCAATGTAGGAAAAATGGTGAGGTGAAGCTTAAATTTCTGAAGGAGAAATTGCTTTCTGGTTATAGTTTTATCAATCTGGATTATTCCGGAGGTATGCCATTTTTTCCTTTTGGGCAAATAGTATAGATCCTGGGCAAAGTTTTAGAAATGAGACCCATGATGTTTCTGTGGTATCTACCAAGCTAATAAGCACCAACAGCCAAAAAAGATGAGTAGTTTGAGCGCAGCTATCTTTGTTTCAAGCAAACTTTCTTTAAAAAAGAAATCTGTAGTCGAGGAAATTTTGAGAACTTACTTTACCTAAGGTGGGTGTCAAACTCATTTTTGTTTTGGGCCAAATCAAGATCATGAAGGCTCTTAAAGGGCCGGTTCTGCCAGAATGTATTGATAAAACCTGTTTACAAACTGTTAAAATATCAATGAATTCTTAAAATTAAATATTATTTCTGAACATCTTTTCAGTCCCCCCTGCAGGATTTCGTGATTCTTTTTGTGATTTTTTGCAATAAAAACCAAAATCGTTGTGGCACCAATTGGGAAGTATTCGTGATATTTACGCTTATTTATGATGGTAAATGGGACTTTTTATTATTCACTGTATAGAGCATGAACTTTAATGTGACATCAATTAAGAGTGAGGCAGCTGTTTAGTACAAGTAAGAAAGTTTTTCACAATTTTTGAGAAAAATCTGCAATAAACTCCCAATTATTAGCGCAAAAAAGTATGTGAATTTCCATGATAATTCCCATGAAACTAGAGGGACTGATTGATATAATTTGGCAGTAAACGGATAAAAACTGCATTGATTTGATTGATAACATAATATTTCAGCACTCCTAGTGTTTAATCTAGAATCTAGAGGGCCACATAAAAAGCCATGATGGGCCAGATTTGGCCCACGGGCCTCGAGTTTGACATGAGATATATAAGCTGGGCGAACATTGACAGTGATGGCTGCCTATAGATTACCTCTGAAGTATTTCATACGTAGCATCTTTTGGCCTCCTTTCAGACTAAACATAATCGTGTTTCAGGTTAAAGCTAAAAAAAAAATTATGACGAGAAATCATTTGCTTACATATTGATGTATAGATGGTAACAAAAATGTCTTTCTCTGCATTTTTTTCAATTACAATAAAAACAAGTTCAGCAGAGGAGGTACTGCCCTGCAGTTCCTCTGGACAAGATCTTCATCTTCTCAACACGACAATCTGACAAAGTCCAAGAGTGATTGTGCAACGTTTTAAAACTGTCAGTATCATGGTACTTAGATATGCAGAGATTGGGAAACAGTCTCATAAAGGTTTGAAAGAAAAAGCCAAGTTTTACGTTACCTGAATTGATCCAAAGCCTCCGTTTTCTCTTTGCTGCTTGTTGAACCACCTCGCAATCGGCCAAGCTTCATTAAAGGCCTTTACGATAAAAACAGACCAAGTTAAAGCTGTTAACCAGAATGATCGTCTATGTTGTCACAGCAGTAAGTAAGACATCCTGACCTTGACTTTGACCAGAGCCAGAAGAGCGTATGCTGTGGCTTCCAGTGTGTAAACACGACCCATTGGTACAGGCCAGTGGGACAGATCTGAGGACAACAACAATCTCAAGAAGCCTCCCAAAAACACCAGGGGAAGCAACACATTTACTGAGAAAAATCAAGAAATACGGTGTGAACCTAGACATTATATGCAGATTTGAACAATGATTTCAAAATGCAGTGCAGCTTTTTCTGCATCTCAGTGGAAAAGAACAGCTGTTGTCCAGGGTAACACTTGAAATTAAACTGTGCAAGAAAGAGATACCATAGATGAGAGGAAGACAATTAATCCAGACTTAAGTGAGTTTTCCACTGAAGGGACAACCCGACCTGTTTACAACCTGAGAAAAACGCATGACCTTTCATGACCTTTACGACTCTAAATAATGTTATCTACTCAAAAACCTAGTGAGGTTGTTACTGGCTGTCAAAATCCTACTCTGTCAGATGAACCTTTCTGCTATTCGATCTTTGAACAACAGCAACTTTTTTGTGAAATACTTCAAAGAACAATATTCATAGTTAAATTGCTTTGTTACCATAGCAACAATCTGATGCTGTGAGTTTAATCTTTGAGTTTGAGCTCTGTTTGTTCACAAATACAAATTAGTAAACTGTAATGATAATTTATTGCTTTTTAGGTTGGCCAATTAAACTACTCCCCCTGTCCTAGATTTAACTAAATCTAACACAGAAGCTGTTAGAGGTGCTGATGTTTTTAGCAGCAAGAGGGGCCCCTAAGTCAAGCTCTGCTCCAGGCCTCATACAGCCTTGGACCGGCCCTGCATGAAGAGTTAAATCCGTTGCACTGCGCAGAGATGCGCAACAAACAGGAGATTCAATTTAATGCTGCTAATGTGGCTCTAGTTGCTCTTCCATTTCGTGTCTGTTGAGTTTTTAACAAGGGAACACAGAAACTATTTTGGTTGGTCCAGTTTATGGGACGAGTTTCTCAGGTCTCCGCGCATTAACTCTGTCTGACTAAGTGGACAAAGCATTTGATATGGATTGATGCTTCGTAACCAGAAAAATAATACTAAAAATAATAATAAAATAATATAAAACGAGCATGTTGCGTGACTATGAGGCGAGCGCGAAAGCTCCTCAATGGGCTGAACCTCCATGATGAGGTTAGCGCTGGTTCGTTAACCACTAACGGACCGACCAACCGGGACCATAGACAAACTTTATCAGTGCAGACAGAGCTGGGCGCTGGGCAGCGTGTTGAGATGAAAAAGCTGCACAAAATTCTTTGTCCACAACCTTGTCACCACTACCTTCAAAAACTCTGGAAAGAAACATAATTCCTCACAGGGTTGATGTAAATATCAACCCCGTCATAGCCTGTGTCCAGTTTGAGTGAAAGGAGGTGAGCGGGATCCGCACTGAGGTAAACTTAAGACATCCAGCTGCTGCAACGCGCAGAGGCAATGCGCAGAGGTGCCAGTGGTGTCATTGGTCCGGCTTTAAATGCATAAACTATAAACCTATCTTCTATAAACATATCTTTTAGGAGTAAATCTGATCTGCCAGTGAAACGCTCAGAGCAACAGAGACGCTTGCAATCCGGCTTTAAAAAAAAAAGTGTTTTTTTAAAATTTATTATTATTTTCCTAAAAACATAAACAAGAAAGGTTTGGCCTGGCGGTGGGGCTCGTAAAGCATGGTGGGCCGCCAGGCCTATAAAAAGATGAGTATGAATTGACACTCGTTCAGTCTGTGATGGACTGTACCTTTTAATACTGCAAAACTCGGGTGCAATATGACTAAAATCGCAAACGTACAAAATGGCAAAGAGTCATAATCTTGTCTCAGAGGTGTTGCAGGTTTTTTCTTTAAGATCAGTCGAGACAACATGAAACATACTTTATTTTAGCTGCAACTAAGTGGCAAAAGTTTATCTGCATTCAATTCAATTTAAATCCAAATCTTATTTTTACTTGGGAAAGTTCAAAGTTGCCGCTTTGCTCCCCACACGTTGAAGGTAAGAAAATTTAAAAATGGAGGGAAAACATTTTCCAGTATATATATAAATGGTTTTTTTTCAGAAACATTCAGAAGGGAAGAATGTCTCTCACTGCCTGTTGCAGAAAAAAGTTGGTTGCATCAGTGGAACCAGTAAGTCCGAATACTTGCTACAGGTTAGTTCACTAATGAACAGAGATTTATACAATGTAGATGTTTTATAAATAGTCTCTGATTTGCTTGGCCTTAGTCTGGGTCTTGTCTTGGCCTGTGGTAAAGACCAAGACAACGCTAACGTCTTCTCTTTGTGCTGTAGTGAGGTTACATGATCTGTGTTACTGTGTGATGATCTTAGATTTGCTTGGGCTTGGCCTTATTCTTGCCTTTATTAAAATTTCTTGGGGATCTTGAATGCAACTCTCATCTTCTCTTTGTGCTGTAGTTGTGAGGTTAAGTGATCTAAATTGTTTCATTGGAATTGCTCCATAGTGTGTGTTGCTGTGTGATCGCACCTGGAGAGGCAAATCTGTGCAGGATCTCCAGGTTCAGTTTGTTTTCATTGGCCAGGGCATATGACGCCATGGCAACGGCATATGGGTTGATTAAGGTCAGAAGGCGCTTTTGGAGGTAGCTCACTGCTTTGTTTATGCTGTCTTGTAAACGCTGGACAAAACAGAGGAGAAATTTAAAAAAGGTGAGCAATATTAGAATATTGAAAGTGGAAACATGGCATTACAATACACTGTATTGTGAGAGAAAACAAAGATCCTCACATTTACATTGGCACTACATAATGCGCTTGACTCCTGCATGGCAATGAGGCAAAAGGCTGTCAGGGAGACGTCCGAATCTGTGCCGCCGACATCACCCTACGGACACACAACTTATTCTCACATTGATATTGGTTTACAAATACTATGCTTTTTAAAACAATGAATAATAGGTCTGGATGATTTCATGGTGCCCACAATCATCTCTACGTGGGACATTCTTCCAACTTCTCTGAACATCCCATCAGACTGCTGCGCATTGTGAATCAAAAAGTTGACGGCGTCACAGATGACTTTGCTTTCAACGGCCACCAGTCTGTGGGCCAGGGAGAACACCTTGACAACATACGCCGTCAGCCTTTTGGGGGAAAATAGAGGATGCAGAAAGGTTGGTCACTTCTGAAACATCAAACCGAACATAAATCAGATTGTAAGTTCGTCTACATAGAGGTACTTAAAGCCTTCAGTCAACCATTTTGTTTAGTCATGATATGCTTGTTTTAGGAGTTGTACTTGTAATCTTTTAAAGTGGCATTGAGCAATACTTTCCCAGGATTCCAGTAGATCTTTCTAAAATGTTCAGACTTTTGCTGTGGCTTCTAATTTACAGAGAACTCAACAAATCAAGAATTAACTTAATATAAATGATCCATCCATTGATTTTCTTGCACTTATTCGGGCTTTGCTCACGGAGGTAGCAGCCTAACCAGAGAGGGCCAGACTTCGCTCTGCCCAGCCACTTGGGCCAGCTCCTCCGGGGGAATCCCAAGGTGTTCCCAGATCAGCCAAGCCTTAATTACAAAAGATCTGCAAATATTGCTAGCTTCTTCTGACTTTGAAAATATTTAAATTCTTTTTCAGAGTGTAAGAACTGCAAAATAATCTGATATTTATCTTTAAAACCCTCTTTTAAAATGAAGTCCTGAAGTCCTGATGGATCGTCTCTTCTCCCTTCCCCTGGGCTTCAAATGCGACTAAACATAGTGAATGTGAAAACTACAGAAAGCCAATAGGACGACTGAAAAAGAACCAGCTATTGATCAGTCAATAGGAGTGTTTATATTATCATAGCTACATAATTAAGTGTGAAGGTTTTCAGGGCTCACCAGGTGCTGCTGTCATGATCAGGATATCCAGCAAAAGATCCATCTCCTTTACGGTAGCTTAGCTGATTACGATAACCTAAGCCCAACAAAACAAACACGATTCACTGATTGAAGTTCACTTTTTGTGAAATCATGTGCTCTGACGCTGTTGCAGACTGAAAGAAGTACACAGTGTGCACAAGGTTAAAATTTTATTTCTTTATAAAGTTCAAATTGAATTTGAATAAGATCCCATGGAGCAACACGCAACAGTTTTTATTCACTTTAATACACATAATTAAATAGAATCATCTTCAATCTGTTATAGACATTCTGTGACATGATTGCACCTGCAACCACTTCCTAGATCAACATAAACCTAGAAAGGGTCGTCAACTCCAGTCCTCAAGGGTCGCTGTCCCGAAACTTTTAGATGCTTCGACACAAATGAGAATATAATCAGATGATTAGCAAGACTCTGGAGAACTTGACTGTGGAGGTAATTTGATTAAGTGTCAGCTCCAACCCTTGAGGACTGGAGTTGAAGATCCCTGACCTATGATATAAATCATCAGAGAAGTATATATTTATTAGTCCCACCAGTTATGATGTGTTGCAGGGCTTCATCCCGTCTCTCGACCCCCACGGCTTCCCACTGGTAGGTCATGTCCAAATACGTGGTTGCAATGACGGGCATTGTCAAGTGGATCATGTTTTCCTCTCCACAACCAGACGGTTGGTAGATCAGACCGCTCATCGACTCTCCAGTGACGGCGTTCTTCAGCTCTTCTTTAGGCTTTTTTCCTGGCAACATTCCCACGAGCAAGAACGATAAGCTGACATCATGCAGTCTTCCTTGCACCTTGCAGTTTTATATCTGGTTTATTTGCGTATCACCTGTAACTGCTATTTGCGTGCTGGTAGTTGAGTTCGGTATGATGTCTATCAGAGGAATGTTACTGCGGAGCAGCTGCACTTGTTTGCCATCTGGATTTTAAAAAAAAGATTTATTAATTGTCACTACTTTAGAAGTGTCTATGGCGTTGCTCTAAACTCAGTGCTCTTTGTCTGCTTCATCCACTCATCATAACTTCATCGCCATCCCACTTTGTTTACTCATTGCTCATTACATTTCCTTCTTGCTTCGCCTGAAGCCTTTTCCTGTTTTCATTTCAAGTGTTCCTTTCCTCTTGAACCAGAGATCTCTCAATTTAGCAATAGTTTGTTCTTAAAAGCCAGGCCCAGTAAAGCACTTTAAATTAAATGATGGAAATAAGTACGTTTTTTCAATCACATAACTTATTGAGATTGATCCGTGTGCTTTAAGATGAGTAAATAAAAATGTTTACTAGAGTCTTACCTTTTCCTTTGTTTTCAGGGTCCAACGTTATAGTTAGAGGAGATTTTATCAGAATGCCTTCAGGCTAGAAGAAACAACAACGAGGAAACATCTAAAATTTAGCTTTTTTTTGTGTGTTATATCGGGTTTTGTTAATTCAATCATTTTAAAATGAACTCAATACCCAATGGGAGTGAAAGACAACCAAAACACAGAATGGTTGGATTTTATGTACTTGAATTAACGAACTGATTGTTTCTCTTACCACAACATGCAGCATTTTTCTAAATCCGTCACCCTGTTCAGAGTCCTTCACAGCCACTTTGACCTCGATGTTGAAATCTCCTTCTCTCATTGGAATAATAACAAAGGGAACTGCTCGTGTACTTGAGGCTCCAACTTTGACCTCCAGTTGATAATTTCCACGCTTAGAAGCTGCACTGCACACATGTTCTGTCTCAAGTAGATGCACGCGCACCTTGAAAACAACAACAGGTGAAAAGGTACAACGTGGTTACTCAGTTCAATTCAGTTCAGATGGTTTTGATTTGGTCAATGTAGGCAGATGCCAAGCGCAGCATTAGAAAGATGGTCAAACAAGCACAAGATAAAACGTATTTTAGCCATTTATTTAGATTTGGACCCATCTGTACACAGATTTTGGGAATAGTTTCCAGGGACATGACGAACAAAGACAGTAAATACTTAAGAGTCTTGCTTCTGATTGAGAAGAAATGTATTACATCTGCTTGGATAAAATGACAATCTCCCAGTATTATGCAATGGAGAGACGGAATTAAAAAAGTTTACATTATGGAAAAAACAACATCAAGACTATAATTTAAGATGGAGAAGTTTGAATCTAAGTGGAAAACAAAGATTACAATCATAATGGATCCTGATACCTCTGTTTACTTGCGGGTATATTTTTACAGTTTATTTTGTACTGTTATTATTATTATTACTATTACCACTTAGTTTTTTTATTTTATTTTATTTTCCCCATGTCAACATGTAATCCCCTGGTGCTAGCTTTTCTTTACGGAGTTAATGTTTGAAATGTGTTTCTGTTTATCTGTAATTACCAAATGAGTCGTGCCAAAGTCTGAATTAAACAACATGTATGTTTATTGTAGTTCAATTATTTTAAACAAAGAACTGCATAAATCTACGTCTGTATAAACATAGTTTTTATTGCTTACATGCATGCACATGCAGGCTGGATTGTTGGTTTAGCCTGCTTGATGCTGACATTAGGAAAACTAAGTTACGTGTTTTGTGAAAGACGGCACGGCAATTATCCCACCTCAAAATTTCGGATTTGGGAATCATGGAGGGGCTTTGCAGGAGCCAACACTGAGTTTAGTTTAGCTAAACAACTTTACAACTGATATACCTCGTCACTTTACAAACAGGCCTGGTTCACATTATATAAAATGTAATTTGATCTAAAGCTTCAAATCAATTACATTTATTCCAGTACAACCCCATCTTATAGTCATACACTGTTCAATCCTCATTTAAGTAGATTAGGATTATCAGTGGGTAATCCATGTTGCATTACTTACAGTGGCAGGCTCAGGATTATGGTTGTGCAGAACAGCTTTAATTTCTATCTGCTCTCCTCGAACACTTGTGTAGGGCAGTCTGAGTTCAATGAAGATGTCCTTTCGGACAACAATGTCCAAAGGGTCGGCCACACAGAGGCCTTCAAACAACACAAATGACACAGAAAATAAAGGAACAGTGAAACAATGAGGGACTAAAATCTATGGATCAGCTGATGTTGAGTTTGAAACAACTAAACACTGAAGCCTCGTTTTTAATTGCTGGATTCTCACCACCAGCTTTGGAGAGACCAATTCCTGCGAACCGCCATGTTGTGATCGTATCTTGCAGAGCCATATTCTTTACGAAGGTGGTTGCTTCACTGAAACAAAGAAGCATTTAAGATTATCACGCTAAACTGATAGCGTGATTCTTTTTGTTCATCTGTAAAAGTTTCAGTGAACCCACCAGTTAGGCTTGTCTGCAGGACATGCTGGCAATTTGACATCGGACCACAGCCAGCTTTCAGGGAATTTGGTGCGAGAGACAATATCATTGGTGTCCATGTAGCTGCTGTCGTCACTCTCACCTCGAGTTTGACAAAAATAATCACATTTTATTTCTTTCAAACAACAAAACTGGAAAAACAGCGATGCTGTCGCCTCTCGTCTCTTGTTCCAGGCGCTTACTGCGAGCTAGTTTAAGGTTTTCCTCTCTCCTCTCGGCTCGTTTTCTTTCCATCTCCTGGCAGCAGTGCAGGAAAGCCTCGACGCAGGGCTCACCGTCCAAAATGTACTCGCTGCGACGCTCACAGGAATACGAAACTGTGGTCTCCCGCGTGCCATCCAAACAACAGTCCCGCTGCAGGTCGTTGTCATATTGACTCACTGGTTACACAGAAGGTTGTGCGGAAAAAAATTAGCACAAGAAGCTGATTGAAAGCATAAAAACAGTTTGGTAAGGATAAGCGTAAAGACAAGCTACAAAAAAAAAAAAATCAAACTAACTTACAAAATAAACATGTTGGAAGCATAATTTAAAAACCAAGCGTTTAAAAATAAAATCAGCTTGTTTTGTTTATATTTATATTTTACTGAAGTTTTATTGGTGAGATTCAGTTAAAGTCATGGGTATTTATGGTTAAATGTATTTGCTGTTATTTTTTACCAGAAAGTCTAAAGAGATGATTGAGGGAGTGCTGGCCAAGAGGCACACAGGTGTACAGTTTACAAAACAGTAATTAAAGGAACAGACAATAAAGACATCACAAACTGATTTAAGCACAAACTAAATAAAAACTTACAAAAATAGAACATAAGATTAAGACTTCATGAAGCAGGTTTAAGAAATGCTATTACACTCTAAAAGAAGGAGTGTTGTGCAAAAAGTTTTTTGTTTTTTTTTAGCTTTGCATCATGTTATAAAGTTATTCCCTCATCAACAACATACCCGAGCTGTTGCTTTTACTTATTGATGTATGTTTTAAAAACCATTGAATCGCCCGTGGCAACCATTCAAGTTTGCCTTAACGAACTGATGAACTACAGTACTTCTCAGTCCAACGCTCCTACAAATGTTTGTAAACCGCATCAACAGACGGCATGGAGAAGTGATGGCATGCTGAAGGAGAAGTGTTGACACTAAAGACACAGACGCCAATTTCAAAGGGTCAGACACAGATATGATGTAGGTCAAATTTCTTGTGCGTTTTGACATATGCAGCATTTTCATACCAGCTGAAGGTAGCGTAGTTACTTCACTGAACTAAGGAAATGGCACTTTGTGATTGACAAATAGACAATAACCCCCGTTTGAGAAGAGTTTTAAACCCATTCATGGGAATAAGATAGTGGAAGTTTAATTACTTTTGCAGATTATTTCTGGATCAAGATGCAGCATATTTGTAAATGTGTCAAAAGATCAGCTGCCAAAGGATTTACTAGTGATATCATACATTATGCATCCATTACAACGTGTTGTACAGCAATGAAATGGATGTACCAAGAACCTGCTGTTTTTCTGTATGTTTAACAAACACAAGATGTATTTACAATTAAATAAGTCTAAAAAGCCAAAACTGCCTGAGAGATCACTCAAGTCAAACATGGATGCAGATTGTTCTTGTTTTCTGTGACGGCTCTTACATAATTCGGTGGTGGCGTTCATCAGGGCGGTGTCCCGTTTCCTCCTCCGGAGAGCTGAGCACGTCGGCTCTAAAACATGGACGCACATGTCACGACAAAGTTATTTCAGATTTACTCCAGGTCGAGTTAAGAAGAAATTAGATTGTTTTTTTTTATTTTAGCCTTATGCAAAAAAAAGAAAAGAAAGAAAGGCCGCCTGTTTGAACCAGAACAGGACAACAAGCCACCAGCTCTCTTCTTTCATACAACATTTACAACATTGTATTTTTGTTTTGTTTAGCTACCCTGTCTGGACGGCGTCTCGGATTGTAAGTTGGACTGAAACAACAGCCCGGCATCGTAGAACACACTCATACTGTCCTTTCCTCCGCCGTGTGTGCAGCCGATGTCGTGGTTCTCAACTGTGTCCCACACCTGAGGAATCAAAAGAGCTCAAGATAAAATGCAAAAAAGAAAAAAAAGCAACTCTAAGATGAGCCTTTGACATACAAAGACGCTTTGGCTTTAAGTGCTGAACATGATCAGGAAAGAAGATCACCTTTTTCTGTGTCAGACGGTACTTCTTGTTGAGAGCGATGACGCCTTTGTCCACAGCCACCAGCCCCACTGTGGCCTCAGGATCTCCTGTGATTTTCAGGTTAAACTTCTTCCGAGGCTGATAGGAGGCGGAGAGTTTCAGTGGCTCTAGTTTCAACTGTTGAAAATAGATGAGACCGTCCCTTATTTCCATGCATAATACGATCAAAAGTGTAAGAACTGTGAATAATAGTGGAAGGCATGTCGACAAAGAGATGAGGATGATGCTTAGAGAACGCGAGTGCTGGGAGACACAAACATTATCATCAAAAACAAAAAAGCAGATCATTTAAAGCAGAATTTAAACTGTCTGTAGTGATTTGAGTTTTTCTGTGTGGTCGTTTTAGGTTTCTGTGTCTTTGTCGGCTCCTTGTCGTTTCTGTCTAATCTGTCTTGTCAAGCTGTCCAGTCTGTCGTTCGGTTATAGTTGCTACCAGCTCTGAACGTTTAGTGTCTGCTTATCTGTGCTGCCTGGATTTTAGAATTGCATTTCACCATTAAACCATCGTTAATGGTTTAATGGTGATTTTATTCACTTCAACCTGGGTGCTCTGCGTCAGCCTTACCACCTCACACCAGAGTTTCATGACACTGTCTATATACAAGAGCCATTTTACTCCATTCATCCCAATACACACAACATTAAACTGAAGTTGTATTATAAGTTACCAAACCATTATATCACCATTTTGACTTGATTTGTTCATGTTTGTATCTTTGAAAGGGGTTTTCCTTTACATGTCAATATGGTTTCGACACAAAAATCCATTTGTGGACCTTTATGTTATAAAGCGTGTCCAAATTATTTACCATGATCAATAATACCGAACAGCTAAACAGAGATTCAGTTAGAAGTTGGATTTAATTTTCAATTTTCCTGTCTCGATATCTTGGTGGATGTAAATCCATAAGACGCCAGAAGGTCTTTAAGAAATGTCTGAACTGAAACTTATAATAAAAAAAATATTAGAGCAATCCAAAAATCTAAATTTAGAAGCTGCTTAAAGGTAAAAAAAAAAAAAAAAAAAAGAATTCTATTGGTCAAAAATAAAATGTTAATTAAATAAATAAAAAACAAAATAGAGCGGTGGATTTGTTTAATTTTCACACTTGAACCCTGCTGCTGCATCGCGCCTCACCGAGCCGAGGCAGGAGTCCTTCACGTCCACCCAGACTGAGTCTGACACCACCTCGTTGTCATTTGGATGGTAGAAGGCCAGGATGCGGAATGATGGCAGCATCTCCCTGGTAACAGTGAGGGTCATGGATACCATCACTTGACCTTTCACTCTAAAGCGTCCGTGCTTTATTAACTGACTTCTGCTCTGGATCTGAAAACAGGAGGAAAGAGAAAAAGAGACTGCGCATAAAGCTCTGAATCAAACGTTTTTAGAAACAAACAAAAAATATTTGCTCTCGCACCAAGTACGTCACGTCATTTTCTGGATTGTCCTGTTTGTTGAGGTTGATGTTGACTTTCAGGTTATCTCCCGGTTTTACTTCTGCTGTTGTCACTCCTGCAGAGACGGTTTCAGTCATTTACCAAAAAGTGTATTTATGAGTAGAAAACTGATGGACATAAATTTAGTATTTACCAATGTGGACATAGTTTTTGCTTGTTGAGCGATAAGGGAGAGCAGTCATGCTTGCCGAAGCTTGTCGTTCAGCTGAAATTCGAGGATTGTTGGTCCTTACCTACACAGTTAAGCAAAAATATAAATATTAAATAAAGAAATATGCTTGACAAACAGAGATGCACTCTGCAATTAGTAAATGCAGCTATAGAGCTCTTACAGGTATGACTACCGTAAGTACAATTAAATGTTATTTTTTAGAGGAAGAAAATGTTATTTGATACCTCGTGTTTTTGAATCACACTATTGTCAGAAATGTGAGAAACTTACAAGAGCATTCATGCAGGCTTCGATGCTTACTTTAAACATGAGAACAGCATGCTGAATAAAAATGTGAGACAACAGATTTCTATCAATTCTCAGGACTTACTGTGATTTTTAGTGGTCCAGCGTTTTCCAAAGTATTGATTGAAAGTCTCGCCATGCCGTTGGCGGAAGTAACGCCTTCAACCTCAGCTTCATCGATCGCAACAGGAACTCCTTGTGCAGAAGTGCCGTCGGGATTCAGAACCTCAACCTTTCAAGAAACAATCAGACAAAGGTCAATCATATCTGACAGAAATGGACATAGTCATACATTCGCATGGAAAAGAGAAGAAAGAGGACGTTTGAAGAACCAGAAAGTCTGATCTTTGGACCAACAATTTATTAAAAATACTGTACATTCAGTGCAACTTATTGCCAGCATCAGTAAATGAAAACAGACCATGTGGAGGAGGTTGCTGGTTCAGTAAACACGTTTCATTTGATGTAATTATTTGATCTATTCAAGTCGTGCAGTTTTTTTTATATAATAATCCACAAAATAACAGAATATAGTATTTTATGTAGGAAGAATATTTCGGTACTTTTAACATTTTTATAACTTACTCTGCTTCACAGAAACTGAGATCTTATCTGAAAGTCAGGACTTAATCATAATCATATTTACAAATATTTACCCCCTGCATGTTATTGTTTACGTGAGGAAATTTCGCGCATGCGGACAACGCAGGAGGGCAAAAAGACTATTGTTTAACATGCCATGCAAAGCCGCGCTGCCGCATTAGAATAATTCCGTTAACTCAATCAAACTTGGACATGTAGATATGAATAATTTCGTGCTGTGCTCCGCAGCAAAGAGAAAAACCGTTAAAGTACAACTCAAAACCACGTCTTTCTCTCTGTATCAGCGCAGCTACGCGCAGACTCGTTGCCATAGCAACTGACAACAACAAAACAAAAAAACCACTCAGATATTTCCCACACAAAGAGCAGAACATTCAGCCTGTTGCAGCAGTATGGTTTTAGGCTTAATGTTTATTTTGCGATTATTAATAAGTGATTGTTGTGATAAGAGGAGAAAACCATAAATATATCGCTGCACTGGACTTTCCTGTATGACAGGTGTGTCAAACTCCAGTCCTCTAGGGGCGCTGTCCTGCAGTTTTTAGATGTGCCATAGGTGCAAAACTCTGGAATGAAATGGCTTAATTACCTCCTCCTTGTGTAGATCAGTTCTCCAGAGCCTTAATGACCTAATTATTAGGCACATCTAAAAGTGGAAGGCCTGCGGCCCTCAAGGACTGGAGTTTGACAGTCGTGCTCCATGGCTAGCTCCATGGCTAGCTCGCTGTTACTGTCTCTTACTCTGTAGTTGTGGAGTCACAATGTCTGGGATCATGAGCGCCCCCTGCCACGAGGCAAGAAAAGTCTGCATGTGAATCAAAACAAGACAAAAATAAATCTTACCGCAAAATCAAAAGATAATCCTGGTTTGAAATATTTGGGTGTCTTGGTGAACTGGATGATATACGGTGATATGACAATATAAATATCTCTCAGCTCTGCCTCCACCATCTCACTACCTGTGCAGATAAGAATAAAGTGTCAGGCTTTCAGTTTGTTGTTTCACAAGCTCTGGATGTCACAGTACACCACTTTACAGATAAAATGTTGTGTAGTCATAATAATAAAAAAGTCCTTTAAGGCTTCCATTGTTGGAAGCAGTGAGTCCAGTTCCTTCAGGGAATAACCCTGAAACCAGTCTCTAACGCTGAAACTATGCACTTCAGGATAATGTCAGCTCTTTTTACACAAAGTGATCAGTCTGAACATTTTCCAATATAGTATTTTATGTAGGAAGAATATTTTGGTACTTTTAACATTTTAAAACTGTTGAATGTAACTGGAAAAGATGGTGACATGATATAATCCTCAATGGGGTTTAAAGTCAAATCATATGGCACATCAGTCATAATTTCCTCCAAAAAGATTGATAAACCAAATAAAGCTGAGGCTTAAAAAATAATAATAACAATAATAAAAAAAATCATATGGAACAATTGCTTTTCAGTATTTGATCAATGGAAATTTCTAAATATTTCAAACAAAAAACAAACGACATGACATAAATGAAAAAATGTTAAGCTGAATACTGAAGGACAGAGGACACATTTATATACATGTTCTATATAACATACTAATTTACATTCTGTTCAAGATTTTAGCAGTTTAGAAACAATCATGTTGTATTTCCGAGTTTAGTTACTAATTGCATTGTTGCACTTCCAGGACTCCAACGTAACACATTTCATATAAAAGCTTTAACAAAAATCAAGATTACCCATTTCATTAGGATATACACCCTGACAAACTGTAAATAGACTACCACAGTTTTTCCTGGATAAGTGACACTGATCCCCACCAACCCCTGCGTCTCTTACCGTCGCTTGTCAGCACGCTGACCGCCACAAATATGGAGCTCCCCATAAGATCTGTGAAGTTTTCAAAGGCCTGAGTAATGTGTTCTCTCTTCAGGGTCACCACTCCTTCTCCTTTCTCAATCTAATGTCACACAATGCAAGTTATCTGAAGAGTTTGGTGTTGTCACACATTTACATATCATTTACACTCACAGGAAACTCTACCAGGTTCACCTTTTCTACAGACTTTTAACAAAAATAGTGATGTTCCTAATCACATAGCAGCAGCACACTGCGTTTGGTATCTACGTTGGGATCAATGACTATTCAATCAATATTTGCATAAAAAAAACATTGTTAGTAGGGGTGGGCATTTATCACATTGTTTATCATTTATTGTGGTTATTATTTCTTTCATGATAAGAATTACAGTTATTGTTGTCACAATAAATTCCAATGAATAATGTTTTAAAATCCCCCAAAAACTGTCCAATTTGTTTTGAATGTCCACTGTTTGTACAATAATAGTACCGGTAAATATCAACAAATTTGTAAATATGATTAAGTGCATTTACTGTGTGCAGTTTAGTAAAACAAATAACGTTTTTTCTATGCGAGTGATGTCCTAAAGAAGCGGACTGCAAACGGGAATGATTTTCAGAAGCAGCATTTGTGTTTGTGGGGGGATGATTGCTCTGCTCTGCAGCAATACAGTTACCTAAAAAAAGCAATAATAAATACCTTTTATTATCACTTTTATCATTATCAGAATCATACCCCAGAATTGTGATATAAAACTTTAAATCCATATCGCTCACGCCTAATGGTCAGCATTACTAACATTATTCATCTGTCTGAAGATGGCCAAAAGTTTAAACGACAAACACTGCCTCCTAATGAGCTCTTTCAAAACCTACATTTGATATTTAGTTACAGGTTAGTATCTGTGGGTTTGATTAGAAAAAGCATTTTCATGATGATTTTCCGTATTATGCTTGTACTGGTAAAATCTCACCCTTCTGTCAGGGCTTCAAACCGTTTCTTATGCATGTGGAGATCAATGTTCGAGACAGACGTGAAGCCAAACTAAACAGAAAAATAACTGAAGGTAAATGTCTACCGGCACTCTCTGAAGTGAGCTGGGAAAACTCTTCTTTTGATTTTGAAGCACAACTCCAAAAGCTCCATATGCGGAACCTTGAACATCTTCACCAAACATGTACCTGAAATCAGCAGGAAGACGCTTTTATTTATTGTTAACACTAGTTTCTACTGCTGTAGATCAAAGTACTCCAGAAAACCTAGATCAATATGGTAATCAATACTTTTCTCCAACAAAGAAAAACTTAACGTACGTGGCTTTGACGTCTACGTGGAGTTCTTTGCTGTCCGAAAAGAAGAACGAACTTCGGCGTATCAGTTTAACGTCAAAACTGGGCAGCACTGAAAGGTTAAGATTTGAGTGAGCCCTGACATCAGAGCAATCATAACCAGCACATCAGGATGCAACTCACCATATTCTTTGATTTCAAACTCTGCAGAGTAGCTCATCTGTGGTATGCTTGGAAACCTTGCCACGATTTTCCAAAGTCCAACACTTGACACAAAGCACACAGGAAGAGCATCAGGATGTCTGGCCTGTTTAAACAATCCTCCATCTTTGACTGTCATATCCATTCAGTAGAAGAATGTGTGCTAATTAGTAAGAAAGTTAAGATAGAGTGAATAGGTAGCTATGGTTGTTATATTGCTGTCCTGAATTCCTTAGGCTGTGACCGTAATGTACCAGTTTACTGATAACTCAAGTTAATATGACACAAATCGACAAGCTTCTTCACCATCCTTTACTGTAGCCAGTAAAACTGTAGCAATAAAATTATGTTTAAAAATTACGAGTTAAAACATTAGTATTGTTCATCCTAAATGAATATAAACTTGTTTTCTTTGCATTATTTGAGGTCCGAAAGCGCTGCATCTTTTTTTGTTATTTTCACCATTTCTCATTTTCTGCAAATAAATACTACATTTTTACTTGGAATTTCAGAGAGATGTTGTCAGTAGTTTGTAGAAAAAAAGAACAACGTTTGTTTTACTCAAACACATATCTATTAAGAGTAAAATTAGAGAAACTGATCATTTTAAGTGAACTCTTAATTTTTTTTTCTAGACCATATTAAAGTGCCATATATTCACCTGACGACTTCAGCAAGTTGAAAATCTCCAGAATGAATTCCTGACCTCAGAGCGACTGGATCCAGTGGTAGAATGACACCTTCAGGGGTCTAAAGGATTGAAATCAAGATGTATTATTATTATTATTATTAAAACTGGTAACTAAAATACCTTTAGTAAATCCTTAAATGAAAAATTGTGGTTCTCTGATCCAAATTTTGACTTTAGAGGTCAATGTAATTACACACGTGGCTACCAGTTCCAGTTTTTAGTTGAATATTTACTTTAGTTTGGGAGCTTTTCTGCCGGGCACACCTCTTCTGGGAGGTTCATGATGAATCAAATGTTATTTAAAATCCATTTTTTTTGATGATTTGTTCTTGTGCTGTACTTAATCGCTTTATTATTTCTTTCCCATCAAAACATTTTCATAGAACTGACCAGTGGTGTTGTTTTGCTCCCCAATTAATCGAACATCATAAACACTGTGTGCTTTTTTCCAAACACCTAGAAAATTGAAAATCTCCCAAAGGCCTCTGGTTCTATCATAAGCATCCCTCTTCAGATGTGATGTTAAACTGAAAGGCTATATCTATATTAATAAATATCAGTCAATTTGTTTAAATACGGCACATAAGCTGCACATATTGACACATATTGTGAGAAATCACTTCTACAAATGTTTGGTGAACATGGAATTACCATCTACGGTTTTTTTTTTTAATAACATAACATACAACAGTAATATTCAATATTAAATAAATTACCACAAACTCAATGGCAACAGAAGCGTCCATCTGGGTCATGTTATTCCTCTCCACAGGCTTCATGTCAGGCGTCATCGCAAATATCCTGTAATGAACTGCAGCAAAGATGATAGCAAGCAGAAATAATACACATCCAATTATCTTTTTGATTTGATATGTTCTAGCTAGGACCTACACTTTGGTAAATACCACAAGACTCAAAAATATTTGCCCCCTTATCTCCCTTTGTGTCTGTTTTTTCTATGGTCTTCTTTGAAAGAACCTTTTATACCTTGAAATTCAACTGGATGAGGAAAAAGAGTTGGAAGAGTGATGTGCAAGGTCACACAATCTGTCTCAGAAATCAGTCTGAGCTGCTGAAGTGGAATAAATCAAGACAATCTTCATTTGTAATTTGAACTTCCTGACTGATTTGATGACTGTCACTGATGTTAATGTCGCCTCATTTAAACAACCTAACAGGAAAGGTGTGTTTGAGCAGTGTGGAGCTGTCAGACTCACCTTTGCTGTTGGGTGTGTAGAGCGCTTTGTCCGTCTGGATAAAGATGTAGCCGGCATGCAATGACAAAAGGACGACTTTCTCCAGCTTTACATCTGGGAACTGAGCTTGCAGATACACATAGTGCTTTAAGTTTGGACTGCGAATGAAGTCGTCAGCAGGAATCTGTCAAAGATGTGAAGGAATGCGTATTTAAAAGAAATGTTTGTAATGAGTGAGCAATGTTTAAATCGGACATTTGAAGATGGCTGAAAATGTTTCATTTGCAAATTTTCATGAATTCAATCTGCAAATGTTTGAGGTAAAACCCAGTTTTAACATCACCTCAACTTCCCCAAAGCCTTGAAATCTGTTTGCAGGGTTGAGGTTCACAGAGGCGTGTGCAAGCCTCTTAGATTTGGTTGGCCAGTTCATCACACTGATGCTGACAGAGAAGTTGTTCTCACTGGGGCAATCTTGGCACTCCACAAAGATGTTTTGTGGTCTTCCCAGCCGCAGCAGATTGGGGGCAGACATCACCTTCCTACAGAGCAGAACAGGACAGGAAGAAAAGCTCAACTGAAAGTTTTGTCTGGCCAGACTGGACCCAAATACAGGTCAGTGACATCTTATCGCAGACAAATCATTTACTTTTTCGTTTCACAACATTTGTTTGAGTCTATTAAAGTTTCTGTTTACCCTGCATGTCCAAAACATTTCCCAGATGTTCAATTTGTGATTTATTGATTTTTTTTTTCTCTCCTTGATTTGATTTACATTAAACCTGTCCAGCAGTCGTGGGACTTTAAAACTAAAAGGTTTTAAATATTTTGTTCTAGTCTTTAGTTTTTGTCCAGTATCAGTCCAGTGTATGAATACTACATTCATTGATCTCTTTTCAGTTGTCTTCTTATACACAATGTCAGAACTTGACTCCAAGGCTTCAAATGCTAATTTACTCTTTCAAAATTAAAATTAACATGCACATCCAAAACTTTATTTTTTACTAAATTTATTAATGTGATTTATTACATCTTACAAATAATTTCTCCTCAAAACGTTACATTTGGCTACCAGCCTGGGAATGGATGCATTTTTTCTTTTTCTATTAATTCACTTTCGTTGACTTGGGATTATCTACAACAGCAACTGGATGAAAATGACAAGATTCTCTAACACAGGACTGAAGACAGGCAGGCATGCAGTGGATCTTGATGTTCTAGAAAACTAGAGGACAGAGGAAAATCAGACTTACATTGGAGATGCTGCTGTCCTAGAAATCACAGAAATAAAAGCCACTGAGGTAAAAAACCACCACGGCTGTGTCCTCTTCATTCTGCACCCTGATCCCATATTCACTGCTGGTGCAGCATTGAACTGCAGGTTTCTGCCATGCAGCTGCTTCCCTCTGTGTGGACTTTCATTTCACCTGTCACATGTCTCAATCATGGACTAATCTTTTTTATTTTTTTATTTTTTACCTTAAAATACATTATAATCTAAAAAATAACCTGCTAATCCCTTTTCAAACCAGTATATCCAAGGAGTTTACTCTCTTACCTGGATCTGATCAATATATTTTTACTATAAAGTCAGTTTATGTTTAAGTTACTGGCCAAATGCTTGTTGCTTTTATGGGCATTGTAATGGAGCTTTCTACTTATGTTGATGTATGAAAAAATATGGGTAGATTAAGGCTATAATATTTTATTAAAATAGCACAAAACTATGAATCTAGCAAGTAAATTTAACTGTGGAAACAACTTTGTACTCCTGTAGATATGTTGAACTTGATATACAAATGCTAATAGATTATCATTGTTGATTGTTTTGTCACAGCTTTAGAAACAAGATTCATCGTCAGACTCTCTGTAAGGACAAAACGCTCTCAATCCTCATAGACATACAAAGTTTTAGTAAGAACTTTTCTGCCACAGTTTAAAATCATGACTGTAAACACATTTTATATATATCAGCGATACAGAAATAGGAAGGTTCTGGCTGGAAACTTAGTGTGAGGAAAAAAAAATGGGATTAATGCCAACTAAATTTTTAAGATATAAAAAAAAATGCAATTAAGGGCACGGCAGTGGCGCAGAGGTACAGAGGCCTCAGTCCTCTAGTCAGTCACAGGTTCGAGTCCCAGTCCGTTGACATTCTCCCTCCATGTCTTCTCCCTCTCTCATTACCAACTTTCATGTACATTTTTTGTCTCAAAATTCCTTAAAAACAATAATAATATATATTTGACATTTCTGACATTACATCTGGTCATATTTCTATCACTTTCCACCCTAATTTTTCACATGATTGTGATTCAGACTCATGTGCTGATTTACTTTTAGAAAAGATTCTTTACTCAGTCAACTCCTGGCAAAGAACCTCATCAACAACAAGCCTACTTTAAAGGCACGAATAAAAAAAACAAAACATTCAAAGGTCCAATGTCCACGTGGCAGCTACTTAAAGAGTAACTATACCACACATCCACTTTTTTCACAGATGATAAGCTGTATAAATCAATCATGTTTTTTGTTGTTTTTGTTTTTTCCAATTTGAAATCTGGGCCCGGGGAGGAATCGGTCTCGTCTCTGCTCTGGCTGCAGGCAGTTTGCAGCAGGATGATCACGTGAGTCTAAGTGATTAGGAAGTAGGATGGGCTCACGGTAGCTGATCACTCAATACGAAAAGTTACTGCAGAGCTATTGATGCTCCAATAACAGAAAAAACAGTGCTAAATTTGTGGCATCTCATAGTATTTATGCCTTTTGTGTCATATTTGGTGATAGTTTTAGTTTGGATAATCTTAAAAATAGTTAAATTATGAAATAAGAATCATCTTTTAATTATATATAAACCCGTGTCAGGCTTTTTAATCTCTGATGTGTTCTGAAAAGAAAAAAATCTGAGTATCAGAGAGCCGAGTAGATCTACTCAGAGTATACGCGTTTTACTCAGTTTGTTAATCCTGCTGTCTGAAACAAGGCCCTGGTGACAAACTGCCACACACATCCACCCACTCAACACAAACAGACTTACCTCTCCACACACACACACACACCCACCTGTGCACCCGTTGTACAAATATTTGAAGGTCGTACAACTGAATTTTCTACAGGTTTTACTGTAACATATGACTCCACGGTGAACACCAAAGATGTCATAAGGAAGTTAAGAATACAACAAAGATTGAGGCCTCGTCACTGTGACTGTGTGGCTAATTTGTTGTGTTGTGTGTCCATTCACAAACACGCCTACAGCAGCTGGTTCACACTTTTCAATCACCTTGACAGACGCGGATCTTTTAGTTGGTCATTTATTCCAGCTTTCTTTGTCAAGCAATGTGCATCGGATAGTTCAACGACATTCCAAATCAATCTTTTTCTTTCAAAACATGTGTACAAATGGGTGATGTAAGCCATTTCAATTTCAGATAAAAGCATGTTTCAAAATGCAGCTTTTTATTTTAAAATAATTTACTGACGTAATCATTTATTTATTCAGAAACATTTACTAAGGCGCATTCTGCCTATCAATGGTCAATGTAGTCAGAAATGTCTGTTTGAAGATACAGTAAATCACATTTTTAAGGCACACTCAGCCACTAATTTGATTTACAGCAGTTAATTGTCAAATATATTCAATATATTTAATTTAACACCAGAGAAATTATGCTTTGCAAAGTTATATGACAAATATCTTAAAATACATTTTCATGTTTGGCACAGGAAAGGGTAGCAGAGTGACATGGGAATCATGTTTGACACAAAACCAGAAATTAAGAAGCCTCCTCCTCATGGCATTTTATATGAAATGCAGTAGCTGAAATCAACTTTCTCATAAAGCAAAATATCATGAAATTGTATTGTAGTCATATCCTCACTCACTTTAAAAAAAAAAAAAATCACAGCAGTGTGAAATGATAATTTTTTAAAACTGTATCATTTCATCCTACATCTAGATGTTTGAAGTTGCTGAACCAGTGTGTTTAAACCCGAGCAGGTAGACTGGTGTTTCTCCATCTGGCACTCTTCTGCACTGGGCCAGTACTCAATCCAGGTGTACTCACCAAGCACATACTGAAACCTGAGCAGAGCAAAGCCAAAATTACACTGCCATTATTAGAAGAAAGGTTTATTAAAGTAACTCAGCAAATGCAGTGAGACAGATTTTTAAATGATATTGATTGGTGCAAAAACAGAATTTCAGGATGAATAGATTTAAACACAACGCTGACGTTTACTGAGTAAATGGACTGGAAGTGAAGTAAATCAGAAATTTATGTGTAAATTTGCATGGCCCAGGTTCACAGAGATATGCAAGAGAACAAACTCACTGCTGGTTTTGGTCATCGATGTGAATGTCTCTGGATGAGCCCATGATCAGGTAGGTTTGGCCTACAATCAGATCTAGAGCTTCTCTGCAGTGATGATAGCTGAGGAACTTACGAAGGTTACCTTCTGACTTCTTATCTGTTCCTGCAGGAAACAAAAAAAATATTGTCCAAGATGACGATGGATGTTAAAAGGATAATGATAAAATGAAGAACTTGTTAAAATACAAGATTATTCTCACTCCGATGATTGATTCTCAAAATCTGCATTCTCTTATTTGCCTTACCACTGACACCTGATCATCTCACTTCTTCTTCTTCTTGAAATTTATTGGTGGTTGGCAAAAAACGTTAGGTGAGCATTACCGCCACCAACTGGTAAGGAGTGTGGACCACATGACAAACAAACAAAAAAAACCAACTACAGGTAAAAGCCAGTAAATTAGAATATTTTGAAAAACTTGATTTATTTCAGTAATTGCATTCAAAAGGTGTAACTTGTACATTATATTTATTCATTGCACACAGACTGATGCATTCAAATGTTTATTTCATTTGATTTTGATGATTTGAAGTGGCAACAAATGAAAATCCAAAATTCCGTGTGTCACAAAATTAGAATATTACTTAAGGCTAATACAAAAAAGGGATTTTTTAGAAATGTTGGCCAACTGAAAAGTATGAAAATGAAAAATATGAGCATGTACAATACTCAATACTTGGTTGGAGCTCCTTTTGCCTCAATTACTGCATTAATGCGGCGTGGCATGGAGTCGATGAGTTTCTGGCACTGCTCAGGTGTTATGAGAGCCCAGGTTGCTCTGATAGTGGCCTTCAACTCTTCTGCGTTTTTGGGTCTGGCATTCTGCATCTTCCTTTTCACAATACCCCACAGATTTTCTATGGGGCTAAGGTCAGGGGAGTTGGCTGGCCAATTTAGAACAGAAATACCATGGTCCGTAAACCAGGCATGGGTAGATTTTGCGCTGTGTGCAGGCGCCAAGTCCTGTTGGAACCTGAAATCTCCATCTCCATAGAGCAGGTCAGCAGCAGGAAGCATGAAGTGCTCTAAAACCTGCTGGTAGACGGCTGCGTTGACCCTGGATCTCAGGAAACAGAGTGGACCGACACCAGCAGATGACATGGCACCCCAAACCATCACTGATGGTGGAAACTTTACATTAGACTTCAGGCAACGTGGATCCTGTGCCTCTCCTGTCTTCCTCCAGACTCTGGGACCTCGATTTCCAAAGGAAATGCAAAATTTGCTTTCGTCAGAAAACATGACTTCCTTAGCCCAGGTGAGACGCTTTTCACGCTGTTTCTTGGTCAACAGTGGCTTGACACGAAGTATGCGGCAGTTGAAACCCATGTCTTTCAAGCGTCTCTTGGTGGTGGATCTTGAAGCACTGACTCCAGCAGCTGTCCACTCCTTGTGAATCTCCCCCACATTTTTGAATGGGTTTTTTTTCACAATCTTGACTAGGGCGCGGTGATCCCTATCGCTTGTACACTTTTTCTGACCACAGTTTTTCCTTCCCTTTGCCTCTCTATTAATGTGTTTGGACTCAGAGCTCTGAGAACAGCCAGCCTCTTCAGCAATAACCTTTTGTGTCTTTCCCTCCTTGTGCAATGTGTCGATGGTCGCCTTTTGGACAGCTGTCAAATCTGAAGTCTTCCCCATGTTTGTGTAGGCTTCAGAACTGGACTGAGAGACCATTTAAAGCCCTTTGCAGGTGTTTTGAGTTAATCAGCTGATTAGTTTGTGGCACCAGGTGTCTTCAACATTTAACCCTTACACAATATTCTAATTTTGTGACACACGGAATTTTGGATTTTCATTTGTTGCCACTTCAAATCATCAAAATTAAATGAAATAAACATTTGAATGCATCAGTCTGTGTGCAATGAATAAATATAATGTACAAGTTACACCTTTTGAATGCAATTACTGAAATAAATCAAGTTTTTCAAAATATTCTAATTTACTGGCTTTTACCTGTATATCCTATTACACAACTTACTCTGTTTCAAAAAATCAAATGTAGCCTGATATCCTCTGCTTCACGAGTCCTTTTGCAGTAAACCAACAATATCAAATTTCATTTTCATATTACTAAGGTTCCTAATTAACTTGTTTCTCTGAAATAGATAACTCCTACAACTCAAAATAACTGTCTCATCTTCCCCGCAGTCACATTTCCCTGTCTGATGTTTCCCTATCAAAAATAGTGATCTATTTAGTCCAGTGTGTCCGATTCTAAGTCGTGAAATAATTATTTCTTCTCTCCTGTTTCTTT
Source organism: Xiphophorus hellerii (assembly GCF_003331165.1). Classification (NCBI taxonomy): domain Eukaryota; kingdom Metazoa; phylum Chordata; class Actinopteri; order Cyprinodontiformes; family Poeciliidae; genus Xiphophorus; species Xiphophorus hellerii. Next base: position 23,404,236 of record NC_045676.1, on the reverse strand, counting down.
CTGTTTTTCTCATTTGTCCAATTCTCTTTTGGATTTTATAAAACCACCTTCCTTTCTTTTCTTCTACGCATAACTTTTGCCACCTCTCTTTTGTTTTTTGTTTAATTATACCCTTTTTTTCTGTTGTACTAAAACTAACATTAATATCTATCCTTACCTGATTGGCACTCTCCTTAGCCATCCTGTCTGCCATTTCCCTTAATCCCGTGATGTGCTGGAATCATCATCTCCCTGATCTCCAGCTGCTGCCATATTTGTGAAACCCTCAGCGGTAACACCTTCAGGCTTGCTGTAGCTACTTGAGCGATTTGCCCGGTTACTAACCTGTCTGTCTCCTCCCTTCTGTCCAGTTGCCCTTCCTGTCCCCGATCCTGACCTACTCCTCTGGATTTGGACCTCCTGGCTTTTGACCCTCCATCTGTCTGACCCTGAGATCTGGAACCGCCTGACCTGGATTTGGATCCCCTGGCTCTGACCCTGACCTGTCTGACTGTGAAAAAGCCGACCCCTTAATAAACACCTGTTCTGTATTCACAGGTCAGTCCCTGCGTCCATCAGTGCCTGGATCGTGTCAACAAGTCCGAGATTGTATTTTTTTTAAAAATTGATCGCCATTAATTTTGTTGTCAAAATGGCCTGCAAACTGTTCTTTTTAAATCTTTTAATATTACAGTCCAAAATCCATGGATCTTGTACTTTATTCTGAGTGTTTAGACACTTTCACCATCTCTGGTTTAGCTCTGCTCAGGATGTAGGAATGAGCTAAACTTTGGTAAACTTGTAACAGTTCAAATTGTTACAATTTGAACTGTTACAAATTGTAAGAATTTACAATTTGTAAAGATTTCAAATTGATTTCTGTACATATGCAAAAGTTTAGATGATTTTCTGTTTTTTTTTTTTTTGCAGCTATTTTTTGAGTTAAGATGAAAACGCATCTGGCTTACTGAATGTTATGTTTCCTAGAGTTGTCAAGAAAAAGGGGTCCTTGTTGTTCCAAATGTAAACCGCAGGAAAACACTGAATAGTCATGGACTACTTATTCAAAAAGACACTTTAATCAACAAAGAAAGGAAAGTATAAATTACAAGTGTTATTGCTGTGCTTATGAAAGGACTTTGAGTGGCCAACAATGTGAAGAAGAAACTACGTACAATACACGTTTAATGACATTCTAAATATAATAAAAATGGCCACACAAAGATCAGCTTCATTCACCTACCTTGCTTGATTACTTCCACTATTCGTACAGTAAAAATGTCAGTGGACCAAGAATCAGCAAAGCCTTCCACTCTTGCTTTATACACTGGGGAAAAATTGGGAAAACTGTTAACTTATCTTGTTTTCTCGCTCTCTCTTATCTCACTCAAACATTCACCCCCTCTTACCAAAGTCTATTTTGTGGGTTGATGAAACTTCACAAGCCTTTGCAGTACGCTCATGATTGTTGATTTTCTCCTTTCTCTGCATGCTGCAGTTCTCTGTGTAGGAAGAGAACCTAAAATGATCACACATCTTGAATAATAAAAACCCTTCAGTATTGCATAGGTATTTGAGTATCTGTTATTCTTGATGCTTTCTTTTCATTACGCACTGTATGTTTGACACTTTTGAAAAAGCTTTAGCTAGTCTGAAATGATTAAGATCTTCCTATTTAAAAGCCAGAGGGCTTTCGTGGTTTAAACTAATAGTTCTTTAAAGTGTGTGGCGCAGAAACCTTCCTTGTTTAGCTTTACATTATGAAAGTAACCAGATATGTATTTACACTGTTTGAAGAGACAGAGGCCAAGTTCAAGGCATCAGATAAGGTTATGATACGAAGTCAAGCTTCATTTAAGTTGTATTAGTTATATAAAACATTTTCACAACACTTGAAGGTAACAGTTATCCTGGTTTTGTCGTTGCCAGTCACATATGCAATATGTACTGTATATATATATATATCAACTCTTTAATATAATGCATAAAAAAACATATACTTCTATTTTGGGCTAGGAAACTCTATGTTTTATTTTTTTTATTTTTAAGAAGGTGTTGTTTTTTACGGTTTAAAACAAACTCATAAACAATTACCTGCCATGGAAGAAAAGGACATAAATAAGCATCTTCCTTGATTTTTGACACAATGGAAAATATAGTGAATAAAAAGTAGAAAATGGTTATTTTTTTATGGAAGTTCAGTTCCTAATATACTGCACCTTTACTTCGGAGAAAGACAACCAGAAAAAACTAAAAGGATTGCTTTTTCTTTTACACACAAGAGAGACAGTGTAGGAAATTAAAAACTATGTATTTCATCAATATTGATTTTCTTGTTTTTTCCATTTATAAAGTGCAATCTTGTTGAAATTTAGCCCCCATAAAAGATGTTTAAAGAGAAGTTTATCATCAACCCTAACACCCTTCAATTAAATGGAGAATTATATTTAGATTTCTGTGTTTGTGATTTCTGTCTGTCTGTCTGTGTTAATGTTGCTTTTCTGTCTCAAAGTAAAGAAACACAGAAGAATCTTTCAACATGTAGCTTGGTTACCTTCAGCGCAGGTACACACATGACCCTGACAAAGACTCAGCAGCTCTCCACTTTCTCTCCCAGGACGGTAGAATTTTTTACAAGGTTTCCCTAAAAAAACAATTATAAAAAAATATCAAACACACACACATTGAGTTGTCAGCATGTTGAGACAGTAATTAGACTGTCCTGTAGTCTAAATCAGTGGTTCCCAAATCTAATAGTCTAAATCAGTGGTTCCCAAAGATTTTCTGGCTCCCCTATGGTTTACAATAAAATCCCCCCCAAAAAAGAAAAAAAAAAATCAACTGGGCACACACATCGTTCAACCAGACATAAACCTATACACATATTTTGTTTTCAAACTCCGCTGAAGTTTATTTCACACTTCAGGTTGCAACAAAACAAACTACAACCCATCTTTACAGTGAAACACTTTTGTGTAACTGGCTTTTTATTTTTCATTCATCCACACCTCTTCCCACGCCTCCCCTGCAATGGCACTGCGCCCCCCCTAGGGGGCGCGACCCACACTTTGGGAACCACTGAATTAATGACTATTAGACTATAGGACAGTCTATAGATTCCTTGCAAGACTCTCTTGCAAGGAATCTCTTCAGATTCTTTGCAAGACTGACTGTTAATTGAGATCCTTCCTGTCCACAACAACTCTTTGAGAACATTTGGATGGGATGAGTTACATTTAATTTTAATTTGGGATAAAAAAAATATTTCTGAGTTGAATATTCCTCTGGTTCTGTGAGCAAATTAATATCTTTGGAGAGGCCATGTTGAAGTTAAAGTTTACCTGTATGACCGAGATTTATTTCTCTATCAAAAATACCCATATTTCTTAAATTTACGTTTCAGGTTATAAAGAAAAAGGAAAACATGTTACACAATAATGAATAACTTTTTGTCTGAATGACAGAAGCTTCACACTGAACCCGTCTTACCTTCCGTTAAAACTAAAGAAAAATTATTATACAAAAATCATTTCCATAGTGGGTGCCAGAGAAAAAAATGAAATAAATAAATAGAAATTATATAATAAAAAGTTAACATAACAGATGCAGGCTCTATTGTTGGATTAGCAATGGCAAAGAGAAACTTAGCTAATTTATTATGATACTGAAACACCATTGAACTGCTGTTAAAAAAAGGCACACAGACATGAGTGCCTACATATGTTTTTATGTCTCGGGGACTCACTGTCATAGTATTCGTAGAGCGACACAGCGGCTGGCTGCAACACACCCACTTTGATCTCCTGATGGATCCTGAAAGAGATCATCTCCGGCTGGTTGTTAGAAACCTGTGGAGGATTAGACAACAAAGGTAACGCTGTAGAGTTAGATTCATGGTAAGTGCAAGAGGAATTAATAAAATCATGTAGAATTTGCCCTTTTGTCCAACAAGAATCCCATTTTGGGGAATTAAAGTTTTGCTGAAGATTTTTCCTTAATGTGAATGACTAAGTCTCTTTCAGAACTACTTTCAACAGACTCTGCTGCAAACATCTTAAACTCTGTGCAGGCATCTTTATTAAAAGCTCTGTAAACTAGATAACAATGTTAGCAAAAACCTTTGAGCTACATTTGCCAAACTGGAAAGTGTAGGTAATAATAGTTAAATAAGGCAGACAGCTTCACATTTTTGGTTGCATGCTAAAACTTTCCATGTCACAAAACGATAAGGATTGGAGATACAGTACTGCACATTTGAATTGAATAATAATAATATCACTTTTATGCAATGCTGTGATATGTAGATGTTTTATCCAGTTAGATTCACCCATCCCAGTTCCCTTTAGTGGCTATTAGTCTGTATAATTTATATATGTTTTTTGACCACTTGCTGGTACTCATAGATTAAGTATAAAGCATTGTCAACTATCATCCCCTAATGGTCAGACAGAAATTACAGAAGAAAAAAATCCACAAAAGTGACTCTTTCTGTCCTGATGCAGTGCAATTCTGTTAATTATACCCCCTTCTTTCCCAACAACACATGCACAATGCAAAACAAGGGTGAATCGTAGCTGAAACAAATATGTCAGATGTGACAAGACTTGATGCCTTCTGAAAATGTTATTCTCTTCCTCAAGTTTATGCCCAGATAAAATGTGTTTTCTTTGGCATGTCAAGATTCAGGGAACCATAAGAAAGTGTGTGACAGCACCTTGAGTCTTAGCATGGATATTTTTATTCAAGTGAACCCAAATCAGAAATCAAATCAGAAATATTTTCACAGATCTCAGGAAGGTCAACACGCTTTACATGATTACACACAAAAAATCCAGCCAAAAACTTGTTAAAGTTTAACTGGATCCAGCATGAGTTTCTAACAGCAAAGTCACTTCATGATTTGCTTTCAGAAGTATGTGGTAAGTTAGGTGAGATTATAGACAACTAATTAGTGTTCTAGTTTGAGCTTCAACATTTAGTTTATCCACTCTCTTGCACACAATAAAAGACAAAAGTTCAACTTACCCTATCCAGGTAGATGATGAGTGAGCCTTTATCTGACAGAAGTTTGTCAAACTCATACTTCGAAAAAAGGCGTGAGGGTCCTTTTGACATCTACACACAAAGAGACACCAAAGATTACACCACGAAAAGAAAAATGAACTGTAAAATACTGTTCCTATGTTTGTATGCCATAAAGCTCATACTTTGTCCAGGTCTTCTTTATCAAAACTGAACCCAGTTGGCAAACCGATATCCAAAATGGACATTGTTGCACTGCGTTCTCTGCTCTTAAAACTGCATAAATGAAAAAAAAAAAAAAAGATACCACTTTAAACTTTTTTTCTGAAAATTTGAAGGGAGGAAATAATGAAAATCTTCATACTATTTTAAACTCCAGGGTCTAATAACATCTAGGTCTCTGGATATCATCCTGAAATGAACATGATTCTAGAAATTACTCTTGTAAAATATCCATCCAGAGACATTGAAACAAAGTGCTTTTAGGGAAAACAGACAACGAATAAATGCAACTTCAGTGTTTATGACATAAGCATGATTTTAACCCTGGTTAGCAACGGTTTCAGGTTCTACTCACAAAAATTTTAGCGTCAGCTTGTATGTGCTCTGCTCATCATTGTTCGATTCTGAAAGAGTAAATATGGAGTAAATATTTATTTGCTCTCAAAACAAGATAGACTACTCAACAAAACGCCTCTCACCCCAAAACCAGAAAATCAAACGTAAATAATTTACCTGCTGCAAGCTCCACAGTCAGGTTGAACTTTGTGCAGTCATTTGCCTCTTCTTTAGGGATTGCGTAATAGAATGATACCATCTATAGGACAAATTATTTTAAAAATAAGTTTAGGTAAATGATAAATAAACATTTGATAAATATTGTCATGAGGTAATGTCTGTTTTCTTGACATAGTGTTATATTGTTACATACTGTAGATATGTAATGTATCTGTTGGGTAAATTGTATTGTTTTTAATAATTATCAAATATTCGTTGTATCATGTAGCCTTGTAGTTACATTTAGATAATTTTACTTATATGTTTTTTCTCTTTTACTCCTAATTTAAGTATAGGTAATGTTTCTGTGTGCTAAATAACTTTGATTCCTTCCTAAGGCCTCCCTGGGAAATAGAGGTGACAGCTACTCTCAGCAGTTGTTGCCCTGCAGGACTTCCTACGAGACAGAGGTGCTAGTTGCTCCCAGCTGAGTTTATCAGTCCTGCAATAAACTCTGCTTTGTTCTTCTTTGTGCTACAAAGCCGTTGCTTTGAAGCTATACAACGTGTCCTATTCGACGCCGTGCCTGGAGCAGAAGAATCTAGAGTGTAGATAACATGTGTCTAGATAGTGAATGTCATTAGCGCTGCAACTATGTGATGAATTGTTTTCCCCCTCCCTTTGAGAAGTTGCAGCGCCCGGTGTAAGAGGGTTTCTAAAAGCAATAAAAAGCGAAGAGGGGACAAATGTGTTTCAGAGCGGTTGGAGATTTGTAACTGTAAGCACGTCTCTGTCTGCTCTCCTCGCGAGAACAAAGAATTTAACTCTCTTGTCTTTCCTGTGTTTGTTTAAATTGTCTTTAATAGGTATTTAGACCTGACAGTATCATAAGCTTCACAAGTCAAAAAGCTCTTTAAAAGCAGAACAATATAAATGTTTTATTATTCGAATGAGTCCAAGTTGGTGAATTCCTCCATGGTTTTGATTCAGCAACAACAATATCCCATTTGGTGCTATGTTTTATCTCGGGCACTGTAAAACTGGTCGACTGATGCGTGGGTGCCTGTGTTTAGAAAAGCTATTGAATAAGATGTGATGGCATTTCAAAGCCTTCAAGCAAAAATTGTTTACATATTCCCTTATATGTGAATACAGTCGTATCTCAATAGAAATGTTAAAAATAGAGTATCACCGAAGATGTTATTTTTCACTACTTTAATCCAAATAATTAAACTCTATATAACATAACTCAGGACACTCACTGATAACTTTCTGAGTTACAACGTTCTCATGCAGAGTTAGACTTCTTTTTGTCTTCAAAACTGCCCCAGTTCCTCCTGACATAAATTCAACAAAGTTTCAGAAGTATCACTCAGGTATTTTGGTTTGCGTTGAAACTAATCATGCATTTGCTGCTGATTTCCATCCCACATCCCTTAATGTGCTCTGTTGAATTAAGAACTGGAGAGCCTGCTGAAAAAGAGTGAACCCATTTTCTTGTTCAAGAAAGCACAGCCATCAGGAGATATGTATTCTGTGACCAAAAAGGATTGTGCATGGTCAGCAAGAGCTATTGTTTGATTAAGGGGCAAAAAGTCTGCAAAGAAAATATCCCAGACACCATTAGAAGGTCAGATCTGTTTTCCTCTTAAAACACCCTCTCATGCTGTCTACGCATTCAGCAAAACATTTGAATAATTAAAAATAAAACTGGACCAACGTCACGTTTACCTTCAAAGTAGCTTCCCCTGTTCCGGTGGCTGTAATGTTTACATCCTTGTTAACGCCTGTAAACTGTAAAATGGGTAAATAATAGTTAACATTAAATACATCCCATTACAATGCTGGTAAGCATTAACACATTTAGAAAGCAACGGCTTTAGACTGAAATACATGTCATAATTGAAGATTTGGTTTTAGCTGCTGAAGCACAATTAATTGAGTGACTGTTTACTGCTGCACTTCTTGCTTATTCCATGTGACAAGCAAATGAATTGAGTCAAGGTGCCATTTTCAGGTGATACATAAACCGTTCATTTACTAAACACCAAGAAATCCAAACACTGTTAGAGATTCTAAAAATCATAGAAGGGACATAATCTCATAGAAAGGGAGCAAATCAGTTGTGCATAAACATATGTTTGTAAAACAAAATGAACTGAAACAATGTTGTCAAAAGGAATGGGCCAAGATTTCTCCCCAGCTCTGTGATACACAAACATAAACTTGAAAATATGAATATATTCCTACCTTGTCGGATTTTGTTGAATAGTGACTTTCCTTGAGGAAATGATACTTAAGAAGATTTGACCTGCCTGGTAAGGAAATGTCCACATTCAGATCATATTTAGATTCCTCAGCGTTTGCCCAGTACTCTGCTACAGCCTGGTATACCATAATGGTAGCCTGGAGACAGTGACATGGAGAACCAGGACCATGTTACCAACAGATGACCACCATGCTAACAAACCAGATTTTTATGTTGAATGTAGAAAACTTCAGTGTTACCTGCGTTGATCCATAGCCTCCTTCAGACTTTTGCTGTTGGCTGAGCCATCTTACGATAGGTTTTGCCTCTGTAAAGGACTTTGAATAAAAGACAAAAGCCATTAATGTTTTTAAAAATGGAAAAAAAAATCGGTGTCTTTTGACAGCTTATCTTAAAATAATTCTATTTTACTGTATTGCATATAATAACCACTACATAACCGAATGAGCAACGGCCTCAGTAATAAACAAACTAAAGCTCTAGGGTCACACAGGAAGATGATAAGCAAATAGTATTAGCAACTCAAGTTTATCACCCCCAGGCCCCACACACAAAATTACTAACCAATAAATAAAAAACTTCAATTGTCCACCTTTATAGAAATAAGGGTAGTAATGTCACCTTTTAGCTTTAATTTTGTTATGGATTCTACGTTTCTTTTATATTTTATGTATATAATATAATATATATATATAATGTATTTATATATATTTTTTTATATTCATTCTTTTATATTCTATGTATGTTCTATGTATACTCTGCTTATTTTCATGTTTGATAATATATCAGCTGTTCAACCGGGCGTTGTAACGTTGGTGAAGAGTGTGTTGACTAAAGGACAAACACTGTAATTTAGTGTACCAGTGTGGTTGTGAGTTTTTGACTGTCCTAAAGAGTCTGCCGCCTCCTCTTCTCCATTCAACACAAACCAAGCGTTACAACTCCAGAGCTCACTCCCGGTTTCAATCTTCTGTGACCTCTCCATGATTCACTATTCAAGCCTCCTTGTGCAGTAACCTCTACCACTACTACTTCCTCCACGACTGGCACCTTCAAGGCTCATCACTTCCTCAAATCCTTCAACTTAATCTGTTCAGCCTCCATCGCTCTCCCATATGCAACACCGCATGGAGCAGCACCCTGCACACTCTTCCCTGGCTTAAAATGCTAATCTTCAGCCATCCTGCCCTCTGGGAGGCGTTACAGAAGCCTACGGACCAGAACCACCAGGCACCGGAACAGCTTCTTTCCCAGAGCTGTCACGTTTTTGAACGCCTCCTGACATAAAACATAAACTATAAGGACTGTACTCCCCTATCCTCTCATACAACAATAACACATGGACTATCCTCACACACACACACACACACACACACACATCACGGACTGTTGATGTGCTCACCCTGTTGTTGACAAGGGCAAGAAGAGCATACGCAGTCGCTTCCAATGTATTTTCATGGGTTGTGGATGAAGGCCAGTGGGATTTGTCTATGAAAGAAATACCCAAAAAAAGCCAAAGTTTTGTCATTACACCATGCTTGATAAATAATGATCATAAAATAAACAGATGCTTAGTCAGCACTACCTGGAGCAGCAAACTGGTAGAGAATATCTTTGTTCAGCTTATTTTCATTCGCCAAAGCATATGACGTTATAGCAACAGCATAGGGGTTGGTTAGTTGGGGAAGACGACTTTGCAGGTAAGTTACTGATTGGTAAATAATGTAATTCAGATCCTGCAAAAAAGACAGAAAAAAAATGTGTTGTTGTACTTTTAGTCTTAGTTTCTTAATTTCTATACCACATATTGTGCTATAAATAATTGTGGTGAGGTACCTACTGGAATGTCAGAACATATTGATCGCGACTCTTGCATGGCAATCAGGCAAAAAGCCGTCATGGAGGCATCTGAATCTCTACCAGCCACATCACCCTACAGATGTGTGTACAGGCATAATATAGATATGCATTACTTTGGTTGATTTCTCAGGTTTTCGCTTCAAAAAAGATTTAAGGACTACTTTAACTAAATCAAAAAACTTACAATCATTTCAAAATGGATCATATCTCCAACCTCCTTATACATTCCAGCAGGGTTCTTTGCTTTGAGAATAAGAAATTGAATAGCCTTGCAGATGACATTGCTGTCCACATTCACAAGCCCATGGGCAATAGCAAAGACCTTGGCAACATAGGCAGTCAACCTAAATAGTGTCAAGAACACAGCAGGTTTCTTTTATGTTCAAAACCAATAATTACGAAACTTAGTGGTGTGCAAACATTTGTGAGTTATAAAAACAGGTTCCTTACCAAGTGCCACTTGGGCGATCAGGAAATACAGCAAATCCGCCATTATTTTTACGGTAAGCAAATTCATTTTTGTAACCTGCATAAAACAAAAATGTTCAACATTTGATGGCAGGTATTAAATCTTCATAAATCTAACAAAGGATAAGTAATACAAAGTCACTCTTAGTGGGTAAGTGATGGCTCTGTAAATGTCTGTATATTTCTTCATTCTGATGTTTTCAGAAATAAATAATTAGCATGAGCGTACCGGTGTTGATGTGTTGGAGAGCTTCCGCTCGTTTCTGAAAGCCCACATCTTCCCATTGGTTGGTTTTGTCCAGATATAATGTAGCAATGACCGGCAGGGTCATGGAGATCATGTTCTGCTCTCCACAGCCTCCCGGTGCTCTGATCAGTGTTCCCATGGATTTTCCACTAATAGCATTCTCCAATAGTGAACTCATCTGTTCCCGTCCTTTGTGAGCAGGAGAGGTGCACAAACATTCTTAGATTATTTAGAAATAAAACAAAATTAAGCTGACCAGACCTCCTAAAAGCTTTAAGCACCCACTGGCTCAGACAAAGGTGGAGTATGAGGTTTGCAGGTAAACCACTAATAAAAATGTTTTGCTAATATTTCATTGTAAAAATACTGTTATCATCCCAGTGGTGGGAAGTAACGAAGTACAAGTACTTCGTTACTGTACTTAAGTACAATTTTTATGTATCTGTACTTTACTTAAGTAGATTTAATAATGGGTACTTTCTACTTTTACTCCACTACATTTTACAGTAAGTATCTGTACTTTCTACTTCACTACATTTCTACAAAAGTGTTGCGTTACTCGTTACATCCAAGTCTCACTGCTCTCTTTTTGTCCGTTAAAATATGAAGTTCAGGGACTTTAAGGTGGCGCCGTAAAATCCAAGCAATAACGTGACTTAGTGTCTGTTGTCACCCATCGCCTCCCCCTTTACTAGCACGCGGAGCTCCAGACATGCGCAGTGGTTTCCTCTGAGCGGGAGAAGATGTCTAACTAATCGATAATAGCTGCATAAATCATAAGATATGACGACATGTAAAACCAGCAGCGCTTCGCTTTCACAGACGGTGGGACTTTGTCCAACTTTTAGCGTCACTTGGAAGGAAAGCTTAAAGAAAGGTAAGATCTGTGGACGTGATGCTAGCAAAGCTAGCTGTACTGAGACACATGTTGCATCTGCGATGAAAAAAAGTTGTCACTCATGCGCTGAATTATTGTGTGGATTCAGGAACGATCCGATTCTTCTGGACGGATCTTTACTAAGGTTGATGGGACTGAAGCCTCACTGAGAGCCATTCTTTGTTCTTGTATACATTGCAATAGCTATATATAGCTATATATATATATATATATATATATATATATATATATATGTATATATATATATATATATATATATATATATATGCACACACACACACACATTTATTTAATTGCCGAATAAGTAAAAGTTGAACGTATGAACACAGAGCATGCTCATTGATTGATTTTGTCTCCTGTCATGGTGGCAAACATGCAGTGGGAGGGAGGATGAGAACAGTCATGGTGCTCCTTCTGCTTGTTGCGCCGTTGTACAGTGTTCATAGTGTTGTTGTAATGTTACAATTACAACTGTAATTGTAACATAGCAATTACAGTTAATTGCTATGTTTCATGGTTTAATGGTGCAGACAGTTGTGGTTTCTGACATGGGCAATATGGGCAACCGCCCAGGGCGTTATTTTTATAGGGATGGCAGGCGACCTCTGCGGATTGTAGCACAGCGATGAAAGCAAAACAGAATGAAATGAGTTGTAATTGATACTGGTTAAATATATTTCAGCTCTAAGTATTTATATCTAGGTGTTTTTATGGAAATGTGGATCTTTCAGATCAATCTGAGAACCAATTTTGATAGGTGCACTTCATTTTATTGTGTCATGTAGCGCAGGGCGCTGGTCTTGGTCTCGTGTTCAGTGGTCTTGACTACAACTCTGCTACGTGGCTCCTCGATTGCATGTCTTCCCCCCCACACCTTCGTTCCATCCCCTTTCAGTTGGATTTCTTTCTAAATAAATGTCACTAATGAAGTTCATGCTACGTTAGGACAGGAAATAAGATGTTTCCATCCCTGAAATTATGATGCATAGAATCACATATCTAAGTCTAAACTCTTACAGAGAATAAACACAATAAGAACATGTTTAATCTGTGACATTGTTTATTAAAATGGCACATTTATGATGTATTCAAATTAAATACTATCGGCACACTTAATGATATTAGCGATTAGGTTATGTATTCAGCAAGTACTTTTACTTTTAATACTTAAGTATTTTTAAAAGCCAGTACTTTTTTACTTTTACTTAAGTAAAATGTTAATGTGGTACTTTGACTTTTACTTGAGTACATTTTTGCCTGTGTATTTGTACTTTTACTTAAGTACATTTTTTGAGTACTTTCTCCACCACTGTATCATCCCATGTGGATCACTTTGTGCTTAAATATTGATTTCAAATACTGTGTAACTTTCTTTGTATTTTTTCCCTGTTTACTGCGTCTTACCTGTGACAAAGATTTGTGTATTCAAAGGTGTGTTTGGAGCAAACTCTGTTTGAGGAATCTCACTATTTATAGTTTCGTCTTGTCTACCACCTAATAAAAGAAAAATGTATTCAATTAGAGGAAATTGGTAGATTTCTTAAATGGCTTTCATTTTGAGGGCACACTTACTAAAGCCTTTCTCGGCAGGGGCAAGTAGTACATTTCTAATGGATTTTTTCAATACACCTCTAGGCTGCAAAAATAGTAAAGTGGTCCAAACAACAATGTGAATAAAAAGCAAAACTATTAAGAGACAGAACATCTTCAAAATTTGAGAAAAACAGTTCTAATATGGCATCCTAAACTCAGAAACCACATTAGTCTTTCACACTTACCACAACCCGTAATTTTCTCTCAATTCCATCTGAGAGGCCAATCTCTGAATCTGTAATAGCTGCTTTAACCGTAATTTTGACTTCCCCTTCCTTCATTGGAATAATAATGAATGGTACAGCACGTGTAGTTTGGGCCCCGACTCTAACCATCTGCTGAAACCTTCGCCGCTTAAAGGCTGCGCTACACACATCTTTTTCTTCAAGGAGGTCCACACGTACCTTAAACGAGACAACAAGAAGCCAATGATAAGTGAGAGGCATCAGCAAATAGGTAATTAACAAAATTAACAAAAATGTAATGCTGTTTTCAGTCCAGTATATTGCATTTGCAATGGTTTTGTTGCTCATATACTGTAAATAATTGTTGAAATAAACTAAAATTATCCTGTCAAATAGATATTTTGATGACATATTTGATGCTCAGTTCGTACATCTTTTCACTGTGTCCCTTGTAGCACTGACTAAAATAGAGGTGCTCAGGCTGTAAAGTTCAAGACAGACTCACACTGACGGGTTCGTCATTGTAGTTATGTAAAATTGCTTTAACTTCAAGTTGTTCTCCATGGACAGCAGAGTACGGTAGCCTGAGGTCAATGAAGAAAGTTTTTTTAACAATGACCTCTAATGGCTCTGCCACACAGATACCTTAAAAACAGAACGGAGGACAAGTTGGGAAAACATGATAAAAACAATATATGAATGGAAAACTGTACAGCAACCTGTATATTGAAGAATTAATTTAGCACATGAAAAAAATATTTAGTTAAAGCTTCATTATGTAGCTTTAATAATGACTATGTTTTTTTTTCATATTTATTACATATCTCCTAATGTCGTGACAGTTTAGTATGAGACAGATAATCTGTGAATAATAAAAATAAAAATCAAGCTTCTCTTCCTCCCAATGATCCTACAGCCATCTGCAGAAATGCCCTGCTCCTGGCCAGAAACAACCAGAAGCCAGGAGGAGTCTCTTAGAGCTTTCAATCACGATTGTGTATTTGCTGCTTAATGTGCCAATAGTGAAGAAACAACTTGTAATTACAGGAAAACTGTTTATCGGCCGTCATCAGTGGCCATGCTAACTAGCCTGACCAGTCAGGCTCTGTTGAGGTGAGCCAGCTGTAGCATATCAGAGAGCAAGGGGGAGGGTCACTAGGGTGATTGACAGCGGTAAGACCCTCCTCATGGCACTAATTAGCTGTTTCTGACATTACAGTGTATTTGGCAGAGGAGTGCATTTTTTTTCCAGATTTTCTGTCTCATACTTTACTGCCACAACATATAAAAATGCAATAGCATGTAACAAAAGTTACATACGATTGCTTTAAGTGGTAAACCTTAACAACTTTTAAAGCCGTAATAGATTCCAGCTATGTGTGTTAATGTATTAGCATTGCCTACATGGTTTTTCTTTTTATCATTTTTTTCTATCCCTTTTTTGTGTCATTATAATTCAAAAAGGTTTTTTCTAAGCCTCAAGTGCCGAACATGTGGAGGATTTTATAATTCCTTGGAAAACAAATTTGTAACTAAACTTTTTAAGGCTCAAACCTGAATTTGGTTCTATACTGACCACAGAATTATTCCACAGACCAACATGCACACTGAAATTAGTATTAAAATATTCAAACTGATCTAAAGCCAAGTAAAGCAAGGAAAAAATTAAATGTGGAGATTTACAGCATCCAGTGACAAGAATGAAACATCTAGAATTTGGCTTGTTTTGTTAATAATGAACCTGGATGAAACAAACAAGGTACTGAAATAGATAAAAGGCAGTTCAGTCATATAAAATAAATATTTAAATGAGCTAAGGTTGTGAAAAAAGAAAGCATAAGGGAGAAATATATATATTGATAAAAAAACAACACACAGCTTAAGTACTCACCATGAGTGTTTGACAAACTAATTCCAGTCAGTTGCCATGTGGTGATAGAGTCAGGCAACGCATATTTTTTCCGAAAGGTTGTGCTGACACTGGCATAAAGAAACAATAAATCCCTTTAATAAATGTGGAACTTTCTGTTCTTGCGTACATTTTTTTGGTGCTACTCTCACCAGTCTGGATCGTCCTGAGGGCATCCAGGTAATGTGATATCATACCAAAGCCAGCTTTCAGGGAATTTGCTTCGTGTTGTTATTATGTTGCTCATGTAATAATCATCCACCTCACCTAAACACAAAAATAAGCACTGGTAAAACGGTTATTGAGCAGCTGTGGGGATGACATAACAATGTTATGACTAAAACAAAACCACCTAAACCCTTTCCCACTTACTACGGGCCAAATGAAGTATTTCTTCTCTTCGCTTAGCTTGCTCTTTTTGCATCTCATTACAACAGTGCAAGAAAGCTGTAACACAATCTGGGCCGTCCGAAATGTAATTGCTCCGCCTCTCACATGTGTATGCAACAGGGATGTCCTTCATACCATCCAGACAGCACTCTCTTTTCAACTTTTCAGTTGCATTATATGTGTTTGCTGTTGGGAAAGTGAGATTTAATGAGAAGAAAATATGGAGACAACATAATAAAATTTCCAAAACGAAACAATGAAACACAACAATACACAAAGAATGCTTTGTGTCTTTCATGATCCCAGGACAATCTCTGTGTCATGGTCAGCCTGATGGGCACCATCATTTAAAATACAGACTGTTCTTCAGGTCAGACTTTAATGTTCACAAATGAGACAAAAAACTGACTCATTGACTCTCATTTTTGACTCTCATTTCTTCTACTAGTTAATCATCTGATCCATCATCCCAAATAGAAACTAAATCAGACACTCTAATGCTTTATATCATCATAGATAAGATATTGCGTAAAGTGAAATCCAAAACTATTCAAACCATTGGCAAGTTTAAAATTGTAATAGTTTTAATTCAAACAAGAAGTTTGTTTATTGAAGAAAAAGGGACAGATATCTTTTAAAAGGTATCCTTACATCTTAGTGTTCCTACCAAACATTGATCCTGAACACACTCCATTTACAAAAGATGTAGATGGAGAATAAAATGAGCAAAAGATTGCTTGAAATTTTAAGCGATCGATTCATCTTTCGATAGGCAGACAGTTAGATAGGTAGGTAGGTATGTATGGATGTGGTTGGGTTGAGGAACTTAGATTTTGCCCAGGTAGACATTGGAGGTTTGGGGTTTGGAGACTGGCTGCTCTGCTGGGGCTCGCATGGTGCCTACAATCCTGGCTGGTTCTGCAAGTCTCTGTGCCTTATGCTTTTGTCAGAAGGACTGCTACCCTCACCCAGCACGGCAGCCACTCTGTTGTGAGTCCCTTGTTACTGGACAATAGGGGACCAGTTGTGGAGCTGCCCCCACTGGGGCTCCCACTCTCTCTTGCCTAACATCACCACACATCGGTATGTTCTTGATGGGAGGATGGACCTTATAGGCATGGCAGAAGCACCATGAACAATCCTGTCCTCAAGTCTTCAAGTCTACACATTTGATGAGGAACTTGTTGCCATTATCTGTGTAGTTTCAAAATTTTATACTTTTTTCTTCTGTTTGTCTGTTGTTTTAAACCAAAAGCAACATCTGCAGAGCATAATTTCAACTGACCTAAAATGAGGAGGGAATAATAGCTACAACTTACCCAATTTGGTTATGACTTCTGAAATGGCGGCAGCTCGTTTCTGCCGGTGATGAGACTCACATTTTAAATCTGTAATTGCAAGATAAAATTTGCTGTTAAACAAAAAAAGGACAAAACTATTCTCCATAGTGTATGAATATATTTTAAATAAGGAGTTAGTAATAAGGCATCTTTAAAACTACATCTTGTTATGCGCCTGATTTATCTAACTTATGTCTAAGCACAGTTGTTTTAAACAAGTTGCTTGTAAATTATTTTCAGTACATTGTTTTAAAAAATCTACTTTCTCATTTTAACAGTTGAAACACTGCTTTTAAAAAATAAATGTTTTTTTTCAGATGTTATGTTATTAGAAGCTCCTTTAAGTGCTTCATCTATGAGAGAAACAGTTATATAAAGTTTGAGTCTGTAGTAAAAAATAAAAACATGAGTACATATAGACTGAGGAACAAAATAAGTCTAATAAGTTGCCAGGTTAGGTTTTTAGTTTGTACTCTAACACCTTAGGATCGGGACTTACCTGTTCTGTAGGGTGTCTCAAAAGCTGTGTTGGTCTTAAATAACAGCCCAGCATCATTGAACACATTCCTGCTATTGTTCCCACCACCTGGACTGCAGCCTGTGTCATACTGCTCAACCACATCCCAAATCTGAGCAAAGGAGAGGTTATTCAAATATTTACACTTAATGATTTCACAACATGTTTGGTTGTTAGTCTAGTGATGATGCCCTTTTCTTAAACAAGCCAGCTTCTTCTATAAATTTTGAAAAAAACATTTTAAAGTGTGTTCAGGATCAACGTTTTGTGGGAACACCAAGTTGTGACCCTGTTTTACATCACAAAGCAGTTGATTTGTTGTGAAGTCGAACATTTTGGATTGTCTTCTTTAAAAGTATGTAATTGGTTATAAAGGAACTGATTTAAGCTCAACTGTTTCATTATTGGGTTTTACAGTACAAGTGTGTTGTGTTATTATCATTGTAAAACGGAAGAACCTGGTCAGTACTTTATGGAGCAATGTACAGGAAACACACTGAGTAGCTTCTGTAATGTGCTGTTTTTTTGTGGCAGTTTTTTGCAGTGTTTGCAAAAATAAATGTGTTGCATGGGAGACGAGTTGGCCTATCATTGTCAGCAGAGAAAAATCTGTATTCCACGCTTCTACTTTCATAATATATCATTGTAACATGAACTTTACATTTTCCATAAATTCCATTTGAAAGTTAAATCTCCATATCTTTTTGTGAGTAGTTATATATAACTACTCATATATATATACATATACATTTTTTTTGCTTGTTTTTTTTCCATGTGAAGTTAAAAATTAATCATCTCTACATGATCATCATGTGGAACAGATGTATTTCAATGTGGGAAATTGCTATGGATTTGAAACCGTTTGTGGTAAGTTTTCAAATTTGAATGGTATTGTGATGATAAAAGTGTTTCCCAACTATGGTCCTGAAAACACACGGTCCTGCATGTTTTATGCGTGTCCTTGCTTCAGCCAGGCTGATTTCAATTGATGACGTTTGCTGAGCTGCAATGATCTGAATCAGGTGCATTAAAGGAGGGAAACGTCTAAAACATGCAGGGCAGTGTGCCTTGAGGACCAGGGTTGGGAAATACTGTGTCTATACAAACTTATAGAATCACATTGAATGTCATTTTCTTCTTTTTTTTCGAAGCATAGGAAAGAAATCTAACATGTTAAACTTGGAAAAGAAAAAAAAAATTAAAAATTGCCTTTTTCTGTGTCAGACGGTACTTATTGTTTAGAATATAGACCCCTTTGTCGACTGCAACCAGACCCACTTTTGCCCCTGGATCTCCTGTGACTTTAAGCTCAAGCATGCCTTTTTCTCGAGGCAAGTATGATTTCTTGTTTGAGCTTAACGTCAACTAAAAAAGAAAGAGAAAAAAAACCCCATTAGAGCCGTGATTCGTTAAATCCTGGACTTTACTTGCAATGTAACATTTCTCTCACCGATCCCATGCAGGTGTCTTCCACGTCCACCCAAACAGAGTCAGATACCACTTCCTGGGGAGTTGGATGGTAGTAGGCAACGAGGCGAAAGGATGGCAGCATTTCTTTGGTAATTGGAAGTATCATGGTGATCAGTGACTGACTTTCTCTCCTGTATCGTTTATACTGGACCAACTGGCCTCTGCTGAAGACCTGTGGGAAGGGTTAGTTTAACTATGCAACAAAAGAAATCAGACTCTGAAAGGATGCCCATTAACAAGACGTAAATTTAAAGAGTGTTTCTCACGAGGCATGTGATGTCACAATGTCTATCCTGGCCTTTAAAATAAAGATTAATCTTCATGTTTGTCCCCAATTTCAGGAGTGTCGTGTCCAGACCTGTAGTCATAGATTTCTGCTGTTAAGTGGGACAATCAACCGAAGTAGAAACCCATGTATTTTGTATGTTACTGATATTACCATGGTCAGAGTTTATTAAAATATGTCTAGAAATCACTTACCTATGTGGATGTCATTGTTGCTTTCATGTTGATATGGGTAGGCTGTCATTTTGACTGATGCTTGTCTTTCATAAGGGATTTGAGGAACATTTGTCCTTGCCTAAAATTAGACAAGCATTTAAAGAAAGGAAAAAAAAAGTAATTGACAGACTAAATCTGTGATATTATGAAATAGGGCAGAAGAAATTGGTTTCTGTGAATATGGGCACAGCTATGCTTGTTATATACTTGTTTCACTGTCTTTACTAAAAGTCGGCCTTCTATCACCTGAAGAACATTTCCAGGATTAAAGGACTAATGTCTCAGCCAGATCTAGAAAAACTCATCCATGCATTCATCTTCAGTCGTATTGATTATTGCAACAGCGTCTTCACAGGTCTGTCCAACAAATCAGTCAAACAGCTGCAGCTGATCCAGAACGCTGCTGCTCGCGTTCTCACTAAAACCAGGAAGATAGAGCACATAACACCAGTTCTAAAGTCCCTACACTGGCTCCCTGTAGCTCAAAGAATAGACTTTAAAATACTGTTGTTAGTTTACAAATCACTGAACGGCTTAGCACCACAATACATTAAAGATCTGCTGTTGTTGTATCAACCTTCCAGACCTCTCAGGTCTTCCGGTTCTGGTCTGCTCTGCATCCCCAGAACCAGGACCAAATGAGGAGAAGCAGCTTTCAGCATCTATGCACCACAAAT
The DNA here is from genome assembly GCF_003331165.1 of Xiphophorus hellerii. NCBI lineage: Eukaryota > Metazoa > Chordata > Actinopteri > Cyprinodontiformes > Poeciliidae > Xiphophorus > Xiphophorus hellerii. Next base: position 23,384,194 of record NC_045676.1, on the reverse strand, counting down.
TTGGAACAAACTTCCAGAAAACTGTAAAACAGCTGAAACACTGACTTCTTTTAAATCTCGACTAAAAACCCACCTGTTTAGGATTGTATTTGAAATGTAATCAATTACAAATTTATTGATGGAACTTGACTTAATGCTTTGTTTTGATTGTTGATTCTATCTGGCTTTGTGTTTCTGTGTTTGATATGATGTAAAGCACTTTGAAATGCCTTGCTGCTGAAATGTGCTATACAAATAAAATTTGATTGATTGATTGATTGATTTACTACAGGTCTTTTACGTCTTAAGTGAGGGGTGTTTGACCAGCCAAAAACCCTCCATTTATGCACATAAAAATTTGAATGTGCACTCATCTCAGCTCTCTCTAGTTACTCTAGTTGAGTCAATTGATATTGATTGTTCATAGACAGGACTTACATTTGATTCTGTTGCATCCTTCCTCATTTTCACCTAATCCCCCAAACCCCTCTCACCCGCAGAAAATAAAAAAACAAAACAAAGAGAAAACTACATTTATTGCAGCTTCTGCCCCACAAAAATATAAAATAAATGAATGACTATCATGATGTAGTAGTGACCATGGACCCAAATGCAGCATACTGCTTCGGGTCATGGAGGAATTTAAAGCAACTATCACCACATCAATGCACTTTAAGTCACTGGCATACCTTCAGTTGGCTCATGTGTAGCTGTTGTCAAGACAACTGCATCTGGTTTATTGTTATTTGATGTTTGGTTTAAGGTGGCAGTAGTTAAAGTTTGTTTAATATTAAACATGAAGTTTAATATGTGTGGTAATTTTAGTAAATTTGTGTTGATGCTCATTAAGTTCGGTTAAGTGTACATTCAAATGTGGGGGGGACTTTTATTTTGTTCCACGTGTTGCCCGGGGAAGCATTACCTGGCGCACTTAGAGCCACATGGGGCATTCAAGCTCAAGAAGCTGATCGCTAGAAATTAAACTTTATTCCTCTGGAGTCAATGCGGCTAATGAGGTACGGTTTTGTTTATTTGTATCTTTTATTTATGTAAATACTCCATTTATTGTGAACTGATTTGGGTTTGTGTTACCTTTTGTTTTTAGTTCTGACGGCATTTTTGGGGACTTTGTAAGACGTGTCCACAATAAATGGCTGTAGAAACCAAGAACTGCGTTAAGCCTCGATTAAACTCGAGAGGCGTAACATCATGTCCTAAAAGAACAACATTTTTTAGCATTCACCTATAGATTCTGAAAAGACTTCACAGCAGCTGCTGTCTTAAAAACAAAAAAAGAGATGAAGTTTGGTTGTATTTTTTCAAGTAGTTAAAAATACATGAAAGAGTTGACTAAGAATTTATTTTAAAAAAAGGAAAAATACATGAAAATCAGGAAATTATTTCACAAAAAAAGCCAAAAGCCAATTAGGTCAATTCCACCTTTACACTACAGAAGAGCTATTAGACATGAAGGGTCCAAATGACTTACTGTAATAAGTAGGGGATCGGAGCTTGCCACTGTATTGATGGTAAGCCTCGCTAATCCACTGGCTCCAGTTAAACCACTAACTGACCCAGGATCAACTACCACAACCACACCTTTCGCTGGACTCTCATCAGGATTTAAAACTTCGATCTGTTAAAGAAAACAAATACTTGAAAGCATTGTTTTAACTTTTACAATTATGTTTTTTTTAATGTTCAACACAGTCCAACTCTCTAAGTAACATGCAAAAATCCTTTTACAGTCCTGCAAACCCCTTAGGCCAAGCTTATCACTGGTATTACTACTATTGTGTCAGAAATGCTTCCACTGATTAAGTAAAACCAACAAAGTTGTTTTTTTGTTATGGGGGAGGAGGGGCTACACATTTTTCTGATGAGACATAAAGATGTTACTTACTGTTACATCAAACGATACTCCTGGTTTGAAATATTTGGACGTTTTCTTAAAGCTGATGGTGTAAGGCGATGTGACAATCTTGATGCCTCCCAACTCAACTTCCACCAATTCACCACCTATTTTTAATGTTTCATTATTAGTGAATCACTTATACCTCCAAATATTGATCATGCGTAGCAAAAATTATTTAAAAAAAGCTTTCATTTCCTCTTGTCATGCTTACCATTCTCTGTCAGTACACTGGCTTTTATAAATATAGTTTCCCCAACCAGGCTGTTCACATCTTTGATTGTGTTGATGTTCTCCTTTGTTATTTTGGCCTCTCCTTGGCCTTCAGTAATCTAAAATGGAATGAAACATATTTTACCATAAAATATAATACCAAATACTGTAGTATACCATTTTGGAAAACCACTAACTGTTAAAAAAATCACAGCAACATTTGAATTGTATCCTAATTAATATTTGTCCAGAAAAGTCTAAAACAACTTACCGGAATTCTCTGGAGAGAATCAGAAATGCTTTTTTTCTGATTTTCATGCATAACTCCAAAAACAACATAGGCTGACCCATCCACTTTTTTACCAAATGTGTACCTGAAACCGCGAATTAAACAACTTATTTTCAGTTACAGAGTAAGAAGTTCCTTTTGTGCATCAATCAATTTTCCATACGTAGCTTCAATGTTGAATTTGAGTTCTTTGCTGTCCACATAGAAGCAGGGCTGCAAAGGATTCACTTTCACCTCAAAACTTGGAAGCACTGTGAAATGATCGTTGCACATTTGATCATCTTCTCCATTTGATGGCCACAAGTGTAGCAATCCTACACTTACCATATTCTTTAACCTCAAACTCTGACACAAAGCTCTGTGTGCTGGTGCTGAACTTTGCAATTACCTTCCAAATTCCTGGGCTTTAGGAGAAGATGCACGTCAGTAGGCAGAGTAGATTATTTTCAACTTGCATCATAATGTAACTTACCTTACAAGTTCACCAAGTTGGTACATTCCAGAGTGTATTTGTGAATTCATAACAAAAAAGGTAGACTGTAAAATGGCGCCATCAGGGGTCTAAATAGAAACATTAAATAAGCATTAGTAATCCTTTGTAGGAACCATCAGTGTAAAAAACTCTTTCCTTCAGAAGCATTTCTGAAGGAAACTGTTATTTTATCCATTACTGTTACACAATAAAGCCATTCAATAAGCTAGAATATGAGTTATGATAAAGGTAATTTATCAAATTAAAAGTGCTTCTTGAAACAAATAACCTTCAAGCAGGTATTAAACATGCTTTTCAACAGGCCAAATTTCTGTATAAAAACTTTTTAAATAACCTAATGTAATATTCTAATTCTAAATGTTGAGTTTTTAGTAGATGTTAGGAGAAAGACATCATTATTAACAGTAATAAAGACTTAAATGCCAGTCTGTATAATTCATATGCATCATGTGTTTCACTCGGTGAATTAAATTACTGAAACAAATGACATTTTTTTTATAATATTGTAATTCAATGGGTAGGATTATATGTCTGACTTGTACTTAAAACTAAAATGCTCTTCCAGTTAAATATGTGACAGAAGTACTTCTTGCAAAATTAGTATGTATACGTATTATGTTAAATTTCTTAAACTTTGATGTGGTTTCATATATTTAGTTTTGCATATAGTACAATACCACAATCTGAATGTTAATTAAAGCATCAGCTTCGGATTGGGACGCTCTCTCCACCGGTTCCATGCCAGGCCTGATTGCAAACAATCTGTAGTTGACTGTCAAACAAACAGAGGGCAGACACTTGTTTATATGTCTCATCACAATTACACAACGTTTCAGTTTGCTGAAAGAGCAAAACGCATTTTCCTGTGAGAATAACTGTCTTTATTTCTAACAATAATAACTGGTTTTTGAAGGCAAGTCATTTGTTTTTTGTTTTTTTTTAACTTCCCCTGTGTGTGATAGTTTGTAGTTTTCTTGGCAATATCGTAATATTACATGCCTTCATTTGCATGCTAGGCAACATTAAGGCCCCGTCCTGCGTCCTGTTCAGGATGCATAACCCTAACCCTAACCCTACAGGATGCAGCGACACTGAAAACGACGAATGCTGTGCTAATCAGTGACGCTCTAACACAGAACGATAAAACCCCCCAAAAAACAACAACAACAAAACAACCACTCCAAACAGCGCTATATTTGTTCCTTGCAAGAGTGATGCACATGGAGAATAGAGACAGAGACATGGACCTGTTACGTCATTCTTGTTTTAAAGAACTCAACTGGTAATATATGATCATTTCTGGAAGGATGCGGATAAAAGACATAACGCACAAGTCATACTTACCATTGCTATTAGGGGTGTAGATAGTTTTGTCAGTCTGGATAAAAATATAGCCAGGCTCAAAAGAAACCAACACAACTCTCTCCAGCAAATGGTCGCCAAAGTCTGCTTGAAGGTAAACGTACTGCTTTCTTTTCGAGTCAATTTCAAACTCATTGGCAGGGATCTGAGGAACAGTAACCCGGTTAATTAAAAGTTAAATCATTTTAAAAAATCAGCTCATTTCAATCTACAGTGTGTTTCTGAGATTACGTTGTTTAAAATGTTACACTTTACACAGGGCAAGTATAATAAGAGTAGTGCAGAATTCTGAAATATATACATTAGTATATATAAAAAGAAAATAGATGTAACTATTTTTTACACTAACATGAATGTTAACTGTGAAACACTTTGTAACAATTATGTAACAAAAAAGTACTTAAAATTTTATATTAAATTAAGCATTAGTAATGGGTCTTGACATAATTTTACCGTTATTCTTCCCAGACCCTGGAAGTTTCCTTTTTTTGTAAGCCTCACAGATGTCGATGCTAATTTTTTTGCTTTTGTTGGGAAACTCCACGCAGCAATTTCAACAGGAACCTCTGCTTCGGATTCGCAGTCTTGAATTTCCACAAATATGTTTTCTGTCGCGCCGACTCGCAACAAGTTGGGGGCGGACAAAACTTTCCTGTTGAGGAAAAAAAAAAAGGTAGAAGTTGTACAATAAACTACATGTAAAGAACAACTTTTTAAAATATGTATATTAATTCTTTCATTCCTGTTGAACAGAGCCAGCAGCTATTTTACAATTTAGAAGAAAGCATATTCCATAAGAGGCTAAAACCAAATCTAAATTGAGTTTTACTCCAAATGAAAGGTAAAATAACAGAGTGAAATGTTTAACCTTCAACATTTCAGGGATGAACATCATCTGGACTTACATCTAGTGGTAGAACGATGAAAAGTTTCATCATAGTTCTGGACTTGGTTCGTTGCTTTATTTGCTCTAAATGAAGCCTAGGCAGATAATTTACTGGCATTTTAGCGCAAACAGTACTTTGATCTGAGTGACACAACGATGGGATCAAAGTTTAAGCAGTACTTTTAATATTAAATAATTACAAATCACCTTTTCTGTTTTATGTAAAGTTTTTATCTGGTAACTGTAGGAAATGTTTCAATTTTGCTGTTTTTAAAGCATGTTTGTCTCAATGCAATCGCAATGACAATACAATAAAAATTATGCAGACGTAACACTGTTGGGATAAGACATTGCATTTGGTAAAAGCACACATCAACTACGTTTTTCCATGAACTAAAAGCAAAATTAGTTTCTAAAATAAACAAATTCTAAAATAAACAGGTTCTGAGACAATGAATGCATTGTTAACTGCAGCCAAGAATCAAATCAAGAGTTGAATGAGAAAGAGACGTTGGCTCATTTAATCTAAAAGCAACTTGGAACAAGTGTCAATAAAAAATTAAAAAGTTTTCCAGATATACTTACAAAGGAAATGCACTCGACTGAGAAGTCAAACAAGAAAAAGCCACCAGCAGGAGCTGGAGAGCAGAGATTCCCATCATTGATCCCATCTCTGCTGTGGCTTCGGATCGCTGGTGAGCCTGTCTTTTATCTCCAGGCAGCAGCGTCCTCTTCCTGCCTCTTTTACTTTGTCCAATTGAAAGACAGCTAATCAGCTTACGCAGTGCGACTTTTATAATTTTTCAAATGGTGAAGCAAGTAATGATCACTAATAAAAAGGCACTTTATATAGTGCCTTTTTTATAGTGTTTGTCTGTTAGAGAGACAAACTAAAACTAAGGACTCTTGTGCAGTTTAATTGATTTATATGTTAACCCTTTCACGCATGAATTATGATGCTTTATGTCAGGATTTTTTTCCAAAGTGTTTTTGATTTTCTTAAGGCATAAATGTGGGAAAAGATTTTTGTATAAAAAAAGAAAAAAAAAAATGAAATTTCTAATATTTTCTTCTAGGTGATCGATTGTAATTTTCACCAAATACAAAGTTGTCATTTGAAAACTACATCAGTAGTATTGTTCTTTAGGGGTTACTTGATGTCACAATATATATTTTTTTTACCTGCAAGAGTCGTCTACAGCAGAAGCAAGGACCGGGTTGGTCGGCATGTTTTTTCGTCTGTCGGCCATATTGGATGTAACAAATATTTTCTTGCACTTACAGTGCATGGTCAGTAGTTGATAGTGTATTGTATGATGCACTAGTGTCCACTTCAGTGTTCTGTGTGCATTTATGACTTAAAAATCGACAAGAAACACAAGAAAATGGCTTTTAGATAGCTGTCCACTGAACTAGCTGCTATGAATAAAAGGGATAAGAACACTGGAGTGCTTTGAGCTTCCATGTAGACGGACCAAAAAACCCGACATGATTGCGCTGCCCTGAACAGATTCTTTAAGACAGAATTTAAGATTTTTAAAAATATGTATTCTTTAAAATTAATTCACCAAAAGCAGTATTTTTAATTTATATTTTTTATAACATTAGATTTGCCTTAGATTGAGAAAAGTGAAGCCTGAGCTTCACTTTTCACACTGATTCCAGATTCTTTGAAATGTATAAAGAAATTAGTTTTCTTTTTTAATAAGATCTGTTGCACGATTTGCCTGATTATAGAGTCAGGCGGGAATTTATGTGTGCAGGGGATTGCGCTGCCCGTGGATACACTGCATCTTTAAAGAAAAAGGATTAATCTGATAAACTAGAAATGTGTCAATATGTTTATAATTGCATTTATAAAGTGAAGTAGCAACTAAAGCTGTCAGACATGTATTGGTGAAAAAGTTGCAATATTTACGTAAAAGCAAACAAAACAAGAAATATGCTGAGTTGGATAATTAAACTGTAGGCTTTATGTGTTTCTGAATTGTTGTTTGTTTCACATTTCTTTGCTGATGTATATATGCGGTTATTTAATCATTGTCAGTGTTAGGCATCATTTCCTTAGTATATGTACTTCTAGTTTTGTTCAGTTTTTACTTAGTTTGCTCAACCAGCTACTTGAACTTTGACCTTTGGAAACACTAATAAATAAAGACATTAATATGACCAGAACAAATGTACCCAATTTAGATGAATCAATCTGAGTAATTATGATTTCAAACATTTTGCATATATCTGTTCAAATGTACACATCTACAAAACTACTTTTCTAGTTTATCTTCTTGTACATGCAATCAATTCACCTACATCTCTTATCCTTTCGATATTTTCGGTTTTTTTTATTTTGAGGAATTCTTATTAAATACTTGTCCAAATGTGTATCTATTATGTACCCAAATTATTGAGGTGGCAAAATGGCAAAATTGTTGTTTTGCAATTGTTGAATAAAACTTTTGCTCTGTAATACTCAGGAATGTTCCTTGTGTTAAACCAATGTTTCCCAAGCCTTATGCACCTCTAATTTCAATTGATGACTCATGTCGTGGAAAAAAAAACTATTTCCAAGCACTGTTCAGGTAAAATCACTCAATCAGGTTTATTCATATACTGTATTGAGCACAATACAGAGAGCTTGTAGGACAATCAATATTGAAGCAGGTCTGGATGAAAAGCTTGCAAAGCTCTCCCAGGCAGCGACTACACGTAAGTTTTATACAAGGATAAGGAAAAAAACATAAAAAAGGGCTAGACGTTCTGGTTCTGATGCAGCTATGGAAAACAAACTTCCAACCTCGTCCATGTAACCCAAATAGTTCTTTTGGTTAGTGTTAGGTGACAGTTAGAGTTTACAAAATTTCACATGACATTACTAGCAGATGTGACCTTTTTGTAATCTTTTCCATCAAACACTGTGATATTAAATTGATATTATTTAATATATTGATATTAAATGGTTAATTTGAACTCTGTGAAGTTATCTGTAATAACTCCCTTTCCTGCAGTAAAAAGGATATTTATGTGTGAACTGTATCAGTTGCCTCAACATTTGATTTGGTGACTCAGCTGATGGTAAAATCCAGTGGACCAGCGAGTCATAGCTATTCTTGTAGATTGGTACAGTTGGCAGACTCAACCTGAGTAAATTAACTAAGACCCTAACAAAGCACTGTAGCAAAGTGAATTGTAACATTTTTATTCAGAGTGGATTTAAATTGCTAAAACTAAAGCTAAAACTGAATCACTACAGGATCCATTTAATTTCCAGAGCACCCAGTGACATGACATGTTCTTTCATACTTTAGACAACTGTTCCTACTAATAGCTTCACATCACCTCACTTTGAAAAAGACCCAAAAATATTTAAAGAATGTGTTTAAGAGAGAAAAGAAGAATTTATGTATATAATGAGAGCTGCAACAGAGAAAGATGTGGAAAACAGTTTCAATTCCAGACAAGAATTAAAGTAGAAACACCCAAGAGATTTTTAATAATATTGTGAGTCTTGTCACTTTTTACACTTGTCAGCAGATGTTGAACAACTGCAAAATGAAGCATATGCTGCACACTTGAACAAAAGTGATGTCGAGACATGCGGTTGTTGTAAATTTCCTTTACTTTCTTTTTTTTCTCGAAGCACGAACAACATCCATAATCCAACATGCGTCACACTCAGGCTGCTATCTCCTACTCGGCTTCTTCAACACCGCAAGCACTTAGGACGCAAAGCTGCCCTAAGCGCCTGTTCAAAAGTGATGCTATTCTAAACTCCTTTCACTCTCAGCCAGAATAGTTAACATATACAATATATGAATGTACACCTTCACATGGACAATGAATCACAGTGCTTTTTATTAACAAAACAAAGCAAAATATTCATAGGAACAAGAATAGAATCATTTTAATGGAAGGGGGGGTCCTTGATCTAAACTCCCCAGCAATTGGTCCCCCACACATATTTAAAATTGGACGGTTATTTCCTTGAGTTCAGCTACTGCTCACAAGAAAAAATTAAGTATTCATCGACCATGTCCTCAATGCCCATGCAGGTAGGTCGATGTTCTTCGGTCTGGCACTCTACTTCTGAGGGCCAGTACTCGATCCAGGTCCTCTCCCTGAGCACATACTGGAACCTAAGAGGAGCAGGGACACACACACACATGAAAAGTCAAAGTAAGTATATGTTCTGCATCCAGATCAAAAACTAAATAAACTTCATATTATTTAATAATTTAGATGCAACATCATGCCAGTTCGTTAATGGCAACAAGGAGCTTATGGTGTCTCTGCAACATGCTAAGGGTCATTTGTTTGTCCCTTAGTGTGGGTCAATGTTCACACACTCTAGGATAAGAGTGGGATAACATGTAAAGTTGTGTAATTCTTTTTGACAAAAATTATAAATTTTAAGTTGTATCCTCAGTAGACCCTTAAAGAAAACCTTTCAAATTGAACATTATTAACTCAAACTTCCCAATGGCGTTCAGGAAATTTCTTATGTTTAGTTCTCTGACCAGAACGTTAGCTTTTAATGAGCAGTGATGATTTTAAATGACCCCCTTGCATGAGCAACAACTTACTCTAGCTTCTGGTCGTCTCTGTGAATGTCTTTGGATGATCCCATGATGAGGTAAGTTTTGCCCTTTTCCAGACTTAAAGCATCTCTGCAGTGCTGAAAACTGAAGAATGAGCGCAGCCTACCAACAGGATTAACATCAGTGCTTCCTGTGGTCAAAGTGTAGAACAAGAAGACAAAGAAAGTGAGGACCTTCAGGTCACTGAAGGACTTGATACAAAACAACTCAAAAATCAAAGTCATAGCTCTTCAAAGAGTTCATTACCCACCTTCTTTAATAACTTGCACTATGGTCATTATGTACAAGTCTGTAGCCACCTCAAAGTCAGTATTTTCCACCCTAGCTTTGTACGCTGTGGGCAGACAATGTACAGGTTTGAGATCTCTTCATCTTGCATTGCTCTAACTAAAAAAGTCTTTTGTTAGACATTTTCATGCTTGCTGTTTCTTACCAAACTCTATCTTGCTGGTCTCCGTGCTCTCGCAGATCTTAACTGTGCGCTCGTTGTTGCTAATTTGACCCTTTTTCTGCATACTGCAGTTCTCTAAAAAGTGATACAAAAAGAGATTCTGTTCATGTATGTATGTTTGCAGATCTATGAACAAGTGACATTTTAAAGAGGACTACTAATAAAAATGAAGGCATCTATAAAGCAGAAGTAATGTTGTAATTAAATAATTTACCGTGCCTAGCCAAACTATGGAGATTGTGAAAATGTCCAAGCTTTTTATTCAAATTTATGGAATGAACCAACACAAAGTAGTGAAAAACTGCAAAGTGGAAATATTTTACACATGGTTTACACAATTAGGAGAACCCTCAATAGCAGGCTCGGGATATTCAATATTTTGTGTCTATGACAAAGAAAAGCTTTTCTGCAGATTGAAGCTTCAAAGTGGAGATGGTGTGTGCAGGATGATGTGCAACATTAATTTTCTCCCACAAAGATTTTTGCATGCACGCAGGCCAAAATCTTCCATTTTTTTCTCATCTAACAAGAACCTCTTCATCAACATATCTCCTAAGTTTCCTACGTGGATTACGGCAAACGGAAAATGGGAATCTTTTGGCTTTCTTTCATCAGTGACTTTTATGTTGCATTCTTCATTGAAGGCCAGGTAGTTAATGACTTATAATCATAAGAACAGATTCTGCCATGTGAGATGCGAATCTGCACAGCTTCTCCAGAGGTACCATAACCTAACTGTCAGCATTCTTAGTGCTTTTTTTTCATCAATAATGTTTGGTCTTTGCTATTACTTCACTAATATCCTGGGTCTGACTTCTTCATAGACCATAGGGATAAAAATAACAGTGTCTTTTATTTACGGGTAATTTAAAAAAGGGGGCCAAATACACATGCCGGCCACACTTTTCATATATAAATATTTTAAAATCAACTAATTGACTCTTCTTCTTCCACTTCACAAACTTGCATTGCTTTGTGTCAATGTGTAACAAAATTTGATACAGTAAGGTGTGGCTTTTACATGAAAAAGGACGATTTTGCTAACTTCCTCAGAAAAATTTCAGCTTTTGGGAATGCAGGAAAGTAAACCATGGGTTTTTCCAACCTAAAATCCTCATGCAAACTATTCTTGTTTACCTTCTGCACAGGTGCAATCATTATCTCTACAGAGCCGGAGCAGTTGTCCTCCTTTCCTCTCCGGATGGTAGAATTTCACACATGGTGTTTCTGAAATAGAAGAAAACCCCCCACATATTTAAAACAAATCTATTCTTAGAATAAAATAGAATAAAGTAGACATATCCTTTATTGTCCCACAATAGAGATTTTCTGGCACAGCAGCAGGTTAGGTGAGTGGGAAAGTGCATATTTATATAAATTTAAAGCGTCAGAAAAATAATTTTGTAGAGGAAAACTCAGATTACAAGAAATGCGCAGCTGAGTTGGTTAAGATAAAAAAAAAACAACTATAGCCCATCCCTTTAAAAACTTACGGTCGTTGTACTCATAGACAGACACGGCTGCTGGTTGTAAAACGCCAACTTTTAATGTCTGATGGATCCTAAAGCTGATCTCCTCTGGTCGTGTGTGTGAAACCTGGTAAGAGATTTACATTTATGGTGGAGCAACTAACAAATGAGTTAGCTGAAAGGAAAACAGAAGGTGAATTATTACCTTGTCCAGATAGATGACGAGTGAGCCTCTTTCGGACAGAACTGTGTTCATCTCGTATCTAGCAATGGCGCGGGCGCGTCCTTTAGACAACTGCACACACGAATAAACACGTGGCCTCCATCATCTAATAAACCAAACAGACCTCGGAATATCAAAAACATCTAACACTTAATGTTAAAATTTTCTATGTTCATGTATCTCAGTCTGTCACCAAGTCGAGATCCGTCGTGTCAACAGTGAAGCCAGTTAGAAGGCCGATGTTCAAGATTGACATGGTTGCGTCTCGATTCCTGTCCACATACCTGTATGTGGAACGCACAAGGCAACTTATATCATTCCAGGTAATTATTTTAGCAAAAGTTGAAGTGTGAACAATACTCACAAAACATCTATCCTAAGTCTGTATGTCTTCCTATCCCCATCCAATATTTCTGAAGAAATTATAAATGAAACATGTGTAAATATTTTGTTCAAATCACAAGATGAGATAAAATGGCAAGATGTTGCAAAACAAAACAATGCCTACAAATTACCTGGGATTAGTTGCACAGAGAGATTGAACTTCTGGCAGTCATTTCCATTTTCTTTAGGAATGGCGTAATACAATGACACCATCTGTCACATTGAGAGAGTATAATTATTGTGTTATATAAAAGATGTGATCTGTCTAAATGTGCCTCATATGCAAAGTAACCAATGAAAAAAATACAACTATTTTCCAAAATGCAATTGATTTGCAATGAGATTTAGAATCTAAACAATAATTGGAATATGGCATTGCCTGCATTAAACAGTGTACAGGTGATTCATTTAGGCTGCACAATGTCTTCTTCAGATATCGATTAACCATCCCGCGGTTTTAGCGCAACGCTCAAGAGGAGTGCGGCAAAATCCGTAAATGTGCACACAGGGTCAGTGTGACCCCGTTGGAACAACACTAGAACAATACTTCCACTGTTGTTCCCTGTTTCTAAGAAACAGAGATTGCTCCTTTCCCATGTTATTTATTTGAATAAGAAAAGTGCATAAGTGCATATGTATATAAGTTCAGATTTTCAGAAAGTAATTGAGATGAAATTGAGATATTCTGAAAACCTTTATAGACAAAGGTACAATTCAAATAAAATTTGAAAGCTGAGCATTACTTTGTAAAGAGTAATTAAAATTCTTCAAACCAGAGGTAGTTGTATCTCATTAAATGTTTGATGGTGAGCTGTGCATGAAGTTAAAAGAGCAAAACAAAGCAAGATTAAAAAAAGAGACGGTCTCATTTATTGGATTTTATATGATGGAATATGCAGCGAGAATAGAATTGGGCTGTAAGGTATATTGCTTTATTTTTATCCTTTGTGTTAACACTAAGCCTTTGCTTAGTGTTAATGGTTCACAGTTCATACACTGCTAAAAATAAATTAGTACTTGCCTGGAGTATAACACAAAGTTACTTACTTTCACTGTTGCATCTCCAATTCCTGTGGCAGTAACTTTCACATCCTGGTTGATGCCATTAAACTGTCAAAATGTTAACTTGTAATTTAGGAAAAAATCATAATAAAGGTAAAGTGTTGTAAATGTGAAGTAAGGTTCTGGTCTCACTTTAGATGTTCTTGTGGTGAACTGATTTTCTCTGTTAAAGGTGAACTTGTCAGGGTTTGATCTGCCCGGCAACAAGATCTCAACATTTAGATTGTATTCTGATTCCGTAGCTTTGGTCCAGTACTCTGCCACGGCCTGGTACATAATAATAGTGGCCTGGGAAGAAAGAAAAATGACAAGAATTAAGAAAAACTCCACTTTAACTAACAAGTGATATTTTTCAAAGAACTAGAAGGTTACAAGAACAAAGGTTATGAGTTACCTGTGTTGACCCGAAGCCTCCACCCACAAACTGTTGTTGGTTAAACCATCTAACAATAGGCTTTGCATCTTCAAAGCGCTATAGTGAAAGAAAACGAAAGAAGCTAGTAGTTCTTTCTCTATATATTCTGCGTCATTTCAATATCTCCTCTCCAATATCTTATTTGCTTTTTCCATACTGAACCTAGAGAGTCTTTCAGTTTGAATTTACGCCAAGGCTTCATTATAGCAATTTTATTTTAAAGCAAACCAAACGATAAAACAGATTTTAACAGCTAAAAGTGCACTGGTGATGGTACTCATAAAATGTTTTGTGTTCTTAATGTTTTTAAAGTGATGAAATTATTTTAAACAATTCTGTAAATTACTTTGTCCCCAACCGTTTTTTTTTCTTCTAAAGCCAGTAGCACAAATGACAAATGAGTGATTATTTGCTCTGATTTTCATTAATGAACACGTAGATCCAGCTGCATGTGTGATGTTTCATTTCAATGAGAGCATTTGGGATCAATGCACAGATGTTATAAGCTTAAGCACCGCATCTTGATGCAAGGCTTGCTCAATGTGATTAAAATGCTACTAATTTTAAGTTATTTTAGATTGTAGAAATTTATTTGGAATATGCTTTGGTATTAACATTATTTCCCCTGATTTACTCTTGAATCTGCAAACTGAAAAGGCTCTGACTGCTGTCCACCAGTGAAAAGACACTGCCTGCAAAATCCCACATAAAAAGCTACTTGTTAAAAAAACCCCAAACAAAAAATAAAAAAAAACACATTAATACAATTCTGTTTAAATGTTATAAAACAGCGTTGCTCCAATTGATGTTCAATTTTTTATATTTCAATGTAATAATGAAAAAATAACTATAACTCTATATTTATGGAACAGTTTCTCACCTGAGCTCTGACCAGAGCCAAGAGAGCATAAGCTGTTGCCTCTTGTGTGAACATTTGTCCTCCAGATGAAGGCCAGTGGTTTAACTCTGAAAAACAGAAACATCTTAAAATATTTCTGACATAGTTAATAAATTGCAATTCTTCTACCCAGACAGACCTAACCACCCAAACCAGGGCCGGCCCAAGCCTCCATGGGGCCCAAAGAGAAATTTGGTTTTGGGGCCCTTTATTTCTGCTAACATTGTGGACCGGCTGGAATCAGCAGTCAGACAATTAGATCATTTGCACCACTGCTATCAGCTCATTGCGTCTCTGACAGCTGCTTACATTACATCCCATATGCATGTATCATCCAGTGATGTTAAAAGCAACAAAAGAAAAACTAGTATGCACTGCACTTAAGATGGAATACTTACACACATATTCATGACATACTTTGATTAAATTAATATATTTTAGGTGTAATCCCAATAAAAATGTAATTTATCCCAGGTGAGTCCTTCTGACCTGAGAATGTGGACCAGTACTGAGCCGATTCTGTTCCCACAAATCATTTTATCAGTTCTCCTGTGGAAGTTACTTATAACTTATAATTTATGTAACTCATGAGTTGATTTAAAAATAATGTTTGCTTTAATCATAAATGATTATGCTCAGCAGCAAACAACATATCACCAAGTACAGCTTAGAGCAGCTCATTGGCATATTAATGCATTAGCCTGATATGAAAACATTTTGCTAGACAATGTCAAACATTGCAAACTTTTAATTATTGTCAAACGTTTTCAAGCACGCCATTTTGTAACCAAAAAAACTTCAGAAATAAATATACGAGAAACAAGAGCAACTTATTTTTTTTTTCTTTTGCCTCTATAAATTATTTCTACATGATCAAATATATATTATTGTAAAAAAAAATCACAACTTTATAATTAAATTGTGTGTTTTTGTTAATTTAATCAGAAATCATTACTAGGAAAAACAACAAACAAAAAAGCAAGAGTTCCATTTAGGGGGCCCCCTAGTGGCTGCGGGGCCCTCAGCACCCGCTCAGTTTTCTTTTGCCTTGGGCCGACCCTGACCCAAACACACATACATAGGTATTTCTTCCTATCTTCACAAAGTCGTCACCTTGACTTCCATTAATTATTTATTTATCGTCAGCATAACCATAACTTAAGCTCAATTCACACCTCAGTCCTAAACCTAACCCTCTAGCAGCACTTCTTCCTATAGGCCCCAGGCCGGAAGATGCAGCATGCATGCATACATACATTTATACATACATATGTATGTGTAACTTATTTAGATTTTTTTGGATAAATACCAGGAGAAGCAAACTTGTAGAGGATTTCCCGGTTAAGTTTGTTTTCATTGGCCAGGGCGTATGATGTAATGGCGACGGCATAAGGGCTGACGAGGTTGGGGAGACGTCTCTCAAGGTAGGTGACTGCTTTTTCTATGCTGGACGGAAGACTCTAGAGAAATGAAAAGGAGAACATGGGAATGTAATGGTTTGTTGGGAAACCGTCAAGAAAGATCATTGTGAAAACATAAACCTTTCTGTTCACTGTCACAGAGTTGTTTTTTCACATTCATTGTTTTGGCAAACCTTTAGTACAAATAGTTTTGAACTAAATGAACAAGTTAACAGCAGGGAATTAGAAAACATAGCGTGATGAAGTCGAGACACTTGCATCTACAGTTGCTCCGCATATTGTGCGCGTTTCCTGCAGGGCAATCAGGCAGAAGGCCGTCATGGAGGCATCCGAGTCTGCGCCAAGCACATCGCCCTGAACAAGCACAAACGCAAACACCAACATGTCAAGAAAAATACTCATTATGATGGTTGGATAAAGAAAACACTGGGTTTTGTTTCATTAATGAATTCTCAGTTTCATAACAGACAATAGTGGAAATTAACATATGGTAAAGGCATTTGTGTTTCCCTTTACCTCTTATAAGTGCTTCTTATAAGTACAAGAAGCACTTATAAGACAATAAGTGCTTCTTGACAATAAATGTAAATACTGTAAAAAATAAATACTGTTTATTTCACTTTAGATGCTGCAAGTTGTACAGCAGAGCCAATGCTGTGCCCATAAAAACATGAAATATCTTCTCTGCCAGTGCTATGCAGCTTATTATGAAACATAAATACTCTCTGCAAGGGAGTCCTAAACACATTACACACTGAAGGTACATGTGAACAGAATACGTGACTCAAGTTCAATTATAAAGATCGCCCCTTGAAAAAGATATTCCAAATGTAATATAAAAAATCTACAAGAAATCAATTTCAAGGATAATTATTGTTTCTTTGTGTGTATGTTTTTTCAGTGGACATAAAAAAATGTAATTTAAATTTTTTTTTATGTCCAAATGAGTCAATTATTGTCACTGATCCTTTATTTGTGAGCAATAAAAAAAACATCATTGCACAAATATTGATTGAAATGGTTAATATTGGAGTTAGTAATCAGATACAAAAATGTTTTGGAGGATTTTTTTTGTTTTCTGACACTATTGCATGACTAAACACTCCCCAGGTCAAACTGACCATTGCTGTCCCTCAAAAACAAAAATAACAGGAGGGTTAAAAATGTGACACCATGTTAATAGAAATAAACAATCCTTCCAGGTACTAACCTGCATCTCTCTATGGTGTACATTTCCAACTTCTCTAAACATGCCATCAGGTTGCTGAGCGTTGAGGATCAGATACTTCACAGCGCCACAGATGTGATCATTTTGCACTGCTATCAAGTTGTAAGCTAAAGAAAACACCTTGGTCACATAAGCTGTCAGCCTTGTGGGGAAGAAAAAATGAATAGTTTAGTTATTCAAACTGCATATAGAATAAATACTGAGAAGCGAGTTATTGTCTCCAAAAAATACAATTGATCCTTGAATGCCTTACCAGGTGCTACTTCCACGATTAGTAAACACAGCAAATGAGCCATCGCCTTTACGATACGCTAGCTCGTTGTTGTATCCTAAACAGATAGTAAATTGTTACTTTATTCACAAATACCCTCACATTTATTTAGTCAACAATCAAAAGAGCACACATTTTAATATGTTAAATCCATTTCTGTTTACATCTAAGTGACCTTACCAGTTTTTATGTGCTGAATAGCCTCATTACGTTTGTTCAAACCAACAGCCTCCCACTGATTGGTTTTGTCCAAATATGTGGTTGCAATGACTGGCATAGTCATGTGGAACATGTTCTGTTCACCAGAGCCTGAGGGCTGGTAGATCAGAGTACCCATGGATCTGCCACTAATGGCATTCTCCAAAAGCCAAGAAGTTAGGTCTCTGCCTGCACGCACAAAATAAAATTGATAGATTAAAAATGTTAATATTCCAACTTCTAGAAATATGGAATAAATCCAGATCAATGCATAGTTGATAGTCAAGCAGCTTTGTTTGTATAATTCTTGTGGGTGTGTAACTGTGTCTCTCACCAGTCACATAAACTTGTGTGCTGGTTGGTGCGTTTGGTACCAAATTTGTCCTGGAAATATTGCTGTTCAGGGTTTCCACTTGTGTTCCACCTGGAGGTAGAAAAGAACAACTGAATTAGTTAGGAAAATAAAAACTTATATCACTGAAATTTTGCCTTGATGATGTAAAAACATACCTTGACCTCTGACAGCTGGATCTAAAGCTATACTCTGGGTTACTTTGGTCAGTACACCTTGAGGCTGAAAAAAGAAAGTTTGAACAAACATTAACAATAACCATATATTCAATGATTCTGGTAGGTCAAAGAAAAAACATACAATTATAGAAAAATCTAAAACTCTAAAATGTATGACATCTAAGTAAATCCAAACATACCTGCCCATTTTTTAATACACTTACTGTATCTCAGTGTTTCTCAACCTTTTTCGGGCCAGCGCTCCCTTATCCATTATCCAGGTCCCTCACCGCCCCCCACCAAAGAAATTGTAGGCTACTTTGCACTGAATATTATTTTACTATTAATATTACTATCACTAGTGTTGATGTTTTGATTTTTATGCTTGTTTCTGTATTTATCATCAAAAATAATTTCACAGAGAACAAAAAAGCCATGTGAATAAAAACTATTTTTACAAGCGTCTACAGGAAATGCAGTGAATGGACATTCAAGTTAAAATCGGTAAGCCTTTCTGCAGCTAACCATAGCGGAAAAAGAATATTCTTGTTCTGTGCCATTTTCTGATATTAGTTGCTAAATCTTGAACAAAATGACCAGATAAAAGATGTACAGCAATACCAGTTTAAACTTTGAACTATTGAACTATAAAGACAGAGCCCTGCAACATTAAAACATGGATAGAACTGCAATGATGTCAGTCATAACTCTTCTTCTCTTCAGTGTTTCTGACAGTTTCTGGTGGTGCAGCTTTGTGCTGCCTTCAGGAGAATGGGACATCAGAGTATCATTCATAAAATTTGACCCACATGGAGTTTACTGTGCAAACCAGAGCTTTCAGCGGAAAAACAAAACTCCAGATCCTTAATGCCATACAAATATGGGACAGAAACATGGATTATATCTTTATACAGACCTGACTATTGATTTATGGATTAATAGTTTTACTGGACAGAAATTACAAAGACCAAGGCTGGCTCTTAATCAAGTCCTAATGAGTCAGATTGAAAGTGTCATGGAGTCACTGAACAGCCTCGTGATATTAACACTGACTTGAAAAATAATATTGAAGAAATAAATATATCAAATCTAATTAAAAACATAAATAAGTGATAAGGTCCTTACTGTTATCTTCTGTTAGATATATTTCTTCTTAGTACTAGAATGGTCTCAACAAACCCATGGCACTTCAACAATATTATTTTATCTTTTATCTGAAAATAGTGTCTGTTTGTTCTTGCCATACAGTTCTCTGTATTAATTATTGCTTGAAAGGTCTTACCATACCAGTTTATTCCTCTGTATTTAATTTAGCTTTTTAGTTTATTCTTGCATTTTGTTCTTCATTCATTTCCATTTAATTTTCTTTGATTAGTATTATCTAAGGGGATTTTGGCGGTGTTGTTGAAAAAATTGGATTTTTTCAGGCAAACGTCCATCATGAATGCTTGATTATTATTGGTCCAAATTTGATGCTTCTCTGCCTAAAGACATACTTTATTTCTCACAATAAAGTCTTTTTATTTATTGTGAAGAAAAAGGCAGAAAAAATGATTTATTTATTTAAATATTTATTTGTAAAAGTTACACATTGCAGCTTTAAAATGGTTTCAATGAACCAAAGTTGGGAAACATCATCTTTCTGTTGTCACAATGGCGGACAACAGAATGAAAGACAGTGGAGCGCAGGAAGAAAAGAAAAAGAAAAGCGCGACTGAGAGGTAATGAAAAAAATATCTGAGCTAACAGGGTTTTTTAAACTTCATATTGGAAATGAAACAGAACCATCGTTCCTCTCCGCTTCTTTCAAAAGTTAGCCTTGCTAACAGCAGCTCTACGGTCCGGAAGAACCTGGATTTGTGTCTGATCTGGTGCCTAAGGTGTTACAGGCAGCGGAAGGTTTACAAAACATCAGAAACGATTCTTCTCCAGATCACGCTTTAAAAGCCAGATCCAAGTGCTGAGTACATCCGAACATAGGCTGATTTATCCTCCATCCATCCGCGGCTGTGTTTTGTATTTTCAACGGTGCTAAAAATCAGCGATGCTTTGAAACGGGTTTCCGTGAGTGGAAAAACCTAACAGAACGCTTTAAAGAGCAAGAAAACAGCAAAAGTCACAGAAAGGTAATGCGACTTCTCTGCTGGCGTGTACTCAATGTGAAGTTAAAAAGGTGTGACTGTAGCTTTACAGCTCTTGGCGTTCACACCAAGCGCGTTTTGAGCATCAGGTGCGTCTGATTTACATTAAAGGGTATGTGCCGATTCGGATCGGTTGGAGCGTTTGACACGTCCGACGCTCCGCATGGACTTTGTATGTAAACCAGACGCACCTGATGCTCAAGAGCATTTCTGTGTACGCACCATTATCCTCCAGCTGGTAGCAGGAGGCTAATGCAGCGGGAGGAACTGTCCTACTGCTACAGGCGTAGATCCAAAGTTTACAAAATAGCTGAAATGCGTCATGCCCTGCCGTGACACGCAGCTAAAATCCAGATATCAGTGATATCTGGATATCAGACAGCCGAACATGGATATCAAACAGACCATGTTTGGCTGTCAGAGGGGAAGTACTCACCCTGTCTATTTGAGCTTGGTAAGGAAATAAACCTGATAATTAGAGAGAAAGATACAGTTGATAAAAACTGAAAGGCGGAGGGAGACAGAAAAAGATAGAAATGAAGAAGGATAAATAAATAGGGTATGGTAAATGGATAGAGAGCGTTGTCATTTTTTTTCTTCCTTAGGAAAGATCTGTTGAATAGACATACTCGAGATGTTCAAGTATTTCTTTAATAACTACTAAATATATTTAGTTTGTCATAATGGTCGCTACATTCATTACAGTAATCAACCGTTCTACAGACAGATCGCAATTTTAAAAAGAAAGCAGGGGTGCACTGATTACAATTTTCTGACCGATCACTGATCTATAAAAGACCTGACTTGGCGATTTTTTTTTTTTTGTGTGTGTGTGTGTGTGTGTGTGCAAAATATAGCAAAAAACGTCACTAAGTTAGCAGGGCAACCAATAAGTGACTGCTTTAAAACTTCCAGGGGGAGATGACCTGGTGGGCGGGACTGTCCATCAGCCCCTCTCTCATGGTGGACAATGGCTGATTTTAGAGACCTTGTAGGTAGATAAGGTTGGAGGATAGGATCTATATATATATATATATATATATATATATATATATATATATATATATATATATATATATATATATATATATATATATATTTAATAGACCCATTGTTGCACAACACAAATAAACCCATTGTCTCTCTTACCACAACGCGCAGCATCTTAATAACTCCGTAATTAAGGTATGAGTCCTTGACAGCTGCCTTGACCTCGATGTTACGATGTCCTTCCTTCATTGGAATAATGATGAATGGTACAGATCGTGTAGTTTGGCTTCCAACTCTGACCTCCTGTCGGTACTTCCCACGCTTGGAGGCTACGCTGCACACGTTCTCTTCCTCAATCAGTTCCACACGAACCTTAAAAGCATTACAAAGATGGAGAAAGATACTGACATCACAAGTGTATGAAGATCTAAAAAGGTGTTATTTCAAATATTTACATAAAATGAGAGTTATAATTTATTGAATAGCATTTAGTATAGAATTATAATGTTGCTCATTCTCAAACTGATTGCCGTCTTACATTTTTTAATTATCCAGGAATATTCTGCATTTCATTTTGGGGGAATGATCCTAACTGCTGACGATTTTTTTGATCTTGAGTTCTGAGTTCTCCTCCATGGGCTGCCACCTTATCGTGGTGGAGGGGTTTGAGTGTCCCAATGATCCTAGGAGCTATGCTGTCTGGGGCTTCATGCCCCTGGTAGGGTCACCCAAGGCAGACAGGTCCTAGGTGAGGGACCAGACAAAGAGCAGCCCAAAGACCCCAATGATGAAGGAAAACTTTGGACTTGGTGTTCCCTCGCCCGGACGCGGGTCACCGGGGCCCCACTCTGGAGCCAGGCCTGGAGGGGGGGCACGATGGCGAGCGTCTGGTGGCCGGGCTTTTACCCATGGAGCCCGGCCGGGCTCAGCCCGAAGAGGAAACATGGGCCCCCCCTCCCATGGGCCCACCACCCGTGGGAGGGGCCAAAGGGGTCGGGTGCAGTGTGGGATGGGTGGCAGCAGAGGGAGGGGACCCTGGCGGTCCGATCCTCGGTTGCAGAAACTGGCTCTTGGGACGTGGAATGTCACCTCTCTGGTGGGGAAGGAGCCGGAGCTAGTGCGTGAGGTCGAGAGGTTCCGGCTAGAAATAGTCGGTCTCACCTCGACGCACGGCTCTGGTTCTGGAACCAGTCTCCTTGAGAGGGGCTGGACATACTTCCACTCTGGAGTTGCCCAAGGTGAGAGGCGTCGGGCAGGAGTGGGCATACTTGTTGCTCCCCATCTCGGCGCCTGTACGTTGGGGTTTACCCCGGTGAACGAGAGGGTAGCATCCCTCCGCCTACGGGTGGGGGGACGGGTTCTGACTGTCGTTTGTGCTTACGGGCCGAACGACAGTTCAGATTACCCACCCTTTTTGGAGTCCTTAGAGGGGGTACTGGAGAGTGCTCCTCCTGGGGACTCCCTTGTTCTGCTGGGGGACTTCAACGCTCACGTGGGCAATGACAGTGAGACCTGGAGGGGCGTGGTTGGGAGGAACGGCCCGCCCGACCTGAACTCGAGCGGTGTTCTGTTGCTGGACTTCTGTGCTCGCCATGGATTGTCCATAACGAACACCATGTTCAAGCATAAGGGTGTCCATATGTGCACTTGGCACCAGGACACCCTAGGCCGCAGTTCGATGATCGACTTTGTCATCGTTTCATCGGATCTGCGGCCGTATGTCTTGGACACTCGGGTGAAGAGAGGTGCGGAGCTGTCCACTGACCACTACCTGGTGGTGAGTTGGCTCCGGTGGTGGGGGCGAAAGCCGGTCAGACCTGGCAGGCCCAAACGTGTTGTGAGGGTCTGCTGGGAACGTCTGGCGGAATCCCCTGTGAGACGGAGCTTTAACTCCCATCTCCGGCAAAACTTCGAACACGTCCCGGGGGAGGTGGGGGACATGGAGTCTGAGTGGACCGTGTTCCGTGCCTCCATTGTCGAGGCGGCCGATCGGAGCTGTGGCCGCAAGGTTGTCGGTGCCTGTCGCGGCGGCAACCCTCGAACCCGCTGGTGGACACCTTCGGTGAGGGATGCCGTCAGGCTGAAGAAGGAGTCCTATCGGGCCTTTTTGGCCTGTGGGACTCCGGAAGCAGCTGATGGGTACCGGCGGGCGAAGCGGCATGCGGCTCGGGCGGTTGCTGAGGCAAAAACCCGGGCGTGGGAGGAGTTTGGAGAGGCCATGGAGAAAGACTTCCGTACGGCTTCGAGGCGATTCTGGTCCACCATCCGGCGTCTCAGGGGGGGGAAGCGGTGCAGCACCAACACTGTTTATAGTGGGGATGGTGTGCTGCTGACCTCTACTCGGGACGTTGTGGGCCGGCGGGCAGAGTACTTCGAAGACCTCCTCAATCCCACCAACATGCCTTCCACTGAGGAAGCGGAGCCTGGGGACTCTGGGTTGGGCTCTCCAATCTCTGGGGGCGAGGTCGCCGAGGTGGTTAAAAAGCTCCTCGGTGGCAGGGCCCCGGGGGTGGATGAGATCCGCCCGGAGTTCCTTAAGGCTCTGGATGTTGTAGGGTTGTGTTGGTTGACGCGACTCTGCAATGTCGCATGGACATCGGGGGCAGTTCCCCTGGATTGGCAGACTGGGGTGGTGGTCCCCCTGTTCAAAAAGGGGGACCGGAGGGTGTGCTCCAATTATAGAGGGGTCACACTCTTAAGCCTCCCTGGCAAGGTCTATTCAGGGGTCCTGGAGAGGAGGGTCCGTCGGATAGTCGAACCTCGGATTCAGGAAGAGCAGTGTGGTTTTCGTCCTGGTCGTGGAACTCTGGACCAGCTCTACACCCTCGGCAGGGTCCTGGAGGGTGCATGGGAGTTCGCCCAACCAGTCTACATGTGTTTTGTGGACCTGGAGAAGGCGTTCGACCGTGTCCCTCGGGGAGCCCTGTGGGGGGTTCTCCGGGAGTATGGGGTACCGGGCCCTTTGATACGGGCTGTCAGGTCCCTGTATGACCGGTGTCAGAGTCTGGTCCGCATTGCCGGCAGTAAGTCGGGCTCGTTTCCGGTGAGAGTTGGACTCCGCCAGGGCTGCCCTTTGTCACCGATTCTGTTCATCACTTTCATGGACAGAATTTCTAGGCGCAGCCAAGGTGTTGAGGGGATCCGATTTGGTGGCCTTAGGATCTCATCTCTGCTTTTTGCAGACGATGTGGTCCTTTTGGCTTCATCAGATCGTGATCTGCAGCTCTCGCTGGAGCGGTTCGCAGCCGAGTGTGAAGCGGCCGGGATGAGGATCAGTGCCTCCAAATCCGAGGCCATGGTCTTGAGCCGGAAAAGGGTAGAGTGCCTTCTCCGGGTCAGGGGGGGTGTCCTGCCCCAAGTGGAGGAGTTTAAGTATCTCGGGATCTTGTTCACGAATGGAGGAAGAAGGGAGCGGGAGATCGACAGGCGGATTGGCGCAGCGTCTGCTGTCAAGCGGGCGCTGTACCGGTCCGTCGTGGTGAAGAGAGAGCTGAGCCAAAAAGCGAAGCTCTCGATTTACCGGTCGATCTACGTTCCCACCCTCATCTATGGTCATGAGCTTTGGGTCATGACCGAAAGAACGAGATCGCGGATACAAGCGGCCGAAATGGGTTTTCTCCGTAGGGTGGCTGGGCTCTCCCTTAGAGATAGGGTGAGAAGCTCAGTCATCCGGGAGGGACTCAGAGTAGAGCCGCTGCTCCTTCACATCGAGAGGAGCCAGTTGAGGTGGCTCGGGCATCTGGTCAGGATGCCTCCTGGACGCCTCCCTGGTGAGGTGTTCCGGGCACGTCCCACCGGGAGGAGGCCCCGGGGAAGACCCAGGACACGCTGGAGGGACTATGTCTCTCGGCTGGCCTGGGAACGCCTCGGGATTCCCCCGGAGGAGCTAGAAGAAGTGGCTGGGGAGAGGGAAGTCTGGGCCTCCCTTCTGAAGCTGCTACCCCCGCGACCCGACCTCGGATAAGCGGAAGAAGATGGATGGATGGGATGGAGTTCTGGTCCAAGTCAGATATACAAAAGTCCGGAAAATAGAGATAAATGTGAATCATGCCACTTTAGTGCTACTATTCTTATTTTTTTCTTAATCTTCGACCGTTTCAAAGATTTTTTCCCCCGTTATGTTATGACTTACAGTAATAGAGTCTGGGCTGTAATTGTGAAGGATTGCTTCTATTTCAAGCTGCTCCCCTCGGACGGCAGAATAAGGGACTTGGAGATCAATGAAAAATTCCTTGCGAACAATAACCTCCAACGGCTTGGCAACACAGAGACCTTCAGGGTGAGTGAAGGCAAAGAAGAAATGAGACAAGAAATAAGGGGAGCTGAAATTGAGATGGGAGGGAAACGCAGATGACGCCTCACCAAGTGTTCTTGAGAGACTGATGCCGGTGAACTGCCAGGTTGTAATTGAATCACGCAGTGGAAAATGTTTCTCTAACGACGTGGATTCACTGAAACACACACACACAAAAGCAAAGGCAATGTTAGAAATATAATTAGAGATTATTAGTTTAGCAAATTAAATGTCCAGTGTTTTATTCTTTAACTGTTGTAGATTTTTTTTTCAACTTCATCAAATGACTCACCAATTAGGTTTATTTGCTGGGCAAACAGGAAGCTGGATGTCTGTCCACAGCAGACTTTCAGGGAACTTGGTTCGAGAAAAAATTGCATCGCTGTCCACGTAGCTGTCATCTGATTCACCTAAGTACCGACCTAAGTGTGTGTGTGCAAAATATAGCAAAAAACGTCACTAAGTTAGCAGGGCAACCAATAAGTGACTGCTTTAAAACTTCCAGGGGGAGATGACCTGGTGGGCGGGACTGTCCATCAGCCCCTCTCTCATGGTGGACAATGGCTGATTTTAGAGACCTTGTAGGTAGATAACACACACACACACATGGTCTGTGTTTCTTCAGTTAAAAAAAATATCCAGCACAACAGTATCAATCACAACAAGGCTTTCAGTACCGCCTCCTTTATTTAGTGAACTACCTTACTTAAACTTAGATACAAGTGACGTTGCTTTAAGGCAGTATGTACATTTTAAAAAGTTACATTTGACCTTTAAAAACGTTATGGATCAGAATACTATCAAAAGAACAGTTGTAAAGGTTTGTTCTTTCATAGGCGCAAAAAGTGAGTATGCAGTGTATGCAACGCATAGGGGCGCTGCACTAGGCGCAAAAACGATGTGGGGAATTTTTTTTTTCTAGTCAGCATTTTATGTACTTAACAGCTGTTATGATTGAAGGATGAGACCGAAAAATTTCCTGAGACCGAAAAATAATATAGATGGCAATTTAAAGAAAAAATCATACAAATAGATTAATAGTAAATAAATATTGTGAAGAGAACATTAAAAACGTTTGTTAGGATTGTGTAGGAAAAATGTTGATATCTTTTATAAATACAGTGTTTTGCGGTCAATATTACTTCACCATTTTATTAATGTGGGTTGCCAGTTTGGATCAGGCTTCCTATCAAGCTATAAGAATGATAGAAAACATGCTAACAAAATGCCTCAGACCTGCAGCCCATAGGCAGTTCTAGACACAGGCTAACAGAAGTGGCTCTTTGGCTCAAATATATTAAATTATGAAATATTGCCCTGTTTTTTTGTTTCATTCTTTTTTAATTGCCCTGTAGGCAACCATTTATTCACATATATGTACATTTATTATTATTGATACTTTAATTAAAAATGAGTTGTGCAAGTTTATGTTGTTGGGAATAGGGGGGCACCAATGACATGTTCACATACACCTCAGAATGTATAGCTGCTCCCCTGACAGGCGTCACAGTTGTGCAGTTGTTACAACCGTTTCCTTTGGAACAAGAAGGTCAGGTTTCAAATCTGGGTCATTTTGGATGGAGATGGTGTGTGAGTTCCACCTGGATGATTGTTCACTGTGTTGCTCTGACCAACAAGATGTCCAAGGTGCACACACACACACACCCACCCACCCCCACACACACGCACACACACCCCTACACGCACACCCACACCCACACACCCCCCCACACACACACACACCTCACACTAGCTAATCTATATAACTTATAGCTGGGTACTATGTGCATTTGAATGGATCATTATATGTGTTATATAGTCCTTTCCTACATATCTATCATATTGGCCTGACAGTCAATATGTATAACCCATAGGTGTTTGAACACTTGGATAAGAATTGTTCCCAAGATTTGAAAAACTCTGGGAGAAAACTTAGGATATTGCTCCATTTTACAGTTCATATTTTAATTTCATTTTATTTCTCCTATTCTCACTGGAAGTAAAATGAACATCTGTCTTAAATCTCACAGTATTGGGGAAGAGCTAAAGATTATGATGAAGGCATTAGGGCATTTTAATCTTTAATTAAAAGTGTTTATATTCAATAATTGAGACTGAACACTTTTCAGACTTTACTTATCAAACAGAAGTTAAAGTTCTGGCGCAAGTGAGTCTTGTAAATGGGCAATGACCATAAACATCCAGCCAAAGTAGATACAAAGCAACGTAAGGACATCAAAGTCAATGTTTTGGTGTCACAAAGCTCAATATTATAGGCAGATCTGAAAAGGTGCGTGCGAGCAAGGTGACCTGTAAACCTGACAGCAGCTCTTTCAGGAGGAATGGGTCAGTATTCAGACAATAGTCAGAAGCTTGTGGAAGAAAACCCAAAATGTTTGACCCAAGTCATAAAGTTTGAAGGCAATGTTATTAAATACTGAGGAGGTGTAAGCTTCTGGTTTAGAAGACAGTAATAAATAAAACTCTTATCTCTCACATTATTTATATGCATCTAGCATATATATATAAAAAGTAATTCTATCTTATCTAAAATTAGATATGTTTGGTCTGATTTAACCTCAAACAGTGAGGACAAAAAAGGTGTATGGGTTTTTGTTTCTTTTCATGTAAACCTCTGGTATCAACTGTATGTGTATTAGTAAAAAAAAAAAAAAGTATCAACATTAAAAAGGATTTCTTTTTAATTAAATCTGTATCTCTTACGTGGGGTAGTCGTGACTTCCTCAGTAGTTGT
This sequence comes from Xiphophorus hellerii, assembly GCF_003331165.1. Lineage (NCBI taxonomy): Eukaryota > Metazoa > Chordata > Actinopteri > Cyprinodontiformes > Poeciliidae > Xiphophorus > Xiphophorus hellerii. The sequence goes on along the minus strand of NC_045676.1, from coordinate 23,355,755 downwards.
GTCTCTTTTCTGTCTGGATGCTGTTTGGCATTTCAGCTCTGAAATTGAACACCAAACATCTTTTAGATAAGTAACAATTTAGTACCCTTAAAGAAGACAATTATTACCAAAATAATAGTGAGTGTTTAATTCTTCTGCCAGTATGAAAATCCATCAAAAACACATCCTCGTATTGTTTTCATCTCAAAATAATTATGATTATCACCCTTTAGAATTTTAAAATAATAATTAAGGATTCATATCATTAAATGTAACTCAACTCCATGAAGGCATTTGAATTGTATGCAGAACCTCATTTAGTTGGACTGAGAATAAAAATACAAATTCACAACATGGTGAAATTAAGTCACCTTGTCTGTAGGCAGTTCCTGAAGCGACGCTTGACTCAAACATCAGCCCAGCATCAAAGAACACGTTCATACTGTTGCTCCCACCACCTGGTGTGCAGCCTATGTCATGATGCTCTACCTCGTCCCACACCTGCAGGGTACAGAAGTGAACCAACCAGGCTTATGGTTAAAGAAAACCAGACATGCACAGTCAATTTCTAGATTTTCAGATACTGTGAGATGTACCTTTTTCTGGGTGAGACGGTGCTTGTTGTTCAGAACGTAGACGCCTTGGTCAACTGCGACGAGTCCCACTGTGGCCCCTGGATCTCCTGTGACTTTCAGAGTGAACATCATGCGAGGTTCATAGGATGGAAGCGGTCTCTTTGATTCCAAGGTCAACTACATGGGAAGAAAATAACACAAAATATTTCCAAACACCTACATACCAAGGGTTTGCCCAGGTTTGACTCACAGAGTCGGTGGTCTTACCGAGCCCATGCACGAGTCTTTCACATCCACCCAAACAGAGTCCGACACCACTTCATTATCGGTTGAGTGGTAGTAGGCTATGATGCGGATTGAGGGCAACATCTCTTTGGTGATGTGAAGATTTAGGGAAATTAGAGCTTGGCCTCTTGTTCTGTAGCGCTCAGATTTCAGCAAGTGGCCTTTACTTAGGATCTGGGGTGCGCAGAATTGGATATTAGTCAGATATTGGATATGTACAGAGAAACTAGCACAATTAAGAGCAGGGAGCAATTCTGTGTGTGCATCACTAGCAAGTGCAAGAAATATCTCACCAGGTATGTGATGTCCTTTTCCTGTGGTGGTTTATTGAGATTGAGGTTTATTCTCAGGTTGTCTCCTACTTTTACCTCAGTTGTGTATGTGGCTGCAAGGTTACAAAGTTGCAAATATTGTTAAGGCGTAATAAATGAGACTGGTGACCTGCACCGGACGTCTTTGAGACTACTGCCTACCTATGAGGATATAGCTCTTGCTACTGGACAAAAAAGCTGATGCTTCCATCTCAGCCGCTGCTTGTCTTGATGGTGTAAGATCGGGTTTGTCCGTTTTTGCCTGTAATTTCATTCATACATGCACTGTGTAAGCATACAAATCAAACTTTCTACCACTTCAAAGACAAAATAAGCTTTTACATTGTTCTTAAACAATTTACATGCCAGAATCCTGACTGTTGACGGTGTAACAAAAAAGGGCAGGAAGCATGATGTTTTTCCACATTGTGTTTTGGGAGCCCTGATGTCTGTACATTTGTCTTTTGACTTTCCTGCAGTGATTGGTGTTAGGAAAATTATCCTCCTGTTCATTTACTCATGAGTTTATTTTACAAGTTATCTTTTCATATTATTCTTTTCATATTATTCTTTTATATTATTACTCTCATATTATTCTTCCTTTTATATTTACTTAACTTCTCTTTCTTTTGTAGTATATTATTAACTTTGTTTAGGATGTTTGCTTAGAAGCTAAAAACGTTAAACATTCATGTGTTATTAGTTCCATATGTAACTGATTAGTTGTGGTCAGCCACATGCCCTTATAAGGGCATGTCCATAGGAGGTTTCAGAATGTAAAGACGGTTGGTCAATTCTCTGTGTGACTGTGTTAAGAGAAGCCCAACCTCCTTTTTCTATACAATAAAGAGAAATGCAAAGAAAGAACTGGCAGAATTGAGTCCAGACAGTGTTTGACAGCGATTCGTCGCGTCTGTTCTCAATTCTCCTATTCTGCAGAAAAGAAATCAAAAGAAACCTAATCTCTGTCTCTGGCTGATTCTTTGCAGGTTGTGACAAAATAAACCTATCAATTGGGTTGGCTTGTTAAAAAATACACTTGTATCCAGTTGTGTGTATATAAATAGACATTTTATGTGTATTTCACTTAGTTTAACTCCAAAGGGTAAGCCACATGCCTACTGTTTTAGAATACCTTTGCTCTAATTTGGCTCTGGATCTTTTCTTCCAGGGAGGGACACCACTATTGTCCCTGTCTCCCATCTGTTTGCACACACACATCTCTCTTTTTTCTCTGCAGATGTTCATGTTGAGTTGTGATGCTGCTGTGATGCTGTTTTTCTGACAATCTACTATTAGAAGAATGTGAGCAGAATGGCTATTATTAGTCTTGAGGTTATTTTTCAGTATTCCATTTTGTTTCATCATATTTGATTTGATCCTTTGACTAATAGATAGCTGCATATAAATGCACATTTTATGTGCATTTATATGCATACACATTATATGTGTATTTATATACACATGAAATGTATGATGTTTAGTCAATTTCAGCAAATTGCTGTTGCCTTGACTGTGAGTTAGAGTCACAGTACTTCATCACCAACAAACTTACAGTGATTCTCAGTTTGGAAGCCGCTGCTGGTGTATTAATGGTGAGTGTTGTCATCCCATTGGCTGCTGTGACTCCCCTCACCTCACCGGGACTTACTACCACTGGGATATGTTCTGCTGGAGTGTCATAGGGATGTACTACTTCAACCTGCCATTGAGTGCAGGAAAATGAATTAGACAGGTTCTGAACATCTTAAAGTACATTTTAGGATTAATATGATGTTAATAGTTTAGTTTATCCTGCATGCAGTTAGAACAGTGTTGGGCCCACGCCATCTAAAAGGAAACTACTAAATTGTTAATTTAGTTATGGGATCTGGTGGCTGAATATTTCAACTATAAGGCTAATTTTCGTTAATAAACTCTCATACTTATTGTGGTGTATGTGTGCAGTGTTTACAGTCCAGTAGTGTTGAATTCATTCCTTTCTGAGAGACTGATGTGTTTGACAAAAGATTCCTGATTATCAGCTGCGGCCCCAACTTCATTTAGCATTTTATTAATAACTTATGAATCATAATTATTAGTAATTGATAAGCCAAACATTAATGTACATTACAAAATTTTAAAGTTCTTAGATACCAACATTTTAACATAGAAATAAGAAAAATAACATTTGGTTCCGTACCACAACGTCAAAGGGCATTCCTGGTTTGAAAAATTTGGGGGTTTTTCTGAAGGTGATTTTGTACGGCGACGTGACAATCTGGATGCCTCTCAACTCTGCTTCCCCCATTTCACTGCCTAGATAAAAAAAATAAAACATAAAAAATAAATGGACAGAATAGTGCTGCTTAATTTCCCATTGCTTTATCAAATAAAAGACAACCAAATGATAAAAATCTTCCTTCGATGTCTTTATTACTCATCACTGAGGTAGAAAAACTATATATTTTTTCAAATATCAGTGTTGTTTCCTTCGCCTCTTCTGTTTTCATGTTGCTGCTTGTTCATCTGATAAACGAGAGTTATTTAAAATGTAATAAAACACTGAAAATTCAACACAGTCACTCACCGCTGTCTGTCAGCACACTGACAGACACAAAGATTGATTTTCCTACAAGAAGATGAATTTCTGGGAAAGTCTGAGTGATCTGATTCCTTTGCAGTGTGACCTGCCCTTCGCCATCCACAACCTACGATCCAACAACCCCAAGTTAGGTCAGCCTGACTTACTTCATTTTTAACAACATAAAATATAGTACAGGAGCTCACTGGGACTCGTGTGAGAGAGTGTGGGATGTTTCTCTTCACGTTATCTTCCATGATACCAAACATCACATAAGCAGTCCCATGAACCTCCTGTACAGATAGTTTCCTACAACCAAAGGAATAGACAAATTAAGAGTAAAAGTGACAAACAAATCCCCTTTTCTTTCAGTTATGAAGATGATAAAAAGTCATTGCATACTTAGCTTTGATGTTGATGGTAAGTTGGTCACTGTCGACGTAGAAGAAAGGGACCACCGGCACCAACTTAACCTCAAAACTAGGAAGTACTGCAAAATGAAAACGGTTTTTTATCTTACTCCTCACTAGGTGAACGACAGCGTGAAGGTTGGATACATTGGAAAGCAGTCTACATAACTGAATGTTTACCATATTCTTTGACCTCAAATTCAGCAAAATATCTCTGCTGTGGGTTGCTTTGGAGCTTTGCCACCACCTTCCACAGTCCAGGGCTAAAGGAAGACGCATAGAAACACACACAGGGCCGAAAATCTCTGATCAGCTGGGAAAATTGTTCTCAAGAAAACCTCTAAATATCCTGTGAATCGGATATCTGTCCAGAAGTTAATTCTTATGAAAGGGATTTGATTCTTATGCTTTGTAATAATAATAATAATAATAATAATATGCAAATAAAATGAAAATTACATTCTTGCTAATCTGCTACATTTAGTTCCCTGTTAAGTGACTTACTTGTTTGCATATTAATAAGTTTTATTCAAGAAATAAAACCTGTATGACTGTGATCAATCTAAACAGCCCAGAATTTAATTACACTCAAAATTTAAATACACTCAAAGACAATTTGCATTATGGAGGCTAAGGACCTGATTGCCAAACTGTAACATGACCAAGTCTTTTATAGCAAATGCATTTATTTGAGTAAATAAATGTATTATTTATTAAATAAATAAATAACTACTTATTTATTAAATAAATAAATAAATAACTACTTATTTATTTAAATAAATGAATAACTATTTATTTATTTAATATAGTAAAAACGTTTTATAGTTATTGTAAATTTACTCACCTAACAATCTCACTAAGTTGGTAATCTCCAGAGAATAAACCAGAGTTCAAAGTGACTGTATCCCAAGGAATGATGATTCCATCAGGCGTCTAAGGTAAACGTATACAATGAACAGGTTTCGAAAGTTAGCCCATTTATATTTTAATAATACCTTTCATTTGCTCCAGTTATCTCTTTTCGCTGACTTTAGCATTCTCTTTTTCCCGGAACTCAAATATGAAAATAATTTGCTAAACAGGATGAAGAAAAATAAACGTGGATTGATCCTGGATATTTATTGTCTTCCCTGTTATCATATGATACGGTAGGAAAAGAATGAAACGCAGTACCATAATCTCGATGAGCACACCAACATCTTGGTTCTGATTGTTTGTGCCCACAGGCTCCATTTGGGAAGTCAAGGCAAACAACCTGAAATAAACTGGCAGAGAGACAGAAAGACATAACAGTTTCTCACAGATTTTAATTATATCTTTAAAAAAAAAGCATATTTATTTATAAGTTCACTTTTTCTTTCAAATAGCTGTTTGCTAATGAGAGTGCACAAATGTAGTGAGCAACTCTAATGTTTGTGTAGTTTACTAACTCTTTTTTTCTCTGCTGCGATTGAAAAACTGTCTGGTTGAGAAATGAAGTGCTAGCTAGCAGAACTTAGCAGAGCTGAATGATCTGCTCATGAGTAAAATTTAGCCGTTTAGCCATTGTGGTGTGTTGGATCAGAAGCAGATCTAAAAGAAGCAGGATGGCACCTCTGCTTTAGGCAGTGCAATGACTTCATGAGAATCAGTCAGAGGAGACACACAAAATACGTCCACAAAGTCTAATTTATCAACAAAAAGGTGTATACGCAAAAAACACCCCATCACACCATTGAGACTTAAAGCAGCATTCATCCTATTGGCTGGGCCAAGAAAAGAGAAACAAAGAGAAGAGATAGGAAATGACCAATCAGAGGAAGGAATGCATGCAGCTGAGTTCCTGAACTAACTTTGAACTTTGAACTTTGAACAGTGAACTGCTTCCACTGATTTTGGGAGCTGGTCAGATCACAATGTAAATAAAAGTAGTGTGAGGACTGTCGGTGTGGAAAATATTAAAAAAAAAAAAAAGTAACAAATAGCACCTTTAATAAGTTAATTGTCTATTAATTAACTTAAGTTAATAAGGTGGAAGTTATTTAAACATTTTTTTTATTTTATGGCTCATTTAAGTAATAATTTAATGATTAATTTATTTAAGTTTGTTCCCTTTTAACTTTCCATAATTTCCTTCTCTCCTCATTTTTTGTAGCCTACTTTTTGTGTATAAATTCTCCTGTGTGTTCATTGTTAGAGGTCAAAAATTAAAATAATTATTTTATACTTTGTCCTTTTGCTTTAATTCTTGGCAGCAGAGTGAGATGCCTAAGCCAACCATGTAATTAGGTAAGGCAAGTAAAACAAATAAAGTTGCACAGATTACATCTATGTCTACGGTAAACATATAGATACAAAGAACTGCTTGCATCTATATATTTATTTAAGCTGTGTTGGAATCGGTCAGGGTATTTGCACTTCTCTTAAAATGATTCTTTCCAAGACCATATGATTTCTGCAGCTGTGCTTTATTTCCCAAAGCTAAAACTTATTACCATACCTCTCACAAAGATTATTTTATGTGAGTCAGACATCTAAATATGCTATGCATTTTGTCCAACATCGTTGGAAAAGCGCCTTCTTACCCCTGCTGTTGGGAGTATAGAGCGTCTTGTCCGTCTGTATGAAGATGTACCCAGACTGGAGGGACACCAGGACCATTTTTTCCAGAGATTTGTCTGGAAAATTGGCTTGAACGTAAACATATTGCCTCATGGTGGGATCCTTGCTGAATTCTGCTGCCGGTATCTGAAACCAGAGTGAGAAGGCAGACTGATAAGAAACACTTCAGGCATGTTAACAGTCCTGTTATAGAGCAATTTGCAAGAGTGTTTTACGTACAGTTATTTTTCCAAACCCCTGGTAGTTATTCGCCCTGTTGAGGGTCACAAATGTCCCAGTCAGCTTCTTGTTTTTGGCCGGATGGTTCATCACGCTGATGCTGACGACCATGTCCCCGCCAGTGCAGTCCTGACATTCCACAAAGATGTTTTCTGCTGTTCCTACTCGCATCAGGTTGGGGGCGGACATCACTTTGCTGCAGGTAAATGATATGGTACATGGGTATTTTGAAAGAAAAGAACTACAGATTACTGGTGACATGTGAACCAACATTTATTTTCACAACAAAATGCTTCAGGCATACTGCTAATTTATGGTTTGGAGTGATTACTTTTCCCCAGCGCATTTAAATGAGGGTAGTACTATGTGATGATGATCACAAGGGGGAAAAAAACATGAATTTGAACATTCAAAACTGAATTCTTTTAATGGCCAATGGTCATTTAGGGAAAGGTCTTTTTTCATTGACTGAGGGTAACACTCCACCCTTATTACATCTTTCAGTTTGGGACAAACTGCAAGCAGGACTTTCTTACAGCATCTTGGCTTACGACGTCGATTTTCTGTGTTATTTTAGGATGGCAGCAAAGGAAGTGAACAAAGCTGTTCAGTTTGTGTTGGCCAAGCAGCCGAATATTGAAATAACATTAACAACCATCTTGTTTGGCTGTTAATGTCAAATATTAACAACCTATGTTTGTCATTGGTTGTTACACTACAAAGTGCATATCTCTCTTTGTAGAGGAGGATGGTTGTTCACAGCGCAGGCACTCTCTGGTAAGTTAGTGTCCATCTGTTGTTTGAATTATGCATTCAGTAAATCAACCATTGATAAAGATCCAAGGCTATGCAAACACAGAACGCAGGCAATTTCTGGTAAGTTAGTGTCAAACTGACACAGGAAAAAGTTAGCGATGGAGTAAAATTTAAAACCTCAAAAGAGTCCACGCCTCCAGGAATCAGATCTCAATAGCTGAGAGTCCAGATCCTTTTTATGAAGCAAAAACTAGAACAAGGGGTTCAATGGGTTTTATGGTTTTTGCCAGACCATAAAAGGATATGAATACTTTAAAAAGACATTGTACATTCAAACTGGAAATTTTGGCGTCTGATTGTTGTCGAGATCTGCTATTGATCCTTTGATTAATCGTTTAGGTTGTTTATATTTTTAAGATGGGCTGCACAGTGGCGCAGTTGGTAGAACTGTTATCTTGCAACAAGAAGGTCCTGGGTTTGATTCCCGGCCCGGGGTCTTTCTGCATGGAGTTTGCGTGTTCTCCCTGTGCATGCGTGGGTTCTCTCCGGGTACTCCGGCTTCCTCCCACAGTCCAAAAACATGACTGTCAGGTTATTTGGTCTCTCTAAATTCTCCCTAGGTATGAGTGTGTGTGTGCATGGTTGTTTGTCATGTTTGTCTGTCTCTGTGTTTCCCTGCGACAGACTGGCGACCTGTCCAGAATGAACCCCGCCTCTTGCCCTGAACGTTAGCTGGAGATCGGCACCAGCAACTCCCGACCCCACTAGGGACAAAGGTGTTAGAAAATGGATGGATGGGTATTTTTAAGATTACTTTTTAAGTAGAGGGTGATGATCTGTTGTTTGGACTATGTACTCAGTAAAAGCAAACACCAATCGAAGTGCAGGCCAACATTTTGGCAGCAAGTAAAGCAAAAGGGTTTAGTAGTAGTAAGTACTAAAAGTTTGCAAACTATTAGTAATACATGTTAGATAATCATGCAAGAAAAATGCAAAGCCATACAAAATATAATTTGGTTTCATAAATGGTTTATATTCAAAGAAACAGATAAATTGCATCTTTAGGCTTTAAGTTCTATATATTTCTATTGTGCTGCAGACACTTAGGTCTACTTACAAATTAGCTCCATCAGCCAGAGGAGCCCAGGAGGCAAAGGCCAGAGAGACCAGCTGCAGCAGAAGAGTCCTTCTCATCCTCCAGATTGGTTCCTATCTGCTGCCAGTGTGAAGCGAAGCCCTTTTAACACTCCAAACCTGAAGGTCCTCCCACATTTCCCCTTGTGGGAAATGTCAAAGTCCCATCTGTCCTGCTCTCATGTGCACACGCAAACATAAGCAGATGTACACATGACTTCATGGCAGTATTTATATGAAACATTCAACTCTGATCAAATATATCTCTGTAAATTCTCTTTAGGCGTGGTGTGTGTGTGTTCATGGTGGTTTGTCCAGTTTGTGTCTGTGTTCCCCTGCGATGGACTGGCAATGGATTGTACCCAGCCTCTCGCCCATTGACGGGCGGGGGTAGACACTGGCATCAGTGAAAAATAATTGTACTGAGAGCAAATGTTCTTTCATTTATTGTGGACATGGGTGGGTAAAACAACGCCAAAGACGAATGGAGTAGGAATTTGAACTGACAACGGCAATCCACCAGAAACAAGATGAACTCTTACCTTCACTGTTTCAGGAGGTGGTTCAATGGTGATCATAACCCACAGTGTTGGTGTGACAATTTTTGGAGAATTTGAAATTCGGTTTCAGAATGTAACTGATTAAATGAAAAATCTAATTAATGATCACAGCTTAAGAAAATTTCTGCAAAGTTAGTGTCGCTAACTTTGCAGAAAGGGAATGGGATCTTAAAGAGGATCTGGACTCTCAGCTGTTGAGAAATGCTTCCTGGAGGCGTGGACTCTTTTGAGGTTTTAAATTTTACCCCATCGCTAACTGTTTTCTTTTTTTTTTTTTCTTTTTTTTTCCAGTTTGACACTAACTTACCAGAAACTGCCTGTGTTCTGTTTGCATAGCCTTGGATCTTTATCAATGGTTGATTTACTGAATACATGGTCCAAACAACAGGTCATTTCCCTCTACTTAAAAAGTAATCTTAAAAATATGAACAACCTAAACGGTTAATCAAAGGATCAATAGCAGGTCTCAACTTGACAACATCAGACACCAAAATTTCCAGTTTGAATGTACAAAGTCTTTTAAAAGTATTCATATCCTTTTATGGTCTGGCAAAAACCAACCCCTCGTTTTTGCTTCATAGAGAAGGTCTGGATTATCAGCTATTGAGATATGAGATATGATTCCTGTAGGTATGGACTCTTTTGAGGTTTTAAAATTTTACCATATCGCTAACTTTTTTCTGTTTTTTTTTTTTTTTTCCTGTTTTTTCCAGTTTGACACTAACTTACCAGAAATTGCCTGTGCTCTGTTTGCATAGCCTTGGATCTTTATCAATGGTTGATTTACTGAATACGTTATTCAAACAACAGATGTATTTATTTTCTTAAACTGTTGAAATTAAAATCTAAACAACATATTTATTATGTACAACTTCTCAGAAATTACAATTTGGTTTTCAAGAGTTTAAATATGACAGGAGTTCTCTGTAAATTTTATTGTAACATCTGGAAAAAGAAAAGAGATGTTAGTACAGCTAAAATATGTCATTAAATACTTTATTGTTAGATTGTTTTTCACTGATAATATTACATCAAATTAAACAGAAAAGACGGTTTGCATCAGCAAGTATTAATTAAATAATCACTATCCAAATAATAATATTAATTGACAATATGAACTTATTTGTACGCAACCAGCAATATTTTATTATGCTGTTGTTAAACTTTTTCTAGAGTAGTGATTTTGTCGTTCATTTTATTCTTCATACTTAACAGACATTAACTGTAAGTTTAAATTTTATAATTGTACCATAAAAATAATAATCTTGGATGAAGACGAGGCATACTTCATCCAGCTCTGGATTATTTGGGGATTAAAGTTATTTTGTAAGTTAAACCATGAGAATATCTTGTTTCTGAATAAATAAAATGGCTGTTGTTTATAATCAGTAATAATATCCACTAACACATAACTAGAAAATAATCAAATTTTTGTCTAATCAACTTGTTACTCTTGTATTTATTACTGGTTATCAGTGAAAAAAACAACAACATATTTTTAGTTTTAAACATTGTTAAACTCTTAATTAAAGACATTTTTAATGATAACTTAAGCTTTAGAAACATTAAATGGACAAACACTCAAACCTTTTCTGTCTTTAGAGAAGATCAGAGGGAGCTAAACATTTAGCTTTGAGCTAAATAATTAGTTAGTAAACTCAATATTTAGTGTAATTGCTAAGTAAATATTTTAATGGCAAGCATAAATGTTTAATTATCTGTCAAAATTTGTCATTGTTTTGCATTTATTGACCATTTTTTTGGAAACGTTTGTGTGTCTGTTGTTGTGCAAACGTGAAGAATGAACCAAAAACTCAGAGGAACTGGAAAACCAAAAATCCTTAACGTCTGAAGAACTTCTTCACACTGAGTTGCAGATTATTGTAGCTTGAAGATTGAAAAAATTGTCTGACAAAACGTTTTTTGGTAAATATTAGATGCAAATTTAGGTCTAAAATAACAGAAAAAAGGGGGAAACAATCTTAATTTTACAGGTTTTAAATAAAAGGTTTTACAAAACAATGTGAGAACAGTGAGAGTGAATGTGCGTGTGTTGTGTACAAATGTTTATGTGTGTCAGGAAGCGGTCCATGTGTACCAGGCACGTGCAGAAGGGGGGAGCGGAGGTGCTTGAGCCCTGATTAAAAAAAATAAAAAATCAGCAAGAGTTCTGAGCTGTGTGCAGCTGCAACTCATTCTCTCTCTCTGCAGCCACAGGGGTCGAGCTTTCTGCTCCTGTGCAGAAACGGCTCCATGTTGTGGTACATTTGAGAATTACAACACAGTAAAGTGTCGTGAGGGTCATTCTCTGGATTCAGAGCACTTTGTGTCTCACAGGTTTATCTCAAAGATTTTCATGTAAAGCAAACCACGTTTTTTGAGAAAATCAACAAATGGAAATTGCGTTACGTCACCGTAGCAGCGCCAGGTTGGCTAACGCTAGCTAGATAGCATGTTTTCTCTGTGTTACACCCAGGACTGTATGTCTAGCTAACTGTGTTAACTTGTCTGCATGCCGGCATCTAGCGCTAGCTAGGGTGTTTGTGTTTTGTGTTGCTTTATATCACCATAACGGCAATGTAATAGCTATTAAAATAGCTATATGTCTATGAAAAAATTACCAATATATGTGTAGCCTGTATATTCAGATACCTTTTTGTTTTCATTTTGAACAAAGGCTTTCTCCAAAACTACTTTACAAAAATTCTAATTGTTCCAGCAGATTATGAACCTGTACAGGATATAACGTTACTGATATGCTGCCTTTAAAAGTGTTAAATTGGAGCAATTGGAAGTTGTTCTTGAGTTCAGCTCATCTCTTTCACCTTTCTTTTTGGCATGTTGACTAATTTAAACCAGTCATATTTCTTGTGTTCTGTTTGTTTGTTCTTTCTTCCATTCTGTTCTTTGTTTATCTTTTCTTCCTATTGTCCTCTTAGCATGTATCTATAGCATGTAGACTGATCCAACCTTTATTTACAAAGAAAAAGAAAAACAAAACACTGGCCGCGCAGTGGCACCTGTTGTACCTGTTGTAGCCTTGCCTGTTTGTTCTGTGTTGCTTATTACTTTAATGTAATATTATTATTTTAATAATATTAAAGAATGTGTCATCATTTTTCAGACGTGAGACAAATAAATAAACCACTAAGTACATGAGTAAATTAAGTGAAAGGACAAAGAGAAAACATATTTAAAACATGTAGGCTACTGTATGCAAGCATCAAAAGTCAAGATTCGGAGACAAAAGAGAACGTCAGATTTTGATTAATACATTTTTAATTTAGCTCTTATACTGCCCACTCTGGACAACCTCTACAAACATTGCAAAAAAACATTATTGGACACATGACCATTGTTTTCTTGAGTTCAGTTACTGCTGACATGCAAAATTGGTGTACTGATCGACCATCTGCTCCATGCCTACGCAGACAGGCCGATGTTCTTCGGTCTGGCACTCTGCTTCTGAGGGCCAGTACTCGATCCAGGTCCTCTCCCCGAGCACATACTGGTACCTAAGAGGAGCAGGGACACACACATGAAAAGTCAAAGTAAGTATATTTTCTGCATCCAGATCAAAAGCTAAATAAACTTCATATTATTTAATAATTTAGATGCAACATCATGCCAGCTCGTTAATGGCAACAAGGAGCTTATGGTGTCTCTGCAACATGCTAAGGGTCATTTGTGTGTCCCTAAGTGTGGGTCAATGTTCACACACTCTAGGATAAGAGTGGGATAACATGTAAAGTTGTGTAATTCTTTTTGACAAAAATTATAAATTTTAAGTTGTATCCTCAGTAGACCCTTAAAAGAAAACCTTTCAAATTGAACATTATTAACTCAAACTTCCCAATGGCGTTCAGGAAATTTCTTATGTTTAGTTCTCTGACCAGAACGTTAGCTTTTAATGAGCAGTGATGATTTTAAATGACCCCCTTGCATGAGCAACAACTTACCCTTGCTTCTGGTCGTCTCTGTGAATGTCTTTGGATGATCCCATGATGAGGTAAGTTTTGCCCTTTTCCAGACTTAAAGCATCTCTGCAGTGCTGATAACTGAAGAATGAGCGCAGCTTACCAACAGAACCAACATCAGTGCTTCCTGTGGTCAAAGTGTAGAACAAGAAGACAAAGAAAGTGAGGACCTTCAGGTCACTGAAGGACTTGATGCAAAACAACTCAAAAATCAAAGTCATAGCTCTTCAAAGAGTTCATTACCCACCTTCTTTAATAACTTGCACTATGGTCATTATGTACGAGTCTGTAGCCACCTCAAAGTCAGTATTTTCCACCCTAGCTTTGTATGCTGTGGGCAGACAATGTACAGGTTTGAGATCTCTTCATCTTGCATTGCTCTAACTAAAAAAGTCTGTTTTCTTTTGTTAGACATTTTCATGCTTGCTGTTTCTTACCAAACTCTATCTTGCTGGTCTCCGTGCTCTCGCAGATCTTAACTGTGCGCTCGTCGTTGCTAATTTGACCCTTTTTCTGCATACTGCAGTTCTCTAAAAAGTGATACAAAAAGAGATTCTGTTCATGTACGTATGTTTGCAGATCTATGAACAAGTGACATTTTAAAGAGGACTACTAATAAAAATGAAGGCATCTATAAAGCAGAAGTAATGTTGTAATTAAATAATTTACCGTGCCTAGCAAAACTATGGAGATTGTGAAAATGTCCAAGCTTTTTATTCAAATTTATGGAATGAACCAACACAAAGTAGTGAAAAACTGCAAAGTGGAAATATTTTACACATGGTTTACACAATTAGGAGAACCCTCAATAGCAGGCTCGGGATATTCAATATTTTGTGTCTATGACAAAGAAAAGCTTTTCTGCAGATTGAAGCTTCAAAGTGGAGATGGTGTGTGCAGGATGATGTGCAACATTAATTTTCTCCCACACAAAGATTTTTGCATGCACGCAGGCCAAAATCTTCCATTTTTTTCTCATCTAACAAGAACCTCTTCATCAACATATCTCCTAAGTTTCCTACGTGGATTACGGCAAATGGAAAATGGGAATCTTTTGGCTTTCTTTCATCAGTGACTTTTATGTTGCATTCTTCATTGAAGGCCAGGTAGTTAATGACTTATAATCATAAGAACAGATTCTGCCATGTGAGATCCGAATCTGCACAGCTTCTCCAGAGGTACCATAACCTAACTGTCAGCATTCTTAGTGCTTTTTTTTCATCAATAATATTTGGTCTTTGCTATTACTTCACTAATATCCTGGGTCTGACTTCTTCATAGACCATTGGAATAAAAATAACAGTGTCTTTTATTTACGGGTAATTAAAAAAAGGGGGCAAAATACACATGCCGGCCACACTTTTCAGATATAAATATTTTAAAATCAACTAATTGACTCTTCTTCTTCCACTTCACAAACTTGCATTGCTTTGTGTCAATGTGTAACAAAATTTGATACAGTAAGGTGTGGCTTTTACATGAAAAAGGACGATTTTGCTAACTTCCTCAGAAAAATTTCAGCTTTTGGGAATACAGGAAAGTAAACCATGTGTTTTTCCAACCTAAAATCCTCATGCAAACTATTCTTGCTTACCTTCTGCACAGGTGCAATCATTATCTCTACAGAGCCGGAGCAGTTGTCCTCCTTTCCTCTCCGGATGGTAGAATTTCACACACGGTGTTTCTGAAATAGAAGACAACCCCCCCACATATTTAAAACAAATCTATTCTTAGAATAAAATAGAATAAAGTAGACATATCCTTTATTGTCCCACAATAGAGATTTTCTGGCACAGCAGCAAGTTAGGTGAGTGGGAACGTGCATATTTATATAAATTTAAAGTGTCAGAAAAATAATTTTGTAGAGGAAAACTCAGATTATAAGAAATGCGCAGCTGAGTTGGTTAAGATAAAAAAAAAAAAAAAAGCTATAGCCCATCCCTTTAAAAACTTACGCTCATAGTACTCATAGACAGACACGGCTGATGGTTGTAAGACGCCAACTTTTAATTTTTGTTGGATCCTAAAGCTGATCTCCTCTGGTCGTGTGTGTGAAACCTAGTGAGAGATTTCAAAATAAGAGAGGAACACCAACATGTAGTAAAGAAAACAAAACAAGGGAAGGTTGAATTATTACCTTGTCCAGATAGATGACGAGTGAGCCTCTTTCGGACAGAACTGTGTTCATCTCATACCTTGCAATGGTGCGGGCGCGTCCTTTAGACAACTGCACACACAAATAAACACGTGGCCTGATTCATCTTTTAACCCTAAGTATAAATTATAAAATGCCAAACTCTGATTTGTAGTTCAAATATAAAATAAGTAAAAAATATGCTTAAATCAGCTTAAACATTTTCTGTTTTGGTTAACAAAATTCAATAGATTTGCTACGTGCTATAATGATGAGAGAGATTTTTTTTGGAGAATTGTTTTTAAAGCTTTTGGTAGCGCTTGATTTGAAGGGGTGTGCATAAGACAGACATGACACTGTCATAAACATGATATAGCATCTGTTATGAACATGAAGGAGTCTTCATGAAAGGTTATGACTGTTGTCATGATGTGTCATTCTGTAAATAATGACGCTTTTAATGCAAAGTTGAAACTTTTAATGGACTTTTAATGTGAGTTTTGGCAGAACTTTGTATTAAAAGTGACATTATTCACAGAATAATGCAACATTTCTAATTTTAATGGACTTTTAAGGGAACTTTTAGTGTAACTTTGAATTAAAAATGTAATTATTTACCAAATGACACTTCTCATGAAGACAGAAACATTCATGAAGACTCTGTCATGTTCATGATGGTATCATGTCAGTCTTATGTTGAAAAACTGAAAGCAACATCTCAAGACATCAGCCAGGAAGTTAAAACATGGGCACAAATGGGTCTCCTATAAACACAGTAACCCAACTTATACTCCCAAGTTAGTTTAAAAAAATGGTTTTAGAATAACAAAGTTAATGCTTCAGAGTACGCATGACAACAATTTTCACATCATTCTGGCATTTAGCAAACAGAAATAATTTGGATATCCAGAACTGACTTAAACAGGAAAAGATTAGTCTGCTTTAATGTGAGAAATAATAAAAAAGTGGCATTGTTTTATACAGTGTATGTTAAAAGTCTGGATTCGGCCGTGGGTTTCTCATTCGAACTCTTACCGCGTCCAGGTCCTTTGTGTCAACAGTGAATCCGGTGAGCAGGCCGATGTCTAGGATGGTCATTTTTGCGTCACTTTTCTTGTCCAAATACCTTTGTGCAAAACGTTAAGAGCAACTTTTAATAAATTCACAGAAAAATTTTTAACACGAGCTGAAGTGTGGCGTACTGTACTTACAGAACATTGATCCTAAGCATGTACGTCTTGCTATCGTCTGCGTCTTTTTCTGAAGAAGCAAATTCAATCCATATAAAGTATGCATTTTATTTTTTTTAAACAAATCACATGAACAGAGAATAACAAAAACAGAACAAATGAATACCAAATTACCGGGGATTAGCTGCACAGAGAGATTAAACTTCTTGCAGTCACTTTCCTTTTCTTTAGGAATGGCATAATAAAGCGAAACCATCTGTAACATCAAGAACATGTAGGATTAATGTGTTGTGATGTTACAAGATATTATTTGTCCAAATTTTGGACTTTATGCACACAAAAAAAAAAAGATAAAAAATTTAACTATTTTATAGAATTCATTTGACCTACAATCATGTTTTAGGTTATCCACAACTCCTAGTAGAAAATATAGATTTTGCCTGGCCAACATTAAACTGTGTACATTTGTTTCATTTAGACCACACAATGTCCTCTTCATGTTTCAGCTAAAAGAAAAAAATCTGTGAAAATCTGTAATCCAACCTCAATCTGAATGAATTAAATCAAAACATACTTTTTAGATGTGTTTCTGTTTCTAAACTGTGAACAGCATCTAGCAATTCATGAGCACTTGAAATTATGTGCCCATATCTTTTTGAAAATTAGGAGTTAAAATTTATCCCATCATGCACTCTAATGTGTTTATATATGTAATCACAAATGCAATATAAATTATATACAGTATATATGCTGTATATATATAAAACATATAAAACAAATACTTTTCAGACAAATGTGCATGTCACCAAAACTTCCTAAGCTAAACATTGTTTTGTAAAAATGTTCCCTATTTATCTATATGACAACCAATTTGATATAAAACCTATTTTAAAAAGAAAGTCTTCATGATTTGTAGGCAGTCATTATTGCTAATACATATATTTTAACGCAACAAATGCATCAGAGTCTTAATGCATCCGAATGACAGAGTTAATCTGTTGTGTCTGAAAGTTTTCCAACTTAGTCTTATGGTCCACAGTTTTTATACTGCTAAAAAAAAACATCTGGAGCTTTTTAAAAAAAAGTTACTTACTTTCACTGTTGCTTCTCCCGTTCCTCTGGCAGTAACTTTCACATTTTGGTTGATGTCATTAAGCTGTCAAAATTGTAATTTGTAGTTTAGGAAAGAGCAAATCACAAAAAAACCTCAAAGTGTTGTGAAGGTTTAAAAAAAGGAGGTTCTGATCTCACTTTAGATGTTCTTGTGGTGAACTGATTTTCTCTGTTAAAGTTGAACTTGTCAGGGTTTGATCTGCCCGGCAACAAGATGTCAACATTTAGGTCGTATTCTGGTTCTTTAGCTTTGGTCCAGTACTCGGATACGGCCTGGTACACGATAATAGTGGCCTGGGAAGAAAGACAAATTACAAATGACAGAAGAATTAAGAAAAACTCCAGTTTAACTAGGGAGAGTGATATTTCCCTAAGAAAAAATCCAGAAGTTTAAAGTTACCTGTGTTGATCCGTAGCCTCCACCCACAAACTGTTGTTGGTTAAACCATCTAACAATAGGCCGTGCATCTTCAAAGCGCTATAGTGAAAGAAAAGGAGATGATTTGAGCTTGCTATATGCAGTACTTGTACTTATATCCTGTCCGCCAACAATCAGAACAATTCTGCACATTCTCCCCGGGTTATTTTCTTAATTCATGCACTGAACTCACAAAGAAGGTTGTGCTAAATTTATTTAATATATATATTTTTTATTTAGCTAGCTAACGTAGCTGGAGATAGGCACCAGCAACCCTCCCGACCCCACTGGGGACAAAGGGTGAACAGAAAATGGATGGATGGATGGATTTTTTATTTATTTAGAACGTGATAGAAGCATAAAAACACACAAATGAACATGGAATGCAAAAGACACATACTTTTGTACCACAATAATCTCTTCATGCTCGAAAAGGAGTAGGAAGAAGTAAGAACTTATGAAGTCCCACCCCATAAACTCATACCATATTTTCAGATGGACACTCATTATTAAATTAAATAAAAAACATAAGTTAATTAATTTTCTATTTTATCTGGGTTTATACATGTCTAAATATATGCATCCATACATCCATACCCACACATGCGTTAGCCTCACATATACACATTAGTGCTAACGCTCAGATCAGCCTCTTTCCCTTCAACTATTTCAAACAGCAGATCTCTGCTTATTCAGCTCAACAAGCAGCTCCATCACTCTACAGTCCTGAACATATCTGTATGAAGCGTTTGCCCCAAATTGTAAAAACATTTTGATTTTAAGTTTTTAATGGCAGAGATTCACTTTTGAGCGTGCTCTATATTTAGCATTACTTCCCCTAAAGCATTTACAGCCTGAAACCTGTAAATTGAGTCCACCAAGTGATAAGACAGTGCCTGCTTTTAGAAACTCTGCACAAAGAACTAGAAGGAACAAAAAAAAGATGTTAAAACAAACCTGTGAATTTCTTCAACAGACGTTCGAAACTTTGTCTTTCAAAGTCACAATGAACAAATAACAATGGCTCTATATTTATGGAACAGTTTCTCACCTGAGCTTTGACCAGAGCCAAGAGAGCATAAGCTGTCGCCTCTTGTGTGAATGTCTTTTTTCCCGGTACAGGCCAGTGGTTTAACTCTAAAAAAGAGAAACTTGTTTTTTGTAAAAAATATAAAATATTTCTGACACAGCTTATAAACTGCAATTTCCACAAGACGTGTAGTGCAAATACCAGGAGAAGCAAACTTGTAGAGGATTTCCCGGTTAAGTTTGTTTTCATTGGCCAGGGCGTATGATGTAATGGCGACGGCATAAGGGTTGGCGAGGTTGGGGAGACGTCTCTCAAGGTAGGTGACTGCTTTTTCTATGCTGGACGGAAGACTCTAGGGAAATGAAAAGGAGAACATGGCAATGTAATGGTTTGTTGGGAACATCAGTGTGAAAGCATAAACCCCCTCTGTTCACTAAAGTCACAGAGTTGATTTCTCACAAGAATTCTTTTGACAAGGTCGAGGCACTCACATTTACAGTTGCTCCGCATATTGTGCGCGTTTCCTGCATGGCAATCAGGCAGAAGGCCGTCATGGAGGCATCTGAGTCTCCGCCAAGCACATCTCCCTGAACAAGCACAAACGCCAACATGTCAGGTAAAATAGTCCCTCCTCGTGGTCCAAGGAAGAAAACAAGGGGTTTTGTTTTAGATGAGGATCATAAGTTTCAGAAAATTTTAATGGAGGAAATAAACTTATCACATGAACTAAAGGAATTTGAATTTGTTTTTTGTAACAAAGCTTCATAATATGGTGATTAATTTTCTTGAATAGGATCATTAATTAAAAACAAAAAAAGAAAACAAAACAGCAACAAAAAAAACCCAACAAAAAAGCAAGACTTAGGTTAGAATATTGAACAATCGATTCTTTAAACTAACAATGGCCTCAGTCAAGCTTGAGAGAACTGTATCCAACAGCCTGGCACCTCTTTCTCATGCTAGCCACCAGTTTGGTCACACACTGCTGTGGGACGGCAGCAACAGAAATCAACTCCTTCCAGGAGGATCGGGGAGGTTTTTTTTACCAAGAAGCAAAAAATATCTAACACAAATGTACTTATTGTGTACATTTACTGTATAAATAGTGTATGTAGTGGGGTACTAACCTGCATCTCTCTATGGTGTACTTTTCCAACTTCTCTAAACATGCCATCAGGTTGCTGAGCGTTGAGGATCAGATACTTCACAGCGCCACAGATGTGATCATTTTGCACTGCTATCAAGTTGTAAGCTAAAGAAAACACCTTGGTCACATAAGCTGTCAGCCTTGTGGAGAGGGAAAAATGAATAGTTTAGGTATTCAAGCTGCATATAGAATAAATACTGAGAAGCGAGGTATTGTCTCCAAAAAATACAATTGATCCTTGAATGCCTTACCAGGTGCTACTTCCATGAGTAGCCCACACAGCAAATGAGCCATCGCCTTTACGATACGCTAGCTCGTTGTTGTATCCTAAACAGATAGTAAATTGTTACTTTATTCACAAATACCCTCACATTTATTTAGTCAACAATCAAAAGAGCACACATTTTAAGTGAAATACATTTCTGTTTACATTTAAATGACCTTACCAGTTTTTATGTGCTGAATAGCCTCATTACGTTTGTTCAAACCAACAGCCTCCCACTGATTGGTTTTGTCCAAATATGTGGTTGCAATGACTGGCAGAGTCATGTGGATCATGTTCTGCTCTCCGCAGCCTGAGGGCTGGTAGATCAGAGTACCCATGGATCTGCCACTAATGGCATTCTCTACAAGTCCAGAAACCTGTTCTCTGCCTGTACACACAAAATAAAATCGGTAAATTGACATAGAATAGTCAATTTTCTAGCAGCTGTGTCTGTATAATTCATGTCGGTGTTTAACAGTCACAGAAACTCACCAGTCACAGAAACTTGTGTGCTGGTTGGTGCGTTTGGAACCAAATCTTTCCTGGGAATATTGCTGTTCATGGTTTCCACTTGTGCTCCACCTGAAAGTAGAGAAGTACATGGAATCAGTTAGGAAACATATTTCCACTATACATCAGTGAAAATGTTAAAGAATTGCTAATGTGTGAGCATACCCTGGCCTTTTTTAGCTGGATCTAGAGATACAATCTGGGCAGTTTTAACCAGAACGCCTTCAGGCTGGGAAAAGATAGAACAAATATTAGAAACAGAAATGTATTGAACGGTCCTGGTAGGTCAAAGCAAAACAAGAAAAAAAAAACACACATAAATATTGAACAAATAAGTATCTGGTTTTAGAGTAGGGCTGTAACGATTCCTCAAATGATTCGAGTACCTTGATTATTAAAATTCCTCGAGGAAAATTTATTTGCCTCGAAGATTCGTAAAATTATGTTTTATTATTTAGCGCACCGCGTTCTGGCCAGATAATTATTTGTGTTGGGCAGCGCGCTCACTTCCGCCTATGAGTTGTTGTTATGTGCCAGCAGCATAATGGCAAAGTCTCCAGGTTTTTGAGAGAGAGAGACAGAGAGAAACAGAGAAACAGAGAGAGTTAGAGTTTCTCAGTTTACCCTTGTGTCCCCTTGCTGTCCAACACAAATGCTAATAGATTTACTTCTTTTGGTCCAAATGAGAATGATGACCAGCCTGGGATGTACCCTGTTAACTGTGAAAGGCTCTTTGTCTCTCTTACCACAACGCGCAGCATCTTCATAACTCCGTCATTAAGGGATGAGTCCCTGACAGCTGCCTTGACCTCGATGCTACGCTGTCCTTCCTTCATTGGAATAATGATGAATGGTACAGATCGTGTAGTTTGGGGTCCAACTCTGACCTCCTGCCGGTACTTCCCACGCTTGGAGGCTACGCTGCACACGTTCTCTTCCTCAATCAGTTCCACACGAACCTTGAGGACAGGATAAAGATGGAGAAAAGCAATGAAATGAAATTAACTAAAAAGCTTATATCTAATATAGAGTTAGCGTGCATAAAAAATTTCTAACTTCCATTTGTCTATAAAACAGACATTTTTTTGTCTATGTAGCTGGATCCCTTCTGCGTTGTGCTGGATACATTTATATAAACTTATGCGTAGATCTGTTGTTAATAATGCTAAAGTTCTTATTTGGTAATTAAAGACAAGCTTTGTTGTGCAATTTTTCATAGACACGCTTCATTCTCATAAGAATTGAATAAAATTTTTGTTGTCTTTTTATGATTTACAGCAGAGTTAGATCAGGTTTAACAAATTTAGCTGGGCCCAACCCAGTTGACCTGACTAATTAACATGAATTATAGACCTGAGCCCTAAGTAAATTCAACTGCTTTCATTTTTAGACCATAATTTGAGTAAGCAATATAATTTTTGTCATTTATAGTTTTTGTTTAGTATTTCCAGTTCGATTGTGAGCCTCGTGACCAGTAAGTCAAGTGCAAATCATCTGGGATGTGACTGATAGGAGCGGAGCAGGGCGGGGCCACATGCACAGTTACTGTGCAGAGTGAACTTGTGATCTAATGAACCTCTGATCCTTAGTTTCTTTCTCTCCTAAACAGAGAATCGACTCCTCTATTTAGACTACAATAAGAAGATTATTATTTCTTGAATGGTTTTTTCTGTGCCGTATGTATTGCAGGCTTATTAAAGAAGCCCGACCAGACCATCAAACAAATAATTTTGGCCTGACCCGGCCCCAAATTTGTAAACTCTAACTTACGGTTATTTCTTCTGGGCTGTAGTTGTGAAGGATCGCTTTAATTTCAAGCTGCTCCCCTCGGACGGCGGAATAAGGCAGCCGGAGATCAATGAAAAATTCCTTACGGACAATAACTTCCAATGGCTTGCCCACACAGATACCTTACAGACGAAACAAATAAAAATGTGAGACACCAAAAGCCAGCAGAAATGTAAATATTGGGAAAATTCTATACTTGAGAAAAAGTATACTTGCAGAAGCCTCACCAAGTGTTCGAGACAGACTGATGCCGGTGAACTCCCAGGTCGTGATTGAGTCTTGCAGAGGAACATTTCTCTCCACAGACATGGCCTGACTAAAACACAGAACGGTGGAAGGAGATATCAAGGTTGAGCATATAAAATTGTTACCAAATTGTCCTTTTATAGAATACTAGATCTGTACAAGTTTCAAATGGCTCACCAGTTTTGGGCATTGGCAGGGCAACGAGGAAGCTGGATGTCTATCCACAGCCAACTTTCGGGGAACTTGGTTCGAGAAACAATTTCATTGCTGTCCAAGTAGCTGTCATCGGACTCACCTAAAGTGTTGTTGCACATGGGATCATTAATGTTTCTTTTAGGAAAGAAAGAGTACTGTTCCCCACCAATTGGTTCCCAGTTCTTACTGCGAGCTAATATGAAGTTTTCCTCTCTCTTTTCAGACAGCTGCGTACTCATCGTAGTACAACACTGCAGGAAGGCATCAGCACAGGCTTGACCGTCCACAATGTACGCTTTGCGCTCTTCGCAGGTGTATGAAAGTGGGACTTCCTTCATGCCGTCCAAACAACATTCTCTCTCCAGCTCACTATCAAACTGACTCACTGTGAAAAACAAAGAAAGGCTATGTGTTAAAAAAGGCAGCATACATGTAAAAACAGGGCAGTTTAAACAAATAAATCTAACTTGGAAAGACATAACACTGTGGCAGCTTAATAAATGACACAATTGCTAGGATCTGTGTTTATTTTGAGTTTTCTGTGTCCCTGAGTCTCCTGTTGTCCTGTCTTCCCCTTGATTGTTTCCCAGGTGTGTCTCGTTCCCTGATTTCCTCCTGTGTATTTAATGTCACCTGTGTCTCTGCGTCTCTGTTGGGTCCTAGTCGTTAGTAGTCGTTTGTGCGTGCTGTCTCTGTCCTCGTGTCCATTCGTATAGCTAGTGCTACCTGTGTTGAGCCCTGGTCTCCGCTCTGCAGTGCTGCCTGGTTTTGGACTCTGTGTTGGCTTTTTTCATCATTAAACCACCATTATTCATCTAACCTGGTTCCATCGCGTCTGCCTCACCACTCATCCACACCAATTCATGACAGCAATATTTCGTTATTGATTGGCTAAAAACTGTTTCTTACGTAGCGTAGTTCTAACTTCCATGATAGTTGTGTCTCTTTTCCGTTTGGCGCTTGCCTTGCAGCCCTTTTCTGAAACAGAACACAAACCACATCTTTACAAGACCTATATATACACGTATATATGCAATAAAAACATATATTTTCAAAGACATTGACAGGACATTAATTGGTTATATAATAAAAAACTACATTTAGCCTTGATGAAACCTGAAAAGGCCCTTATGTCCAAGTAGAATACGAAGGAGTAAGCCACCTATTAAGTTGTCAATGGATGTAACAATATTATATTAGTAATATTTAAATGCAGCTCTGGTAATGCTTACTGAATAAATGTACTGAAAGGTTTTGCTAACTTCTAACTGGAAATTAATTAGAGGTTGACTTTTCATTTTAGCGTGAGACTGTGCTTCTGCAATGAAAAACTAATATATTTCAAGCTCTTTCACACATCTTTACCATGTGTGTCTATAAACATGCCCGACACTGTATAGTTTAAGGCAGCTGCACTTTGTATATCTGTTTTATTCTTAAACGGAATCAAATTTAACTTCATTCAAATTGGTTGAAATTAAGTCACCTTGTCTGTAGGCAGTTCCTGAAGCGGTGCTCGACTCAAACACCAGCCCAGCATCAAAGAACACGTTCATGCTGTTGCTCCCACCACCTGGTGTGCAGCCTATGTCATGATGCTCTACCTCGTCCCACACCTGCAGGGTACAGAAGTGAACCAACCAGGCTTATGGTTAAAGAAAACCAGACATGCACAGTCAATTTCTAGATTTTCAGATACTGTGAGATGTACCTTTTTCTGGGTGAGACGGTGCTTGTTGTTCAGAACGTAGACGCCTTTGTCAACTGCGACGAGTCCCACTGTGGCCCCTGGATCTCCTGTGACTTTCAGAGTGAACATCCTGCGAGGCTCATAGGATGGAAGCGGTCTCTTTGATTCCAAGGTCAACTACATGGGAAGAAAATAGCACAAAATATTTCCAAACATACCAAGGATTTGCCCAGGTTTGACTCACAGAGTCGATGGTCTTACCGAGCCCATGCACGAGTCTTTCACATCCACCCAAACAGAGTCCGACACCACTTCATTATCGGTTGAGTGGTAGTAGGCTATGATGCGGAATGAGGGCAACATCTCTTTGGTGATGGGAAGAATTAGGGAAATTAGAGCTTGGCCTCTTGTTCTGTAGCGATCAGATTTCAGCAGCTGGCCTCTGCTTAAGACCTAGGGTTGACAGAAAAACACATTAATAGAAATCCAACGTATACTGACGAACTAAGAGAGGTGTAAATCATCCCTCACCAGGTATGTGATGTCCTTTTCCTGTGGTGGTTTATTGAGGTTGAGGTTTATTTTCAGGTTGTCTCCTACCATCACCTCAGCGGTGTCTATGCCTGCGTTGGAAAGTTCCCAAAAGTGTTAAGGCCTAACACATCATGCTGATAACATTCACAGTTCTTCTCCATAGTTTACCGGTTCTTTCATGACTGTGGGCACTGTTGTGATTCTGGAGTATGACTTACCTATGTGGATGTAAGTCTTGCTATTGGTGGTATAAGGTAAAGCATCCATCTCAGCTGTTGCTTGTCTGTCGGGTGTAAGACCAGGTTTTTCTGTTTTTGCCTGCAGTCCAAAGAAACACATGCTTTTCAAGATTAAAAATCGGGGCATTATCATTTTCTAAAATTTACATTCCAGTTTTGTTGGTTCTCTTGGTTAGTTAAACCCTCTGTAGTCAACAATAAATTGAATTGTATTACATTGCCTGATACTGTATTGTTTTGTACTTTTTCTCTGATTGGCAGTTTTGGCTTGTAGCAGTTGGATTGGCTTTGAACTGAAATGTTACATTGTTTAACTCACAGAAGTGTTACCATCGCCATTTAATGTAGTTTCCCATTATGTATTTATTTATATTATTTTTTGCGTGTGGGGAGGTGTGCTGGGTCGGGTGAGGATCCCATGATAACTGTTTGCAGTTCTAGCATTATTTTTATTCTTTCAGCAATTTCTTGACATCTGAATTTTCACTAGGCTGCTGCTTACCGTGATTCTGAGTCTAGAATCCGTTGCTGCTGTATTGATGGTAAGCCTTGCCATCCCATTTGATGCTGTGGACCCCCTCACATTTCCAGGACTGATCACCACTGGGATACCTTCTGCTGGACTGTCATCAGGATTTACCACTTCAACCTGCCATTCAACGTAGGACAATGCATCAGTTTCTGAATACCCCATCACGTTTCATGAAAAATCGTACATCATTAGATTAATTCATAGTGAAGAACATATTACAATTTAAATAGTATAGTATAGCAATAAGGGTGCAGGGTTAAAAATGCCTCTTACTTAAGATAAGTCATTATTCAGGGGTCATTTTCTAAAGTTTAGGGTTATTAGTTGATAACATTTTGACATGTAAAAGCAGAAAACATTTGGTTCTGTACCGCAACATCGAAGGACATTCCTGGTTTGAAAAATTTGGGGGTTCTTGTGAAAATGATTTTGTAGGGTGACGTGACGATCTGGATGCCTCTGAACTCTGCTTCCACCATTTCACTGCCTAGATAAAAAATAATTTAAAAAAACAAATAAATGGACAGAATAGTGCTGCTTAATTTCCCATTGCTTTATCAAATAAACGACAACCAAATGATAAAAATCTTCCTTTGATCTGAGAAACATGCACGATTTTTCATCTCATCAGATCAAGATAAACATCTTTAAATATATATAGAATGATCAAATCAGGGTTTGCTTCTCCTTTTTGAAATGAAGTTGACTTGAAAACTTTTTTTAGCCAATGAGCATTACTCAAGATTAAAACTGCCTAACATGAAAAAACACAGTCGTTGTTACTCACCGCTGTCTGTCAGCACACTGGCTGACACAAAGATGGCTTTTCCCACAAGAGCGTTAATATTTGGGAAGGTTTGAGTGATCTGATCCCGTTTCAGTATGACCTGAGCTTCTCCATTTGTAACCTGCGATCCAAGAGACCCAGATTAAGTTCTGCCTGGCTTTTTGCTTGCATGAAATATGTATTTAATGAAGAACTGAAAAAGAAGAGAGCTCACCTCGACTCGTGTGAGAGAGTGTGGGAGGCTTTTTTTGTCCTTGTCTTCCATTACTCCAAACACCACAAAGGCACTCCCATGAACCTCCTTTCCAAACAAATACCTACGCATAAAAAAGTCACTCTTAAAGCCATACTGTAAGAACAAAACAATAATATAATAACAACCCTATTTATTTCATTTTTGAACTAATGAAAATCTTTCACGTACGTAGCTTTGATGTTGACGACAAGTTCTTGACTGTCCACATAGAAGAAAGGGACCACAGGCTGCAGCTTTACCTCGAAACTGGGAAGCACTGCCAGAGGAAAACATTTTTGAAAATATTTTTCTACCAGATGAAAACTTAGTTAATTACAAATATACATATGTGAAAACATCGTATTTACCATATTCTTTGACCTCAAAGGTAGCGTTATATTTCTGCTGTGGGTTGCTCTTGAACTTTGCCACCACCTGCCACAGTCCGGGGCTGAGGAACACACACACACACACACACACACACACACACACAGGATTTACAGCAATCAGTTGAGAAGAATGAAATATGAACACTAAAATTACTTATCAATTATTGAACTCGAATAAAATGAAAATTCCATTATTTGCTCCACAGCTTATTTTTATCCAGAAAAATGTACAAAGGAAGCCAGGTAAAATTAACATATTATTCACTTTTAGCCATAAAAATAATAACAAAAAAAGAGAGATTGTGTTCAGTTTGTTAGCAAAAATCCAAAGCATAATAACAAAATGTTTCAATGCGTTTCCTGAACCAAAAACCTTATTTCCTTTTTGTGTGTAAATAAAATTCGTATAGATCTTGACTATTTAACAGTAATTATTTAGTTAAATATGGCCAGATGAATGTCATTCAGTTACTTAAAACAAGTTTTAGTCTTCAAAATGGAATACCTGACAATTTCAGCAAGCTGGTAATCTCCAGAGAACATGCCACCAGCAAGAGCGACTGGGTCAAGAGGGATGATGATGTCCTCAGGCGTCTAACCAAAAAAAAAAAAAAAACTGCTTTTAAAAGTCAACCATTCACTCATTGACTGACTGGTCTGTAAGTAAATATGTGCCACTAGGATACCAATGTTGGAGACACATATTTACTTCCATAGAGTGGGTTCAACAAATCTTAGCTTATTTGTGCATCTCCCACTTTTCACCACCAGGGGGCAGCATGATTCAAATGTGAAATTGAGTCACTAAAGGGATTTGAATGAGGGAACACAATACCACAATTTCAATGTCGACAGAGGCATCGACTTGGTTCTGATCGTTTCTTTCCACAGGCTCCATCTGAGGCGTCAAGGCAAACAGCCTGTAATAAACTGACATGGAGAGAAGAAAGTCCTTTTTACTTCTCCAGACCCTTTACATTTCAAGTCATGTCCAATACTTGATCAAATATGTTAAAGACATTTTCACAGCAGGCAATAAAAATGATCATTTCTAAATATTTCTGGTTTTACTTTGTAATTTGTAAAATAAAACAAGGACCTTTGGGCTATCATTGTGAGCCATTTTGTTTTTGTTTCCTTTCTTTTATTTCATTCAATGATGATTGAATTGATTGATTGGTTTTCAGTTTGAATTTCTGATGCTGTTTCCATTCTTGCTTTATTAGCAGGGAGGGAGAAAAAAAACCTATCTGCAGAGATATAATTTTTTATGTATCTCACCATTCAAAACTATTTTAGGCCTTTAGATGCTATAAACATCTTTCTAGAAACAATTGAAATGTTTTATTTTTATGTTGGAATTAAGATTGCTATTAAAAGTCTTATTCAAATGTAGGACCATTTGGATAATGATCATCCAAAGTAAAAAAACACAACTGTTTTTAATCTGCTTTCATTGTAATTTATTTATATTATTTTAAATATTCAACATTTAATGAGTCCAAAGTTGTAAAGCTTAATTTTAATACCCAAAGCATATCGGAAATTTGCTCCTGTTTTGCTTTGCACTCACCTTTGCTGTTGGGCGTATAGAGCGTCTTGTCCGTCTGTATGAAGATGTACCCAGACTGGAAGGACACCAGGACAACCTTTTCCAACAATCGGCCCTCAAACTGAGCTTGCACGTAAACATATTGTTTTGCGGTGGGATCCTTTCTGAATTCTCCTACTGGCATCTGAAATCAGAATCAAAAGACAGATGCTTTGCTTCAGGACCTGCAACAGAAGCCTTTTATGAAAAGCCTACTATTGCGTCAAGGGATGTTAGCACCCATTTAAGTATTTTACTCACAGTCACTTTTCCCAAACCCTGGTAGTTATTCGCCTTGTTGAGGGTCACGGATGTCCCAGTCAGCTTCTTGTTTTTCTCCGGATGGTTCATCACGTTGATGCTGACGACCATGTCCCCTCCAGTGCAGTCCTGACATTCCACAAAGATGCTTTCTGTTGTTCCCACTCGCATCAGGTTGGGGGCGGACATCACTTTGCTGCAGAAAGATCAAATTGTACATTGTTTATTTTGAAAGATACAATCTCTGGTTAGCACTCATGCGAAACAATAATTTTCGCTAAATGTGCTGCAGGCAGCAAAACATGTATTGGACAACTGAGACTTCTAGCTGAACCCTTTCTAAGTTGCCTTAAATGTAGAGTGCAAAATGGAATAATAAACAAAAAAATAAAATAAAAAGTAGATTGCATGTACCCTTTGTATGCAACATTGTAAAGTATAATATTGGACTTTCAGGGAAATTCTTGTGTTTTGGCAGAAAAGGACTGAATGAAAAAATGCTTCCATATTTTTGCTCCACTTACACTGAAACAGCAGAAACCTGCTTCAAGGCCTTTTAAATTGCAAATTGCTGAGAGTTTTTTGGTTACCGTTTTGTGCAATCTTTTCAGATTTGTTTGTCCAGGAGGGGACTTTTGATCTGCACGCTGGACTTCATACTTAATGAATGAGCCATTAATTGTCTTGATTAAGATCCAGCAGAGGATCAATGAAGCTTATGATGGCGACGATCGACTCTGTTTGCCGTGTCTGGAGCAATTTGAGGCCACGCAAACACTGCACAAAATTGTGTTTGTGTGGCAGCAACACAAGTGGTGCCACACACAGGGCAGCTGTCTGGCACCACTTAGGAAGCTTAATGGACAGCAGTTCATTATTAGAAAACTGAACTAACAGTAAACATTTAGCAAGCTATAAACTTCCAAAATATTCACACAAGAAATAAGGAATTAAGTGAAAATATTTGACAAAGTATACTAACTGTTTTCAGCAACCTTCAAATCTTCAAGAAAACAAAAAAGCGCATAACTGAGCGTTATTTATGTATCTATTTTTTTTAATGAATTTTTGTTAAACACTCAGGTGTACTTACAAGTTAGCGCCATCAGCCAGGGAGGCAAAGGCCAGAGAGGCCAGCAGCAGCAGAAGAGCTCTCCTCATCCTCCAGTCCGGTTCTGATCTGCTGCCAGGGTAGACCGAGCCTCGGCTGAGCGCTCCTTATATCCTCTGAGCTCCGGTGTTGGGGATCCCCTCCCACATTTACCCCCATCACCTTCCCATCTGTCCAACTCTTGCCTGCACATAAACAAACAGATGAAACACACAGATTCCCAGCAGCAGTTGAGAAATTGTTCAGTTCTGAAAAAAATTTATCTCTACAAGTAAATAGTGAAAAAGAAATCAATAAAGACTTTGCGTGTCCCACTAACTTCTGAATGCGAGTAAATTGCAAAATCACGGGAACAAATGCTTGCAATAAAGTTGTGATTTTTTTTTTTCATTAAAGTACCTATTATTAATGTGCTGTTTTTATTTTCCTTAAAATCTCTTTTAGCTTTCGATTCTTTTCCTGCCACCGGTGGTCAATCAATAAACACATGTAGGTTTAAAGACACAAAACAAGCAAAAACACACAAAAAACTGGTGTTGCAAAAACTTTGTTATGCAATTTCTAGGTAAATTATTGGTGGGACTTTTTGGAGTTACAAAGGGCGCATTTTCAGCAGTGAAAGAAAAACATATTCTTGAACAAATAATAAAAAAGAAAGTAAGATGAAGATAGCATGTTATAAAACGTACAGCGTCGTTATAAGTATTCATTGTATAATTGTTAAAAAAAACATAGTTATCAGAAAAAATGTCATTATCACTAACATAACTACTAACTAATCTGTACATAACTAATCTGTTTAATGTGTCAAATGAAAAATGAATTAACTTTCAGTTTGCAGAGCTGGTTGTGACATGACTGAAAACCTGTGACTAAGGTTTTACAAAGAATTGACTCTGGAACGCTAAACACAACCTCACATCAAATTTATAAAATTCATATTTGTAAAAGATTTTTATAAAACCATTCATCAGCACCTTTAGACTTCAAAACTCTACTCACTGACTTGTGTTGGTCTGTTAAATATGATTTTAAGATAATAATTTGATGTTACAGGTGAAACAGTTTAGGGGCTATGAATAATTTGGCAGCACGTTTCTTTTGTTAGCTTCATTGCAGAAATTGTTGAATCTATTTTTCTCTTGCCAGTTTAAAAAAACAAAAATGTATTATTGTTAAATATTTTCACAAGATTGTAGATTTTGTTCACTTCTTTGCAAAACTGTTGATTCACTTATGTTTCTTAACTAATTTGTTGATTTTATTTTGGGCGTTATTAAAAGTATTTAAGAAATATCTTCTTTCTGTTCCATACTGTGTTGATGTGGATAAACTTTCTCTAACCTGCAAGCCTGGGCTCCGGGCTGAGGGTTTGCTTTTCCTTAATTTCTTACTCTACACTTATCAGTCAGGTGAGTTCAGGTCTTCAGTAATTATCTGAAAACCTTCACATTTATGGCTTCGTAAATATACTTTCTCTTTCATGTTAACGTTGTAAATCAGAGTAATCGCCGCCCAGAATTGCCAGCAATTGTGTGCGGTAACTTCAAAATTTCAGCTATCTCAGATTGAGGTAACCGTGACTGCTGTCTAGCTCAAGATGGCGCCTTTTGTCCCTGAGGGAGCCAACAGTGGGCTTTGTAATGAAATGTGTAACATGGCAAAAAAATTAAAAAGAAGAAAGAAACATAGAATGAAGAAAAGAAAGAAAGAAAGAAAGCAAGCAAGAAAGAAAGGAAGACAGAAGGAAGTTGTCACATGAGCATCATTTTTTCAACAATAATGTGAGGATTGTCTTCTCATTTTTTCTCTCCTTCAATAGTTTTTGTTTTGTTTCTTAGCTGGGAAGCTTTTTGTTAGCCCTTGTTCTGCATGTTTTCCAGGGCATATGAGGACTCTCTTGTTAAAAAACACATTACTACAGTTATGCGCACAGGTTTGTTTGAGCAGCGGGGAAGGCATGTCAGGAGGCAAACAAGGCGTTGTGAACTCAGGGACTTTTGCCTCTAATTATTAAACCCGGCTCCTCGCAAAAAGCAGGGTGACTGGTGGCTTGAGCACTTCTCAAATACAGACACGCCTCAATAAATTAGGATATTTATTAAACTTTTATTTACTTTAAAATAGTAATACAATTTTACAAAGAAAACTATTTTAATATGTAGATACACTGGAAACAAATGTATTCTGTTATTTTGTTAAAGCATTTGTTTCTTAGTAATTAGTTGGCTCATTGAGAAAATTGGACTAAAACCATAGAAACTGTTGAGAATTGTGATCTTATATGACCATTTTTTTTCCTACACAATTGAGGGGGGACGCCTTGTTTGTCTTGGCACTCTCCACGAGGAGGGCAAGCCATAAAATATCTTCCCAAAGCAGATGGTTGAAAGCAGATTGCATGTTCATCTAAAGCAGGGGTGTCAAACTCCAGTCCTCGAGGGCCGCAGTCCTGCAACTTTTAGATGTGCCTCTGCTGCACCACCTGAATAGAATAATTAGGTCATTAGCAAGACTGGGAGAACTGATCTACACAAGGAGGAAGTAATTAAGCCATTTCATTCCAGTGGTTTGTACCTGTGGCACATCTAAAAACTGTAGGTCTGCGGCCCACGAGGACTGGAGTTTGACACCCCTGATCTAAAGTCTAAGTGAAAGGAAAACAAGTGAGGTAGAAAAGAGTGCGAAAGTAACAGGGAAAACTACAGCTCTGAAATGAAGACCATTCAAGTGTTTAGTGGAGATTCACAAGGTGTGAACTTGGATGGATTCAGTGCTCCACACACAAACACACACACACACGCACCCCCATATATCCAGGACATGAGCTACAGCTTCCATGTTCCTCACAAAATCAGAAGCTGAATGACATTAAAAAACATGTAATATGCATCATAAATACTGAATACAACAACTTGTATTTACAACAAGTAGCAATACGACTTGTTATAAATACACAAAAAGTGTTAATGTCTGTCTGGTTTTGGTTTATAGACAACATGTACTCAATGTACTGCAGCTTAGCAAATGTAAAACAAAAAAAAATGTTCTTAATGATTTTACCTTTCAAACTTTTTCATGCCACACTAAACAAATGTCACCAAATATATTAAAAGCATGGAGGGCCTGATTCCATAATGATAAAACAATCAATTAGGACAATTTGCAGTTCTCTGCAATATGTATATGGGATTCAGTGAAACTGTGATGGTGAATAATTGGCAATAGTGCATCTCTAACAGAATCCAAACTGATTGATGACTGAAGTTATTATTTTTGGACCTAAAGAGGAACGATCTAGAGTTATAGATCTAGAGTCAATGCACAACTTCAGTTATTACAACTGAAAACCAGCGATCAGCCCGAAACCTGGGAGTAGTGATGGACTCTGACCTGAACCTCCAGAGCCACATAAAGACAGTCACAAAGTCGGCCTTCTATCACCTGAAGAACATTTCCAGGATTAAAGGACTAATGTCTCAGCCAGATCTAGAGAAACTCATCCATGCGTTCATCTTCAGTCGTATTGATTATTGCAACAGCGTTTTCACAGGTCTGTCCAACAAATCAATCAAACAGCTGCAGCTGATCCAGAATGCTGCTGCTCGCGTTCTCACTAAAACCAGGAAGATAGAGCACATAACACCAGTTTTAAAGTCCCTACACTGGCTCCCTGTAGCTCAAAGAATAGACTTTAAAATACTGTTGTTAGTTTACAAATCACTGAACGGCTTAGCACCACAATACATTAAAGACCTGCTGTTGTTGTATCAACCTTCCAGACCTCTCAGGTCTTCCGGTTCTGGTTCTGCTCTGCATCCCCAGAACCAAATGAGGAGAAGCAGCTTTCAGCATCTATGCACCACAAATTTGGAACAAACTTCCAGAAAACTGTAAAACAGTTGAAACACTTTAAATCTCGACTAAAAACCCACCTGTTTAGAATTGTATTTGAAATGTAATCAATTACAAATTTATTGATGGAACTTGACTTATTGATTGATTCTATCTTGCATTGTGTTTCTGTGTTTGTAATGATGTAAAGCACTTTGAAATGCCTTGCTGCTGAAATGTGCTATACAAATAAAATTTGATTGATTGATTGATTGAAGATTTTGGGAGCCATGTTATCTTCCAGATTTGCTCCACTTTGTTTCATCCAGTCCAAAGTCAGTGTAGAGGCCTAACAGGCAACTCTAGAGCACCTCATGCTTCCCATAATGACTAACTTTATAGCTGATTTTATTTTCGACATGGCAGCTGCCCACCATGTCAAATTACCACCGTTTGGTTAAAGACTGCCGTGTTACTGGGGATGCGTCGGCCAACAAACTCTCAAAACCTACACGTCATAGAGATGCTAAGGGTATTGTCAAGAGAAAGACAAAACAAAAAAACTATGCCGAAGTCATTTAGTGGGGTGACATTTCTGTATTTAAAAAAATGAACTGAATGAAATGCTTGCGATTATAAAGAGCTGTTTTATTCAAAATTTATTCAATAAATAAATACTGTATCAACAAATTAATAATAAATATTCCATGAAATAAATAGAGTTGTTTTGTTTTCTCCTATCACGGAATAAAGTAAAAATGTTTTTCAAGAACATTTTTCCTTGATTCTTTTTTTTAAATTTATTTCAGTATTTGTTTAATTAGTCATGTCTTTATTTCATTATATTAAAAATCCATTTTGTTTAATTTTGAGTACAATTTATTGAATGTCCTTAATAATTCAAAACAGCATTTATTTATTCAATTTTGAATGAAACGGGTTTCCATATGGAATACTTCACTAAATATGTAGCTAATTTATTGACATGATAGTGAAATAAATGACTACTCAAATAATATTTTGAGGGTTGCGTAAAAAAAAAAAACAAATTCACAAAAACGAGAAGGGAAAAAAACGTACAAACCCAAGATTAAAAAAAAGGCAAACCGACTCTGATTGGCTGGGAGGGGGGGACACGTGATCGAGCTAATTTACATCCGGCAGACAGGTGAAGGAGAAACCAGTATCGCTTCCACACCTGGCTAATGGACAATGAGTCCTGTCGGTCTTGCGGACCTTCTCGCTGTAAACCGGGAGTCTCCACTGCGGCTGCGGTCTCACCTGGACTCCCTCGCTAAGCCCGCAGGTAACTGCCGTCACGTTGCAGCTAAACCTGGCGTTTGATAGAGGAACGTCGTGGTGTCTGTGTCCGTGAGCGGTTTCACGTGTCATCAGCAGCAGTCTCACCTGCGCAGGAAACAGCAGGTAGCCAGACAGGTGGAGCAGGATCCGCGGCATTCCTCCCACCCTCGGCGGAGACACGCGTCCTGCCCGTGGGGGTTTAAAACTTTTGCAGGAGGGTCATTAATTTTACGAGAGGAACTTTGAGAGAGAGAGAGAGAGAATACAGCACATCTACTTCTGTTTTCTGTTGAAACAAACAGGTGCTTTATGAAAGCGACTTATTGTATCTCCTGCTTGTCACGACATTAGTGGTGAGTGTTGACTTTTTCTTATCCGCGCAAACCTGCTGGCATCATTAATACAGTTGAGTGGTGTGATATCCTTCCGCTGCTTCAAGGAATTAAGTCTTCGTTTTGTTTTGTCTTCTGTCAGTGATGTGAACGGTGCTGGTTTTTAGCTAATATCTTAGCTAAAAACAGATTTTTTCCCCGAGCGTTTTAAAGTTAGCCTGATTAATCTGTGGACAACGTGCTGAAGCATGGTATGATTGTTGATGGATTTTATAGAAGGTTCAGATTCAGAATGCCTAAAACAGTCTTTTTGTAGAAGCTGATTTGGTAAATGGCAATCTTGGTGAAATGCATTTTGTAGCAGCTCCCCAGCAGTTGAATTTCTTCAGCCAGTCTCGACGGGTGAATTTAGCGTTTTTATTTTTTCTTTGGGTGATTCGTCACCACAGTCACCACAGTCACCGTGAAAACTAAAACATATACAAATATTAAAATACAAACATAAACTTACAATACAATCAACAAAACAAAACGTACCTCGCTGCTTTCACTGGGGAACACTTGATTTCTGCATGCTACTCAGCTTGACAGTTCAAGTCGTTGATTGGCATGAGATACTACCAGCTTTTAAAGGGCCCGCCCTCATTAATTACGGCAGCCCAAGAGGTACAACAAAAAAAAACCCCAAAACATTACAAAGTGTAAATACCATTAAATCAAACAAAAAAAAACAAACAAAAATACTAATCAAAACAGACAAACATCCATAAACAATCTCTCATACTTAATTTAGAAAACTCTTAATTTATTTTAAATAGTGTATCCGTTACACTCCCACCAATAATGCATGAACTGTTACCAAAAAATCATGCATTATTTCAAAATTTCCCTTAAACCATGCAGATTGTTTAAAAACATGCTTGTCTGTGTACATTCAGTTTACAAGTCACTTTCCAATAACACCACCAATTTTTGCACTGGTCTTTCTATCACTGAACTCTTAGAGATAAAATCCTTTCCTGATCTTTGTTCTCCTGTTCTCAACTTCACTTTTCGAACTAAGCCGTCACTATCAACCATTGTTTCCACAACACGACCCAACTGCCACCTATTTCTTGGGAGAAAATCTTCTTTAACAATTACAACATCATTTACCTTTAGATTGCGCCGAATTACATGCCATTTTTGTCTAATGGAAATATTCTGGAGGTATTCTCTCTTCCACCGACTCCAAAACTGTTCAACCAAAAACTGCACACGGCGCCAACGTTTTGAGGAATAGATATCCTCCCTCACAAATTTTCCTGCAGGAGGCAGAGCAGAATCAGACTTCATTTGAAGCAAATGATTAGGAGTTAAAGGTTCAAGAGAACCAGGGTCATTTATTCCTTTTAGTGTTAAAGGACGACTATTAATTATGGCCATGGCTTCATAAAAGAAAGTTCTTAATGAAGCATCATCAAGTTTTCCCAGGCTTTGAGAAAGAGTAAAGGCTAACACACTTCGAATGGTGCGTATCTGACGCTCCCAAACACCACCAGCATGACTTGCTGATGGAGCATTAAAGATGAACTCACATTGGTTCTCTGCTAGAAAAGACTCCAGATGTTTAGGATCACATTGTTTCAACTCATTTTGGGCTCCTACAAAATTTCTTCCTTGATCGCAATGTATCTGGCGAACAACTCCCCTCAAACTAATGAAACAACGCAGGCCATTAATAAAAGAATCTGTGGACAAATCATCCAACATTTCAATGTGAACAGCTCTCGAATAAAGGCAGGTGAACACCAATCCATACCTTTTGTGTTCCTTACGATTTCTTTTAACAACAAAAGGACCAAAACAGTCCATTCCACAATAAGTAAATGGTGCAGATGCTTCCAAGCGTTCCTTTGGAAGCTCAGCCATGAGCTGTTCTTCCAGTGGTCGTCTGAGCTTCCTGCACTGCATACATTTATGAATCATCTGAGCCACCAACCTGCTGCAGCCAATTATCCAAAACCCATTTATCCTGAGCTGCATTTGGGTTTGACCTCTGCCTTGATGACCTACCTGAATGTGACAGTAGGCAAAATAAGATCAGTGATATGGCTGTTTTTTGGTAAAATCAGTGGATATCTAAAATCTTCACTAAGAGATGAATGTTTTAATCGCCCACCAACCCGTAGTAGACCATCTTCTACAAATGGATTTAAATGGAACAGAGGGCTAGAATGTGGAAGGATCTCTCCTCGTTTTAGCAACTTCATCTCTGAGCCAAAGGCCTGTTCTTGAACAAGTTTCACCACTGATTTAACAGAATCCTCACGTTCTTTAACACTCACCACGTTTGAACATTTGTTCTGGCATCCAAGTCTTTTAATTCTAGCTACTACTTTAATCAATGTTGACCAAGATGAAAACCCAGTGAAACGTTCAAGAAAATCAGCGGCATCATTTGCTGTTGTCACAAATGTCTGAACAGCTTTAACCTCTGGATCACCAACTAACAGATCAGGGTAAGATTTAAATTCCCTGTTCATCTCTCTTTCCCACAAAAACTTAGGACCTGTTAGCCAATTTGTAGTTAAAATCTCAGAGGTACATAACCCTCTTGATGCATGATCTGCCGGATTTTCAGTTGTGTCAACATGATTCCATTGATTTGGATTTGTGTTCGCTCTAATTATCTGGACCCGATTTGCCACAAATACATGAAACCGTCGTGCTTCATTATTAATATATGACAACACTACTTGTGAATCTGTCCAGAAAAACTCTGTGTCTATCTTCATATCAAGTTCTGATTTTAACAGAACGCTCAACCTAGTAGCAACCACTGCAGCTGTAAGCTCGAGACGAGGAATGGTTGTAATTTTCAAAGGAGCTACTCTGGCTTTAGCCATGATTAAAACACAATGAATTTCACCTTTGTCATTCTCAAATCTGAGGTAAGAGCATGCACCATATGCTAGGCTGCTAGCATCTGAGAAGTGATGTAGTTCTGTTTTAACAATTTTTCCAAATCCTTGGGGATGATAACATCTTTGTATCATTAACCCTTTCACATCCTGAAGGCTAAACTTCCACTTCTCCCACCGTACAAGTAAGTCTTCAGGCAGAGGGTCATCCCATCCAATACTTCTGCGGCACAGATCTTGTAAAATACATTTCCCATTCATAATGAATGGTGAAATAAATCCCAGCGGATCATATAGAGATGCTATTACTGACAAAATACCACGGCGTGTATCAGGTTTGTCCCTCAGATCAATGTGAAAGCCCAAACAGTCACCTTTGACATGCCATCGCATACCTAAAGTATGTTCAGCATGTGTTAAATCAGGCTTGAAATCAGCAGAAACCACACTTGTGGCTCTCTCAGATGGATTCACACAGTCTAGAACTTCAGACCTATTGGAATTAAATTTGTGGAGTCTCAAACCACCTTCTTTGCACAGTTTCTGCGCTTCAGTTATTAGTGTGGTGGCATCATTAGTTGTAGGGACACTTATTAACCCATCATCAACATAAAAATTATTCTCCACAAATGCTGCTGCAGCTGGAAACTTTGATCTCTGCTGTTGTGCCAAATATTTCAGACCAAAATTAGCACAGCCTGGAGAGGAGGCAGCACCAAAAAGGTGGACTTTCATCTGAAATTCTTCAGGCTCACTCTCCAAATCTCCTTGCTCCCACCATAGAAACCTGAGGTAACAACGATGCTTTGATGAAACATAAAACTGGTGGAACATCCTTTCAATGTCACAAATAATAGCAACAGCTTCTTTTCTGAAACGCAGAAGGATTCCAATTAAAGAGTTAATCAAATCTGGACCAGTCAACAAAGTGTCATTCAAAGAGGTACCACGAAATTTAGCTGAGCAGTCAAACACTACTCTTAACTTATCTGGTTTCTTTGAATGATACACCCCATGATGAGGTAAGTACCACACACAACCATCATTGATGTTTGTCTCAGGAGCTAGTTCAGCATCACCACAGCTAATGATTGACTCCATAAATGTTTTATAATGATTGTTGAACTGATCATTTCTTTTTAACTTCCTCTTTAGATGTTGTAAACGAACAATAGCCAGCCTCTTATTATTTGGCAACACAGGAAGGCAGGGTGTTTTAAATGGAAGGGGCATCTCCAAATGTCCATCGTCTTTCTGTGTAATATTTTCACTCAGAAGTTGTATAAACCGAATGTCATCTTGGGAAACACATTTTCCTTCTGGACCCTTTTCATTGAAATCCAACTCCAAAACTCTTAAAACATCAGAAGCCAATGGAGCGGGCATTTCTTTCACCATCACTCTATGTACAAATCTTTGGTTGCCTTGCCGATCTAAATGTGGATTGGCTGCCCCGATAATACTCCAACCAAGAGTAGTCCTCTGAGCAAAAGGTTCATTTTCCCCACCAACAACAACTTCCAAGGGAGCCAAAGCAGAAGGACAGTCAAAACCAATGAGTAAACCTACTTCACAGTCTTGTAAAGCAGGCATTTTGCCAGCCAGATGTTTAAGGTGAGGCCACTGTAATGCTGTACTTCTACTTGGTATGCAAGATGTATCAACAGGAATGAAGTGACGCGTGTATGCTTGCGGCAACCGTATGTAATTATCAGAGAAAAAACTCCGAACTTGCAAGTCATACACATTTTGACTAGAAACAGGTGTATCAACAGAAACCATGGTACTAAGTTTTAGCTGTACTGGTTTGGTTTCAACAGTCAAGTTTTTCACAAGATCTTCTAAAACAAAGGAGGAGTCACTCTGAGTATCAAGGAGTGCATAAGTAAGTATTTCTTTCCCAGGATCCTTCACAGAGGACAGAAAAACTGGAATAATACTTGATGTGGCAGAAATGTTTCGGGTGAGTGCATGAGATAAAACACTGTGAGAAACCTGAGGTGTTTCTTCTGGAGGGATTGAACACTGCTGACCAACATCCTGACATCTCACTCTGTCCTTGTGTAAACAAGTAGGATGATGTCGTCTACACTCTCCACAAACATGCCGCGTTTTACAATCTTTCAATAAATGGCCTTTCCTTAAACATCCAAAACAAAGATGGTTCTGATATATAAATGATCTTTTGTCTTCCACTGATTTAACTGCAAATTTGGGACATTTAGCAACACTGTGTGATATGTCTGTACAAACCAAGCAAGGCAGTTTAGATTTCAGAACATGACCAGTTTCTTGTTTCTTGAACTCCGTACTGGTATTAAAAGCCTTAGCTTTCCTGGAAAGATCATTTGAAGAAGTTTTAGACTTTAACAAAAATGGAGAAGCAATAGGATTACATGCTATACGTGCTTCCTTTTGTATAAATCTAGAAAAACATTCAAAAGATGGATATTCTCCACATGCATCAAGCACTTCAACAACAACTCTACTCCATTTACGTACAACCCAGTCTGGTAATTTCTTCAACATCTTATGATTTTCTTCACAATCATTTAAGATGGACAGTCCTTTTACTTGAGGCATAGCCTCTTCACAACTTTTCAAAAAGTCAGCAAAATTTCTGAGAGATAATGGATCATTTGGTGCAATCTTTGGCCATGACATAAGTTTATCTCTAAATGCTTTCTGAATTACAAATGGGTTTCCATATCTGTCCTGTAGAACTGACCAAGCACCCTCATATGCGTCCTCAGAGCTTCTGTTAAAGAAACCTTCCACAGCCTTTCGGGCTTCTCCAGAGAGATAACTTTTCAAATACAACATTTTTTCTCCAACAGAGATGGATTTTGAATCAATTAAAGTTGTAAATGATATCTTAAAGTCCACAAATTTCAATGGGTCACCTGAGAATATGGCAGGTTCAGGAACAGGAAGGCGACTTAAACTCAATGAGCTCGTTAAGGCTTCAGCCAAGTTTACTGCAGGAATCTCAGAGCAAGCTTGAGGTGGTAGAATTGATGCAGCCCTTGCAGCTGACTTTCTTGGATGTTTTAAAATTTGCACTGATTTAACCTCAGGCTTAAAATCAAGATTTTCCCCTTCTACCCCATCTTCAAGTCTGCTATAAACATCAAGCCGAGCTGCGGCCATTTTAACTTCCATATCCGTTTGCATTACCTTTAACTTGCTCTTCTCCTCATCAAGCTGCTGTAGCACTTCAGCTTCCTTCTGCTTCATTTCTGCCATAATCTGGGACTCATGACACTTCCAGTCACATTCAAGCTTACTGACTCTCGCATGTTGAGCTTCAATCTCCAACATGGATTTAACTTGTACCTTTTTAGCCGCAAGATCAGCTTCTGCTATTACACGCCCTTGAGAAACTTTGGAGCTGGTAATTGATGAACCACATGTAGATGAAGAACATTCAGTAGAGCTTTCTCCAAAAACAGACTGATATTCGTCTCTATTTAAGACTTCTCGCACCCTTTCCTTTTCAACTTCTTGATTAAATTTTTCTTCAACAATACCCCCTTCTAAACGTTTACACACAAGATCATAAATCTCATTTGTTAGTATAGTACAGGCATCTAGTTTCTGCACAATATCTGGAGTATTTAAAGAATTACGTTGAAGAAACTCATAATTCTGTTTCACTTTATCAAGACTGTTTTGGATCTGCTGATTTATTTCATCCAGATTTTCCTGAGAGCAAAAACCCTTTAATTTCTTCCTGGCTTCTCTGGCGATTTGTTTCCAGGATGCATAAGATTTAAGAAATGCTTTTATCTGTTTTGTAGACTCTGCTTCTCTGTACTGCTCTCCCTTTTCAGTTAACTTTCTTGTGCGAGGACCTGAAACCAACTCTTGTCCTTTTGGCTTTTCTTCAGTGCACACATCTTCAGCAGAAAGTCCTTTTTCACGTGGCAGTGACATCTTACCTCTAAAACCTTACAGTGAAATTAAACCCACAAAACTTAACATTTAGTTACAAAAACACCATTCTAATATTTTCCCTTTTTTTTTTTTAATTACATACCTTATAAGTAATTTGGCATATAATTTGACCAAACATAGTCCTTGAACTCATTTAATTTCATACATATTCAGGTGACGTCATGTCCAAGTTATTTCCGCGTTGTTTGATCAGTCAATTTCTCACCGCGCCAGTGGTCATCTGTCAGATTCAGTTTCTGATGCTAACTTGGATCCTCCACGAAGACAGCTCCTCATGGTGGCGTTGACTCCGACGCAGCGCCAAACCTCGGCCGATGTCCGATCCAAACGTCTCACCGTCAAATGAAAAGGCGACACACGGAAGCCTCGAGTTTTCACTGTAGCAGCTCCCCAGCAGTTGAATTTCTTCAGCCAGTCTCGACGGGTGAATTTAGCGTTTTTATTTTTTCTTTGGGTGATTCGTCACCACAGTCACCACAGTCACCGTGAAAACTAAAACATATACAAATATTAAAATACAAACATAAACTTACAATACAATCAACAAAACAAAACGTACCTCGCTGCTTTCACTGGGGAACACTTGATTTCTGCATGCTACTCAGCTTGACAGTTCAAGTCGTTGATTGGCATGAGATACTACCAGCTTTTAAAGGGCCCGCCCTCATTAATTACGGCAGCCCAAGAGGTACAACAAAAAAAACCCCCAAAACATTACAAAGTGTAAATACCATTAAATCAAACAAAAAAAAAACAAACAAAAATACTAATCAAAACAGACAAACATCCATAAACAATCTCTCATACTTAATTTAGAAAACTCTTAATTTATTTTAAATAGTGTATCCGTTACACATTTTATATGAAAATATTTCAACTGTTAAAAGTTATAGTGCAAATGTTAAAAGGACAAATGTCAAGATATTATGAGGGCCTAAATGCACAACTTTCTGTATACAAGTATCCTGCATTTAACGTTGTGCCACACCTTTTGGCACCTTTGGTTAAGTTTTGTGAAACGCTTTAAATGAGTTGTTTCTTCCTCTTTCGCTTAATTCATCATCAGCACTGATGCGTTAAGGAAAATTCAATCTTTACGGTTAGTTATTTTTTTTCAATATATGCGTGAGAGGCAGTGTAACTGGTAGTATTAAGAGAATCACTGGTATGACAATTAACCAAAATATTACCAAATAAGACGATATC
This sequence comes from Xiphophorus hellerii, assembly GCF_003331165.1. Taxonomy (NCBI): domain Eukaryota; kingdom Metazoa; phylum Chordata; class Actinopteri; order Cyprinodontiformes; family Poeciliidae; genus Xiphophorus; species Xiphophorus hellerii. The sequence continues at coordinate 23,311,446 of NC_045676.1, read as the reverse complement.
CTATGAAATTTTGCTCCCAATCCATCCTTTGCAATTGGAATTTTGCACACGCTGACAATATAATTGAGTCCATTACACTTCCCACTACAGCAATGCAGCTGCAGTGGGAATCAATACTCGTGGAGAGTGGTGAAAATTTCTTTACTTTATTCCGGAAAGGCAGCAAATCCGAATTGGAACAGATTTATAAGAGCTTGGCAGTTATTTAGTATTTTATATTTACTTATCATAGCGAAAGACTTCCTCAGTTTTCTTTGTCTGTGGTTTATCTTCTCACAAATGTCTCTTAGTTCTGTCTTTCTGCTTCTTCTTCTGCTGGCTGTTTATATTTGAGTCTCTGCTTCTGTTTTTGGTGGTAATACTGACCTAAAGACAACAGCCAATACAAACACATTAATGTGCAAAACACACTTTCTGTAGGCATTTTTCTTCAATGGAAAACTCAACATTATGTGCGTTTTATGCTTTTAAGTACCTGTATTTGTTTATTTTTATTTTATTTTTAGTTTATGAGCACTCATTCTTTTCTAATGTGTTTTTCTAATCGGTTTCAAATTGAATGATTGATTTTTGGACTTTATTATATCCCTCTTGTTTTCCCCCTCTTCCCTCTTCTGGTTTTCTGACTGTCACGTTTCTTAAACAACTGAACAGTCCAGCGGTCTCGGCGTTTGTTGAATGGTTGCACTGTGACTGGTCATCTGTTAAGTCAAATTGCCATAACTTTAGTCTGAGTCACTAAGTACACTTGGTATCTTGAGCGATTTAGATCTTCTTCCATGCTCACACTTCCTCTTAAGTGGTGTTTTTGTCCTTTTGCATCTTATCAGATTTGCGTTTTGAAAATTGCAATGTTAAGCAGCTTTGCCTTTTTTGTGTCCATTTCCCTTAATTAGCTACTTAACATATTCAATCTTAAAGTTTCTAAAATATCTTTGAATATTTTAACCCTAACATAAACAAGTAGATGATACACACTTTGATAAATGTATTCTTTCATTGACTTATTTTTCCATTCAGTAGACTCAGTTTTCTTGTTGTTGGGGAAAAGATCGGGTCACTTTTCTATCCTCTAGTTTACTGGAACTAATGTAATATCAGAAACTTGGCCTGGTTGTATTTAAAGAAACTGGGACGCTTGAGGAAAGAAGGGAAAAAAAGACAAAACATGCAGTCCTACTTAAACTCTTGGTACCCTTTAGTTACAACTCACTAAACCATTGTTCATCTTTTCTAGCTGAACTTTCTTTACTAAACGTGTTCATTACGGTGAACCTTTCTTTCCCCAACAAACTATTTGCATTAATCTTCTGTATTTCTGTACCTTTAGGTGCTCCACTGGTACACCGTCTACTTGGTCCAGATGTAAGATTAAAGGCAGCACAGGCCTCATAAACACTTCGTATTCTCCATTAAGGTGAGATGAATCTGTTTTTGTCCCATTTGATCTAATCCTGCATAGGAAATCTGTTGGAAAAATTGCTCAATGAAAGACCAGACTTGACTGCGTCCACCAAACAGTCATCGGTTATTTATCATCAGGAATGTAGCCTTGTGTGGTGACAAGTTAAACATTATTGTATGCTCATGTAAACTGCAGAAGTATCTGATAAATTGCTCTTTCGGTATTATTCAGAGAAGTAAGGCGGTTCCTCCCTGAAACTATGTACAACTCGGTTAATGATCAGGATGAAGGTAGAGTTTTATTTTATTTACAAAAATCACAAGCTGCATCTTCTTACTTTTTTAATCCTGAGATTTATCTTCTGACTTCACTTAAAGTTCTTCTCTACATGTTTTCCCTGCCGGTTTTACCGAGTGTTGCAACAAAATATTTGGTTTTGGATTTAGTGAAGGGTGTGTGTGTGTGTTTATTTTTAAGGAACTGGTTAATGTGCATACATACCAGCAGGTCCCTTTTGAAGCTCTGGCATTTTTGACCTACTGGTTTACCACCTTCTAAACCTGTGGCTTAACTGGTGCAAAGATGGATTCTTATGATTCTTGCTACATCAATCAACATTGGCTTCCATATATGAAACTCTTCCACATATGATACTGAAAACGTTGCACTGACTAGTGAAAAGCTGTCATACAAAGTAGTGAGAACTGTTTATACACAATAGAGAAGTCTTCATAACGTCATGGTGGATACAAGTGGACCCATGGCAAACTGTTTTTCTTAACCAAAAAGTTGAGTATTTAATGCCCTAAAGTCCAAACTGGCGAGACGCCTAAATGACCAGCACCTGTGTGTTTCTACAGTAAAATTAAGGGCAACATAAACACCTGTACAGGCTCAAAAATGCTGAGTAGAGGATTGATTGCTGCTTGTTCTGTTTACCTCAGAGTGCTTCCACACATAAAACAAGGAATTGTGAAATTGAACACCGTTTTTAAATTAGAAGGTCCTCTCTTGTTTTGCCTGCACGACTACTTGACCTTGGTGTGATTTCTCTTCCCAGGTGTTGCGCGACGCAGTTGTCGATCCTACCTGCAATGTCGGCGTCTGTTTTCAGCTTGTTCTCCCTGCTCACGTTAGTCCTGCTGCTCCTGCTGTGCGTCATACGGAAGAAAAGAAGGATGGAGGGGAAGTATAGACCCAGCGCAGAGGAGAAGAAACAATCGCGAGCAACCGCACCAGAGAGGCCCAGGCTGCCTTTACCGTTGCCCAAAGAAGAGCGGCTCATATAAAGAGATGTGGATTAAATACCCTCGATGTTACCCTGGTGTGTGTGTATCAGGGTCACAAATGGATGCTCTCTGCACCAAAATGTTTTCAGATCATGTAAACACTTTCTTTCATCCTGGGTGAAAACAAATGGACTGATTGAACAATCGGAGCATTCTGTCACTTGTTTCACAGAGGGAAGAGAAGTGGAGAGTTTGCTAACAATTTTCCTATTTAAACACTACTCAGTTTTTCTACCACTGAAATATGAGCTACAGTGTATTTTGTATTTAAATGCACATTAAAATATTTTTTATGTTTTGCATATTAGTTTTCCTAAGATACTAACTGGAATGCACTTTTTATATATATCGTATTCAAGGGCTTAATGTCGAACAAGTGTGCACACATGGAGGGTAAGGTGTCTGATTAAAACCACTGTGTGCAAATTAATTATTCCTTTTCCTTTTTGCTTGGTCAAAAAAAAAAACTTTCAATGGACACATTTTGTTTATTAAAGCTATTTATTCAAATTCAGTGAGAACAGTCCACAAAACTGCAAAGGTCATTTTTCAAAATGTCAGTTTGTGCAGGAAAGAAACTAATGTTCAACAAATCTAAATACACTTTGTGTTTATAATAAATGGCAGTTTCACATTTAAGTTAAAAAAATAGAAAACAGTGCTTTTAAAGGGATAGGTTCATTTTTTTTATTATTTTGACTTGCGGTTCTTGTGCCATTATCACTAATAGTTTCCTTACCTGTAATAAAACGATCAGATGGACTCGTGTATGCACCAATGCAGCATTGGTGAATATTAACAGTCAACATTTGCACAAAAGACTTCTTACTTCTGCTATAGAGCCATGCAGACTGAGGCCACATCCTTCCTCTAACCCACTTAGAGGAAGGACATGGCTGATTGGTTCTACTGTTAATCGGTCGTGTCTTTTTACAGGTAAGGAAATGTTTGCTAAAAAGTTCACAGAACTTGACTCAAAAAATCCAAGCGATCCTTTCAGCCCAGTGGTTCTCAATCCTGATCCACACTGTCCTCCATGTCCCAGACGTGTCTTATTTGGCAAACCTGATTCAAATTACAGCATTACCTCCTCACCTCCCCGGTGAGATGTTCTGGGCACCAGGAGGAGACCCAGAGGAACACCCAGGACTAAATGATTCTCAGATGACCATGGAGCACCTTGTACTTCTCTGTTTAGGCTGCTGCCCCTGGCAATCCAATCCCAGATTAAGCAGATTAGGATGGATGTGGGAACAGGGACAATGAGTGCTGAGGAACAGGATGAAGAACCACTGCATTAGCCCGTCTGGTATATGACTTTAAAACGTCACTTAAGTGTCAATTTATGTTGCTTGGAAAGGATGAGGTGATGGATTTTCTTTCCCCTAAATGTCAAACAGTTCAAGCAATTTAAAAAAGAAATGGAAAACAGAAGCAATGGGGATGGAGATCCTAGCAACCACTGGAACCAGCAACTTCCAACCTGAGAGTTTAACGGTTCAATGAATGCCATAAATATTTTTTTTTCTTTTTGAGTTAATGATGCTGCGTTAGTTTGATCCTGAGCCCTTTCTAAAACCAAAAATATTTCCTATTTCCTTCATCTTTAATAAAGCTAAAGGACCTGCCTCTTAGCTTAGCAAAGAGATACTTTGGGTATTTGTTTGCATGAAACCTGGTGTTATTGATGCCTCTTGGACAGGTTTTCAGACGTTTCCCTGTCACGTCCATCTGGAAGAATGGACGTATATACATCCGCCAGAACGTACTGGCGGATGTATATATCCCTTCTGTCCTTGGAGCATCTTGGAATCCCATTGAGCAGGAAAGTGCTGATGGGAAGAAGGATGTTTGGGTTTCCATCTAAACCAGTGAAAACTGAGCTGTTACATCAAGCTTCAAATCTCTTCTTCAGTTCAGACACTTTGACCGGAGGGCGGTCTTCTTCCTCGGACGCCTCTGCATTTTTGTTTGTGTCTAAGTCACACGGAGTCTGTACCTTTTCCCTGCATCGCAATGCAGGCTCGGCAGAGTTCTTAGAAGTGGACTTGAACTGAAATCCCTGCTGGCTGTATGGCTGACACTGGAAGCGTGCTACAGCGGAAAGCACTTTGGGAGGAGGTGAGGTCACGCGGGCCCCCTGCTCCTCCTTCTTTGGGGTTTTATCACTCTCTTTCTCCTCAGATGGAGGCGGTTTAGACTCTGCAGTAACATCATCGGGCTCTGGTGGGACTGTAGCGTCACTCTGTGGCTTTTCCACCGAACTCAACAGCGGATCTTCTCTGTTTACACACTTTAAGTTCAATGTGTCTGTAGAATCATTATTTGTATCCTTCTGAGTTTCTTTAATTTCTTCTTTCGCCTCATTTTCCTGCGTGTTATTCGTTTTCCCTTCTTCCTCTTGTAACACAGCTACCTCCTCGCTCTGAATTCCCTCATCTTTCCTTTCATCCTTTATTCTTTCGTCGTCTTTTCCTTCAGTCATTTCTTGCGAGCTTTCCCCAAAGCTTGCTATGTTTTCGTGATCTTCTTTACTTCGCTCCTCTTCGATCTTCACTTCCTTAAAGTTATCGCTGTTGGTTATTTCCTGCTTCTCATTTATTTCTCCATCAGTTTCTCTCTGTTTTTCTCTGACCTCCCTTTGTGTCGCTTCGTGCTCGGTGACCTCACTTGCCACCAGGAGACATTCTGCTCCCTCCTCCTCCGGCAAGCTGGTGTCCAGGCCGTGCCAGTCCGAGTCCTCCGTCCGATCTGAAAGCTCCTCTGTGGTCTCCAGATTCCAGCTGTGCAGGCTGCCGCTGCCGCTGATGGACAGAGACAGGCTCTCCTGGCTGGGGTTGCCTGGACCACGCTAACAACCACATAAACGAGAATTAGAACTGATTTCCAAGTAGATGTTTGGGAGTGTTGATCGTTTCCTTACTGATTTACCTTAATGATATAGTCATGGCTGTCTGGTCCAAACAGATCCAGGCTGCGAGTGCCATACAACAGGCCTCGGTCGTGGGAGCTGCGCGAGCTAAGAGTGTCAAAGATCTCCCCTAGGAGATCCATCTCCTCTGAGTCACATAACGGTGAATCAACTTCGTCTTCTTCTTCTTCCTTCAGAATCTCGGAGTCAGGCTGTCCAGCGGGCCTCGAGCTCTCCTCGCTGAGAATGGAAAGAAATAACATCAATGAAACTAATTAGAAGTTAAAAATAGTAATATCATAATATAAATGTGCATAGTAGGTGTACAGCTGTTCAAAAGCTTCATCTACTGCATTGGGAAATTATTGTAATCAGTCGGGGGTTTTTTATTCTTGATTTCCAGAGACAGAATTCTAGGTTATTTTATGTGTGGCTTCGTTAAACAGAGCAACAGACTGTCGTGTTTCTAATCTTAAAGTGGAAACAAAACCTAAAAAAGGGAAGAGATAAAAAACTAGTTTCCCTGTGTATATGTCAGAGACGTCAGCAGTTTGTCCTCATTTGGCCATGTCATGTTTTACTTTTGGCCCATTTTGTGGGATTGCTAAGATCAATGCATGTTCCCTACATCCACATATGTTGTTTATTTGAAGAAAAAAACACATCTCTTAAAAAATATAACCTAAGATTCTCAATAGACTTCCTGGTTGGGCTCTTTTTACTGCTCTGCTCTTTCAGTGTCCAATGTCCTGACATTTCAAAATAACATCACAAACATTGGTATTAAATTGTATTTATGTTTTAAAGAGCAGGAACTTGCTGAAAAACAGTAAAAAAAAAAAAAAAAAAGTAATTTAAACATGGCTGCAACAGGCTTTCATACTCATTTTGCAATAAAAAATAAATGAAACCTATCTTCCACGTTTGACAAAATAAAGCCTTTTAATCATAGGTTTGGCCCTTGGCTGGAGAACTTTAAAACTGGGGACAGTTTGAGGAGACCATACTGTGAAAATGATGTCCAAGTTTATTTCCCACCTGTCCCAGAGATCTTCGGTGTCCTTTGTGATTTCCCTGTCTCTAATTTTCTGCGCAGGTCGGCGAGGTCGTGACTAATGGAGTAGAAGGCCAAGACCAGAAAAAGAAAATATAACAAAAACAGTTGGAAGGCGGCACAAACGGGACTGTTTACCTTGTACACATTTCACTTGATTCAGATATGGATTTGTTTGCTGGAAACAAAAGAAAAAACTACAGTCTTACTTTTCCAAAGTGTTGTGTGATCGGCAGGCGGCTCTGTAAGCTGTCAGACTGGACGCGGCGGTGTGACATCGATCCGGCCCTCTGGAGGTTGAGATCCTCATGGTGAACCTGCACAACACAGTGAAGTAAGCAAGAGAAGCCAGCAGCATTCGGGTGAATCAAAGCGTTTGCCTACATGAACACGAGCCTACCTTGTGAATCAGCAGGTTTTTCAAACCGGATTTGGTAAAACCTTTAGTCTGTTAGAGACAACAATGAAAAGTTAGGTGGCACCCGCAACACAAAGCTGTCCTCCCTCAACCACAGTCACATAATGTCTGTCTGGACTCACCTTCATATTTGCTTTGGTCTTCATGTTCAGGATTAGAGCGCCGCCCCCTTTCTGTTAGAGGCACAAAGACATTAATGTTAGACTTTTCAGGCCAATAAGGAAAACAGATATAGTCAAATGAACTTACCTTTAAATTGCCAACTAACTGCTGATAAGATTTGCCTCTTCCTACAAAAAAGAAAAAAAAAATCCAAAAGAAAGAGTTTTAATTCAACAATATGAGAACGATATATTCACATGAAAGGGAAGTCCCAATCTGACATCTAGTATTGACTTGTTGTCCCATTGATGGCTTCTTTAAATGGTAGGTATTGGATTCAGTGATTAATCTGTTAATTAAGCTCCTAATCCCTACAGCTGCTGTTCTGTGTGTGGTTTTGCCATTTTAACCACCAGATCGTCCAAATATATTACGTATCAACAGCAAGTCATATCAGAGATGCTAGCGCTAACGTTGCAATTCAGCTTGGCATGAACAAAATCATTAGAAGGAGCATAAATTAGGTTTACAAAAACTGTTGACTAGATCAAGTCAAATGGTCAAAATATCTGTCAAAAAGTAGACACTCCATCATCCAGCGTATCACTGACGAGTAATTTAAAAATCATAAAATGTAGTGTACTATTTTACCGCAAAAGGAGATACATGTTATTGATTTTATGAAAGCATCAGATTAGGTGATTGCAAAAGAATTGTTCTAAAATGACTAAAAAATAAAAAATCTGTCCTGCGACATCCTTAAGACATACAGAGACACACCTGCTGTTGTTTCACACTTTGTTATCTCTTCCTCAAAAAGGTCATCTGGTCCTTTCCCTTTGTTAAGAGCATCCAAGCGGTCATCAATGAACTGAAACAAACAAGTGGAGAAACAGCTTTGAAACCAACGTAAGCACCCACATCTGAATCATTTTGAACAATTAGCCTTGCTAGCCTGTATTATGAAAACCTGCCTCAGTATTTATTTCTAACAGTTTAGTCCAAAATTATTCATTCATGCCCATTTAGGAATTTAGATTTAAAGCAATTGTTTCACTTTACCACCATGTTTCTTCAGGCTGGAAGTTATATTAATATTTTGGAATTGACCAAAATAAGATTTTTCCAAGGAATCTAAAGATTAGGGTGATGACAAGAGGCATTCCACCCTAAAAGATAAATCTTTAAAATACCAGTGGAGACCTGCAAAAAGCTCTTCAGGATTTATATGAAGAATTTGATGGTTGGACTTCCAATAAATGTTTTTTCACAGACTATTTAAATCATTCTCAACTTTCATTTTCAACAAAATGCAAATAAAGAAACAAATTCTGTGTTTTTCAATTATTCAACATTAGTACTGCTTTTATCTCTTTAGAGATTCCTGTCTCATTTATAAACAAAATACTTGGTTGAATTTAAATATTTAAGACCTAAATAAGCCTGAGGCATGACTAATGCTGAGTTTAAATGAAAAGAAATACTAAATCCTAAGCACTTTTCAAAGAGTTATTTTATCTTGCTCACTCAGGTGCAAAATGTGTGTCTAGACTTTGAAATAGGTATGTGACAAATTAATTTATAATATTTTATATTGATTAAACGTACAAAATAATTCAAAGTGGAAATATATCATACCTTTTTCTTTAAATTAAATATTTACCATTTTCTTAGCCTTCTCTCTCTAGATTTCTCCACTGAAGTAATCTTAATACTGTTTTGGTTACAAAAACGTTGAAGTCTAATAGTAAAAATAAGTGGGGTTTTTTTGTAAGTTATCAGGAATAATATAATTATACTAGTAAAGACAGTAATGCACTTCATTAATTGCCATTTCCTCTCAATTACACCCTTTTAAAAACTTTTAATAATTATTGAAGACCTTAGTTGACAATGAGTAATTTAATTTAAAAACGATTTTTGTTTATTTATTTTACATGTCTGTCATGAATTGTGTTCCGGAGATGCTCTGCTACTTGTCAAATTAGTTCCCCCGACATATTTAGTGAAATTCCACTGGATGTCCAGTAGGTGGCATTGTTTGGGATGACACCAAAAGTTCACTTTCCTGCCTTATATGCGATAGAAACCCTGGCATGCACAGGCACTCATATTATCCACTGTGGTGAACGCAGTGCACACAGTATTTCTAAAGCTTAGTACAGTTTAGATTAGCTCACATATGAATAAACAAATTTCCATTAACTCCTGAGTCAGAGTCACATAATCTCACCAATTAACCAACTGCTAAATTTTGTTGTGTTTTTCACTTTAAGCCTCGGGAAACATGCTCAGCAGAGGTCGTTGTGTACCTGTTTGAAGAATTGCAAATGAATGGCGCTTTGCAGGAACTGCTTCATACTGGTAGACTTGTGATCCAAAAAAACCTCTTCACAGAAATAAATGTCACCTTCCTGTGAAGAGAGACGTATATAGAATGAGCCCCAAACACAATTCTATAATTACAAGGACCACATTGGTGTTAAGTTTCCAGCAAACCGTAGTGACTGACAGACCTTGTCGCCCTGCAGGGCGTCCTTGTAGCCTCCAAACAGCAGAGCTTGAGCCTTCAGGAAAGCTCGAGAAACACCACAGCCAGGAGACACTGCCTGCCGCTTCAAACAGACCTTCAGGCCGGACATCTGAGCACATAAATGCAAGAAACCTGCTGATATCTGCCAAATGTTATCAATGAAACAGCTGGCATGCTCAACTAACACAAAGCAACTCGCTGAAATTACAAAGACCTAAACGAATATGTGTTTCTACCACATCTGCAGGTATCTTCTTAAGGTCATCAAAGGGGGTTTCCAGAGTGTTTGTATCAACGTTCAGAATAACCACTTCCTCCAACCCACGACTCCTCACTCTCTAATGGATGGAAATACATTGTCGAGAAGACAGCCAGTAAGAATAAACTTGATCAACTTGCGAATAAAGCTGGTGGGGAATGTGAGCGACTCGGTTGGTGCGGTACCTCTGAAAGACTGGTGTGGACTCCAATCAGATAAGGCATGGGCGCACTGTAACCGCAAAAAAAACAACCCCAAACACATTATTTTCTGTTTGTACACTGCAAAACCACAACATCTTGCCAAGTATTTTCTGTTTAGTTTCTACCGCAAATATTTTAGGAAGATTGAAAGAAGACAAAACTAACTTACAAGCTTTTTAGCAAGATGCAGAATCTTGTTTTAAATATACTATATTCACTGGCAGATTATGTCACTTAAGATTTTGTGTTTTTGCAGTGTACGTGTAGGCGGATCGGTGCGCTAGTGTTGGGGTTAGGATGGATGGATGGATGGATGGACTTGACTTCTCACCAGCAGTAGTCGAGTAGATGTGGTGGCAGGACAGGTATGAAGATGTGCTGCCAGTACATCGGGTATAAAACAGCACTGAGAGCATGTACGCAAGATGTTAGCTGCACACACAAAATGGAGGAGAACTTTAAAGTATGCATGCATGCTTATCTACTTCACATGTGATCAGCAAGTATAGAGAGTCGTATTTGTCACAAAATGAAGCAATGACACTTTAGTGGTGTTTAAATCTATGTTTAGAAATGGCCTAATCACACCTCAAAAATAAGTCGTATTTGAGGTATGGGTTCAAAGTATGACCAGGCTGTTGCAGATATGTTAATTTTATGCAACAAAAAGGGGAAATGAAAACGTGCGTCTTACTGTGCTGAGTTTGCTGGCGAAGATGAGGATCCGCCTCTCGAACAGCATGCTGGCATAGAGCTGAAGGAGATTCCCGACATCTACGGCTACTATCAGCTCAGTCAGATTTCTCTAGCAAAGCCAAAGAAACGGGGTGTGTTTGTGTTTTGTTCAGGTATTTATGTCCCTAGAAATTTCTGACATTTGATCAAATTACAATCACAAACTTTGATGGATTTCTTTGGGATTTTAAGAGACAGCCCAACACAAAGTAGTGCAAAACCCTGAACTGGAAGAAACATGAACAGTTCAAAATTGCTCATGAATGAGTATCACAAAAGTGGGGTATACATTTTTATATTTATCTTTAGCCTCGCCGAGTTGAGGCTTGCAGAAGCACCAGGACTTTTGGAGTAAGTCTCTGTCAGATTTGCACATCTAAAGTCTAAAAGGTTTTGCAAAACAGCTCAAACTCAGTCACAGCTAATTAACTTAAGCAACCATACTCACATTTTCAGGAATAGAAGGAAGACTTTTTGGATCTGGAGCAATAAAGTATGGAATCTGTCCAGAAAAAAAACAAACAACCATAAAGCCACAGTAAGAAAAAGGGAGAACAATAGAGAGGATGTACTTTTTTCCAGCATCGTGGATGTAGTCTAACATCTTGGTGCATATGTGAATAAAAGGCTGCAAGGTAACATTGTCTATTTTTATTCCAAAATTATCAGCCCAATAATTGTGCTTTCACATCAAGACTGTGCTGCTTTTGAGCAATTTTCTCTTTCACAGCTTTGCGTCAAATATCTGTTTTTGTACCATTAACATCGTCTGCTCCTGTAAAAGTCTAACAGTGCACCATACATATCTTGTTAAACTTCTCATCATTGGTTGCAAAGTCTGCATTCAGACTGAAGAAACCGTATCTATGCTGCAATAAAAACTACATCAACATTTAATTGCATGCTGTGACATAGATGCGAAACATGAGAGTTATTTAAGTTAGTGGTTAATTTGTAGGTGTGTTGAATTAGAAATGCGCACTTGCTGGTCCTGGAGATGGCTTTGTCATTTTGGAATGAAACTCAAACACAAAAACAAAGATGATACAACAAGCTGTAGTTTGGAGCCAAATGGAGTAAATTCTCAGACGATGACTTCTCAGACAAACCATTTCCATGATGAGGTATTAGGCACGGCTTTTAAACAGGCTGTAGATCACAATGAAAGCTAGCTAGTGTTAACTGTGTTAGGTTCAGCATAGACATGTCATCTCTTAGAGGGGTGAGTCAACAGAGTTTTAGTTAAGCTGAAGTCATCAAGCACAGCCAGCCAGCGTTAGTCTGTACAAGCCTGGCTGGATCTGCCTCTGGGCCACATGGACTCCTGTGGCACTCACCCCCTCTGGTCCCTTTGTGTGTCCAACAGTACGGGACACCTCAGTGCTCACCAAAAGCTGCTCTCCCTCAGGAAAGAAACACAACACGCAAACCACTGACAGAACACGTTCAAACTCAAGTGTGACTCCCGGGTTCTCGTTGGCTAGTTAAGAGATTTACCATCTGCAGGGTGACGGATCCGGGAGTCAGCGGTATGGACTGCTTGTAGAGCGTCGCCAGGAGCGCTTTGATCTCATTGATCTGTTGAAGAGGTGGTTCATATTCATGCGATGCTCATGCAACAGTATGGAGAGAGTAGAGGTTAGAGGTCAGGAACTAGAACTCACCTGTCCTTTCGCGAGGTAATCGGCCAAATTGTTGAGAAGTTTGTAGAACACCTCAAACCACGGGAGGTAACTGTTTGAAATTGATACAGGCTGAAATCATCTTTTGAAAAGAAAGTGACTATATCTAATAATTTATAAAATATCGAATGAAATAATCACCGTTTTTTAGAAACTTTTTCACAAATTAACACATTTTAATTGATCACATTTATGCTTTCAATTTTACCCCCACCTGTCTCTACCCGCAAAAAAAAACAAACGACACATTGCAAATACTAAGATTTCAGCGATTAAAAAAAAAGAAAATACATGAACACTTGCTATGAATATTAAAGACAATGACATCCATAAAGAATATGTAATGTTAAGCCTCTTTGGTGAGTCCAATGGACACAGGTGGAACAATTTATTTACAAAAACCTCTGCATAAAAAAAGAGAAAAAAAGTGACACTTCCTGATTAAGATAATATTCCCCCATAAAATTTTAGCTTGAATTTATAAGATGGGGAATAACATAAACCTTTTGATTTTTTCTTCTGAAGAATAAAAGAGAAATTTTATTGCGGAAACTGGCAATTTGAGTTGTTAAAATTCAGAAAATTCATTTATATTTGTTACTTATGGTAAGGTACGAAGTTAATAATGGGATGCAAAGAAAATTTTATATTTAAATGGCAATCTTTCAAATAACATGTCATTTTTTGTGTCCAAAAGACACAGGTGGAGCACAAAATAAAGGTTAAACATGCAGACAAAAGCATACCTGAGAATGCAAAGGCACGTCTGTGTGCTGTTGGTGAGGCGACAGAAACCAAAGCGCTGGCATCCCTCGAGGTCAGTCAAAACAAAAGTAAAGTGCTGCACAGCCACCCCATCCCTCTGTCTGAGCAGACGAGCGTGGTGAGAGGAGGACATTTAGATCAAGTTAAGGACATTTAGATCAAGTTCCAGGTGTGACCAGGCATGCAGCAAAAACCCAGACACTTCCCAGTTTATACTCACCTTTGGATGTCATATGGGAAGCAGAACCTGGGCAAAGTTTGACTGGATTCCTGGAAAATAAGCAATTAATGAGCAAAATAAGGAGCGAGAGACACAAACAAAGACGGTTATGTTAAAGTACAAGAGCTTCATGCGCTCACGTCAACTTTGGAAGCTATTTCAGGTTTATGGTGTTACACGCTGAGCAATGTGGACATCGTCTCCATCGTAAACAATTAGTGAAAGGTAAAAAAGAATGTTCACATGTCAATAGATGGTTGAAACATTGTTGGTTTTGATCAAATGAATTTAAAAAGCCTGACTTTTGGTTTCTGTTTTAGCCTAAATTTGAACAAAACTTGTGGGTTAAAGTTCAATTTATTCCCTCCCCGACTTAAATAAGGTCAGTGCTTAAAAAGCCACACAAAATATGTCCAGTGTTTGAAGAGTAAAGTCGAGCTACTGTGATCATTTTAAAAATATTCCCAACAACGTATTCCCTGGAGCAGCAGAGGCTACCTCGTCCCTGAAGTCTTCTGGAAACTGAAACTTTACTCCAGGATCTGCAAAATTAAAGCAAAAAAAAAAAAAGTTATGAAAATGAATGAACAAACTGCATCACACAAAGGCATTTCAATAAGTTAAATTTTCAGCAAAAAGCTAATTCAGTTCAGACACAAACATTCTATAGATACAGTTATACATGTTTTTTATAACTTGCATTTTTCTTTCAGCTAAACATATGGTGATGTACTGTAGAGAATATGCACTCAATATTTAGTGAGGGCTCCTTTTCCATCAATTACTGCATCAATGCAGAGTAGCACCGAGACAATTCCCATGTTGAGATGTTCAGAAAACCCTGCAGTGCATCAACACTGGTCTTGTTTGCATCGTTAGGTTTGGTATCTCTCACCGTCTTCTTTTCACAATAATGCAAGGTTAAAACCAAAACTGATCTAGATTCTGTGAAACTAAAGACCACAGAGAATAATAATAAAAAAGGTGTTTTCATGCAGTCATACCTGAACTTAGAGGAATTAACCAAGTCTAATAATAACTCAACCAACTACCGGCTTAAAACATCACCAGAATAAAGGATGTCCTGTCAAAACAGAATCCAAAATAACTGCTGCACGCTGTTATTGTCAATAGGTTTGACGATTGTACTGGTGTTTATGCTTGTTTTTACAAAAAAGAAAAAATGAGCAAGCTGGTGCATCTTATCCAACATGCTGCTGCCAGAGTCCTGACCAACACCAGGAACATGGATCATACCACACCAGTCCTTAAGTGACTGCACTGTCTCCCTGATTGTAAAATAATAGAAATATTGTTGATGGTCTACAAGTCACTGCATGGTCTTGGTCATAAATGCACTTCAGTGTTGCTAGTGAAATATGAACCAAGTAAACCCTCCAGGTTGTCAATGACCTGTTTACTCCTCATTTCCAGGAACCAGAACCAAATCAGGTGAGGCAGCATTTAGTCAGGCCTTTCCTTTGAATAAGGACTCAAACTATCACTGTTTACTGCAAACTATTACTGTTGAACTATCATAGTTCAACCAACTTTGAACTATGGTTGCAAAGTTTCAGCTTTGCAACCATACTCCCCCCGGAACCCAAAGACTTTGGTTTCCCGGACTCTTAACAGAAAAGTTAAGAGATTTATTTTAATCATTTTTTAATTAGCTTACCTATGGGAATTCAGATTTCCTTCCCGTTATATGATTATCTGTCATTAGTTTGTGTTTTAAACTCTATCCCCTTTTTATTTCTGTAACTCATTTTAATTACCCTTTATGTGAATGGTGCTACAGAAGATATTGACAATATTCCAGAGATCATCCATGGGGTTTATGTCAGCTAGGTTTACAACCCAATCCAGCACAGTGATGCTCATTAAAGAAATCATCCCAAGCACATTGATGACACACAGAGTCCTGCTGGAAAATAAAATGAGCATTTCTGTAGAGATTGTCAGCAAAGAGAAGCACAGACTTCTCCAATATTTCTCGGTAAACAGTTGTGAATCAACACAAACAAAAGGCACAACTCCCTGAATCATCACTGACTGTGGAAACGTCACAGTGGACCTCAAGCAGCTTGAATTCTGACTCTCTTTTTTTCTAATTGAAAAGCAAGATACACATTCATTTACTTTAATTAAGAAATGTTTTGGACCACTGAGCTACAGAGTTGTCATTTTTCATTATCCCTGGTTCAGAATTGACATCACATAAGAAATGCATCTTCCTTTTCCTGGATTCATACACGTGTGTCTGTTGTAGCTCTTGAAGCACTGCGGTCCAAACCTCAAGGAACTCCCCCAAAACTCTTGAATGGGCTTTTCTTCTGAACCCTACTGATGCTGTTTTTAACCTGTGGCTTGTGCATCTGTTTATGCCATGCTTTCCTTCTAATTAACTCTACAGGGTGTCAAGGACTTCAGCTGATCAATTGTCAGGTCTTCTGTCTGACTGCCATGGCCATAACTTCACATTTCAGTATTAAAAATTTCTGTATTTCTACTGGACTAATTTTTTAACTTTGGACTATCATTAGCTATAACTTATCATGATTAGATTTAAAATAAATAAACACTTGAAATATGTTATCTTGAGTGTAATCAGTCATTATAGAAGTTTCACTTTTCAAATTTCTGAATTACTGAAATAACATAAAGTTAATCGTATCAATAATTTATTGGGACACACCTCTACTGTGGCCAAATTAAAAAAAGCATTAGTGATTTTACTAGACAAAAAATGTTTAAAAATGATTATGTGAAATCTCAACTGGTCCGCTTTCAGCTCTCACAGAGAGTTAACAGGATGCTCTCCTTGGGTTTACTTGTGACTAAAAAGGCTTTGTGGTTTTCTTCTGATCACATGACAGGAAGAATGTGTGACTGTCAGAACAGCACAAACAGCTTCACACATAGAAAGTTTAGATATTTTATTTTCTCCCAATTCACATGTACCGATATTATTTTATGTTCAAGTCAGCTTTCAAACCGCCGGTGTAATGACTGAGTCATGACTCACAGACTGTGCAATTCAGTTTGTGCAATCCATTGAGTCATGCTGAAATAAAACAAGTCCAAGATACGTAGAGTGACAGAAAAACATTTGATGAGTAACTTCATTGTTGTAGACAAAATATCAGTGTCAGTTTATATGTATATATGTATTACAAAGGGAATTTCGTGAATAAAATCACAATGTAGCGTCCAAAACAATAAAAACAGATCAAATCAAATGGTCAAATTTTACCTATGTCTTCTACTGGTAAAATAAATCTGAGATTTTTAGGATTGAAGCTTCACCAAATGGACACAGATGTTACATGAGATTTAACGTTATATATTTAGAAGTAGAGACCACAAACCCACAATCTTCTTTGTTCTCAGCGTACTTTAACAATTGATGTAGAAGATGATGAACATAAGCAGTGCTCAGAACAGAGCCAAACATGTGTGAATCGTTGTGGTTGGGTGTGTGTGCTGATCCAGAAGCTACCACTGTCCTCACCTTTGTCTCTGGCTACAGGGCATGTTGCTTCAAAGAACCAGTTGAAGGCTCGCTCGGGGTTTTGTCTGACAGGAAGCACATGAACACCAAACGCGTGAGATTTCTGTTAGAGTTTGACATGTGTCTTCACATTAAATCAGAAATTAATAATCATACAAAAAAGTAGGTAGACTTTTACTCCAAACTGAATCTGATTGCGAGCAATATAAAATATCTGTGTTGTCACAAGCAAATATATGTTTTTCTGCTCATAATAGGCTTAATATACAGATAAATTAATGTCCAATTTAGTAAATAAAATCTGCTTAATAGAGGCATTAGAATAAGTCCACTGTTATGTCTGTGGCAACAAATACAAGGGCAGAAAAGTTGCTGCATTAAACTTCCTGTGCAGTTTTGTGAGAGGAAGTTAATGAAAACCACAAGAACTGAGTGAGAGGCAGAGAGAAAATGATGGAGGTCGACAAAAATCATAAGTGAACTAACTTACTTCAGTCTGGAGCCCATCCTGCCCAAATGTGACTGTTTCCATGTGTTTGTCCTGGAGGAGATGAAGGTCCTCAGTGCTCGGCTAGACGAGTGCCATAGCTCTGATGAGGCACCGTTACAGATTAGGGCAGACCGCCAGCAGAAGCAGCAGTCTGCTCAGTCAGCGCCAGAGTGACAAAACACTTCCTGATCTATCTGAATATGTTCTTGTCAATGTGTAAATGACGTGCGTTATGAGACAGCCTCTGAGATGTGAACTTCTCCTAATTCATTGTTATTTTGTGTTTAAATTTAAAAGTGCTCATAAGAACGAAAGATGACATCTTCCTCAAAATTAAAATGACCCACTTAGCTAGTATCTCCTGCTGTTTGTGTGGTGAATCTCTAAATAACAGAACAGCTCAGTGTATGGAGGCTTAATGAAGTTTTAGAGTTCTGACATCAGTAGATCCGTCAGTGAGAATCCGGTTTTACTTGATTTGTGTAGTCACGCACGCTTATGTTAGTTAACGCGTCATTATTGAGAACAGTCGACTAGGTTTCCCCGCTATTGTTCAAATAAATAAAAGCTAGATAAACACTGCATGTACACCAGCTGCAAAGAGGCAAAACAATCCACATCCTGATCAAAAAGGCACTTTGCACACAGACCCTTTGCTGCCCCCTTGTGTCACTCGAAGGCATCTGAAAAGTAGAGGTCTCCATTTTGACCAGGTTTTTTGTCATCCAAGATGAAAACTGAAAGGGAATTCAAACAATGGCAATTTAGCAATAAATCAAAAACATTTGATGAAAAATATCTGAACCTCAAGCTACAGAAATGATCCCACAGACAAAGACTTGTTTAATAATATATTTATTTCAACCAATGTCAAATCAGACAAGTGATCAAACTGGGCCCAGTGTGAAAGATTATCTGGCGATAATGACAATGAACAAAATGCTAATGACAAAAAATCACTTGCACACGTCTTTGGCTAAGTTCACACAGCAGGCAAATGTGACCCAAATCCGCAGTTTTTCACCCATGTGCGACTCAATGTCCGACTTTTTCACAGCTGTCTCAACGACCCAATTCCGATCTATTCAACCTCAAAAAAGCCAATCTGTGCCACCTCTATATGTGTCCGATTGTTTCAAAGGATTTGCAGTCTGAACAGTCATGTCGCATTTAATCCTACATTTACATCATTGATGTGAGACGTGTCATAACTCTGCACCAGATGGAAACAACGGCTGAAGATAATGATTATGACATAAGTTTGTATCAAGAAAGCACATCACAATCCCACCACTCCTGGCTCTGACTCAACATCCAAACAGACTTCGCTACAGACTTTGCAATCGATGATCCGCCAAAGGCCATCGCTGTTAGTTGCACTTTCTTTTTATTGGTATCTTGTTATGATACTGTTGATTCCTATTACTGAATAAGCCTTAAGATCGATAAATACACTATTACTTCAGTAAAGAGTGCGCTGCTGCATGACGTCAGCGTTCTTCTGCGCAATGGGCTCGCTTTGGGGTCATACACGTTCACATTGTGCCATCGCATTTAATTAGTATGAACAGCCGCACAAAAAAATTTGTATTTCAGCAAAAAAATTAGAATTGAGCATCACGACCTGCTGTGTGAATGCAGCCTTTGTTACCGCTACAAAGGTCAGCTATGTTCTTAGTGTGTGAATCCTACTCTGCCATAAGAAGAAAAAAGGTGAAGACTAGAAACAGAAGAGGCAGGGAACAGATGACATGAATAAGAGAGCAGGAAAAGGACAAGACAGGAAGGAAAAGTAAAAACTAAAAGAAAAAATCAGAGTAGGACTTGGCTAAACGGATGGATGAGTGCCAATAAGAAATATGAGTGACTGTTAGCCTTAGGCGACTTCCTCCTCTCCTTCCTCCTCGAACTCTCCCTCCTCGGCTGTGGCGTCCTGGTATTGCTGGTACTCGGACACCAAGTCGTTCATGTTGCTCTCCGCCTCAGTGAACTCCATCTCATCCATGCCCTCTCCGGTGTACCAGTGGAGGAAGGCCTTGCGCCGGAACATGGCAGTGAACTGCTCGGAGATGCGCTTGAACAGCTCCTGGATGGCCGTGCTGTTGCCGATGAAGGTGGCGGCCATCTTGAGCCCGCGGGGAGGGATGTCGCACACGGCTGTCTTGACGTTGTTGGGGATCCACTCCACGAAGTAGCTGCTGTTTTTGTTCTGCACGTTCAGCATCTGCTCGTCCACTTCCTTCATGGACATGCGCCCTCGGAAGACGGCGGCCACGGTCAGGTAGCGGCCGTGGCGGGGGTCGCAGGCTGCCATCATGTTCTTGGCGTCGAACATCTGCTGAGTGAGTTCGGGCACGGAAAGAGCTCTGTACTGCTGGCTGCCCCTGCTGGTGAGTGGAGCGAAGCCGGGCATGAAGAAGTGCAGACGAGGGAAGGGTACCATGTTGACCGCTAGTTTGCGGAGGTCGGCATTGAGCTGGCCGGGGAACCGCAGGCAAGTCGTCACCCCGCTCATGGTGGCAGAGACCAGATGGTTGAGGTCTCCGTAAGTGGGTGTGGTGAGTTTGAGGGTGCGGAAGCAGATGTCGTATAGGGCCTCGTTGTCAATGCAGTAGGTCTCATCAGTGTTCTCAACCAACTGGTGCACAGAGAGGGTAGCGTTGTAGGGCTCCACAACAGTGTCTGACACCTGCGCAAAGGACACTCAAGTTCAGGGTGGAAACTAAAGTATACCAAGAAGTAAACTGACACAATCATCATACCTTGGGAGAAGGCACCACACTGAAGGTGTTCATGATACGGTCGGGGTACTCCTCCCGGATTTTGCTGATGAGCAGGGTTCCCATGCCGGAGCCTGTACCCCCACCCAGGGAGTGTGTGAGCTGGAAGCCCTGAAGGCAGTCGCAGCTCTCGGCCTCCTTCCTCACAACGTCCAGGACTGAGTCCACCAACTCAGCTCCCTCTGTGTAGTGGCCCTTTGCCCAGTTGTTACCTGCTCCACTCTGGCCTGTAATGTCAGGGTTATAGTGCTGAACTGTTGCTACGACAACATACTTTGCAATAGCGGCACAAACTCTTGCGATATTAAAACACCACAATATTTTCTGGAAAAAAGAAAATAGTGCTTTCTCAACTGATGTTCACATTGATCTGTTTTGTGTATGCGACACCGAGCTCAAAACACTGAAAGTTGAGTCAGCGCAACCAGTCGCAAGAACGCACATCAGCCCGACTGCCACAGGTGTGTGGTGTCTGCCCTGGTGGAGAAGAAATGGGGCTAGATGCCCAACTAGCTCATCAAACTTGCTAGCATCCATTCAGATTGTGGGAAATGAAGGAATTTGTCATGAGAAATGTAGGTAATTGGAACGCTCGACTATGAAATCTGAACCGCCTGCGAACAGTGCGCAGTGTCCACACGACTCCGGCTACACACAGAATGTGGGAGCCTTTATTTTGAAGTATAAAATAATTTGTCCCCAAAAGAAAACCAAAAGAAAAACAGGGATATTTCTGTTTTCTTAAAAGTCGAGTCTTGCTTCTATGAACCAAATATTGCATATCATCTTGTAAGGTCCGTGTTTTGCTACACACCTCCACTTTATGTTTTATCTGTGTTATTAACCATTTGGGATTTCAGTTATCTCCCAATTTAATACTAATCCCATATAAATTCTGTCTTGCTTTGTCATGCATTATAAAAAATAGTTTTGATTTGATAGAGTAAATTAAAGTGCACGCTCTGAGTTACATACCAAAGACAAAGTTGTCTGGCCTGAAGATCTGTCCGAAAGGGCCAGAGCGGACAGAGTCCATCGTGCCAGGCTCCAGATCTACTAAGATGGCCCTTGGCACGTACTTTCCACCTGGAACAGATATGCTATTTGTTTTTTTTTTCTGAGGGGAAAATATAGTTTCTAAAGAGAGTTTAAATACTGAGACAAAATCACAAAATCAAACCTGAAGCCTCATTGTAGTAGACGTTGATCCTATCCAGCTGCAGATCGCTGTCCCCATGGTAGGTTCCAGTCGGATCAATGCCATGCTCATCACTGATCACCTCCCAGAACTTCAAACAGATAGGTATGAGAGATTAGTTACAATGAGATGAATATGTCAATAAAAATATAAATCCTGAATGCACAGGGTGCAATAAATTACTGCACATCCCATCATGCTTAAAGAAACCCTGTTACTACTGGGAGTTTACATCTTCTCTAAGAACTTTAACCTTTATTCAATACTTCAGGTTGCACGTACAAGAATCAGCGTTTATAACAAGTACAAAAAACAAAAAATATATGGAATAATAATTATGCAACACAAAGGCTTCAAAATTAAAGTTTTTTACCTGATTTTCAAGAAACTAATTTCTCTTTTCAAAACAGATCCAAATAATGTGTACGCATAAACAAATCATCTTGATTATGAGCCAGATTTTTGAGTTTGCTCTGATTGTTCACGATGACAGTGACAATAATGCTGCCATTCGAACGGTGGAGCCAAACACACAAATCTCGAGCAAAAGAGAAAATGTTTTCTTTTTAACAAATATACAGTTGAGAAATACGCCATTTTCCCATTGCTGCCTAGTCTCCCTCTGAGACAACAAGAACACAAAACCGATGAAAACCACTTTTTTCCCTCCAATGAATATATGAGTGAAATGTTGTAGTTCAACTGAGCTTATGAGTATGAATATGGGCATATTAGTTTTCACCACCAAGCAGCTCACCTTTACAGATGTGAGAGATGTATTTAAACCTTAAAAATGCAATTATAAAGTTGATTCAGTCTAACCTCTTAAAATGCTGAACATAAATAGAAGATTGTTCTTCATACAAATCATCTTTGTAAAATATGCATATTTTTTATTTGTATTTATTTAGTTCATCCATCGCAATGTAAATTGACAAACATAATTCATCCCAGAATTTCAGAATTAGATATTTCATCTTCACACACGATCTTATAATCCCTCAGATTATATGGTTTGTGTTTAACATTCAAGTCTTTTGCAAACATTCATATTTTTTAAATATAATGGTGAACTTACTAATATAAAGAACGACCCATAATTTATAAAGCTTAATAATAAAAAAAAACAGGCGAATGATATCAAGGTGACATTTTTTGTTATTTGCGTGTCTCCATCGTTCCAGTGCATTCCGTGTCTGAGCCACACCCCTCTGTCTGTGGTCACACGCGCGCACACGGTCGCACGCCCACGCATATCAATTATTACAATATTTAATATTTTAATTTAAAAGTTAACGTGGATATCTTCCCCACAAACACGATCTCCACTTGCCGTGTCGAGTACAGCAGTCGCCCATTCAACGGGCTTCATGTGACAGCAGCGGGGACGTCTCGGTTTGCCACCGCCCATCCTGAAGGATGCTATTGTGCGCCGCCTTCACGGCTCTCCTGTGCGCGACACTTTCCTCTCCGCTATGTTTGACCTACTTAGTGTTTCCTGGGGACAGCGTGCTGTCTTACCAGCTGCCATGTCACGACCAGCAGCAGCCAGCTTGTATTTATTACATTTTAAAAAAACAAATCACGGCTGCCATAGTTAACAGGTAGATAACCCTCCCCAAAGGTCCGTTGGCTCTTCTCTCTCTCCCTACCTTCGCTCCAATCTGGTTCCCGCACTGCCCGGCCTGAAGATGCACAATCTCACGCATGTTGTCGCTGCTGCGTTGCGGGGAGTATGCAAACTGATGGAGAAACGAAGGAAGGTGGGAAGAAAAACAAAAGCTTAAAGGTTTTGGTTTTTTTTTTTTGGTTTTTTTTTAGCGACTCGGTTCTGTCGAGTAGGGAGTCTGGCTGAATGGCGGAGGGGTTTGTAACAGGGTTATAAGCTCCCTTGTCTCGCCCTTCCCATCCTACCGCGGCTGCGCTGTTCCTGCCTGTGCTGCAGAATTACGTCATCTCCATGGCAACGAAAACTGGGCACAGCCGGTGCAAATGGCCTGTCTAAACCGGCCGGCTTGACGAGAGCAGGAAAGCGAAGAGACTAATCTTTGTTGGAATGACATGTTAAAAAAAAAAACAAAAAAAAAAACAATGGCGTTATATTGCATAATACGGACATTATAATTTTCCAGTTTAGAGCTTGAGACACATTTCTCAGTGGAGTGGTCTAAATATGTCCGCTCTATTTGAATGCACAGCCCTTCTCCCACCTCCAAGCACACACACACCCGTAATGTGTTCAAATGAATGTCCACAATGTTAGCTTTGGCTTTGAAGAGAACGCTGCTTTTCATTATTCCATATTTAGCCTGTTAATTTGTTTGAGTTGTTGCCCATGGAGACAGGATGTTTGACAACAGAAGCTGGAAGGAAGTCAGGGTGATGATATGGAAATGGCACGCATTCCTCACTCACCCCGCATTTTCATGCAGTAGACCGTTTTCAAAAGACAGCTTCAAACATGACTTAAGAGAACAGAGAACAAAGGTGACCTCTCAGAAGTAGCATGCAGTTGGAAACATTATGCATGTACTATAAAAAAAATGACTTATTTTTGCACAATCTAAATCAAACCAAACTTTTACTGTCCTTAGGTCATTTAGAAAAAAAACTGTTTCCTTGTATGACATAGTGGGAAAAATGAAACAATAATAGTAAAAAAAATATCAGCCAAAGTATAAAGAAGATTTCCACAAGTCTGATTCATCTTACTGGTCCGAGATTACAGATGCCTGTTAATCTCTTCAAACAATTCAGTGCAAACATGAGTCACAAGGTGTAAAACGGGTTATGAAGGTGTTTGAGGAAAAACTGGCAATTTTAAAAAAATCTAACTTACTTTTTCTTAAATAGATTAAAAAGTTTAGAAATGGATTCCACCAAATGTATTTTACACTTGAATTAGTGATAACTTTGTACATTTATTTAAGAACAAACTGTGAAATTGAGTAATTTACAGCTCCGTAGCTATTATTAAAGTCACAAAGCAGCATTCTACGTTTTGTTTTGAGCCTCTACAAATCTGGGCTGCACAAGTGGGAACTTGTTAGCACCTGCAGCAAGAAGATCGTTAACTTGGCTTTTTCTGCATAGAGTTTGCATGTTCTTCACGCCCGTGGATGCATGAGAGGTGATTTTATCTTTTTAAATTTCCCATAGGAGTCCTCATGTGAGAGCATGGTTGTTTGTCCTGCGTGTCTCCGGATAGGTCGCTGATCTATTAAAGGGCAAGAAAAAGACAAACAGACATGGAAAACTGACTCTAATACTGAACACTGATTTAGGTCGGCCAGAAGTGTTTGGACTGAGACAAAGCAAGAAGGGTATCCACCACGCATGCTTGGGGAGAACATGCCACCTCCATGCAGAAAGGCTCCAGCCCGGGTGCAAACACAGAACAATCTTGCTGCATTAGTCTTTAAAAATAGGCCTCTGAAACGTGGTGGTTTTAGCTTGTTTCTCTCTTACTAGTTATTGGACATATAATATGGCAGCTGGCTCTCAAACTTTTAATTATATTTGATTTCTATTTGATTCCAAAATGTATCTAGAGATAAATGAAACTCAAAGAGATATGCAACAAAGCATAAATATCCGTCTGCATTTATTTGTCCTCCTCTTCAGTTTCTAACTAAAGTTCTTAAATCTTTCTTGACAGCATTTTTATTGAAACGTTTTGGACAAAGAAAACATTTTGTGTTTGAAAAGCTCAACTTTGGCACTTTTCAGCAACACTTCGAAGTTAATATTGACATTGCAAAATATTACAAACAAAAATTACCACTAAAGACAGCCAGCGTTTTTTTTTTATAACTATACTCATACCGCTGTTTGAAAGCCGTAGCTTGAGAGGATTGGGATTGAAGGGAAAGTGCATGGTTGGTGTCAGACTTGAGTGCTGTCCTTACCTCAAATGGCCTTGGACCAAATCCATGACACCCACAGTTCAATAACTGCCTGAAAACTATTGAAACGAAGCCAACAGGGCAATAAACATCAACTGGTGGAGACTTTTGATTTCCTGTCTTTGAATATGTACTAGTCTATCATGTTGGTCACTATTAAAATTACACACTTATACATATATATATAGAACTATCTATCTGTCTGTCTATCTATCTATACACACTGTATTCCTTCTTCACTAAAGTTACTAAAAATTGTACAGCTAATTTTTAACACATTAAAAAAGCTTGATAGATGTTTGCCTTGATCAGGTTCTTCTGAGATGAAATAACAAAATAACAAGACCATAAAATATCATTTCCCAGTTTGTCATACAACTAGAATACAATAGAAAGCATCTTTTGTTGTCCCACTGTGGGGGTAGCTGAGTATATACTCAACTATACTTGGACAGTTATTAAAATGTGCATACTAGAATAAAAGAAATGCTCAATTTAGAAGAATAATTTAAGAAAAAGAATTATGCAATGTGCATATATGTGCATAAGAAGCAGCACCACGTTACTTACAAGAAAATAAAAGAGACAGTGCCAATAAAAGGGACAAAACTACAAACAGTTGGGACGATTAGTAAGTTTGATATTTTTGGGAGCAGAGACGGTTATAATGACATTCAGTTGGAGTAAAGAAGGATCTGAAATAATGCTACTTTGTGCGCCTAGGATGCAGCAGTCTGTCTCTGAAGGAGCTTTCCAGTTCTGCAAAACTTCATGCACAGACTAGGAGACATTGCCTAGCAGTGGTGTTAATTTAGCTAGAGTTGTTCTGTCTACCATCACCTGCTGGGTCGAGGGGCAGCCTAGGACAGAGCTGGCCTTCCTGATGAGCTTATCTAACCTTTCCCTCTCAGCTGTAGATAAGCTGCTGCTCCAACTTCTGACACCACAGAACAGTGATTCTCAAGCCTTTTTAAGCCACAGCATTCCACATTATAAAAATCACAAGAAGCAAAAATGTTATTAGAAGTATTTTTATTGAAATATGATGAAAATCTAATCTCAATTGGATCAATTTAGTTATTCAGTGTAAATTTGGGCTTGTTTGGTTGAACACATAGTTGATGTTCTTGAAATAAATGAAGAAATACGCACAGAAAGATCTCCCCCAATAGTCTGTCTTTGTTTCATCCTAATAGCAGGCAGGCAGTTTAGCTTTTGCATCTCGTCTCCAAAAAATACATCTCAGAGCACTGAAAAGCCTACCTTGGTCTTTAAATTGGCAACTGAGTGGAGCAAGGAGTTGTACCTCCCTCTAGTGGA
Organism: Xiphophorus hellerii; assembly: GCF_003331165.1. NCBI lineage: Eukaryota > Metazoa > Chordata > Actinopteri > Cyprinodontiformes > Poeciliidae > Xiphophorus > Xiphophorus hellerii. The sequence continues at coordinate 23,284,663 of NC_045676.1, read as the reverse complement.
AGAGAATGGAATTCCCTCATCGGTATGTCCTTTAACTCTCCATAGGCCTGGTAATGAGCCACTGTTTGACTCAGGTGTATTAACTTGGAGCACAGAAATATCAGTAAGTTGCCGGGTATCAACTGTTTTTCCTTGTGGGGAAGCTGAAAATGTCTTGTATTCTTTGGAAACTAGGAATAAGAACGGGGAGATTTTCTGCCCACCAGCTTCTGTTGGATAAAAATAAATAAATAAATAAATAAATAAATAAATAAATAAATAAATAAATAAATAAATAAATAAAAGTGGGAAAAAGAAGTGTCACACTGAGTGCTCTCTCTCTCTCTCTCTCTCTGTATTTAAGTTAATAATGTATTTTTCTTAAAGTTCTCCAATCAATTGATTAAGGCTGGCTGAATATCTCAATCATTTTAGATAGAGATATTCTGTTCACCACACGGGGGCGATAGACATCTTCAGTTCAGCCGGTTCCTCTCCGATATAGGTGATGTTTAACTCCACTGTGGTATTATTAAAGTAAAAAAACAAAAACCCAGTGACTTGTAGTTCTATTAAATTTGCTTTGTAACATTATTAAAACTAGTTTTACATTCATATTTCTCTACAATGCTAGTTAGTACAAATTAGCATAGTTTAAAAGGCCTGAGGCTTAAGACTGGTACTGATGTAGAGAGATGTACATGCAGAAAGCCAAAGTACAGAGACCAAACATTGTTTCTACAGTGCTAGAGAATATAAAAGGGCATGGCAAAGATCTATCAAGCCTCCCCTCAGCTGACATCTCCATTTAGAGTTAAAGTTCTCCCATTTCTCACTCTTGCCTCCCACATTCCCAAGGTGACCATTATTAGCATTCCTCCTCTGCACCTTCTTGGACTCTTTTCTCTAAAAACCTACACGGTTCTCTAAGTCTTTTTACTCCTCATAAATTTCATTGTTATTTATAATAAATAAGTAACAGTGAGCTGAACTCTCCAGCAGATTTTTTTTTTTTTTTGTCACTTTATGCCAGAAAAGGCAGATCTGTTCCAGCCCATTAATGCGTGTCATAAAACCCAACGACCAGCTCAGGAGGACACTCAGCACTTTCAAAGGACGCATGCAAAAGTCACAATGAACCATCATGAGAGAAGAAAAAAAGGGCATGAAAATCGTTTACAAGACAAATGGGGCCGTATGACTTTATACACATGGACTATTTTGCACGTTTGATTTGTTGTTGTGAATAATTGTGTCTCTTTTGAGGCGATTATTAACACGTGTGGCTGTAAATGAATGCAAGGTAACTCTAGAAGCAGAGTTCTGCTGCTGCCACTTGTTTAAACGTCTGAAAAGGATTCAAAGTGAGCGCCAGGAGTGATTTAATTTGTTGTCCATTGATGCTATTAAATAAAACAAGCCGGCACAATATCCTCTCCTGTTGTTGAATGAGAAAGGAAGCAATTGTGCTTCTCTTCCTCTTTAATAGCATTCTGTAACTTTGTGTTCTGCAAAAGAAAACAATACAAGAAAACGATGAACATTTGCCAGTATCTGCCTTTTTCATGAGTGAGGAGTTTTACTTTATAAGCACACTTTCAGACTGTTTTTGTGTTTAAAGGAAATGATGCGTTCAGCGCATGGAGAATAATGAAGTGCTTGTGCCTTTAATGTTTTCAGTGTTGAAAGCTTCTAACAGCCACAATACCTCCTTTATAGGAATATAAGATTTGCTTTATTTTATGCTCCTTCGGTTTTCATGTTAGAAAAATATGCTCTAGGTTTGTGCATTTTTATTCTTTCAAATAACCTCAAACACAAAAGTAAAATTTTGTAGAATTGTGCAACTCTAATTTGCACAGAACTGTGTGTTTAAACATACAGTGAAATACATTGACTCTCATTTTACTGTCGACCAAAGACACCAAGTACGTTTCTTCTAATCCTTTCACGGTTTGAATGAGGAGTTATTTCAAAGTGCTAAATAAAGATGTGTGTAAAGACTCGTCATAGATTTAGTTACTGAATGTTTTCACTTATGGAAAAAAAAATGAAAAAAATTGATTGGTAATGATAATTCTTCCCCTCACAAATAAGTAGGAGATTCATATAAGAAAACACGTGCTAATTACTTACTTTGCCCAAATCTATCATACTAACTTCTAAACTTATCATGTTTGTTAAATCCTTTAAATCCAAGCAATTACACTCCTTGAAAAATGTACACTAGTTTATATTTTAATATATGTCCCAAAAGTGGTTGAAATGTAGACCACTTACTCTTGTAATTGTCTTCCACAGGGTGATCTATCCTGGTTGAGGTGTCACCTCTACTGTTTTGCACATTAGAGGCATGTTAAACATATGCAGGAATATAAAAGTGTTTTCAAATTCAAAATCTTTGACCCTACTCTAAAAGAAAATGTTGTGACATTAACACATACATAAGCATAGACGAGTCTAAAGTCATAAGATAAAATGTTGAAGTTTGATGGACAAATGACTTGAGGCGAGTTCAGAGAGTCCAGCTGCTGCACACACTAACAATATGACTCAGATTCCACATCACTAACCTGGTTTACCTGGCTGATAAATTTACCATGTTTTTTTTTTTTATGTCCTGCCAGTGCAGTTGTTGCTTTATATCAGCACCGCAGCATTCACCTGCAGGCTCTGAATACTTACTCATAGCTTTCCAATATTATTATACAAATGTTTTCTGGGGGATTAAATTAAAGCTTTAACAAAAAAAAAACAAAACAAAAAACAGTTGTGGTATGACGAGATATTCCAAACTTCAGTTTACAGTATTTTTTTTGTAAAATAATAATAATAATAATAATAATAATAATAATACCAACCAATAATAAATATAGACTGCAGTGTAACTATTAAAGTAGATAGATTAAATTTGTAACACAAGCTAATTAGAAAAGTTGGTAACACTTTATTCACAAACATGACATAACATCTGTCATGAACATGAATAAGTCCTTATGAATGTCTATGACTGTTCTCATGAAGTGTCATTTGGTAAATAATGACACCTTTAATGTAAAGTTGCTTTAAAAGTTGCATTAAAGTCCATTAAAAGTGCCACCTTTGCAGTAAAGTGTGTAAATTTACCAAATAATGCAAAGTTGGCACTTTTAATGGACTTTAATACAACCTTTGAAGCAACTTTGCATCAAAAGTGAAATTATTTACTGAATGACACTTCATGACAACTGTCATAATCACCCATACAGACTCCTTCATGTTCATGACAGGTGTTATGTCATGTTTATGACAGTATCATGTCAGTCTTATGCACACAACTTCAAATAAAGTGTTACCAAAAAGTTTTCCCTCGCCAGGATTTTTCTTTGTTTATTTTTATGTAACTACACATGGAGTGTTGAAGGTGTGAACTGGAAAATAAAATAAGTCTGTATAATAAACTTTTGCCTACTTATATTTCATATTTTATTTAAGAAAAAGGGGGGAAAAAAGTTAAAAATTGACTTCTCGGGACAGGTTTTGTGTGTTGATGTGCATATTGATCTGTTTGGATTCTATAAATGGATCCCGCTGGATAATCCTGACGAACACATTTCAAACTGCTGTAAGTTTTCTGTGCTTCAACGTACAGTCATCAGTGAAAGCACTAATAAAAGGTACAGGAATCCTCTGTCATCTACATATTCACTGATTGTATAACTGAAGTACTATTATTGGCATATAAACACAATAAAATAGTAATTTACCTTGCAGGGTAACCTGAAAGATAGCAGGTATGTTACTAATAATGAAATTGAAAGGACCTGTATTGAATCAACTGTATTGAATAAATTTTTATTTCAAAAATAAAATATTTAATGTGGCTTTGAATGGCTTATTTTGGAGGTGTCCTTTTTTTAAGCCATTGGGTTTATTATTACGTCAGGCTATTGATAACACACTGAATAAATCATGTCTGTGTGCATGAATAATGTAAGAATGCCACTCTGAAGTCTCGGCATTGAAAAGTTGACAGAAAGACTTGTGTGCAATTGAAAAGACAAAGCATGTTTTCTCATTTACTGATGTCTTCTCGGCGTCTTGATAAAACGCAGCCACACTGTGCGCCCAGGGATGTTTCAGAAACCTTTGTTTGCAGTTTCCGAGAGACATATAAAAAAGTGAAACGAAACTTAAAGCAGAGAACAGTGGATGCTTGAGCAAAATAGGAGAGGCAGCTGGGATTATATTAAACACAGACATGACTTAAATGCATATTTTAGCATGCAATAAACTCCATCTTGCCTTCAGCTTGGTTATAAACTGAATGTTAAGTTTGTGCTTTGTTGCCTTCCTAATGGCCATAATTATGTTAATGGGTTATTTTTGAAATTTGAGAAGGCTGTGTGTTGGAGGAATCCACGTCTCCCACGTAAGTATGCTTGTGTGTCCATCTGTTAGCTTAACACGCATGTTAGCATTGGATTTCTGAGTTAGCTGTCTTTTCCTTTAGGTTCGGTTTGGGTAACGTTTTCAGCACTAGTGACATTTATTGAGGACTCTTTATCACGCGACCTCAGATTAATGCACACTTTTGAAACGTCAAGACACAGGGTCAACATTGAAAGAATTGATAAGCAGTACGCATTGCAAAAGAAAATAATTTAACTCATATAATAACACTGACTATCATTCAATAGCACATTTTTGTCAAACTAACACAGTAATTTCCCTTGTTTACGTCATTAGGAGGTGACGACGACGGGCTGCATTCAAGAACATAAAACAAGTCAAATATTGACAAGCATTTTGTTTCAAGGTTGTGTGAACTGTGTGAAAAATTCTCAACTTACTTAGATCAATAGATTACATATAATAATTATTAAATAATTACTTGTTTACCATCCATTTCAGTAAAACATCCCATGCCCACAACTCTCTTCAAATAAGGGCTAAGCTATTTTAGTGAAGGCAAAAAAGTGAAATTCTCATACTCATACTACAGTCATATACGGTGCAATTGTATTAAAGTATTGATTAATTTAACATAATTTGGAATTAAGCTGTAACATAACAAAATGTGGAAAATGTGAAGCACTGTGAATACCCTCTTTATGCTCTTAAATTTTATAGATACTGTCAGTCTCACTGATGGCTGTTTCTTTGTGCTAGGATGTCATAAATTGTAAGAGCCGCCATCTAATGTTACTTGTTGTGTTTCTCACTCTATTTTTCTGTTTTTATGAATATGATAAACTGTGTTTTTTTGCCTGTAAAAAAAAAGAAAAAAAGCAAACCCAGATTTAAAAGGCTTGCGGGTAAAATAAATATGCAACATTTCTTAAAAGAACTAAATATATGCATAAGTAGGAATATCCAGAGACAGTAACCCAAGGTGTAAATAAATGTGGTGAAAAATTTTACTCAAATGTGACAAGATCCAACGATTTCACAAAGAAACCAACAAGCAGCTCATCTTCCCAGGAGCTGAGCTACTTGTTGACTGAACTAGTGCTGTTGTCACTGGTCAGTATGACTTAGCATACAAAACAAAGATCTATAAATAAATCACTGATCCGTCTAAGCAGCCCAGTAAACTTTACACCAGTGTGTACAGATTGTACTAATGCCTTGTCCTTTGTAGCCAAAGTAATTATGAAGGATTTCTTCCACACAAGAATGCAGAAAATGAAACGAATGATTGGCTTATGATATGAGGAAGTGGTTGTGTCCCCTGATGCCTAAGCAGGACATCCCTGTAGAGACAACTAGAAAACCCATATGTTGTTGAACACACAGTTCCCTTTGAGGACTCAGCACAAGAAGCCCTTGAAAGAAAAAGACGGTGACATTGTGTCCTTGCAGCAGAGGCTCAATAAAAGCTTAAAGGACTTGGTTGCCAGGGCTTTGCTGACAACATAGAGATCTTGACATTAGAGGGCAAGCCTTGCACCGAGCCATCAAAGAAATATTCTTGTGAGTGAGAGAGTGGAGCGGGTTGTTCCTCAGTAGAACAGAACCAGCCTGGTTTCCCACAGAGGAGCACTAGATGCATAGGAAAGTGGCCTTGGGACTCCAGAGTTCTCTGTTGCGTCCAATGCATTGGACACAGCTTCACGTTTTTTTTTTTATGATTTGGACAAATAACAAGAACCACACCCTGGATGAGGTTAAATATTTCTTTATTTCCAAACAACAGAATGAGCAAGTTGGTCGGCAGCAGCGTCAGCGTTTTCTGGTTAGACTCTGTGGAGGAGATAGATTGGTGGGTGACAGGGATGAATTGCATCATCAGGAAATGCAGGGTTATCCTGGAGATCCTCTCCAGAGACTCTGAATTTGATTAATTTAGATCCTCTTGGATAAAATGTAACTGAGGATTCACTGGTGTGAGTTTACTGGGGACTGTTTCGCCTGCAGGACTGCATAAAGGTAAAGCATCTATATGCTGAAAACCAATGATGGTGATGTCCTGAAGTGCGGAAACTCTGGTGATTGGGTTAGAGAGTTTATACACACCTCATAATCAGGTCTCAAGATAAAGTAGAGCATAGCTGCTTGGTCTGTAATCTAAGCCTCAGAGGTCAGGTAAACAGACCAGATGGGCAAAAGGGCAGGTAGAACAAGGAGAACAGATCCGAAACAGGATTTCTTCCTTTCATGATAGAGAAGCATGTGGTGAGATAAGTCCTGAAAGAAAGCAAATTCTCTCTCTCTCTCACACACGCACATTTTTTCACACGACATATGGGCCACTTCCACTATTTACTTTTACTGCTCTAAACAGAACTCTGAAGAACATGGTAGACTGGCAAAAAATGTTGCTAAACAAACACAAAGTCTCTGAGGCCTCATTTCTCTGAAACTGACACTGTTGACATAAACCAACGAATAGGGTCGAAGATAAGAATAGCAGTTCCAAAAACTAGAGTTTTTTAGGGGACACCCTAAAAAAACAAGTTATAGTTCAAACTTTTACAATATAGTAAGAAAATTTGCATTTTCTGCTATGATTATTTATGTTTAATTTCATAAAGCGAGTTTCCGCCGGATCTTCATAATGTGTTAAAATGGGATCATTTTTTGCAATTTCAGTAAAAGCGTTAATTTGTTTGTATGCAAATTTTGGCGGGCTACAATGTTTCAAGTCCCAGGTATTTAAGATCCAATCAGCAATAACATATTTAGAAAGTTTGTCTGATTTCCCCTGCCCTGTGTGGCAATATGTAGAGGCCAAAATGCTCACGGATAGCAATGGGATTGTCATGCAGAGAAGAGAAAGGAAAATGCAATGTTATTCTTTTAGCAATAACATCAAAAAGTCGTGTTTTTTATTATTGTACAGAGAAAATAATCAGTTCTAGACAAATTAGCTGCACAGTGTTTTGATGTGTTGCTCGAAGAAGTTGACTACATTGATGACCATGCAGTCAGTTAGAACCACACATTGTAGTGTGTAGTGATGAAATGCAAGCAGAGTGGGAAAAAGTACAATAAAACATAATGCAAATAATGATATAATTGATTTAATGTGTTTGCTGTATTCAGTTTATAGGTTTCTTCAAACTATGAAATAATAATCGTAACACTGTATATTTTAACAGCAAAATGCAATGAAGTGAGTTGTAGCTGATAAATGCATTTAAAATACAAGTGACAGTAAGTGAAGGGCTTTTTGTAAACTGTAATAGTCAATTCTTAGAATGCAGAACCAAGATATAGAGTTGTACTTCCCATCTCTGCCATGGCGTTTTTGTTTTGATGACCAAATCTAAACTTTTAATCTCATAAAGAGGAAACCCTAACGTGCATTGATATGAACTGCTCTATAATGTTGCACTAATGCTAATCTGTAATTCTGAGAATCTGGAGTTATAACACTTGGTAAGTTTTCACAAAGCAATCAACTGTCTTTCAGCTTTACTTGCTTTGCAGCTGGTGCAGCCAACTAATACTTTGTATTTGTACTTTGTATTTGTCACAACTATTGAAAGGTTGTGACAAATTGATTTGCTCTAAATTTTCCACAAACTGCTTTGAAAGCATCAGGAAGCTGGGTCACCTGGGTGCTCCACTAAACCGGTTTGGAAGAATATGTAATAAGGGAAGGGAATATGAATATGTAATAATGGCAACATATGAGCAACCAGCGAAGAATATCATTTCAGGTTTTGGAAAAAAAAGATCGACTAATGAAACATGTAGTTACCACAGGCAGAAAATCATAAAATGTTTAATATAGTTTTTTTAGTCATTTGCTTAGCTTATGTTTTCATCTAAAGCACAACCTGTCATTACTCTTTATTTCGACCTTTCTCGTCAAGCACATCTGAGACACAAAGTGCAAGCCATCTGTTTCAACAAGGGTGTTTAAGACAAATAGTTGTTGCACTTTGGAAATGGGTACGGCATTCTGACAGATGACTTGGCACGTTATTAGCTTTTATGAAAGTCTGAGCCAGATGTCAAAGAAACCCACATTTGTCCCTGTCTTCATTTGAAGCTGTTGCAGACATTACAAATTAATGAGACATCAATCACCCAGCTCCGCAGAAACAGCTCAGGATCAGGTAATAAGTACAATAAATAAGATTGCTGAGCTATGCTGCTGAAGCCTGTTGAGCTCATCCGGGATGAACTCGCCGAAGAGAACGGAGTGGATGGGGAAACGTTCACCCGGAGAGGCAGAGCCACAACTCGAGTGTTGTAAATAAAAATCTATGATTTTAGGTCTATAGTTCAAAGCTCTTAACATGGCACGAAGAGGGATGGTGAAAGGAAAAAAAAAAAACAGTTGGTGTCAGTTTATCTCTTAGAAGGCTTGTTTACTTTGTTCTGACAGGGATTAGGAGAAAACATCTAACATACGGAATAAATAGACATTAATAAAAGCATATAGACATTTCCATGAGTGAATAAAAAACGGTCATATTTAATGACCCAATTTATCGACATTAACTTCATCTTTGTAAGAGAACAGTTCTTTTAACAATGTTTCACTGAAATTTATATATATATATATATATATATATAAAAAAAAAAAAAAATTCCCTTCTCACCCACCGCGGGTGGTTCTTATCCTCTGAGCTCGGGTCCTCTACCAGAGGCCTGGGAGCTTGAGGGTTCTGCGCAGTATCTTGGCTGTGCCAAGGACTGCACATTTCTGGACTGAGATGTCTGATGTTGTTCCTGGGATCTGTTGTAGCCATTGGTCCAGTTTGGGGGTGACTGCCCCGAGGGCCCCGATGACCACAGGCACCACTGTGGTCTTCACCTTCCAGGCCCTCTCCAGTTCCTCCCTGAGGCCCTGGTATTTCTCTAGTTTCTCGTGCTCCTTTTTCCTGATGTTGCAGTCGCTTGGTATTGCTACATCTATCACAACGGCTTTCCTCTGTTGTTTATCCACTACGACAATGTCTGGTTGGTTCGCCATTACCATTTTGTCTGTCTGGATCTGGAAGTCCCACAGGATCTTAGCTCTGGCGTTCTCCGCCACCTTTGGGGGTGTTTCCCACTTTGATCTCGGGGTTTCCAGTCCATATTCTGCACAGATGTTTCTGTACACTATGCCTGCAACTTGGTTATGTCGTTCCATGTACGCTTTCCCTGCCAGTATCTTGCACCCTGCTGTTATGTGCTGGACTGTCTCAGGGGCCTCCTTGCACAACCTACACCTTGGGTCTTGTCTGGTGTGGTATATCTGGGCCTCTATTGCTCTGGTGTTTAGGGCCTGTTCCTGGGCGGCCAGGATGAGGGCCTCTGTGCTGTCCTTGAGTCCAGCTTTTTCCAGCCATTGGTAGGATTTACTGATATCAGCCACTTGGGTTATTTGCTGGTGGTACATCCCATGTAGGGGCTTGTCCTGCCATGATGGTATCTCTGGCACCTCAACCTCCGTTCCCTGTTGTCTGAGATATTCACTGAGCACATTGTCTGTTGAGGCTTTGTCCCTGATGTATTTATGGATCTTAGTTGTTTCGTCCTGGACTGTGGTTCTCACACTCACTAGTCCTCTGCCTCCTTCCTTGCGGCTCGTGTACAGTCTCAGGGTGCTGGATTTGGGATGGAATCCTCCATGCATTGTTAGTAGTTTTCTAGTCTTAATATCAGTGGCTTTTATCTCCTCCTTTGGCCAGCTAATTATTCCAGCAGGGTATCTGATTACTGGCAGGGCATAGCTGTTTATTGCGCGGATTTTGTTCTTGCCATTGAGCTGGCTTCTCAGGACTTGCCTTATTCGTTGGAGGTATTTAGCTGTGGCTCCTTTCCTTGTGACCTCATCGAGGTTGCCATTTGCTTGTGGTATACCTAGGTACTTGTAACTGTCCTCTATGTCTGCTATTGTTCCTTCTGGGAGTGAGACCCCTTCTGTGCGGATGACCTTCCCCCTCTTTGTGATCAGCCGACCACACTTCTCTAGTCCGAATGACATCCCAATGTCCGTGCTGTAGATCCTGGTGGTGTGGATCAGTGAGTCGATGTCTCGCTCACTCTTGGCATACAGCTTGATGTCATCCATGTAGAGAAGGTGGCTGATGTTGGCCCCATTTTTGAGTCGGTATCCGTAGCCAGTCTTGTTGATAATTTGGCTGAGGGGGTTCAGGCCTATGCAGAACAGTAGCGGGGACAGAGCATCTCCTTGGTATATGCCACATTTGATGGACACTTGTGCAAGTGGTTTGCAGTTGGCTTCAAGGGTGGTTTTCCACAGCTTCATCGAGTTTGCAATGAAGGCTCTCAGAGTCCTGTTGATGTTATACATCTCTAAGCATTCAATGATCCAAGTATGCGGCATTGAGTCATAGGCTTTCTTGTAATCAATCCAAGCCATGCACAGGTTGGTGTGTCGGGTTTTGCAGTCTCGGGCAACTGTGCGGTCTGCGAGGAGTTGGTGTTTGGCTCCTCTGCTATTTACACCGATACCTTTCTGTGCCGTGCTCATGTATTTATCCATGTGTTTGCTTATCTTGGCCGCTATGATGCCTGACATGAGCTTCCATGTTGTGGAGAGGCAGGTTATTGGTCGGTAGTTGGGTGGGACTGGACCCTTTGATGGATCCTTCTGGATTAGGATTGTCCGCCCTTCAGTTAACCATTCAGGGTGAGTCCCACTTTGTAGCAGCTGGTTCATTTGGTCTGCCAGTCGCTCATGGAGGGCAGTGAGTTTCTTTAGCCAGTAGGCATGGATCATGTCAGGCCCTGGTGCTGTCCAGTTTTTCATACCTGAGACTCTTTCTTGGACATCTGTCACAGTGATGGTTACCAAGGCTTGCTCAGGGAGGTTATTATGGTCCTCTCGTAGAGAGATCAACCACTGTGCATTGCTGTTGTGGGACGCCTCCCTTTCCCATATGCCTTTCCAGTATTGTTCAGTCTCCAGCCTTGGTGGGTCTACTCTGTTGTTATTACCCTGCCATTGAGAGTACACCTTAGCTGGTTGAGTGGAGAAGAGCCGGTTAATCCTTCTGGATTCATTCTCCCTTGTGTATCTCTTTAGGCGGCTGGCCAAGGCTTGGAGCCTCTGTTTGGCAGTTTCGAGTGCTTCAGGTATGGGCATCTGCCTGTACTTTCTGGGTACTGGTCTTTTCATTGTACCCTTGTGGAGCTCTGACAGTTGGCTCACTTCCCTCCTTGATACCTTGATTTTAGCCTCTAACCATCTTTTCCATGGTGGGTATTGGGTCTCATGGCTGCTCTTATAGCCAAGTGTCTCAAGGATCACTGATGCTGAGTTGTAGATCAGCTCATTGGTTTCTGTTATGGTGTTGGTAGGGATTGTTCTCAATGCTGCATTCACATTCTCAATGATCTCTGATGGTACTTCACTCAGCCGTTGTAATTGGCGCCGAGGAGGTCTGGTTGTCATTCGGGTCATGATTTATATATAAATATATATATATATATATATATATATATATATATATATATATATATATATACAATATATAGTATATATATATATATATATATATACTTTTAAATAAGCAAAATAAACCTTTTTTATACAACATACCTGATGAGAACAACATACAGAAAACAATTGTGTTATAGGCTGCACGCTCCAAGTCCTACACAAAACAAAAGTACATAACAAAAATTAACTTAATAGATCTATAAATAAACTGGACGTATTTAGATGAAAAATAAACAGCACACACCTCTCCTGCAGGACAACATGACAAAAGGGGAGGGTCTAAGGGGCGCAAACAATTTAAAGACAATACCACAGAAGAAGAAATAAAAAGGAGGGGCTTCCGATCTTAAAGTAACACGATTAAAACAAGGACAAAGGGTTTTTTTTAGAGGTGTTTCAGTCAGGCAAGGAACAATACAAATAACCAAAAAAAGACATTTTGTGTAATTATAACAAAAGAGACATACAACCAGGTTACACAAAGCCGCTCTCTGTGGTGGTGAAACTTGTAAGCTCCACTGTTGCAGGAATGTCTATGTTGTAAAGTTAAATTATCATGAGCTTTATTATTTGGGTATAGGGCCCGGTCATTAGCCCGACACTGACTTGTTCCGCTAGTGGATGAATCATTATTAATAATAAAAAACTCTGCTTGATCTGTTTAGAGTACCTTCTTATTTTTTCTCCTCTCCAGCTCTTTGATGTTTGATCATTGTGCAGCTCTCCTGCTGCTCCACTCCATATCACAGAGATCTCTATAGGTGCTTGAATATCAGACAGTTACTCTTCCTCTGTTGCTTTTGTAGAACATGTTGGTTGTTTCTTTCTGGCTCACATTTCAATTCTCGTCCAAACGGACATTTCTAGTTTTAATCTTGAATGGGTATCAGGTAAGTTAGCAAACAATTGTATAGCTTTTGTATTTTAATCTTTTTTCTTTTTTGCTTTGGGGCTCTCTAATGCAATGTCATTTTCATATAATCTCTTTCTTTCTGTTGTACCATAAACACTGTCCTTGGCTGAGACACTGGGGGCCTCCAGTGCTTCAGATGTTGTTCTGGGTTATTTTGTGGACTGTCTGGATCAGGAGTCAGTGTACCCAGAGGAATATATCTGTAAGCCAACCACAAGTGGGAAAGTTTTCCATTCTGTTTCCTCCATTTATTGATCCCACTGTGATTTACTGGAGTCACGAAAGCCTGGCAGACACAGACTGATGTTCAGACCAATAACAAAAATGTTACAATTTCCGGTAAGCTTCATAGCGTCGCACTGGAATTACATATATCACCGCCAAATGTTAGAAATTGGCAGAAAATTTTAAATTTAAACTGTCAATAATCCACACCTCCATGAAGCAATCGTTTCCCAATAGCCATCTGTATGAAGAGAAGTGTAGAACAATAAGGTAGATTTTACTCAGTTTGTGCTCAAGTTCCTTGTGTTAGAATCTGAACTAAAACGTCTGTTCAAATTCAAAGATGCTTTATTGATCCCAAAGGGAAATTAAATATGTTATGCTATGTCATGTTGTTATGTTGATCTCTTTTTTGGGCCCAATTTATCACTTTTCAAACATTTTTGTAAATAAATTACAAATTCCTTTTGAAAATGTCTCGTGTAGCTGGCTGGACTGTGCAAACCCCGACAAGGTGTAAATTATATCTACACGGGGGAAAAATTGCCTCTTAGTATTTCAACCTTTCTCAAATATGCTACATTTTTAATAAAGCTCTTTCAACTTTGACAAAAGGCTGTAATTTAATGTGACACAAATAGACTTTTAACGTCCAAACTGTCGGCTGGGAATATAACCATTTCGGTCAAATGTCCAATTCCCCATTTTCTTCTTACTTTCGTCAATATAAACAGGATAGCCATCCTCTTTAAATAATCTTTATTGGCGGGAGAGTAGGAGCTTGGTGTCGGCAGTAAGTGTTTGCTGTCTTTGTTGATTAAGTTCTTTTGGCCTTAACATTCAAATCTGAAGTGCAACAGAACAAAAAGAAAAGAAAAGTCTGAAGTTTGTCTGCTGATTACGGCTCTAAACTGTTATTTCCTTAAAGTGAAAGGAACCCGATCACATTACAGAGACTGATTTAATCTTTCTCTGCAGCCACTGCAATCAGGGGAAATGGTTGTAATCCCATTCTGGCATGTTTGATTAATATCACTGACCTGATTTGTATTGTGCTCACTAGGCGTGTCATGGTGTTTATGTAATATCGACACCCCACCTATATATAATCTCTCACTGCGGTTGCACAGATGCGAACAGTGTTTTTTCCTTTTCCTTCGTTTCGGTGGCTTCGTAAACCTCAGCTAGCGTTTGTTTTTGGATTTAAGTGCTTTCCACAATAGAGCTGTCACATTTGATTGATTTCAGTTCGACTGGGCTCCTCACAGTGTCTTTGTCCTGGCTCTAAAAGTAGATGTTCGAACTTGTGCTGCTCATTTATGCAACTTCCTATTCAGTTCGAACTGAGAGGAAGTCAGGTATTTTACCGAGGCGGAGAGGCAGAACCCGGAACTTGGAATCCACTTGGGAGTCCAACACGTACGCATGAAATGGTCAGGGCTGTAATTTCAAGCTTTAAATTTTCCAATTCCAGCTGCTGAAGGTCAGGGATCCTTTGAGTAAAACTAGATTTAGTTTTAATATACTCAGACACCGTGCTTAATAATTTATTCAGTAATCACACTGGCGTTTGCTTTTGAAGGTGTCACTCATTGATGGCTGTCCATCTCAGTTAAAATAATTATAATAAAAAAATCTCGGCTTTCACATCTTCCATGAAATTGAAGATTTAATATCTGACCATCAAAAATTAAATTAAACTCAAATTCACCCTCACAAAATACAGGAAAATACTTTCGCCTCATTTTTTCCATACAAGTCTTTAGCTCCATCTATAAGTAAAACACTATGAATTTTTTACAGTCGTGTTAAATGCTTCTTGATTGGAATTTATTTTTTTCATTATTATTATTGGTTTGGGATGGAAGAAACCCTGCAGGGTTTTACTCCTCTCATCGCTCTGGACATTAAGCCATGCACTGCTAATGAATGTGTTTGCTGAATCTGTTCTCGATTGTTAAAATATAGAAATCATCCTGAGTTTGTGTTGAGAGTTGTTCATACAGTACAAAAAGTAAATACCTATTAGCAATTAATGGGCTCCACTTCAGGTAAAAATGTGGTCAAGACAGGTTGGAGGCATAAATTCGTATTCAGGCTCAAACTTTCACTCTTTGCAGCTCAAATCCTCTTGCTTTCCAAATATGCTTTCCTCTGGCAATAAATCCATCAGACTGAGTGAAAATGCTTCAGCATCTTTCCAAAAGTTGCTTGTCCAGAGTTGAGTTTGCAAAAACCATCAAATCACCCTGAAAGGTACTTCTGTCAACATTCTTTTTTTTTTTTTTGTTATATCAAATATTCTTATGCATGATACAACACAAAATTGAGTTTTCAAGATCCCACACAAAAAAAGACACATGCTAAACTAGCAGCCATACATACATAAAACTAAAGACAAAATGGGACTAATAATGACAACTAACAGCGATAGTGTGAACTGTGCAAATGAACAATTATTGAGCCAATTTGTTTGTTAACAGTCTCTCTGCCTCGGGGAACAAGCTGTTCCTCAGCACCTGATGCTCCGCAGCCTTCTGCCAGAGTTTGTTTCTTGGATAAGTTTTCCTTTTTGTAAACTTCTGACTTTGAGATAGTTTAATTACAGTTGTACAAGTACTAAAAGGGAAATGCACTTCTGGCTCATTGCTCGCCGGGGTCAGCTGTGGCTGCAGTCCAGCAGCTCACCGCCGTCAGTGTGTGAATGTGTGTGTGCATACGTGAATGACTGAATGTAGTGTGAAATGCTTTGGGCTCCTCTGGACCTCATAAAGTGCTATACAGGTAATTTACCATAAGTTAAAAAAAACTGTGTTTCAAAAAGGTTTTAATTCACCTGTACACATAAAGATTGGAGTAAAAGAAAGTATATATTTTCCAGATTGTTTCATTGTAAGTGAAAAAAAGTATAATCAGAAGTTTGAGTTTCTGTCTTACTGTTTGACTCCAGCAGCCACGGCTTAGAAAAGAAACTCTATATGCACAGATCCACATCTTAGAGCCCTTCAGACCAGGGGTGTCTAACACGCTTTTGTTTTGGGCCAAATCAAGAGATCATGAAGGCTCTTAAAGGACCGGCTGTGCCAAAACGTATTGATAAAACCCGTTCACAAACTGTTAAAATATCAACGAATTGTTCAAATGAAATATTATTGAATATCTTTTCAGTCCCTCCATGATTTCGTGCTGCTTTTTGTGATTTTTTTGTAATAAAAATCAAAGTGTTTGTGGTACTAATTTGGAAATATTTGTGTTTATTTGTCACAGTAAATGTGAGGTTTTATTACTTGCTGTATAGGTTGACTATGATCTGAGATCAATTAAGAGTGAAGCAGCTCTTTAGTACAAGTAAGAAAGTTTTGACCATTTTTGAGAAAAACTTGCAATAAACTCCCAATTATTAGCGCAAAATTAGTGTGTGGACTTTAGAGTTTGCATGAATTTCCATGACAATTCTCAAGAAACTGGAGGGACTGACTAATATAATTTGGCAATAAGCAGATGAAAACTGCAGTGACATAATTGATGACATAATATTTAAGCACACTTAGTGTTTAGTCTAGAATCTAGAAGGCCACATAAAAAGCTAAGGCGGGCCGGATTTGGCCCACCGGCCTTGAGTTTGACACATGTGATTTAGAGTAACCAGTTAACCTACTAATTGTGTTTTTGGATTGAAACACTTGGCAAATCATTCCTGCCAATACCAAATCCTTTTTGCTTCATAATCGACTGTGTGGTGTTTTTATGATGCAAAGCACTTTGATCTGCCTTGTTGAGGAAATGTGTTGCACAAATAAACTTGATTTGACTTTTTAACTGTGTGGTTATTGGATCAGAGTAAGTAATTATGTCCATGATGTTGATCTATAATGTGTCTTGATCTAGTTCCACACTAAAAGCAATCCTTACTGCTGTTTGCTCAGCGTTCATCCACAAGACATTCCCTAATTAACTATTCTCTGCTGGTTTTCTCCTGTTGCCTCCAGCTGTTTGTGTTTTCTCTTATATGTAAATGTACACCAGGTAGAAGTGATATTTTCATATTGATTTCAGGATCAGTCACACACAACGTAGCTATGCATACATTACTGGGTGTGTGTGCAGCCAATACATAATTCATCAGTTCAAAACATATTACCTTCTTCACCAAAACAAACAAATAAATCAAAGTAATTTTTATGGTGCGTTGACCCAACATTCTTCATAATCAGTCAATCATCTATTTTTGAATGATGTACACATGTCTGCAAATTTAAACGTTTACGCAGTTTATTTGTTTGATTTCTTAAATCAAATTATTTTAGGTTGTGCCTAACAGATGCAAGCAGTCAGCATCTTATTTGCTGCCAGAAGAAAAATAAATGACTTCAGTGAATTGCTTCACCTTTGCTTATGAGGAACATACACAGAGTTCAATGGTGACTGTGTGTCCTCAGTCCATTCCTCCTCATCCAACGCTAAACAAATGCTGTGACATATTTTGTGTACAGTGAACCTGGTCAGAATAACTATCTGAAGCAAAAGGTAACGAGTATTAGGGCCAAGTTAAAAAAAATAAAGTAAAAATAACATGAGAATAAAGTCATAATATTTTGAGATTAGTCATAACAAACATATTAGAATCAGACTATTATCAGTAACAGATTAAGTATTTCCTTTTCTGTAAAACTTATAGCTAAGTATAACTTCACAAGATGCTCAACATTCCTCATTTTACTGCAGCCATAAAACTGCTTTGTTTTGTCTCATAATATTATGACTTTATTGTTGTAATTTTAAAACCTTATTTTCGTAATCTTTTATTCCTTAGCCTCTAGTACTCTGTTGTAAAAAGCTTACTCTAAAGTTTTGCCTTCTCTTTACTTCAGGATGATTATGACATGCTTTGCTTTTCTTCTGTGGTTTCTCAGGTCTGTAGACAAACAAAAAAGTGCCTAGCACTAAATGTTGCTTGATACATCTGAAATTTTAATTTCATTTTGCAAAGTTAGACGTATTTTTTCTTCGGTTTTTGTCCATTTTTATCCAAATTGAATGTTTCGGATCAGCAAACCAATTTTATTATCAGAGAAAGAAAACCTGAGTTAATATGACCAACATTTCTTAAAATATGGTTCCATTTACTCAACAATAAACCCTTTCCAAATCTGGTGTAGCTTCAGCAATGACGAAATGAGGACGTGAACAAGGCCATCCAGTCCATTTCCGACATTACAAACACCACAGCCAAACCTTTGCGATTTTGTAAAATCAGATCCAATCGTTTCAAACTTCTGAGTCCATGCTTCCAGCAAGCAATCATTTCTCAATTTCCGAGTGTCCAGGCCCTCTGAGTGAAGCAAAGCGTAGATCAAAGGGCTGCTTTTTTACGAGACGAGTCTAATACAAAAAGTAAAAACACACACATCAAAAAAGTTTTATTTTGTGTCACCAGTTCATAAAATGTTTTCTTGGGGATCATGACGATTTTTTTGAGTAAAAAAGCTTTAAATTTGGGACTTTGGCCTTTGTGGGGTGTCCAAGGAACACAAATATTTCCTTGGAACTCCTCCATTTTATCTAATCCCTTTGACTCATGAACTTTGACCCTTACTTAAGTAAGCGAGGCCTGCAGTGCTTCAGATCTCGCTCTGGGTTCTTCTGTGACCTCCTGGATGAATCATTGATGCACCCTGGAGTCATTTCAGTTGGTCAACAACAAAAACTTACTCATGAATATATAGCCTCTCACAGACTGACAGATGTCACTTAGTTTGTGCCTCAAATGATCTTTTCTTTGTGAAAATAAACCCATCTTTCCTCAGCTGAGACCTTAAAGTTTATGAGAAACAGAAGTCTGTAAGAGGCATGCAACTCTGACAGCTTACTGAACACTTAAGGCGTCTTCAAAGAACCTCATTTCCAAAAATACGATCAATTTCTTTAACCTGAATCAGGTGCAGTTTTTCACTCTAACGTGTTATCCTTATTGTATTTTTCTTTTTCTGTGACAAACTTGGCAAATGTATCCGTCAGTGTGCCGAGGGAATGTTCGAAAAACTCAATATGTATCCAAAGAGCAATTCTTTGCTGACAGAATTTATTTTTTATGGATTCACAAAAAGAAATTAGACACAACCAGTTTTTTTTTTACTTAAATCTTTTAACCATGTACAGTTTGGCGACCTCTTGACAAATGCTTAAAGTTTAAAGTGGGAATTAAATATATCAAAAGTTAAGTTTCAACCATGTGCACTAGAAATAATAATCTGCCCCTTTACCCACCTTCCATTAACATTTTAATGTTTAATACTTTAATATAGTTACAATGTACACGCCACATTCAAACACAAACTGTTTTCTGTCTCTTGTTTTGTGGAAATCCTCGCTGGTTCAATTCTTCTAGCACAACATTATAAAAATGGTTCTATATTTTTACAACATCTTGCTTCTGAAAATAAATATGATCCCTGACTCAAACTCCAGACAGAATAATATAAATACATAGAAATTAACTATTGGTGTTCTTTACATCACAATGTACAGGTCAGAGGTTATTTAACTGGATATAAAACCTTCACCAGAGAGTATTTTCATCAAATTTAACATCTTTACTTGGTGATGCATTCTGCTTAACACGATCCAATAGAAAACAAAAAAGTATGGGTGCATAGAAAATGGCTGTGCAATTGTAGCAATTGAGAATTACATTCACTTTAATAAGATACACCAAATACATTTTCATAAAGGAAAGTCTTTTTTTCAATTTTTAGCAGTGATAGTGAATCTTTCACACAGAAATTCAGAAATTTAACATAAGCACTATATGGACTACATGAAGATCAAATTATATGCAAGCGACAACAAAGTAGTTTAAATTTACTTATTTTTTTTTCCCTTTAGAGCAAAAATGTTTGTAAAAATGGATAGAATGTTGCCATTTGTATAAAAAAAACATAAAGCTTGAAAAATTGTCAATGCAGAACCCAACTGATGCAAAAATGTATATTATATTTATAGAACTGTTTTATTTTTTGGCATCGATTATTTTAAATCACAGTCATTTCAACACAATCACAGAGTCTTTTGGAAAATGAAAGCCATCCCCGTCTTCAGTGCGGCTCCCTCGGCATGATGCGCTTTTACTACCGGCATTAAGTGCAACAATTCATTTGTCTCGAGTGAATCCCTCAGCCTGGCTCTTCTCATAACATCTGAGAAAATAAGAGCCGCGCTTGCTGCGCTCTTAAAGCCATCCTGTACCATGAGCAAGCGCCCGCTGCTGCAAGCAAACCCGTAACCCCATCAGTCCTCATGATGACAGACAGCAGCGGTGAAGGTTTGATGTTGGACATGTGGTCGTCCAAAACGTCTGCATTTACAGTAAAAAAAAAACATGCTGCGCAGTCACGCTCATCGTTAAATCATTCTTACCGTCTTTCATAATCAATAAATATTACATTAAACATGGTAAGCTTATCTTTTGATTCCTTTTAGGAGTGATCTAAATGCGGTGTTTTTTGCATATTTTTTTTCCATTTAGGTGCACAATCTTTAGAAAGCTGAGAGTTTTGTGCTAAAAACAAAAACAAAATGTCGTCTTCAGACACTTGTTTCGTCTCCCTCCTGTGGGTACGAGCGGTGCTGCGCCCGATCCTCCAGGCTGATGTCCTCTGTCGTGCTGCTGCCCCTGCTGGTGGCGCCTCTCTGAGGTGGGAAGGTGAACTGCAGGGCTTGTCTATTTTTGGCGGATCTGGCTTTGCCCGTCCCGTTGCTGTAGGAGACCACCAGCCTGCGGTTTTCCTCAGCGGAGCAGGACGGGTGGCAATTGGCCTTGTTGGACCGCGGCGAGTCATTGCTTGGGTCGCTGGCGTTGTTGTCCTGAAGGTCGGTCAGGTTCCCGGTGGCGATGCTGCCGCTCTTGACGTGCGGCGTCTGGCTGTGGGTGTGGCGGTATTCCTCGTCGATGTCCTTCCCCAGCTTCCACCTCTTCCACTTTTTCAGCATCTCGGACTGAACCTGAGAGGCGATTGGAGTGGAGAAGCACAAAGGAGCACAGACGACACGGAGCACTTTCGTTAGATGAAGGACAAGTTGGCCAACGACTGCATATAAAAGCTTAGATTTGTAGATGGCTATTGTTGCTGCACGATTTCTATTCAAGCTCAAAATGAAATAGCTTTTAGCTTTATAAGAGAAATAATAAGTGGTTGAACCAAGAACTTTGGCAATATAAAAAATGCTTCCTCTCTACAAATATCAAGCACTGCAACAATGGCAAAGATCAAATTAGAGTTTTTCTGGCATAAAAGCAAAAGCGCCTCACCTCTTTATTGACGAAGCAATACAGTATGGCAACCAGCAGGCCCTGCATTGAAAGTTGGACATTTAATCTGAACAATATAGACAATTTTGACATATTTTAAACAAATAGCTAAAACATGCAATACTCCTGCTTTCTCAATCTGCTGCTGTGAGTTGTTTTTAGTTGTTCTCGCCGTAACATCACTCACAACTTCATTCGACCAACCCTGGGAAGTAATTGAAGGAGTCATAGTGTTGGCATGATTAAATCACGCTAATCGTGACTTAATCAGTTGTGGGACATCAGTTCAGGAACGTTGGACCCAAAACAGTCAGAGCGTTTTCATGTCATACAAGCCTAACAACGCTGTGCCAAGTGGTTGTGTAACAAATTGGACCAGAGAGTGGAAGCAGATTTAAACATCACTTTTCAGCTCTTTGAAGTTTATTGAAGTGTTAACACTGGTTTAAGGGTTGAATTACTCTTTTTCACCTGAATAAATCAAGTGAAAGCTGGAAATGTCAGTTTGAAAAGTACAACTACAAGTGCAAATTTATGGCTAGTGTGGCAAAGTAAAAAGCTTTTTCCAACTTTAAGTACATTTAGCAATAAAAAGTGGAAGAAATACCATCTTCCAAGTTGTTCGGAAAGACTAACACACACTCGCTTCTTATTGAATTTAATCTCGCCCAGAAGTTTAATTTCTTTTAGCAATTTATTAAAACATTTGAGACTCATTTAATAGATTGCATAGAGTCACATATTTCAAGTGTTTATTTATTTGATTTGGATGAACATGGCTTCCAAGTAAACTCAAATGTTGTCCTTTTGAAAAATGTAATTTCACACGAGAGAATTTAAACATATAAATGTTCTGAATTGTTTCAGAGAAGCATTCAGGCGTCCTGCTGAGGTATTCAGGAAGCCTATGCTACTTTAGCAGCAGCCATGGGTCTGATGTCTCCCTCTTGACAATACTCCATTGATTCTGTATGGGGATTAAATCAAGGCTGTTTGTTGACCAATCAGGCACAATGAAACCATGATCAATAAAACAAATATTTGTACTGTTGGAAGTGTGAGTAGGTCCAAGTCCTGTTGGTAAATGATTTAAGCATCTCCATTAAGATTGTCAGCTCAGGGAAGCATGAAATTCTCTAACATGAAGAGATCTGCAGTGATTGTGGTTCTGTGGACCATTCGGTTCTGTGTCTCCCTACTCCTCGTCCAGTGAGACTTGAACACAATAAATTCAACAGTCGCCGCTCACGTCCTGGATACGTCTGTCTGCAGTGGCTCTTTAAGCTCTGACTCAAGCTGCCGTCCTCAAACTCTTCAAGGCGTTTTATTTGTTTTGTTGTTTTTTTTTAAATCACCTCAGGCTGCAGTTCTCTCCTGCTGCTTGTGCACCTTTTCCTACCACATTATTCTGTCAACTCTACTCTCCGTTAAAATGCTCGGCTACAGCAGTCTGTGAACCGCCATCTTCTCTAATCTTCTTTACTTTTTGTGATTTACCTTGTGCAAGACTTTTATGTTACGCAAGCTGCTAGCAAAGCAATATTTTGCATTTGTCATGTCATATTTGCATTTTTAGAGCTGCTGACTCTATTTATCATCAATGAGTTTATATTTTTTTTAATTGAATTGCTTAAATAAATAAGGTAATTAATTAAATTTATTAAAATGCATTTGTTAGTGAAAAATAATTGAATGTGTAACCACATATATATATATATATATATATATATATATATATATATATATATATATATATATACAGTACAGACCAAAAGTTTGGACACACCTTTTAATTCAATGAGTTTCCTTTATTTTCATGACTATTGACATTGTAGATTCACACTGAAGGCATCAAAACTATGAATAACACATGTGGAAATATGCACTAAACAAAAAAGTGTAAAACAACTGAAAATACCCCTTATATTCTAGTTTCTTCAAAGTAGCAACCTTTTGCTGTGATTACTGCTTTGCACACACTCTGCATTTTCTTGATGAGCTTCAAGAGGTAGTCACCTGAAATGGTTTTCTCTTCATAGGTGTGCCCTGTCAGGTTAATAAGTGGGATTTCTTGCCTTATAAATAGTCATGAAAATAAAGAAAACCCATTGAATTAGAAAGGTGTGTCCAAACTTTTGGTCTGTACTGTATATATATATATGTATTGGACGGCTGGCTTTTAAAAGTACAGATAAAGCAAAGAAAAAAAACTTGTTTATTATTCTTATAAAGGGTATACTGTATACAGATAAAGAATGGGATTCATAATGCTCATATACTGTAGAAGGAAAGGTTGTGAGTTCAGACCTGGAAGGAGTTGAACAGGAGGTCACAGAAGAGGCGAATGAGGCGAAGCATGGAGCCCTTCGGGACAGACTCATCAATGACGAAGGTGAAGAGGATGGCGTGAATGCCGAGCAGCGGGATGAGAGTCAGCGTGGATTTCGCCAGCCTGCGCACGATGAGGGGAAAAGACAAGAAAACCAGTGAAGACTTTTTGAGTAGGACACATAGCAAAAATATAAACTCTTGTTTAAAATTCAACCACTTCAACAGACTTCCTCTGCAGAATATGTGGTGTAAAATTAAGATAGCAGAGTAAAGCTTTTAAAAACAGAAAGTGAAAAATACAATATGCTGTACAAAAAGACAATGGTTGATTAATAAAGGTGGATTTGCAATGCCATTTCCATTTCTAATGCTGTCTTCTGTTTGATTAAATTAATATAACATAAAATAATCATTGTTTACCAATCCCGGGCAGTTGTGATTGTTTTACTATGTAGAACGGACCCAATTAATTATACTGAATATATCATCTAAAATATCTTAAAACAGAGTTACTTTCTGCTGAGAAGCACCTTCACTTCCTTTCATTAAATATTTCCACCAAGGTTTGCTGATTCATCAATGTATTTGAATTTAAGCTCTGTGCCAACAAATGCTATTTAGCAAAGATGGCTGCATTTAAAGGTTCTGCTCTCAAACAAAAATGAAACATTTCTGTAGAGAAATTCAAGGTTAACAGTAAATATGATCTACAGAAGGGGATAGACTGGGAGACGATTGAAAGACATTACTGGGACTATTCAACCAGTAAGGTCCGTGTCCCATCACAAAGCTTCATCTTTGGTTCAGGCTCTAGTATTTTTACCTGTTTTTGTCAGTTTTGGTACTGGAAATGTATCTTTAAGATTTACTGTCTTTTTAAAATTCTTCATGTTGTCGGCTTTCAAAAGTACCTTTATCTACTGATTAATTTTCAATAAGAGGGCATTATCTCACCTGAATTTGTAGTCAGTGTATCTCATCTGATGAGCTCTAAGTTTAGACATCAGGATTTTAATTATTCGGATGAAGATGAAGAAGTTAATCTGAAATATGACGAGAGTCACAGAAAAACAATTTAGAAACTGAGGAAAGAAATTTATGGAAAAACAAGGTTGACATTTTGAAGCTGCAGTAGATATTTTTGTAAAGGTTCTGCACATAAAAATGCATCACTTTGTTATGGGAATTTTCTTCTTCTTTCACTATTACTGATGGGGCGGGAATGTCTGAACATGCAGGCGCATTTGTCTCCAAAATAAAAGCATTACATTGAGACCTACGCATGGTGATCAAATTCATGTCCAATTCTGAAGATGCAGTTTCTAAAATTTTCTGTAGACTCTTAATAATACAGCTCTCAAGTTTTTGGAGTTCTAATTTCGCCAACATTTATCTTGCATGGAATCAGCAGTAAATCTTCAGAGGTTCTGATAAACTACTCTTAACATAAGCAAACATCCACATGTGAAAGTCTTGAACAACATTCACGACCATAATTATTTTGCATTCATTTACTAATTCTTTATTTATAAAGTACTGGTGAATGTTTTTGCATTCTGCCATGCAGCCTTAAATTGCATTCATTGTGTGGTCATGTTGTATTTGCACGGTGAGTGCTAGCATCTCATTTCTTGACTCCTGCTATGAGTTTATGTATATCGAAGCACAAATTTAATATCAGAAAACCAACAGGTGTTGACAGCACTAATCTAAACATTTTGCAGTCAGCCTTTCCGCTGGTTTTCAGCATTGTCCTGTAAATAGGGCTGTAACGCACATATCTGCACTAAATCAAAATGGAAGGATGACTCATCATGTGGAACAGAAGAGGGTCTTGTTATTGCAAACATTAACAAGAGATTGTTTGGTGACAAAAACAACATTTTTTAATATATGCAAAGTGGATGAGGAGACCGTTTTTAAGCAACTTCAAAGAAGAAGGAATGAGATTATTTTCTTTTCGGGAGAGCTGGGCGAGATTTGTGAAAGTGAACAGGTGGGAGGATTATTAGTTTTCACCCCACCTTTCTCTGTTGTCTGAATGTAAGTGGCATCACCTACAAGGTTAAGGACAACCGAAAAGGTGTAATTCTGGTTATTTTCAAAGGCCTGAGAGTTTGATAAGCTGCTCTATTGAAATCCAAAGTTTCTTTAAGCACAGCCTTGCCTCTCAGACCTCTGCTCACTCTGGCTAACACAAAAGGTATGCTGATGTTTGCGTTCCCCCTGCACAGTCACCTAGTGTTCTTGTATGTAAGGATTAACCTGAGACACAAAGCATCAGGAGGCACAGGCTGTTTAGTGAGCTGCTGTTAGAGGAGGTGATGCTGCAAGAATTTATAAAACAAATAAATAAAATGAATAATGTTACTAACGCAGCAGCTTTTAATTTGAGGAAACCGTGAATTAGAAAACAACTTTGAATGAAATGAGCTAACAAATGCTGCTATTTTGGAAACTGCTGCAGGATTCAGAGTAGAATAACACAAGGAAAGGCTTCCTCTAGTTACTGGCCGCATTACTTTTCATACAACCTCTATCAAAGTTGTAGTTTTAAAATACTGAATTCATCCATTGTTCACATGTAAACTGGTAAAGGAGGGGAGCTACAACATAAAGAGAACCAGAGTGACAGACACAGACTTACCAAATAAGCAAACAATATGGGAGAACGGATTATCCACCAATACCCCATGTTAATATTCCTCTCCCAGCACCTAAAACACACACACATACACACCCCCACACACACAAATATAATACACTGCAGCTTATTGAGATTCTGTAAACGTTTTTTTTTTTTTTAAATTCTCTACAATATGAATAACCATCTGCCACTAAAAGCTTCAACAATGAAATCTCTTTCACATTTCATGTACTTACTCTATGTTCTCATACAGATATTTCACTGTGATCCACGGCAACACAAATATGAGAGGTGCACCTGAAAATAAGAGCAAGGTCACAAATGATCCGACTCAATCAAAGCAGCCTTTCTGGTCATGAGCAGACGTAACATTTATTTATTCTCTAACAATTTTATTGAGTTGTTATGCGGAATTAGACTGGTTCATTATCTGAAAAAAATTAAAATATCAAGGTTTTCATCTTACTTGATGAGTACTTTAAAGATCTTTAACATGGACAAGATATCTATGGGGATCTGCAGCTGTTCCAGTTCACAGAGCAGTAACTCAGTTGCATCATGTCAGCCAAATAGATAATTTAGCATGGTCATGAGCTGATTTCCACTCAGTGTTAGACCAGTCTTTCATTTCCGCTGTTGCATTAAACCAATAAAATGTAGCGTCATTGTGTCATACTGCAAATCTCGCAGTAAAACTCACAATATTTAACCAGATGACGGAGTTAAAAATAATTAATGCACTACTTAACAAATTATAGGAGTAAGTTGTGTCACTGGATTAGAAATGTAATCCTTATAAGACTGATTTCTGAAAACAATGAAATAAAATGTATATACTGTACAATCATACAGAATCTCTGTGACATAAACAGGCTGAACTGTAAAACAAAGAGGACGTTTCTGTTACGTCGCTGTTAAAAGAGCTGGCCCTGCTCTAGTTTATGTGAGTGTGTTAAAATGTGAACATTTGGGGGATAAAAATTCATCTTCTAACTCATTTGTTTGACCTGCCACTAACATATTGATGAAATAAACATCTTGGAATTGTATTAAGCTCTGCTTTTGTCTTTGGGAGTTCTTATTCTGATTTCTGTTCTGAGCGCTACTCTTGCACGTTTTTCTTTTTTCTTCCTTTTACATTTTGCAGATACAGTATTATGAGGCTGAGCATGAAATGATCTCAGACATCTGTCAGCAAAGACGTTCCCTCGCTTCACAACAACTCCTGCATTTTTTTTTTGTTTTCTTCTTTCATCTGGTCTGAAGATATAGATGGTTTGCAAAAGGAGCAGATATACTTAGTCTTACTTTGTGTCAGAAACATGTTTGTATGTCTGCTCCAAAAGCTTTGAGAAAAAAACACTTTCTGTCTTGCTTTTGTAGTGATGAAGTGAATTATTTATGGGATCTTGTGAGTTTTGGGTGTTTTTACAATAATAAAAAAAAAACAACAAGAGGGATTATTCACTTGATACCATAAGCAAATTATGAGACTGAAGCAATGTAATACTACGCCCAAGACGCATAAAGGTTCTACAAGTTTTAATTATGAGAAAGGTAACGGTCAAACATAGAGATTGTGGAAAAGATTGTGGGAAACCTGAAGCTCATGTTTGTAATCTTATTGTTGAGGGACAATAACTCCACATACTGGTAACCAGTATAAGGAGATACAATTGGCGATTTGATTAATCCAGAAATGCTAGATTTGTTTATGGAATGCTAACTAACTCTAGATCAAATTCAAGATCAAAACACTGAGAGACTGTTTTCAAAAGCAGTAGTGTAATCATAATAAGTAAAGACAGCTGTGACGGCTTGCTAGCAGGTTAAGCTTTAGCAACGCTCCAGACTGCCTGGTTTGTACTTATGTACTTAACTTTTTCAATAAGCTGCACAGTCACTATATTTGGGTGAACCCAAATATAAGAAGACCTTTCAACTACATGTCAGGTGTCTAATAACTCTGTTTTGGTAGCAAGTTAAACAAAACAGGCAACTGAAGAGCTCACACATCTAGCTAAATGCTAACTGATGTTGCATTTGCTGCAGGCGGATAATGCAATGGAGGAAAATGAAGTGGACAGGTGGAGAAGGAGGACTTAATTCACTCTGCTCACAGACTGAAAAACACTCCTATTTTTGCACTAAAACAATGTCTCCCTTCTGTTTTTATCATCTCTCTTGTTTTCCTATCCTTGGCACTCAGAGATGCAACTTAATGGCAGTTGAAACTTTTAAAGTAAAACCTTAATTGGCTGATTTGAATTCATTTAGGAATTTCAAGCAAAAGTAAAAAAAAAAAAAAAAGTATACTACAGCAGTAGTCTTGATTATTCTAAAAAAAACTCCAGAGTTCAGCTTCCCCAGGTGAAATCAAGGCGAAACCAAAACGTCAAATATGTCGTCTTGAGACTGAGACCTGCCTTGAGTGAACTACTTCTAACACTCAAGCTCCTAATATTAGAATATCTCCTCACATCGCTTAAGACTCCATGAATTTAATTCAGATTCTTGAAGGCAAAACAGTTTATCGTCCCAATGCTAATCCAGCACCTCTGTATAGATGTTGTTATATGCATAAGAATTTGCATCAAACCATTTATAGGAGGAGTCTTCAAATCCAGGCCTTGAGGGTTGGTGTCCTGCATCTTTTAGACACGACCCTGATCCAACACACCTGAATCAAATGGCTGAGTTGCCTCCTCAATACGCAGTCAAGTTCTCCAAAGTCCTGCTCAGGGCCTTATTTATTCACTCAGGTGTGCTGAGTCAGAGACGCGTCTAAAAGTTGCAGAACACCAAGCCTGAAGACCCCTGGTCTCTGGTATCACACACACACTGCATGAAAAGTGTACCATAGATAAAGTTTGACAGGTAAATGATTGATTGATAGAGGTATCTCGGTAAAAGTTATGAAGCATGAGCCGTTGGTGGGTTCAATTTAAAAGAGTAACAGAGTTGAAAAAGCCCAAAAGGCTCAATTGAACTCCTGGCTGTTCTGGTGCCAGGGGGCGATTTATTAATGCATTTGTTAAGAGAATGTCTGACACAATGTTTCAGAGTCTTTCAATGCCTGTAATTGATCCAGAATAGATCATAAAACATCTATTTCTGCCTAACCATTATCCTGATAACTTTGCTATCAGACAATAGAAAATGTAAAGTCTCCCCGTCTGTCAGATTTTGTGTTGCGTAAACGTGTCTGTGTCTCAGTTTGGGTTCTGACCCCAGCCGATGGCCAAGTAAATGTAGAAGTATTTCTTCTCGCTGAAAACGGTGATGACGAGGAGGCTGTGCAGATAGATGCCTTCCACCAGCAGCCAGTAGTTGTTGGCGATCACGCTGTACTGCATCATCACCATGGCGCCTCGGCACCACATCACGGCCTGAAATACAACACGGTGAAGGAGAAGGAGAAAAACAAAGCTAAGACACTCTTACGTTTTAGGACACCATGAGTGATCCATCTACATTCAAAACCTCTACATGCAGATGTTAATCTTTATCTTGAGATAAAAAATATTGGTATCAAGTAGATACATCGAAGTGGACTTCAGCTTTTTAGTTAAAAACTGCTGTATGTTGTGTTGACCACTTTCCTGATGAAACTACATAGGACCTAAACAATGAATTTGTGGAAAATGTGCACTGGTATCATCACCAGAGAGACAGTGTCAGGTATGGAGTTTAATTGGGACAAAGCCAAGACTGCTATTGGAGGACAAAGAATCTCCTGATTTAATTTGAACACAAAGCAATAAAACAGGGCATCAAAAGTTCCTCGGCGTTTTCCCTTAAATAGAGAACATTAGCTAAGATTGCTCTTTCAAAACAGGTTAGTTTTACACACCTGATGGTATGTTCCTGTTTTGATTAAGTACTCTTCAGATTTTTGGTTGATTGGTTCAGACACAGAACTGTCCCACTTGAAATGAAACAAATATTTACTAAAGTCCAGGTAAAGAAAAACTGTGTTGTTTTTTTTTTCATTTAAATATCAGGGAAGAACTTGAAAGAAGAAAGACAAGGCTGAGTAAACAGATTGCTGTTGATTTGGAACCATAATTGATGTAATATGTCTCGACACAAAATCAATATTTAATCGGCTTCTTATTCGGCGACAGGCCCAGTGCAACGGCTGCCGAATTTTAAAACATATGTGGGCTGGGAACGCTAAATGTCTCATTGTGGAAAATCTGTAAGTTTTATAACAAGTAACTTTTTCCCAGTAGCTGTGTTATGCTCCTTTTCTGAATATTCTTTTCTCTAGATACACCTTATTAGGAACATTTATGCTGTGTTCGGTTTATTCTAGGATTTTGGAGTCGCTTGGATCTTGGAGTAGCACCGAACGCGAGTGCAGCATGCGCTAATTAAAAGTTGGAAAACAAGTATGATTTGCTCATTTTTGTGTTCCTAAGAACTAGTAGTGATTTAAGCTACAAGACAACAGTTGAAATAAATCCCCGCTTTTCTCAAAGTGTCATAATGAGGGCACTGATTTGAAAAAAAGAAAAAAGAAAAAGCGTGACAGCTGGTGATCTTGATGTTCTTACTGGTATGTTGACCCAGGCCTGTGTCTGGGCATCGCTGCCACTCTTTGGGTCCAGCATCGGGCTCAGCAGAGCGTCTTTGATCAGAATCGAAACCGCTCTCAGGATGAACGAAGCAAACAGGTTCATGTGGATGTTGTTCCTCATGCAGTGGAGCTTCCTATGAAGAACTGACCATGTGGATTATTTATATTTTTGTACTGGTTACATTTATAAATCAATCCACTATAGTTTTCTTTTTTATTACCTACTGTATCTCTCTTTCCCTCATTCCCCCTATCAATTTTTAGTCTTCTCTATCATTATTCTTCACTGCTTAGCTTTCTTCTAGTTTTTGGATCGTCACATTTTAACATCAAGTAAAGGTATCCTGGGTAAATACAAAACCTTTTTCAGGTGAAAATTAAACTTTAAAGACATAAGACACATCTTGGTCCAATGGGAAATTATACTGCAAATTACAGGTTTTTGTTTCAGTTCAGTTTACAAGTCTAGGCAAGATTACTTGCTGTCCTGCAGAATCAATAAACTAAAATAAAACTTGTCTGTCCTAAAAGTCAAATGTCATAGCCCCAGCTATAGAAATTCAGCATACAGACTCTACATCTAAAGAGAAACTAAACCCCAAATTAACTTCATTTTGCAGATGAACTGCCTAAATTGATCCTTATCCTAAGTGAGTCTTCAGACATACCTCCTTTACACAATGAGGCAGAAATGCACAGGGTATACATGTGTTTTCTTGACAAAAACACATGTATAAGGAAAAGAAAACAATATATATGTATATCTGCTTTTATTTTTAACTATGTTAGTTTTGGTCCTCCATAAAAACCCTCAAACATGACTCATTAAGATAATTCAGCAAAAAGGGTTAACATTTCTCTGCAGTGATAAAAGAAGAAGTCACAAATGCTTGGTGGTAGTTGTTTCTGGCAGCAGTGGAGCTGCTGCTTGTTAGCTACAAGGGGCCATTACTTTTTCACATAGTACCATCCGGCTGGTTTGGAAAACCATTTATTCTTTAAAAACTTATTTACTCAAGGTTTCTTTGCCTGTTGTGAAAAGTCGCTTGGCAATCAACAATGTGTTGTGAAACAACAACAACAAAAAAGAAAATAGAAATAATTTGTAGAGGGGAAAACTACTTTTCACAACAATTTATTTTTGCCTTTTCATCATCTTCCACCGGTTTAATTCTTGAATTGTCTCATTTCCATTCTTATACATTTTTCCTCTTGAATATCTATATCATGTGGCTGTGTTTTTATTAAATGTATTTTTCAATTGCTTTCTTATTTCCCCAGATTTCTACCTCGGAACTCTGTTTCCTGTCTCTTTCTTTCTTTTTTTTCCCCAGAAATGTATTTTCCCTCGTCTTCATACCTGCGGCTGTTTCTCTGTGTTTTATCCATATCGTACCTGAAGCTGATGAGAATGGCCAGGGCCAGGAGCAGCGCTCCGAGTGACAGAGAGTATCCCACTGTGTACATGATGCGCAGCTTGCTGAGGATGCGGCCATACTGCTGCTGCAAACCCGACTGAAACGCAAACATGGTTACCTTTAAAGCATTAATGCTCCTCTCACACACACACACACACCCCCACACACACCCGCACACACACCCCCCCACACACACACACAAAATGTAGAAAAGAACTCTCTGTGAACAGATGGGAAGATTTCACATTCTATCTTTCTAGATTGTGTCAAAGTCAAAGAATCACCCGACCATCTGTCATACGTTCAGAGCTAAATATTCACAAAGATTTCACACACCTCGCCGGGATCGTCCTCACATTCGCTGGTGTTCTTTTGTCCCCATTTGCCGTCTTCGTTGCAGACTCTGTAGACCAAACCCCGCTGAACTGTTCACAAAGACACAGCATATGTCGTATGAGGCTGGGTTCAACCGTTCAGAAAGAAAGAAAGGAAGAAAGAAAGAAAGAAATAAAGAAATAAAGAAGAGATATTTATCTCAGAATTGCAACAAAATGTCATCATGTGGTGAAGAAACATCTCCACCTGGAAGCTGTGTTTAGCTCACCTTAACGTCATACTGTTGAGAAAAGTATGTTTTGTTTTCACATTGAGTGAGTGGTCGGTTCAAACACTGTGGATTTTCAGTGGAATGTATTTACAGTCGATGTTTCGTGATGGAGTGCAGATTTGTTGCATGACTATTTTTTTGTTGACTCTTTGGTCACAAACAAACCCTCTAAACCAAGATAGGAGCAACAAAGTCCGTCTTTGCTGTGCTGAATTCCTATAAAAAAGTTTATTATTACAGTTTGTTCAGTTTTTCACTGCTATCATCATTAATGCTAAGAGTCTCTCTCGACTTCAGTAACATAAATGTAAAAATGACTTATGATTTAATTGCAAAATCACACTGCTTTGATAGAGTAAAGCGTATCACACGATTTCCTATTATTTGGTGGGAGACCAAGACGGATCTGACCTTCAGGGTTTAAACTCTGGTAAAATCCATTTAATTTATCTCTCATCCAACAAATGGCAGGTTTCACTTCATTCATTCACTTTTTTTTTCTTTCATTTGATTAAATTGCAAGGGCACAGGAAGAGCTCGGTTTTTGTAGTGAATCCTTCTCCTCCATTGAATCCACAGTATCAAAGGCACTGGATGAGCGCTGCATCCTTGATGTGATTTTCAAAGAAGCTGATGTCAATCAGTTCTGACGGCTTCAGACTAAAACGCCTTGTAAATGCACATTTGAAAAAAAAAACTGCTATAAGACTTTTATTATTATTTTGAACAAAAGAAAGACCTTAAATGTACTGGTGTTTTGTTGGTTAGGAAGAGTCCTAATCCTGTGATGTAAAGGCCCAGTTAACCTTTCTCTTCATGAGTGTTCATATAAATCGAGATCTTTTCAAAGCTATTATTCTGTACTGAATGTCAATAATAGTAAAAGCCTTTTAGCTGTTAGGAAAAAAACCCAAAAACATTCCTCTTTAAAGGCCGAAGATGTGCTTCCACAATTGAAATTTCTAGTTGCAACTTTGTAAACAAGCGCACCACACAGACGCTGACTTTGGCTTATCTCGACATAATTCAACCGCTATGAGCGGTGCAGCGATAATGAGAAAACAGCAGCACTGCGCAGTTAGAAATTTTACCCCAGAGAGTGAGTTCAATTTAACAAGCTGTAGCACCAACACAATGTGATAACAGAGGGAAAATTATCTTTAGAGTTTAATTTTAATTAACGGAAAAAAGCTCGGGTCATAATTACGTGTCTGAAAGTTCAATGATGAGCATTTTATTACAGTACAAGAATCTGTACCAAGAGTTGAAAAGAGGCAGATGGCATGGCAAATAAAATCATCTACTAACAACATTTATATCGTCTAGAAAACGTTTTCACCACCTTGGATATTTTGACCTATTTATTGCTTTTATATATCAATCATGATGAAATTTTACATGGAAAAACAAAAAAAAAATAATAAAAAAACAAATGAAAACTAACAACTACAAAATAATGACAATTAAATAAAAATATGTACCATACAAAGAGCGATTGCAAAAAAAGTTTCACCCACCTTTAAAGTCAATATTTAGTAGATGCACCTTTGGCAACAATCACAACTCAAAGTTCTTTTGTAAGAGCTCTAGGCAGCATGAATTATCCTGTTTCTCTTTTTTAGAAATTTAAGAAGCCATGGCACTCCCAAATAAAAACAATAGTTATTATTTTTACTATTTTAAACAGTTCAAAAACATTGGGATGTTTTTCCTGATGTTCTGGACTTTGGTTTGGACAGAAAACGTAAAGTATGTAGGCAAAACTCATTACAGCTAAACATGGAAGGAAGACATTCAGGCGACGGATTAGAACGTTTGCATGAGGCAATGTAATGATTCGCTGGACGTTGCTCGATAATCTCCAGTTGAAGGTTCAAATATTGTCTTTGATTTAATCTTGTAGAAGAACATTAACACAAGTATCAGTTGTTCAAATTGACCAAAGCAACAAAGATAAATTTTTAAGCAGCAGCATAATCTGATACTGAGAGCATTTTGGAAATTATAACGTTTGATTTAACTGTGTTTAATTAATGGAGCGGGGTAGGGGATAAAACATCAATAAATAAATGTTTTGTTGTTGTTGTTGTTTTTTTACCCAAATTAGTTGCATCCTGACAGATTGTACAAAATCAACTTTCAGCAGATGCTATAAATTCTATTAAATCTAATGCAACTCTCTTTTTTTTTTAAATACAAAGCTATTTGCTCTGGCTGCAATTTGCATAAATGTTTTTTTTAAAAAATCCCTAAATATTTGTATAATTCCTGGTTTGAATGGGAATCTTTTAACTCTGTGAATTTGTCTTAAAAGATCCGCCTTAGCTTCTGGTTCCTGAACAAGAAGACGACTCAAACTCAGGTTTGCTCGTGTTTAGCACCTGAAAATACCTCGGTGAATTTATGTTTTAGACAATAACTTATAAAGTCGACCTGCCATTAGTAACCCATGAATTTCTGTTCTTCTGACATAGAGGCCAATTTCTCTATAGCAACCACTGAAAGTTATAACATTGCAGTTTCTCTCATCCTGCACACACAATATGGTGGTAGCAAGGTTTTAAAAAAAACAAACTCATTCTTATACAAGTGCCAACATTTTTGTTCTTGCTATGTCATGCAGTTTTACTGTGAATTACCTCCTTTTTTTCTTTTACCGGTCTTACTGACCTTTTCGATGCCATGGCAGGAATGTTGGGCAGGAGACATTTACAGTAGTACCTGGACGTCCATCAGGCCAGCAGGCATACAAATCAAAGGTTCTGTTACACACCAACCCTGTAACACACACACACACACGCCCACACATAACAACACTTAATTGTTGCTTTGAATGGATGTAAGTCAGACATTTAATTTACCTTCATGAAGTTCAATCGCTCACCTGTGGCAGGGGGCGTGGAATTGATCTGGCTTGTGCAATTGTCCTTGTAGTTGCTCCACTTCTCCTTCACAAGCTCCAGAGAGTTAGCAAAGGACACCTGCAACGGAGAGGCTTCGTGAGGCTTCAGCAACACAACAGCCTCTTCTCTACGGCGTCTCAGTCTCACTCAGCGGTACCCAAGGATGAGTGGATTAGGGAGGGATTAAAGTTGTGTTTAATTTTATGTGTGAAAGACAGGGAGGGTATTAGTAACACTGTACCTTAGTGCAGCTGGAGAGCGTAAGCAAGGCCAAGAGGAGACACACCTGGGACATCCCACCGATGCTGGGAAGATGGGGGTTGGTGGGGACCAGAAGACAGAGGAATCCCACATGAGGCAGGCTCGGCCCTATTTCACCCCACGGCCTGAACACACACACGCATACAAAAAAAAATAAAAAATAGAGAGGATTTATTTTCTGAGAGTGTGGTGGAGGTGGCTGGAGCTAGACGTTTATGGCCTAACATTTCGCAGCATCAATGTCAAACACATGCTGTTCCATGTCTGCCTTTAGAAAAATAAAGATGCCCATGAGCACAATTTACACCCCAACTCATTTCAGGTCAGTGCACAGCTTTTCAGAGAATGAGCAATCCATAATGTGATGCAGCGCTGTCACTAATGGTCTACAGTACATACACAGGATCTCTTGTCAATAATTCAAAACAGAGTTTTTAAAAACATCAGCTCATGCCGTGCAACGATTGGTTCATCATAACAGACACTGTGCAGTACCTAGAAGAAGTATTTGTACTTTTTAAAAAATGTATGCATATTTTGTTGTATTACCACCACATAATTCAAAATACTTGCAGTACCTAGAAGAAGTATTTGTACTTTTTAAAAAATGTATGCATATTTTGTTGTATTACCACCACATAATTCAAAATACTTTATTATGATATTATGTGACAGATCGATGCAAAGTGGTGCACATCTGTGAAGTGGAAGGAAATTGATGAATGGTTTTCAAATTATACTGCAAATACAATCATGCTTATGGCGAACATTGCAAATAAGATTTCAATAAACGTAGATTATTTTAACTTACATTTTTTTAATAAATCAAAAACATATATATTTTCTTTAAAAAATATAGAATTAAAAATGCATGATTTAAAGAGTTAGTAGATTCTGTTGTTTTAGTTTTGTATTACTGTTTATTTTCCCTTCAACTTTATAATTTATACTGATTTTATGCTTTTATTATGTTCGAAATAAACAAATAAATTTTCTAAGGGCCCTGCAGTGCCTCCTGACGGCCCTCAGGGGGCAGCGGCCTCCACTTTGAAAAAAACATCGTTAGAGAACATTAGCGAACAAATAGCATCATGGAGAACCACAGCAGACAGACAGGTCAGTGAGAGTGACGTGGAGAAGCTTGGTTAGGCATTAAAATGACATTCCAATATTTAAAACGAACAAGAAATACTTTTCAGTTTATCATCCACAAAGAAAATATTTGGCACAACTACAAACTTAGCGGGGCCGTCAAGTAGAGCATTAATCAATAAAATTGCCAAGAGGCCCATTGTGACTGCAGGCGTCCAGGTTGGAGGCTCTGTTAGTCTGACAGCTAGAAGCCCCTCCACAAATCTGGTTGTTATGGAAGAGTGGAAAAAAGAAACACATAGTGGAGACGTCCTGTTTTAACTTACCACTACTGCCAGGAGCCCTGCTGGGGAAACGAAATGTAGCAGAACGCTCTACTCAGATGCATGACTGAGGCTCTACATCAGAGTCTGGTTAGCTGAACAACATAGAACAACACTTTACCCTGAACACACCATCCTCACAATGAAACACGGCAGTGGCAGCATAATGCTGAGCAGGTTCTTTTCTTTAGCAGGAAAGCGGAAACTGCAGCTTGGCATAGTTAGTGGGAAGATGGGTGCAAAGCCAGGGTTTATATCAAAGTATGAAAAAATTTTTGAAGAATCTAAGGCAATTCTTGAAAATTAATGTTTACACACAATTTCCATCTAATCTGACTGAGCTTCAGGCATTTTGCAAAAAAATAAAATAAAAGAATGGGTTAAAATTTCAAGGTGGCATGAGGTTGCTAATGAAATGTGTGGCACACTTTTAAGACAGTAAATTGTAAAAATTGTTGAAAATCATAACGCTCTCATCTTCCAATTTACAATTTTTCACTATTTTCATCTAATATCATTACAAAACTCCAAAGTTGAGTTTTTCACATAACAAAATGCAAATAGATTCACACAACACAAACACTTTTGCAAGGCACTCTCCTTTAATCATGTTTGCTTTTTTTTTTTTTTTTTTTTTTTTCCAGGCTGGGATCATGTGGCACCGGTTGACCGTCTTCGCCCACGCAGTTGGAGAACAAAACGAAATCTGAAACGTTTCTGCAAAAAACACCTTGAGCATGGAAACATTTTTGGCTAAAACGTTTCAAATTCCATTCTGTTCCAGTCGGTTTTTGCTTCAGACGCAGAGGATCCCGTGTAGCGCCGAGTCCGGGCTTCTCACAGGAATCTGAGCAAAACATCAATAGCCTGTCATGCTGTACAGATTAGAGCATTCCTTTTTTTTTTTTTTTTTTTTTTTAAAAGGACTACAGAACAAACAATAAAACAAATTGCTGGGATTTGATGCTACAGTTGTAATCCTCTTTTGCTATGAACACATTGGATTCCTATGTGGATTCCAGCAAACGAGCGCAAAGTAGGACCATAAGTTGTTTTGGGACTAAATACAACAAAACCAAAGGGATTAGATAGGCAGGAATAAATATTCTGAGAAATGTATTTGCTTTTTTTCACAATAAATTAGAATCTTTGAATCTTAGAATCTTAAAATGCATGAAACGATTTAGTCACTAATTTGTTTCCATTCAGCATTTCTAAATAAAAAAAAAAAAAAACTTTTTCATGTATATAAAATCCATCACTGGATTACCTTTCCCATATTTTTAGAACTTTACATGCTGAACAAGAGGATTTAGGAGGATTACGAAAGATAAGCTTCAAAATATGACAGGTTTGAAAGACAAACTAAACATTGTTGGTTTTGCTCTTTCCATAGATTTGTTCGCAACAGCAAAAATAACAATAACAATAATAATCTGTTCTTATCCGCTAAGCTGCAGCGGCTGAGATTATGAGCCATGCCTGCCACTCCCTCTGCTTTGCTGACGGGGTTCCCTACAGTGGACTGAGTATTTTTTTAAGTGGAAATACTTAAATATTAACTCCCATTGTAAATACAGCAGTGCTTCAAATTGAGCCACTGTTGTTTATTTGTGTCATGAGCTGAAAGAAACGCGACAATAACACTAATTGCGGTACTTACTATCACATTGTTAGCGTTTTGTTAAGCTCTTCTCTATGTGAAGATACTTTTGCCCTCAATTTCCAGAAGATCTCTGCAGGTGTCAGGAAGAAAATCGAGGGACTATAAGAACAACTTGAAATAATTTGTATAATAGTTGAAAACATGTATATAATGTTCATTATGTTAGAAAGGATAAAGGATAAATGCCATGAACACACCTCTTTTGAAAATACAAACATTTCTATGCAAAAATCATTAGTGCATGTCAGTCCATAAAAAAGTTTGCTCTTTGGTATAATAATTTTTTAAAAATCAGTTTTTTAAATTATTTTAATAAAAAAATATTTTTTAATTATTATTTAAAAAATGTAAAACCTTAATTAAACCCTATTAATTAAGGTTTTTAACAACCTTAACAACCTTCAAATGTAAGTAAAGATAATGTATGAGGGATTTAGTCACAATTTTGTATTGCAGTGGATTAACCAGTTTGGATATTTTTCTGTGGAATATAATTCTTATTCATGAATAAATTACCCATTTGTGCATACTTTTGCATTTGAAGGACTATAAATCTTGAGAAGCCGCATCACGTTGACTCAGTGCTGTTGGCTGGTGTTTGCAAATGAGCCAATTCATGAGTGGCATTTGTTTTCGTTGGTGCTGTTTCCCAAGGAGTGGAAGTAAGGACGAGCGTGGACGTTAGCTTCTGCGGTAGCCAAGGACAAATTGCAGTCTCAGTGTGAAAAGGTAATAGGCAAAGGCTTCATACTGTAGTGTTTGCACAAGCAGTGAAAATACCATGAGCTCTTTTAATCCTCTTTAAGCGTACAGTCTCATCTTTTTTATTGTTGAATGTTTTACTCCAGTTTCTGAATATTACAATAAATATTTCTCAAGGACTGGAAACACATTTAGTTTGAAAATATGAAATCGCACAGCAGCCACAGTAAAAACCTTTTGGAGATGAAAACCTATATCCCAATTCTCATGACACACGTAGTTGCAGAAGCAATTGATTTGGCCAGATAAGTCTGCATAAAGAGGTTAACGTGTTCATGTTAATATATAGATGCATGTATGGGTTATGCAACAGGCCACCGAGTTAGTGTGTCTGTTTTCATGCAACCAGAATACACAGCAAAGGACGGCAGGCGGAGAACGACATATAACTGTCTCAAACTGATAACCTAATCGACCGCACAGGCAGGTTTAACATTATGCACACACACAATCACAGATAACACAACGTCACGGCATGACGATATCTGACTATAATATGCCATCATATTTATATTCAGTGCAGAGGAAGCTGGGGCTGAAAGCCGGACATTAAATCCTGAAAGCATTTTTCCTGATCTTTAATTTATACCCCCGGCGGTATCTTGGGATCTGGAAGCTTACCTTAATCTTGGTGCACTTTAGAGCTTTGAGGGATAGTTTTTGTAGTCAAAAAGCCTAACACAAAATTCTCCAAATTTGCAGCAGATTTCATTCTCGAAGCTCAAGTTTAGTGCTTTTTCGCATCTTGCCATAATGACTCACTGCCCTTAAAAACTCTGTCTCATCTGTTCTTG
The DNA here is from genome assembly GCF_003331165.1 of Xiphophorus hellerii. NCBI lineage: Eukaryota > Metazoa > Chordata > Actinopteri > Cyprinodontiformes > Poeciliidae > Xiphophorus > Xiphophorus hellerii. Next base: position 23,243,959 of record NC_045676.1, on the reverse strand, counting down.
TGACCTTGTGTTAAACCCCCATTAAGTATTCACTTTATTTGCCATAGTTTTACTCCGAGACCTCACAGTGAACTCCAGTGATTATTATAGTAATCTACCTGAGATTTCAACTCAAACGTCGCAACGCCACAGAAAAGACTCCGAAGCCATAACCTTCTGTGTGAGGAGCGAAGAAGAGAGAGAGACACAAATAAGCGAGTGATAAAAATAAGAATGTCTGATAATTGTTGTGTGACCAAGTTACTCGGCGTGGCTCATTTGTTTTCCTTTGCGATATTCAGAGCAACGAGTGCACTATGTAAATTACCACACATTACGTACTGTACACTTTGTGTGCATCTGGGAGCCACTAATAACTCTCCATTGCCTGCAGTTATTTCCTTTAACAAACTGTGTGTAGACGCTCATTTGCATTTTTTAATTTGTCCGCGCACGCCTACATACACACACACACACCCGCATGTTTTTTTTAAAGGGACAGTAAAATAATCCTGGTCTCGCTCTACTGCATGTTTCCAAGAATAAGTCTCACGTTACAGCTTGTACAATCATCAGAGGACACTTTGACCTGAACTTTTGCCCTAATTCAGGTTTTGTCCCATTATGACACTAAAGTGTCAAAATGTGCCAAACTTGCTGGTGAAACATGTGTGAACTGGTTACAGTATGTGCAAAGACCTAAAAAAGAGATCATCACTTAAATCACAAGATGTTTCACACTGCTATTTACTACTGATCATTTCTTTTAATTATTTTTGTTGTTGTTGTTTTTTATGCATGATGCAGGAATTTGTCTTTCAAGAAATAAGAGTTAGATTTCTAAGTTTAACTTGAAAGGCTCTTCCAGTCTCTTCTTGGACAATTTTTCTAATAAAATGTTTGCTGAAGAAAAGAATAAGTCTCATAATTTCAAAAGTGGTAATTAAATTATAAAAGGTTGTTTTCGTTTCACTCTATCAAAAAATGTAGTTTATTTGTTACTATGCAAACTAGCAAAATCACTTTTTACTGTCTTTGCACATTTTGTCTACAGGATCTATTTTTTTAAAAAAGAAATAAGAATAGCTTCAGCCAAGACCTTTTCAGCCGCGTTTGTGTTTGATCATAGTTTGGTTTCTCCTCCTTTTGATATCAAATTTGTCAAAATGAATCAGTAAGAATGAAATGTAATTTGACACTGCCTTTTAACTTCTTGTAGGACAAACTCTGGTTTCTCTGCTCACTGATTTTCTTTGCCCTCTCTTGAGACGAAGACGTAATTTTGCAAAGCCAGCAGTTCCAGCCAATAGAAAATCAGCTTGACTGCCTTCTTTTGGCCGCACAAAGATTTCAAGTTTTAATCAGGAATGCTTGAGCAACGGGAGCAGAATGTAAACAGCTTAAACAGAAGATACTTGTGTTAGAGGCATATTTGTAAGCAAACCAAACTTTTTTTTTTCAAATGGAAAAACTGCACTTAAAATATGAGTGTAAAAAAATAATGAATCCTGCAAATCATAAATGTGTGTTTTCCATTTAAAAACTAAAATCTTCCCCACTGGGAAAGACCTGAAAGATGGTGTAGACAGCAAGTGAACAAACACAAATCGAAACATGTTTCCTTTTTTACATCCCAATAAAGTGAGAGATGCAGAGTCCTCCCTTCGCACGTCTCCATTTTTATTTAAAAAGAAAAAGATGTAAACATACCCTGAATGTTTAATTCTCCTCTCTGCATGACCAAAAAAATAATGTCTGCACATGAGAAGAAGTACTTGATATAGAAGATGCTACTAAGTAATGTAGAGTCAAGGAAAAACAGACTCAAGCAGTATTCTGATTGAGTCTGTGTAAACAGCGCTTTCATAGATTACACTCACTATGATTGTAAATAAATGTAGCTCACCAGTGAAAGGGTGAAGCTGAGGAATTTCAGACCTCATGCATGTGTTTATTAGCATAACTACTGCAAACACATGCTACTAAAGCTTTAGGTTTTTAGCAGCAAAAAGCAGGAAGTCACTCTATTGCAAAGGTGCCATAAAGAAAGACTTCACGGGATCCCGTCATGTAAATCAAACTGGTACCCATATTATTTTATTAAGACGTGTCTTTACATTTATTGAGTTGTCATTGGAGGTGAATACACATTTATAGGTTTATATACTGCTTCCTTGAACAGTACATAGATGATACAAAACATATTAATTACACTTTTTACACAAAATCATTCATAGATGATGACATTTTAGTCTGGTCAGTTAAGCTCCTTTCCTTTTAGGGGCTCTTGTCTCTTTAAATTCAAACAAACTGCAGCAGGCCACGCCCACCAACTCAACCTTTACACTCACACATGAAAAAGGCTGTGCAGGAGATGTGGAGCCTCCTGCACAATAAGAATGCACCAAGTGGTTTCTGGATGGTAAGTCAGCAATAAAAACACTTATCTCTTTCAGCAGCCATTGTACAGCGCAAACAACGGTAAAACCAGCTGACCAAACGTGCTGGAGCTCAGCTTGGGTTGCTGGGCGACGCAGTCGTTTTTGAATCGGCTCATTTTCCAGACACCAAAATCTGCGTTAACATAATGCCAAAAAAAGCATCTGCGTGTTTTTTTTAAGTGCTTGGATTGTGTTTAGAAGCAGCTGAAACCCTCCTGGAAGTATAAAAACGTGAATTTTGCATAAAAGGTCCCCTTTAATTGCTAGCAGTGTTGCTTTAAAGAAATAGACATATATACTAGACATCCAGATTCCCATGCTTGGTTTTGTCCTATACAACCTTGCTCTTTGTCCCGCATTTATCTGGCATGAATCTGCTCTCTCTAATGACACATAGTAGTCAGCTGATTTTTTTTTTCTTTTACACTTAGTCTCATCTATAATCATCTCTGCAATATTAAACTGAACAGCTTCCCCTCTTCCTTCCCAGACCGTACCAATGCGTCTGCCATGAGACCGTGCCTTTCTCTTCTCCACTCACACACTTTCATCAAAGTGCACAAAACTGCACGATTATCCTGAGAAAAAAAAAAAAAAACATTAGTAAGACGAGCCAAGAGAAGTTGAGTGAGCGTGCGACTCCGGATCCTTTTAAAGCTTTGACCTTAAATGATCAAATGACCAGTAATGAAATTTATGTAAAATGTAAGCTGTTGTTGATTACTGTTAACGTGACACTGGTCACCCGTGGGTATGGGGTAGTGTTACGGAGTAAACGCATTACCCACATTGAGCGCTTCCCAATTCTGTTGTTTAAATCAATCAAGCCTTCCCAGGGAGACAAGGAGAAGATAATTAAGCAGAGTGTGGAGACTACGTAGGAGGTAACAGAAACATGCGAGCAGCGGCTGTAATGGGACTAAGCTGAGCCGTAATTATGTTGTTTCTGCTTCGGTAAGCCGCTGTGCCCTGTATGACGAATGACACTAAACTCTAATGTTATTCCTCTCTAAAGCTTTTTTTTTTTTTTTTACTCTTTCTGTACTTTATACCAGAGAAAAGAAATGTTGTTTTTTTGTTTGTTTGTTTCAGTCTGTTGTGTATTGTTTTGGTCAATTTAACCGGATGATTCAATCAGGCTGTGATCGGTTTTAATAGGTTTTAATCCGTCGCGCTCAGATCGATGCGCTTTCATTTCCTTTCACAGTTTAACAGAACAAAAGCAACTGGCCATCAGCCAAGTGGAACTTTTGCTGAGAACAATTATTTACCCGCATGCAGATTTCTTCAGCTTTTGCTTGCAGAGGTTTGTCAGCATCAAACAAATCTTAATATTAAACACAACCTGAGAAAAAACAAACAAACAAGAAGCTGTTTTCAAACTGCAATATTTAATAAGTGGAGAAAAGCAATCCGAAACAACCTCGGCCTGTGAAAAAAAAGAAACTGACTTTCAAACTTTAACTGTACGAAGAACGATTTAGCTAGCTGATATTTTGGCCTTATGATATTTTTTTATGCATTCTCCCAGAGAAAGAAATACTGAAACACAGTCACTACTGAACAAAACACAGAAGTGAAACAGTTTATGACAAGTCGCCCAGATCATGAAGCATCAAACCACCCCACACCGTCGCACTGTCACCATTTTCTGATTTTCTGCATGTTAGTTTTATACTGTATAGAACAGGATTCACACCCTTTAAAAAGGCACACTTATGTATCAAAAGTCTGCAGAACAGTTTCCCAAAAGTCTTTTAGATCAGATGCTTTTTGGCAAATGTGAAGAAAGCCTTTTATTGCATTTTTTTCCATTTCTGCCCAGTCAACTTCTTAATGTTGAGCGATGAACGTAATGAAGCCAACCTGAGGCGAGACGTTTTTCTGGGTTCTTCAGTTCTCCCGGATGAGTTATTGATGCACTCTTAGATTGCATACTGTTTTGCTTATTTAAATCTTTATTTTTTTTACCCACATCACATTTTGAGACAGAAACTAAAGTGATTTTTCTCTTATTCCATATGCCAGACAGTCATCTGGTGTATCTTCTGAGATTTAGCTCAGTTGTCCAACAACGTGTTCAATCACAGTTGGTTTGAATATTTTCTTTTCTCTTAATAAAATAAATTCTATTTTGAACATACTGTGTTCATTTATTCAAGTTATTTTTGTCACATATCAAAAACTGTGTAACTAAAAAGTAAAACAGACAACATGTGAAAAGGTGCAAATGCTTTTCTTACGTCATTTTTAAATATCAATTTTCACATTTGAATCTATATGCTCTTGAACAGAGGCAGTAAAAGTAGTTTTGTTTTGTTTGTATTCCTCGTATTCATCAGACCTCATTGTCTTTTCTCTGTGTCTGTGCAAAGAAGCAATCCCAACGATGCGTTTTGACAGCTGGTAATAAAGGATTCTCAAAGCTTTGAGCACCGAACAACAAATCCACTCAGCTCATCTGCATGGAGGTAGCAGCAGAACCTCGAACGCCCCGCCCGTTATTCAAACTTTACGATTTGCATTTTTAGATCCTACCTGTGTTTGGAGAAGACTGCAGATAAGACTTATTCAATTCTGCTCCGAAAGTGGATCATTTTAGGTTTAATGAAATGACTTGTATGATATCGCTCGCATAAAATAACAGCATGAATTTGTACATTTATATTTTTATGATGCTCCGAGCACAAATTTGCTGCAAGACCAGTCAGCCAGATAGCATTTGAAGTACTCTGAGAAAAATAGTAAGAAATGTAACTTCTCTTACTTTAATACATCTCTCAGACCAACATAGTGTGATGCTGCAGATTTAATTGCCCTGCTACAAAAAATTAAGCAGCATGAATGCAACGACTGTGAAACATTTCTTTCACATAAGTAAGTTATATTCATACTACCCAGAGCTCTCCACCATCTACAACAACTTTATGACACATATTCTGTTGTCTTTATCATCAGAGTCTGTTGGGACTATTCTCAGACACCCACATGTTAAATGGTGGCAGCAAATACATGTGAGATAAAAAAAATACAGTTTTATAAAAATTTAAATCTGTTTTCCCCCATTTAGTTAATTTATTGCTCAAAAACAGGCATTGATACAGAGTCAAATTTAGATAAAGGGTGAAATGACACCACATTAAACAGTCTGCAAGTCGTGCCCTACATTAGTTTCTTTGGTTGTTTCAGATGAAAACAAATGAGCTTCTGTAAGACAATATCGCTAAACACTAGCCCTTGCATGTTGGCATCTGCGTTCGATTTGACTATGTAAGTTCAGTCCATTTACCGTTTATGATTTAAAGGACTGTTTAATTTTTCATTTTTCATTGGGCATTTTCAAAATTGAAAACACTGGTATAATCTGAGTTGAATAATTCTTTACCTATGATAAATTCTGCAATAAAACCCTTAATTTCTTCCTGAAATTTCAATGTTTCAGACAAAGACTCCCCAAACTGAAACATCGATCAAAACCGATTTTCTACACTAACTGAAGGTGGAAGAAATGGGGACAGAAGGAGGGATTCGCTCAGGTCCAGTTAAGTCAAGAACTACTGCATTGATTGGAGATATTACTTGCTTTTTTTTTGCTTTCAGTTCCTTCCTTCCTTCTTTTTGTTTTTCTCTTCTGAGTTGACATATCAGTGGATTGTTACCTCCCATGAGGCTTTATTTAAAAACGTCTCCAACTGGACCGTCCGGTTCATCAAAACAAAAGCCGATGTTAATAGAACTGGTGGCGTTAAAGTGGCGTGCTTTGGCAAAGAATTCTGGGAACTTAAAGGAGACACACCTTGAAAGTTGAAATGTACAAACAAGCGCACTTGATCTCCTCATGTTTGGACCGATGAAGAAAACTCCAGCATATTTTTTACAACCAAGCGACTGTGACCTAAGCATCTAAAGTCCCTCCCGACAAGCAGGAGATGATGAAAAAAGGTTTAAAGTCACATAATTTAATCCTTTATTTACATCCAGCTCACCGCTCTCATGCTGCATAGTGGTGTCCAGATGTGGTCGGGATGTTTTTCTCAAAAACAAGGAGAGCTGTTCCCTTGACAGCCAACATCTACTTTATTCAGAGGATGCTTCTCAGAAAACAAAGCAAATGTCAACCTCATCTTTCTTCAATTGAATTCTTTCCTGCGTCTTGTGTTTTCAAAGAATTCCTCATTCCTTCTCCATCTTGTTTGCCTGACTGTCCTTCACCTTTTCTGACGTAAACTGAATTGTGAACAAACTGAAACAAACAGCCAGAGCTTTGAAAGGGTCCAATACTCTGTGTTTTCTTGGTACATCATCTTGTTTCCTGTCTGATTTAGGAGTCTTAAGCACACAGCGGGTCCGGCAGGGACAAGTTTCACTCCCTCATGTCGTCCGTGTTCACGTCAGTAAATCAGTTCTTCCAGGATTGTTTGTGTGATTTTTTAAAAATAAATGTCACAGATTTTGTGACGCTACTTTAGTGATGTTTGTAAGATATTTTGCAATATTTTCCGTCACGCAACCCCTTTCAGAAATAAGAACAAAATAACGCGCAAACAGATTGGACACACAAACATTTTTTTGTCATTGAAAAGAACTTAAATAATTAAAATTTTGTTAACTGTCATGTCAGTCACACACTACAACCTGACATTAAGTAAGGCTGAGGTAGCAGTAGCACTGCTGCCTGCATGGAGGATGCAGCAGTCACTTAAAGCTGCAGTATGTCACTTTTATAAAGAATGTTTTTCACATATTTATTAAAGCTGTCACCATGTCATGACAGTTTGCTATGAGACAATCTGTGAAAAGACTGATTAAAAAGGACAAGTAGGGGAGGCTATGTGCAGCGCCACACATGGTAGTGATTGACAAGAGTTAAGTCCCGCCTCCTGACTCTGATTGGTTGTTTCTAGTTAGCAATGGGAGCACTGGGAGGAGGCAGAGGAGCTCAGTTTTTTGCACAGATTATGTGTTACCGTGCTGTCACGACATAGTGACAGTTTCAACAAATATGTAAAAAAATAAATAAATTTTTAAATAAAATGTGCACACTGCAGCTTTATACCCAATATTTTTCACCATTTCAGCAGAAAATTAACAATAAGCATACAATTACACATTGGCATGAAAAATGCGGATATCTGTTGATTTGAGTGAATTTCTGCAATCGCAGAATTGCAAAAAACCAGAGGGACCGGCAGATGAAAACACAGCCTTAACGCTTTTCTGGACTGTTAAAGTGTAAATAACAACAATTTATCCTTCACTGACGTCCATTCTTTGAATTCAAATATCACGCTTAAGAACTCGAAATACTAGTTTGTTATTAAGGATAAAGTTCTTCAGTCTTTGCTGGCTACAGAAAATAAGTCAATCCATGAGTTTTCCTCATGGTTAACACTTGGAAATAGCTTAAATACTTTCAATAACCAATATGCTCAAATTATCAACACTTCCAATGAGGAGACATCTGGACTGGAAAGAAATTTGGGAATCAATGAACTGCTGGCAGGTGGTTCAAGTGACTCGGGTCTGGTTGCTACATTCGGATTTGACAGGTTTCTGTCAAATCAGATGAGCGCTGCACAAGGAAGGCGAGCGGCCAGTTGTGCATTTGGATGAACGCGGCAACATCCAAGTGAGATCGTAAAAGCTGTGTGCGAAAGAGAAAAAAACAAAACAGAAAAGCAGCAGAGTAAGAAGCAGCGTGGTGGGACACATGTGGGAAGATGGCCCGGCCAGCACATACCATTCTCAGTGTCCCATGGAGAATGCCCAGTGCGAGACCCTAAATCCTCAGCCGTGCTCTCTGGGCCCCATAAATCTCCTGCCACCCATATCCTGCTCCCTTTACATTCTACGTTAGGACTAAATCCATCCTTAGTGCTCCCCCTCTGCTCCCGCCTCCAGTAGAAACACAACATTTCACAATTTCCCTCACCAAATGGAGCTCATGTGGAAGTTTATACTCCTGAATCTGAGTAAGATGTAAGAAAAATGATGTGAGAAACAGGTTTTTGTTTTTCAACCCATAGTCACTTAAATCATCATAAAGTTGAAAAATGACTCACAGATGGTTTCAGTACGAACAAAGTTAGAGAGCTTTCTAACTTTGAATGTCATTGTATATTTTATATGTTTGCTGTTGGTAAAAAGAGGCCAGAAGGAGGCTACTGATTATGATTTGGTTGGTTTATCTAAAAACCAAGTCAATTATTCAAAAACTATTTAAAACGTCTTGTGATCGGAAGGTTGTAGGTTTGATTCCAGCTTCCTCCTGCCACGTGTCGACGTGTCCCTGGGCAAGACACTTACCCTCAATTTGCCTACCGATCTGCGTATCGGTGTATAAATGTGTGAGCGTTCGTGAGCGCGTAGGGGTGAATGTGACTCTAGTATATAAAGCGTTTTGAGTGGTCAAAATGATTGGAAAAGCGCTTTATAAGTTCAGTCCATTTTACCATTTAGGACAATTATTAAAATAAAAATTGAATGAAAGCTTCAGTGGCTCATATAAATGTGCAAAAGCCAAACAGCAAGAAAGGATAAACCCAGTACTGGTCAGAAATTTACAGACACTCATCATCTGGAGGAATCTCATATCAATTTATACATTTTATCAATTCAAATAGTGGAGGACTAAAGGAAGACGACACAAGAGCCGAGTTCAATCAGCAAATCCAACCCAGAACAACAGAGTGCCAGAACAGCAGCGCAAACACCCCCCCCCCCCCCCCCCCCCCCCGGCCCCCCCACACACACACACACATCCCCTCCTCATTTGACATTCTTTAACAAAACAACTTAAAGGGACAGAACTTACAAATCAAAGCACTTTACACTACAGCCACTCACACATTCACACACATTTATACACTGCTAAGCAGATTGGTTGGCATTGTGGGGTTAAGTTCCCTGTCCAGGTGCCCAGCGACATCTGACAGGAGGAAGTCAGAATCAAACCTTCAACCCACTGTGGCTCAGTGACTATTCTGCCACTGAGCCACAGAGCCCACGAAGAGAAACCTGATGTACTGAAGACATACAGGAAGGGCAGCAGCTTTGATCGTCTCCTCCAACAAGCCTGTGAGCCTGAGTAAAAATGTCACAAGTTTGCGTGTTTTATTGTATCACATCCAAACTGATCCATGAGCCTGCTTGTCATGCATTTGCAGATCCCACATCGGCCGACATGCATCATCAAACCCTGCGGCGCTTGCCAGCATGGAGGACACAAAGTGATGACACAACACTGTAATATCCCACAATTAAAACACAGAAACAGTCTGAAGCAACTCAAGGGAAAATTAACTGATAGCTCTCAAGATCATGATTAAAATTTTGACTTATAGCAAGAAAGGTATAAGGAATAGGCAGCATCAACAATTACCTCCAGCAGTCTGTATGTGTAGGCATGGCAATGCCTGCATGTGTGAAAATCTTCACACCTTCATTGTGACTGTAGCGCATTAAAACAGGTAAGATGATGGTTGATGGGGAAACACAAAACTGTGTGGCTTAAATCAGACCAAAGCAGAGGGAAAACAAAAAAAATACACAATACATTCAGCAAGGTAAAGTTAATTTCTCTGTTTACAGTGTGGCTGACATGCAAAATGGCGCTGCTGCTATTTGTACAAGTTTAAGAGCTCTGAAAGTTGCAATGGAATAACAAAATCATCAGTCATAAGCCTCAAAGTGCAGCCAGTGTCCTCCAGCGAACTCTAAAAAATAAACCAGCAGATAACGTTAACATCAGTCTAAATTAGCTGCTGCTTTTTGAGGACGCAGTTTGGATAAAATAAAGTCATTATCCAGAATGAATGAAAGAAAAAAACTGATGAATTTCTGGAGCCCTGAGGCTGTTTAAAAAAAAAAAAGAGAGCAGTGTTTAGTGGAAGTGGGAGAAGAACTGCAACCATCTCATGTCACTTCACTCATGTTACTGTGCAGATTTTGCACAACTAAATGCAATATTTAAATACATCTTTAATAGCGCTCATTCTGATCTCAAACCTGTCCTTGAAATCTATTTCTTTGACGTTGATGTGAGTAGTTGGCGTTACCATGACAGCAGTGAATCGCGTTAACAGAAGTATCTACGTAAGGGACTACAGTGAACTCCACGCAGTTTGTTTTGAGTACTCTTCCCTTCTATAAACCTCAATGTTTTAATGCCAGCATGGCACAAAGAAGCTGAAACCGTGTCGCCACGTGTGTGAAAAATACACTTCCTGTAAAACTCTCCTGTTGTCATGTACAGCGTTGTGCAGAAACTGAATACTTGTATTTATGGGGCTGATTGCTGTGTCATGCAGACACAGCCATACAGTTACCTAAAAAGAAGTAGTAACTATATTATCACTTTTATTTTTATGACAATAGTACCACAAAATATCATGATAAAGGATAAAGTCCATGTTACCCTATACTACTAAATCGTTAAACTCATCGGCTGCATGTGTCATCACCTCATCGGTTCATTTAATCATGATAACGTCTGAGGAAATTACACTTGGCTGATGCACAGTGAGCTGCATGGCAAATAGAAAGGCCACCTTATTAAACCAGCTATGGTGTAGTAATTAGGTCACACCTTTGAGTAGACGTTGCAGCTTTCTGCAGACGACGAGTCTGCAGAAAGCTGAACCCCAAAAATGGACGCCCACTACAGGGAGAACTGCTACTGCTTTTTTTCTTGTGTGACTCGGGTGACACTTTAGCTGATGTTGATTCTCTGACTCCAGTGGAGCATCATGGACCTTTTCTTTAAGTTTTTGTCTTAGGTTTTATTGATTAAATAATATTTGTTTTAGTTTAGCAGTTTATCTTGAACAGTTCTGGACAGCAAGAGAGTAAAAGTCACAGCAAAAATATTACAAAAAATAACAAATACCCCTTTTTCCAGCGCCACAATATCCTCAGCTTTGTAGAAAGAAGGAAACACTTTAACTCCTATCAACTAGAATACATTATAGAGTATTAATAATGTTGTTTTCTACTTTCTTTTTTAAAAATGTCATTTTGTAATCTGATTATTTTCTGTTCCACTTTTGTTTTATTTTTGTTTTTTTTTAGCATTTTCTTAATTTCCACCGCTTTTCTCAACTTTTTCTTTTTCCTCAATGTTGTTTTTTTTTTGCACCTTAAAGACGTTGCATTTACTTGAACGGGATCATTCACTGTTTTCATAAGCGAGAATGTTTTGCCACTTACAAAACGTCCATGCCATTTCCAGGGGAATTGGTGCGCAACCTGAGATTAACGGTGACATAAGAAATAAAGGCAACATCATTTAAAGATAATCCAACCTGATGGACATGAGGTCCTGAACTGTCTCGACTGCTGGGCTGCCTATTCGATGCACTTCACTCAGCTGCCCGACTGTCAGCCTTCTTCACATATTTAACTCAAGTGGAAAAGCTCAAATCGCTTTGAAGCTTAACTGAATCATATTTAAATTGTTCAGTCTTTGTTCCCTGTTTTCTGAGAATCTCAAAATACATAAACCAGATTCTCCTGCTGCATTCTGCCAGTGAAGTAAAAGCTCTGAAAGTGGTAATGCTTTTTGATCAGAAAAACATTAGAACAATTGACATCCAAGTGCAAAATCTGTTTTTTTTTTCTTTCTTTCTTCTTTTCTTTGCAATAGAAGAATTGGTTAATTGGTCGATGAATTCAACCAATTAACCCACAGATTTACTATTAATACTGAAGCTTTGCAACATGATATTTGGAAAGACCTTAAAAGATGAATGTCCAAAAACACAAAAATCAGCAATTAAAAAAAGTTATAGTCATTTGCTGTGTAATATGTAGAGGCCTTAGCATAAATGTCAGATATACTGCCTCACAGTTTCTGATCAGAAGGTTGAAAAGTATCATTTTTCAACTAAACTGAAAAAAAAACAACAACAAAAAACATGCAGGCCTACATTCTACAGTCTTGATCATATTCTCTTTCAAAGCCGGATTTTTTCCCCTCAGATGATTAAGATGTCAATGCAGATTAAAAGGAAAAGGAACCAGGAAAAACTGTATTTCATCACCTTTCTAAAAATAATGACCTACGTCATTTTCTGACAGTAGTGATTTATTATTTGGATAAATCATCTTTTGGCACAAAAATGACATATGCTCTTACTAAAGGAAAGTGATGACTTGAAACAAGAAAACCATCAAAAGCTGTTTAAAACCAGGGTCTTCTGAAAATGCCTTGAAATTTATCAAGTACACCTGAGACGTTCGTTGGGGCGAATTCACAAAGTGTGGACTGAGACTTGAGTCAGACCTCACAGAGCTACCACACAAAGACACGTGTGACAAAACTGTCACTAGTGTCAAACTCACTCTTGCCTCGGCTTAGTAGAAAGAAGACCGGACAAAGTCTTCTTTTCACGTGGAAATAAATTTTTCATTTAATTTGTAAATCAACGTCCCAGAGTCTGGACTAGAATGGAAGAGGCACAGAATCCACAATGCTTGAAGTCTAGTGTGACGTTTCCACAGTGAGAGGTAATCTGGGGTGCCATGTTGTTGTTCTACCGTGTTTTCTGAAGTCAGCCATTAAACCAGCCATCAAACAGGAAACTTTAGAGCACTTCATCCCTCCTTGAGCGGAGAGATGCTGATTTCATTTTCCAGAGGGACTTGGTACCATCACTTTCTTTTAGTGGCAAGCACACCCAAAGTTTCTCTTTTGGGTTTAGGTCAGGAGCTAATCTGTATTAAATGTGTTGTATTTTTAATCTAGTGGCCAATATGTGACCATTTATTGCCATATTTAACATCAGAATGACTGATTGTAGGATAAATGTAAACATGGTCGAATGAATCTACAGGTGTCGTTACACACCATCTCTTTACCTCATCCCTATCGTATGGTTTTTTTAAGTACGAGCAGAATCATAGGTTGTATTTAAATATATATGCTCCATGGATTCATCCTTTGTGAGTCTGACATCGACGGTAAGTTTTTATCTGAAACAAAGCAATTGCGAGATCCAAAATCTGGAGTGAATTGAATTTAGATGTATAGTAATAAACAGTGTATTCATGAGTGGTTCAAACATCTTGTTTTTCTTTTTTCATTTTAATCAGAATCAAGTCATTGTTAAACTCCTTCAATAACAAAAAATTAGATCAAATGTGATTTATCTTTTACAAACCGGACCACTTTAGTGTTTGTTTAAACCTAGCTTGACTTTAAACCGATTTAAAAATAGAATAACGGTTTCGTTTTTTTACAGATTAGATTACTGACTAAATAGCAACGGCACTTTGCAAGTAGGAGGAGTAACCCACATAAACCTTTGCACAAAAACAACCCATTTTTCTATGTCAGGTGACATACATTTCATATTTAAAGGGGAAAACTAATTAGATAAGTCTGTTGGATGTAAACAGACTCATATTTGCCAGAGGCACCGCAACACGCAGAGATACAACGCTTAAATTTTCTGCGCGGCTCGGAAAGACTCGCAGAAAAGGCTGTTTGTGTCGCTGTGCATCCCAGAGAACGCGGCTCATAACTCGGCTGGGTCTGTTTGGTTGCAGTCGTCATCCTCGTAAACCACATTACAGATAATTACATTTGTTGAGTTGTCTACAGAGAGGCTAGAAGCAGTTGAAAAACACACAAAAAAACACAGCTTCTGTGGAAGCAAAGACTAATTTAAAAACTGAATGAGATTCTTAAAAAGGCATTAAATTTGTCAGTGAAAAGAAGTCACGCACATGTGAACTAATCCTTCTCAGTGTTACGTAAGCTTGCAACTGTCTCCGTTTGACAAAAAAAAAAGACAGAGTACAAATTTAAAGCCTGAGCTTAGATATAAGGAAGCTAAAAGGCTACGCTGCCATAATGGGAACCAAATCAGTTATCGTCTGCACATCTTTCTGAAAGAAGCTTTGCATTAAAACAACCATTTTTCAGAGCACTTTGGTTGATGGCTGAAAACGTAAAGAAAAAAATTCCTGCTGTCGTGACAGAGACAATGAGGCCAGAAGTGGAAGTGCGTGCTGGCAGAACTTCCACTCTCACGTCTGGGGCTTAAGCTGGACTCCCTGGGGCCAAGGAGGCGAGGCTTTTAGACTGGCAAAATACCACTGGGCCAGACAGGGCACACATTCATTCGAGTTGGCATTAAGCTGGAGGCAGGGCTTACCTGAGTGTGGAGAGGAAGAAATTAGGTGCTGACAAAGTTTTACAGTTCAACTGGTCAATATTTCCTGGTCAATATTGTCAGGTGTGACCCAGTTGAAAAACAATACAGCAACAGAGTGGGCGTACTCAGGAAAGGTCTCTGTTCGATGTCTGTACAGAAGATAATCTAGAAAGACTTTACTGTCCTCAGCTCTGTAAAACCTGATGAGTTATTCAACTACAATATTTTGAGAAAATGAGTACAGCGTACAAAGACTCTACTAGCTTGGTTGGTAGCTGTAGTTAATCACGTCGTCCTAATATTAAGTATGGGGTGGTTACCCAATAGGGCTGAGTGCCAAAATATTTTTCAGCGTAGTTTTGGTTTAAAGATGATCTATTATTCTTCCTTGAACATGTTAATCTAAGTCTATGGGATATATAAAACACGTTCATTATATTTTTTTGCACAAATTCATCCTTAGATGATCAGTTCTGCCTGTTTTGAGCTCCTTTCAGAACAAGTTGTTTTAGAGTCTCTTGTCACTTTAAATCTAAATAAGCTGCTGCTGGCCCCAACTCAACACTTACACTCTCAAACAGATGCATAACTATTGAAGAGCAGAAGTGGAGCCTCCTGCACAATCAAAAAGGAAGAGGTTTCTGGATGGCAAGTCACCAACAAAACACTTGCCTTTTCCAGCAGCCGTTGTACATTGCCATTGTAGATCGCTGTATGAGCTGTGCTTGGAGTTCTGCTTGAGTTGCTAAGTGACAGTGCCTGTTGATTGTGATTCAACATTTGGGAGGGTTTTGAAATGGCTCATTTTCCAGACTTAATTAAAAAACAAAAAAAAAACTTGGTGGTTTTTATAAACACTTTGGCTGTAAAAAAGTAAACAAATGTCCAAAATGTGAATTTCACGTAACAGGGGGTGCACAGTTATTCCAGCTTTTGGGGTTTTCCCCCAGCATATATTTTTTATTCTTTTCTTTCTGATTAATTAAACAGAGTACATGTCATAATGAAGGATGGATGGAAAGGTGGAAAGAGTTTGAAATTATTTTCTATGATCTCAACCTTTTATATTTTAATGGGGGTGTGGAGGCTTTTGGGAGTCAACGTTTCTTGTTTACTGAAAGGTTGCCGCTTCAGGCTTCCTCCAGTCAAATAATTGCAACATTACATTTGGCCCACTGATTTACCACCCATTTAACTAAAGATAAAGATTAAATTAAAGTCTTTTTCCTCTGCAAAGAAAGAAAGTCCATCTTGTTGACTTTTAATACATTTGGCAAAAGACAAAAGTTCAGGAGTTCCAGCTTTGCTACAATCTCTCAGGTCAGCTGCCCTCATGCTCAGCTTGCTGCCCTTTGGTGAGGATGAGGATATGCCCCCTCGACCCTTGACCTGTTGTCCTGGTTTGAGCAGCAGCTTTGTTGTACCTCATCTGTCTCTTGCTGTGATAGTAAATTCTTCTTTTTGAACATCATAACTGAGAGAAAAGTTGTTTCTCAGTAAGTCTGGTTTCAGAGTTTTTCAATAAACATTAGCATTAGTAGCATTATAGCAAACCAAAACCAATAAACACTCAGCTTGAACATTAGTATAAAGTCTGAGGGGTACACTTCAAAGCACATTCAACAAGGCTGGGCTTTTTTGTGCTTCCTGTATAGTTGGTTACACTAGTATGGAGGTAATAATGGTACTTTGTACCCTTACACTTCACATTTAGTGTGCTTGCCAAAATTATATGTTTAATGAGGTTTTAATGTGCTAATCATCAAAAAAGGAAAAGAATAATTAAAAAAGGCAGCTCATTCTGATTTTGCTGAATGAATACAGAGGGTGAAACTTGCTGCTTAGCTTGTAGGCTGAAGCTTGAAAGTTAAGAGTTCAAGTTCAACAGTTGTGCAGAAAATATGACCACAACATGGTCATATTCTTATCTATGTCCATTACTTCTGCTGGAAATCATAATTAGTTCAAGATAGAAAAATTCTAACATATTTGTTTAAGGAAATACATTTATATCTGCTTCATATGAAAATATATTATTATTGTATATATTTGACCTTTTGCACGGGAGCTGCAATGGAAATTTCGTTGAATTCTGTTCAATGACAATAAATGCTATCTATCTATCTATCTATCTATCTATCTATCTATCTATCTATCTATCTATCTATCTATCTATCTATCTATCTATCTATCTATCTATCTATCTATCTATCTATCTATCTATCTATCTATATCTGTTGCCTATTGCCATGTAATTGCAGATGGTGATCAGGGCAAGAGGTTGACACGGAAACAAACAACAAAGTGTGCACACATTTGCTCCTAAGGGAAAATTATATTGACCAATTGATCTAAAAGTCGTGTTTTTACGACTATTTTGGAGTTCCTCAACATGCTACAAGTTCAGTTAGCTGGTTCAGGGTGAGCTAGCTGAAACAGATTCCGATTTGTTGTAATGAAATGAGCTGAAAGTCAGATGTTTCACTACCACACATGGGAATCCATTCTAGTTATTAGATGTACGTTCCATCATTGTCTGACAAGCATGTGGACAACAAGACAATGCACAATATTGTGATGAAGTAAACATTTCACAGCAGTGAATCTCAGCAACTGAGATCGTAAGAGCTTTATTTATCTCTCATAGTTTTTTACCGACGTGTGCAGACTTAAACTGGTGTCAAACTAGATTCTATGATGGTTGTAGTAGTTTTAGATCAAAAGATCAAAAAATATGCACAGCTTAAAAATGCCTTCTATTGCCAGGAAATGCAGAGAAAAAGCAAAAAACTCTCTTTTTTTTGCATTTGATTTTTACATTTCCTTATTTGTTACATGAACATTTTAGTGTGAAAGCAGTTTCTGAAAACAATCCAATCTATTCGCAGTTGATCTTTTTCTCTAGATGTAATCAGTCTCTGCAAAAACTGGGACTGAGACAAGTTCTTTAATTCTGATGGTTTTGTGTGCATATCTGCAGCTGAGTGTAACTAACAAAGTAACGGGGATTGAAGAATTATGTAGCTCTGCTATATAAATACAATATCTAAGCTCAATTTCATCTTTTCCAGCAACATGGGGTGGTTTCATCCTGGAAACTAGGCATGGTTTACACGTCCAGTAATTCTCCACACAGTGCAGCCAGTACAAGAAAAGTTTCTTTCTCCCCTTTCGGAAGATAATTTTAACTTGTAGCACGCCCCCGTCATGTGATGCGGTGATAAGAAATCATGCCTCTTTGAGTGTATGATCTCTGTGGCTAGATGGTTTATGAATGATGGAAAAATTGCTTCAGGAAATAAAAATAAACTTAGAAGATTAGATTTGATCAAGCTCACAGACCCCTTATTTAAGTTTGTCTACTGACAAATGGAAACAGAAGGAAAACATGTTTTTTTTTCTGCTCATGTTATTACGCAGAGAGCTAAAATTTATTTCCTCTTGAGCCCATTTTGAACATTGTAGCTAATTTAACAGGAACAAATATAAAACACCATCTGTAGTGCTTGCAGCTGGTATTTCAGTACTCCTTTACTCTAAAATTGGACTCAAGTGAATTAATTAGAAATTCAAATGTATATTTCTGTACAGTGGAGAGATTAGCTGCCATGTGCAGAGGCTCTTGGAGAAGCCAACAAGGCATGTGATGATGAAACGCCAGATAAAGAACTGGATCATCTGGTCTCTTCAACCGTTCGCATGTGCTCAAGTTAACTTTCATTTCATTCACAATAACTAATTTATTAACTAATACATTATGCATAAACTTCTTGACCAAGAAACAGAGAACAGTTTCCAAGTGTGTAACACAGGATATATGGAAATATGAAGTGCACACAGACAACACAGAGCTTCTCCCTTATCAAATGTGCATTATCTGTGCAGTGACTTTGTTATTTTTAAACGGTGCGCGGTGTGCTCTGAACTTACAAATAAAAGGGTTAAATAATTCATTCAAGATGAGACATAAAGCTGGCAGGAAGGTCTGAGTGTAACATTTGGAAAGAATGGAAGTGATGCTTGTTATTACTTCCTCATTTCATGAAGCTCTGAGCCCAAAATACTGCAGAGGTTAAAAAGGTCAGTCCTAAGCCAGTTAGGTAAGTGGGTTTTTCCCTGCGGAGAAGTCAATGATAAAAAAGGAATCTAAATGAGATCTTAAATATCTAGAGACACAACCGTATAAATTGGCTAAATCTAAACGCATGAAATGAGCAAACATTTAAAACACCGCATTTAAATTTTCAAATAGAGATTTACACAAAGCTGCAATAGGCCAACCTAATATCCACTTATCAGGCTAATATTAAGACCACCTGATAAGAGTTTGCTGGCGCCCCCTCTAATTGGCAACAGAGGTCTGACCCATGAACCCCAGAGGTTAAGCTGTAGTATTTATAAACTTTAAACTTTAGGTTCTGTAAGATGTATCTTATGTCATACATACAGTAGACCTGACTTTGTTTGTCTAGAATGACCCACAGATGCTTAATTGGGAGAAAATCTTGGGAAATTCTTGCCAAGGTTAACACCTTAACTTTGTTGCACTCTTTAAGTTATTTTTTGGACCATTAGGTCTTTGTTTAAATGTGCATTGCATTAGAAAGATGCATTAGACATCAGGAAATAAAATCTGTATGTCTTCTGCAGCGTTAGGTTATGCCTGGTTCAAGAGGCAAGATTTTAAAATTGGTAATAAAAACTCTTAGCTGCAGCAGGTTTGGTCCTACGGTGTGTGGAGCAACACGCCTCCCCCGAACCGATTTCACTCACCAACATTTAGATGTTAGACGGGAAATCTCATGAAACAAATACGGCCAACAAGGAAGAAGCTATGGTGATATTCAACAGGTCGCAATCTTGGTTGTCCTCCAGGAAAACACCCCACATGCTGGAATATCAGGACAAGACAATCCTATGTGTTGAATATCATAGATTTGAATATCATAGATCGGAGAGGTCATGACATCCTTCACAGCGGACCAGAACACTCTTAGCACACCAAACACAGCAGGAATATCTCTTTATGTGATAATGGGGCTATTCTTAAGATTGTCAGAAGGTGGAGATCAGGGCAAAAATGGCCCTAAAAGCTTCACCATGTGAACTAGGCGTCAGTGTTAAAGGAAAATTCACATGGCAGCACCCATGACTCTAAACTGAAGATTGCCCAAAGCCTCACACCGCCTTTACCAGCTTCCTTTTTCCCTATCATGCACCCTGATGCCACGTGTTCCCCAGGAACCGAGCACATGCTTCCAGCAAATCCACATGAGGCAAAAATAAAATATGAATAGGAACAGCTTGCTATGTAGATATAAAGTGACACAGAGGCTTGATTCTCTAACACACTCTTCAAAATGCAAAAGATTATAAGAAAAAAAAATGGAATTCATAGCTTTGTAAGTCAGAAAATGGCTGCAAGACAATAATTATTTGTCCAAAACTACCCGTCCATCCGTCCTCAATTTTCAATACACGATCCTGCTGCCCATCCAAAAACAACTGTTGTAAGACAGATATAAACCCTGCACTGGTCATCTGCTCGTTCACTGCAAACAATGATTCAAAAGTGTAAAACAACTGGACCTGATTCAAACGAGACTGAGTGAGGACCCAAGCTGTTCTTACACCAAGGATGAAGAGGGAAAATCTCCAAACCTCTTTTTCAGAGAAATGTGCCAGTGTTTTTAGAGATTAAGAGAGTATGCAATGCAATAGAAAATCAGTTTATTTTAAGGCCTTTTAAACATCGTTACCTGGATTGTCAATAAATATGGAGGTCTCTGTCTGTGCTCATGAGTGTAAACTATAACACCTTTACCAGCACGAGTTCACAGTAATTTAATAACTTAAGTGTTCTCCCTCTGACCGGTTTTTAAGGGTGATGGATTTTCACTTAACAGTCTGTGTGTGCAACCACTCAGTCACTACGCCTCTATGAACTAACTCTCCATGCACAGTAAGATCTTCAATCCCCTCATCCCTCTGTAATGTTTGTGCACAGCTACCTCACTGTCTCCTGTCCATGCTTAAGCTCTCCCTCATTTATTAATGAAGCTCTGTCTGTGCTACAGAGGCGGCAGCCATGACAAAGCAAATATTGACACTGAACATCTTCAAGAATATAGTATAGCTGTATAACTGTGCGAGGATCTGTCTATATGAGAGAACTTTTATTTCAGCACTGATACGCGGAGACAGGCTCAGCGGGAGTATTGCTTTGCCGGTAGCAGCAATCCTGACGGATCAAACCTATGAGACAAGTCTGCCGCTGTCTCTGTTCGTCCAAGAGTGTTTTTAAACGTGATGAAGGAACCCAGACCAAGGAAAGACAAGTGTTAATGGCACTAAATCAAACCTGACAGGTGTGACTGGTTGTACTTTTCCTTCCTGCCAATGTGAAATTGAGAAAAAAGGGAATAAGGAGAAACTATTCAAAAAATAGATCTAAAGCATAGTGACAACAAACAAAAAGATTCAGTTTAACTGGCTTTTTTTTTCTTCAGCAGCTTGACAGATTTTTTTCAGTCAGGGAAAACAATATCTGATTCCACACAGATTTAATCTTCACATTACAACAGTGTTGTTATGAGTCTTATACTTAAAGTTCTCATTTTCTGTCTTAAAAAATAATTAATTGCCTAAGTTAATTATGTATAAAAAGGGTATTATATAAAATCAACTTTCCTTTTAGCTTTATGTCAGTATGAAAACAGAAAAGATGAGTGGTTTCATTAAAAAATCAACATGACAGGTTAGCTCTATTCTGCCAGCCTCAGATTCCCTCTGGAGAAAGATGAAATAGTAATATAGTATTAAAGAAAGGAAATTATGTTGGAGATGGATAAGAAGATAAACACACAAAGGCTAACTGATGCGGTGCACTGACAGAAAAAAACAGCTGAAAGTAGAAATTTGAAATGACCCAAAAAGACCTGAAGATGTTTGTTCTGACTGAAAAGTACCTGCAGCTCCTAACAAAAACATACATTTCCGTGCGTGCATCTCTCTATCATGAGAGATGTGCTGCTTTGGCAGGTATGATGAAGATTTTATTGCAACAAGTTCAGCTTCTGGATAAAAAGTATTCTGCATGCCAATCACACTTTGTTAGGACTTCAAAACTACCTTGACTGCAGAAAACCTCGTCTTATCCCAAACAGAGACCAAGCTGAAAGAAGTCAGAGTTACAATTACAGTTTGTTGAACAAATAGCATCGTATTCTCCAAATACAGCAAACAGTGTCGTATCTGTGTTAGATTTTCAATTGTATTTCAACTACGACAGCAATTTTCTCTACTCAATAGATGTAACTCATTTAAAGTTAGAATGGGGTTATTGTTCTATGACATTGTTTCCATGCCAGACAGTTTTGAGTTTCTGAGTTTGTCTAAAGGTTTCTGAAGAGTTTGCTGGCTATTTGATGTCAAGACCATTATGACTGGTCGTTTCTATAACGCCTTGATTTCCACTGTACAGTTAATTGCTGGGTAACAAGACCCACTTCACAGGATGATTATCTGTTTTACTGCCATGCTGTCACACACAGACACTGTGTAGCATGAACCAGACACACAGATTTGGTCAGAGGTAAAACATATTGTGACAGCAAACACACCTCTG
The DNA here is from genome assembly GCF_003331165.1 of Xiphophorus hellerii. Lineage (NCBI taxonomy): Eukaryota > Metazoa > Chordata > Actinopteri > Cyprinodontiformes > Poeciliidae > Xiphophorus > Xiphophorus hellerii. The sequence continues at coordinate 23,221,754 of NC_045676.1, read as the reverse complement.
CCATACACTTCATGGAAAACCATTAGGACTGAAACCTCAACGGGTTTAAATTCATCCAGTAAAGAGTCAGCTTCTTCTACTCTGTCAAAAATACAGATATTTATTTTGCTAAACACAAATGACGATTGTGCGATCCATCTCTAGCATTTAAAAGTATCTGCTCGTCTATTATTTACACCAGTTACAGCCCAGTTTTTACCACCTGAGAGTTGTGTTACAGGACGGTGAACTAGCTCAGGATATGGTTCAGGTTTGTCCAACATGGAAACAGTAAGTCTCCAAAAGCAAGTGTATGGTAGTAGCTGGTGGTTTTAGTTTTCACCTGGTGGAAGATTGATGATATGTTGGGTAGAAGTGAAACCCAAGACAGAAACTTTTCAGCTTTTATCAAGCCTCACCGTGCCACGATGATTTCACTTATTTTTGAGTACGACAGCTATGTAGTCTTAAGGCTCCATAATGATCATGTTGGTAATGATAATGGGAGATGCTTAAGTTTGATTTAATATTTTTTGAATTAAAAATATAAAAATAAACCACTTTAAAACTGATGAATCACGACTTATCCCAGACATAGTGTCCTTCCCTATGTTTTACCAAACGTATGGGATAAAATAACACTAAACAGTGCACCAATGCGAAGTGATAAGAAAGGTATACATGCAACTGATGAAACTCTGAAAAGTATACTAGTATCCAACTCCCCTCAATACCCGTAAAGTACAGATTAAAGGTTATGCATGAAAATATCTAAACCCTTTTGGTAGAGAAATGCATTTAAGAGATATAATGAACAAAAATGCCACTGCAATAAAAGATGAGTTCGTTTTAAAGCTTTTTGAATATTTCTATCAGGAATGCCAATAAATCTGAATGGTGCTGAATATGTTTTTAAATGAAAGCCTTGACAACGTTGGCAGTAAGACCTCACAATAATTTAATAACTTGAGTGTCTCTTTCTCCTCATGTTGTCAATAGATCTTCACTTAACAGTCTGCGTGAAACAACACAAGCCCTCCATGCGCAGTAACCCAAGAGCGAGAAGTGAGATGTTTAATCACTTCTTTCCTCCTTAACATCAGAGCACACCTCAGTGTCTCGTGTCAAAGCTTCATCTTGATTCTTGTTCAACAGAAAGTCAGCAGCTATGACCAAACCAGTGACTGCGAGCAAATATTGACACTGAGGAGCCTTCTGTTGGCAGAGAAACAGTCAAGATCAGATAAAAAAGAAAACTATTTTGAATCAGCTTGAACTCAAATGGTAATGGAGAATGAATCATACAACCAGACCAACAACGGATTGGTTTGGATCAAAGCTAGCCCGCTCGATTCTCATTTCCCTTCAGCGCTCCATCTGGACTTTCTCCCTTTGAAGTGAATTTAATTTCTCTGGTAGAATTTCAACCGAGCCAGAAAGAGAAATTGTGAACGATGACGTAAATTTTTATTTATTTTTATTTTTTGCGCTGTTTTAGAACTCAAACTGTCTGTAGTTTTAGCAATTTCAGCGTTCACTCCGTGTTGGTCACGTTTCCAAATATTGAATTAACATCAACAGCCATGCCTTTTGTCTCCGTACTTCTCTCTTTGCAGTGTAGGATGGTTGTTTACAGCGCAGGCAATTTCTGGTAAGCTTCATAGCACTGAACTGGCGCATCATATACATCAGCGGTCCCCAACCTTTTTCGTCACGTGGACCGGTCAGCCCTTTGCAATTTTGCTGCTTCCCTGGGGGTGGGGTACTCCATGAACCATCGGAGTACGCGCAGTACTCCGATGTTGTTTTGTTACTCATTCTGCTGCAAGTTGGCTCAATTTTGACGCTCAAGACGTAACCGGTAAAATCCGGTTTAGGATTTTCAAAATAAAAGATCCAGAAGTAGTTCATTATTTCTCGCGCGGCCCAGTACCAATAGGTCCGCGGACCGCCCGGTGGTTGGGGACCACTGATATACATGATGCGCACTAACGTTGGCAATGGGGTAAAATTTTAGACTTCAACAGCGTCCACGTCTCCATGAGGCAGTCGCTTCTCAAAAGCTAAGAGTCCAGACCCTCACTACGAAGCAAAATGTAGGACTAAGTGCTGGTTTCGACCTGGCTAGATCAAAGCAAATTCAAGTGTTAGAATGGCCCATTAAAAAAAAAACTAAATCCGATTAAGAATATTTGACTAACTTTGAGAACCAGTATTCAAAGACGCCCTTCATCCCATTCTACAAATCTTGGGCTGCTTTTGCTATGAAGAATGCACTGGAAATGCAGTCTCCAGATGTGCACATCTGGCAGAAACATACCCCGAAACAGTGACAGCTGTAATCGCAGCAAAAATATTGACTCACTGGGACTGGATGCAATGCAGGCCACATTTTCCAGGTGTTTTATTTGTAAATAATGTTGAAAACCATGCACTCCTCTTACACTTTACAATTATGAATCCTTTTTCTGGAGTTATTTCAAAATAGACAATAAAAGTTTTGGTTGTAAGGTGACAATATATATATATATACTGTATAACTGTGAACTCTTTTGAAGACATTGTATGTTTGTATGCATTGTATGCAGAAAAACTGCTACTTTACTATGGGAGTTGGAGCTAAAGCAATAGTTTGTTATAAGCAGGTTTTACTGAGCTGTAAAAAATAAACGATTAGACCTCCAAACTCCAAATCTTATTCATTCTCTTAATCCACCTTAGAGTCCAAAGCATACTGATGGAAAATGTCTGCAGTGAGCTACACTCCTAGAGTTAAATGTTCTCTTGTTGCAGGGGAGACTTTTGTTTAAAATGCAACTGAGTCAGTAAACTAATCATCACAAGTACACAAAAACCCCACAAAGCAACTCATGTTTGCAAGTAGATTGCTTCTTGTTATTCAAGATCAATACTGCTTGTTGCTGTCCCTGAATACTTGCCATCGACCTGGATGTGCAACATAATTCAGACATAATGAGAGCCAGACCTGAGGACATGTCAGCCGCTCGAGTGGGGATGACGCCTTAATCTGCTGGATTCTGTCATACTTTGGTGACAAGAACAAAAAAGAAACGTTCAGGCTTTCAGCAGATATCTACAGGCACTTAGACGGGATGGATTAAATGCACAAGAGCCTCTCAGACAGCAGTCCCAAAAGATTTAGTCAGTTATTATCTCACACATATTCCACCCTGTTATTCGTGTCCCATTTCTCGTTTTTCTTCCCCAAACACAACAGATATCTAATAAAACCCGCCTCCCCGGTCGGCGGTAACTGTTGGTTCTTCCTTTTTCCATTTCCAGATCTTGTTTAGAAAGAATTTATTTTGTCTGCGAAGCATCAAAATGCACAGCTGCTACGTAAAAAGACAGCTAGATTGACAGATTCATGGCTTTAAAGTATTCTAGAGGAAAAAAACAAAACAAATGTTTTCCTGTAGTTGTTTTGCCTGTCAGGGATCTGACCGCTGTTTTCTGTCACTTTCCCGCTAAACTAAATGAATCAAATAAAAAAATACAATAAAAATATACACTCTACCAAGCAATGACTACATGTTCCAATGCACTCACATCTTGTTGGTGTCAGAATTAAAAAATATCAACTATTGTTATATCAAAGATGTGATATCTTTCCGTCAACATGAAACAGACAGTGAAGTAAATTTACTGGAATCATTTGTAAAAGAAAATAATGACAGAAACTGATTTCCACAATGATAAATTATTTCCATTTCTCACATAATTCATATATATTCTAACACAAGACAATGTAATTACAGAAGCCAGGAGGCCAACAAAGACTTGGCTGATGCTTTTTGTCTCAAACCATCTGCAAATGTCTCATTCCAGCAAGATTTGGAATCCTAATCTGTCTGTCGGCGTTTCAGGCTTTCACTGTGTGGTTCGTCCTACATGCATTTTGACTGGAAATGTTTACACTCTGTCCAGATTCTTGGGTAAGACAGAATAAGAGCATTCCTACTGCATAAAAAATAGGATTGTTAGTTTTCACACAAGGGAACCAAAAGAAAAAATGTCAGGCTATAAAATTAAAGCACATAATGAGCAATTTTTTAAGGTTATGAATAAAAAAAAATAAAAAAAACACAATCTGAAATGTGCATCATCCGTCAATTGATCAGATTAACTGGTCAATTGACCTTTCCATTAAAGTGGGAGAAAAAAGCAGTTAAATAAAAGAAGATATCCAAAGACCTTTAGTATTCTTGAAAAGAATTTTAATTTAATCTAATTGTTAAATGTATAATGACATTTTGATGATGACCTCTTTAGAACATTATAAAAAAGTGAGGCTCCTTTGAGTAAATTAATGATATGAGACATTGTGTAACACTTCTTCATAGTACAGTGATTGACTGAAAATGCTCTGGACCATTAAAGTGATATTCGGTGATATTCTGCATATAAATATGCAAATTACTCAAGTATACACACAACAGACGCTTCATAAGACGCACACATTCACCTGTTAGCCAACTCAAACAGTGGAACAGCCAATCACTGGGAAACAACTCAATATTCAAGAGTTCAAACCCAACAGTATCCTCTGCTGGACTTTATCTCTCAGCTTTACAGAGAACGGTTCAAAGAAGACAATAATATCCCATGATTGTCAGCTAAGTGGATGGAAACGCCTGGTTGGTGATGGGGATGACCGTTAAAATTAAGGTTTTCAGTATACCATGTTTAAAAGCAAATCATGTTAAACTCCTGAAAAGCAGCGGAGTAACAGCAGCTGAAGACCACACCGGGTATCATGTCACCAACAGGAAACATCGCCTGGTCTGATGGAAATAACTTTCAGCAGTAGAAAAATGGATCCATCCTGCCTGGTTCACCACAATGATCTTAGTGTAATAGTTTGGGGCATATTTTTTTGAACCTTTTTAAGTCCGTCCATAACAATCGAGCATTGCTTCTTTGGTTGCTTCTTACGTCCATCACTTGATCACCACAGTTCACCCAGTCGGCTGCCAGCATAATAATGCTTTACATCAATTTGAAATACCTTTAAAACTTGCAACAGTGTGGGGACAGTAGTTCCTTTGAACAACTGCAATGCTTGTCTCAACCAGATAATGGTTGTCCCAACAAGAGGAGCAGTGATGATGGACAAGCAGCATGACTAAAACATAAGGAGTTGAAAAACAACATAGAGCTCAAATTGTAACCCTACAGGTTACTTGTTCACCTGTTAAATTATAAATATTCTACCCTAATCTCACCTGGCTTGTACATAATGGTTCAAATTGAACACCCTGGTGTGCCACACAAGTCAAGTTTCCAGTCAAAACAAATTTTATCAAAGCCTAGACGATCATCACCAGTAAAGATCTCGATGCTGAACACCCTTTTCCTGCTTCTACTGAAATCATTTGTATATCACGGAGAGATGGAATAGATTAAAAACCCTTCATGTGCCCACACACAGGACTGCATAAGCATTCAATGATGAGTTACTTTAATATCAATTACTTGTGGTCAGTACCATGCATTGTTCAGAAAAGACGTATAATTGCTTACGTCCTACGTTTATATTTTATCACAGCATCCGCTGTGAATAGCTTTGCATAACCCCTCAACCAACCCGGCGGCTTTGACCAAACGGATCCATGTGCAGCCGGCAAGACTTCAAGTGATGCTCACTTTAAATTATGTCCAGAGTAGGTTGCATCATGTTCTTTGGGTTTTAATGAAATTGAATTCATATGAAAGCCGCCATTGAATTTTCATCCATTTTTATACTTCAAAAACAAACTAAAAAATTGAGTACTAAAAATGTTTTCATAATGAATAAAGAATACATGTCCTTCCTGTGTCTTCTGACAACATTTTCTGAGATAAGAAAGGAAAAAAATTAACTTTTAAATGGACAGTCAATGAGAAAACTCATGACGTGAGCGTTCTAGGTTAGTTGGCGTTAAATTTGATTGTTCTATAATACTTTACGGGGGAAAATCAGCAATTCACAGATATGGGAATCATGAGTTTTTACTTATGGGGGCATACGTATGTTTTACAAAATCACTAACGCCAATGTGGAAAACATAGTCACACCAAAAAAAAAAAAAAAAAAAAAAAAAGCCCACTGGAGTTGGTGCTAGATTGACAACATAAACCATGAAACTCTTTTAAGATACCATACAAATCCTTTATAGTCTGCCTCCATGCAGACCCGTGTGGAGTAAAGAACGCCCGAGTGTGTTAACAAAAAAACGGGAAGCAAAACATATGAGGCCTCAGTTGATCATTTAATTTATTCTCCTAAATAGTCCGACTCTGTCATGGTCGTTGCTGGATTTGAATAATTTTGACAGGCTAATTAGCGAGATAACTCTTTAATATGTTTATCTCATTTAAAATTACCGGCACTGAAAATAACAGGAAAAAAAAAAGGTGGAAAAACACAGTGGAGCAGTTTGTAAGACGGGGATTTTTCGTCACAAAACAAGAGCAGGTTGTTTGTGTGCCGTGAAGACTTTAAGGTTTCTCACTTCAGCCTCAGAAGTGAAGCTGAAACTCATCAGTTTGTACTGAACTCATCAGTACAAACTGAACTCATCATTCTTCCCACTTTTCTCTCTTTTCATATTCCCTTTTTTTTGTTTCCTTTGGGCAATCCACAGTGGATCATATTATAAATTAGCTCCTCATGTATAATGGATCGGCTCTGAGGCTGTGGATTGCTCGCCAGCGTTAAATCGCTTTCCCCCATTGTGTCCAATGGTCCATTGACTGCACTCAGTGAAGAACATTTATAGGGACACGACAAGCTGTAGGAAAAGTGCTCTTGTCGCCTCAAAGGATGTCTGCATGCTTACTTGACAACGCAACCTTTTAGAGCGATGCAACATGCAGTCCAGTCACATTCTCTTGTGTTTCCTCGTTATTTGGTCACAAGTTTGAATTTAGCTGTTTGAGGTCCATTAATTTCAACTGAAGAGTAATTCCTACTTTTCTAACAGAGGAGGGTTTTGCAAGTGATGTCATTCCCAAAATCACCTGTGATACCCATTGACTTGTCATAAACTGTTTATGCATCTTTAAGACAAATAAAACTACACTAAAAAATTTGACATTAAGTTTTGTGCAAATATACAAAAACAACGTCCATAATTCGCTAAAATGTCTGCAAAATAAGTTCAGAAATGTTGATTTGCAACAAAAGTGTTTTCCACCTCAGGTTAGCTTGGTTTTGTGCTAAGCTAGCCTCATTCATATGCTTTTCTATTATCCTCCAGTTCAGTTATTTCCCCTGTGTTTCCTCTGCCATGTTTGCAGCTGGTATTAGCAGAAGCTACAGTCCCAACCAGATAATGTTCCAGTCTGAACTCCAGATGTCAGAACTGATTTCACTGGATTTATTTTGAGCGGCTCTTAAAAACAGGCAACAAGATTCTGTTAAACAGTGTCACTGCTTTTAAATTGTTTTCTATTATTTTACACTTGTGCATATGTATTAATTAGTTTTATTTTGTAACCAGACTTCTATTGTATTACAGACTTCTGCCCAGGTCCCTCTTGAAAATGAGATCTAGATCTCAACGATGTTTATCTGGTTAAATAAAGGAAATAAAAGAAAATAATAATGCCTGGCTAATTTGATTGTAAGCAGGCCAGCCTAGCAACGACTACTCACACCTGCCACATGTTGTCCACTTAACATGCAAATAAACAACAAGTGGGCCGTCAGCTGGGCCATTACTGCGCTTCTGTAACATCACAGATATAATCAAATTACCTAAACTTGGTTATCATTCAAACACGACTAGACGGAAGCTGAAATGTATCTTCTGCAAGATCTGTGGATTTGGAGTTAAATTTTTCCCTTTGTTCCCATAATTTTATATAGAGTGGATTGTGGAACATTTTGACAGCAAAACCCACTTCACAGTCAGAGTGAAACATCAGGATAAAATGTCATTTTCAGCATTTTCTTTGGTTTCTCTGTTCTGCACTTTGCTATCTCTTTTTCTGTGCAGTCATTCTCTTTACGCCTCAAATATCGTCATATTAAATCTCATCACACATCATTTATTTTGAAGCATATGATGAACATTAATCTTAAACTTTCAACTGATAAGATCAAACAAAATTTAAGACCCAAATCACAAAAAAATGATGAGCCTATAATATAGAAAACGATTACTACATTCTCTCTCTCTCTCACACACACACACACGCACACACGCACACCCACCCCCACACACACACACACGCCCCCATGCATGCACACATGCATGCATAAATCATCTATTGAACTTTGTGGACCGGGTAGAGGAAGGAAAAGTTCAATTATATGCTCCAAGGATGAGACAGAGAAAATGTGGGGAGGTTAGGTTTGAGGTAATTTGAGAGGAGGCTTTGCAAGACGAGTGGGTGAGTGTAGTAGAGGATGGAGAGACGGCTAATGTGGAGTAAGGAGATAATGCAATCAAAAAGGAAAAGGATAAAGTAAGACATACAGCAGAACAATAAAGGAGTAACAAGAAGAGATTTTTAACCTTTACTGTGAGTGAACAGGGTGACATAAAAACGATCATTCAGGAAGCGATGACTAGCTGAAGAAACGGCGCAAGCAGATAATGACAGCGATTGCCTAATTCAGGTCTTTCAATTTCACTGTCAGTCAAAGAAAATCAATTCTTGCAAATAATCATCTGTGAACTGTTGCGGTCAGACAGTTTCTGGGAGGTTGACAGGCTGGTCACTGGAAATCTGTGTCATAAATTGCGGTGTGGGGTGGTGAGGCAGACGCAGATGACCCAGGTTGGAGTGAATAAATGAAGAATTTAATGAAATTGTCAGATGTTCAAAGTCCAAAATCCAGGCAGCACAGGAAGAGCGGAAGGCTAATGCTCACAACTGGTAGCAACTGGCATTACAAACAACTGATGACAGACTTGACGGTGGACAAGATGACTAGACTAGACAGACTACAGAAGGACGGGACAAGAAACAAGGAACGCCGGTGGGTATAAATACACAGAGGGTAATCAGGGAATGAGACACACCGGGGAGCAATCAAGGGGTAGACAGTACAACATGGAAACTCAATAGACACAGAAACCTAAAACAAACACAGAAAAACTCAAATCCTTACAGTGTAGTTCAGATTACTACACTGTAACACTGACATAAGTACTTAGTGCCTTTTATAATTTCTTTAACATGTTAAACTTTTTTAAAGATGCTCATCTTAATGACAGTGTTGAAAGTAGCAGCAATGGCAAAGCAATAGAGAACAAAACAGGAGTCTTAAGGTGATGAAAATATAAAGTTATGTTATATACAGTTATATTATATAATCTATAATTCTTGATGGGAAAATTACAGAGCGTGTATGATTTATTTTTCAGCAATTGAGTTCCAATTCTTATTTTCCATGAAAGTCTCAGAGGTTTACGAAAACAATGGAAAAGCAAACTTGGCTTGTCCCTCCTAGGTTGGGCCAATTATCAAACATGAGCAAAGCATATGTATTAATATTTTATTACGATTAAAACTGTCTTAGTTTTCTTAACCCCAAGGCAGTGAAGTAACAAAGAACATTTAGCGCTCCACCTTCTTTTTTTCATTAGTTTTTCTTATCAACACTAGATGGACCTTCAGTTTGTTCATGCCATGGTTGGAAACTTTTTTCTTAAACAAAACAAATCAGCTGTTTCAACAAAGGCTGCTTCGGGAAACAGGCTCGGCTCGTGTTGATTAAATAAAGAAGGATGTTGATAGAGCAGACCTTTTGGCACGCCCGCATTAAAATTTATACACACAGACACGATCCTGTTCTCAACATACAACGGTGTGTGTTTTGTTTCCAGTGACATATAAAACTGCTACATACATGGAGTGCAGTGAAAAACTCTTGGTCCCCTTGCAGACTCTTCTGCTTTTGCCTTTTTGGCAAAATTGAATATTAAAAATCAAACATGACGTTAATTTACTAAGACAAAAAGCTTTCAGACCACCTGGATCTTGTGTGAAGAAGAGATGCCCCACCATCGCCAATTGTTAAATCATGACTTGCGATTAAAAACATTTTTCAGACAGGCGGTTTCAGTAGCCGCACAATGGCCACCTTAATGCCTGATCCGTAGAGTGACGGTTTTGAGTAAGTTTAACTTATCTGAACACATGAACTAGCAACACAATCCAGCCTCAGTCACAGGACGTCCAAGAGAGAACAGAGAAACAAATTCTCAGTATGGAAAGAGAAAGTCTAAGTGTTTTGAACTCCAGAAGGTCACAATAAGAGTCACAATCTGCAAACGGACAAAACGTGGAGCAGCCATGAAGCTTACAGGAAAACTTCCAGGAGGTAGAAAAATGACCAAGAATATCTGAAGGACTGCAGACGTTGCTTAGCACAGCTAAGAAGTTCATTAACCAGAAGAAGAGACTGAGAAAGAAATTGGGCAAAAATGGCACCCATGGAAGAGTTGCAAGGTGAAAATCACGGCTGACCAAAAACAAAACAAGAGCCTCAATCACTTTTGCCAAAAAAAAAAAAAAACATCTTGGTGATCTCCCAGACCTGTGAGAAATTACTATGTGAACAAATGTGATAAAAGTAGATGTTTTTGGAAGTTGTATGTTAATATGGCATAGTCAGAGTTGGTGGTGATAGTGTGAGTCAGGAAATGCTTTGGCACTTCACCACCTACACAACCTGCCTTTATTGAAGGGATAAATGGTTTTGGTTCAATAAAGGAACCAAACCATGTCTGCCTGATCTATGGTTCCTTCAATAAAGGAACAGTTGCAAAACACACATAAAGGCAGTAGTTTCTTGTGAAGGTGACAACTATTATTAGTTTTAGGGAGGCAAATACTTTTAACATAAAGCCAAGTTGGTTTGGATATCTTTTTCCAAGTAGACTGGTCAGAGCCTGCAAGTCCAGAGTCCAAACAAAACAGATACACAAATCCAAACATAGACAAAAAGTACAAGCTGTTAATCTGCTTTCACTTTTCAATCCCAACATTGAAAATAATCCATATGTAAAAAGATTAATAGCAAGTGCTGGTTGTTCACTTTTTGATCACTTTTTTTTCTATTTAAAAACTATGTTGTTTGTTTGTTTATGCTATGTTTGTTTGACATTAAAATTTGCTGATAAGCGGCAAAAAAAGAAAAGAAGAGAAAACAAAGCAGAAGAAATTTGCAAAGGAGGAAATACTTTCTTTTTTATACAGCACTGTACATGACGGCATTACATGTTAGAGAATTTCGGCAAGCGGGAGCTTCAGCAGGGAATCTGTCATCCAGCTGCATCATTACTGTATATGTATGAGAATGTGCAGAATATAGACAAGCCCATGGGCTTTTTTTTTCCATTCACCCTGCAATTTAACCAACACTAATAAATAAATAACAAGCAGATCAAATGCAGAAGCCCACAAAAGAAAATTGGCATTAAATATGCACATCTGCTTTGAGATATATGCCATTTTTATGGGGATGGCCACGCATTGTTTGAAACCGTGGAGTTTCTGCAAGAAGCACAGATCAGCTGTGCAAAGATTTGTGATTTATTACCCACAAATATCTCAAATATTGCTTGTGCATGCATGTGTGTGTGGGGGGGGGGTGCGCGGTTTTCTTTTATTATCTTCATTGGTTCTTGAAGCAGGATTTCAGTAATGACTTTGCTCTGCTGCACATGCTGGCTGCAGAGGAGAACAAAAGACTTCTCAGGCAAGCCGATGTACTGAATGTTTGAGATATCAATCTTCATGCAAGTCTTTCGTTCATTAATTACGCTCCTATCAAGCAGCTTTATTTTCGCTCTGTGATCACAAGCACGCAGTGGGACTCGGTGGAAACCGGCTGCTCGAGTGAGCGCTGTCGTGTCAGTGGGTGTTTACATCATCCTCCAAGTGTAGCTTACAATGTCAAGCATGAATGAAGAGCAGCAACAAAGAGCAGTCCTCGTGCCTCTGTGGCTGAAGTAATACAGCCGATTACCCAGACACAGTCATTGATCTTATGGAAATAATTTTTTTATTTATTTCTACAAGCAGAGTAGTGTAAGCCTACCCCGACACTTCCGGACGAAAGAAACTATCAGGTTAAATCAATTTCCTTCTATTGTAAGCCGTAGGTTCTTGTAGAGCGCTTTATCTAGTCCAGAGGACTCCAAGCATTTCACACTACATTCACTCATTCACACACTGATGGTGTGAAGATACATTGTACACTCCTCTGCCCAGGGCAGTCTGAAACAAGCCAGGCTGCCATGCACCGGCGCTCTGACCACCATGTAAGTGTCTTAAACTGGCAACCCACCGATTACATGACAAGCTCCTACCACCATCGCTCCACTTGCCACTTGTGTTGTTCAGTTTAAGGTCAAACATCCTTGTTTTGTACTAAATGAAAATCCATCCCAAGTTCACAGATCTTCCAGTGATAAAACAGCCCAAAGTGTTTCAAATGGAAAGGAAAAGTGTGTGAAAGTAAGTGTCTGAAATGGTTTGTTGTAGCTACAGCCGATTGTGAAGGGTGTCAGGTAGAGCCATCATCCCACGGTATTATTGCGCTTGATGGCTGTTTTCTTATGTTATAATTCTAACATGCTGTTGTTTTTATGCGTTGAAACTTTCTACTCAGTCTGGATCAGCAGCAGCAGTAACATCATAAGGCTTCATAATAGTTTTTTTTATGGCGTAATCATTTTTCCCCCACCTAAACGTAAAACACGTACTTTCCCCCTTGGACACATTTCTATGAATAAACCGATTAAGTAACCTTGAGCACAAGCACATTTATTAATCTTTGCATTTAGATCCCGGCACCGTTCTTAGTATTGCTGGTATTTTTACAAACTGGCAACCCAAAGAAAGCAGGTATTCTGACCAGAGTCCTTAGAAGATCTGAGCATCTGTGTAAAACATAAAGCTTGTAGTTGATAATCAAAGCATTTATGAGGTTTTAAAATCACTGAGTGACAAATTTTATTCTTGACTGAATACATCTTAAATTTCTTATTACGCTAATCAGTGCATTGCATTGAGAGAGAAATACTAAGCAGGTATGACACAAGTCAATGTCAGAAAATGCTTAGAAAAGTTATTTAACATGCATTCAGAAGTAAGATCATATAAATCAAAAGTCAGAGAGCCGATTAAAACTCGCCCTGTCTTTATTTCACAACAGCCCGTTGTTGTTGTCCACATATCGACTGAAAAACTTCCACTGAAACCTTGTGCTTTTAGGTCAGTTGGTAGAAGTTAATGGAAAAAAGTCATTATCTCATTTCACCCTGTTACATGTTTGTAGACCAGCCTCTTTGAATCAATATCTGTCCTTTTGCAAATGTTCCCTCTGCGGGTCCATACTGACCAGATAAATAAAATCCTGTGGGCCCCACGCTGTTACAAAGAGACGCCTGATGTCTGGAGGGAAAACAATGAGCCTGAGGGAAGAGGAGTTCGGCTTACTAGAAAGTGAAGGAAAGCAGACGGACACGAGCAGATTTGAAAGGAAGGGAAGGAGTTTAATTTAAGCAAAGCAAAATATGGGGGGAGATTTTTGGTGGTCAGAGAATTCAATTATTCACAGCAGAAAGACGTAACAGATTACTTTTAAGGGACCTTGAACAAGTACCTGCCTTGAAGGAGAAAATGAACTCAGAGATGGAGACTCTCAGTAGCAAGAATGAGCTAGTACACAGAACCTGAGTTAGTGCTGGTCATTTCTCACTGTTGCCTTTCTGTTTATTTGCAGTTCTTGTGTTTTTGTGCCTAGATTTTTGGGGGAAATAAGCCATCTTCCATACAAGGCTTGCATAATTCTTACCCACCATGGAGGCATTTTCCACAAACTTTTGAGTGCCAATGATTTTACAGTCATTTTTCATCTAGTTACAGTTTGCTCTAAATTTATGTTATCTGAGTCTGATAAATGATATCCACCAGCAGGAAGTCATTGGGAGTTTTTTTTTTGTTTGTTTGTTTGTGTGCTTAGAGTCATAATCTCCTATATTTCATAAAAAAAACTTTACTTTATAATGTAAAGTAGGGTAATGTAAAGTTTCCAGTAAATTATAAATGAGATATTTTTTCATTTCTATGATCATTTATTATAATAGAAGTATATCTAAGCACATTGGGCTTAGATATACTGAGCAATAAATCCATAGCAACATATATAGTGATAGACAGAACTTTCTATAATATCAATGAACTCCAATCCGGAACCGCACAGCATTCTGGGGGATGTAGGAAGAGGAAAGGCTTGAGCCACTCGACCTCTCACTGACAGCGAGGCAAGGCCTGGAGCATCAACTAACTCACTCACTCTTTGGTTTCCTAGCAACAACTTATTGAGTAACTTGTGCAGCAGCAGCTTAAGGTTTCACCACTGTGCCTCTTAACTGCTTACAAATAAATAAAAAAAGACAACGTGGAGAGAAAGAAGAAAATGAGAACAACAGCGCAAGAGAAAATTATTGATAAAACAGGACAGTACATGCTTTTAGTACTTTAAATATTTTGAAATCTAATCAGTAACTATTGATATCAACTGATATGAAATGCTTATATCATGATATTGTCCATCCCTAGGATATGGAAGTAGAGACAAACTAGGAACGTGTAAATATAATCAAAGGGGTAAATACAAAGCGTGCCAACTGAATACACCAGCAACAAGTCAGTTCAGGCTAAATTGGTACAAATACCTATGTGTCCCAGCTGGAAAATGTAGCTCTTTAAGGCTCAGTAAGTTTTAAATCAATGTGATTCTAAAGTTCAGAAATGTACACACAACTATACTTCACATGCTTTGGTTTGCTTGGAGCTGTCACAAAAGCAAGGTTCACCAATTTTACACACAACATCCCATAAAATAAAATGTTGGGATGCATCCTTTATTCAGGCTACATCAAGATGTAACATTTTTATGAGTAAAATGATGCATAAATAAAACAAAATGGTTGAGACATCCATGTCATGTGAGAATCACTATCCTTCGTGTCAAGTGACACAAACACAGCTTAGCAAAATGAACAAATGTAGATTCTTACCAACAAATTAAAAGAAAAACAAGACATGAAACGAAAAACTATACTGCTTTATGCTTTATAATTGCTTGAGGGTAAAATACCCGAAATGGTAAAATGTTAAACATTCTAAATATGTTTTACATATAATATTTACTTTGCTTGTTTTACTTAAAAAACTCTCAAATATTTTACAGGTACAAAGCTATTAAACACTTAATGAAATTTAGTTGAGCAGCTCAACATATTATTTATTTTTTTGTAGAATTTAAGGCGGACTGCATTGAACCTTTTTTAAGTTTCACGAGTCTCCAAAGACGCCTTGCTGGAAACCCCTATTTCGTATTGACTGTAGATTACTGAAAATTCGCTGAGGGGGACATTTATGATTTGTTTTACTGCTGGTGGCTGCTGCTGCTGTGAGGACCTGAATGTAGCCTACATTGGCAGCTGCATGCATAACTCTTCTCTACACGGTTCAGATGAGAAAAGCAGTATGGCAGAGATCGCCTGCCTTGATAGATGAATGACTTATGAGTCACAAGACATTACGTCTAAAAATAAAAATAAATAAATAAATAAATAAGAAGGTACCCGTGTTTGCTGAAAATTGACAAATAAATACGGAAGCCGGCTGAAAACATGCACAAACACACGAATGCTTGTAAGCTCATTTTAAGTCGGTAGGGAAAGAAATGTAAGCAGCATAAGTTTAATCAAACAGGCTGTAACAACATCAACGGACTCGCTAAAAGTCCAGCATTTGTTATCATTTCTGAGAAAACAGCCGGGTTGCAACACACAGAATTGTTTCTAGCATTAAGACACGCAGATAAATATCACTTGGGGAAAAAAAAACCCCTAAACATTCTGATGTCAATAGATTATCGAAATATTTGCTAAGAGGCCAGTTGGAACTTAAAGTGTAAGAAGGCTGCGCGCATCCAGCAGCTAACAACCGCGATGACAGAAGCATAAAGTGGGACAACAATACAGGCAGAGATATGATTCATATTTGTTTACATAAAAACATAAAAAGTTTTTAAAGCACCGGAAAAAAAAAAAAAAAAAGTTCAGCATCTATGTTTGTGGTGATAGACGGAACAAGAGAATCAAAAGTTTAAGGTTTCCAGAAAAACAATGCGTCTCAACTAAGATGAATGAATGAACGGATTTAAAAAAAAAGAAAGAAAAGAAAGCTTGTTTCTTTACCTTTGGGTTTAGACCTCCTTGTGCGCACCTGGCAGCCCCACCAAGCCCTCCGTTCAGCTCCCGGTCCGGTCCATCACAGGAGGCAGCAGAGCCAGAGCGCATCCAACCCAGTTGAACAAGAGCAAGAAGTACAAGAAAGAATGAAAGGCAGAGAGAAGGAAAGAAAGAAAAAAAGTCTTGTGATGATACAGATAGTCTCTGATCCAATTAGATAAAGTCCAACTTCTTATTTTGCATATATACTATTTTATTTTTAGTTTTGTTGCTCTGTTTATAAAGACGTGCGTTTCTAAATTAATTCTCGCCCCTGTAGCTGACCCGGAGCGTGGAGTGAACCGGACTGAGAGCGCCTGAATGCTGAGGTGTCGGTGTTCCCACCATCTGCACAAAGCCACTGAAAATATACAGGATCATTTCCGGCTTAGTCTTTCAAAATAATACCCTTTAAAAACTCCGTAGAACGAAATAATTATTAGGGATAGGGTTAGAGTAATGAATTATTGTCTCTGTTTTTGGACACTTCTTTATTTTTATTTTTTTTACTTATTTTTTACAAGCTATGACATATTTGAGATCATTCATTGAATAAATTACTGCCAGTAGAATAGAATAGAGGCACTGCTGTCAACAAACATGACTTATGTCATACAAATTAAATGAAAATAAGCAAAAAACAACAAAAATAAGAAATTCTCAGAAAACCACTAAATGAATAGAACATACATTATGCAGGATGCATAATTTATGTGAGGTCGGTTCCACTTGCGACACAAGATATTGCACATAACAGTGTGCAATATGGGTTCACATGCTCTCTATGAATAATTCAGTGTGAGGTTGGGGGCAGCAGAGTGAGCTTGAGTAATAATGTGTTCATAATAATACTACAGTTGCATATAAAAATGCTTAAATAAGTCTTCATCTGATGCAAATTTCTTAACACGCTGAAGTTTAGCTTCCAGTAATACTATCACAGTCACATTCTTTTTCCAGTTAAAACAAGAACCTTGAAGAAAAAGAAATATGTTTATTCATACCAACAACTTATCAGAAACCAACAAAAAAACAAACTGTTTCTTAGTAAAAACTGAAAATAGCATTAATCAATAAATAAAAAAAAACCTCTTAACACTAATGTAAAACTAAGTATAGATTTATGTGGTGAATCCTTTCATCCTGAAGCTTCTTCCCTTCCCCCCTCAGGTCTCTTTCTGTAAAATGATCTGAAATCTTGAAAACTGACTGACTGAGATTGAGATCTAAAAGATGGGAAATGTTGCCAGTTTGTCTCAGTTTATTGTGAAACGGGTGACTTCAGCTTCCTGTAAGGGTCCTAAAACCCGGAAGCTTCACATAACTCTGAGCTTGACTCCAAATTAATGTAATTTAATATTTTTCCCCCTTTTTGACCCAAGAGAGGTCATGTTTTGCTTTTAACTATCCAAAAAAAAAGTGACCATAGGTTTGTATTTTATACAACTCCTTGATTAATAATACTAAACAGCATCCCTCCATGGTGAACACAGAGATTATAGAGTCCCTATGGGAAAATGTGATTTAAAAAAAAAAAAAAAAGGTGAAGTAATGTGGGTGGGGAGCGTCTTTGAACTGCTTTTTCCCAGGTGGGTGTAAGCTGCAGTCGTCGTGGCGCAGTGAGCAGAATCAGCAAAGCAAAAGCAACAGCATGATCCACAGAAACTCCTACAAGCTTCACACGGCGCTGTGCTGCGTTTTCTGAAAACTCCTGGCAGCGTAAAAAGCTCGCAGCAGTTTGTGCAGTCATTGAGGTGGAACAGATGTTGGCCATATGGAAGAGCAGGAGGGTCACCTTTCAAAGGCTCCGATCGTGCTGCACGATCATGCCTGCTGCTCGGTGTTTCCATCTCGAAGGTGCAGCAACAGGAAGACGAGCGTGTTGCTTGTTTGGCTCAAGAATATGAAGTCAGGCGAAAGACAGGCGCACCAGTGGAAAGGTTTGCTACGTAGGCTTCCAAATATCCATCTGCAATGTTGCACAACCGATAGTGATACCAACGAGGTCAAAAAGCATTTTAAAGTCTAAAGCCTCTTTTAAATTAATCTGCAGATGTTTGTGTAAAAAAAAAGGCTAACATCACATTAAATAAAGAAGTGCACAACAGACTGTCATTTTCTCTTGGCCCTCTTACTAACATGCAGTTTCACATATACAATTTAGACAGATTTCTTTTTAAGCAATTTTTAAAGCAACTCTTTGCTCTTCCTATTTGCATATTGTTCAATTTCTGCATCAACATGACGGCATACAACATAAAAGCGCTCTTAAGTTTTCAGGCACAGCATTGCACTGAACATGTTAGCGGTTGCGGGCTAGACGGAGAACGACGTGGCATCGGAATTGAGAAAAACAATCAGAACTTGTGGAAAGACTGAAGACGCTCTTAGATAACTGGATAAGACAACTGGATGGCTGGTATGCAACGTCAGATAACGAGGTTAAAAGTGATCTCACTGTCAGATTGTCAATGCGCCAAGCTTTTTTTTCAGCACCAAAAAGAAAACCCAGCAACACAATGTGGCTCCTAACAGGAAGCATTCCCTCCAACGAACTCTGTCTAGAATGTGGTTTTAAATGTTATCGTGTTTAATGGGAGGAAAACTGTACAGCAGCACATAGAGCTTTATGTTAGGAGAATAAGAGATGAAAAAGCAATAGCAAAAAGTTTTAAATTCAGGATTTCTGTCAAAGACGTTGCGGTTTTATGTAAAATAAGCAGCTGCACCAAAAATGGGGGTGAAAAGAAGACAAATAAAAAAACACACACACATAAACGATGATAGTGTGAAACGACCGCAGTCTCAGAACTGTGTTTAGAGGTGCAAATAAAAGCAGTAAGAGGAAGATTACACCAAATTAAATATGGATCAGATTCTTTTATATTAAATGCTAATGGTAGCCCCTGGTTTATTGTGCCCTAGGTGGAGAACCTTCTCACAAATAACAAAAAACCATCAATGGGCTCTACAGGTTATGAGACGCATGACATTCTTATAACGACACAAAACCTGTACTACAAAATGTCACAACCGGAAGGCTCAGTCTTCTTTTTTTTACTTTAATTGGTTGGAAATATGAAAAAAATCAGACTAGTTTGACGGCATCCCGGAGTGACCTGCACGCTGAATGTTTCAGACTGCAGAAGACAGTGGGTGATGAAGAGCAGTCGACAGTGAGATGGGCTGCGGAGTGACATAAAGGAGCTTTTAAAAGCCGAGACACGAGAAGGACTGAACGAAGAATAACGGGGTTAGATGAGGAGGCCTGGGTCAGCTTGGTAATAAAGCCTGACATTTTCAGACTTCTCACTGAGTTTGAGGGGGAAAAAAACTCTCCATCCTTACATAAGGAAGCACGATGCGGCTCTGTGGCAGCAGAATCATCATGCAGATTTAGGTGTGGCAAACTAAAGCAAAATCAATGCACTTCCTGCTGGGATAAGTTAAAACATTTGTGAATTGCAGTTGCATGCAGTCTGTTAGCCTGAACGCAAATTGCACTTAACCGCTCTGATCACTTTACCGTGAGAGAAAATTAAGTCTGAGCAGTGAGAAATTTCCAAAACAAGTTCCTCATGTAGCGCAGCAGAGTCGAGTTCAGCAATAAGGCTGTTTTACTAATGAGCCAGAGCATCAGCTGAAGCATGACAGCAAAGTGAGGGCAATGTAACAAACAAAACAAAAAAAAAAAAAACACCCACGTTGACAGAGCAGAGAGACTCAGGAGGGAGCTGGTACAGGACACCCTGACCACCATCGTCTTACTCTCCTCGTCTCTCTGTTATCCAGCTGAGTGCCTTAAAACTCAAAGTCAAATCTGTCTTTTGGAATCACAGATTTAAAGTGATTAAAAATTAAATATGGCATTTGTTTTGTTTATTTTTTCTGTCAGATCTATTTAAATATCTAACAGCCAGAAATTAACTCGGACTGATTCACTTAAAACACAGTAACAAAAGTGAGCTTTTTTTGACATCGCATCAGATTTGCTAAAGAAACCAACTTTGTATCTTTATTTAAAAGAGACACATTTTTGAAGTAATCAAAACTAGTCAGTTTGAGGAGAGAAAAGTAATAGTTTCATTCTTTGAAAAGACCCAGTAGGTTCATGGAAAGATGAGAAAAGTAAAGAAGAGAATCTTAAGTTCTCATAAAGAACCCTGTAAGTTCAGCAAAGTAACCAGTAGGTTCTGAGCATTTTAAAGAAAGCACCTTATGGATCTCAGGATGACATCTTGTAATTTGTTGAAGTTAAATAATCAGGGTTTTAAATATGTGACATAAGTAACCCGAGTTTACAAATGTTTCAGAAAGTGCCATGAAACCTTGAAGGTAAAAACTAAATATCAGACATTATCTGTGAGATGTGTACTAAACAAGTTATTGTTGTCAATTCTTTTTGTATCTTATTGGTATCTACCAATAAGATACAAAAGGAACTCAGTAAGATCAAGAAAATATCTAAGAAAGTTCTAGGAAAAGCTACCAGTGAGTTTTTGCCGGTACCTCATATTTCTAAGAAAAAAACTCATTTTCTAGAACATGTGTGGTACAGTCAAAACAAAACTAAAAAAACTAAAAAACAAGTAAATTCTTGAAAGTAAGTTAAATAAGATCTTGTAGGAAGGATCCAAGAAGGTTAACATATAAATTATTGAGCATTTTGAGCATAGCAAGAAAATTTCATAAAGTAACAAATAAGTTCCACAAATGTACAGGTTATATTATTTAGTGTCATGTGATTTTTTATTCCTATATGTTGGTATGATGTAAAATTTTCGGTCTCATCTTAGTCATGTAGTCATTTAATTTATTTTTATTTATTTTTATTTTATTTGCTAGCACCTTTCAGGACACAAGGTCACTTTACAAGAAAAATAACTTTATAAGACCACATTAAAAATGAAAACAGGTATGCAACAAAAAAATAAAGATAATATTATATATAAATACATCAATCGTGTCATTATCAACCTTTTCCCTGTATAAAAGACCGGTATTCTCTGTTATGTGTATGTAACATATGACTTGTTTAAACAGGTTGGTGTGTACATGTATGTCTTTCTATCATGAACTCCCACAGGGACAGAGCGTCTCTGCAGGATGAAAACATTGTTGGAGAAACACCAGTTACCATTTGAGTTTCTCACCGGTGTTTAAACAGAGATGGAGGCAAATCTGAATGAAGGTGGGAAGCAACAAGAATACTGGATGAAACATCACAGGGGAGAAAGACTGCAGAAGTCCTTCCAGAACAATAATTTAAGAAATATGTCCAGAAACTGGCAGGCAAAAGGTTTGAAGATTGCCTTGCTAGTTTTTAAAAATAATTTTCCTTTTGTTTTCGTTAAAGATTGCTTTTAACGGGTACTGTGTATAATACATTTTTTTTGTACCGGCACCAATTGGCAAACACCCGGTGGATCCGCTGATCTGCTCCTAAGAGCACCTTTGAACAACATAATGAAAAAGCATTGCTGTGATGATGTGCCAGAAAGAGTAGGAACTTCTTAAAGAGACAGAGACATCAAATTAGATAGTCAAATTTCCTTTCAGTCATGTTTGATATATACAGCATTTTCAAAACAACTGAACATGGCTACTTGATTATGCGATGAAAGAGTGCCTGGATAATACAGAACTCCACTCATTAAAAAGATAAAATATGTGTATAACTAACCCTAATCCTTATTGTCTGTCACATTTTTGTAGAATTATCTTCTTAATATATTCCTTTTGTATGATTTGTACGATTGACTTTGTGTTCCTCTTCATTCACATTTTTGAAAAAGTAACTCAAGTTTATACTATCATGATGTGGGAGACCCAAAAGCAGAAGGTAAAGATGTGGTGCGGTTTGGAAATTTTAATGAACAAAATCAGAGTTCAACTTGCAGAAAATGAACAGCCAAGGGAACACAAAACAATCCAAAGCAAATCCAAAACTGAGACACGAGGAGGTTCTGAGGAGCACAGGGGAGGGGAAGAGCATAGCAACAACCAGGGTAACAAGACAGACTGGCCAGTTGCAACTGGGATAGAGGAGCTTAAATACTGGGAGGTAGGAAATGGAACAATGGACCTAGCTAGATGAGATGACTGATTACAGGTGTGAGTACTTGGCACAGGAGCTGGCTGAGGGGTGGGGAGAAGATGGCACAGGGAAGCTAAGAGGATCTGCTGGGGATTTTGATAATTGAAATGAAAAAGCAAAACCAAACCCAAAAACCCAGAGTCCTGACATATACATACTGACACTTCATTGATAGAACTGAAAAGTTAAAAGCAAAGCTCATTCTCCTGCTCAGACATCAACATAAACGCTTTACTCAGCACTCTGATTATCTTCATGGAAAGACATTGGCTGGTGACGCAGCGAAACCTTGAGCCGGAGAAGAGTGTCCGTTGCTGTCGCGACCCTTGCTACCGGCGTTGAATACGAATGGCCAAAAGCTTTCAGATGCTGTCAGATTCTTTTTTTTTTTTCCGTACCAACCTGGAGATGTAATGAGGAAGACAATGATCTGAGGTCTGACTCAGCGTTCTCTGGTGAGATCTGATCTCCAGTTCGATGGTGACCAGCTGCAGTTCAGTTGTTGCTTTGTCGTGTCGCAGGTCTTCCTGAAATATGCAGTTTAATATATGCATGGCCTCTAACCTTGCACAGCTTCAGCTGCATCTTTGCTTGGTAACAAATCAATATTTTCATGGGCATTATATGTGTGCATCTACATATAAATCCACATTTATAAATGTTTATGGGTTGTTGCATTTTTTATATATATATATATATTTTTGGAGTGTTTTAATAATGGCAGTGGGAAACGCTTTTAAAGACGTTAACCAGAAAGTACCAGCAGTGGGTGAACAGTTTGATTAAGATATGGCAACTGAAGCCACAGCAAATCATTCACGTAGTTTTCAAATTCACTTTGCTCTTGAGGCGACAAGGGTAACCAGCCCATTACAGAAACATCCCCTCCACATTCGCATCATTACAGCTTGAGCCCCTGGACAATTTAAACCACTGTGGAGGTCAAATATTCAGATATGGGGCTCCTTCTCTTATTGCAACACTCAACGCAGTGAAAGAATAAACCATATAAAAAGATATTCAACTCTTTAAACCTATAAAATCTAACAAGATCAAATGGAATCATTTGGCATCAAATACCTTCGAACGTATTCTATAAAGTCAGCAGTATTGCATCACTCCTCCAAATGATTAAATTTCAGTGTTTCTGACATTTTGTGTCAAATAAAGTGGCGCAAAACACATACTATCTGAATTCTAGCGTATTGGACGACATTCTTTTCTGGAGTGACAAATCATGTCTCTTTGTCATTCCAACAGACAAATGCAAATAAATTACAGTGAATACTGAGAGTTAGGTCTTCTCGTCCAACCTCAGTGTCTGATCAGATGAGTTGAAAGTGTAGCAGTTGCATATCATGGGCCAACACCAAACTAAAATGGGATCTTGTAACAGGGTTTGTTGTTTAGGTATGAGGCCCAGTACATTTGGCAATATAGACTATATTTATTTACACATAGCTCCTATCTGCTGTTTTCACAAACAGCAGATAAAATTGTTACAGTGTTCCTTATGGAAGTACCGAAGAAAACATTTCCCACTTCTGCTTTTTCTATGCGTCAGGCTAATCCATAACTATAGCATGATGTGAAGCTCTATAAGGATTTAGACAATCATGCAAAATGTTCTCCAGTTAAAACCTGAGTCCTTTTGTGTTGATTTCTAATAATTTCTCATAAAAAAGACAGAGAAAACGTGTTAGTGTATTTAATCAAACCAACTTCAGCCTTTTCTGCATTTAAGCACATTTCCTGTATAAAATCACATTCCCCCCCCGTAGGTAGTTCAACCCATAGAGACTCACACAAAGAAAAGGCTGCGATTAGAAAGTTTTATTTGACGTGAATGAATAAAAATGTTGGTGCTTGGAACCCGGCAGAGGACGTGGGCGTTGTGAATTTACGCCTTGACTTTATTGTGTTTTCCAATAAATTTCTAAATTAATTTCTTTTCTTTACCTTGACTTCGTCATTTTTTTTTTGCATTCATTTGAATTTCCAACAAACTTCAGAACAAAACATTTCTGTGGAGAATAGTCAGACAGGCTGATTGGAGCATATTAGACAGAGAGGTTTTTAGTGTAGAAGCACAAATATGGGCAATAAATTTTATATATAAATACATTAAGCTGATGGCAAAAGCAGATGCACATAACAGTATGACTAAGGCTGATGTGTTTTTTTTCTTGCTTTGTACATACCTCAGGCAGTTATCCTTTTATATGCCATATCTCTCTATGGGGTAATGCTTTTATTCATGAATATGTGAAAATACTTTCAGTGAGTTTTTTTTTATATTGTCAAGTGTCCTTCAGGACTCATCACAAACAATGACTTAAAGAGTCCCAAAAGCACAAGGAAACAAAATACCAAAGAGCGATTAAAAAAACATCACATGTGATAAATTGTTAACAATCACGTTGCACAAACTCCTGCAGGACATCTGCAGATTTATTGTATTTTGTAGTATTTAAAATAGTATCCAGATCAGCGTGTTTCAGACAATGCTGGGAGAAATCTTGAGACTGGATCAGTTGTTTGTGTCGAGCAAAACATTTTAAAATTAAAAAATAAAAGAGCCTCATTAACCAGTCACACATTTTTATACCTTTAAAGCAGATTTTTCAGGGCAAGGTCAACAACAACAACAACAACAACAACAACAACGACAACAACAACAACAACAACAACACATCTGCTGGAGAATTCTTCCTGTTAGACGTTTTCTTTCCACTGTGGCCAAGTAGTTGCTCTTAGTGTTAAATAGCAGATTTTCCTCCATATGTTGTGGTCCAAGGTAGCCTTTAACTGCGAGTTCCTAAAGGTGCAACAAATTAAAGTGGTTTTAAAGTTTAGTGTTTCTGACCCCACATCTATCAGTTGTTAATATTTTGCTCTTTTGTCCTCTTTCTGCTATTTAGAAATGGAACGAATTTGTATGAATGCAAGAAACACTCTGTTCAAAGCTAATAAACCTTTTACTGCCTCGGCTCGGCGTTTGCTAATGCACAGCTGCTCGAAAATAATGCACACATATGCAGTGAATAATGGCTTTGATGTTCAAGCGTTCAGTGGAGCTGATTACAAATGCACACGATCGGCCTCTAAAATGTGACTTTGAGTCATACGAGTCAGCAAAGGCTTTTTATACTATTAAATGTATTAATGACGAAAAAATAATAAATTATTTTCTTCACCATGGACACTTGTGGTTTAAAGATTTACGTGTTGTAAATGCAGCTTTTAGAAAAGAGTCTACTAAAAGGTCTGTCTGGCCTTCAAATGAACTGCAGTCATTGTGTTCATGAGTTCTTTGCAAAGGTAGGAGTGATGAGTCTGACCCTGATGTGGCAGCATCGCATAGACTGAGGAAGTAATTAAACTGGCATGCTTATTATTGTAAATAATATCCACCTCTGTAGGTCTGCCTTGTTGACCTGAGAGGGCTAAGAATAAAGCGCTATTGATCCTGTGGAGCAACAGAGCTGGGTCGTTCTGAAGAGAGCACAAATATCACATGCATTGGATTTCCCACGAATCAAATTCCTGCATTTATAAAGACGTCTTTAGTGGAAAACTAAAACAGGTGTCATGTTTTAAGTCAACTTCCCAGCTGCACAGGTTAGGAGTAACCGCTCATAAACCAATGGTGCTGGCCAACCTTAGACTGTGCATCATTTATTTCTAAAGCAGGAGGACAAAGTCCCCATTCTTTATTGTAAAGTGTCACTCTAGCTGGTTGATGTCTGGTTCAGTTCTAGCCAATATGGGTGTGTCTCCATTGGCAGTGTGTTGCTCACAAGGGAAAACGTGGGCAGGAACGTGGGAACGCGAGCGGGCACATGAGTTGTGGTCGACACTCTGATTATGTCATTTTGTCATGTACCGTTAGGTGGCTAGTTTCTCTGAAATCTCTGGGTACATTAGTTTCTTACAGGTTGCCTTATCCACTGTCTCCAGTCTCGAGAAAAAGGTTTAGATCTCAAGGTTTTGACCATGGAATTGTCAATTTCAGCTCGACAGTCTCGTCGCGCATTGAAAAATAGGGGTTGAGATGTTGATATAAATCCACTGGCCAATCAAAAAGAATGCAGACTGCTGCCAATCAAATCGCTTGTGCCCAAAACGCAGCTAGAAAATGTTGACACCACTCTTGTGGTGGTTCCAAAAACAGGGAAGAACTGCACAGTTTCTGCGATACTTTTCTGACTTTAAAATACTTCTGTTTGATTTTAAATAAGTGAATGACTTGGCACCAAAATACATTAAAGCTCTGTTGTATCAATGCTTCAGACCATTCAGGTCTTCTGGTTCTAGCCTACTGTGCATCCCCAGAACCGCAGCCAGAGATGGAGAAGCAGCATTCAGTTTACTAACCTGGGACAAGCTTCCAGAAAACTTCAAAAATGTTGAAACATTGAGTTCTTTCAAACACAGGCCATAACTACACCATTGTACAGTTGCCTTGGATTAGAAGTGGAACATTTTTCAACATATTTTATGTATATTTGCTTGTTGATTTTGATTATGGTATTTGACAAAATGTAGTGTTTATTGGTTGTTGCATAACTGGTGACTGCAGTGGCCAAGGCTGAGTAAGAAGTGTTTAAAACCACACCACTAAAGAAGGGGCTTAGTAGCTTTTGGACATGCCCTCTGTTCCCATGGGGACCATCATGCTGACATCTTTACCATCCATTCATTTTCTAACCCCCTTGTCCCTTAGTGGGGTCGGGAAGTGCCGGTGCCTATCTCCAGCTAACGTTCCGGGCGAGAGGCGGGGTTCACCCTGGACAGGACGCCAGTCTGTCGCAGGGCAACACAGAGACAGACAGGACAAACAACCATGCACACTCACACCTAGGGAGAATTTAGAGAGACCAGTTAACTTAACAGTCATGTTTTTGGACTGTGGGAGGAAGCCGGAGAACCCGGAGAGAACCCACACATGCACAGGGAGAACATGCAAACTCCATGCAGAAAGACCCCAGGCCGGGAATCGAACCCAGGACCTTCTAGCTGCAAGGTAACAGCTCTACCACTGTGCAGCCCCATTTTTACCATCAATGCTTATTCAAATCATCCATCCAAACAACTTCTAAAATCTTCTTGTTCCGCAAAACAACTTTTTCAAGTAACATCTGAGTCCAAAGTTCTCCCAACACATCTCTCGTTACTCAGTCCTGCACTGTTGGCAGGTATTGTGGAGAAAACAGTAATTTGCAGTGGAGTCAGAAACACCATCAGGATGTTATGGGTGTACAAACACAGATCATTTCGCCGTCAGCTCAAGTTCGTAACCATTTGACAGCAACGTTTTCCAAACAGCCTTTTCAGCAACTAAATGCCCACAAATAAACTATTAAGTCCACCCACAATGAAATACATTTGCAGGTTTTTTTTGTCTTCTCTTCATCACTTCAAACCATCCCCACCCACTCTCCCAAACATCCATCACACCAACTGCTATTCAGGCACATGTTCAGATGCCAAACAGATCATTCTTGTCTCAAAGCACTTGTCAGTGGTTTTGATGGGGACAAAGCACAGAGCATTACGACTTTGGGTAAACAGGAGCTTCATCAGCAGTCAGAGAGCACAAAATAATGATGTATTTCCTAAAAATCCCTAGTTAGGAGAGACTCTGTTCATTATTGCTTTAGTATCCTCACACCTCACTCGTTGAACACGAACAACAAATGCCAGCATTCTGCATCTGGCCCCATGTTTGCACCACATTCAGCTGCAGGGGAGAATGTTTTCCCGCAGAAAGTTGTATTGAGATGCACAGTCATGCAGAGAGAAATGAAGTATAAAGATCCTCCAGTCCCAATTGTGGTTATTTCTGCTAAGTATTTTTTTCTGGTCCTACCGCTCCGTTACTCTTAACAGTCTCATGTGTAACATTCGTGCATCTCAGCATTTAAGAAGTACTGCCTGACTGCTGAACGAGTGAGGCAATCATGGTGTTTATTGCTCCAGAGCGCATATGGCTTAGTTTTTTGTTCTTCGTTTTGTCCGCAGCTATAAAATGAATATTTATATTGAGACTCTTCATATTTAGCAAAGAAGATTAAGATACACAAGTTTTAACACAAGTATGAGTCTGCAACACACAAAGGATTCTAGCAAACTCCCTTTTTTCCCCCCAAAACATTTTAATGATAAATCATTTCAAAATCTTCTCAAAGTGAAACCCAGTGGAAAAGCAGAGAGCTGACTTATCCATGGAGCAAACAACAAAGGGACGGGAAGGGAAGATGTGAAAAGGAGTAATTAAAACTGAAAGGTGATTGGTGGAGACCAGGAACAGGTGAGTCCAATCAACAGAATCAATAAAAGGTATAAGGGGAGAAAGTCTTAGGAGCTGAGGATAATTGGCGAGTGACAGAGCAATTAAAGCAATACAAGTAGGCACACTAACAATGGGAATACTGAAACTATGATTAAAAATAAATCAACACAAACAAGTAGCTCAAAACACAAGAAAAGGGATAGAAAAAGGCATAATTTATATGAGTGTGCGATCACAAATTGTTTGAAAGTATGGCAAAGTTACAGTATGTAAACTTCTGACTTTGAAGTAAGTAATGAAAATGTCAAAACATTCATGTTTCTGGCATTTGGAAAATGGAAATCATTTCGGTAATCCAAAATGATTGCTTAAATCATTGCTTTATATTTCAATATGTAGAAGAGAGATTGTTCGTGTAGCAAATTTTGGTAAGTTGTAACTATTTGTTCATTATTCATTTTATATCTTTGATGGCTCTTCACTTTTGGATATCCATCACTGCCTCCAAAGCTCAAACAAACAAAAACAAAAACTTCAAGTCAGGTGAAGACTTAAAAAAATCCTGAAATTCTGCAATGATTTTGGTTTTTATGTGTCAACCTTGGATAATCAGTGAGGCCCATGAAAATCTGGAGGCACTCCCCTATAACATCAGTATCCTCTGGTGTATTGATCCATGGACAGCATTAATTTATCAAATCAGTCTTTTAATAGATTGAAATACTGCAAATAAAGAACACATCCTGGTTTGTTGGGAATATTTCTACCAGATTAACTCAAGGATCCGGGGCGACATTTATTTCTCTGTTGTGTGTTGGCCTTCATGCATCACTTTGAAAACACTCTTCATGCAAGCAGTCAAAAAAACATGGTGGGTTTGAGAGTTTAACAGTGAAGCTAAATAAAGTCAAATATTTAATCTGTAAACTGCACAACTAAATTCATAAAGATTTTTATGAGGAACTCCAAAGTGCGTGACTTCATCTTCGCCAATGTCTGGCTGATATACAGTAACAAATTTGTGATTTCATAAAAGTTTGAGAGAACTTGTCGTTGGTCAGGTATTTAATAGGTGCTTCTGTGGCGTGGTTTGCATTTATTTGGGCAGAGAAAACATTCTTTGGCCACAGGATGTCTCAGGTTTTACTGCCAGGTGGGAACGCTGCTGCTTAAAGCTATCAGCTAGTAACCGAATCTGCCAGAAGGCATGTTACTGCCAGAGCCCAAAGGGATGACTAATGACCCTTGTTTATTGACTCGCCTGTTTCCAGAGCAGCAAAACTGCAAAAAAATAAATAAATAAATAAAAAGAATATATTTTGAATTGACTCCAGGGTTTAGCACTCTAAAACGTGGATAAACTGGATTTGTGAACGATTTGAACCATCAGTTCTGGGTTAACATAAAAATGAAGAGTAATTTCCAATATTTTGTTCTCCTGCTGCTGCGTGTAGGAATGTGGGTTTCTGTGGAACTACAAAGCAGAACTGTCGTGTTTTCAGTCCTCATGTCGAGGTGTCCTTAGGCAAGATGATGAGATATTGTGCGCTTGTGTGTGTGGGGGTGGGTGTGTATAATAGAGATTGTCAAGAAAAGAAAAGGCCAATGAGTGAATGTGTGTGGGACCGGCTGCATTTGTAGAAACCCCAATGATAGCTTCTTTTTTTTTATCAATTCAGTTATTCCCACACATATTTACTTCCATTAAAGGAATCTAAGAAAATCATATTTTTTATGTTAATTTAAGCCAATAATATGTGAAATGTTTACATTGAAAATGTACTATTTAGCTTCTTTTTTTTTTGCCAAATTAAAACGTCTTTTCTAATTGTGATATCTTTTCAATGTTGTCACATTCTAGTCATAAGCAGGTTCTTACTGTAAGCAATGGCTTCGAATACCAATTTTCTCAGTCAGATTCCAAGAAAACTCAGAGGTTTTGTCCTTTCCACACTTAATATTCTTGCTTTTTTAAAAGACATGTTTCCTGGGAAACTGATTCAAAGATCAATTTGTAAAGAACTCACGTGGTGAGATGAGGGAGACTCGCTTTCCAGATGGAGGTGGAGGCGTCAATCAATCAACTACACTTCGCTTGCTTAAATCTTTGTATTGTTTTTATAGCAAGGAAGATAAAAATAAAAAATAAAAAAAAAACACGGAAGATTTAAAAATTAGATTAAAAATGCAGCTGTCAAGGTTGAGCGGTGAGAAGTTTGTTATAAAAAAGAAACAAAATCTAAGCCCAACAAGGGCATGAGGAAAATTTCATGAACTAGAACCAATGGTTGCAACAATCCCTTTCACAAGTTGTTACACTTCTTTTAATAACTGATAGAAAAAATGGGTGCATGGGTTTTGCAAAAAAAATAAAGTAGTTTTATTTATGAAAATGCTGTGTGAGTCATAAAGCCACAGTGATTAAAATTATTATAATATTCTCTTTAACAAACCAAAAAGATTCTCTTTGTCCCTACTTAACATTCGCTGTTTTACTCTCAAGGTTGTTGTCGAGCAGAATAAAGACATCCTGCTTCTAAGACATTCATTATTTCAAGGTTGAGTTTTGTCAACACATTTCTAGAATATGACTGCAAGGCCAATTCCTTTATTTCCTTCATGACACATTAGAACATTGTGTTGGTTTTGTTGTGTTTAAAGCATTTTTCTAATTGGAAAACGACTAATGGGGATTCTTTGTACAATGTCACTGTGACGTTAAATTTTACGGTGACATTGCCACAATGAATGTTTTGACATTCTCCAGCAGCCATTGTAGGCGCTGTGACCTCCATTCATTGTTTTTGTTTGTCAATATTCTAGCAGAGCAAGTAACCCATTATGAGATACAGATTATCTTCAAAAAACTGAATCAGACATTGAAAGCAGATGAGCTAATAATTTGATAGGCTGCTGGGTTGGAGACATCAGTCTACCAATTTACTGCAAAAAGCAAAGAATGAGCTGGTTTATCTGTCTGCAGAGCCTAGAATAAGTTTTACAAACGTATTCAAAACCGCCTGGAGTTGTTTACGTTTTAATGTCCCAACAACTACAAAACTCAGTGTATCACACTGTTTTGACAGACCATCACAAAGTAGTGTGTGACTGTGAAATTAAAGTAAAATGATGCAAGAAATATTTCTGACAAGATTTCTAAAATAGTAAAGTTGAAGTAGGCAACTTTTATTAAAAATATGTTTTTGTATATTTATTAAAATTCTTACTATGTCCTGGCACAAAAAAATGAAACAGAATCTATTATTATTATTAATATTATTTTCTTTTTTTTTTTTTTATATTCTATCTCATGTCATACTGTCAGGACATAGTAAGTTTCATTAAATGTGTAAAAAAAGTTACCTTCTGCAGCATTAAACAAAACAAAGGATTTAGCCTTCAAATTTTACAGCTACTCTCATTACTCAGTGAATTTTCCAATAAGCAATCAGATAATTCCCAGCTTAAACAAGTAAAAATATTATCACTTCTTTTTTTTTGTTGCTCCCATCATCCTTTGTAAGGGAAAATGAAAGTTGTAGCGGTAGAAAGGTTCACAGTGTCACCACTGTGCTCCAGCCGCTTGGATTCTTTAGCTCATGCAAATAAACCCAGGTAATCATTTTTATTATGGATATTTTAGATAGCTGGGTTTTGTCACAGCCCATTTTCTGAAACGAATTATCCTTCATCTCACCAGACTTTCCTACTTTTGGTATTTGATTTTTTTTTTTTTTCATGTTTTGCTCTTTCTGCTGTTATTCCTACTTTAACGCATCTCTGTAGAGAGTTACTCCTAACTATGTAATTCCACATCTAAAATAAAATACGTTTTCTTTTCCAGCATACTAAATATTAGCAAAATTTGTGCTTTATTGTAGCTGTGTTGGAGTGTGTGTTGGCACATCGACATGTCAAACAGCGGACTGATGTGAGCACAGCAGCCCGTCCGCTGAACATTTCCTGGAAAAACATGAATCAGGAGCAAAATAAATTGCACTTTTTCAGAAGCAAAGAAATAGAGCCCAACATACGTATCTCTGCTTGTTTGTTTTTTGCAGCACAGCTAGCTCCTTTTGGGAACATAGAACAGCAGAATCTTTTTTACCCACTACTTCAAAAATCATAGGGTTGTAATCAGTTTTTTTTTTTTTTTTTTTTAGCGAAAGATCAATAGCAACCATTAACAGAGCTTCCCCACCAGTAAGAGGAACAAAATGGTGCCAGTGTTTCTCAGATGCAGATCAGTGAAAGGCAGATTACATATTACTCTACAAATACCAAAGTCAAAGGGAAAAATATTTTTGAAATGATTTACAGCACAGATTGTTTGCCCACAGACACAATTGGTGTGCCTGAAAAGACATGTGAAAATGATTTGTGAACCAGGGTGGCATGTAAAATTCATAAATCTGTGGGACTTGTCATGAAAGAAACAAATGTACAGAACGCAGGAGGGATTTTCAGCTGATTAATAAACATTTGCTTCATGAATTCATTTACAATGCATGTCATGAATCAATTAATTTTTCCTACGGCAAAACCTTCAGAAATATTACTCAACGGGTTTCCATAAAATTTTATTTAGATTTTCGTTCCTGGTATTTTCTGTACCAAAGCAACAAAGTAAGATTTCGTAGAATGATATATCCTGTATCGATGGGGAGTCACACATCTGCAGAAAACCACGAACGCACAAAAATAGCTTCCTTTACAACATTATCTCTCTAAATGTTCTCACCAGGTTTCAGTTTCATATTTGACTCACACCCTGAGTTGAGGCTGGATCCAGCGTTTTGATGTTTTCCTACAGGCAACAACATTTATTCTGAAATCCACCCACTGCCCGAGTTTTCTCCCTGAGGATTTTCCTTTTTCCAAAGTGATGGATGACATGCTAAGGAGATTCATAAGAACAGACGTCGGCAAACGTCGTAGCAATGATAAAATGTTTGATTTTATGTTAAAGTGATATAACATATAGATCAGCTACAATAATTTGCACGTTTGATCCACTTCTCTCAATAAGCAAATGTATTTGTGACATGATGAAATATTGTATTTCCGAGTTTTCCTTCAGGCTTTGAATGAAATGCATTTATTCGTAAACAACATCTCTGTTGGACGAAACGTCGTGCGCCTGTCTGAGTTTGTGTGATTGAGTTTGGAGTTTTGTATTAAGTTTATTGTTATATTACATCCAAAGCTTAGAAGATAATCAATAGAAATGAGCAAAATATTGAGATGTTAAACTGCATGTCAGTTGCCAGAAAAATAAAAGTAAAGGAAGAATATAAAGGAGAACAAAATAATACATCCGCCATTATTGCTACCACCGGTAAAGACGGATAAAACCGAAAAAAAGAAAAAATGAATTCATCTTTATCGAGGTAGCTGAGTCTCTCACTGGAGCATTAATGCAAACATTGTTTCACTACACTCCTCATATACTCTTTTATTCTTAAAGAAAAATAAACAAACGTTTTTTTTTTTTTACATAAAACAAATGAAAACCAGTTTTAAAGAAATATTACATTTGTAAGTGGATCTGTATCTAGGAATTTTTATTAAGTAATCTTCAAAATTGGAAATACAAGAGAACACGTTTTTTCAATTATTGCAGATGAGTATTGATATTGATAAAGTCAGAAAATAAAAATTCAATCTTAAATTTTTCTCTCCACCAGCAGTTTTAGATTGAAAATAATTTTTTAGTCAAAGCAAAATGTATCTCAGACATACTTTTAAATATAATAAAATATCAAAAGTATCAATTTAAAGAAAAAAAAATCTTTAACTTTATTTCCTTAACAACTGCAAGGTTGAAATTTATGTAAATAAGTAAATCTTCAAACCTTTATGAACATACCTGACTTAATTTCTGGGAAACATTAAAGCTGTAATATGTAACTTATTTTAAAAATAAAGTTTTATATATATATTTGTTAGAACTGTCAGTATTTTGTGACAATATAATACAGACAATAATACAGATAATGTGTGAAAAAAATCAAGCTTGTGCATGTGCTGCTCACAACCTCTTCCTTGCTCTCTGCTACACTACAGCAGTCTGCCATGAATGCTAAAGCTAGTTAGCATGGCCACCAATGACAGAGGACGAACAGTTTTCCTTTAATGGCAAGTAGTTTCTCCACTATTACCACATTTAGCCACAGAGGTGACAGAAGATGATAGAGGTGAAAGGTCACAGTCACTAATATGATGTATTAAAATCATAACGGATGGGTTGATTATGTTCATCTTGGCCAAAGAGCAGAATGCTCCCCAGATTTCATTAATCATTGCTCATGAACGTCACCAATTAACTGCCTCATGCCCACGGAGAGGCCACGAGTCTGGGAAGTAAGGCCTGAGATCAAGACGGTAGATGTGTGGACATTAAATCGCGCCCTGGCTCTGCCGAGACCAGAACCCTGAAGGTGAAGGCTGATTCACAACCCCAGCCAGCTGTGCTGCGCGACCTTGTAGCGGTGAGAAGCTGAAACTCTTAAAATGAATCACTTACCACCCCAAAGGGTCAGCAGCTGACTTATTAACTTCTTAGATTTATTTAGATAAAGAAAAACTGGTTTGATTTAGAGACACTCAAATAAAATCCCCAAAAGACTACAGTAAAAATCTGGAGACACAGTTTCAATTAGTCCTTTAATTCTCAAATTTATTAGTGAAAGATCTACAATATTAAAACTTACTGACCCATAACTGTCCCAACAGTTTCACTTCAGTGAATGTAAATACAGTAGATGACACAGGTTTCATCCTGAGATGAAGATAGGAAACCTCTCGGGTGCATAAAACAGGACAATTCACATGTAACAACACTGCCCCCTACAGGACAGATACCATAAGGCAGCAAGACTTGCGCAGGCACGGCTACAGAGGGCAAATATTCTTTACATCTTATACCTGATGAGTGAAAGAGACAGAAAAATATTTGCAACTGGATTCATCCACATTTTCAGTTTGAATATTTTGAATCTTAAATGTCATCCCTTAAGCAGGTCAGTCAGTGTTATATCAAGTTTTAAATACAGTGCATTTTAAAACCAATATTGCAGACTGAAAAAGAGCTGCCGTTTAAAGGGGCAGTATTATGTAGTTTGCAGGCACATAGTGCCACTTTATAGCACAATCAAGTAACTACGTTACCTTTAGTTGTTACAAAAATGCTCTATATATATATCGAGAATCACTTAATTCGACTTTGCAATATTACTCATTAAAATTGGGCTTTGTCTCTTTAAGAAGCTCCTGCTCTTTCTGACACTCTGCCTTTAGCAAGTCATCACAGCAATGTTCCTCTATTAAGCCTTTAACATTGTTCATAGGAGCACTGCTCTGTAAAGTAGTTTGTATAATGAGCTCAGCAGATGTGGAGTAGTTCCACCAAGTGTTTGCTAATTGCTGCTGGCTAGTCTGAAGGAGCTGACTCAGAAAGTCATGGAGGTGGGGGGCTCTGTGAGGCAGAGGCTCGACTGGAAACTGCAGCTCCAGAGAGGAGCTGCGTGTAAAAGGCAACATTCTGCAAGAGAAAGCGCTTTGCACCCTGAAATGGTTGCCGTGGGAGATTCAAAGATTTCTCTATCATACATGGAAGAATCAAGGCAGAACGCCAGGTTTGTTTTAGACGAGTGAATGCTATTATAACAGAGTGTAATGCTGAAAATTGTTGATTTTATGCAACACTGCCCCTTTAAACAGTATCCTAAGAATAGACAAAGAATGCTGTTAGGATCTTAGAGAAAATGTTTTTTGTATATTATCAGATGTCTTTATGCATTTCAGGCCTAGTCCACATGTAGTCAGATATCTGGGGTAAAAAAAAATATACCTTTTGGTCTTTCATCCACAGGAAAACTCAGTTTAATATCACTAAACATTTATGAACTCCAACCAAAGTGGACGAATAATGCGACAATAAATCCACATAATATAATTTGTTTGACATTACTCCCAATCAACACTGACTTATGTTTGCTTAACTTTATAATCTAGTACTTTATTTAAACATATTTCAACTTCCTGGCGCCTGTTTAATTCCCAACAGGACGTTGTGGTTGTTTTTAAGCAATCTGATTGGCTGACACAGGTTTTAGCTTTGTGCTACACTGCCCCCTATGGGTTTGACATGTTTAAAACGACAGCCAGCGGCAGCTTTGTGCAAGGTGATGTGGTTGAGAACTTTTCTAAAAACCAATCCCGTGTGCACAATATTAGTTTTTTTTAAACAATGTGGTGAAGATATTTGTTTTTAAAAAGACCCGGCTACATATGGAGAAAACCTCAGTTTTCTTTTAACTCGCTCTGTGTAAAAAGTGATCCAAACAAACTTGGTCCTCTCCGTTTTTAGACGTGATGTGAAATGTGACAGTGGAATGAATTAAGGAAGCAACGGAAAGAAATTAATTACAGTTTAATCAGCCAGTGTTTTCATTTTGTAAAAATATTAATGAGAAGGAAACAAAAAGAAAAAAATAATTTATATTGTATCAACACCGCTGTTTGCTCACTGATTGCAGAGTGAATATAAACGGGCGTCTTAGATTTATGGCTTTGTAAATCCATTATAGATTGGTCAGATGGGTACTGATAAAACTATGCTGTGTTTGTTTACAACTTCTGGATGATGTTGTGCTCTGTTGATAAAATCAAAATTGCTTTAGAGAACTGTAAACAACTACAGTTTGCAGTTATTCCTCACTTTGTGTCACTTCTGAAATTATCACAAACAACTAATAGATTAGGTTTTAGGTCAGATTAATAAACAGCACGTGATTTGGAATTAGCTGAAGTCAAAATTTTGCCTGCGACCAACATGTAATGTTAAACACATACGATCTGAACTCAGTTTCCACAACTACATCATGATTAAACAATAACAGTAATCTCTGACACTTGATTAACATTCTATTGATGTTATTAACCTCAATCCAGCAGCTCTGAATCTGTTTTTTTCCCCCATTTCTGATGTAAAAGACCAAAAGAACGACCAGAACTGTTGGTTTTCGATACCAGTCGTGTAAATCCACTTGTGGGATGGAGGTAGAGAAAAAATGAGAGGGAAAGCACCATGACAAACTGTTCAAGTCCCCCCTTCCCTTCTTTCCTTGTGAATAATGAGGAGCAGGATGAAGAAGGAGGACATGATTGGCGGAGACGGAGCCAAGGAGCGGCTCAGGAGATGATGCGAATGCCGAAGTACTTCTTGAGTTGCTCCAGGAAAACAAAGGTGAGAACTGTATGGGGAACCAAGCGGATCCCGGCTGGGACAAGACCCTGCAACAAAGTCCAAGGTTTTTAATTTCTACACGTTGATCTGATAATGGAAATAACTAACAACACTGACTGCAGCACACAGAACAGAGTAAACATTCAGTGTGAAATGACAGCAGCAAAACCAGCAATAACTTACACACACAGTTAGGTGTAGCGAACGTGTTCAAAAATTCACTCATTGCATTTAGATTTATTACACAGAATGTTCTCTTTCTTTTCATTTTGATTATTTTGGTTGTAGTAAATAAAACCCAAAATTCAGTTTCTCTAAGAATTAGAATATTACACAAGATCAATAAAAAAAAGCATCTTTAACACAGAAATTGTGTGTTATGGGCAGGTTAAAGCCTCAAACACATTAGGAAATCAGTGGAGTTGGTAGTTGTCCAGCACACAGTCACAAACTTTCTCCACAAGGAACATCTTTGCATAAGAAGCTGGATGTTCTCAGAGGGCTGTAGTTGAGCATATTAACAGAAAGTTGAGTGGAAGGATAAAGTGTCATAGAAAAGGCTGCATAAAGACAACCACAGCCTTGAACGGATTCATTTAAAAAGTTTGAAGAAGATCAATAATGTTTGGACTGTAGCTAGAGTTAGTGTTTCAAGAATCCAGGATGTGGACCACAACTGTCACGCTCCTTTTATCCCCTGACGACAAGCTTTATGGAGTTACTGATTTAATTCATCAGCAGGATTTGGCTTCCGCTCACACTGCCTAAAC
Organism: Xiphophorus hellerii; assembly: GCF_003331165.1. Lineage (NCBI taxonomy): Eukaryota > Metazoa > Chordata > Actinopteri > Cyprinodontiformes > Poeciliidae > Xiphophorus > Xiphophorus hellerii. The sequence goes on along the minus strand of NC_045676.1, from coordinate 23,183,092 downwards.
GATCTGCTGTAATGACCGTGGTATCAATGGCCACCTAATTATCTCAACCTAAACCACACAGAGGAGCTGTTTCACAGGCTGAATGCCTCCATGTCACATTGCATTTCAGCAGTAATTCAAGCAAACCAAATCCCGATCAACTACTGAGTGGACATACTGTGGAGCAATGTTGTCCTCAAGGCACACCACCGTGCATGTTTTAGATGTTTCCCTGCTTCAGCACACCTGATTTCAATTGATGTCTGACTAACAGGCCTTTCCTGAGCAGCAGTCATCTCTACTTCGGGTATGTTAAAGCAGAGAAACATCTGAAACATGCGGGGTGTGAGCCTCGAGGACAAGATTTAGGAAACACTGCTGTAGAGAGATGAAAGTACTTTACAGATGACCAACATTTGTGCATAATAAAACTCTTCTTTATCAGTCTGATGTAATGTTTTGTATTCTGAGAAAATTAATGTCACTTTTTGAACTGAATTAGTGAAATAAGTTACTTTTAATTTAACAATTAATTGATTGAGATGCATCTGAAATTCACATATGGAGATTCTGAAAACGGTTGAGATCTACACAAAAAAATAGCTTTTTCTGCATCAGTGTGGAAAAATAAAATCTCATTGCACAGTTCAACTTTTTAATACACTGATTAAAATTTTTATAAAAGGACTGATTTATGAAAGCACAATGAATAGAATAAAAGACTAATTTGAAGCCTTCTTATATATCAAAGCTGCTGAAAAAATGAAACAGCCACCATTTCAAAACGCTGACCTTTGTAGCTATTAAAAACACATCTAAAGTGAGATTCATAATGTATTTACATCAAATATTGCCACTATCATCCAGGTCTGAGTGATTTTCTATCTTTCTATAAATGAGACTAAATTGTGTAGGACTATTTTTTTCTTTTTTTACCTTATAAAATGCCAGTGGACCCAGTTTGGCTGTTTCCCGTAAGCAGTGCATTACTCCCTGCAGACATGGGGAGGAGAAATATTATTAAAGTGAGTTTAACATAGAATCCAGAAAAATTCTTCCAGAACAGGAACATTTAGTTTTTAGGATTACTTAGTCAGTGTGGAGGATTCATGACTTTTACAAATTTAGAGCACACTTAGAAAGTCCAGAGAATACTTACTTACACTTATTTAGCAACAGGGAGAACAGGGATTAGAACAAACTAAGAATGCAGAAAAACTGCCTTAGCAACTACATTTTAGACTCCTATTCTTCCAAACCAGAAAAGGAATTAGACCAGACTATACTAACTTATACTTATCTACCAACCCTGAATAGGAGTATCTAGTTTATTTACTTTGGATCAACATTATTAGCTTTTTCTTCTTTTGCTCTTTCCTTTGGTTTGTTATGTTGTTTGTATTTCCTTTTAATTCCTGTAAAGCACTTTGTATTGCCCTGTTGCTGAAAATGTGCTATACAAATAAAATTACCTATACCTTTAAACTGAAACCTGAACAAGCAGACAACAGAATAAAAGAGTGATTCACTTACTGTGTACTCTCCTTTTGAATTCATCAACCTGGTTTTGAGCACATCCAGAGGTTGACACAAGAACGTAGCGCAGCCTCCCTGTAGAGGAAAAAAAAAAAGGGATTAAGAAGAAGCTCTGCAAGCTGCATTAAATCAGTGGAAGAACTCAATTCTTACAGCTATGAAGCTGGAAAGGAAGTGTGTGAGTATATTGTCTCCCATCACGCCTGTTCCCAACACCAGCTGCTTGGCCTGGTCATAACACGCCAACTGCAAACAAAAATAAAATAAAAAATTATATATATATATATATATATGAACAATTTGGGAAATGTTAATTTTAAAATAGGTTTGTTCAACACTCCTTCACTTTGAGGCTCATTTAAATATAAATGTCCATGCATTTTGTTTTATTGCCAGCTTATTATATGAAAGGACGAAATCTCCAGCGCAGCCATTGTTTCTTAATATTGATTTTTTTTTGTCTGCCCTCCAGGAGGATTGTTAGATCAGAATATTATCTTATTTTTTCAAAAAAAAAACATAAATAAGTTAGTCTGATCCAAAACAAAAAAGAAGCTTTTGATATTTAAAGAAAGTCTACACCAGGCATGTCCAAAGTCCGGCCCGGGGGCCAATCATGGCCCGCGGTCAGATTTCATACGGCCCGCAGCTTCAGTCTTATAATGTATTATTTATGGCCCGCCTGCACTGTCAAACAGAATAAATAAATCATAAAACTTGAAACTGTAATTCCTCCTTTCACCAAATGGTGGCAGTACCACTTTAATACTATCAGTCTGCCTTCGTGCAGCGAACCCCTCTCCACTCATTTCTGCCATGGCCACTGCAAAGAAAACAAGTTAACAGTGAGGGCCGCCGCTTTCAAGAGAGATGGGAATTACAATACTTCTTCACTGAAAATCAAGGCAATTGTGCTTGTCTAATTTGTGAGACGGTTGCCTTGTTTAAGGATTTCAACGTAAAGAGACACTACCAGACTAAACATGCTAACACATACAACAAGCTAACAGGGAGTGACCGTGCTGAAAAAGTGAAGCAGCTCCAAGCTGCACTGGCATCACAACAGCAATTCTTCACGCAGGCCTGAGTCAAAAGAAAATACCACCAAAGCAAGCTACGAAGTGGCCATGTTAATAGCTAAACATGGCAAACCTTTTACTGAAGATACTTTTATCAAAGACTGTGTTATGAAAATGGTGGAGAACATTTGCCCTGAGAAGAAGCAAGAATTTGCGAATGTTTGCCTGGCACGTAACAGTGTGGCACGGAGAGTTGAGGACATGAAATTGAGTATTTTGAACGATAACATCTGTCACTATCAACAGTGAAGAGCCAAAAGAACATTTATGCACCTGGATTTATGGCACTTATTTTTTATTAAACTCTTGAGTAAGATTTGGTTATTACTGTTGATGTTATGAACCTGTAGATGTGACACAAACTATTACTTTCTGAAAGATATTGTAAATGACAAGAGCAAAATTAACTTGTTTTAAGATTTAATAATAATCAATCAATCAATCAAATTTTATTTGTATAGCACATTTCAGCAGCAAGGCATTTCAAAGTGCTTTACATCATAACAAACACAGAATCACAATGCAACTTTGCATTACTTATAACTCCTGTTTAAAAGGTTCTTGAGGCAAAGATATTTTTAAACTCATGTAAATTTAAGGTATTTCATACAGTTTGTTCAATGTTATCTGACTCTCCAGATATGAAAGAATTGCAGAATTTGTGTTTTTAGAGTTGTTCTCATCTGCCTGAGTGGCTTATATTTGGTTTTTTTGTCATTTGAAAGATAAAGATAATTGTGACAATGAAAATAGTTTTATAACAGAGTGTATTTGCATGAAACTTTTGTAGTTAAAAAATGTCCGAACAAACTATTGGCCCCCGGGCATCTTCACTTGATCAAATCTGGCCCTCTTTGCAAAAAGTTTGGACACCCCTGGTCTACACCTTTCTGTCTCTGCTGCGTCACTGTTTAGCTGCAGGAAACCATCGTTAATCACTTAGAAGAATATTTTGTGAAAACGTTAACATCTGATTTTTAATGCAACTTGCCTGCCCCACAGTGACCAGCGCCCCCCTGCCAGATGCCATGGAAACTCCTGAGAACAGCCTTCTTACACCCTCTGCATGAAAAAATAAAGACCAGACTTTGATTGCGATGCCAGATGATGCAAAACACAAAGTGAAAACTTGATTTCGTGCTCGTTATTTACCTTCTCTAAAGACTCTGTAGAGTCCATCAATAGCATGTTTATAGCTGCAAGCAAAGCACAAATACAGTGATAAATTACATGAACACCAATCTATACAGAGCATCGTTTAACCCCAACACTCACTTTCTTCTCTGTTCTGGTGGTAGCTTCACGTCATTTTGCATTCTAGAAGGGGAAGAAAAACTTTTTTTTCAGATCTCATTTATCTTTCCAGCTAATACCGCAATTCATGAGCAAAATATACACAAATGTTCTTGTTTAAAGGGAATGTTGTCATGTAGCTTTACCTGACATTCACCAAGTCTGATGGAGTCCCAACAAACCCACCAGTGAATCCTGTAGGCAGATAAAACGTGTTGGTAAACAGTCCTTCACAGGCGGCAACTGCACATTTGGGTCAGCGTGAAAGATGAGGAACGAATGTGTGTGTGTGTGCGTGCGCGTGTGTGTGCGTACCTCCAAATGCTCCCAGCAGGACCTTCTGGTAAAAAGGCATTGGTCCCTTGCCAGTGTTACCCACCATGTCTCTGACTGTCTCATAGATGGCAAATCTGGTGAGGGAGTAGGTAATCTGAAAAGCAGAAACATCAGCTCAGTCACTTTTTTTTTTTTCCAAACGAAGAAGTCTGAGCCCAAGTAAGCTAGCGATGCAACCTCAAGAAATCTGGAAGGAAGACAGATTATCTTAGCAATACAAAGCAGGTTTGCATGTTAGTGAAGCATCACGGTTGCTTACACCATTGTATTTATGTTCTTGGGTTAACACATGACCATGATAATCACATTTTAGTACATTAAATTCTATTTTTTTTTCATTTTAAAGAAAAGAAAATTACAAATTCTACTTTTTACGTCTTAAATAGAACAACGATAAACCTGCACCTCAACAAGCTCCAGCTTTTATCAGTCATATCTACTAAGTTAGATTATAATAGAGCAGCAATACAGACAAACCTAATAAAGTTATGTCATCTAACAAACTAGTACGTCTCCTTCAGTGGTGGCGTCACGAGGCCGCTAGGGGGCGCTGTAACCCCCACTGGATAAGTCAGTGCTGTACCTGGGTTGGTCTGTGTAGTCTCTGACAAATAAGAAAAGCATTTTAAAACGGAATAAATTCTGCTGTATTTGTCCAACTTGTAGCAATTATTCCACTGTTATTCTGAGGCACAGTGGTAGCAGAAATGTTTAGATTTAATTTAAAAGTGCAACAAAATTTAATCTGACTTGTACAAAATAAGCTGACTATAAAAGTAGTATCTCTGAAGAGGAGCGTTGAAACAACAGCACAACATAACTAGAGGCACCCTAAAAAAAGACAGGATAGATCGATGTTTTCAGGTTTTTTCTGACTCCACCATCTGAATATCCTAGCTCAAATCAAGGCTCATTGAACCAGCCAAACCTTTTCCAATCTGTCACTGTCGAATTTAGGTGTGTGAGCTTCACGGGGAATTTCCCTGCTCTTAGCTGATGAAAGTGGCACCCAGTGTGGTTTTCTGCTGCTGTAGCCCATCTATTTCAAGGCATTTTCCCCCCGCATCTCAAGCCAGTCTGCCCATTGTACTCCGACTTCAACGAGGCATTTTTGTCCAAACCATTGCTGCCCCGAACAAGAAGATCCGAACAAGAGGGAATGACCTCCTTTGTTCAACTTATTCCCAGTGCACTTGAGTGATGGTTATAAATGAAAACCCAAGTATAACAGCAGTTTCTGAGACACTGGTTTCAGTTTCGGTGTGGTTAAACTCCCCAAAAAGAAAGTCCCAGCAAAAACTTGCTGTGAAAAGCAGTTTGTTATATTGCCGACTTTATTGGTGACTGTTGAAGATTTGTGCTTGTGTGCTTTCAGAACCGTACAAATAAATGATCCCTTCATAGCATTGATTGTTCCTGCCTAAAATTACTGGTTTGTGGCAGCTTTTCATTACCATTACATGGTCTTGCGAGAAAAATAAAAGTTGAAATTGCTGTACAGGACTTTCCCTTTCCTTCTCCGTTTCTCATCAAGTTATAATCCCTCCTTACCTGAGAAGACCCTGCATCATCATCCTGCTGCTGGCCTCTGGTCTAATGTCTCCTCCCTGACCTTTTGCTCTTTCTATTGTGACAATAAAGATTTATTTTAAATTGGTGGAAAGAAACAGTGAGCACAAATTCTGAAAAAAAAAAAAATTAAAGAGGACTGGGTTTATTCCTGACATAAACTAACAAGCAAGGGATGTAAAATAGGAAACAATATTATTATTGTTGTTAATAAACTTAATATATGCTGGCATTAATTAATTAATCATCATTTTGCATATATCTGTATGCAGCAGCTTTACTCAACTTACACGATTTGTTTGAGAAAAAAAACTGCACCTTTTTTTGCCTCGTTAATGTAGCTATTTTTATTATTTTGCTAATGGCTTTTTTACACACTCAGACTGATTCAACAAATACATATGTAGATGTGAATTAAGGAACAAACTCTTCAACGCTGAAGTTGATGATCATGCACATAATTTTTTCAGATTCTGACAAAATTTAGCTTAAAACAAATCCACCTGTCGACACAGGGAGGCGGAGAGGCCACTGTAGAGAGCCAGCACCCCGTCATTCTTCACCACATGCACAGCCATCCCAACCATCCTCTTCTTCACTTCCTGCTGTGTCTGCAGGTGGACCTGAGAAAAAAAGAGAGAGCCATATGTTGAAAAAACTTAAAACCTCACACATCGACTTAGAGCTTAGATGCAGAACCCAAAAGGAGGAATGCACAGATTGATCAAAGGTATCTGAAAGCCTAATTTGATTCAAAATCAAATAGTTTTCTGAATTCAGCTGTTTTCTTTTAATGGTAAAACACCAAGATAAATCTTATTTTCCACGTTGTTCTTCATAAGGTGTTGCAACAATCTCTGCTTGTTGGAAGAGGGCCTCAGTGGTTTCAAAACATGACCTTTGTTCTTTGTTTTGATGACGACCTCAGATTAAAGGTCAATGACCTTTCTGAAACATTGCTGATCTCAGTAAACTGGTTTGTGTGTTTCGGTTCAACATTTAAATCACTGCAGCAGCTTCTGTCAAGCACTTCTTTTGTATCTGAACATTTTCAAGTCAGACATTTTAAGTTCGAAGTCAAGCTCCAACTTGTCTAGTTCAAAGTTCCTCACCAACTCTACTTTCACAACCTAAATTGGATGCTGATTTAGTTACATCTAGGCCTGTCACGATAGCAAATTTTGCTGAGCGATTAATTGTCTCAAAAAATTATTGCGATAAACGATAATATTGTCTGAAGACCTTTTTACACTGATTTAATGTAAATGACGTAATAATGAATGCAATTTCCTGCCAAAGAGAGATACACTTTATTTTCAAAATAATATTTAACACTGGAGCTGATAAACACAATAAACAAAACAACCAAAAACAAAATGGATTCTCAGTCTCCATTAACAAAAAATGTACTTGATAAAAATTAAACAACATAAAGCCAAAGTGGAAATAAATACTGCATTCAACCAAAAGAGTGCAGATTATGAAGTCTGTATACTATGTTGCCCTTCAGTAATAATTAGATTTAAATAGAGAAAATGGGCACATCGACTACCTGATGCAATAATTCACACTACATGATTTTTTGCTCCTATTTTTCCCCTTAAGACAATCTTAGACCTTTGGTCTTTCTAAGATTGTGTGGTTTGTTACGGTAGATCGTCCTTGCTGCTCCGATCTAAATCAGGGTTTTCCCCGACTGGGATCGTTAACGCAGCCTGTTGAATGTGACAGGCAGCCAATCAGAAAGCGCGGATTCTCCTCCGTGTTTTCTGAGGGGAAATTACGTCGGGGAATCCCAAACAGCTGACACGGCGCAACCCGAAGTCCAGCCGACGTGGAAACAACATTAATGTTTATTCAACATGCAAAGAATATAGAAATGACAAGAGGAGGAGTTGGAGCGAAATTGCTACCGCAGTTGATAAACCCGGTAACTTTTCAGCTGTTCTTCGTTAACGTGACGTAAATAGGTTATAATGATTTTCATTCAGTCAGGACTTTAGCTGACACTAGCCACATGCATTGCAGGTAGATTGTAGTAAAGCATTGATTAATGCCTGGTTTTAAAATTAGTTCACTGGACTTGTAGCCATTATTTTGTGCCCATTGTTGGAAACCACACGGCAGGAACGAACCCGATCGAACCGTTATACCTAGGATTTCTGTCGGCTAATGTGCGGTCTGTCAGGTTTTAAAATGGGCCGACAGCTCTAAGATCGTGTAGTGTGCGCTGGGCTTTACACTAAGGAAATGAGGAAGGGAGGAGTCAGTGGAGAGCACCGGAGTTGAGCCTTTTTTCATTCGGTGTCATCAACAGAAAGAGAAAAAGGCCGGAAGAGACGATAATGCCGATAATTGAAATGACGTCGATAGTTTTAATTTATCGTATGATTAATCGATTTATCGTTTATCACAGGCCTAGTTACATCTACTGAACAACATGTTGCAAAAGTGTCTCAAGATACAAAATAATGAGGAAACACATTGGCCACAGAACCACATTGGTAACAGAGATTTTGCAAATCTAATGTTTTCAGATTTTGGACCAAAGTTAAGTCATCAAATTCAGAAATCAAATATGACTTCTGGCATAATTTATTACCCACATTAGCAATCCATCACCCTGTGGAGTTGCAGTAGAGGAGACAATAAGTTGTTGTTAGTTTTTCAGCCCACAAATGCAAGTTATTAGGATTCTGTTGCAAAACATACAAGCGAATCTTGGTTAACATGGTGCTGCACTCAGTTTCTTCTTCTTGTGTCTTTCTTTAAAAAAAGAGTTTTATGGAGGTAATTTGAAGCCACCTGGATTGTTAAAGCTTCACTTGCCAGACTGAAAACATGCAAGGAGAACAAAAAAAGTAGGAAAAGCAGGAAGGTACAGAATGACTAAGCAATATCTTGATCACCAACTTCACTTAATTTCAATTCAAATATAAAGAGAATCTGATTTAAAGAAACCACTGAAAAAAGTATCTCTGAAAAAAGTCAAGTTCTTCCTCCGTTTCCTCACTAGAGAAAAATCTGTTAATGTCACAACTATAAAGATTAATTCGGTAAAATTCGATCAGGGCTCAAATCAAGCTGTTAAATTGATACATTTTGAGAGGGAAATTTATTTTTGAAGGAAAATTAATTAGATAGTGTTTTAAATAAATCAATCAACATGATTATTTTATAACCATTTTATAAAAAAAAAAAAAGAGAGAAAGTTACAATTTAAAGCAAGACAGCATCAGAACTGGTCCCATCCTTAATAAATGTTTTATGTCAGTGTTTGTGCTGTTGGCAAACCGCTTTGTAACTTTAAAAACTAAAACAGATGAGGTCAAACCTGTGTTTGCTTATTTTCCAAATCCGGTTCTATGTTGGCATGAAAGCAAACATGACTATGTGGTCTTTGCACTGCCGTAACTGGACTTTTCAGCAATGTGGAAATAGCACACTACAGCAAAGTGCAAAGTGCACTTTTTTTCTATTCTGGGACCTGATTCTGTTTTCACTGAATAATGTCTTTAAACTAACTAGCTGTCAGAATAATTGTCACAACAAAATGTTATTCGCTCTTAGAAATCAAGCCGTTAAAGCCGGCTGAAGGAAATAAAAAGCCTTTTAAGAGTCTTGACCTTGAAATTGAACACTGTACTGGCCTTAAAACTGGATTGTGAACATTTTGATTATTACATAGATTTTTACTTGAACTCTTGAGAACACAGCAGTGACGTTTACATTTGATGGAAGATGAATTAAAGCTGTCTCACACTAATCCCAGAGTTAAACATGAAAAACACTTTGCAGAAAGACATTCCTAATGATAAGAGCTGTTCAGTACTGACTTTTCATAAATAGGCAATTAATGGTAACCCAGTGTCAAAAACAGCAAGTTATAAATTTCATAATCTCAGCCAGCTGACCTGCAGTGCACACAGCAGCAGGTAGGGGAGGGGCAGTAACGTCTTAGTCCACTCTCCAAACTAGACGACATCTAGCAACTAGAAGGGAGTTTTACCAAGGTTCTGATAAGTTTTGGATTTAAAGCAACTAAAATGTTGAGTGATGGGAGGCTCAGTTGGTAAATGACCTGTACTTGTAGAGAACTTTATCAAGTCCACATGAACCTGAAAGCACTTCACACTCCATTCAGTCACACACACATTCACGTGCTGAGTGTAGTGTGTCGTAGAGCTCTCTCCTCCCCATTCCCTGTCCAGTTACTGCTAAATAAAGGCCTCTAGTGCCTAAAAACAAAAATAAAAATAAACCTAACATTTTCTATTACACAGTTCCTAACGGTTTTCATGCTCTCCTTCTTTCTTAAAATAATGAACATTTACATTTCTGAAGCATGTGCTTTGTGTGTAAAACCCTGCTTTGCCACTTGCAAGTAACAAGTAAGGGCAAGTAAGGCCTTTCAGAGAGCCCTTCAACTGCAGTCTGGTCTTTACCTTTCCTCCCTGTATAATTACACAACACATGATTTCCTGAGCGCCACAAACTTTATTTGAGTCATGTGCAAAAGTCTCTAGAGAAATTAAAGAAGATTTAGGTATAGATTAACAGGACTACTGTGTCTGGGAAACTTTGGGTTGAACTATGACCTAGATTCAACTTTGAACATGCTACCTAACACAGACAAATTCTGCCAACTTAAGATCTCAGGACGTTTACAGTAATCTCTTTAGTCTAGCAGGGCACTGTGTGAAACCTGCGAGACGTGAGGTTTGGTGAAACACGCCGACTTGTGCAAGAACAGCTGGAACCAGCTGTGCCCTGGTGTTAAGGCCTGCACTCTCCTTCACCCCCCGGCTCTGTGGGAGAACTACTGCGCCCCTCACCTTGACGAGATCCAGAGGATGGGTGCAGCACGCGGCTCCGCAGGAGGCCAGCCCCCCGAAATACCACCGCGACATCCGTTTCTCAGTCATGATAACGCCGGCTCCTCTCCCGACCTCCTTCCCCAGCGCTGGGTTCCCTCCGCCCGGCTCGCCACGGCCCTCCGTCCGCCTGCAAGTGCGTGGCTCTGCTCGGACCTGGAGCTTCCAGCGGCTACAACAAGCGAGTGTAACCCACGGGACAGCCTCGTTAATCTTCAAACATAGCGATAAAGGAGAGCGGGGACTTTCACGTCGCGAGACCAGCGTGCACGCGAGAGCTCGTTGGAGCTACGATGTCGCGGCGCGGCAGGAAGCAGCTGTGACACTGAGGGAGAGAGAGAGAGAGAGGAGCCCAGCCAATTGTCAGTGCGGACGGAGGAGCTGCCTACCCGCTCGGTGGGGAGGCTGAACGCTGAAGGTCAGCAACGTAGTGTGACAATGCAGAAAATTTCTGCACACAATAGGCTCGTGTACTCCTGTTTCCCCACTTTTAGCTGTCATGTGCTTTTAAAGCGACACTCACCCTCTCCGATGCGATGCGGGTGATAAATGGGAACACTGTCCCTTTAAGAGGACAACCGTTCCCAGGAGAACAGACAGTAACACTGAAAAACGGGGTCGGTGGTGTTTAGTGCTCAGCTTTCTTTGCGGGAGCATGTGGTTTTACTGTGTAACTAGATTAACGCTGCCCGTCTTTTAAAAGTTGAAATCCGCGTCCATAAAAATAAATACTAATGTTTTTGATAGTTTCATTTTGTTAAATTTAACTTGATGAAAAAATGTCAGCATAGTAAATGGTATGAAGAAGATTAAAATTACAATATAAGACAGAAAGAAAGCAGTTGATTGAGGGGTATGTTGATTGTTTAATGTAAAGTTTTAGTCAGACGTTTTGAGACTAATTGTTCAGTTTGTTATTCTTCCCGGATGTCCTTGATGGTTTTCCTTGGAAATTAATGTTTGTTTTTAATTGCTTTCTTTTGATCCACCTTTCTCTCTTTTACCTTTGTGAGCGACAGAATAATTACAATGTATGAGTTGTCAGACCAGGTTGCTAAGTTGTTGTCTTTATTTTCCTAAGTGATTTCATATCTTGAGTAAAAAATGTATGCAGCAGTGCTTAGAAGTCATAATTGGTGGAATGCCTTATGAAAACAGAGTATGAAAGTAGTTATAATGTCCAGTAAACACAACTAAATATAATAAATAAGTGACTTTAGTAAACTTTTAAAAATGTTCTACAAATTATAAAACACTGGCAGGTAAAGAGTGGTTCCTTTTGAGAGGCTGGCTTGATGAAGAGTTGTCAAAGTGATTGATAAGTGGTCGATCAGCTTCTGTTCTGAAACGTTTGCAGACATAAAAAGCTTTTTTGAGTTGGAACTCAATTACATTGACCATGTTAGTCTTAATCTATATAAAATATGTTTCCTGAACATTTGAATGAGACCCAGAATCAGTGTGCTTTTATTTCTCACTGTTTTCAATGTAGAGCCTTTAAAACTACAAAATAAAATCTGAATATTTTTCTATATAAGGCCCAATGCTTTAAGTCTTACGTTTAAGTTATGATACCCCCCAGATATTCATTTCTATCTGCCTGCTGGTTCTCCGTCACCCAGCACATGACAAAACTAAAAAAGGCTTAAAAATAAAGCAACTTAAGTTATAATTTAAATAGCTCATAACTTGTATTGGGAGCCATTACAATAAATCAATGTTTATGAGGAATTTTATTAAGAGCAGTGACTCATTACAGCTTTTTTATTTAGAACCATACATTTTTGTAAAGGTGCAGCAGAGATTATATCAGTCATACTGAACAAAACTCGTATGTAAGCAACATTTGAATTTTAGTTTTACTTCTCAACAGTTTGCTTACTTAGAAAAACACGTTTGATGTGCATTACTAGTCATTTTTGGTCCTGCAACTTGAATGTGGTTTAAAAACTTCACATTTTACGTTACATTTCACTGTAACTTCGCCGAGCCACCCAAAATTGCTCTTAAGAAATTTTCCTGTTTATGGTCCCCCTGCCCCCAATAATGAGGTGGGATTTATGCCCTTGACAACAGAAGAAGAAAATTGATTACCATTCCAGAAAGAATCAGATGACTCAAACACCAAATTACCACATATTAGAGCAAATGGATGAACAACAATAATTTAAAAAAGAAGCTAAATCTCACAATAAAGTTATCCAGTCTTGTGTAAAGTTTAGATAGAATATAATTTTAACTAAACTTATTCTTTTAAAAAGAATAAGCGTCCTGAATATAACGCTCTAGATTTGACTCATTGACAGATCGTTAGTGTCTGCTGCCCCCTAGTGGAGTCTGTCTATCATCACAACTGATCATAGTTCAAATTCGGAAATTGTGATCTTTTAGAGCTAACTCTGTTAACATGCTTTAATAGTAATTAAATGTATTTCACATAGATACTTAAGTCATTTTGCACATGTAAGGGGAATTACTTTGAAGCAACCGACAAAGATGTCACACAAATTATGTAAACTGCATTGTGTAAGTGTTATTGGTGCATAAGACCTGTAGTACCTTACTTCTGTTTTTACTTTGGGTCAGAAAATGCACAGCATTATTATTATATGTATTTGGTCAGTTTGAGCTAAAAGTAAAAGTGATGCTGTTCAGCTTCTGAATTACATACATGATCATGAAAAGAAGTACCAAACAATTTGTGTTTGCACCTGAGGTTCCAGACATTTTACTCATCATGGACATAAAGATATTAATAACGTGAGGCTTTTAACAAAATACATGAATAATCTGCTTTCCAAGGTGCAGTTATTTCTATACCCTGTGTTGTTTTAAAATGATAAAGAAAACTATGGATTATTCTGAAAATTTACATTAAACTGCAAACACTCAATATGTCAAATATTTCACCAAAAAAGAAAAGAGAAACAATTCAAGATTTTAAATACTTTACAGCACACTATTACTGCACAATATAAGCACTTTGTATGACCTTGTTGCTGAAAATGTGCTACATAAATAAAATGACCTTCCCTTCCCTTACTGTGCACTTTAAACTTACGGTACTTAAGGTATTAAGGTATTTGCTAGATGAAGCACCATGACTTATTCTGTACATCTCAAAATCAGGTAATCACTCTCCAATTTCTTAGTTATGAAGTCAAGAAAAACAAAATTTATCTGGGATACTAATTACTTTAATATATGAAAGTCAAAGAATACAAAAACATTTTTTTATTTGCTTTATTGTGAGAATAAACCTGGTCAAAATAAAATAAAAAATCATCAAGAAATATTTCAGCTTAATGCTTTTCATAAACAGAGAGGAACAGCGGCCGTTGAAGAAAGAATATTGTTTATTAAGAATAAAGGCATATTACAAAGATAAGGTGACAAAGAAAAAAGTAAATACTCACACATACTTTCAGCAAAAACACCAGTGTAAACTAATGTACAATGCACACTGGTCTTTAGTACACCACCCACACACACACACATGCACACGCACACACACAGGCAGAGGCAGAGGGGAATCTGAGAAATGTGAGCCACGCGCATTAGTGACCATTAAAACATTTAAAATCCTCCCACGGTTCATTTCAACTCCTACTCCAACACAAAGCCCTTAAAGTTAGAAAACCTTCTTTATGTGCATTAATATTTCTAAAATGAAATATGCAGGCATCCCAAAAAAGTTTTTATACTTTATCAAAATTTAAATTTAAAATAATTTCCATTCAAATAAGTAGTTGTTGTTTTTTTATAGGAAATGAGGCTTCTCTGAAAATATAAAAGTACAAAAGAAATATGAATTGAAAAACAAAAGTTTTTATTTACATTTAAATAAAAAATGGTGTGTTGAAAAAATAGTGCATGTTTCCAAGTTTTTGATGTTGGAAAGCCTCATAGCCATCACCCTAATTTTTAGGATGGGACGGGTTGGGTCACAACAAAACATTAATATTACTTCAAATCCTAAATCTGCCAGGAGTATGAATACTTTTGAGCTGAATTGTAGATTACAATCTAATTAGCATACATCTTCATCCTAGGCAACAGTGTAAGTAAGACATAACTCTAAAGCTTTAGTACTTCTAAGAAGCCCCTTCTTTGGCTGCAGGTAGAACAGGACATGAAATCAGCCTCTCTTTGGAAGAAATCCAACTAATCAAATAATACTTATATAGATGTCATTTTTAAAGCATGTAATTGTAAGGTGTTTAGACGTCCAACAAAGTGATCTCATACAAATGACTTTTCCTGCTGCTTCACTTCTCCTGCTGCCCCCATGGATGGGCTGGGCTTTGCTCTGGCTCCAGATACGGGCAGCGCTCTTCCTCCAGGCGCAGAGGAGCCGACGTGAAGCAGAGCTCCCCCCAGCAGGAGGAGCACGCTGGCCCCCCACCCCAGGTACAACGCAGGCCCCAGTTCTCTCTTTAAAGGCGCTGCAACATTTGGATCATAAAAGTCTCTAATCGTGCCATAGGCAGTCCAACAGATGGGCGTCAAGTAGCTGAGACCAGCCACGATGAGGAGCACCCCTGCTATCCTGGCCAGCCGGGCTTTGGAGGCCTGGTTGCTGTCGCCCATGCAGTGGGTACACTTGGCCCCAGCAACACCGAGCATGACCGCCAGAACGCTGAGAAGCAGGGAAAGAACCGTCAGTGCTCGAGCTGCCTGGGCTGACGTAGGGAGGGCCAAGGTGGAGTCATAGGCCTTGCACTGGATGTGGCCGGTGGTCTGAGACAGGCAGTTCATCCACAAACCCTCCCACAACACCTGGGCAATCACTAGCTCTCCCCCCACGAAGGCCGATATGCGCCACAGCGGAGCTGCACACACCAAAGCCCCACATACCCAACCTAGTAGGGCCAGCACCAAACCCAGCACCTGGAGACCGGTTGATGCCATGGTTGATCCGGAAACCGCCTCCGTCAATAAGTGAAGAACCTCTTGACTCCAACCCTGTAGCTCTAACTAATAACTATTTACAGTTAGGAGCCTTTATCCACTTAATTCTTGGTCAATCAGTGAGATCTTCAGCACCTATCCAACTATGGAGAAGAAATAGTCTTTTAGAAAGCACACTTCATGGCAGTGTTTCTCAATTCCAGTCCTCAGCGACCACTGCATTGCATGTTTTAGAGAAATCAGGTGTCCAGAATACTCGATTCAAATGATTGCATGACTTCCTTTGCATGCCATCAAGTGCTACAGAAACCTGTTAGAAGGGAAACACCAAAAGCATGCATGGCAGTGTTCCCTGAGGAACGGAATTGAGAAACATTGGTTTTCTGCATATATTTTCCCAGATGGGTTTCTTGAGATAAGTTAATTTCCCAACGGTTTTCTCAAGAAGCGTTTTTCTTGAGATCATGAGATGATAGATGTGTGATGATTGGTGTGTGTGTGTGTGTGTTAAACCCGACTCCATTCTTGAAATGCATGCCGTTGCATCTCGTGATTTCAAGAAAATATTTGATTTGTTAAGATTAAGATGACAAAACCATTGGGAAAAAGTACATGCTGAAAACGTCAGCTCTGGGATTCCATACAAAGTGACTTATGTTGGTCAAACTTACTTTAGTCAGAGGTCCACAGGCGTCTCGATGATCCTCTGTGCGCTTCCACATCCACAGTCCCTCCACAGAACAACAGATGTCCGAAGCAGTGCCTCTGTTTTGACAGTGCAGCTTGTCTCACTGCAGCTCACACAGGGTGGAGTGGGAGGCCAGCAGCGTAATACTGCATACTAAATATATTCGCACAGAAAACAGCACACAGATAGTTGGTTAGACAAAAAAAATGAAAGCCATTCCATGACAGAAGGACACTAGGACACTTTGTTGAAGTTCCAGCTGGCAGCGGCCATGTTGTCATCACATAAACTTGGAGTGGGCCATAAAAGGGGAAAAGATCGGGGTCATTTAGAAGCTGCTGGACATCACTGGTCCCAGTTAGTAGATCAAAATGTTTTTGTTGTTTAATATTTTATCATCTACATAGTGCCTTACAAAGACGTTCGTGCCTCTGAACTTTTCTACATTTTGTCACTTGAAAATTACAATTTTCAAATGCTATAATGGGATTTAAGTGGTAGATCAATACAAAGTAGTGCATTGTTGTAGATTGGGAAAAAAAGGATAATTGGTTTTAATTTGTTTCTCAACTAAAATAAAAAATGTGGCGCGTTATTTAATCCCCTTTGCTCTGATACCACATTATATGAATTTACTTTTATGTAATTTAATCTCATTATAAATCTACGTGCGCTGAGGATTTTTAGAGAATATTAGTGAACACAAACACAAAGAGAGAAAAAAGGTAAGGGGCAGATTTAAAACAGTGGTAATTATATAAAACAATAGCCCATGCGTCAACATTTTGCAGAGCACTGTTCAATCCATCATCTGTTGGACGAGTGTGTCGATAAATTTAAAAAGATGTGGCAGTAAACCTTGACATCTAGACAGGCGTGGAATGAAGAGGATTAATCAGAGAAGAGCAGCTAAGTGGTTAATTTTAACTATGGAGGGTTGCTTTTCATTGATACAAGTTTGTTTTGTTTGTCTATCCCATAAGATCCCAATTAAATAAATCCTTAAATAAAATCCTTAAATAAATCCTTGCAGTTAGAAAATATAAAATGTAAAAATGTAAAGAAAATGTAAAATATGAGAAAGCTCAACAGCTATGGATACTGTTGCGATGCACTGTAAATGGAAGTTTGATTTATTTTAGGTAAATACTGTACACATCATTGTTGCCACTTGGTGGCGATAGAGGCGTTGCCACCTTTTCCACATTCTTTGTTTAATTCCCTTTGAAGGTCTGAAATGTACGGAAGAGGATTAGGGCCACCGAAAAAAAAAAAAAAAAGAATTCTGAGTTTAAAGTCAGGATTCTGAGATTAAAGTCAGGATTCTGAGATTAAAGTCAGAATTCTGAGATTAAAGTCAGAAAGTCAGAATTCTGACTTTAAACTCAGAATTTTGAGATTAAAGTCAGAATTCTGAGATTAAAGTCAGAAAGTCAGAATTCTGACTTTAAACTCAGAATTTTGAGATTAAAGTCAGAATGACTTCAGACTTTAATCTCAGACCTTAAAGTCAGAATTCTGTCTTTCTGACTTTAATCTCAGAATTCTGACTTTCTGACTTTAATCTCAAAATTCTGAGATTAAAGTCAGAATCCTGACTTTAATCTCAGAATTCTTTTTTTTTTTTTCGGTGGCCCTAATCCTCTTCCGTACAAATGATTCTCCGATCATTTTGTTGATCCCTTTCTTAAAGGCCTGTTTTGGTGTGAAGAATAAAAAGGTTCCATTTTCCAAAATAGCATTTCTTTCCAATTCAAAATCTAATTACTTTTTAATTGTGTTGTCATTAAAGCTCACAGTGTTTTAAGGAAAGAAAAACATTTGTTGGAAAAAATGGTATTTCAACAAAATCAGAGTTTTGTTGATGATCTTGACTTGATCATGTAAATAAAGGATCATGATGCATGTTTGAAGGTGGGAGGTTTATAGATCAGACGGAAACTAAAGCAAACATGACCAGGCTGCATGATCATGAACAGAGGACAACAAATTACTCTGGTGTCCTTGACATTGATACTATAAAGTACAACTCCCTTCTCCCTGTACAACAGCACCAAGTTATCTGTAACCTACATGATTACAACATACATACTGATTTACTTTCACCTTGGGGATTGTTTTGTACCTAATAAAGGCACACTGGCTGACGTGGTAGATGAAACAAAGATACAAACAAATCAGAGGCATATAATTTCTTTGTATTCTCATGACGTAAAAATGCTGATTTGGTGCTCAGATTGCATAAGGATTAATGACCAGAAACTAATAAATGTTAAAGTTGCTGAACTCCAAAGCATAATATGAAAGCTGCACCTTTCCAAGAAGGTTTTTAAAAGGCAACTTCATGCTTAACCTCATTGGACTCTGGATTCAAAGGTAATGAAGGTCTAACAAAGTATGTATCCACTGCAGGGATGGTCAAATATTTCTTCATCAAATGTTTTATTATATTTCCTGGATTATTAACAAACCAAAGATCATGAGATTTGTTTTGAGTTGTCACTCCAATTTTTACATTTTCAACTACTAAAATACATATTATGTATGTATGTGTAAATCGCAATTGTAAAATACAATTTTGTCTAATTTAGTCACATTCTACAACAACTGCATTTATGTGTCTACCCTCTGTGAGCTGAGGTGGGATTTCAGCACCGATTAAGAGTGAAAATGACAGAATAAGGAGAGATTTGACCAACTGCTCTTTTTATTTGGCCTGGGAACCCTTTATTGTTTTCAGCTGTTCTGTTAGTTTCGTTTTTCATGAAACGGGTCACGTGTGGCGCACAGAACAGTTTCATTTTACCAGAAGTGCTGCAGAAAATCAGACAGCAAGAACTGCAGGAAGTTAGAGCCACGGGCAGAGTCATTTTTTGTTGTTTTAAGTCAGATTTGGTCCAGATTCGTTTTTCTTATTTTAGTTTTGCCTTCTGCAGAAGATGAATTCAACCTCAGCTAAAGGTTGGTATTTCTTCTTTTAAACACCTGGCTTACTCATGCTCAGTAAAAATATCGTGACCTCACTGTAAATCAGACGTTGACTTTTCATGTCTCAACACATTTTGTTTTGTCCCGTCAAAGACCTGAGAATCGTCCTCCTGGGAAAAACCGGATCTGGTAAAAGTGCAACAGGGAACACCATCCTGAAAAGGGACGCCTTCATTGCAGAGATGTCTCCTTCCTCCGTGACTAAAGTATGCCAAAAAGAAGCCATCCATCTGGATGAGCGAACAGTGACTATCATTGACACTCCTGGTGTGTTTGACACATCGAATACAACAGAGAAAAAACTGAAGAGTGAAATAGAGAACTGCATCATATGAGGGGCCGTTTAGGACAAAATTTACGTTTTGTCTCTCACACACTACCAAAAACTCTCGCATACTCCAAAAAAATAGCCTCGCACACTCCAAAAAATTACGTTTTGTCTCTCACACACTACCAAAAACTCACGCATACTCCAAAAAAATAGCCTCGCACACTCCAAAAAATTACGTTTTGTCTCTCACACACTACCAAAAACTCACGCATACTCCAAAAAAATAGCCTCGCACACTCAAAAAAATTACGTTTTGTCTCTCACACACTACCAAAAACTCTCGCATACTCAAAAAAATTACATTTTGTCTCTCACACACTACCAAAAACTCACGCATACTCAAAAAAATAGCCACGCACACTCAAAAATTACTCACGCACATTCAAAAAATACTCAAATTGCGTATACACACACTACTAAAATGTCACACACACACAAACGTTAACTTTCTCGCTCACATACACTGCTAACAGCTCGCACATTCACAAACGTTAACTTTCTCGCTCACATACACTGCTAACAGCTCGCACACACACAGACGTTTATCTCTCACATACACAAGACTAAAGTTGAACACACACACAGTACTAAGACTCGTTTTATGTATGTGTGAGAGCGAGACTTTTTATGAATGTGTGAGAGCGACACTCTTTATGAATGTGTGAGAGCGACACTCTTTTTGAATGTGTGAGAGCGACACTCTTTTTGAATGTGTGAGAGTTGTCACGGAAGAGGCGGGGCATAATTTTTGGATCAAACTGCGCATGCGTAGATCCTAAACTATAAGTTTCGATTGTTGACTCACTGTATGTTCTATTACTTAGTATATTTGTGCTTTTAAATATATATAGAACGTTTAACTTTCTTGTAGATTAAATGTGCTATAGAAATAAATGAATCTGATTGATTGATTAAAAATAGCAAAATTGCTGTAGTACAATCTGTCCACTGGGTGCCAGATTGTAGCACTGCGGGCAGTCGTTGAATCGTTTAATGCGCCTGTCAAAGTGCTGGTTGCCTCCGGAGAAGATAGAATGGTGTTTAAAATGGCAGCTGCCTGACCAATTCTCTCTCGTTTCGAATTAGAGTTAGCCATGTTCGGTATAGCAAACTCTTTCTTCTTCGGCACTAGTTGGCGCCGGTTAATAATTCCTGTAATACTGGCACCCAGTGGACAGATTGTACTACAGCAATTTTGCTATTTTTAATCAATCAATCAGATTCATTTATTTCTATAGCACATTTAATCTACAAGAAAGTTAAACGTTCTATATATATTTAAAAGCACAAATATACTAAGTAATAGAACATACAGTGAGTCAACAATCGAAACTTATAGTTTAGGATCTACGCATGCGCAGTTTGATCCAAAAATTATGCCCCGCCTCTTCCGTGACAACTCTCACACATTCAAAAAGAGTGTCGCTCTCACACATTCATAAAGAGTCTCGCTCTCACACATTCATAAAGAGTGTCGCTCTCACACATTCATAAAAAGTCTCGCTCTCACACATACATAAAACGAGTCTTAGTACTGTGTGTGTGTTCAACTTTAGTCTTGTGTATGTGAGAGATAAACGTCTGTGTGTGTGCGAGCTGTTAGCAGTGTATGTGTGCGAGAAAGTTAACGTTTGTGTGTATGTGCGCGAGCTGTTAGCAGTGTATGTGAGCGAGAAAGTTAACGTTTGTGAATGTGCGAGCTGTTAGCAGTGTATGTGAGCGAGAAAGTTAACGTTTGTGAATGTGCGAGCTGTTAGTACAGTGTATGTGAGCGAGCTGATAGTAGTGTATGTGAGCGAGAAAGTTAACGTTTGTGTGTGTGTGTGACATTTTAGTAGTGTGTGTATACGCAATTTGAGTATTTTTTGAATGTGCGTGAGTAATTTTTGAGTGTGCGTGGCTATTTTTTTGAGTATGCGTGAGTTTTTGGTAGTGTGTGAGAGACAAAATGTAATTTTTTTGAGTATGCGAGAGTTTTTGGTAGTGTGTGAGAGACAAAACGTAATTTTTTGGAGTGTGCGAGGCTATTTTTTTGGAGTATGCGAGAGTTTTTGGTAGTGTGTGAGAGACAAAACGTAATTTTTTGGAGTGTGCGAGGCTATTTTTTTGGAGTATGCGAGAGTTTTTGGTAGTGTGTGAGAGACAAAACGTAAATTTTGTCCTAAACGGCCCCTCATAGCATCATGCTGTCTCTCCCTGGACCACATATATTCCTGCTAGTCATCAGTCTCTCTGCACGCTTCACATTGGAGGAGAAAAATGCCATCAACTGGATCACGGACAACTTCGGCGAGGAAGTCTCGAAGTACACAATCGTTGTTTTCACCGGGGGGGATCAGCTCAAAGACACCATTGAGAACTATTTGCACAAAAGCCCTGAGATGAGGAAGCTGACCAGTGAGTGTAAAGCTGGATATGTTGTGTTTGACAACACGTGCAAAGGAAATCGCACTCAGGTGGCTGATCTGTTCGAGAAAATAGACAGTACGTTCCAGTTGAACGGAGGTCATTACACCAGCGAGATTTACAAACAGGCCCAGAATAAACTATGGTGGCACCAGGCCAGGTCCTCTGTGGGGACTGCAGGAAATTATTTACTGTGTGCAGCAGCAAGCGCAGCTGCGCCTGCTATCGGTGGTGCTATAGTGGCAGAGGAAGTCGCAGCTTCATCTATACCACAAATGTTGGCTCTTGGAGGTGCAGCGATCGTGAAAGGTGTTGGATGGTTAATCAGATCTGGAACAGGCAAAAACTAAGGTTATTCAGAAAGTGACTGGACTGTAGTCATACATGTAGTGCTTTTACACTTATGCATGCTCTTTAGTAACGAATTGGGAATATTTTAATTTCAATTTTGCTTTCAATATGTTTGTTATCTATGTGATTCTAATTTTTAAATGTTGTGATTTATGCCAGATAATGAAGACATACTTCTATCTCGATCGTGATGGACAATACACCTATCTAATCACTGTAATAATGTATCAATTATGTGTGGTAAGCATTACTTTATATTTCTGTTTTATTTGAAAATAAAAAATACATAAATGGATGTTTTATGATAATGCCTCTCCCCCTTTTTTTATATATTTTTGTAGAATAATCCAATTTAACATGAAAAAGAATATGTGCATTTTGTTCTTAATGCAAAATGTTCATAAAGGAGAAAATCGACTCCTTTTCAAATGTAGTTTTTTTTTAAATGAAAGGACTAAACACCTTTGACTTTCATATATATAATACTACTGCATAGTCCAGATCTAATTCCAAACATTCATTAAAATCAGGCAAGTTATTTTTTTTAAGTTTCCTTCCAGGATGTCTCCAGCTGGCACTCACTGAGAGCGTCTGTAATCAGAACTGTGACTATAATAATAATAATGGAGGAAGTGGGTTGTGGTCTAAGAGAGAAATTCAAATGATTGACTTTAGGACAAAAACAAATTCTCCTCAGACAGGTGTGGTGTCTCAGGAATGTTGCAAAACTTGTCACATCACAGAATTAACACATTTTCCTGACAGAGGCAAAATTTATATTTTGTCCATGGCTAACTATCAGTAGCCAGGAAAATGTCATGTTTCCAGTCAGGCCAGGTGACAACCTTGTTTGTCCACAAATAAAATTACAAGTAAGAGGATTTTCCCTTCATTGTTTCACGTTTCCTTTGCGCTTGTAAGTTGCTAATAATACAGCACAGGAAACAGCAGCAGGTCATAGTTTAAATAAGGAGCAACAGATCACCTGCACAGAAAATCGGTTGGTAAAAACAAAAAGTATGCAAGTATAAAATTAAGAATCAATAATGTGATTTGTATAAATCAAATGAAAAAGAGAAAACAATTCAGACAAACAAAGAGCTTGCAGGTCATATCACTGTTTAATTGTCATATAGTTCTGCTAGTTCTGATTTAATCTAAAGTTTTGTAACTCTATAAGCCATACTGCATCAAAGGACAAAATGTATTTGATTTTCAGTTTCACTAGAACTACCGAAGGTAGTCCACGTAGACAACACTCCTATTCCGGCTAGAGATGGCCAAATGGCCTAAGTACCCTTAAGTACCCTTAAGTACCCTGGTAATGGCCTCAACGCATCTCACAGTTGCACAATTGTTCCTTAGACTTCGACTTCGTTGTTTTTGAGGTTGATTTGGTTAGTTTATTTATGAACTGTGATTTTATACCCTCTTAGCTTTATTTCAAAGAAAAACATTACTAATTTCTTTTAGAAAAACCTTTGCACATTTCTTGAAACAGATTGTATGTTTTGCAAACTCTATGTACATTCATTATAACCTCCTGAGACCCAGATCTCTTTTGCTTACACTTTTTTTAATGTTTTTTTTAGGTTGATTTGGTTAGTTTATTTATGAACTGTCATTTTATACCCTCTTAGCTTTATTTCAACACTTCATGTATGCTTCAAAACTAGACTGAAGAGCATTACCTACAGGAGATCTGATCTCCTGTTGGTATCATAGATACCCACCCCCAACATGGACTATTCAGACTCCTACCTTCTGGCCGGACGGTCAACGACCACATTTACAATTGAAGAATAGAAGCATAGAAAAATGGATGAATGGAGGCTAATTTGAGCCATCAGTTGTCAGTTTGGACAGGGTCTTGTGGCCCTGTTTCAGCCATTCTGGGTAGAAATCGAAAACCTGGTAGTCCTAGAACAGTATTATGTATGGTCCATCAGTAACACAGATAATTTCGGTACAACTTTGCTGCCAAGACCTGCAGATAAGGTCAAATGTGATCCAGTTGTGGGTCAGTTCAGGGCTGTAAGCTGAAGAGGTTCGTTTAAAAGTGTAAAAGTGAATTTAATAGTTAAATTAAACGACAGTTTTGCTGAAAAATACTGCTTATTATTTAAATCACATGTCAAACTCAAGGCTGCTGGGCCACATCTGGCCCGCCGTAACTATTTATGTGGCCCTCTAGACTCTAAAGAGGGCCACATAATTAGAGCCTTCAAGATAACAGTTGTGTGCTAAAATATTACTCTATCAATCAAATCAAAACGGTTTTGTCTGTATACCACCAAATTACATCAATGTGAAAAAATGTAATTTAATTTGAATTAGTACTCATCAAAGACAGCTATTTATTGATATTTTAGATATTTTATTAGTGGGTAGTTTTTTGTTATATTTTTTCAATACATTCTGACACAATTGGCCCTTTGAGAAAATTTGTGACCTTGATATAAAAATGAGTGTGACACCTCTGACCTAAATAACATTTCTAATTTAAATTCATTTTCCAGTCAAGCTTTACTTTGTTCATTTGAGAAACATTTTCTGAAAACCAGAAAAAGTTTTGACATTCATACCAATATTAGCTAATCTTGTGGAAGATATTCTGCATCCGAACTTTATTTGTAATATTACTACTGACAGACATGATTTTGTGTTAATTACACCGGACTGTTTTTTTTAGCTTTACATTTTATTCCTTTCCAAACCCAAATGGCAGCTAAACCACATAAAACCCCCAGGACGAGCGTCGGAGCCCCCAGAGCCAGCGCCACGGTGGTGTTTGCCCCCACCGCTATGACAACGCCGGCTAACACCAACACAACCGCAGCAGCCGAGGCCACGCGGATGTTCTTCCTCCGAACCTGTTTCTTCTTCTCTCGTTCTTTTTGCTGCTTCTCCCTCTCCTCGTCCCAAACCTTCCTCTCTTCCTCCTTCTTCTCCTCCTCTTCCTGCCTCTTGCGCTCCTCCTCCTCTCTTAGCTTCCTCTGGGCTTTCTCATACATCTCGTTTGTGTAGTGCTTCCCTCCGTTGTCTTGTACCATTTCCTTGATCATGTTGATGAGCTCTGTGACCTGCACGCGGTCGTCTGCGTCGTTGTTGTTGAAGGCGTG
Organism: Xiphophorus hellerii; assembly: GCF_003331165.1. Classification (NCBI taxonomy): domain Eukaryota; kingdom Metazoa; phylum Chordata; class Actinopteri; order Cyprinodontiformes; family Poeciliidae; genus Xiphophorus; species Xiphophorus hellerii. The sequence goes on along the minus strand of NC_045676.1, from coordinate 23,157,629 downwards.
GTACCTGCGCCCGAACGTGATCGAAAGTCTCCGGAGCTCCTTGCACTCCTTCAGGGCATTGTCTGCTTTGCCTTGATCCTTGCACGTAAACAGCATGATGGTGTACATGGAGGCGTCGTCGCCGAAGTTTTCCTGGATCCACTTCACGGCATTCCTCTCCTCCTCGGTGAACCTGACTCCAAGCCTGATCACCAGAAGGAAAGCATGAGGTCCAGGAACCGACATCTTGACACACTCTTCTATCCTGGACTTCAGTTCCTCCTCTGTGATTCCTGTGTCAAACAGGCCCGGAGTGTCGATTACTTGGACTGCGATCCCGTCCACCTCTCCGCTCTGTGTCTCACAGTGCTTGGTCACCGACATCGGGCTCGGATCTTCTTTGAAGACAGCTCTGCCGAGGATAGTGTTTCCCGTGGCACTCTTCCCTGATCCAGTCTTTCCAACCAGGACGATCCTTAACCCTCCAGACAAATCCAAAGCTGTGGATTAAAAGCAACGTTAATACTTCACACAAAAAGCATGTCAAATGGCTGAAGTAAGGATGGTAGTTTTGTGCTATTTCAGTAGAACATCAATAGAGTAAACTCTTTTTTTTTGCCAATAGCAGAAGCTAAGGAGCTGAACACTGGCTGCACAATTATATATTGATGCACGTTTTCACGCTCAAAGCAAATTGACACATGCCAGCCAAAACAAGGACACAAAGCACAAGAAAGCAAACATAACACAGACCAGCCTGACACATAGAGCATTTGGATTTTGGTAAACTGGCCTCCAATAGAAGTAGTAAGGACAGATATTAAAATGATGCTTCTAACATTTGAAAGTTAATGGACTTGGACCAATGTATTTGTTGGAGAAGGTCAGAGTTTATTGTTCTTAAAATTTTCTCTGACTGTTTTCATAGTTTTAACGTTAATTTCTATCTTTTGAGTGTTTTTGTTTCACGTCTTCAAACGCCTTTGTTCTTGGTTGTTATTTTGTATCCTCAAAGCTCCCTGACCTTTTGACATCACCGGTTGCAGGAAACGGGAAATGACAAAGGGACACACATCAAGTAGACTTTGACTTGAGTTGCAAGTTTTACTCAATTTTTTTTTATCTCATTAAATTATTTTTGTTTCTGTTAGTAAATTTAGGCACTAAATGTATGTGCATAGTTTCTACTACTGGATTAAGTTTTCAAAAGTGAAATCCTTCTTATATGTTTGCTTTTTAATGGCTCATCCTACTGCTTTTCAATTGCTTATTTTTTATACTGTCATAATTGAGTACAAGTTTAAAACAAAGCTTAAGGCTTTGTTTACAGTTGTTGGTAAAACTGCTGCTGCTTGTTGTCAATTGTGGAAGACAACACTGGCACAATACAAAATACATAAGACATAAACAAATAATCCATGCAGAAATATTGTTTTTAATTTTTCTGAATTGCATATTACCTACTTTAAATTATTTTTTCAACATATATGTTTTTAACTTAAGCTTAATTTAATTTTTATTTTATTTTAAAATATTACAATTTGAAATTTATCCAAATGATTGTTTTAGATTTATATTCCTTGACTTAAGTGTAGAAGCAAAAAGTACAAGAACATTTCTGATAAATTAAAAAAAAAGACATTCATACATTTTTGTTCATTATGTAAACTCAAAGAAAAAGTCATTTCAATTTATATGGAAACACAAAATCTCAGCTGCTTCATGTAAAATCTATCGAATTACAGCAGTAAACACTTATTTTTGTGTATTATTGGAGAGCAAACATCAGAAAAAAATGAATTTCTCACAACAGGTCAGTAGAAACACAACAGGTCAAAGCTGAAAAAGTACATTAGCAATCATAAGAAACACTTAAAAATTGGACTTTAATCCAAATATGTGTAATTACTAGGACTTAACAAGATTTCTCAGAGAGTAAAGTTTGAGGGAGCATACCGTCAAAGTTATAGAGACCACACCCATCAGACCGAGGCAAACTTCTCGGCTTCTTCTCTCTGAGTTGTATTTCTAGGAAAAATGGCCATAGAGATAAAAACAAATAAATCGTTAGTTAAAGCAACCTTTGTAATGAAGCAACACATTTCTTTCTGTAATCCACTTGAGCTTTCTTGCTCCCAGTGTAACACCACCCTGTGATACTGGTCAAAAGCTCCATAACGGTGACTCAAACAGAATATGAGGTTTATTCTCGTACCTTCAGCCATCGCTTTGGATCCACCTTTTCCTTGTCCCAGGTGACCAAGTTTGTTCCAGCAGATCTGAACGCTGAATTATTGCTTAAAAATTTGCTCTAAAGCTTCACATTGCCGTTCAGGGAGACTTCTGGAAGTCTTGGCTATGTGCTGGGAGCTTCCCATTTCCTTCCATTGTCCTTGGGCTGCATCTGAATATGAGAAAGCTTGCAGAAAACGTCCGTTGCTTTCTGAATGCACCGAATGTGATCATGTGAAGGTCTGACCGCAATGTTTTGCTAATGTGCAAAAGAAACACGGATTTAATCAAGTTCTTTAATAACATAAGGTTTTCACACAGTTTATTTTTTTTTTTAAGATCTGTTTAAGAGGTGACGGGGAGGTGAGTCCGTCTCCAGGGTGCATCACATCCCTCCATTGTTGACGCCTCCACCAATCAGAATCTAGTAATGTTTACTTTAAAAATCAGGATTTTTCACAACACATAACTCGAGCTTTTCAGTTCATTCAGTCTTCAGGGTGTCTTATAAACTGGACCCGTAACGTGACAGGAAATTTTGAGGATCTCGGCAATAAACACATGACGTTTCTTACTTCCTGGTGCCTAAACCAGTGTTTGTACAATGGAGCTTACATCATCCTGAAGTGTTTCCTTTCAGCAAGTCAGAGGGACATCTCAGGGGTGTTGGATGGAAGCAAGAAGCTTTGTCAGCAATGAGTTTGAGGCAAATGTGTGATTCTTATTTGGGTTTTCCTTTCAGAATTCTCATCTTTTGGCATTGTTGAGTTTAGGCTCCGGTTGCACTTCTTAAGTTTTTTTGTTTTTAATCATAATTTATTTCTTTATTAAAAAATATCTGTCTTTGTGGTGTTTGGATTTCAAACCACAAATGCTATAATACATTTGTTGTGCTAGAAGTTAGTAACAATGTTTAAATTAAGTACATCAAAATTACGGTAGATTACATGCTAGGTGTTCAAGGCTATTGTTGCCACCAGGGTTGGAGACTCGGGAGTCAAATGACCAGAAGCCAGTTCCTCTTAGACTCTAATTGAGAACCTTCTCTTTTTGAGGTTTTCTTTTTTTTTTCAAAAATTTATTTTTTATTATTTATTTTTAATCTGTATGTCAGAAGGCCTGTTTGTGCCCCTCAGCAATAATATTTAGCTAAATATAATAATTTAGTAAAAAAATAAACTAGTCTGGCTGCCCTCAGTCTAATATTGACTCTCAGAGCCTCCATGTTCTTCAGACTCTGGGTCCATGGTGAGGAGGAGGATCTCTACCTCTAACTATCAAATTATGGGCAAGAATATTTTTTCATACACTGGTTTGTGAATAAAAACGCAAGTCTGATGTTGACGTTAGAAAAACTGTTTCTATTTATATTTTTATAATCGTCCTCGCAATATCGGGACAAAATCCGCCTCGTCCCTAAACACAGAAATGTTTCGGCTGCAGAGAAACTTCTGACTTTAACTTCATCATTCTGCTAAAGGCCCGGTTCGCAGCTTGAGTCGGTCCACCGACAGATATAAAGAATATCTGTCTTTATATCAAACATCCTGATATAAGACACGGTACCGACTGTCACCACGAGTCGCGACGCAGCTCAAAGCCCCGGTACCACCTGGTACCACCTGGTACCACCTGCTCTCTGTTCCCTCTGCTTCTCCTTAACGTTTCTACCAGGCGGGTTAAAGCCGCTGCTGACGGGATCTGGGCTGGAGGTTCATGGCTGTAAATAGAAGTTATTGCAGAACCTCAAGTGTTAAAGGAAGATTCGGCCCATTTAGAGTTCACAAAATAAACATCAGAGAAAATATTGCAGCAATAATTAGAACCGCACCAAAAACCCAGACATGCCACAATTAAATGAATCAAAATGTCTCCAAAGCATCGGGGGACTGACAGAGGCCACCAGGGGATTCCAGGTAGATTCCAGGTAGATTCCAGGTAGATTCCAGAGATCCGCATTGCAGCAGCTGTTCCTCCAGGGCCGGCCCAAGGTAATATGGGGCCTTAGACAGAACCCCCTCCCCCTGGAACCCGTCCTACTAAGAACCTCAGCATCACTAACATGTTTAAATATCGATAAGGTGAATCTGTGAGAGGGAGACCAGGTTTATTAGCAGAGTTTAAAATCAATCACTGATTATTGGTTATTTGCTGTGATGTATTTGTGAACAAACCCAATTCAAACACAAAGATTACACCATATTGTAGCCATGGTAACACAACAGTCAAACTATCAAGACAATTCTTTAAACTTTTACAAATTACACTTCCTAATTAAATCTTAAATGTACTATTTATTTTTCTCAGCTGAATGCATTAAATAAAATGTAATAACATTGTTATTCTCTATAAATGATGCTACAGGTTTAGATCTATGGTCTGTGTTACAATTAAACCATTTCTAGGGGCCCCTGAATATCTGGAGGCCCCTGAACGGCCCCTACCAGCAGCTACTAAGTTTTCTTTGCCTTGATATCCCAGTCTTATAATTCTAGGTCTTAGAGGTTTAACATCAAACTATTATATAGAGTTAACCCCTTTGAGCTTTTTGGATCTATAAATCAGTCTGCAGTCAGGTTGTTCTAGAGGTTAAATAGATATTATTAGGGCTCAATTAGTAAAATGGCAGCAAATTTGCTTATTCCATAACTTCATAACCTTTGACCTTCTCTCCTCTGATCTGTTTAACAGCTACAGTCTCAGATCAGCTCAGCCCTCCAGGACTGTCAGCAGCAGAAACAGAAACTTTATACCTGTTGGGGAAAATATAGACTATATTTGCTTTGCCTTTCCCCACATGATGGCAATGATACAGTAGGATCCAATTAGATTCTTGATTAATATGGGTTGTTGCTATGTTGTTGTACGGAGTTTTTGTTCAATGTGTCCCTTTTTTAAATTTGAGCCCCTGCCCCTCCAAAGGTCTCTGCACGGCCCTGATCATGTGTAAAGTTCAATCTATTATGCTAACTCAAATGTTTAATCTTCCAGTTAAAACTATTTACCTTTTCTTACTTCCAGCTTTACTTCAGTGTAGAGATCTTTTCCTGTTCTGGTCACTCCACACCAGTATGTTTGAGCATCATCCAAATGTAGACCAGAGATGGTCACAGTGAAGATTCTTGATGTTTTGTCATCATAGGTGAAGTATTTGTTCTTATTTTTTTGTGATCTTGTGAAAACATCGTTATTTCCACATGGGTCATTACACAGATACTTCTCATAACTTTCATAACCCTCGTCATATGGACAAGGAACATTCACATTTCCTCCTTCGTATCCAAACACACGGATCAAACCAGCAGCACGGCTCACACAATACACAGCAGCTGGAAACAGGAGAGAACAAAAATATAATTCAATGCAACTAACATTAAATCAAAATTATTGTCATTTGCAAAAAAAATAGAATGAAATTCTTAGTCTGACTCCTCAGCAAACTGTAAATATATAAATAGAAAAGGCCATATCTATAAAAGATAATGGATAGATTTTAAACGTATTTAATTAAAAGCAAATCGAAAAACAAAAGTAGTATGTCAGCTACGCAGGGCGCCATCTTGTCTAATTGATTTTATTATAAATTTTTTATAATGTTAAGAAAATTTTTATGATTTTAAAATGACAAAATCTACTCCTGCTTTTTAAAGCCTCTGCAAACTGTTTAATTCATATTTGAAAACAAGTAAATATTTAAACTTACTAGACAAGATGAACAACACGATCTGGAAGCTCCACATCTTTGCATTACTGAGGACGACAAACTAAACCAGAAACAATGTAGAAGTGAAACATGAAATATTTTAAGGAAACCTCATTGGTGTGATGAGTTCAGCCCTTTACACATATCAGCAGGCCTCATAAATGAGGTGTAAAATAATGACATTTTCTATGTTTCAAATGCTAAAACTAAACTCTATCAAAACAACCAAACAGTAAGAAGACATGCTTATTATTAGTAAAATAAAAATAAGTGCTCACAAAGTTGGAGGAAATGGTCATAGAAAATGTGGGAGAGCTGAGGTGTAGTGGTTAGTGCTGTATCCTCTCAGCAAGAATATTTCCTGTTTAAATATAAGTAAAGCAGAACTTTCTGTCTATAGTTTGCTTATTTATTTTAGAACATTCATCGATGTTCTCCAGGTTCTCTTTCTCTCATTGCAAAACTGCTTATAGTAACAGAATCTAGTGAATAAAATGAGCAGGAAGAAACATGTTGCCACAAATTGAGGTTAAATTAAAATTTATTTTAAAGTCAAACTGACAAATATAGAAACATAAAAAAGATTACTAGAACAATTTAAGAGGATGAAAATACTGCTGATATAAAAAGTGTTTTCCTCTACAGAAAACCTTATCACCTTCATGATTTAGTCTAAATGTAAAAAGAAACAAAGGTTGGTTCATCAAAAACCTCTTATCCCTCTATGGCATGACTTTTTATTTTTGTGGGGAAGAAATATTTTCCTGCATTCTTTGGGAGCTTGGTGGTCCCTAATTACATGTCAATCATAAAATCGGACTCTGACACCTCCTGGAACCAGATTTGGGTTTGTTGCCTCAGGGTAACATTGGTCTAGAACACCAAGATTGTCTACACTGATTATGAGAAATGAAATACAAATCAAACAAAAACTATATTCATAAAAGAACTATTTTTTGGACAAAAATATGTCAAAAATCATGCCCCCCAAAAAATAAAATAAAGGAGCAATGTGAGGTACAGCTATGTGGTTTGTTGCCTGAGGGCAACGCCATGCCATAGAGGGTTATTTATTAATGTGTGGAGAAAGTTAATATAATGAAACAAGCTATAACAGTAAAGCATTAAACATTTGGCATGAAATCTTAAAATTAGTTTGAAAGTGGCTTAAAAATTTCCTCTGCAGTGCATTTCATCATTTTGCTTTCCGACAATCAGAATAAATATCTTCATTTGTGGTGAGACTTTGGTTCACATGTTGAGATTCTGCAGCTTCATCGTTGCTCCTGATGCTTTGATGCAAAGGTTGAGCTGTCTTCTGGATTTTCACAAATCTGAAAAATAATCAATTATGATATTCAGATAAATGAGATTTATATTACTGAGCAGAAAAACTTATCTGGATGAATGTTCATAATCTTACAGGACAAAACTTGAAGGATCTGGACACAAAGATAAAGTCATCCATTGTGCAAAGAACCAATGTAGAGGGTGATGAAAAAGTTATTAATGTAGGAGAAATGTATACTGAATCCTCAAAGGCTGCGATTTGTGATCAAACTTCTCAAATCCAACTGTTGAAATTTTGATGAAGCATCTTTTGAGACGTGACAAAGACATGGAGAAACTGAACAGAAACGGAAAGCTTTCCCTAGTGGACATAAAAATTAGTAACAGGAAACGTTTTGGGTCCAGTTGTCATCACTTCTTTTCACTTTTGTTTTAGAGATTTCATATGTAATCTATTCAGGATAGTAAGACATACAGAAATCCACTAGTGCAGTCACTAGCTGTGTTTCTATTACAATTGTATGCAAATATTTGTCAATATTCTGCTAATCTTGACTAAAGTTATAAAGAGATATTTTCATCATTCAGTCTTGGCGCTAGCACTTCTTTATCAGCCATCAGAGGAGACGTCAGCGTCTTATGCTGGAGTGACAAGTTTCTTATTGGGAGCAGCTTTGTATGCAGCGTTTTGGGTAAATTGCAGTCTGCGATTTCTCAGAAGAGCTGCGGATTTTACACGTTTGAATTTTTTATGAACTGTGAGAGAACTCTGGTGGAGACTGCTGCACATTGCCCCAAAACAGCCCCAAAACAAACCATCATCCTGCTACTGTTTCCTGTCGTCATCTTCAACCTTTTTGCCAGCAGTAACATCTGGATGTGTATCATGTGACTTGTGTGATGCTAAAAAACTGTTTCCATTGCAGTTTCGCGAAATACATCTATTTCAACACGACTGGAAAACGTTATCTACCTACTGCAAAACGTTTTATTGAAAACTCTTAAGTTTTTTGGAAATTGGTGTGTTTCCATTAAGCAAATTTATTTTATAGTTAATGAAAACTTAACTAATGTCCTCGCAAGAAGAAATCTTTCAGAGTGGCAGCTTTGTGGACTTACATCATAGATCCTTTTTTTCTTGTTCTCTATTGTTGTGGGTTGATGTTCTGATTAAATTCACCTTGTTGCTTCAATTTTCTTTTAAGAATCATCAGAAGGACAAACGGCAGGATCCACAGCAGAAACAGGACGACACGCAGAATGTAAAATAAGGTCAGATCTGAAAAGAAGAGAATTGAGTCTTCAATAGGCATGGACAGAAAATTTCCTAGAAACAGACACAGAGAATAAAAGCATGTAATAACAATTTGAAACATTGTTTACAAGAATCAACACTAAAAATTCAGACTTCATTTATGAAGGTCCAGGCAACAGGAAGGACTGGTAGGTCCAGGATTGACCTGCATTGGCTCAACTGGCTCTAATGGGAGATTGGACACACCTGAGATAAAACTTCTAGAAAGAGCACAAGCTGCTACAGTTAGTTTATAAATCACTGAACAGCTCAGCATCACAATACATTAAAGATCTGCTGTTGTTGTGTCAACCTTCCAGACCTCTCAGGTCTTCTGGTTCTGGTTCTGCTTTGCATCTCCAGAACCAGAACCAAACATGGAGAAGCAACATTCAGCTTCTATGCACCACAAATCTGGAACAAACTGCAAGAAAACTGCAAATATGCTGAAACACTGAGTTCCCTTAAATCTGGACCAAAAACCCACCTGTTTAGTTTCTTTTGAAACATAATCAATGAAAAATTTAACAAAGGTGTAATGATATGCAGCACCAGTAGGTGGTGATGCAAGAAGATTAAAGAGAAGTGGACACGAAGAAGCCAGAGACTGGAGCGGGTAGAAACCTGAGGGTATAATGACTGATGCTGTTAGTTAATAAACCAGATAACTTTAAAAGACTTGGCTTCCTTTATGTACTGCAGTACAAATATTACAAAAGGCACTTTGTTGACTAAATTATAATGTTTCAAATGTTGCCTTTGTGTTCTATGAGTTTGTATGTTTGTTGTGATTTTATGATGTAAAGCATTTTGAAATACCTTGGTGCTGAAATGTGCTATATAAATAACATTTTATTTGATTTGATGGCTGACTTAATTTCATATTAGTGTACTGCAGTGGACATTTGCAGCATTACCATTTGGCTGTGGGGTGAAGGCAGGAAAAGATGGGAGAAGCCAACAAAACAACATTCTCTAATACTCCATCAGTGTTTTTGAGTACTTGAATATCTGCTGTTTGTGGAAAACTAAGTGAAGGAAATCAGAAGAGGCACAGAGAAACAGAAAATGTAAAGAGTTTACCAGGATTATTTGATGATGGCTGTGATGTAACTTGTTCAGCAGAGCTGGTTTCATGCAGTGAGACTGTCAGAGAAAATACAAAACATAATGTGGTAAAAAAGCCTTAACCTAGATTTTGTGTTGCTTTTTATTATTCTATCTCTCTCTGTGTTGGTCTCACCGACTGCCAGCTGTATCTTTATGAATCTCAGCTGAGAGTCTGAACCACAGTAGTATGTTCCTGCATCAGCTGCTTCCAGTTCAGTGATGATCACAGAGAAACAGATGGAGGAGACATTGAGCAGCTTGAACTTTGTTTGGTTCTCCATCATGTCTGTACAGTTGTTGTGTTGGTCTCCTTTACAGAGGAACTTCTTGTTATCATGTTGTTGTCCTGAATTAGGACACTGCAGAGTTACTGGACGTCCCTCGATGCCACTGATGTGGTACGACTCCAGACAGAATAGTGCTGGAGAAGGAAATTTTAATAACTGTTGTATTTATAAACTTCTTAATATTCATTATCAAATTAGCAAAGGCAGAATGATTTCTCACCTTTGACCTTCAGTTCAACAGCAGAGAAATCATCAAATCCTGAGTTTCTCTGGACTCCACAAAGATACGACCCAGAATCCTTCAGGGTCAGACTGGAAATGGTCACTGTGAATATTCTTGACTTCCTGTCATCAGAGAGTCTGAATCGTCCATTTTGTGTGTTGCTAGAGGTGATCACTGCCTGCTGTCGACATGTGGAGGGCCGGTTTCCTCTGCAGAAGAACTTCAGCTTGTCGACAGACTGAGAGTCGTACGGACAGCTGATGGTCACTGAACCTTCCTCAATACTTTGGATTTTATTCACTGTGTCGCAGCATCTGTCTGACATGAGGTTAATAAAACAATATAAAGTGAAAGAAAAACTAGAAATAAATCTAAAACATAAAAGAAAGTTGTACTTATTTGATAGAGATTTATATTTAACATTATAGACTAGTACAACTGTCTTGTATTAACATGTCTGCATTGATGTCTAAACATGTATTTATTTTCAACATAGAAGACGATCCAGATCTGCAAGTACATGATAATTTAACTAGCAAAATTAGAAAATACATTTAGCTTCTAATAAAAGCTAAATTTAAGACCACACATTGATTAAAAGTGTGTATTATGAACATGGTTAGACTTTGATGCTTCATTTAATTCATTTTAATTTGCTGTGAAATCTATAGTGAAATATAGAAACATGAACTTATTATTTACCTTCTTTTATCTGCAGTTTTACTTCACTGTAGATATCAATAAACCACTTAATGACTCCACACTTGTATTTCCCAGCATCATGTGATTGAAGATCAGAGATGGTCACTGTGACGATTCTGTTATTTTTATCATCAGTGATGGTATATTTGCCTTTATTTTTCTGTTTTGTTGTAATGAGAACGTCACTGGAGCCACAGTCATTCTTACAAAAGTATTTTTCGCTATCCTTATATCCCCGATCATAGCGGCATGAAAAATTTACACCTCTTCCCTCATATCCAAACACTTCGATCAAACCTTCAGCACTGATCACAAAACTCATAGCTGCTGCAGACAGAAAACAACATCAGTTTAGTTTTTATGCTTCAACATGTGAACAATATTTTTTTTTACAAGTTTTTAAAACTACTTTTTCAAATAAAAAGCACAATTAGTTTGTATGAGATAAGACGATCACATTTCAGTCACAACACAAACAGGAAGTGCTACTGAGTCTTTAAGTAAATGCTATTTTATTTAAAAACATTTAATTTTAATTAAATAAATTTCATCATAAGATTAAAGCAAACTGTTGTAGATCATATATTATGTCTTACTGCAGACGACGATGTGTTGATGGCTCCACATCTCTTTGTTGTTCTAAACCAGAGTTAAACTGAGGCAGAAGTTATTTTAAAATGAGACATTTAGAGGAAACGTCAGAGCTATTAAGGATCCGGACACTCAGAAAGTTTAACACCTTTTGAACGTGTCAACTTAACTCACAAGTGTGAAACGTCTTGTTTCTGCATTGGTCAAGTGATAACTCTGCAACCAATGATCTCACAGGCTTTACTCACAAATACAGGAAATAGATTTTTTTCACCACAACAAAGTTTGGGTGGATTATTGAGGGACACTCAGTTTTCTGGTTTTAATCTCAGCTGTGCAGATCTTCATGTTTGAACTTGTGATGTTCTTTTCCTTAAATATTTTCTTCAGGAGCTTGATTTGTTCTCACACCAAGAAACGCGTCAGCACAGTTTAGCATTGAGAAGTCTTTATTGCTTCTATCTGTTGAATTCATAAAAACTTATCAGTTGAATGGTTTTTTATTTTTTATAATTAAAGACATTACTAATGAGAAGAGTTTAATCATTACAGCACTGAACCTTAAAAAAGTTGAGTTAATCTTTTGATAACACACTGATTATAGTTTAGGTATAATGTTGGAAAAAAGACTCTTTTAGCTTTTGCTATTAAAAAATATTAACATTAATAAAACAAGATGACATCATTTTTCAGGAAAACCAACTTGATTGGTGCTTCTTTATTCTGTTCATGTGCAGAAAACATCTGGTGGAAGAGAAGGAAGTTCACTGCATGTTAAGTAACACCTGTAACCATGGAAACAGCACCAACTTCCTCTCTTTTACCGCCTGCTCCAGGTGGTTTATCTGCATCTTCCACTGAATGCTTCTGTTTGTTCAAAGAAAATTTCATATCAGATAGTGAGCTCCAAGTGTTTAATGTGTGAAGGTCACCCTAACATCAGACTAATCTTTAGCTCCCTCTAGTGGCCCAAGTTGAGACTCAGATTGGGAAACTCCAAAATGTTAAAATTACTTTCAAAAGAAAATGCTAAAATTAAAATAATACCCTACTCCTAAATCTGCCATAGGTGTGAATAATTTTTTGTATGTGTAGATTCTTTGAAACTTCTTTTGAAATTCCTTCTTGGTTTCAGAAACACAACATAGCCTAAGATGCATATTGTGACACAGTGAACAGATCATCTGCCCTTCACTGCCCAGGCTGATATGACAGTACATGTCAATTTGACTTGTTCTGTCTGCATATAGTTTCAACACACCTTAATAACATTTGAGATAAAACCTAAAAAGTACAAAATATCCTTATCTGACATCTGTTACACAATGTTACGGCCCGACTCTGATGACTGCAACAAGGAACTGGGAGGACACGACAACAAGAACCATTTTAAGCCCTTCATAGGCATTTATTATTAAAATGATTGTCTAGATTTAGTGGGCGGCAGCCCAAGAACCGCTACACCGGCGTGTGCTCCCTTCGGCCTGGTCCTCCGCCTGGTGCAGATCTCCCTCAGTCATGGACTGGTTTGCCCCCACAGGCCTCAGCCTCTGCTCCCAGGTCTGGTCAAGCGACGCCTCCAACATCCTCTTATAAATCATAAACCTAAAAATAATAATATATGAAATTAATTAGATTCTCTTTGCAAGAAACATCAAATATCTTATAGCTGATGTTCAATTTACTCACATCATTGATTCTCATCTCCACATTACTATCAGCAGAGTTCAACACGTTTGCATTGATTCCATCCACTGAAAACACAAAGTAAACATGATGTGATTCTGTGGAGGATTTATGTGTTTGTATATAATCTGTATAAATGTACAAGGCACGTGCAGAGGGTGGGGAGATGGGGGCTTGAGCCCCTGCCCATTTTATCCTTGATGCCCCTAGTGCCCTTTTTGAGTTTTTTTTTTTTTATCTATATGTCAGAAGGCCTGTTTGTGCCCCTCAGCAATAATATTTAGCTAAATATAATAATTTAGTTAAAATAAATAGTCTGGCTGCCCTCAGTCTAATATTGACTCTCAGAGCCTCCATGTTCTTCAGACTCTGGGTCCATGGTGAGGAGGGGGCGGATTGGCGCCTCTAACTATCAAATTATGGGCAAGAATATTTTTTCATACACTGGTTTGTGAATAAAAACGTAGGTCTGATGTTGACGTTAGAAAAACTGTTTCTATTTATATTTTTATAATCGTCCTTGAAATAGCGGGACAAAACCGGCCTCGTCCCTAAACTGAGAAATGTTTCGGCTGCAGAGAAACTTCTGACTTTAACTTCATCATTCTGCTAAAGGCCCGGTTCGCTACAGGCAGCTTGAGTCGGTCCACCGACAGATATAAAGAATATCTGTCTTTATATCAGATATCCTGATATAAAGACACGGTACTGACTGTCACCACGAGTCGCAACGCAGCTCAAAGCCCCGGTACCACCTGGTACCACATGGTATCGCCTGGTACCACCTGCTCTCTGTTCCCTCTGCTTCTCCTTAACGTTTCTACCAGGCGGGTTAAAGCCGCTGCTGACGGGATCTGGGCTGGAGGTTTGCGGCTGTAAATAGAAGTTATTGCAGAACCTCAAGTGTTAAAGGAAGATTCGGCCCAAAGCATTTAGAGTTCATAAAATAAACATCAGAGAAAATATTGCAGCAATAATTAGAACCGCAGCAAAAAGCCAAACATGCCACAATGAAATAAATCAAAATGTCTCCAAAGCATCGGGGGACTGACAGGGGCCACCAGGAGATTCCAGGTAGATTCCAGGTAGATTCCAGAGATCCGCATTGCAGCAGCTGTTCCTCCAGGGCCGGCCCAAGGTAATATGGGGCCTTAGACAGAACCCCCTACCCCCGGAACCCGTCCTACTAAGAACCTCAGCATCACTAACATGTTTAAATATTGATAATGTGAATCTGTGAGAGGGAGACCAGGTTTATTGGCCGAGTTTAAAATCAATCACTGATTATTGGTTATTTGCTGTGATGTATTTGTGAACAAACCCAATTCAAACACAAAGATTACACCATATTGTAGCCATGGTAACACAACAATCAAACTATCAAGATGATTCTTTAAACTTTTACAAAGTAAACGTCCTAATTAAATCCTAAATGTACTATTTATTTTTCTCAGCTGAATGCATTAAATAAAATTTTATAACATTGTCATTCTCTATAAATGATGCTACAGGTTTAGATCTATGGTCTGTGTTACAATTAAACCATTTCTAGGGGCCCCTGAATATCTGGAGGGCCCTGAACGGCCCCTACCAGCAGCTAGTGAGTTTTCTTGGCCTTGATATCTCAGTCTTATAATTCTAGGTCTTAGAGGTTTAACATCAAACTATTATATAGAGTTAACCCCTTTGAGCTTTTTGGATCTATAAATCAGTCTGCAGCCAGGTTGTTCTAGAGGCTGCAGAACAGTCCTTTATTAGGGCTATTTATTTAGTCCTAATAAATATATATTATTAGGGCTTAATTAGTAAAATGGCAGCAATTTTGTTTATTTCATAACTTTATAACCTTTGACCTTCTCTCCTCTGATCTGTTTAACAGCTACAGTCTCAGATCAGCTCAGCCCTCCAGGACTGTCAGCAGCAGAAACAGAAACTTTATACCTGATGGGGAAAATATAGACTATATTTGCTTTGCATTTCCCTGCATGATGACAATGATATAGTAGGATCCAATTAGATTCTTGATTAATATGGGTTGTTGCTATGTTGTTGTATGGAGTTTTTGTTCAATGTGTCCCTTTTTTAAATTTGAGCCCCTGCCCCACCATAGGTCTCTGCACGGCCCTGCAACCTTGGATGGACGCTTGTGAGCCAAAGTGCTGAACTCACCCCCACCGTCCGGGTAAATCTGCAGCTAAATGCAAATGTTCCTCATTGGTGTTGTAGCAAGAAGATAATTTAAATGCTGGCCTTGGGTCTTTAAGGAATTTGCATGTTGTCCCCATTCATGCGTGTGTTCTCTCTGGCTTCCTCCCGCAGTTCAAAAGTATACGATAGGTTAACTAGCTGCTCTATAATTTAAATGTAGTAATTGCATCACATTTTCTGAACCTCAACCTCTGATCAAACTAAAACCACTCTCTGTGGCCCCCTGCTGGTAGAGATTATTGACGTAACAAAATACATTTAATGTCCAGTTGCAGATATGAAATGCTCCTCTGGCCAAGCAGAACTGATGCATGGTCAATGCAAACCCTCTTGTGGGAGACATTTTTGATGTAAACAAAACAAAACAAAACAAAAAGCAGCTCCACTGTTGTTGATGCTTCTTGCACAGACAGCCACAGTGCAAGAAACTGCACACAACCACCTTTGTGTGGTTGTTGCTGATAGTCGGTCTAGTTCATATGCACACATATTGTTTTTTTAATCTCCACTACATCTTGAAAACTTGGCTTTCTGAAATATCTGGATTAATAGTCATGATAGCACAAGACGTTTTACAAATCGACTTTTAAAAACAATCGTTGGACCGTGGAAAGTATCTAGAAAAGAACTGTTTTACTGAGTCTACCGCTAAGAGGAATCGAAATAAATTATTTTCTGTTGATGTCTGTTCCTTGGGTTTCGAGTTGTTTGCTCCCCCTGTGCTTAAGTCTGGACTTGGGACAATACTGATCACATTTGCTTAGAGGAAAGACAAACAGAGCTTATCGTAAATATTTATGGTTGCAAGAGGGAAGGAGGTGTTTAAATTAAAGGAGCTCAATTTATCTCTCCTGTTGTTCTAATGCTGCTTTAAAGGGACAGATGACAACCTGTGTCTGTAAAACAGCTGAGAACAGCTGGCTGTTAAACAACACAGCTGATGTCAACTGACTTTTAAAGTAAATGTGGTAAAAATGTGGTATTGTTGCTTAAAATGAACTTAGTAGAAATGTTTCACACAAGCTTAAAACGTGTTTCTTTAAGCGTTTATTTAAACAGAGGTTTGTATTACACCAAATCCAGCAAAATTATACAAATCATTTCAAACTTTTCAAAACATAGCAGCCATCCCATGCAACATTCTGATTAAACGCATAAAATGTAAAAGAAACAAAGCCTTCAAACAAAACAAAGAATAAAATTGAAGTAGAACGAATTTTGCAACTTTAATCTTGACACATTTTTAAGTAACATTCTGATAGCAAGCAAATTATGTTGAACAGAAAGTTAAATTAAAACCACTTGACAGCCTCATCTTTAAATGATAAAGTGAAGTAAATATGAAGAGTACTTACACAATTTTTACTATTTGCACCTAATTACAGTCCTGAAAAGTGCCATATTTTCATTTGTTGGTCACTTACACTTTTAGTTTTAATTTTGAGGTTTGGAAATTGTTAAACAGACATAATTCTCAGTTTCACATATGCAATGTTTTATCTTTATCTTTTGATCTGTGATTGTATCATTGTCATGTATTTTACTTATCCTTAATTGCACCCTGAGGCACCTTGTGCAGCACGAGCTGTTGGAAATAAGTTTGACATTGATACTGTCTTACTCATGGAGGCAATAGCAAAAGGTTACAATTAGACTTGTCAGATGAAAAAGTGATAGATTTAAATAAAACATCAATAAATCAACACAGTTTTCATTACGTCAATCAGACATTTGTCAGACCTGTTACTAAGCTGTTGGACACATTAAATGTAAATAAGTGTCTGCAGAAAGCATAAACTGTGCATGAGTTGCATCAGGATAAATAAGAGCAGAGCTCTGTTATGCCGATGAAGACAGTGTTCAATTGCCAAAAAAAGAACAATCAAAACATGAAGAATCAGAGAACCAAAATACAAAACCTAAATTATTCAGAGATTGACAATATACATCAAGATTGGATTCCGGGTCTTTGTTTTCTATAGACGATACTTAGACATTGTCACCATTGTATTCATCCATTCATGGTTGTGATTTGTTGGTTCATTTTGTCACATTTCTCACCGATTTAAGGAAACACATGCTCAAAAAGTTCACAGTCTTCAACGACAAAACCAAGAACCTTTCCCATTGCTGTAAAGTAGTTATGCTTAGCAGACTTCATTCCTTTGGAAACCATTTTTAATACTCTACACCATAAACGAAGTTTTTCCTTTCTCTCCTTCTGCTTTCTTGCTTCCTGTTTATCTTCTTCACACTTAGATTTACACCTTTTCCCCTCTGTCTTTTTTGTTCTTTCGTATTCCTGCCTGCATGCTCTAAACTCTTCCTCCTCCAGTTCCCTCTGGGCCTTGTAGTACATACTGTTGGTGTAATGGTCTCCCCCATTTATTTGAACCATTTCATCTATTTTATGCAGAAGTTCTGTTACCTGTTTTCTGTCTGAACTTTGCCCATTGATTAACGAGTGGTATCTTCCTCCACACTGCTGTATTAGAGTTTGTAGTTGTTTGCTTTCTGCCACATAGTCCTCAACAGATTTACCTCTCAACAAGTCAGCATGAGTGAACAGGACTATGGTGTAAGTAGCAGCAGCAGAGCCAAAGTTATCCTGGATCCACTTCACAGTGTCCTTTTCCTCTTTTGTGAATCTTGACTTTACGTTTATCACTAACAGAAAAGCATGAGGCCCAGGAACTGACAGCTTAACACACTGCTCAATGTCTTCTTTGAGTTGTACTTGTGTTTTATCTGTGTCAAATATTCCAGGGGAGTCGATCACCACGATGTTCCTGTCTCCTTCCAGTCGTTCTCGTTTCTCACAGGTTTTTGTCACTGACTCAGCCGAGGCGTCTTCTCTAAACACAGAGTGGCCCAAGATGGTGTTTCCTGATGCACTCTTTCCAGAGCCAGTTTTTCCAACCAAAAAGAGAGTCCGCTGCTTTGAAAAGCCTGAGAAAAGATTCAGAAAATTTTCCAGTTGTTAATGTTACAAGATACTTTGTTTACCAATGAATATGAACAAAACGTCTTCATATATTTTTTGGAAGAATAGTGTACATCAATACACAAAGTGAATGCACTGTGATACTACTATGATAGTCACATAAAAGTGTTTGGTCTCAACTATCTTTGCTGTTTGTTATGTTGATGCCTTTCCTTTGAGGTATTGTAGTTTTTTCATAGTTTTTTATAGTTCTCAATGTTATGAACTTCTTCAGTTTTAACAAAATATATGAACAATAGCTGCATACATTCTTAGTAGTGCATATCAATTTACAAAGTAAATAGTATTTTTAGTCTTAACATGGAGATATTGTCATATTATAAGTAAATTTATCTGCCAATGGAACACGTACTTTTTCACCAATATTAAGGAATTATTTACTTAAAACAAACCCATATGTCTTTCTGAAGAGATACTGGTAAGTTAGGTTTGACTTATTTCAAGTGTAATGAGATGTTTGCACTAAAAACAAGACTAAAAATACTTGGTAAGGTTTTGTGATTTTGAGGTGTACACATTTCAATAAAGGCTGGAAATATTTCACTATGCATGTAATTAATCCATAAAATCTACAAGCTTGGGGCGTGCTGTGGTGGCACAGGGGGTTAGCATGCCCCACGTTTGGAGGCCTTAGTCCTCATCGCGGGTTCGACTCCCGGTCCCGACGACCTTCACCGCATGTCTTCTCACCCTCCTTCCTGTCTGCCTACTGTCAAAAAAAAAAATACGAGCCACTAGCGCCGCAAAAAAACTCTTCGGAGAAAAAAAAATCTACAAGCTTCTCAAAAACATATTTTCACAATTGCCTTTTTTATGTACAGTGCTTTTAGTTAGATTGCTAATTTTGCATTTGTAGCTATGTCAACGTTTTTGACATCAAAATTCAAAAGAAGATCTTGACCAGGCCATATTTTTTATTTTTACCCATTTCCTTTGAGGTGTTCGCTTAATGTGTGAAGGAATGAAGTCTTGACATCACTTTAAAGGTGTAGTTCTATTGTTTGCCTCCTACCACACGTTAAAATCCTGCTCCATTTTGTACAGGTTAAATTTAGTGTGTTAGTTTCATACCTGTGCTGTGAGATTGGCAGTGAGTCATGAGTTCACACAATGCGAACACCAAAAGGTGGCGCCAAACTCGGCTCCAAGCCTTCTGGGCCAACATCATAGGATCACCAGCTTCTGTCAAACAACAAATAAATAAAACTTTACATTTTAAATACAGAGTTTAATTAGACATTTGAACCTTGTTGAAGTTTCAAAACTATTTTTATGTCTGTATTTTAAAAAAGATGTTATGTTGGGTTTTTATGAAGTTGTTTGTCAATGTCGTGAGCTGTACTCTTGACTAGGAAACTGAAACCGTCTATCACTTATGTCCATCTTCTTGCTCAGGTTGTATAAAAACTAAAACAATATTTCTACTGCTAGGCATACCAGTGGGACAGCAATCCAGCAGATCCACTCAGATTATATCGATAATGCTATGCAATAGGAAGTTACACTTTCTGCCTTTTGGTTAAAGTCATGAATATTTACTAAAATGCTAAAAAAAATTTTAAAAAATCAGTTTTCAACAAATGCACAAAAAGTTAAATCAGAATCGCAACTTGGCAAAACACGCAGGTTACCTGTCGAGATCAAGTACAGTTGCCACCACTTTTTTGCCATCCACTAAAACATATACAAAACCCCTTCGACTGAAACTTAAATTGTAAGCAGCTGCAGACAAACAGTAAAATCCCAACTTTTCTTCATCTGCTTAACCAGTTCAAGTGTCTTTACATTCATAATACTAGTTCCTTATGTTCCTCCACCATGAAGTGTGTTCCCTCCTGCCATTTGATCTACTTAGCAAAACCGATTAGAAAGCTGAGAATATCATATAGCATACCACAACAGGCTTCAGTGGCTTCGGACCTCTGAAATGTCCCAAACTAAAGCAAAGAGACATGAAAACCTGTTTCACTAGACACGCAGTAACATCATGAAAGCAAAACTGAAACTTAACATTCCACGTCACTGCCGTCTCCGCCTGGGCATAGACTTTAACCCTCACATTAAGATAAAAATAATTAATCTTTCCACCTACCATATTTTTGTCTTCTGGAAATCTCCACTATTATTTGTAGTTTGATCACCAACAGGGCCGGCCCACGGCATAAGCAAACTAAGCAGCCGCTTAGGGCCCCAGGGCCATCAAGGGGTCCCCTCAGTGGAGCTGATTTTTATTTTAATTTTTTTTAGTAACAATTTCTAAGTCATTATAATAACAAAAACACACAATATCATCATGAATAGATTTGTTTTTATAACAATATATATTTGATAATGAATGTAAAAATCATTACTTTATGGACACAAAGTAGAAATTGCTCTTGGGGTCCCCCTGGTGGCCGGTTATCTCTTCGCCGGTAATCTGAGCTGCATTGTGCAGAGCATCCAAACGTCCAAAGCTCCGGTCAGAAGATAAGTTAGCAAAACAACGTTTCAAAAAAGCATTTATCCTTCAGGGAGAAAGAAAAGAGGAAGAATAGAAAAAAGCCGAGATAAAGGTTTGTTTTAATGTGTCTTCGTAATGTAATGTTTATTAAAAAAAAGATTTGTGAAGCTGCTAATAGAAATTTTGCTTTATTGAACGGTTCAGTTCAACAACCAAACATTTATGCTAGTCTCTTTGTGTGAAGCTGAGTTTTAAGCAGTTGATTCTCTGGCTTGACTCTGTATATTTCTGTGTTCTTTTTGACTTCAAAACAACGTGTTTGAAGATGTTTGATATGAATAATTAAAACTTCTCAATGTTTGAAATTGTCTTGCAAAGTGTTTTCCATCAGGCTACACGGATACTGCACTAATATATCAATGAGCTGCTCTAAGCTGCAGTTGGTGACATGTTGTTTGCTGTTGAGCATTTATGTATCAAAAACAATATTTTACATCAACATATAAGGTATGTGGAACTTCTGTTAAAATCATTTGAAGGCTCAGATACTCAAACCGGTACCGGTACCGGTCCACATTCTCAGGGGCGAAAAACTCATCTTGTGTAAATTACATTTTTAGCTATTGGAGTAACGCTTAAGAGAAATTTATTTAATCAAAGAATGTCATAAATATGTGTGTAGAGCTGCACCGATGCCCAGTTACTGATCTTTAAAAATTCTGACCTGCTCATTTTGATTTTGGCCAATACCAATTTTTTTGTCTGAAATGTCACTAAATATAGCAAGAAAGTCAGTGATTTGGCAACAGTGGGGTGAATATTGTTAACTGTAAACGTGCAGACATGACCTTGTGGGCCGGTCTGTCAGTCAAACGTCTCACTGTAGAGCAGAAGAGAACAGAGGCTGATTTTTAAACCTTTGCTGACGAAAATAAGATCAGTGGGTAAGATTGGCTTCACATGTAAGTATTGGCCAATTATGATCCCCCAAAAGTAAGGACATCAGTGCCCAGAAATCAACTGGCCGATAAATGTATCCTGTATTATACATGCATAGGATGTAATGTAAACAGGACTATAAGAAATGCAGTAAGTTTATAGCAGGTGTGTGAATGACCTAATTGTCTAACAGTTGATTCCAGCCGGTCCACATTGTTAGCAGAAATAAAGGGCCCCAAAACCAAATTTCGCTTTAGGCCCCATGACGGCCGGCCCTGATCACCAAATATATATCAGTTCACAAACAGACTTAGGGCTGTTGCAAGAGTAAAATTTTGCGTGTAGAGGGATCAGAGCCAATTAGAAATCCAAGAAAAAGAAAAAAGAAACGTTTGTCAGGAAGCCAGTCCAAACACAAAGAATACTGTACTGTGTGCCCCACAAGCACTGCACTCGCAAGACATAATATCAAATCTCTTTATTGTCAAATCAGAGATTTGACAGAGATAGAATCATCTTTTTAATAACTACAAAAGATGAGAGTTTAATAGGATTTAATTGACTCTTCTGCTACTAAGTAAGAGTTTGACAAAAACATTGTGACAATATCGCATACTATTTTCTTTTTTAAGTATGACCTATCTGAGTCACAAGGCTGTTCCAGTTCCAGCAGCAGATGTCACTTTTGTGAGTAATGAATGAAGCATCAAGTAATGAACTGTTGGACAAAGCAAAGAGCAGAAAAGCTTTATTGCTTCATGAGGCTTCACTTGGCCATCAATAATGGCTTCACTAAGTATTGTTTCCCCTGTATAGGATCAAATTCAATCTGAAATGAAATCAGAAAATGATTAAATTAAAAGGAAATGTAAGAAGCATATTCAAGTAAGCATTTATTAAATGAAAAACTATTGAATTAAACGAAATGCAGTAAAACTGATGCAAACCACTCCAGATTTTTAAAACATAGGAATTGTCCTTTCAGATTGAACCCATAAAACGAAAAATAAAAAACGTTGAAACAAAACTAAGAAACTTCAAGAAAAGTCGATCGTTTTGAATTCAAATACAGCCACTTGATTACAACAAGAATGTTTTTTCAGTACATGATCTTAAAACGATTAACTGAAGGAAAACACAATGGTTACATACAGTCAATCCTGACAGTTGGACTTTTGTTTTTGCATTTGCACGTACCGGTATTTATAATTAAGTGAAGAATTATCAAAAAGAGATGTGCCAAACCTGTCTTACGTTGTTGAACATGTTTTTTCTGTGAGGAAGATAAATCTCTACAGCAGAGCATCAACTGTGCATTGCTAGTGTCAGGTTATAAGAGCAGTGATGTGTTATGTTAAAAAAAAGTGTTCACATGCACAAAATAGTAAGAAAATCCAAGGTGAAAACCAAAACATAGCCTGAATTATTCAGATATAGAAAATAAAAGTCCCAGGATTTGATTTCATGTCTTTGTTTTCTGTAGATTAGGAACTGTTGTCTACCAGTGTCCTGATTAAACAGTTCATTCATCGTTGTGCATTGTTGTGATATGTTGTCTCATTTTGTTACAGTTCTCAGTCCATCAAATAGTTAATGACGTCACATTTGTCTACAAAAAGATCAAGTGCAGTGTCTGCTGCAATAACGTAGGGATTTCCCAAAAAAAACAAAATTACTTTGGAACCAAAATTTATTACATTACACAAAGAAGTACGTTTTTCCTCTCTCTCCCTCTTCTCTCTTTCCTCTCGTTCCTCTTCTTCACACCTTTTATTTTCTGCCTTTCTCCTCTCATATTCCTGCCTACATGCTTTTAACTCTTCCTCCTCCAGTTCCCTCTGGGCATTGTAGTACATACTGTTGGTGTAGTGATGTCCCCCATTTATTTGAACCATTTCATCTATTTTATGCAGAAGTTCTGTGACCTGTTTTCTGTCTGAACTCTGCCCATTGATTAACGAGTGGTATCTTCCTCCACACTGCTGTATTAGAGTTTGTAGTTGTTTGCTTTCTGCCACATAGTCCTCAACAGATTTACCTCTCAACAAGTCAGCATGAGTGAACAGGACTATGGTGTAAGTAGCAGCAGCAGAGCCAAAGTTATCCTGGATCCACTTCACAGTGTCCTTTTCCTCTTTTGTGAATCTCGACTTTAAGTTTATCACTAACAGAAAAGCATGAGGCCCAGGAACTGACAGCTTAACACACTGCTCAATGTCTTCTTTGAGTTGCACTTGTGTTTTATCTGTGTCAAATATTCCCGGGGAGTCGATCACCACGATGTTCCTGTCTCCTTCCAGTCGCTCTCGTTTCTCACAGGTTTTTGTCACCGACTCAGCCGAGGCGTCTTCTCTAAACACAGAGTGGCCCAAGATGGTGTTTCCTGATGCACTCTTTCCAGAGCCAGTTTTTCCAACCAAAAAGAGAATCTGCTGCTTTGAAAAGCCTGAGAAAAGATTCAGAAAATTCTCCAGTTGTCAGTGTTGCAGTATACTTTTTAGCTATGTAAGTAAACAATATCTGTACCAGCAGTCTACTGCATGTTTATGAGCTTCACATTCTGAAATATGTTATCAAAACATATTTTCACAATATAATTGTTTTAGATGAACATATGCATTACTTATTCTGCACCAGCAGTTGTTATGTTAACATTTTTAACATCAAAATTCAAAGAAAGACCATGTTATTATAGTTTTTGTTTGTTTTTTATCCGTGTGAAGAAATGGAGTTTAGAAATGACTTTAAACAACTGTCTCTTACTCTGTATTAAAATCCTGCTTCATTCTGTTCAGGTTAAACACAGTGTGTTATTTTAATCTCACCTTTGCTTTGAGACTGGCAGTGAGCCATGACTCCACATAATGTAAACACCAAAAGGTGGAAGCAAACTCGGTTCCAAGCCTTCCCGTCTACCATCACAGGATCACCAGTTTCTGTCCAAACACGGTTATATAAAACTGTAAATTGAACACAATCACAATTTAATTAGACCTTTGAAAATTGATGACACAGCAAAACGCTTTTCAGGCCTGCATAAAAATAGGACACGTCATGGGCTGTACTGGGAAAGTGAAACAATCCAGCACTGGTGTTCTCTGAACAGTAAGACACAACAAATGTATGAAATAAACAGACAACGTCTCTCCAATACATGAGTTTAGTAACAAAAATTTAACCTTACAGTTAAATACTTCAATCAACAAACTCATTACCTTTGCTGGATGTTTGCATTCTTGCTCACGTGTATAAAACTAAAATCCAGATCTAATACAGTTGCTGCCTCTGTGTTGCAGTTCACCAAGATAAATATGAAACCCTTTTCTACAGACACTGTTACTTGACTACAATGTAAACAGTGACCAGCTGCAGAAAATGAATAAAGTCTTTGATTTCCTAAACTTTCTTATATCTTCTTATCTGGTATAAGTGTCTTTCCTTGCACAATATTTGTTCCTTATCAGTTTCCCTCCACCATTAACAAGACATCAAAATACCAGCCTACCACTCAGTCTATTTAGCACAGATGAATAGAAAGCTGAGAATATCATATAGCATACCACGACAGGCTTCAGTGAGCTGCTTCGGATCGCTGAAATGTCCCAGACTAAAGCAGAGAGAAATGAAAATCTTACACCAGACAAGCGCGATCTCGCGAAGCCAAAATTGAAACTTAACATTCCACTACCTGTCTGACCTGTCTGTAGAGCGTATTTGTCTGATAAGCTCTACAGCTTATCACCGTGCTTATTTGCGTCAGACAATCACAAAGAAAACTCGGTTTCTACCGCTTCTCAAATAAAACTTGCGAATGGCGCAGCAGCAGCAAAATTTAGTTGATTTTTTGTAGTGATTTACACATGAAATCCTGAGTAGACAGTATGTTTCCTGCTTGTTTCTAAGTAAACCTGAGACCTACTGTAGTTACGCCCTAGTAAGTGACAATCATCTAACACTGGTATTCTTCCTGGTCCGTTGAGGCAGTTGTTTAAGCTAATCTTAATTTAGGTACAATTCGGCCACACTAACAAAATTTAACAAAAGTTAACAAAAGTGGGTTACTTTATGCTTTGTGCTGTACACATTTCTGGTAATGCTGCATGAGGAATTCAAGAATATTATGTTTAAACTAATCTAGTTGAAAACTAATTTCACTTCATTTTCAAATTTCTCTACAAACCTGGTTTCTAAGCATTGACAGTATACACTGAACTGCAAGATCATTGCATGCTTTTATTTATTTTATTCTTCATTTTAAATTTTTGCAGTTTTTAACCTTTTGTACTTTGTTAGTTTCATCATTCTATCTCATCTTTTACTCAATAGTTAAGCTGTGTGTAACTAGCTTAGTGAGTTTGTTGAATGAAGTATTTAACTGTAAGGTTAAATTATTTTTGTTTCTAAACTCATATAGTGGAGAGATGTTGTCTGTGTTTATTTCATACATGTGTTGCGTCTTGACACCAGTGCTGGATTCATGCCTTCATCTATTATTATTTTAAAACCTATACGGTTTATCACACAGGTACTTATAAGCAATACCTGAGAGTGATTTTTGCCAGGTGGTGCCTCAGCATGGTACATTTTAGATAACTAAATAGTTTATTAATCATTGCTCTATGCAATAATTGACAGCCAAAACAGACTTACTGTTGCACAATATTTGAGTCAATTATGCTGGTCAGGAGCAGATGACGGAAATTGGGGAGAGGTCTTCTAATCTGCTTGAAGACCTCTTAAAGTCTTCAAGCAGGCTTGAGGAGGTGTTGGTCAATGTGTGAGCTAAAGAGAAAAATGTTTCATTTTCTGCTTAAACAGTTTTAAAACCACTACCACGTTGGCTAGACATTTATTTAGAAATAAAACCAACAACAATACCCTGTATTAGCAAGAGTTGGAATAATTGCTGCTTTTTCTGTTTTAAATAAATACACTAGTTGATATCATAGATCTTCATTCAGAATTCTTGAGTAAATATGTTGTCGTGGTATTTTTGCTTAAAATTAACTTAGTGAGGTGAGTCGGCTGGAACAGTGGTTAGAGTTCTGAAACATGTTCACCAGTTTAATGACAAGTTTGGCACATCTCTGACTGAGATGAAGAAGAGCATAAACTGTGCATGAGTTGTGTCGGGATAACTAAGAGCAGTGCTGTGTAACGTTGATGAAACTTGTGTTCATATGCACAAAATAATATTAATTAAAAATGAACAACTAAGAAGGAAAAACCCAAAACACAGAGCCTGAATTGTTCATATTGACAATACACATGCAAGGTGTGGATTTTATGTGTCTGTATTCTGTAAATTAGATATCGTCAGCTACCAGTGTTACCAGCTCAATTACTGTTAAACATGCACCGTTGTGTTCACCCAGTGATCAATATATATTGGTTCATTTAGACACATTTTCTATTGCTTTAAGAAAATACAGAGCCTATGAGTTCACAGTCAGCAACGAAGAAACCAACAGCACCTCCTATTTTCACAAGGTAGAAATAGTTTGTCATCATCAATCCCTTGGCAGTAAGACTTAATAGTTTACACCAAAAACGGAACTTTTCATCTCTCTCCCTCTTCTCTCTATCCTTCTGTCTCTCTCTTTCATATTCACTTTTACACCTTTCCCTCTCTGCCTGTCTTTTTCTCTCTTCTTCCTCCCACCATGCTCTAAACTCTTCCTCGTCCAGTTTCCTCTGGGCATTGTAGTACATACTGTTGGTGTAATGGTCTCCCCCATTTATTTGAACCATTTCATCTATTTTATGCAGAAGTTCTGTGACCTGTTTTCTGTCTGAACTCTGCCCATTGATTAACGAGTGGTATCTTCCTCCACACTGCTGTATTAAAGCTTGTAGTTGTTTGCTTTCTGCCACATAGTCCTCAACAGATTTACCTCTCAACAAGTCGGTATGAGTGAACAGGACTATGGTGTAAGTAGCAGCAGCAGAGCCAAAGTTATCCTGGATCCACTTCACAGTGTCCTTTTCCTCTTTTGTGAATCTCGACTTTAAGTTTATCACTAACAGAAAAGCATGAGGCCCAGGAACTGACAGCTTAACACACTGCTCAATGTCTTCTTTGAGTTGCACTTGTGTTTTATCTGTGTCAAATATTCCCGGGGAGTCGATCACCACGATGTTCCTGTCTCCTTCCAGTCGCTCTCGTTTCTCACAGGTTTTTGTCACCGACTCAGCCGAGGCGTCTTCTCTAAACACAGAGTGGCCCAAGATGGTGTTTCCTGATGCACTCTTTCCAGAGCCAGTTTTTCCAACCAAAAAGAGAGTCCGCTGCTTTGAAAAGCCTGAGAAAAGATTCAGAAAATTCTCCAGTTGTTAATGTTACAAGATACTTTTTTTTACCAATGAATATGAACAAAACATCTTCATTTATTTTTTGGAAGACTAGTGTACATCAATACACAAAGTGAATCACATAAAGTCACATAAAAGTGTTTGGTGTCAACGATCTTTGCTGTTTGTTATGTTGATGCCTTTCCTTTGAGGTATTATAGTTTTTTCAGTGACCGTGTTGCATGTCTCAGAACAGAGTTGAAATGCTCAAAACTACCTGTTCAATCTTTAAATCATTGTGTCACTTCACAAAAAACAGCAATTTCGCATTCCTTTGATGAAGTTGCAAATGCTTTCGTACATCAAAAAGTATTATATGGATTTCTGTTGAACAGTCTTGACCTCCGCAGCATTTAAGCAAAGATTTGTCGTATGGGTTCTCTGTCCTGCCCCAGGATCAATGATTGTCACCTGTGTGGGTTTGTTGACAAAGGACCGTTCATTAAAGTCTGCTTTGGGTCCAGACCAAACAAGTGGAAAAATGGATTTTCCAGTGTTAATACAACCTAACTTATTTGTGTTGTAAAAATGATTGGTGCTTCATTCTGTTCATGTTAAACACAGTGTGTTATTTTAATCCCACCTTTGCTTTGAGACTGGCAGTGAGCCATGACTCCACATAATGCAAACACCAAAAGGTGGAAGCAAACTCGGTTCCAAGCCTTCCCGTCTAACATCACAGGATCACAAATTTCTGTCAAAACACAAAACACAAGGTCTAATTAAACTGTGATTGATTAGACATTTGAAACTTGGCATTTCAAAACGCTCTTCAGGCCTGTATTGAAAGAACAAAGTTTTTTGCCCACATCATGGGCAAAACCCACTCTTGGCTGGGAAACTGAAACGGTTTATCGTGTTTGTTGGTGTTATTGCTCTGCTAAAGGAATATTTAATTTTCCTGTCTGTTTTAGATGATCTTATATATTAAGAAAGTAAAATGTTTGCCTTTGGATTAAAGTCTTGTATAAATGCAGAGTGGAAAAGGTAGGAAAGAACAAATTTTATGAAATACATATAGGTAAATATATGGAAGACCAAAACTGACATAATAAGAAATAAAAGCACATCCAGATCTAATACAGTTGCTGCCTCTGTGTTGCAGTTCACCAAGATAAATATGAAACCCTTTTCTACAGACACTGTTACTTGACTACAATGTAAATGGTGACCAGCTGCAGAAAATGAGTAAAGTCTTTGATTTCCTAAACTTTCTTATATCTTCTTATCCGGTATAAGTGTCTTTCCTTGCACAATATTTGTTCCTTATCAGTTTCCCTCCACCAAAAACAAGACATCAAAATATGTTTCAACCTATAGTACCACTCAGTCTATTTAGCACAGACGAATAAAAAGCTGAGAATATCATATAGCATACCACGACAGGCTTCAGTGGCTTCGGATTGCTGAAATGTCCCAGACTAAACAAAGAGAAATGTTTAGTTTGGGACTAAATGTTTGTTACACCAAACATTCGCGACAACGCAAAAGCAAAACTGAAACTTAACATTCCACGTCACTACCCTGCATATACCCCAGATATAGACAAGAAATCTTGGTCTCTACAATTGTACTGCTTCTCAATTAAAACTTGAGCTTTATCTGAGAATGGTGCAGCAATTTGTGTCAGAGATTTACATGAAAACCTGAGTGGACACTATATTTTCTGTTTTTCTAAGTAAAGCTTCCTGAAGACCCTAAGTGACTGTCACCTCACACTGGTATTCTTCCTGGTCCGTTGAGGCAGCCGTTTCCTGAATTATGGTTTGAGGAGAAATTTGGACACACACTTTTTTTCACAAGACTGTATCGGTCTATTTAGATTGGGTATTACTCTTTACCTTTCTCCTCCTTATTTCCAAATTATTTCACTGCAACGCAATAATTAATTGCACTGTGTTCTGGTTCACTGCAACAGAGCTGCTTGTAGATATTTCCTGCAATATGCGCAAAGTTTTGGAATGTAACAAGAAATGCAAATAAAGAACCCAGACATTTTAACTCGTGAGGAAACAGAGAAAAGCCTCAACCTGCTCCAGCATGCAACTTTGTGAGCACGCATTGCCCTCTAGTGGTCTTGAAGAAGCATAGCCACTTTTCAGCCCATTTGCTCGCCGTTTTTCTTTTGTTTTGTTAACTGTTAGGTGAAAATTACTTTTTAAAATGTTAACACTTGTGATAGCAGGAAAACGTGAAGGTTCTGGAGTAACTATCTCTGTCTCCTGACCTTAATATCACCAAAACACTTTGGGAAAGTCTCAAACACGCGACACATGAAGGCAACATTTTACAAGAACGGAGTCTTTACATTAAAACATTAAAAACAAACCTCTGATCAGGGTCATTTGGTTTGTTTCTATTGTTATAATGGTTCAGGGCAGTTACTGTTTGATAATAAATAGCTTAATGCAACCAATAACTAATTGAAGAAATGTTTTGCATCAGCACTCCTATAGTCTGTTAAAAAAGTATTAAATTCGAACAAAAACAAAAAGAAATACTGCAGTCGTATGTAAACTTCTGAGCACAGCTGCAGTTGCGTGACAGCATTGCAGCCCAGATTTTATCTCTGCAGCATGGTCTCACTGAGCTCCTGTGAATTACTGGCTGATTGTTGGTCTGTCAACAAACACAGCGTTAAACACATAAGGTGCCGTCTTGCTGACGTTTCCACCTTAAGGTTGAATTCATGGAAGCTCCTGAAAAGTCTTGATGACAACCAAACCAGCTGGAAACCAGGGTTTATTTTCTGTTCAGTTTTGCTCTATTTGTACTGCAGCTGAAAAAAATGAGTCCTTGCCTTGATTGAAAGGTAACATGAGTCACTGTGGAAACTCTTTAAGCTTATATGTTCTTTTTACACGACAGAGAAGTGGATGCGAAATTCAACAGAAGTGGGTTTTTTACTCTGCTTTTGGACATAACCTGAATGTTAGAGGAAATTACTAACATGAGATGAAAAAATATCAGATGTAGATGTATGGTTCATAAAATTATCTTTAGCAACTTTTCCCTCCTGTTCAAGATAAAATTATATGTATCTTTTTTTGTTTGACTTTAAAGAGATAACTGTTTGTAAAAAAACTAAAAACATAAAATAAGTAGGTATAAATAACAATCAAACTAAATTGTATTAAGGCATGTCTTCGGCTCTCCAGGTGAAGATGCATAATTTCTAGGTCTGGCAAAAAAACCCTGAATTTTCATTGGCTGGAGGGCTTAGGTCCATGTGGGACCCACTGGTCCTTATGGGATTCAAAGTCTGGGCCCCATATGTTGAAGAGCTGTTTGGGGGTTAGAGGTTAGGACTAAGGTTGAGTTAAATTAAGTTTAGATTAGGTTTAGACATGTACTGGTAATGGTTGAATTTAGGGTAAGGCTATGTGTGTGGGGGTGTAGGCGTGTGTGTGTGCGGGGTTGGGCGTGCGTGTGTGTGTGTGTGTGGGCGTGTGGGGGGGTGTGCGTGTTTGTGTTTCAAGGATAAAGAGAAGACAACAGGGATGTGAATCCTCTTCACCTGTAGGCAGAGGCTGGAGCATCTGTTCAAGTGTTTTGCTGTGAATGTGCTGGCAGTGATTGCTCAGACAAAGAGGGAGCCACTGCACGTGCAGCACGGCTGTGTGAGCTTCAGTGAAATGAAAACAGCTGCAGTTTTCTGTAATTTAAACTTTACGCACGTGACACCTTGCTGTAGAGGAGAAATCTCAACCTTGTTTGTTCCAGAGGCATAAAAAAACAAACAAACTATGATTAATTATTGATCTTAGGCTTGCAGTTTATGTCCTGGTACATCGTTATGGGTTGGAACTTTTTCAAAAAGTTCATTTATTTCGGTAAATAAAATTTTAAGTGTAATGCATATATAGATTACTTACACACAGAGAAAGATATAGTATATTACCAACAGAATTTTTATTAATTTTAAAGGTTATAGCCTCCAGCTAATGAAAACCCAAAACTCAGTTTTCAATACAGAAATGTTGACCAAGTATAAAACATTTAATGCCACAGTCAGGACTGCTTTTATATGGAATACTTCAAGATGACATGGAGGTGATTATCTTCCTATTGACAATACTATGATATTGCAAAGTATGCCTAGATGGCTTAGGTTAAGTGTATTTGCCCATACAGCATTAAACCACATATTGCTACATTTGGAAATGTTGGTAAATGTGATGTCCTGCTCAGTATGGATCATAGGAGTTTTGTTTGAATGCTGTTGGACTTTACATTTGATGGCTTTTTAATTGTGAATTATATTTACTGAATAGTGACCGGCTGTTTTTATGCATTTCTTATCAAAAAGAAAAATATAAATAAATACCCAGCTGGGTTGGGAACTCCAGGTGGAAATTAGCACCAGAGCTACAACCTGATACAGTGCATCTTTCCTCTTGAGGTTAGTGTTTATTGTACATTGTCCCTGTTTTAAAGTGATAAAATAATAATAAAAAATGAAATCAGCATATTCTGAAAGACTCTAGAACCTTTTTACAAATTGAATATTAAAATGACTCTACTTTAAACCACTGTGTTGTCATTGAGCACCGTCTTGAACGCTTTGTAAATCTCCCCCTAAAGTGCTGAATTAATACTCACACTGTGCTTGTTCCATACATTCAACACCAGAATTAAAGGGAATTAATTTCAAATTTGAATGAGAGCCCACATTTCAAATCTGAAAGTAAGTGCTGAGAGTTTACAATCGCAGAAACTTGTTCACCCTCCGTTTTATATGTATGAATATCCTAAATATGAACATAGACAAGCCTGATATAGACAGTGGAAGTGATGAGCATAGATCTAACATCCACACAGGCTTATGAGCTGTGCTGTGCTTGACTCAGACGAGGCTGCGTGTGAAGACTAAGAATGAGTGGCTGCAGATGATGCATTCACTGCCCAAGCCCTCTGAAGGATATGGTCAGAATCTGCACTTCAACAATAACCTTCTGTTAGCTGTTCTCTCTGGTCAAATAATGGTTTTATTGGTGTGTTTCCAATCATCTCTCAGCATCTCTCTCGCCTTATCTCTAACATTGCTCTGAGCCTTTCAGAAGTGATGACTCACACCTTTATAACAATACCCAATTTTCATTTGTGTGAAAGCATAATGGCACCCAGGCAGTAACAGTGTGCTGTAATTATTAAGTTAGATTATTTGAGCATTATTTCATCTCTCTTTTTTTCAGTTGACAAAGCAGAAGCAATTCAGATTTTATTTTTCCAACAAATATTACCTGAGACGAAAAGGAGTGGGCGATGCTTAAGTGATATGAGAAGCAACCGTGAATATTGTACCGTGGAGATTTATTGTCTGTTACTAAGAGGACTCCAAAGCAGTACCCATGGAAACACATCCTTTGACCCTCTGACAAAAACAAAACTTTTATCCGCAATTACAAATAACCCTATTTAGAATGATAGATGTATGAAATGTTTCTCCATATTAGGATCTAATTTTCCCCCCTTCTTTCCCTGTTGTGATTATACATACCAAGCATCCTTTTTTTTGAAGGTTTCCTTACAAATAAACAAGTAAATAAATAAATAAACGAAAAGATGAACGGAACAAAATGTAAACAAATGTATTCATGGGGTCTCCTGTCAGATCTGAGAATTAGTAGGTATTTGCCAGCTGGGAAACCTTGCTTTTATGCGAGTGCTGAAGGTGTGTGGGATTTCTGACAATCACGATTCAGTTATTACGCACTAAAAACAAACACACACACACACACCCACACACACACACACACACACAGGAAGAGGAAAAAGCAAGTAGGAGGGAAAACACAGAGTTGCAGCCGCCTAATAGATTTCTGAAAGCAGGTTATGTAAGGCTGAACAAACCAAGGTGCCACGTTCCTGAGTCAACAGCCTCCCACAGTGTCCTTCTAGAAAGAAAGAAATAGATAGATAGATAGATAGATAGATAGATAGATAGATAGATAGATAGATAGATAGATAGATAGATAGATAGATAGATAGATAGATAGATAGGTAGATAGATAGATAGATGTAAATGGTGTATATTATTAGTGTTCTTTACTGATAACCTAGTCTTATACAGTCGGTTAACCTTGATGTGTTCGGTTGATGAAGGGAGTCAGACCACAGGAGTTGCTGGTTGTTCTTTAACGCAGGTTGCTGGCAGAGGCCTGGACAAATGGAAATAAAAATGCCCTTTAACATGCAGCTCTTCCATTCATTCAGTCGGAATTCCCCTCTTCCCAGGCAGACTAGCGCCAACTGAAGGTAGTACAGTACTATTGTTCTTGTAAATAAATCCACAATAATAAAAAAGGTAGATTTCTTGTAAAATAAAATAAAAAACTCTGAATGTTTTGTGCCCTTAATACAACCAGCTTAAACATTGTAGAACAACAGAACCAAATACACATACCTGCACAAATGGAAATATAAATGCCCTTTAGCATGCAGCTCTTCCATTCACAGGTGTCGGATTTCCCCTAGCAGACAAGCACATGGAGAAACCCTGTGACTAACTAATAACAATATCTTTAAGAAAAATTTTCTTAACTTGTCAAAAAGAATACTCTTTTGTATTGTAACAAACATTCACAGCTGCATGTACTTACAATTATTTTACATATTTCATAAAACGCGAGCTTAATCAAAAGCAAAGAAAGTTTCCTACCTCTTCCCAGGTAGCCTAGCGCCTACTGAAGGTAGTGCACAGTACTGATGTCATAAGACGCTCTCTTAAAGTGACAGTACAGGTACTAGTGCTTATCAAAATAAGTAAAATAATAAAATTCTTAAAATATAACCAAAAAAATAGGCTTTTTCAGTGTTAATCAGAATTTGGTGAAATTTCAAACATTATAGTAATAAAAAATAAAAGCACACTTTCTAAAGCTGTCACACTATGATGTCAATTGCTGCAATCTTCTTTGTCGAAAGATAATAAACACGCTTTATTTTATTAAAAATAATTTATTTATTTTTAATCATTTTGATTTTAAAAAGTCAAAGTGATCATTTATTGACATTTCTTCGAGAAGAAAAGTGCTCATGCGTTGTTGTAATCCACAGGTCAAACTCCAGTCCTCGAGGGCCGCTGTCCTGCAGTTTTTGCGCCACAGGTACAAAACACTGGAATGAAATGGCTTAATTGCCTCCTTGTGTAGATCAGTTCTCCAGAGCCTTAATGACCTAATTATTCTATTCAGGTGTGGTGCAGCAGAGGCACATCTAAAAGTTGCAGGACAGCGGCCCTTGAGGACTGGAGTTTGATGTAATCGCTCTCAGTCCGTTACTGAATTTGACATTTCTCTAGTCCTTGGCCCGGTTTTGTTCCCTTCCGTGGCCCAATGATCTGCCGAAGATCTGTGGTGAAGCTCGGCCGACGGGCCAGTGGGTATAGGGTGCCACAGGGATCATCTCGCCTCTCCACCTTTCCACCCTTCCACGCCGCCCGGTCCGTCCGCATGGCCTGGTACGACCGGAGGGACACTTTGCGGTGCTGAAACGGACCCGTTTCCGTCGGAAGGCCGCCCCGCTTCGCCAGGGTCTCGAAGACTTTGTCGAGGTTGGTGCTGTCCTTCGCAGATGTTTCAAAATACGTGCAGTCACCGCCGAGTGCTTTGAGCACTTCCGCGCGTGAAATCCCTCTCTGGGAGTCAAGGTCCGCTTTGTTGGCGCAGACCACGAGCGGGACCCGCGGCTGTGCGCAATGCCCCGGCACCGAGGACTTGGTGAGCTTGGATTTAGCGGCCAAAATCTCCTCTCGCAGGTTGCACACCTCCTCGAAAGAGCTCCTGTCGTCGAGGCTGAAGACGAGTAGGAAAATATCTCCTGTGGAAATGACAAAATAAAATAAACAATTCGAAGTTGTTTAGTTAATTGTACGCATTGTGCAGATAACAAATTGCGCAAGCAGTTGTAACATTCACAATAATTTGTCTGTAAGTTTCACATTGTTTAAGCTACTTTTGCATACTGAGACAATGCGCACCAGTGAGAATGGAGAGTCGCCGCTTGGCCGGGAAATCCCTCTCCCTGGACGCGTCCAGGATGTCTATTTGGTAGGTCTCCCCGCGGATGCAAAATAACTTCCTAAGGAAATCCTCAGAGGTCGGACTGTACTCCTCCACAAACCCGTCCCGGAGGTATCTTCTGAGGATGGCGGTCTTACCAACCCGCGGCGCACCGAGAACTACGATGCGTTTACAGTTCTGCGGCTTGGTGAGGTAAAGCGGGTCCGGTCGGTGCTGCAGACCGCTGCGACGGGTCGGGCCGTGAAAGACTAAATCTGTTAGCTGATCCAACGAGGATCGCTTGGCGGGATGGCTGTTCTTTGCGCCGCCTGTCTTCTTCTCCTCTTTCCACTGAGACGTGGCTACTTTAAGCAGACCTAAGCCCGCTTTGATTCCAGACGAACTCAGCTGCTGCGACGCGTGTTTGTAAGCCAGCCAGACCTTGGAGAGACCAGAGCACTGTCCGTCATTGTTCTCCTGCAGGTGCGTTTCTTTTTCGGCACATTTGAGCTGGTGCCGCACAGAAACGGAGCTGGTCGGGGCGCCAGTGGAAATGCTTCCCATTTCCATCGCTACTGGCGCTTTTTTAAAATTTTTTTTTATTTTCTTCTTTTTGCGCAGCCGAAAAGCGGACAGAATCACAGATGAGGCTGGGATTCCTCAGTTCTCTGTGTGTTTGCTGATGTCAGCTGCCTTTATATACTCGCTCCTCAGCCCCGGGAGGGATTCGTCCGCGTCATGCTGACAGAAAAAACAGGATAGCACTGAGCAGGGAGCAGAACACATTGAATGTGATGTACTAACACGATTGTCCTGTTTCTAACGTTAATCTTTCTGTAAAATAATAATAATAACAACAACAACAACAATAATAATATTAACCAAGAAATCATGATCTGACATAAATTTGTTATAAAAGTATTACTGATTAAACTTTAAAAATTATGTAGCTTTATGTCATTAAAGCTAAAGTTTAATCAGTAATACTTTTGTAACATCAGATCGTGATTTCTTGGTTAATGTCAAGTTGTCGTAATGAAGACATTTTGAATAATGTCAACTTTGTATTAAAAGTCAACAGTCATAAATATTCATGAAGACTCATTCATGTTCATGGCAGGCGTTATGTCATGTTTATGACGGTGTCATGACAGCCTTATTCACTCAAATAAAGTGTTACCAAAGTAACGGATACTCTGTTCACAGCGAGTAACTTGGCTGAATGAAGAAGAAGAAGCAGCTCGTTTTAACCAAAAATTCACCTGAGACACACACCTACTTGCAGTTTTTGATAAAGTTTCAATAAATTTCTTTATTTTGAAAAAAAATGATTTGGGGGGAAAAATTGCTTCTTTTGCCTTACTTTGTTATTTTGTAATAATGTTGTTTATATTGATTATTTTTATTTTGATCTTTGAAATGCTAAAATTTTCCCATAACGTTATATTTCCCTTTGTCTGTTGGTGTTTTTTTTTTTTTTTGTCGCGTTCTAATGAATATCTAAAATTTTATTCATGGTAATTGTTTATATTCACTCATTTATAGGGATACAATTGTAACTATGTTGTCAATTTATGGCATTGAAACAATCCCAAAATAAAATGTTGAAATTTGGAATGAAAATATATGTTATCGCGTGCAAAATTGTTTCAGTTGTTTCGGAGTATTTCACACACAGTCATTAGAGAATTTATAAATCATATTTTTGTGCCACTGAGCCTTTACGAACTTATGTTGTAACAAACTATCATCTTGCATTGAAGCAGCGTTTGTCCCGTCGTTGTCTTCAATGTGTAGGACTCGCAGTGTTGGAAGACGTTCATATGCAGTAGCTGTAAAACAATATTAATAGTAAATAAATATTCAAACAGCTATACTGCAAACCGATTTTGATCACTAAACTTAAAATGAACGAATTAATAAAATATTAGAGCATTATATTCGGAATAGCTGTTAATTCTATGTAAAATGTACTGATATCCAAGCGTTTACATTCGAAAATAAAAGTTAAATCTTTTGAAACGTATGACAGATAATGTTGGGTAAATGAACAAAAAGTATCATGACCAATGAACATCAATCAATCAATCAATCAATCAATCAATCAATGTTGTCGACCTACAATACAATTAAATTTTACTTTAATGTTTTTATACCTTTCATAATTTAAAGTGCTCCTTTATCCGAAATTAAATGAAACATTAATAATGAAAACTTTTTTTTAAAATGGCGAAAATAGCTGCTCCATTACAAAGAAAGAAACAAACGCAGAGGATAAAAGAAAAGAAAAAAGAAATAGAGGAAAAAATGAAGAGGAAGTTGCTGCCTGTTGTCATGGTAACGCTGTAAGCTACCTGTAGCTAACCGCCGCGCTGACGCTGCAAGATAAAACCTCTGAACTTCAGCTGCAGCGGAGTCACCGAGCAGAACAGAGCCGGGACCTGTCGGTAGGTCCGGTCAGCACCAGCTCCTCGTGTATCGGTTCTGCTTCGTTTAATCTCCGGACCCATAGGGTGTGTCGACGCTTGGAGTACCAATAGACAGAACTTGAGTGAGCTAAAGGGAGGCTGGTTCGAAAGGCTGCGCAACGGAAAAGACGGCCTGCGTCTGACCCCATTTGTCTGCTGTAATTTAATAAATGCCCTTAATGGCGTTCATTATTACAGAGGGAAGCAATGACTCTTGTAACGATGTGATTGCCTGGAAGGGAAGAAACAGAAAAGATGTTTGTTGAAACTGGGTCAGGGTCAGAAGTGTTTGTTAAGTGTTTGGGATTATGTAGTATCACAACAAGATTTTCATTTTGAAACAAAGCCAGCCTACACAAGCTGAGAACAAAACAGGGACAAAAATAAGAAGCTCTGGCAAAACTTCTGATGGCTTTGGAAATATTTTGGTATGCAGGTCCGGACTTACAAGGGCCTTGGGCCTTGGGCTGGAGCCAGTTTTGGTGCCCAATCTATTATGAAAAATTATTTTACTAGTTCGATTAACATGTTATCCTATACATCAGCAGGCATGAATTGATGCCGTGTTTGTTTTGAACATCTCCTAAGCAGTGCGGAAGACTGCTTCCGCACTGCTTAGGAAAGAAACATGGAGTTTTTCTTTGGGGAAAAACTTCTTGTTTTTCCCGAAGAAATCAATTGCAGCTTCATAAATTTCAATGATTTGAACATTTAACAGAAAGAAATCTTTGGGACCCCCCTCAAAAATCTGGACCATGTGCTACTGCCCCTGTAGCAACTTTTAAAAGGGAGTATGCTAATTCTGATTCATGAGAAAGCATGCTCGCCTGGCCTGGCCTATCAGTTTAGGCAGGTGGTTATGTGTTGGTAAGTTTGCATTTGTTCCAGTCTCATTTCATTTTCATGAAATGAAAATGAAATGAGAAATGAGAATGTGTTCCAAGCCCACAGAGCAGTGCTCTGTGGGCTTGGAACATTGTATTGTAACCCAACTTTGCTTTAAATCGCTGCAACTTACTCTCTGATCTGTCTATTTGTTGATATTTAAAGATGCTTTTTGCCCTCTAATGTTCTCTGCGAACCTCTGAGGCCTTCACAGAATAGTTGGATTTATACTGAGATTAAATTACTTCCCAATTGTGCACTTTCAATAACATATGTTGAAAGTGAAACGCTAAAAAGAAGTTTATGAATTCTTTTCAAGGTCTTGTATGAGTTATGTCGGGGTAAACATCGAGGGACAGCTACCGACGGCATTATTTAAATTATGCAAATTAATTTGCATTGTTCTTTGATTTATTCCAGACGGTAAAAATGCAGGAGGAATCGACCAGATCAGATGATCCAGACGCCACGAATACAGCCGGGAATCTCCGGTCTTCTTGTCCGCCATGCAATGAGCAGGTGAATTTCAGAAGTACCTTCTAGTACTTTAAAACAGTTTTATGGTTTAGCGACCTAATTTGTTATGTGATTGCAGCTTCTCAAGCCAAAGCCTCCAAAAAGTCATCCAAACCCAGAGCCAGGAGAAGTACTAAATGAAGACGGAAATGCCGCGGAAGCGGCTCCTCCAGTGAAAGAGTCTCAGCACTTGGACTTCTCAGGTTCTTTTCACTTTACTCCAGCAAACATGTTCTGGTTAAAATATTGATCCAGCTATCTGTGGATGTTTAAGCCCATATTTTAGGCTCTAAAGTATAGTTCTTTTCCCCCTTAATTCTGTTCTTCTGCAGAATACCTTCGATTTGACGAGCATGGGATGATTCTTCCGCACAGCATCCTTGGCAGCTTAGATGATTTTCGAATTTATTTGGAGGCCAGGGGGGAGAAACATGTAACTTGAGAATACTTTTATTATTATTATTATTATTATTATTATTATTATTATTATTTTCTTTTGCATGTGTTTATCTTCAACGCTACAAATCCACTGGATTTTCTTCTTTTTCCCCCTCATAACAAGCTGTTAAAGCATTTTCCGAAGCCTTTGAGAGATCCCGCATCTGAAGCCAACATGGAGCCTCGCACAGACAGCAGGGATGGAGAGATTTCATACCAGAGCAATGCGCTTCAGAACTGGGATAAACACATGACATATCGCAGACGGAAGCAGAAAGAATTGTCTGGTAAGGTTCTTGAGAATTTTGCATCGGCAGTTCTACTTTTGAAAAAGAGTAAACATGTTTCTCAACTCGAAAGACCAGGAAAATGAAATCTGTACATTTGCTCTTGTAAGACTCACTCAACTGGCCTGTGGAAAACCTGCTGATGAATCAGGACAAGCATTTCAGAGAAATTAGGGAGCAGAGGGAAATTCTAAATCAAGTCATGCCGCTCGCCTACGCTGGATACGTATGACACACATCTGATTTTACCGACCTGCCAGGTTTCCATTCCTTCACTTTCTTCACGCCTGCGTCCCTTTCTCTTTGGAAGGGTTACACTGTGGGCGGCGAGTTTTGGAGCCTCCCACAGCATCTCGGCGATGAATTGACCGGTATCGCAACCACGCTGACTCAGACCGAGCGAGGCCTAAAGAAACCCATCACACATGTGGGACACCCAGGCACCATACACAGGGAAATGGGTAAACATAGTTTCATCCCTTTAGCCTTGTTACGGAACTCTTTATTGGTCGAATTGGAGTAAATGGAATACTTCACAATTTAACCCCATACAGAATCTTGTTTTCCCCCTCCTTTTGGGGGATATTATTCATCTTTCAGGAATCGTTTCTACTGAGATTGAGCGTCCAGCTACTCGACCTTGGGCTCAGAGTGCTTACCTGCAACACAGGACACAGGAACTTGAACACATTGTGCAGGACGTGGACATAAAAAATCTAGTAAGACATTATTTTTCTGTTCTCAATTACCAATGAAAACAAGTACAACCTAAAGCTATCGTTTTATTTAAACATGTTGTATACAAGCCCAGATAATCATAGTTTTTATGCAACAGTTGCCATAATG
Source organism: Xiphophorus hellerii (assembly GCF_003331165.1). Classification (NCBI taxonomy): domain Eukaryota; kingdom Metazoa; phylum Chordata; class Actinopteri; order Cyprinodontiformes; family Poeciliidae; genus Xiphophorus; species Xiphophorus hellerii. Next base: position 23,116,144 of record NC_045676.1, on the reverse strand, counting down.
TGGTTATAAGGTTTGAGATTTTAAACTTCTGTGAAGCAACAGAGAAAACTTTTTCTAATACATTTCCTACAGTTGGCTGACACGTCATGCTATCTATTCAGAGTCTTTATTTTTTTAAAATTACTTTATTCAAATTCGGAAGTCAGCACCCATAGGATTACGTTGCAATTTACATATTTTGTGAAAGACACAGTTTCATCAATAGAAGTATATGTAAACATGTTTGACCAAAGCCACATACTTTAAAAAAAGCAATCCATCCAAATTAGGTGCATACTTTTGAATTTGAAGAAAGTCAATACAAATCTGTCATTAATCTGGAATTTAGCTAATAGAAATACTTTAATCAACCGTTTTGAGCCTTGGTTTTACAAAATCAATATGATGTCATGTTTTGGGTTTTTTTAGCGTTTATTTGAGTTTATTTTTCAAATAGTCAATAGATTTAGAAATTAAAGTTGATTGAGATATTTGTTTCCCTAAATCCATCATTTCCCACACGATGTACATAAATGAATGTACTTCATAGCTGTTGATAGTCTGATTTTATTATTACAGAAACAACTAATGGTGGAGTACTTGGCTCTGTGAAGTGCTCACACCCCCGCAGGCTGCCTCACTCGGTTTCTTTGCCGACAGGCTTCCATCGTTCTGTTCCAGGCTTTCTGCAGAGAAAACAAGCTCCAGAATGCGAACAACGCAGAGCGTCCTTGCGCATTCACACAAGTTCACGCACCCTTGTAGGCTCACGGGGAATAAACACACTCCCACTCAACTACAAAAAAATTAGCAAAGTGCTGCAATCATGCAGTTAATTGTGGTTCATTGCCTGTTAAAAGTACATCTAGTGCATAAGGCTTGCTAAAATGATTAAAGGTGCATGAAAACTGTAATTAGGGCTCACGCACAAAGAAATTTAGAGCGAGCACAGTTATGAAATCTAGAGTGAGCCAAAGGTAGCGTGGCTGCAGTCTGTTGGGCAACAGAGTCTGACTTTATACTCTACCTGCATTGCAATGAGTCCATCAGCAGTTCTGAGGTGGTACAAATGTAATTCTATGCACTGACAGTTCCCACTTAATCCTATTAACACCCTTAATAACAGATGTTGATGGTGGCAGTGTTTATTCACATTACCTCCATTTTTTTTATGATCTCAGCTGGTGTCTCTCCTCCGTGTTGTCTGGGGGTGGGTGCAGTGTGTCCTGTCGGGCAGGTGGCTAATGTGATGTTTAGGATTTGGGACAGATCGTCTGGTCCACAGCTGACTTGGCTCAGTGGATTTTACTTGACAGTCCTCTCACAGCTGCAGTTATCCCTGTTGCTGGTGCACCTTTTCCTACTACTCAATTAAGCTTGGAGACAGAGCTTCTGCTTACACCGGCTGATTCAGCCTTGACCTTTTGTGGCCTATCCTCCTTGTGAAGGTGTTGATGACTTCTGGACACGTGCCAAGTCTTCCCCGTAATTGTGTAGCCAACTGACAGAGTGAGAGACCGTTCATAACCTTTGCAGGTGCTTTGTGTTACGCCACGGGTTTCCAATAATGACCTTTTCACAGTATTCTAAGTTTATGAGACGCTGAATTTTGGGTTTTCATTATGTTCCTGTTAAGCCAAGAACATGCTTATGTTCATGTTTATGTTATGTTTGATGTAATCATCAAAATTGCATGAAGAAAAAGCTTGGACTATATCACTCTGTGATATAGTCACAGAGTGATATATGAGTTTCACTTTCTGAGATGACTGGCAAGAAATGTTGCAGCTTCAGACAGTATTAAAAAAATTTTTAAGATGCACGAGTTTGTGTGTGATTATATCAGTAGAGTTTGACTAAGTAACAGAAATAAATGAACTTTTTGTGATATTTAAATGCTGGGTTTATAGGACCATTTATAAACCCAGCCTGCAGGACCACTCCGATTGGATCTAAAGCCATCAGTGGAAAACGCAGATAAACGATCCAATAGTAATATCCTAGAACCAGGAGGTATATCCCAGAATTGAGATTTTCTTTAGGAATAGTGTGACCGATCAGAGGCTACAGTTAAATGTGAGTGGTCCTCGTGTTGTGGCTCATCAGGAGAAGTAATATCCTTTGATTTGAAGTAAACAAGGGCAACAACAACCTTATGTGACAATGTTTGCAGGTTATGAGTAAACTGGAGGTGATAGGTACCGGAAAGCCGCACACTTCCTTGTCGGAGCGCCAGGATCTCCAGAATGAGGAAGACGAGAAGAAGGAAAACATTATGGAGGAAGAGAAATTGTAAGATAAAAAGTAGCTTATTTTTCTTTATTTTTTTTATCTCTTTTGCTGAGAAAAAAATATGCTGCCAGTGTTGGTGTGTTTTTTGTTTGTTTGTTTTTTGATAAACAGCACATTTTTCTTTATAATTCTGGTAAATATGTGTAAATATGTAACAATGGCAACAAGTGCTCTGTATTTGGTTTACTTTTCATTAACTATTTCTTAATGTTGGGATAATGTCTTTCCCATCGTGTTGCAGAGTCACATTTTTGGTGAAATTGTATTTTTCTCAAAAAAAAAAAAAATAAATAAATAATAACAGCCTTATCTCAGGATAAGACAGTTTTTTGCACAGTGTCACACCTCATCAATGCCGCACTTTAGTTTGGCTGTCACAAGCCATTCCTTTCCATCACAATCAGTTCAGCTTATTCGTGTTGCTCCGTTTCGCGGCAAATATTATTTTAAGGTACACAGGACAAAGTGGTCCAGTTGATAACCAGAAATATATCAGATCAAGTCAGTACAATTCACAGATAAAAATCCATTGCAGTAGTAGGTGCAATTTAAAATGCAATAAAAAAATGTAATAAAATATGTCTCTAAGGAAGCTCAGCAGATTGTATGAAGTTATTGGCTTTGCAGTAATCTTTTCTCTGAGTAAGCATGTGGTGACACCAGAAAGGAGCAACTTCCTATACAGTATACAGTTATTGATGTAAAAGAATGTGAGTTTTTTTTTTATTTTTTTTTTTACAACTGATTATTATTTTAGCCAATATTTAATTATTTGCTAAGTCTGAGTATGCACTAAAGCATCTCTACTAGGCTGAGGACTGGAATTTGAAATGGGTTGGTGTTCTCATGTTGTTAGTGACAGAGACTCACTGGAGGAAACTGATGAGGATCAAGTCCAGGCTTTGCCCTATCCTGCTTTGAGGATTAACGGTCAGCTTGCTGAATGGACTGGACACCCAACGTCTGATAAGGTACTGACATTCTTTTTTAAAATTCTCTGGTCAGAAACGTGATATCTCTTAAGAGATCAAACATTTTTTGGGACAAATGACTCTATGAAAGGAAGATGCAAGGTCAACACCTTAAATTCCACTTTTCCTGCCTTTCATTCGTCAGTAAAGCTTCACAGACAGGTTACGTTTTTCACTGCATAGTTTCACAATGGAAATAAATACTACCTTCTGCGCATCTAAGCCAGTTGTCTGCAACCTTTACAATCCAAAGAGCCATTTTTGCCCCGAGTCCAGCGAAACAAAACTTGTTAAGAGCCACAAATGTTACGTGACGTATGGGGGAAATAACACATATCTACTAGGAGTTATGTTTATTATTTTGAAAGAAACTGTTTTATTTCTATTTTTAAGTCTTAAAAAAGAGAAAAATATATATATAAAAAAAGGATAGATACGCTCCACGGGATATTTGCGGGATATATTTTCTGTGTTTCCTTCCTAACAGAAAAGAAAGTAGTTTCAAGCTTTAAAACAAGAAAGTCTATGTTAAAAAATGTCTCCTGTTCTGGAAATTCAATGCAATTACTCCGTGACACAAGAGTAAAAGCTACTAAAACCTGCATTTGTTATTTGCTATTTGTATTTAAAAACATTAGTCGGCTCTATTTCATTTTTGTAGGCAAAAGCACTGATGGACTTTTGATGAAAATGTCATTGATTATATGTAACACGCATTGTCTGCTCTCTGCATGTCATGTCTTTGGTTTTCTTCCACTGAATTGATTAGGGAGAAGTTGGCATCAGTACCTCCGTCTTGTTCAAAACCCAGACCGGGCAAATTGTCTCAACCGACATGGAGCTGCGCAACGAAGGCAACACCGTCATCTTTTACAGCTGGAAGAAGCTTCCAAGACAACTAAGTCTGTCTCACCTGTACCAGCAAAAGGACCGTGTGCGCTACTACTTCAGATCCTCCTCTGGTACAGATTCACAAACGCGATGGAACACCTGCTACTGCTGTTTGCGCGTCATGTATTTGTCCATGTGTCAACCCTTGTCACGCTACCAGCACTCAGCCTTTTGCATTTTTTTATTTTTTTATTTTCACTTTAACTCAGGTGTGATTCATCCCAGAGAAACCCAGCAGGTGGAGTTCATATTTAAGTCAGAGGAGCAAGGTCTCTGGACTGAAATTTGGCAGCTCAACACCAACCCTGTGTTGTTGCAAGGAGCCTCGATTCAGATCAGGCTGAGTGGGGTGGCCATCAAACTGGACAAAACTGCAGATCAGAGGAGCTTCTTAAAGGTAACTTAACAAGCACAATGTGTTTCAGAAAGGAAGGAAAAAGTCATTTCCATTCATAGAAAAGTGTACTTTTGTGGCTTCATTGTGTGTGTGTGTGTGTGTGTGTTTAACAGAACAAGCTGGAAAAGGTTGTTGTGGAAAAGTACTATCGATCAATTTTGAACGGACAAGTCGGGAACATCTACGTCCCTGAAAGGCCCAGGTCACCTGCAGAGCTTTACCTCACTGAAGAACAGCTGTTCCAGAACAAAAACCCCAGGGTACATTACCTACCGGTGAAAGCCTCCTACATTATTTATTTTTCTTAGCTTACTGACTTTCTCGTATTATCACAACTTCATTCTCGTATGTTTTTCCTTGCCAACAAAAAGCATTTGGTTAACGCTGACATATTCCTGTCTTAATGCTTGGCATCATTGAAAGTGACTGATTTTCTGAATCAGACGAGGTTTTTAAACACATTTTAGAAGTTTTCTGTAGTTTGGAGGTACGGACTATTTCAAGAACGTAATGTCAGCCTCCTTTATTATTATTAGAAATAATGTCAATGTATTTGGCCTGTTCTCTTCTGACACCCATTTGTCTTCAAGCATTGCTTAATCATCTGTTGATTTTACATCCATTTAAACATTTTTTTATACAATGCACCTTCTGTGTTGTTTAATCCACCTTAATTTGATGTCACCATGCTTGGCAGACACTAATTAAGTTTTTCAACCATTTTATCCAAACTGCACATCAAAACTGTTGTTTGCTATGGATAAAGCATAATCTTCTGGAGCTCCTTTTGAAGTACTGACCATGACGCTGTTGAAAATTGTTAGAATGAAATGCATACGGACCAAATATAACTTTGTGGTTAAGCTTGAATACTCCAAAACACATCTTTGTAGGTTGCCACCACACCATGTGAATGTGGCCCTACACCACACCACTACCTTTGTTGTGGTAGTTTTGACGTTGTGGTGACTGAGCTGCTTGCTTGTTTTAATCCTCGACACCGTGACACGTGTTATTTGAAGCACATCGGTCATTTCTTCTAATCCCTTTCAGCTCAATCCTGACCTGTCAGGGGTTTTTCTCTGACAGTGTCGATTGCAGATCCCTAGTCACAGCTTGTGAGTCAGTGTGAGATGACCCAGTAATGGATCCAGTCTTCGCCTGCTGAAGGCGTGAGAGCGGTTAGACCATCATGTCAGTTCTTCCTAAGCAGAGCCGTTATTACTACTCCTATTCATTTCATATTCATAGCACACCTCCGTTTAGTTTCATCCTAACTTTGGGGCGAGCTCATTATTTATTATTGATTACAAAGGAGAATGGCTTTAAATTAAATTTTATCCATGTGAGTGAAAAAAAACCCCCACCACCTAAAAGTGTGTTAATCAGTTTTATTAGCTTCTTTTAAGAAGTGCAACCAAACATTTAGCTGAAAGCATTACCTCTTTTCTCTTCTTTAATTGAGATAAATCACGTGATTCTCGTAAAATAGTCAGAGCTACCTTCTGCAAGTCTGCCTGCTGCTAATGAGTGAACTGGAATAAAAAAAGAATGTTGCATTTCTTTTTGAAACTTTCAGCACATTTTAAAAGATGTATGTATGTATTTACATTTTTTATTTATAAACTGACATTTTATTGTTTTACATATCCATATGTTTTAAAATTCAAGAAAACCTTTCATCAAGCATAATGTTTTTTTCCCTCAAAAACTGGTGATGCTGTCGTTCACTTTAAAAGATGGAGTTCAATATGAAATGTTTGTTTCTGTTCTGCTTGATTCATAGATTCAGTGTCTAAGGCTTTAATGGGATATTAGAATTCTAATTCAATATTTATTTTATTAGGTTATAATTGTGTGAATATAGAAACCATTACCTTTTTATAAAAAAAATATATCTACAAACTATTTTACTGTTCTGAAACTATTTTTTCCCTCTTATTAAAATATGTGTATTTACTTTGTTTCTTTATTTGCCTTGAGGGATTGTATCATAAATCTGGTAATATTATAGGTCAAAGCTGTGCAGAAACAAAGAAAATGTAAAAGTAAACTCTTAAAAGTATTGTTACATTCACTCCATTGTTATGGTTTTAGTTGCAGTACCATTACCAGCCAATAGAGACCCTAAAGACACTGTGGCAACAGGTGAAACCGGAGGGCAGCTGGGATCTCTCTTTTAACACTCTTCGACAGGTAATCCTAACATGACACTTCGAGGTAACTGCTTTGAGCAAATGTAGACCATGTTGCAGCACATCACAGAACAAAAGTAAGACATAAACCGCTTCATGTCATCTATAATACCTGTATAATAATCTGTTTTTATCCTCCTGTTATGTTGTGATTCTGGAGGCTGTATTGTCTCTGCCTGTTGAGGATCCTGTCAAAGAAGAGAGCTTTTCCCAGCTCAATTCTTTGTATCTGCAACTTTGTGATCCTCCCGCTAGAAAACACCACCTTCTAACACCGGCCGATATAGGGTAATGCCTATAGTACAGTGTATAGTACAATACACAAACATGCATTATGCAGGTTCTTTTTTTACATGTACGTTTCCTGCTTACAAATTGTAGAATAATACTGTTTGTGGTGGTGGTGGTGGTGGTGTGTGGTGCCCCCTGCAGGCAGCAACTGTGGATAAACCTTCTGGACTTAATGGGAACTGAAGCCTTCAGGATCAGAGATCTGATGGGGCTTCCAGAGAAAGATTTGTGGTCTGGTAGGAGGCATGAATTCATAATCCCAGCTCATTGTGACACTCAGCTCTACGACAAAAGCATTTAACGATACAGTATAGATTGGATTTCTGCTCAGTTCCATTTTAGACATGTAATTATTCAAAACTACGTTATCTCACACTTATGGTGCTATTTCTCCAATGCCTTACAGGGTTTTACTTTGAATCAAGGTAGAGCTGAAACAGTTAATTTGATTAATTGTGATGAACTGATTATTGAAATAATTGTCAACTAGTTTAGTAATTGAATAATGGTTAACTAGAGTATACAGACTCTGAAACATGTCATTTGGTGAAAGAACAAGACCCCTCATACTAGTAAGTAAGTCAAAATTGTGCAAAAAATATATACATTTTGTAGATGAGATAAAAATCATTTTTTGTCTGGAAGCATGTTCTACCCAGAACTCTTGGCATAGTGACATAGTTTTACTTTCACCTGGTTTAAATTTTGTAAATAAATCTTCTATTAGACACCTTTCACTATTCAACTATTAACCAAAAATTATTCAGTAGATCAGTCAAGAAGTAATTTTTTTAGTTGCAGAGGCATACTCTTCTACAAATTATCAAGAATGCAATAAAGAAATACAAAGTTATTGCATTCTAGGCAACACAATGTTTATTTTCTCATTTAAAAAATTAAATTAAGGTTAATTATTTGTTAATTTTCATTTTTATTGTATTTTTTTATATTGCTCAAAATAAGCTTATGTGGTTACATGAAAAATCTGTAGAATATGCCCATTTTTCTATCTTTCTCGAGAGCGATGACAAATAATCGCTTACTAAAATAATCGTTAGCTGCAGACCTAAATCAATGTAGAAATACTGTCAGGATCTGTGTTTTCTGTGTTCATTTAGAGTTTTTTGTGTCCTTGAGTCTCTTCGTTGTCCTGTCCTCCCCTTGATTGTTCCCAGGTGTGTCTCGTCTCTGTGATTACCCTCCCGTGTATTTAACTCCACCTGTGTTCTTTGTTCTTCGTCGGGTCCTCGTCAACGTCAACGTCAAATTTTCGTCTATGTTTCGTCAGTGTTTCCTTGTGCCTGCTTCTTGTTGCTGGACTTATTTATAATTAAATTCATCATCATATTCATCTTACCTGGGTCTACAGCGTCTGCCTCACCAACCCGCACCACACCGCATGACAGTAGGACCCGACCAGGAAGTACGGTGAGGGACGCTATTTTACATCATGGACCCAGAAGATGTTAAGGAACTCGCGGAAACGATCGGGGAATATAAGGAGGCGATGGCCAAACCATACGCTGCCTGCAGACGGCTCGGTTTCGCCATCCGCTTGGGGCTCCTGCTGGATTACTGGGTTCCTCGCTTTCCGCACCCGGGGTTGGTGGAGTTGCAGAGGGAGGCAGAGTGGGAGCGTATGGCGGCTCTAGCCGTCATGGCTGGCGAACCTCTGCCTCCCAAGCCGCAAAGTTTCTCCGCCAGCCCAGATCCCGCTCCAGTTCCGGGACCAGCACCTCCTGCCGGCGTTCCAGCCGGCGCACCCGAGGCCGTTTCTGCCGGCGTTCCAGCCGGCGCACCCGAGGCCGTTTCTGCCGGCGTTCCAGCCGGCGCACCCGAGGCCGTTTCTGCCGGCGTTCCAGCCGGCGCACCCGAGGCCGTTTCTGCCGGCGTTCCAGCCGGCGCACCCGAGGCCGAATCAGCCGGCGTTCCAGCCGGCGCACCCGAGGCCGAATCAGCCGGCGTTCCAGCCGGCGCACCCGAGGCCGAATCAGCCGGCGTTCCAGCCGGCGCACCCGAGGCCGAATCAGCCGGCGTTCCAGCCGGCGCACCCGAGGCCGAATCAGCCGGCGTTCCAACCGGCGCACCCGAGGCCGAATCAGCCGGCGTTCCAGCCGGCGCACCCGAGGCCGAGACTCTCTGTGTTCCTACCGAGACTCCCTGTGTTCCTACCGAGACTCCCTGTGTTCCTTCCGAGACCCCCAGCGTTCCTTCCGAGACTCCCTGCGTTCCTCCTCAGACTCTCTGCGTTCCTCCTGAGACCCTGACCTCCTGCGTTCCTCCTGAGACCCTGACCTCCTGCGTTCCTCCTGAGACCCTGACCTCCAGCGTTCCTCCTGAGACCCTGACCTCCAGCGTTCCACCCGAGACCGAGACTCCCTGCGTTCCACCCGAGACCGAGACTCCCTGCGTTCCACCCGAGACCGAGACTCCCTGCGTTCCACCCGAGACCGAGACCCCCTGCGTTCCACCCGAGACCGAGACCCCCTGCGTTCCACCCGAGACCGAGACTCCCTGCGTTCCACCCGAGACCGAGACCCCCAGCGTTCCGACCGAGACCCCCTGTGCTCCACCAGAGACCCTGCCTCGGGGGGCTCGTCGTCGCCGTCTGTGGGTGGCCCCCGGGACTCATCGCCACCTCCAGCGCCGCGGACGGCCGCCGGACGGCCTCCGTGGTTCCCGCCTCCAGCGCCGCGGACGGCCGCCGGACCGCCTCCGTGGTTCCCGGCTCCAGCGCCGCGGACGGCCGCCGGACGGCCTCCGTGGTTCCCGCCTCCAGCGCCGCGGACGGCCGCCGGACCGCCTCCGTGGTTCCCGCCTCCAGCGCCGCGGACGGCCGCCGGACCGCCTCCGGGGTTCCCGTCTCCATGGTTCCCGCCTCCAGCGCCGCGGACGGCCGCCGGACCGCCTCCGTGGTTCCCGCCTCCAGCGCCGCGGACGGCCGCCGGACCGCCTCCGTGGTTCCCGCCTCCAGCGCCGCGGACGGCCGCCGGACCGCCTCCGTGGTTCCCGCCGCCGCGGACGACCGCCGGACCACCTCCGTGGTTCCTGCCTCCTTTGCCTCCGCCCACCCTGTGGGTAGTTTTTTGTTTGTTTATGGACTCTTGGCCCTTGTGTTTCCGCCCACGATGGTGGGTAGTTTTTTGTTTTTCTGGACTCTGGCCCCCCGTCCAGCGCCCCTCCGCCCACCCTTGTTGTGTTTTTGTTTTTTCTGGACTCTGGCCCCCCATCCGGCGCCCCTCCGCCCACCCTTGTTGTGGTTTTTTTTTTTTGGGCGTCTGGTAGCCGCCCTTGAGGGGGGGGGGTACTGTCAGGATCTGTGTTTTCTGTGTTCATTTAGAGTTTTTTGTGTCCTTGAGTCTCTTCGTTGTCCTGTCCTCCCCTTGATTGTTCCCAGGTGTGTCTCGTCTCTGTGATTACCCTCCCGTGTATTTAACTCCACCTGTGTTCTTTGTTCTTCGTCGGGTCCTCGTCAACGTCAAATTTTCGTCTATGTTTCGTCAGTGTTTCCTTGTGCCTGCTTCTTGTTGCTGGACTTATTTATAATTAAATTCATCATCATATTCATCTTACCTGGGTCTACAGCGTCTGCCTCACCAACCCGCACCACACCGCATGACAAATACAAAATATTTTAGAAATACTGTTCAGAAAATACAAGCCCTTGTGTTAAAAGATGAGGAAATCTCTATGTGACACGATAAAAACATAAACAAACAAACTATCAGAGAAACAACCTAAACATTTCGCTCAGTTAGCCTAACAGAATGAACAATGTCATAAAAACACCACCAAAGTCCTGGATGGTTGTGAGAAGCTCCAAAGGGCCAGAACAACAACCTAAATAAAATGTCTGCTGTTGCTTATATGTTCAAAATACAGATTTAACTAATTAAGTTATTCAATCATTCATTCATTTATGACGCTTTTTGACTGGCAATCAAGATTATTAGCATGAGCCATAAAGCCAGACGCTGGCTGTTAAAAGATAAAAAAAAAAGAAATGAAAGATCTGATAACTGAAATAACTAAAACACCTAGATGTTTTAACTGCTTATATCATACTATATCAAGCACAATATTATATAATTTTTTTTTTTGCAGGATTCAGCAATAACATCATAATTACATATTTTCCTGCTTATTGCCTGTTATGATGGACTCCACTTAGAAGGAATCACATTTTCAAATAGAGAGCTGCAGTCCATGTTGTAAACTAAACAAAAAAAAATGATCTTGAAAAGTATAAGGATGAATATTTATTTCTAATTTCATTTGTAGTTATTGTTACATGTTCGGCTGTATCTGAACAGAGATGAAGCCAAATCAAACTATTGACCTTGCGGGGGGGACAAAAGGAGAGGAAAAAGCTCCACTGCAACAGATTTTAGTAAATTTGCTTCAATTTTAGCAGAACAACTGCTTGTTTTGGATTTTACATCAAATGAAATATGCTACTATTCAGGATTTCTGTTTTCTACATTACGTCCTAGATGTGAGTACTCCGTCGCCCACCGATGACAAGAGAGAGTCATCGGGTGTAATAGAGAAGTGTGGCATGAGAGTAAAACTGAAAGACATCGGCAGATCAGAATCCAAAGAGTATGACAGCCCTTTTGAGGTAAATGAACCTCCGTGTCAGAGTGGCGCAGAAGAGCGGCCGTGTCTGTGTGTCGGCGAAAGCCTTTGCATCTCACTGACCGACATTAACATAGAGGCTGAGGAGTGTTTACAGTTGTTTTGCCGCGGAATCGAAAGCACTTTGGGTTATAAATGTGAATTAAACATTTTTTGTAACTCACAAAAAACACATCACTGAGTCCAACAGTCAAACTGATCCGATCATGAGTCAGTCTCCACTTTAACCAGGCTGTCAAGCCGTCATCCATTCATCTGCTATGCAAGTGTTTTGTTACTACTGACTGCCGCCCCCACATAACCACACACTCGTCCTCAGAAAGGCACTCATCTGCAATATTCGTTTCTCTTCACTAGATCCTTAAAATATTTTTTTTTAGATTTGTCACTTCATGTCTGTGCCACGGCTTTGTGGCGAATCTTAACATTTTGCTCGTCTCTGTGATGGTCTGTGACGACAGGCACAATTTTGAAGTGATGATCTTCTGCTCTAACTCAGTACATGTTGCCCAATAATGTAGAAAATAAAGGCTTTCTGCCAAGAGTTGTGTCCTTTTGAAGGGTTGTAGAAGTAACTTAGCAACACGGCGGCCGTTCAGTTTTTAATAAGAAGACTTGTTTGGACAAAATAATTACACAACAGTGCCTTTTAACACTTTGCTAAATAGCAACTACGACTTCTGTGAATTTTATTAGGACTGTATGTGTTAGATTAAAACCAAGTAGAGCACTTATTCTCATATGTTTATTTAAATTTCAGTTAAAAATCTTAAGAACCGCCATATTTATAGCTCAGCCTCAGTCAACCTTATATTATCCGTGAACTTCTACTTTAACATTTAACCACCTACATCCGCATCAGTTCTGCTTTGACTTTCTAAAATGTGGTTGGATCCCAACCATTTTACATGGAGCTTTGGCTGTATGTTTCGGGTCATTGTCCTGCTGGAACATAGACGTCTACACAAGTGCCTGAAACAGATTTTCTTCCAGAACAGCTTCCAGAAAAGATTACGTGTCCCTGCTGAAAAAAAAGAGTCTCCCCACAGCATGGTGCTGCCACCACCATCTGATTTCAAAATGTTCAATTTTGGTCACATCGGACCAGGGCAACCTCTTCCACATGTTTGCTGTGTCCCCTATAAGGATTGTTGCAAACATTAAATTAGTCTTCTTTTTGTGAAATATGCGTGACTTTTTACATCTTCTTGATCCACTGGATGGCATGTAAAGCAAAGAATGAAAACGTAGGTTTGCATGTCACACTTTGACATTTTTTTTATTCTTCAAATATAAAAGAATATATTTGAAGAATATATTCTTCAAATATATTGAAGAATATATTTGAATATATTATGTGATTTGTGGTTGTAACACAAAAAGATGACAAAAACATAAGTGAATATTAAAGCCCCCTGACCCCCTTTCTCCAAATCCCCTTAATGACCATGACCTTCTTTTCTGAAGTCATGTTACTTCTGCTCTAACTTCTCACTACTTATTATTCACCATCTTTGACATTTACCAGAAGATCGACGACGCTGCTTTATCTGTTCGTATTCTGCTGAGCAATTTTCTTCTCTGTGTAAAGGTTGAGTCATTGGATAAGGTACAGTTTATTACTCATAGGGCGCCATGGAAACGAAACATTTTGTGACAAATGTGCACCTGCTCTCAGACAGCATGCCAAGGTGTGAATTATTTGCACCTGTGCCACTCCAAGCCATCTTCGACAGATGCTCGCACAGCTACGCGCTAACGTCTCTGTTTGCTCTGTCAATTGCAGCTGTGTTTAACCGCAACACGGCATAATTGTTCCACAGGCCACTGGAGTGAAGAGTAAGAGAATGGATCATGCAGGCAAGCGTTTCAGAGACAGACAGTGGAAGGAGTCTGAGTCACTGGCTGACTTTAGTTCATTTTTCGACCTCGAAGCCATAGACGAAGAGACCCTCTTGATCTACAGAGCAGCTTTGCACGAAAAGGCAAGTTATGTTGTTTTGTTTTGTCACATGCAATTATGTTTTGTCCTTCACTCTGAGACATTCCTGGGTTGGTTTTGAAAGTTCTGATGCTTGAACTGTTCATTAAAGTTTCCTTAACTACTACTGAGCAGATAGGAGGTCAAGGGGTCACATAGATGCATCCTCCTGACCCTAACCTGGTACCTGGGACAGCTGTAGTTCTCTTTAAAGTGTAACTAAACCTCCTGTGAAAGCTTAACCACACCCACAAACAAATTCTGAAAACTTCACCAATGTGGGTGGAGTCAAGAGATACTGAGGGGCGTGGCCAAGCGTTGGGATAAGCGGAGGGGTTTAATCGGGAGCGTGGCAAGGATGAGGGAAAGCACTGTTGCCAACTTAGTGACTTGTTGCTATATTTAGGAACTTTCAAGACCCTCTACCGACTTTTTATGTTCAGGAAAAGCAACTAGCCACAAATCTAGCAACTTTTTTGACATTGGCGCTAAGACATGAAGCACAAGTTCTTTGATTCCCTTTCCTTTCACAATGTTCAAAAACCAGAAACTGCAAAGAAAACTATTTGAAAAAATGAAGGACGCTTCCACAACCACCTGACAGACAGACCACAGTTGGTGAGACCGAAGAGTTGAGCGAGTGAGAGCATGCAAGAGGTTATGAGGTTTCAGCATTGTGTCTGAGTGTCGAAGAAAAAGCTACAGTATGTACAGGAGACACGTGGAACACTTTGTAGCATGATGTGAGAAAAACAATATTCAGTGTTAAGAAGGGCAAGGAGGAAATTCTGAAAATGATTTTAAAAAAACAGAAGTTGGTTAAACACGCCAGGAGAGGAGATGGAGGTAGTGGAGCACAACAACAAATATGTGGGTGTAGATATGAACAAAATGCAAGGTTGGAATGAGTTACGTTATAGTCTCTTGTTTTTGGGAGCATATTTTGAAATCTTTCCAGAAAGACTTTGCACATATTTGAGAATCCTGTGGTGAAAATACAAACTTTTTTCTAAATAGCCATCTGTTGTGTCAGAGTGATTCCAAAAAAAAAAACAAAATAAAACAAAATAAAGACTCCTACTGAACTAAAGGGAAAAACACACACACTGGCTTGATAACAAGCCTCGTGTGCCCACCCTATACTATACTGAGACCATGTAAGATCCACGGCAATAAGATCCCATACAGCAGGTCATTCCTGGGTCACTCTGCAGCAAGGCCACCAGTAACACTCTGTGTTACGGATGGATTTATGCTTTTAGCGGAATTTTTTTTTAGGAAGAACATCTTTTTCTTCACATCACATTCCACTTGAGCATTAGTTTTCAATGGATTTCTCTTGTACATTCTCTCAAAACTAAATTAATATCTGAGCTACATGCTAATTAACTCTTATTACCATCCATTTCCATGTTTTTGGTAGGCCTTTCAAATTCTTTTTTTACTATCAAAAACAATAATTCTGGTCTTAAACTAGCCTGGCAAAAACCAGCTTGTATATATAGTTCTATGTTTTGCTTCAGACAGAGGATCTGGACCCTTGGCTATTGGGAAATGATTGCTTGCTGGAGGTGTGGACTCTGTTAAAATCTTAAATTTTACCCAATTCTTAATGTTTGACCCTGAGATAATCAGTTTGACGCTATGAAGCTTACCAAAAATTGCCTGTGCTGTAAACGGCCATCCATTTGGAAGTGTCAGGATCTGTGTTTTTCTGTGTGTTTATTTTGAGTTTCCTGTGTATCTGTGTCTCCGTGTTGTCCCGTCTCCCTTTGATTAGTCCCCAGGTGTGTCTCGTTCCCTGATTACCTCCTGTGTATTTAGTGTCACCTGTGTGTCTGTGTCTTTGTCGGGTCCTCGTCTCATTTGGCGTCTAGTCTCTGTCATCTGTGTGTCCAGTCCGTCGTCTCATCCTTTGTGTTAACGGTTGCTACCGGCGTCGAGCCCTGGCTTCTGCTCGGCCGTGCTGCCCGTTGTTTGGACCATGTTGGACTGTGTTATTCTGGACATTCATCATTAAAATCATTTATTTATCGCATCCTGGGTCTACAGCGTCTGCCTCACCACCTCTACACCGCATTTCATGACAGGAAGCGTACAGCCAGCGCAGACTGAACGGACATTGCTAAGACTACAGGCAGACTACAATTCTAAAACAATGCAGAAAATTGATGTCATCAATCACAACTTCTCCTTCTGTTTGCTGATTGGCCTGCTTGAAATTCTACCAGAGGAATCCACTTCAATGGGAGAAAGCCCAGAGGGAGCGGTGAAATGAGAGGAATTCTTAAGTCTTAAGCTAATCTTAAGATTTTCTTGATGAATTATTCAATCCCCCACCATCTATTAAACAAAAGTCAAACAGAGGGGAAAAGTGAATGAATATTGTATGAAAAGATGCTGAAATTAAGTGTCCATGTTGGTTTTCTGGCAGGTTTATAGTTGGATGGAAGAACTTGTGTGCAATCTGTGTGACCTGATGGACGACATTCAGGTGGGTGACGGACAGACCCCAAAGTGCTGCGCCTGAAAGGCAGGCTGGATGAGAAGAAAAAGGCCCAAACAATCAGATATCACTTTTGTTGACGAATCAATAAAGTTTGTTTTACTGAACACCGAGTAGGCTATTTGAATATTTGCTCACGCCTTCAGTCTCCCATCAGTGGATGCTGTCGCGTTAATCGCTGACGAAGCAAAAGACGCGCCCCCGTCCTTCCTCTCTGTCACCCGCTTCTCCCCTGCTGCGTGTGTGCAGCTCAGCTCAGCTCAGCTCAGCGTGGTTGGCCTGTGGGCGTGAGGGAGGGTGAGTGAGTGAGTGAGCGAGTGAGTGAGTGAGTGAGCGGTGTGTTGTAGTTTATCCAATGCGGATTTCACAGTCACCGACTCCCTGCTCGAAAAGCTTCGGATCCTCCAGGATAGGCCGGGATCACCGCTGAAAGCCTTTTTACTTTACGGCTTTTTAAAAATTATTATTTTTATTTTATTTATTTATTATTTTTACTAACAACAAAAGACCCACAGTGATCTGGAGACTCTTAAAAGCAGGACGAAGATGCGCGGAAGGGACTTGTCCCGACGCCGCTAGGCTGATCCCGGCAGAGGGGGAGAGAGCCGGTCTGTGTCTGCGGCAGGAGTTTGAGAGGAAAGCAGCGGCAGCAGAAAGGCGAGGATGCTCGGCGGTCAGGGCGAGAGATGAGCAGCGGTCATGGTAAGAAGCAGAAACACACCGTCGCCCTTTAATGTGCGTATTCGTTTTCATTGTATTGCCTCTCCACCTATGCCGCCGCTTTACCTTTTAGCGTGCGTGTGTGTAATGCAAGAAGGCAATCAATACTTCACATGGCAAATCCTCACATCCACCGCATGAGGGGGCGTGTGTTGAGACGCGTTGGGGGTAAAGAGGGGGAGTTTATGCAGACCTCTGATGGCCCCACTGCCTCCCTCATCTCCCCCTTCATCGCCACCCGCTCAATCCACTATCATGTCAGTCCTCTACCGGTAACCATTGCTTCATCACTGCACACCAAGCTCTGCCTGCTTATTGCTTTTTCTTATGTAGGCAAGACACTATGTAAAATAATGAAGCGTGCACCTGCTACCACAGCACGCATGCGCACTTTCGGACAACGGGGTGACGTTAATTCCGAAAAAAATGACGCACGGGACTCTAAAACTTGAACATTTGTTCTTGTCAAGTCGATAAATGAATTAAAGCCCCACTTTGTCACTTTATTGCAGCATTCAGACTCAATTTCTGGCATGGGTCACCGTTGAAACCAGATATTTTCATACACTCAGTAAAAATACATTTCTTTTCTCACTATCTGAAGTCAAATCAGACCGACGTTTTAGGTCCGTTAAAATCACCAAAATTATTTCTATTTGCCAAATTCCAGAAAACTTTTTAGATTTTTTTGCTTTTTTTGTTACTTTTTTTGTATGTTGTGCTTTAAGGATTTAATTTGAGCCAAAAAGGTAATTTACCTTAACATGATTTGCTTGGATTGTTTCAGTGTAATAAATATTTATTATCCCTAATGGCCCAATGTCTTATTGATCTGTGTAACTGAAATAAAGCTTGGCCTATATTTTGTTCGTTAAACAATATTATTGAAATTGGGGATTTTTTATTTTTATTTATTTATTTATTTATTTTTTGCTAGTGTTTTATTCTGAGACCAGTCAGGTGAGACATTTTAAAACACAAAATCTTGCTATATTTTAGTTTTCCTTGTCCCTTTCTAGATAGTATACCACCAGAAGAAATATTAGTCAGAGCAAAAAAATAATATTTTCTACATACTGGTGAATTGAAGATGCCTTTTCAATTTGTAATATTTTGATCTCCAAAGACTTTTTGCCATCAGCTGAGTGTGAGTTCATTCAAAGATTTAAAAGAGTAATTTCACTGCTTCTTGCTTCTTAAGTAGCTTTATATCCGTTTTATTAAACTGGACACATGGATGTAAAACCTGTCACAATAGAAAAAAAAAACACAGACTACAAAATGTAATCTATTTTTATAGTCAGGTATCAATGATTACAATGTGCTATAAATAATCAATATTTGGTTGAAGAAAACCCAGCCTTGAGTTGATAGAGTGGAGCTCATCCAATAGCCAAAACAGTAGAGTTTTATCACACTGCTACCTCAAAAGTGAATTACTAAAACAGGTAGATAACAAATCATGACTACTGTACAGGCCATACTTCACACCCTAATGTCCGGTGTGTTATAGAAAAGTACATGGAGAAATTGATGTAACTGAAAACTTGTATTTCAATAAAAAGACTAAATATATTTCAATTTTATTTGAATTGTTTTGCGCTAGTAATGGACGTGTGTGAGTCAGAAAATGTTTGCTTTCAACCTAATATTGCTCTGTATGATTTATTCTGTTAATTCCCAGAATGTCTCCACAGTATGAGCAAATGCATTATCTTACAAATGAGTCTGCTACGTCCCAGAGGCAAACATCTGGTTATTTTAGGATGCTAATCCACTTTTTGCTTTTATGTGTTATAATCTTTCGATCGGCACTTTGGGCCTGGGAGTATTTTGCACATTACGGGGTTTTGACCATCAGGTGAATTTCTTTTGTTGTTTAATTGTTTATATGACAATGCTGAATTCCTCATCAGAGCACTGTTTACCCTCTGTGTCATATTAATTCCTCAATTTGACATGTTTGTTGTGATGTGAGGCTCAGATGAAGACGACCAAATCATAGTGTTTTCAAACACATTCCAGTTTTTAGCATGAGCAAGCGAGTGAGCGTGTGCATAAGTGTGTGAGCTGGTCGAAGATGATTGTGCAGAAAGCTGATACTGATTGCAGCTGCTGAGCATTAGTTCCCTCTTCATGCTTGTCCTTCTCTCTGTGTGCCTCTTGCACCTATACAGTCTCCTTCATGCTCGTCCCCTCAGTGTTTTGTAACAGAGCCATCTGCATCTTAGGCTCCCGGTGCTGCTGCTGCTGCTGCTGCTGATGTTGGCTTTTCAGCCAAACGAGGCGTCCTCTGCATCCTTCTAGTGTGAGCGGTTAGAGGGCAGCAGTGAACGGTCAGTTAAAATCACAATTTGATTTTGTGGTTTTAAATAGGCTGGATAATAGCACGGTTCCACAAAGTGCTCAATATGGATTAAGGTGATTAAACTATTGGTTTATTTATAGTTTTTGTCTTTTTTTCTGACTTTTGCCGACACTATTAAACTAAGATCTAATCAAATAGATTTTTTTGGGAGGGGGTGGGGAGACATGTCTTATCAGTAAAGTAAATAAAAGGCCTGAATTAATTTGGATAAGACTTTAGGAAATTTTTAGAATTTATAATAATGTAAATATAAAGATACCAAAATGTTATGCATTGAAATTATACATTCAAGTCTTTAGTGCAGGGGTGTCCAAAGTGTGGCCCTTAAAATGACTTTTGTCTTGACCCCTGATACAAGTTTAGAATAGTAAACATTTGGCAAACAGAACAGAAAACAATTGAGAACCTAAAAAATTAGAAATTGTCTTTTCCGTTTAAAGGGCAACAGTCCAAAGCCCGTTTTGTGCTCTAGATCTCCAATGACATAGAATATCATAGAAATGTTAGTTTTTTGTTTGTATATAATGTATGGATTTTTAATTTAGCTAATTAAAAATTTATTAAAATAAAAATCAGTTGTTTAAATTTGCCAGTTTTGGCCCACGGGGCAAAATGTGTGGACACCACTGCTTGAGAGAGTGAAATATCTGAATATTTAACCTGTCAGCAATAATGAACGAATGATAAAGAATGTTAGATTGCTGGATCTCATTGATTTTTCAGGTTAGAAATAGCAAAAAGCAAAGACCCAAATATAATTTTACATGTTTTAGAAAACTTTGTAAGAACATTTGTTTACTTCAAGAGTCAACAAGAATAAACAATAAACTTTCTCTTAGGTTCTCCCTGCTTTATTTATTTCAGGAACAGACCTACACATTGATTAGCACTTATTTCTATCGCTGTACTTTGAGAAGGCATCTCAGGATGAGTTTTACTGTGTAGCACCATCTACGTACAAGGTACTTTCAAGTGCCTTATAGGAAGAACAATTGAACAGAGGTAAAATAAAACATCTTATGTGACAAAAAAAAAAAAGAAAAACTGAGCATTTCGGTGATAAAACTTATGCACATCAAAAGATGAGATGACAGCGGAACAACCTTAGCTTGTTTTCGTTTTCTATTCTGCACATTGCACTCAAAGAATGGCAGCATGACGCACCGAGAACCTCCCTGGTCTATGACTAAGACATATGCACAGCTATGACTTTTGACAACAGATTAGGTCATGTATGTAGGCACTTGTGACACACTTTGTGTCTAAAACAAACAAGCTGCTTATGTTCGTAGGCACACGTTAGGTGATGTTCAGTAGCACTTTTAGTTGTGTTTACGTTTAGATGGATTATTTAAAAAAGGAATCAAACCACGATTCTGTTCCCTGCTGAAAACACTGAGTGACAGAATGCAAAGGTGAAGGTTCGTGGAAGAACCTTCGCCTACTTGAAAATGTTCACACCACTGTTCAGATTCCAGATTTTTGCGCTGTTTAAAAAAAAAAAAAAATGAGGGCATGAAAAATGATTTCAAGACATTTTCCATATATACGGTAGTATGACGTTTATCTTGTACAATTTACCTGAAAAACAAATCAGAAAAAAAATATGTTGCAGTAATTTTGGTTGCATGAGTGTACACATCCTTTCATGCTCTGCTGAAACAACTTTTAAATAAATGTTTAAATTTTTTATCCTGTTCGGTAAAAATATTTACACACTTTGCCTTGTGAAACCTCTTCAAGTTTTTACGCAAATTTAACAAATTTGGAGAGTTATGCCTGGAAAAAAAGGGGGTGAGTTCATTTTTTGAGAGAAACATTTTGTTTTCAGGTCGTCTGGAAACGTTTTGCAAATATTTTATGAACATTTATGTTTTTAATACGCTGGATTTAGGTGCTAAACTGTTTTTATTTATGTGTAAACTGAATTTGGAGATTTGAAAGCTATTATCACATAAGTTGTAATGTTAAATCACATCACTAGATGTTTTTTTATTCACTTTTAATTCCAAATTGCTATAGCTTTCAGTAAAAAAGGAAGTTCTACTTACTGATTTATTCTATCAATAAATTGCTTATTTCAGACAAAGAAAATGATTTGAAATTCTCAGCTGTTTATGAAACATCTCATGGCTTTAAGACTCTAAGACCAAAGTGAAGCATTACACTAAACTGAAGAAACATTTCAGACAGAAACAGCCTGGTGACTCATTTTAATTTAAAACATCAAAATTGAGTATTCTTCTTGTTTCTTTGTATGCATTCACAAATTTAGCTGTGAGCTTTATGCAGATTTTTCTCCAAGGGAAACTGAACCTTTAAAAATGCCTGGCGACAACTCAGAAGAAACAGCTGTTCAGTCAAATCTCAGCTCAGCTACAACAAAGATTAGGGACAAAGCTCAGAGAACGGTGGAGTCTTTATTTTAAACAGAGTAAAGTCTTTGAGAAAAGGATGAAAGATGCTCTGAGTGTAAAAAGAAAAACCCAACACATTAAACGCAAGAGGTGACCTTAGGTTGTGATCCATCCAAGCGTTTCCAAAGGCTATGGGGTAAAAGATCATAAATCTTACAACAGAAGAAATAAAAAAGTCAGGTTGCCTTCAAGTCAGATTAGATTGAAACGATTGAGGTCACACTAAATCAGCCTGGGTTTACTGGGTTAATGATGCTCGCTGTAATCAGAGGGAGAGCGACAACATCATGGGAGCCCAGAGTCATCAATTCCCCTGAGTTTCCTCTCAAATAGGAGTTTAGAAAAGAAAAGTGGGTTGGGAGCGTGTAGGGGTGTGTGTGTGTGTGGGGGTGTGTGTGCGTGTGTGTGGGTGTGTCGGCGTGTGTAGGGGTGTGTGTGTGTGTGTGTGTGGGGGTGTGGGTGGGGGTGTGTTTGTGAGTGTAGATTCTGGCCTGGATAAAAATGATTTTCAATTCAAGAAGCTTCATCAGACACCTGAGAGCCAGAAACTGTGTGACCTACTTCTGTGTGACTGGGCTGCCGCTCTCCATCACCAGGCTGTGTTTATGATGCTGAGGACAGGCTCGCTCACGTTCGATGTTTAGAATTAAATGCTGCAAGCTGTCATTTAAAGTCTGCCAGCTGTTCAGTCTTCCTCAAAAGCACAACTATTTCTGCAGAGCAGAGGAAGGATGTTATTATTCCGGAAACAACCATTGACCAGTGCAGAAAAAAAGCAATGTTTATAAGTTGATTATGCAGTCTATTTATACTTATATACTGTATATTAATTTATCTCCCTGGCTGTTTCTTACAGGAGCGCCCTGAGAGTCGTGACAGAGAAGAGGAGTCCTCCCTGGCATAGCTGCCTCTTCTCTCCTTCAACGTGCTGATCCCCTAACCTCCCTTTTTAACTTGTGGAGTATTTGTTTTTGCTTTCGTCACATTTCACCATGACAACCTCCGCCCTGCGACGACAGGTGAAGAACATTGTGCACAACTATTCAGAAGCAGAGATCAAGGTAGTTATTGTCTCCTGACTCCTATAGTAACACCTACAGTGCTCCTGAAAAGTATCTGCCCCATTACACTTTTTTTTCTTTTAACATTTTTACTTTTTTTTTTTTTTGTCACATTCGCTTTTGCAGTATTGTTTGAATTCATCCACATGGGGGGAGGGGCTTGAGCGTGAGCGACCTCCTTAAAGTTGCGCCACTTCATCTCAATCAGATTCAAGTTCAGACTTTGACAAGGCCACTCGGAAATCACCATCTTGGGTTTTTTTAGCCATTCATTGGTGGATTTGCTGGTTTCCTGCCGCATAACCCGAGTGTTCCTTCACCTATGGTCATAAAGTGATAGTCAGACATTCTCATAAAGAATTCATGGTTCTGTCTATTATTGCAAGTAGTTCAGGCCTGAAAGAAGCAAAGCAGCTCCAGACCATCACACCATCACCACCATGTTTGACTTCAGTTGGGATGTTTATTTTTGGAAATGCTGTGCGAGTTTTACTCCAGATGTCAGCCTTCCGAAATGTTCCACTTCTGTCTCATCAGTCCACAGAATTGATGGGTATTTTCTCTGAACAAATGAAATCATCATCTGAACTCTTTTTTGTGTGTGTGTGTGTGTGTGTATTTAATCAGGTCGTGTTTGTCTAATAATTGAATTTAGTTTGATTACTTTGATTTCTATTAATCATTACTTTGATTAGTAGAAATTTAAAACCAGAAGAAATCTGTAAGGGGGTGAATGGATTTTCACTTTACTGCGTGTGAATCAAAATAGATTCTGTCTGTTACTGCAGTATATTTAAACATTTGGATTGCTTCCTGATGCTGATGCCTGAGGAGAAGGGGAAAGCTCAAAGATCATGTTCTTGTCAATGTGAAGGTACGCGAGGCCACTTCCAACGATCCATGGGGCCCGTCGTCGTCTCTCATGTCAGAAATTGCTGACCTGACCTTCAACGTCGTGGCGTTCGCTGAAGTCATGGGGATGGTGTGGAAACGGCTCAACGACAGCGGCAAGAACTGGAGACACGTTTACAAGGTTTGTTTCTCTACACCCAGACAACAAGTGCTTCCAATATTTACAGTAACGTCTACTGTATGTGTTCTTTTAAGAGAACTGAAAAATAAAGCACGTCTGTGCAAATATTTTCCAAAATCTGTGTCTGAGTCCAGGCGCTGACTCTGCTGGATTACCTGCTGAAGACGGGATCGGAGAGGGTAGCCCAGCAGTGCCGGGAAAATGCATTCACCATTCAGGTACATAATTACTCTTCAGGACAATCTGCAGTTCAGCTGTTTTTTTTCATTATTATTAGTATTAATATTGACCCTGAAGACCAATTCTTCTGCTACATTTTATGCTGTACCTACTTAAAATGAAACATAAACCAAAACATGTAAAAGTATTCATAATCCTTGAACATTTACATATTTTTGACTGAGTCATGATCAGTCAGCACTACAATAGAGCCAGTTAGATCATACTGATGTGTTAGAATGGCCTAGTCAAAGTCCAGACCTAAATTCAACTGAGAATCTGTATCAAGACTTCAAAAGATTAGATATTTAGTGATGTATTTAAAGCAGTATGAATAACTTTGAGCTATTTTTGCAGTAAATAGTGATTCTTTGAAATATCTTTTTTTTTTACATTCGCATTAGTCAGATTTTTATTTATAAACTGTCATATGTGTGTCGAATGCATAATCATTTCCATACAAAAATACAGCAGTTTGTGGTAGCAATGTGACAAAATGTGAAGTTCAGAGGAATAAATAATTAAGAACTAACTTTATTAATTTTGTTACTCTAAATGTGTTTTAAGAAGCTTAATGAATCATCTAATTTCACAATCATACAACTATTTATTAAGAGAGGCTTCTTCAGATTCACTGTGATACAGACTGCTAGAGGAGATCTTTCCTGCCAACAGCCATCGTAATCTACAATAACTCTTTGAAGAATCTGAATGAATGAGTTACTTCATTTCATTTCCCTTTGGGATCATTAAAGTATTTTTAAATTTAAATTCACGCAAAAAGGAGTCAAATATCGAAAGCTTATATTGCACTGTACTACATCTTATTTTTCAGTTTCTGTTTTAAGCAAATATTTTACATACTACTTTTGTTGGCTTTATGCAATTATCATAGGCATAATCATCAAACTTATTAGAAATAAACACTAGAAAGATATCGCCTTTTGAATCAGTGTAATATTAGCTACAGTTACTTTTTTAACTACTGAAATAAATTCACCTTTCCATTATATGATCATTTATTTTTTTACAAGGTTGTTATATATTGGTGCAATACAATACAGCTTTATTTAGCACTTTGAAACATGTAGAAATCCTCCATATATTTGAAGACATGCGTTCCTATGTTTGTGAAGCGACAATTAGTGTTTCCGCTACTTCTGCTTTAAATATACTATCGATACCCTAATGGATAAAACGCCAACCTGTTCTTCCACATTACTCAAAAGTAAAAAAAAAAAAAAAAGAAAAAAAAGTCCAAGCTGAAAGTGTTAGTAAAACTGTGTCTTGGTGTCTGGGTTTCAGACCCTGCGTGACTTCCAGTACGTGGATCGTGACGGCAGAGACCAGGGGGCTAATGTTAGAGAAAAAGCGCGACAGCTGGTGTGTCTGCTGAAGGACGAGGACCGACTGCGCCAGGAAAGGAGTCAGGCGCTGAAGACCAAGGAGCGAATGGCTGGGGGAGGCACGGGAGGGGGCAATGGGGCTGGGGGTGGGGGTGGGGGTGGCGGCGGCAGCGGCGGCATGTACGGAGGTATTCCTCCATCATATCACCCCGGCAGACGTACAAGTCAGCCCAGCATGGCTGTGCTGTATGGGGAAGAATTCAACCGCTCCAGAGGCTCGCCGTGCTCCTTTAACTGTGAGTTTGACTTTAAACTCATCTGGACCACTGAACCTTTTTTTGTTTTCTGCTTTAGTCATTTGTAAAACGTATTATTTAGACTTCTACCATCTCTAATTAAG
Organism: Xiphophorus hellerii; assembly: GCF_003331165.1. Lineage (NCBI taxonomy): Eukaryota > Metazoa > Chordata > Actinopteri > Cyprinodontiformes > Poeciliidae > Xiphophorus > Xiphophorus hellerii. The sequence goes on along the minus strand of NC_045676.1, from coordinate 23,090,439 downwards.
CGTTTTTCCAACCATGGCCCGGGGCTCTTCAGTCAGACTTCATTTCTTTACATTTTGTTTCTAAGTATCAGTAGTTCCACGTTTTGTGAAGGAATTTTTAAACGTTTCATAATTAGTTGCTTCTTAACAACATATTTGCAGCCTTTCCTTCAAAACCCTTCCTCCTTTTATTGTCACGATCACAAAATATTCAAAGGATCTACTTACCCCCTCTGCCCCGTGCCATTGTGCATCTGTTCCTCACCCTGCCTGAACATGTCTGTTCCCTCTGCAGCCTCGGCCTCGTCTCCCCGCGCCGCTTCAGACCTGGAGCAGGCCCGGCCTCAGACCAGCGGGGAGGAGGAGCTGCAGCTCCAGCTGGCATTAGCTATGAGCAGAGAGGAGAGTCAGAAGGTAAGACGACAGAGAGGCTAAGAGAAATGGACCTCACTGTCTCACGCTGTATACATCACCTTGGCTCCTGGCAGACCCCCGTGTTGGAGAAAAGAGTCTCTGTGTCACACCATCAGCATAGTCTAAATGAGTACAACCCAGTTTCCTGAGAAGTTTGTAGCTGAACCGTGAACTTGAAGATGGTGGAGCTCACCCTGGCGTCATTCAGCAGCGCTCAACGAACCGTAGGTCTGAGTGATGGAATCAGTTTAGCTGCAGCAGTTTTAATGGGGGCTCAAGTTTGATAATGTAGGACTCTCCCATATTTAAGTTTGACAATTTTGCCTGTGGCTTTGCGTCATACATTAAATAATTGATATTAGTAAGAGGCTTTTGCTCCTATGTTTTATTGCTTAGGGGAAGGAAACATATATATATGCATATACTATATACAGTATATATATATATATATATATGCTCACATTTAAGGTTAGTTTTGTACCTTTTTTCAGGAGGAGGTGTTGCTGACATTAAAGATGAAGTTATTTTCAGGCTTTTTACTCATCTTTCAACAGTTTTTGGCACAACTAACTTTGAGTGATCAATATGACTAGAAAAGCTTTACATGGTATTTGTGCGTCCTTAAAAAGTATTAAATTCACTTTAAAAAATATAAGTTGGCCTTAAATGTGTCAATCACAGGACTTCCTGAAACCTGCAGATGCCCTGATTTAGCATTTAGCTACCCCTCCTTATCCAGAGAGGAATAAAGGTTTTGTTGTTCATCTTTACCAGCAGTACCTTGTAATGTGTAGGGCTCTTTAGAGGACCCCTCCGGCCCCCCCCCCCAGTACTAGAGCCACATGAGTTTTTGATGTCTTAATGGTCTTCATTAATGGAAATGTTACAAATGGTTTTAATACTCGTCCACAACATAAGCCCTTCCTTCCCCTGTTGCCATAGTGATGGATGAAGACACACAACTGCAGATTGCTTCAAGCTTTTGTCAAAAGGAGCAAGACAAGGTACAAACACAGATAGAAATCTGTCTCCTAACTGCCTGAAAAAAACCTTTATTAACCTTTCAGTGTCGTTTCATATATTCCTCATATGACACTTTCCTGCAGCTCACTGATGAACTTTATTCTACTGTTTACTTCTTTTTTTTCTTCCTTTACCATCTTTGTATTTTAGGACTTTCTGCCATGTAGAATCATGCTTCCTTTAATGGAATATGAAATCAGTGTTTTTTATATATGTACTGTATATACACCCAATGTAACTTCTAGGATGATTTTCCCACTGCTTTGCTCTAAATCACTTCTTTGTAAACCAGCACAAAAGTCTCTGGTTTGCATTCATTCTGCCAGGCGAATGAATGTGGTGTTTTGCTAACGGCGGTGTGCATTCGTGGGTTTGTTGCATTCATGATGTCACGATGCCGCCCCTGCAGGAGCAGCGCTGTCGCCAAGGAGACGACTCCCTGTTACAGAAGGCCCTGGACGAGAGCAGGAGAGAGAGCCAGTCAGGGACGCACGAGGTTAGTTTGAAAATGCGTGCATATGAGCCGGACGGCTCGTGTGTGTGTGTGTGTGTGGTAAATGCAAATTTCTATAGAAAGGTGGGTGAGAGCGTTTGTAGGTGGCAGCTGGCAGGCATTTTGAGAATGAAGCAGAGTTTTTCAGCTTGTATTTTGGAGATATGGAGGAGAAGCGAAACCGGAAAATGGACAAACGTTGACAGTGAGCTTTGAGAGGAGAACGGAGGGCTTGCTTCAGGATGAGTCCCGTTTCTTCTCGCTGTTAAATGTCACATTACCCTAAGAGTCCTAATCTGGTTGTACATCTCTCTCTCATATCTCTGTCAAAAAGCCAATCAGACTCACTGACTGTGTTATGTAAATGTCCTCGGGGCGTGTAATTGGCTACACCATGTACGCATTACTCTTATCATAGAGAGACAGGTGCTTTCAGCTGCGTCAGTGAGGCACCATGGGAAGTGGATGTAATGGGTCTCCAGCTGAAAAACTCTACAGCATGCTCGCATTATTAGGCACACACACACACACAAAAACAAAGGCCGTCATATCAGGAATAACAAAACCACAATCTGTTCATTCTGTTAATTATGACCTTATTTCATTCCCTCACTATTCCATGAAGGTCATTTTCAGCTTGTCATGGTGCGTTTTGCCTTATTTTGTCGTGTGCCGATGATACAACATGGTGTTTTTAAGGCTTGCCGAAAGCGAAAAATGGTGGCACGGGCTTGAATTTGCTGTGAATTTTTGTCAGTACGCACAATCAAAATTACACACATGCTCAAACACACATAAGCTATGAAACTGATTGATGAACGACCAACAATATCATCTGGCGTGGACACAAGCCGTTTCCTTATGCAATCTGAAATAAGCTGAAAGACTGGGAGGATTATTTTTTTGTCAGTGTTCAAAAACTTGCACCAATCATGCATAACATTAGAACCAGTAACAGGTGAATTAACACATGTTGGTGGGTGTAATATATTAGGTGGTAAGTGAACAGTTTTTTGTAATAGTTGATGTGTTAGAAGTAAAAGAAACTAGTCCAGTTTGAGGATCCATGTATCTGCATTCCACCTTCATTATTTGGGTTAATATCTCTTAGTAAGTTGTAGAAACCATTGGCTTTTTGGAGCCAACCAACAAGACACTGGTATGATTCTGGCTTGATATTTGAGAACTCATTTTAGAAGTGGTGGACATAATTAAATCAAATAAAGTTCACATTCCTTTAGGTTTGGGAAAACTATCCCAGCAGTTTGTTGGCAGTCTGCCATTCGATTCCAAACCTAGTATAGATGTGTTTGAGACTTTTGACCTGTTGAAACACCCAATCATTTTAAGGTTTCCATTGTCCAGCAGTTATGAGGTGAAGTTGATCAATTTAGTGGTATTTGATTTGTTAGTATTTGCTGTACAATGAGCCAGTACCTCAGCTTGGAGATGCAGTAAATTGTTATTTGGTTTGAAAGCTTCACCTTTGTGGCCTAATGGCCTCATCTTTGTCTTGTGTGACAAACATCTTGTTTCATCTGCAACCACCTGACTTTTTCATGTTGGCAGCTGTGGGACTCAGATGAGCCTGAAGGTGTTGGGATCAGGAGCTACTGTATTTTCTTGCTCAAATGAAACTGTATTTGGATTATTTGTAGGATTTTTGTTTTAACTAGAGCACAATTCTCTACCGGCCTTTCTCACGAGTGTGAAAAATCTTTGAAGTTCGTCTTTCAGTGTTCATTGACTTCGTTGAGCTGTGTGGCCATTCATTTACTTTTTTAGCCTGTTAAGTTTAACTTGCAGTAACTATTAATGCTTGACTTGTGATTTCGGACTCTGTGCTTAAACACAAATGTGTGAGTAACTGATAAATGATTAATTGGTGCATCTGGTGTGGCACTTTGAATGTGAAACGAGTAGTACTGTGACAGATATTTCATGATGAGTTCATGAGGTGAAAAACAATATTTGTTGAGCGTTTTTGTTGTTTTTTTCTTCTGAATATCAGTTTTTTGTACTTCTGTTATGTTTAGTGAATTGCATGAGAAAGTCGTCTGTCATAAATCTTTCGGTTTTCCCTGTAGTCTGCCATGTTGGAACTGGTGGACATATTTGGATCCTCGTCTGAGCCGCAGCCTCCCTCCAGCGACCCTTGGACATCAGCTCAGCCTTCCTGTACCATCTCCTCCAACCCCTGGGACTCTGTAGGTGGGGGCCTCATGACAGGAACAGCCACATGTAAGCCAGCATGAAACTCAAGTACTTAGCAGTCCTTATATATAGACTGCTAAGTCAAATAGATAGACAGACAGACAGACAGACAGACAGATAGATAGATTTCTGTTTTTTTGCCACACTCAGAGAAGATCATGTCTGTCTTCACAGCAGTTCAGTCCAGCACTCCTGTGATTAATAGCTCCTGGGTGGCTCCGTCCTCCTCCTCTAACACGGCCAATCCTTGGGCTCCATGTACCAACTCGCACCCGGACCCTTGGGAAGCGGCACCTGACCTCTCCAGTCCTCTTAATAATGCGTGGGACAGCCCAACAGATGGTGGTACTTTACACTTTGTCCTTTATCAGACATTTCAAAGACACGGGAGAATGCACATACAGTTTCACAAGTATCCTTATCCGTTGAACTGTTTCACATTTCGGCCCTTAATAACCACAAACCTATGTGTTTTAGTCGGGGTTTTATGTTATAAAACCCACAGAAAGTATATCATAACTAGAAAGCGAAAGAAAAACGGTACATATGTTTTTGTTTTATCTTTGAGAACAATTTCAAATTGTGGCATCCATTTGTATTTTGCTGATTGGACCATGCTAACAAGTAAATGTGCTGTAATCTCAATATTCTTTAGTAGCTGTGGCTGTATGTTTAGGGTTGATGATGAACTGTGCCCTTGTCTCAAGTTTTGTTGGCCTAAAAAGGTTATCTTTCAAGATTTATAAAAATAGGTTTTTTACATATTTGGTAAACTGTCACTATGCACCGGACAGTATAATATAAGACACTATATGTGAAAAAAATGTAGCTCCTCTTCCTCCTCCCTATTGTCCTGAAGTCAACTGCAGAAATGCACCGTTGTCGGTCAGAAACAACCAATCAGAGCCAGGAGGAGGGTGTTAGTACTGTCAATCAGGCTCGTGAACACGCTGCTCTCCTGCAAGAAACAACCTAACATTATAGGAAAACTGTTTATCCGCCATGATTGATGGCTATGCTTACTAGCCTGATCATTCACTGCAGGCTGTGCTACAAAGAACTGCCAAGGAGGGAGGGAGTGAGCAGTGCGTAAAATCCCAAAAAGCACAAAATCCCCTCCAACATCAATGAACTCTTTGGTTGTAACTGTAAATGCGCTTTAAGGTTACTTTAAATTTGTAAACTCATAAGTATTATATTCTATCTATGCTGATTCAATCACTTTTCATTTTCCCCACACAGAACACGAAGGGACTGATCCGTTCACTGCACAGGAAGAAGAAAAGCCTCAGCAGGAAGTTCCCAAAGCGTCCTCCCCAGAGCCCGCCAGCCCAACAGGTGGGGAGACAAATAAACACATTTGGCTAATTTAGCTGTAACATTTTTAAAGTCAGCAGAACTCGGTTTTTCTGCAGCTATTCTTCACACTTCACAGAGGGAGATGCTCTTCTTGGAATGTTTTAACGCAGCTACAAATATGAGGGACAAAAGGAGAGTGTTGTTTTAGCTTGAGCGAGAGGTGAGAAATACAGCAATGTGAACAAGTGTGTAACCCTCACAGATTTCTAAGGTTTTTGCATAGAATAAATCCTGCATTTAATTTCCACAACAGAATAACACAAGTATCAGTGATAATTTTTTTTCCCCTTCTCATTCTTACATTGGAAACTAAGTGCTTTTTTTATTTACATAATTTTACACAAACATCAAGATGAAAATGTGTCGGTCCTCTTTCTGTAAATGTTTTTCTTTGTCTTTTTTTAAGAAGCAGAAATAAAATAACTGTTCTTTAAAAATTACGACAACTTTACTGTGGTAGAGAGTTATTGAAAATTGTGTTGGCTTTTCACAAAAGGTTATGTAATATTTGCGGCTCTATAGTAGTTTTATGTAACCAGACTGAGGGCAAAATGACTCTTTGGTTTGTAACGATTGCAGACCTAGAGTGTTTGTTTACTCGGTAATTTATTTTTTCAAAATAACTTTAACATGTGAGCAGTCATGTTCACATAAAATCCCAATAAAATACTTAAAATTTTATGACTACAGCATGCAAAAGTGCAAAAAAAATAAGTCAAAAGACTATGAATACCCATTCACCATTTACCTGTAGGAACTCAAAACATTTACGAAAAATACATTAAGGATTTTTCTGTGTTAAAGTTTTCTTTCTTCAGTTTTTGATTGTTTTGTTGATCAACTTTGTGCTCCTTTTCCAGATGCAGAGATGTTTGCAGATAGAAATGAGTCCGAACTGTTTCCTGAACTAGACTCCAACTCAGATCCGTTTAAACCGGACCCACCAGCGAAACACCAGGTGAACGGTTGCAAGTCGGCCAGTCCGGAGATGTTTGACCTCTCCCATTTGGCGCCGCCTCTTAGCGCTCTGCCCGTTCGTGTGTGCCGGACTCCGGAGGCTTTCCTTGGACCCACTGGGGCCTCGCTGGTGAATTTGGAGACTCTGATTCCCCCGAAACTCCCTACGAAGACGCAGAATAACCCCTTCCTCTCAGGTATTACGCTGATTCTCTGTTGTTCACCCAGTTACTGCTCGCATGTAGAGAATTTTATGTTTACTTTTACCAAAATCTGTCCTCTCAGGTCTGAGTGCACCGTCTCCCAACAACCCCTTCCACTGCGACCAACCGCGGCTCACCCTCAACCAGATGCGACCCTCGTCCACGTCTCCGCTGCCCCCTCACATGCTGCCGTACAGCCCGTCACTGCCCCTCCCTCTGCTCCACCAGCCGCCCGTCCTCCCCTCCTCCCTCACACAGCCTCCCTCTGGGCTCCTGGACCTCCCCTCTAACCTCCCCCAGCCCCTGCTGCCCCTATCTCCTCGACCGGCACCTCGCGTTCAGACGCAAACGCACAACCACAACCCTTTCCTTTGAGGCTGCTGCGGCACACAACCCGTGGACTCTAAAGGGAATGATGTACGCCAGCTGCAGTAAACCTAGTGTAAAAGAGTGTGAACTGGTTTGTGGTCTGATGTCATTAACTTTCAGTGGATGTAACAGATCCATACGGTGAATCTGTGTCTGTCTAAAGACACGTCAGCTGCTATAAAACCTAAACTCACTCATTCATGCACTCAAGCGTGCCTCAGGATGCATAAACACGAACACAGCAACAAACTGACGGACTGTATCTGAAAAGTCTGGGGGTGTTTTTGTCCTCTCGTCAACTTTGACGCTCCAAGCCCCGCCCCCCTCTGGCCGCACCGACAGACCGCTCCGTTTCATGAAGCAACACTCTCTGATTGTCCCCCAAGCATCACTGGGATCTTTGCTGCTGCTTCACCGACAAAAGCATGAATGCGTTTTACTCACAAGACTGCAAGCGATGTTCTTCTGAGAACCGGAGATGACTTACTTTTTAATCTGATGATTTGATCAGTATGTTAAGCTTTCCGCTAGTGGAGGAGGCCCCAAACTGTGAGATATAAGAAAGCACAGAGCACAAATTGAACTCATGGACTCCTTCCTTTAGATTACGAAATGTTGTGAAAAAGTATTTGCCTTCATTATAGATTTCTTCATTTTTTGTCGTACTTAATATGTTTTGATCACTAAACCACTTTTAATAATGCCTCAAGATAAACTGTGCAAGTATAAAACACAATATTCAAATTTGAAAAAGGAATGGCTTTCTAAACTGATTCCCTGGCAGCAATCAGGAACCAATTAGAAACTTATTGATTGCTGGCTGTGAGCCTTTTTCATTACCTGGAGGAATTTTGCCCCCCTCTTATTTGCAGAATTGTTTAATTTAGTAACAACTGATGTCTGCTTAAAGTCGTCCTTCAGCATCTCAACACAGAGTCTCTGCACATCCTTAAAAAGTCTTAAGTTGATGTATCTATCTACAAGTAAGGCCTTAAAATGTCTTAAATTCATTTTTAAAAATTTGAGCTGGCCTTAAATATGTAAATTGCAGGCCTTAAATTATTTCATGTTTTCTATGTTTTTGTTTTTCTCTGGACTTTTTTTTTTATCAGGCATCATCCCGGTGTTCTGTGACTCGAGATGGTTGAGACTCGAGTCTATTAACCATTAACTAGCTGCTAATATACACTTGCTAGCTAGTTAGCTTTGCTGCTTCCATTTTGGGTAAGTGGAAATTTAGCGCCATTTAATTGTTGAGTTTGACTATAAATTTGAATTCATAGTTTCATTAGTCATGGACCATTGGACCACCCCAGACCATTGCACTACCACCATGTTTGACTAGCAACCCATCAAGGTGTGACGGGATGGCACTTAAGATCTTATCGCCTTTTTCATGTTGTTAGAGAGGTTCTGTTTAAGTGATTTCTTCAGTTTCTTGATAAATTCAACTCTTCAGTTCTGGCAGTAATCAGACTCGAGTGTTAAGCTAAAAATAAATGATTTATCCCATTGAGATTTAACATAGGTTGCAATTATATTTTTTGGCTTGGGTGGCTTTCTTCCTTAATAAATGAGGTCTGCTCTCTATGGTTTCTTTCCTCTGTGACTAAAAGTGATTTAATGTTCCTAAATCTTTAGGAGTGACAAAGATGCAGAAACAGATCAGTTTTGTGAGGGTGCAAATACTTTTTCACGGCTTTGTAAAATTGTCATTACCTTTAATATCCTGAACCTTCCTGAGCATCTTGTTCTAAGTTAACTGTCTTATGTCATTTAGAGCAAACAGCCCCTTCTGGACCTAGGCTAAGCCAGCCTACGATTGATTTTGCTACCTAAATGTGGACCTACTTAAATCTCTGATTGTATCCGTGCCTGTTTCCACTGATAGCCCAAACTTCACTCCCTTGAAACCGCTGTAGAGGACGTCTGGAAGAACATATCACTCCTGTAATGGGATTCAACCTAAACTGATGAAATTGATGGAACTTAACTACAGAAATCAAATTACAGACAGATCATATAGCTTACTTCAGATTAAATGCCTGATGAGAAAGTAGGTAAAAGCGTAAAAGAACTGAAACCAGATGTGAAGATCTTGGCACACTGGCAGTTTGACAATAAGAGAATCAGAGAAAAATCACACAATGAGACACTTTATCACTGCACTGAACCTGGACTTGAATGTGTAATGCCTACTTATAAACACAAACAGGCTTGGTACATATGTATCTACTGAAAAATATATTGCTGTATTATGAAATATTATACCAATAAACAGCTAGTGTTTGCATTTATAGTTTCAAATGTTTTCATTTATTCAGGAGTCATTCTTCCTCTTGTTACAATTGTGAAAGTGGAAAACCTTTCAAAATCCACAGCTGCAAAAATGATTTAAAGCACTGAAAGCTCCAACATGACAAAGACAATTCCCTACGACAAAAAATAAGAGTTTTAAAATGTCATAATTTAATCACTGAGAAACTTTTTTGAGCTGACTGGTACAGTGCCTTAGAGAAGAATCTATAGGCCACAATTTCTGTTTTGGATTTTATCACATGCACACAAACATCAAAGTATTTTGTTAGGCTTTTATGTGATTGAACAACAGAGTTGGTGAAGTGGAAGGGAGATTTTTGACTGTTTTCAACACTTTTCTCAACAGAAGTCTGATGCATCATGTGTAGTAGGCCCCGTTTACACCGATTCCCCTAACAAAGCCATTGTTTTCAATTTTCAAAAAACATAAAATATATATTTATGATGCTTAGCATTTGAGTGCTAAGCATCAACGATCTTGGCATAAACAATGAAAGGAACTTGAACTGTGACCCTGTAGGACATGCTTAGCTGCAGAAAGGGAATAGAAACTGAAAGTGTCTATGCACGGTTTTCTGTGACAAACATTATTCTAAAAGTTTCATAGACACAACCCTGTACAGTAATAGCTTTTTTAATGTAACCAATCAGTGAAATTTAACCCGATGACGAAGCTTTGAATGCTATTTGTCCTGCAAATTAATCAAAAATAGGGCTTACGTTGTATATTCTAAATAACCACTAGATGGCAGCATGTCTTTACTATGCAACTGTTTGAACACAGAGTCACTTTTTTTTTAAACCAGCCCCTTACTGACAAATGACCTTACTCTAAATACTCAATATGCACCTGACTGTTAGTCAAAGAGTGGGAACTTTTAATGTCTGAGGATGAGATTAACAGGGATCACATTCAATAAACACTCAAATATATGTTGCATAATACATTTCTAAGAAATAATGACGATCAATTGAGCTGTGGTTAACACTGCTGCCTTTGCAGCAAAAAATATCCCATGTGTGAATTCTGGCCTTGTTTTTTGTTTTTTTTCTTGCATTGAAGTTTGCATTTTTGTCACTTGCCATCTGATCACAGACCTAAGCAGCTGCAGCCTCCACCTCCAGATACAGTAAATCAACTGCTGCGAACATTTGATATGCAACTTTGCCATGTGGTCTTGATTTTGTGGAAGAGGGGGAGCATAAACAGGCAGTGGTGAGTTATTGTGGGAATTTTTTTTTTTTTGTAGGGGAGTAAAAACTCCCCTACAATAGAACTATTTTCTATTGCAAAAGTTTCCGTAGAAGGATAAGAGACAATGTGAACCTGCAGAACAAAAAGTTCCACATCAGCAGTAACCTCAGGCTGAACTTCTAAAATGGAAACATCTGAGTAATACAATCGTATGAAAGGTAATTATGTGTGACTGTCTGCAGCTATCCATCTCTATTTGTCAGAAATTAATAACCGGTTTGCTTCACAGCACCGGTGCAGTACGCACTGCAAGTCTTATGTTTCAGAAGTCAACAAGTCGGTGAGAGAAATTAGTTTGCAGCAAGGATGACAGAAGTAACGGTTTCACACTTTGGCACAAATGCAGAAAAGTAAACAACCTCTTGCCGCTCTGTTAGACTTGTCTTAATCTGCCAATGGATCTGCAGAAAAGTGCCAAATATCTTCTGGTTTTAATTAATCATCACCACCCCCTTGGAGCTGTTGTTTCTGGCCTGCGGTGGGGGTGGTCAGCCAATTCAAGAAGCTTTCAGCCTGATAAATTAAAGCTACTGTAGGCCCGAGGAAGGCGCTGCTGCTGCAATGTGGGAACGATTAATCTGCTGGGGAAATGAACCACAGCATTTACTCAATATCTGTCCAACGTTGGTTCTTAGCTGCAACCTGCAGTTCCACGTAAGAATGGGATTATGTGGTTATTGGTAACCACTGCTAGAAAGTGCAGCCCCTATGTAAACATTAAATATTCCTCTTCTGCTTTTCATTATTGTTTTTATCCTTATGAAGGAAAAACAAAAGTGTAATTAAAATCTGAAGACAAATACAACTAACTTCTATATATTTAAAGTGTGCTTTGATATATTTGATATTATACTGACGATATATTTTGTAGCTATATAACTTTGTATTTATATAAACAGATTAAAGGTTTTACACAACTCATCAAAAACACTCTTATTGATGTATCTGTTAGAAATAAAGCTGAATATAAAAATATATCTGTGTATAAAATACACAATTCCCAAAGTCTTGTAACTTCATCAATCCTCTTGATATTAAAACATAGTTTTAATTTAGTACATGGTTTAAAGCAGGGTTTAATAATAAAAACGGCTCTAATGCAGAAATCATTATTCAAAAGAAAAGTTAGAACGGTAACGTAAACGTCACTCTTTCAGAAAACTGGCAGCGAAAAGAACCAATCCAGTGTCTGTCCGTGTTTTGTAACAGCCAATCAGCGTCCTGAATTCACTGTATGCGGAACTTGCTACATTTCACACTGCTCAGTTCAATTTGAAGCTTTCCGCGTTGAAAAATGCCCTAATAACTATCGCTAAAACCTCTAGAGCAGGTTTTATTAATGCAGTTTTCTGGTATAAATACATGTAACATTGCTAGCTGTTACAAAGTTACGGCTTAATGACAGTATTATTCACGTGTTAGCCTCATGGCTGACTCCTTGACCGTAAGTAGCCTGTACTTCATACCAGATTCAAGCAGCTAAGGTGAAGCTAGGCGACCACTGAAAGGGGCGCTGGTAGTGGGGACTTGCGGCAGCGGGGTTGGGGATGGACCCGAATCCAGCAAAGCGGCTCCGGACGGCGGAGGAAGAGGAAGCAGAAGTGAGAGAAAACGGAGGAGGAGAGCAGCCAGAGGCGGAGAGGAGGAAGACGGCGGATGTGGTGGGTGATGGACAGCATTAAAATAAATTAAAAAGCATACGTTTTTGAGCCCGCTTTGTGATGTTTAAAACAGACAACATTTACAAACACTCTGACTTAACACCCTCTCATTTCATTCATACTCATGCCCCTTGTTGCTGTTTTTCTCTGGTTGCCACAGCATCAAGCATTTGCAGTAAGTCAGAACTTTCTCCATTTCCTCTCTCCTGCAGAGTATCATCATGCCGGTGCACAACGCATCATCTTGGCTGGAGGAGTGTCTGCAGGCCATAATGCACCAAGACTTCACCGGCTCCATGGAGCTCTCCGTGTTTGATGATGCAAGCACAGTATGGTGGTTTGTTCTTTTTCTTGTTCGTGCATCTGAAGTTGTAATGTGAAGCCGGTGACATATTATTTATCCCTGTGCATGTTGCTCAGGATGACTCCAGGAAAGTGCTGGAGGCCTGGAGGGAGAGGATGGAGGATCGGGGAATCTCAGTGGTGATCTCTGGTCACGGTTCTTCCCAACCCGGAGGAGGTCAGCTTAACTGCCCGTCGATTGTGTGTTTGAGCTGATAGACTCACAGTTTTACAGGATAAAAGGCTTAGAGCTTCCTTCAGGTTCAGTTTTGGATTTTCACTATCATACCCGATGGTTTGCATCTCATCTAGGTCTGTTACCATAGTAACTGATGCTGGAAACCTAATCTGTTCTGTTCTGAAGTGGGCTAGGGTTTCTGGCGTTTAGAGATATCTTGGTGCACTTTAAATTAGACAAAATTGACTAAAAATGACTTTTCAGCAAGATATAGGAGCTTGTTTTAAGTCAATAACTCCTTAATCTTGATTAAAAAGTTCTAGTTCCATTGGCAGATTATTTATGACAAGACATTTTCCCTTGTTATAAGTGAAATAATCTGTGACTGGAATGGGTATTTTTTCATCAATACTAAGGAATTATTGGCTCCTGAAATGTTACTTGTAAGTCATGTTTGTTTTATTTCAAGAGTACTAAGATATTTTCACTAGAAACTAGAAAAAAAATACTTGGTAAGATTTAGTGTTTTTGCAGTGAAGCACTTTGTCAACCAATCAGTGCTCTGAGAGAGTATATCTGGATCACTCCAGAACTGTTCACATTATTTTCAGTAAGGTTGATAAAATGAGCAGATCACTCTGAATCTAAATTTGCCTGGTGAATAAATAATTTTGTGATTAACTACATGTCTTTGTATTCTATTGGCGTTTTTCTTTCTTTTTTTTTGCAATTTAAGTTTCTTTTTTTTAAAAAGTTATAATTGTAGTTTTGTTTTATGCTTGTTTTATGGTGGATCCATACACAGAAACATGCTGTGTTATTTTGTCTTCCAGTGGGATTTGCAAAGAATAAGGCAGTGACTCAGAGTAGTGGACGGTACTTGTGCTTTCAGGATGCGGTAGGTGTGCTTCAGATGTTCTTTTAATGAAACGCCAAAATAATAAGGACTGATTATTTTATTTAAATATACATAAAGCACAACTTTCAGCTGTCCTCTTCAGGTTTAGCAGACCTGTCATAACACAAACTTTATAAAATTGAAAGTATTGGCATCCCACGATAGGTTCATGTGTGAAATACTCTGTTTCTTGGTACATTTTTCTATGGTTACATATCTAAAAGCTTATCTGACTAAAGTACGTATTGATAGAAGAGTATGATACTGTGAAGGCCATTATAACTGCAGTCACTTAAACCACAACACGGTTTTTGGTTTTAGTACTTCTTTACTTTTGAGACAGATTGTTACTCTGTCTTTTTTTTGTTACATGTGTTTTGAAAGGAAAGGTCATTTTCACAGACACTGACTTGTCTTCTGTGCAAAACACAAAGGCCTGTGTGTAATAATGCAACACAAGGCAAATGTGACAAAGTTTTGAAGGCTTATCAGATTGCATTCACATGAACTGCAGTGGGAGGTTTGAGATTGCAGTTGTTTTAACGTGGCAGACTTTTTGTCTTGGCCCCGCTCTGACTAGTCAGCAGCTGTGAAAGGAATCTTTGTTTCAACAACATAAAGATGTTTGCTATCTCCTGGTGATAACTTCCAATCGGAACCTCACTTTAAAATACAAAAAAGAAAGACTTGAAGGTCCAAGCAGCAAGTAAAAAGTCTTAGTTTACGTTTTAATCCTCTACCTATCTGGCATGATTTATTTGTAGCAGTTATACTATTTATGTCTTTACTTCCTGTCCTTTTAAACCTTTACTTTAGTTTTAATCTTTTAACTCATCCTTTGCTTTCATTTTTCCTCCCTCATTTTTACAATATGATAATTATTTAGTCAGTTTGATTGACCAAGCGTCTGTATTAAGCTAAGTCTATCCCAACAAGCTGCCCTGTGAGTTTTGTTAAAGTTTTTTTTACTTTAGACTGTTTAGATAGACTGTGAACACATGTTCTCTGTTCAGAAAAGATTTTAACAGTAAAAAAAACAAACAGATGTCAGGTTTCATGTGCCAAACATGACAGAGATCATCCTGGCTTGTTCTTAGGAAAAAATTTAAAAGACAATCTTTGTGATAATCTCGGTAACGGTCATGGGAAAACCTAAGTGCAACCCGAGATTCAATCTGTTATTGAACCACATTTAGCAGCAATAACTTTTGTGTGACCTTATCAGCCTCGCATCGTTTGGGAGGAATTTTTGTCTCATCCTTATTTGCAACATTTCTTCAGTACGTTGAGGTATGCAGACACAGATCTCCTAAGGTCCCGCCACAGGTTAAAGTCTGGACTGTGACTGGACTGATGCAACACCTCGATTCTTACATTTTTCAGACATTCTGTCGTAGATTTGCTTGTGTGTTTGAGATGGTTGTCATGTTGACACCCCAAATTTCTCAAATGTTTTTGTATGACATAGAGTTTGTGATCGAATGGCTACGAGTTGCCTGGGTTTTTTTTGCTGGAAAACAAACTCAAATTATTACATCTTTGACATCATGCCTGTTAGTAGTAGTTTTACAAACTAACAGGCATGTTAGTTTATCCTGAAATACTTGGTTTGGTTTTCACCCAACATGGTAATCACATATCCACTTTGGACCTTGTGATGTTTATTATTAGCATGTAGCATGCTAACTGAGGTGGAGTTCTTGAGGTTTTGTCAGTCTTTCTTATCATTGAACATTCTGACCTTTTTTTTATCTTTTTATTTTCTGGGATTTCGTTGCTTAGAAAAATTGGCTACTTTTAAAAAGATTTTTTTACTTGTGAATAGTCGTTCACACTGTTGAATAGTGAACTTTGGATTACTTGGAAAGTATTTTATAACCTTCCCAAGATTAATGGGCAGTAACAAATGTTTCTCTTTGGACATGTCTTTATATTTTGTCTTCTTCCAGTTCTCATACTCTGAATCCACCAGGCTTGCAAATTTTCAAAATTCCTGTTTTACAGCAGTGGTCACATTCACTGATGATCTGTTATTTTAATTATCGTATTTTCCGCACTATAAGGCACACCTAAAAACCTTCAATTTTCTCAAAAGCCGAGAGTGCGCCTTATAATCCGGTGCGCCTTATATATGGACCAATATTGAGCCACAACAGGTCTCGCAACTACGGTAAAGCAGCCGCCGACTTCATTTTCCCCATAGAAGAAGAAGCGCGCGGTGCACGCTGGGTTTTGTGTAAAGACCCCCAAATGGCTCCTATTAAGAGACGCTTACGACGCAGAGTTTAAGCTCAAGGCGATCAGTCAGTAGAACACGGGAATAGAGCAGCAGCGAGAGAATTTAACATGAACGAATCAATGGTGCAGAAGTGGATATATATTGTGATTGCACTAACGTTTGATTTACCGTAACAGTATCAGACTGTTTTTTTATGTGTTTATTGAATCGAGGAAAAGTTCCCCTCCACTATATGTTATACCTTGCTGTTGTTAAAAGATAAACTGTGTCACGAAAATACCACGTCACTTACTTTACCTTGGGGAAAATAATAAAACAGCTGTTTATTCATTTTGGGAATGAACGGAGTTTTCAGAATGCTGGTTTGTAATCTATTAATAAAGTTTGACTGACCTATCTGACTATTTTGTTGACATTCCCTTTAGCGCAGTTCCATCTAATGGATGCATAACGTAACCCCAGCCTCTACTGTAGCGTCTATTCTATGCGCCATAAAATGCGGTGCGCCTTATATATGAAAAAAGTTTTAAAATAGGCCATTCATTGAAGGTGCGCCTTATAATGTGGTGCGCCTTATAGTGCGGAAAATACGGTACATCTAAGTACCAGCCCATGCTTACTATCTTTTTCATTTACATCCTGTGAAAGCAGCAACGTTGCACTATTTTCCCCCCGGGACAGAATCCATCAGTGCCATTTTGTATGTGTGCAACATCGATGGATACCACAATAATATCTGTGCCAATGCAGATGGCGGGTGTTCTTGAATGGCCTGTCAACAGCCTGAGTTTGAAAATTGTTTGCATTTCATGATGATGAGAATCAGAGAATGACTGATCATAACAGACTGTTTCACAGTGTTTACAGAGTGGAAAAGCTTGCAACAGCAGAGCAATTTATATTTGAGAAAGTGTGACTTCTCACATTGTCTCTTGCTCTCAATGCCTTTCTCTGTGTTTCTGTTTTGAAGTGTTAGATTCACTTTACACACAATACATGTTCAGCTTATACTTTCAATTTTGGTAACCTGTTTCCATGTAGAAAGTCTTTGAAACATGGTTTGAATATATATTTTTTATCCAATGAAGTGATACTGAGCGTTGATGAATGTTTACTTTGGTTATGTGTTTTCATTTTATTTTACAGTTATTTTCTTCTGCCCTAGGATGACATTATGTTGCCCCAGAGAGTCCGTTTGCAGTATGAAACATCTATCCTCCATCCAAACTCTGTAAGTTTTTTTTTTACTGTCATTGCTTAGTCACTTCCTTCTCTTTTTTCAACTTTGCTCAGCCGTGCTTCCCTTCTTTCTTTTCACTTCTCCTCGGCTCTTTCCTTTTCTCTCAATTTGTTGAAATAAAAGAAGAAATCTTCATTGGGCCGCATGTTTCCGTGGGTGCGCGTATGGGCAGCTGGCACGTGGAACAGTGAGAGTATCTGGTGTTGACGCTTTCTTTGACATGCCAGGTCAGAGGTCAAAGGTTGTGTGTGTGAGGGAAATGACTGAGACGGCATGGAGACAGCAGGCCCGCTCCCCTGTACAAACACCCTGACCTTTGTGGCTCACTGTAATTTTTAAGCTCTGTCAAAAACATACAGTTGAGAACAGATTCGCTTGTGGTTGGAGAAGACAAATTATCTTTTATTTTTCAATCTGACATCAGATAAAATGTTTTTGTACCAGAATTATTTGCATCAAAAGAAAAAATGTAAAGAGTTTTTTTTATTTTATTGTACTTAATTTAAAGACAGTGTTATTTAGTGTAGTTGTCTTGCAATCCGAACGTTGTGAGTTCAATTCCAGCTTCCTCCTGCCACATATTGATGTGCTTTTGGTGTGCAGTATATGGAGGTCTGTGCATCTGTGATCTATTGTCAAACAATAAAACAAACGGTGTATAAAAATAGCTTCTTTTAATTAATACTATATATTTATCCGTCAATTTAATTTATCTTGACTCACTCTTGTTCAAATGTCTTCTTTACTGCTTTTTTATCCTTGGTTTCCATCAAAACGGAAACTAACAACAATGGTTTTTATTCTGGCCACTGTTTTAGCATCAATTTCTTATGTGAAAAAAAACTGTATGGAAAAAAAGAAGTTTCTCACAATTTCAAGTCCAGCACACCATGTTTTGCTTTCCTGTGCAATTAAACATACGCCAGACACGCTGTCAAAGCAAACATATTCATTGCTCGTATGATGGTGTGCATGTGTGTTTTCATAATAGCTGATTGGCTGTAGAGTCCAGCGGCTGCCGGAGGGATCTACGGAGCGATACGCTCGCTGGATCAACTCACTGGCTCAGGATCAGCTCCTCACTCAGGTAAACAAACGCAGCTCGTCTGTTTCAGTGCTTGTGTTTCATGCGCGGGTGAGAGGTCGCATGTCAGGCAGCTACTAGGTCGGATAGAAACAGGATACATACGTGTTGCTCACAGTTTGTACGGAAACGGAGCGGAGGGCGGAGGCAGTGTCACTGCTGCCCTCAGAGCCCATCAAAGCTTCAGCAGGGGAAACGGGTCACACTGCCAACTGAGAGGGGGGGATGTTGACGGAAGCTGTTGGCAGTGGAAAAAATGATTTTACTGGCAAAGAAATTGTGTTTCTTTCTGTGGAGACTTTCTGCTCCAACTGATCCTGCAGCAGACATTCAACACTTTTTGGACTGTACAGCTAGCTTTAGACTAACACTACAACATACCTTGAAGATCTACTGTAAATAGATTAATATAATTAAAAATAAGAAATTTTAACAAATTTATCTGTTGTTGTTTTGGGTTTTGCAGGGCCTGGAAATTAACCTTATTTCAATTAATTTGCACAATTATGTATGTTCCCATTTTTAAGGCCTGAAGTAGATTGTTTCAGTTTTTTTTTATTCAAAATATACTTTATAAATAAAAAAAACCATGCACATAAGGTTTACTATTACCTTCGCTAATGATATAATGTAGTACATTACATTACTCTTTTGCGTATTGATTACCATTTTGTTTATGTATTTCAGACTTTTATCGCATTTATCAATACGTTTATTTATGATATCTAAATGCAATGTTGCTTGGTCAGTGGCTACTGGCACTTCACTTGTGGTAAGAAAATACAATTGTAGCTGGTCTACAAAAATACGTCGCAGTCATATTTTCAAAACCTAAATAATTAGGTGTTACGGTTCCCCCTTTTGAGGACGGGGGAAAAACACGACAACCACAATGAATTGACAGAGTCCCTGTAAATGTATAAAAGCAGGACGTATTTTCATAAAAATCCTAAAAGGTTTGCACAAACGGTGGGGGAGAAAAACAAACAGTCTGGCAGACATTTAACATTAGGTTTTTAAGGATTTTATGTTCCTATATTTTAAAGGAAAACTGTAATGTTCTTGATTTGTAGTCAGATGTTTGAAAAGGGAACAATTCCTGTGCTTATGTGAATAAGCTGTTTGACAGAACCATGTAAAATTAAGTAAGCTATCAGAAGTGTCAGTGGGCCCAATGGACTGGAGCACTTAAAAAAACCTTGTCGAAACGTGGCATCGTTATCAATTTTAAGGTCAGCATCAGTGCTACCATTATTAATGATCATAATAGTTGTGATATTTTCCATCATTTCATCATATTCAGAATGTGTCTGTATTAAATTAGATCTGTCAGGGATAAATTACAGCCTGCAGCTTGAGCACACAATGTACCCAGTATTCAAAGGTTGTGTTTTTTGTGAGCAGATTGGATACTTTCATTTGTCTAATTAAGTCTATAGACAGAAAGCTTGGTGTAATTGTTTTGACTGTGTGTAATCAGACTCTACATTACAATGTTGATATTTCCGTTTATCTGAAGTGGAACAGACAAACCAGAGCATTCTGAAGAGCACAAGCATCTAGCAAAATGTTAGCATTAGCCGCTAGGCTAGGCAGCTAGCTGGAAGAGAGGGCTGCTCAAGTATCTTCCATTTTCACGCTGTGAGCACAAAATATCTTCAAAGGAAACTTTCTTCTGCAGTTGAAACATTTGAAGTTTAGCTACATGATGCTGTTTGGTAGTTCAGTAATTACTGCCTTTCATTCACTGCCGATGGATTTCTGACAATGTGTTAGAAAGACGGTTTGAGAAACTGTTTTTGTTTTTTATTTTTTTCAAAGTGTGGACACTAAACACATTTTAAACATTTCATGTTTCTTATTTTAGGTTAACAATACTAATACTGGATTACTAATATTAAAACAAGTTACTATTTTATCCCGGAAATGGAGGAAACTGAAATGCATGAAATCAACAGCATAGAGCCAGACTGCATAGCATGTGCCTAATAGATTATCTTACAATCTTTATTTTTTTCAGCATTTTTTTTTTATCTTTCACAATCTAGGCTCGTCCAATATCTGAAAAGAGTGAACATCTTTTTAAATCAGGTTTTTAGTAAATACTTTTGGTTTGCTCGAGTCTTTCACACATTTTCTGGGAACTGGTGATATGGTGGGGAAGTATTTCTATTTATATTGAAAGGAGAGCTTGCCAGTTCTGATTTAGCAAAACACACCATTGCCAAGGATACAGAACAACCTGGACTCACTTTCTGTAACATGCATGCACATTGTTACCGTCTGCATAAGCACTCAGCAGACATTCCAGGATATTTGTATGATATTAGGTTTCATGGAGCATGAGAGTGAGATCATGCACTGGTTCTGAAGGTGGTGAGCCACTCCTTTTCTTTCCCCTGCCTTCGACTACCCGATTTTACTTTTACTTTGGGTATAATTTGTGTATAAACAGAAAGAGCTTAGTAAATTAAACCACATAATGTAGTGCTGCTCCCCATATTTAACTTCATATACAGTACAGACCAAAGGTTTGGACACACCTTTTAATTCAATGAGTTTCCTTTATTTTCATGACTATTGACATTGTAGATTCACACTGAAGGCATCAAAACTATGAATAACACATGTGGAAACATGCACTAAACAAAAAAGTGTAAAACAACTGAAAATACCCCTTATATTCTAGTTTCTTCAAAGTAGCAACCTTTTGCTGTGATTACTGCTTTGCACACACTCTGCATTTTCTTGATGAGCTTCAAGAGGTAGTCACCTGAAATGGTTTTCACTTCATAGGTGTGTCCTGTCAGGTTAATATGTATGATTTCTTGCCTTATAAATAGTCATGAAAATAAAGAAAACCCATTGAATTAGAAGGTGTGTCCAAACTTTTGGTCTGTACTGTATGATGATTCAAAAGCGCCCCTACCCTCTGATTAGTCACAGTCAGCCTCCTACTGCGCCTGCTGTTTTCCCAGAACTCATTCTTATTCCTCTTATTCATTATTTGGCCACAGCTTACATGTTCAAAATGTTGCAATATTACAACAGGCAGGCAAAAAGGCGCACGGAGATGGACACATACACACACTTCCCAGATAAGATTCAGTCCAGCTGTTGTAGCTGGCTGAAACCAGATGTTTGGCACAATTTTCTACATCTGTGAAACATTACTGGCAGGGCGTAGTAGTTCATTCTATTGTGAAAATGTCACATGTGTGCATACGCACGTGCATTTACAGGCACGCTGTGTGAAATGTAGTGATGCGGTCAGAGGCAGAGGTGGATCGGATGACCTTCAGGTTCATAAGGTAGAAACTGTTACCCAACAAAGAGGAAAGGGTAAACAAGACGAGGCGAGTGGAGGGAAGGTGGACTGTCAGGGGGGCTTCATCTTTTAAAGCAGAAAAAGTACTGAGGTTGTGTTGCATTAAGGAGTTTGAGAGAAAAGAGGAGAAGCAAAAACACAAATGAGTCAGAGATCATCTGTGAGGAGGGGATTCTGAATGTTTTTCCTTCTGTGCTGGAAGAGAACATGTATGCATATGTAGGCCTGCCATGATAAAAAACTTTTACTGGACAATATATTGTTACAAAAAGTAATACGATAAACAATAATGTTTTTATTTTGAGACCACTTTCAAATAATAATAATAATAATAATAATAATAATAATAATAATAATGAAAGCTTTTTAATGCAAGTATATACCAACTCAAAGATGGGGGAAAAAAACACTGGAACTGAAAAGCATTTTAAATAGTAAATACAACAACCAAAACAATAAGAGTTAAAATGGACTGGGTGTCAAATGTTTCTCAAAGTGCCGGCTTTTCAACGACGCTGAAGGGGAACATCTATTTAAAAGATGTCGTCTGAATTAAAATTATTGCACTCGTTTTAAGTTATTAGGCAATTAGTTAATTTGTTGCTCATTTTAACAGGCTTATGCATTTTATTTGCTTTCATGATTAGAGTAGAAGTGTTTTTCTTCCCCTCTGTGAAGCTTTTGGTTAGTGTCTCCTAATAACTCCATTGGACTTTATGTTGACTCTGAAACACTCCTGGACCATGAAAATCAGTCTGGTTTCAACATATAAACCAGCAGTGTAATGTGAGTTTCACTACTTTGAGTAAGCTACTTCTGTATGTGACTGACTTCCTAGATGTTTACACCCTGTTCATATCTTGCGCTAACTTGTATGCTAACTGATTCAGATAGAAGAGGAGAGTTTTATCCCAAATGACTAGATCTCAAAGTTTGTCACTTCGCATGCAATTAAACACAGCCATGAACATGTCCCAAAAAGCTGTCAGGGAGACTCAAAAGGTGCACACTGAAGCTAGAGTCAATGGCTTAATATGGTGGCCAGAACATGGCCTACTGCTGTCACATTCCTTGTGTTCAGCCACCGTCTTACCTGGAGTAAGGAGGAAAAAGGGACTGGATTGCTGTTCAGTGGCCAAAGTCCTGCCTTAAATGACAATAAGTGTGTTTTCACACCTGATAGTCTCGTAGACTCGGTTCAGTTGGGGAGCAGAATTTGGTTTTACACTGCAACTGTGCCCAACAAAACGAAAATTAAAAAAAAACAGTTCACTCCCTCACCTGTGGTGGCGCTGCACCAAAAACTAATGAAACAACGCTAAAACACCTGAGTGAAGTTGGCCCCCCCACCTTCTTCAAATCAGACAAAATTGGTGTCAAACATTTGTGCAGCAAAAATTTTCGTTTGTGCCGCTATCATTTTAAAGATATAAAGAAATGTTTCTAGAGGTCATCAAAGGTCAACCAGCCCCCCCCCCACCCCCTTCCTCAAATCAGACGAAATGGGTGTCAATTAACTCAACTACGTTTGTGCAAAACGTTTTACACCAATTTTGTCTGATTTCATAAAAGTGGGGGCACTGGTTGACCTTTTGACCTTTAACCTTTCATTAATATCTTCAAAGCCAAAGCAGCACAAACGACAATTTTTGCTGCACAAACGTTTGACACCAATTTTGTCTGATTTGAAGAAGGTGGGGGGGCAACTTGACTCAGGTCACAAAAACCTCTGAAGGAGACACAAGTGTTATTTCCTTCTTCAAAAAATATTAACAAAAATGGAGTGGCGTCAAATTTTAGCAGTTGTAGGATTTCTCTCTTGTCTTTGGTAAAAGACCATGAGCCAGTTCTTCCACTGGCATTTTTACCCAGAATGCCCTACTCTATAGTCATCTTCCTGTGTTTGGAGCGGCGTCCGGTCCGCTTGCATCCACATATGCATTCAAACCGTGCCAGAGTTCACTTCAACCGAACCAAAACCTAGATTTTTAGGCGGACCAGAGTTTGTTCATATGGCTGTCGATACTACAACAAACGGATGCAGGAATTCACACAAATGAAGTACCATCAACGAAATGAGCGCATATACTGTTTTATAATATAATTTGGTTAATCTTATGCAGTCTGGTATTCAGACTTTCGGAGATACCGATGTTTGGGTTTCTTATTTGTTCCAAGCCTGATATACATTACTAATAGCTTAATGAATTCATTCATGAGTTTCACCATCTTAGCTAAACTAGTGAAATAAATATTATTGTCATATGTTGAGATCTACTTGTAATTCCTGCTGTAACCCTTAAATTAGCCGTCATATGTGAGTCTTTTAACACTGCTTATCATAAAATGTCTATTTTAATCTGGGAAATGTTCAGTTGTGTCCCAGGACAGTTTATGGTCCAAAATGTCCTTTTTTAAAAAATATAAATTCCCTCATTAGTGACAATCTAAGGCTGCACAGCTCTTTGGTTCATGTACCTGTAGTTGTATTTCAGACCATGTGAATGAAAAGGCTCAACATTGAAAACTACTGATTTACATTTAAATTTTACTGCCAAGTTTCTGTCTTCAGGATGATGGCTCATTATTTTCTGTTATTGGGTTTGGACACGGCTATTTTTTTTTTTTTCTTCTCCCCTCCAAGGGGTCTTTTGTGGGCTCTAGTGTTCCTTATATGAAAGTAGACTGACAGGAAAGGGGGAAGAAGAGGGAGGAAGACATACGACGAGGACTCAAGGCCTCCAAATGTGGGTCACGCTATCCCCTACGTCACCACAGCACGCCCCAGGACACGGCTGTTCTTAACCAAGTTTTTGTACTTCTCAGGAATCTAGAAAACTGTTTCATAAACTTGATTGCTGATGAAAAATTTTACTCCTCTGAGGCAGAGGAATGTATTTTCCACAACCACAGTAGCAGAGCGTATAGTTGCTTTATTAAATGCTTGTCATGATTTTGGTTTGTCTTGTTTTTTTGTTCTAGGTTTTGTATTATCAAATAGTCTAAAAAATTGTAGTAATGCCCCGGTTTTCTGTTTTTTTGTTACTTTTAGAAACTGATTCTGTGTATTTATCTGACTTGCCTGTTTTATATCTGGACCTGGTATTTGGTTTTAGGCATACACCTCCCATGGGCCCACGGTTGTCATGCCAACATGGTTCTGCTCAAGGAAATTGTTCATGAAAGTCGGATTGTTTGACGAAGGAGGCAAGGTGAGATTTAACTCTCACACCATTCCTTAAGCTCATTTGTTTAGCACATTTTTTTCCAACAATGTTTGGATTGTTGTTTACATTTTCTCTCAGCAGTGAGTATTCACTGAATTAGACACAGATAAAGGGGAGAAGAGAACAAGCAGATAACAACAAAAATCACACTGGCATCGACGATCTGCTCCAAGTTCAGTGGTGCTTTGTAAAAAGTAAAATGCACAGAATAGTAATAAAGATCAACTTTTCCTTTTTTTTTGTTATTTTTATCATTTTTTAACCCACACATTACATTCTCTTGAAACGAGTGGATAAAGTTAGCTTAGAACAAATATTGTAGCAATTTAGAAGGTTCATAATGACGATATAAACAACAGAAACATCCCAAATTCTAGTGTTTATGTTTATCTAATAGTAACTATGGTTTTTAGCTTTTGGAACAATATTTGTGACAGAA
Organism: Xiphophorus hellerii; assembly: GCF_003331165.1. NCBI lineage: Eukaryota > Metazoa > Chordata > Actinopteri > Cyprinodontiformes > Poeciliidae > Xiphophorus > Xiphophorus hellerii. The sequence continues at coordinate 23,065,218 of NC_045676.1, read as the reverse complement.
GATGTAAGTTAATGGCATCAATAATTACTGATTATAATTTTATCACTGGTGATTATATAAAGATCTGCCTACAGATGGTGGGATCTTTGTGTTGCATATGTTCACTGTGGTTGGTTGGATCAACGAAGGTATTTCTAGAGAAAACTTACAAAAGAAGAGACCAATTTAAGTAATACACTCTGTTAAATTTACTGACAATTATATTAATAATAATACTCATCAATACCTTAATTACAATAAAACATAATTTTTGCTTATCTTTTAGAACAGTTTTTTACTTTATGCCTAATCAAAAGTCATTGTCAGCAAAATAAACCTGTGGAGGAGCAGCAGCTCTACTCTTCTGTATGCATTGATATTTCTCAGTATAAGGGGTCGGTCCTTACCAGACCCTTGGTAATTTAGCTATTTAACCACTGAAGGTCACTCTTAGACCATATATGGAGTCCTTGAACCTTCAGCCCAATATGGTCAGATGATCATTAATAATAGAAAAAGAGAAAAATGAGGGCAACACCAATACACAAAGTGACATCTGTCTTTACACGCTAAAACACAGTTGGTGTTTCACAAACTGTGCTTATTGCTAAACATGGATACATGTTCAAAGTCTATTGCATCATGTCTTGACGCAAATGCTGGGTGGCAAAAATTATTTACCACCATTAAAGGGGCAGTACTATGTAAAATGTACTTTTTTGCGCTTTACATCATGTTATATTGTTATTCCCTCATCAAAATCATACCTTGAGTGTTGCTTTGATTCGTTCATGCAGACCTTCAATCACCCGTGGCAACCATTCAGCTCTGCAAAATGCTTGCACCACCAAAATGCTTGGGACTGAGCACCACCTTTGAGAGCGAATGTCCTCTTTGGAGCAGTCCTCCCAACTCAACTCCTTCAGACTAGTCAGTAGCAATTAGCAAACTCCTGGTGGAACAGCGCATCAGCTGAGCTCATTATAGGAGCTACATTTCATTGAAACGTTGGTAAAGGTGTTGTTACAGTGTCGATAGAGCACTTTTCAGAAGGAAGAGGAGTTTTTAAAGAGACAGAGTCCCAATTTTAAGAAGTCGTATTTCTTTTATGTCATATTTGATATGTACAACATTTTTATAGCAACTGAAGGTTAACATAGTTACTTGATTGAGCTAGAAAGTGATACTGTGCGACTGAAGAACACGTAAAAATCATTATCTCCATCACTTTTAGTTGTGTTGGAAGTGAAACAGGCTTTACCACTGACAGCACATGCTGCATCTTTACTGACAGAGATCCAATCTCTCTGTTTTCTCTCCAGGGAGTCCCAGAGGATCTGCTCTTCTTCTACCAGTTCCTTCGTCAGGGAGGCTCTCCGCTCAGGGTGGACCAGCGCCTGCTGGTTTATCGGTACCACGAGGCGGCTGCTACTCATTCTGTGACCGAGTCAGTCTCACCGTTCCCCCTCCTTCCCACTGAGTTTCTCTCACACGCACATACTTGGTCACAGTGTTGATCCTCCACCTACACCCAGCTGCCCACTGCCATCCCTGAGTTTCCCAGGGCTCTCGCATGCACTCACACACGAACCCAAATACTCCCGCTGACACACACTCATGAGATGTTTTTCGGACTTTTCAGATTTTATGACAATGTCTTTGGAATTCCAGTCACTTTCCCAGCATTCAGATCAGGAATTTTGGCCTTCTCTGCCTGGAATGTTAACCATCCGCTCGTAGAAAATCGTATTTTGGTGTGAACAGAAGTGCTTAGGATGCTGTGTGTCAGGCTCACAGCTGCCTGAACTCCACCATGTGGAGCCTGCAGGTGTCCATGCATGCGAGCGTATCTTTAAATGTAAAATGAAAATTGAAATGAACTTCCTTTATATCCCTCCTTCCTTCCCGAGTCTAATTTATCTGCCTGGTGTTGATGCACATCCTTCTCTGTGTTTTTCATCGTCCGTCTCTTTTGGGAGGTCTATTTCAGGCATGTCTGCTTTCCGCTTCCCCCCCACTCTTGACACCCCGTCCCACACACTGCTTAACTACTTCCTCAAGTCAGCCAAATGAAACCGTAGCCCTATTTCTGTCTGCCAAACAGTGCAGCTGATCTTGTGTGAGGTGAAAAGTTTTTTTTTATTTTTAAGGATAATGTCAGACAGTAACTAAAATAAAAGGCTTTTATTTTTGGTCTTTGAAAGTGAGTGGCAGCTGTGTGTTTAGTAAATTCTTCCCATATTGCTGCCATGTCTTGCAGTCGATGGCAAAGCAAAGCAAAGAAAACCTCTTGAGACCACCCAGGCTCTCCGATGGGTTTTGTTTGTCATATGAGGCCCTCTGGTACACGCAGTAAGAAGCTTCACTGCAGAAAAATTAGGAGAAAGCTCTTCGGTTGAATGTGTGCAGATAATTGCTCAGTTTCAGCGAAGGTGTAAAAAGCACAAATGCTAGTTTCATAGTTTTCGTTCTGCCTACTGTCATCAAATTTTGCATGTATGTGGCGATTCAGCACACTTGAAAACTAGCAACCGTTTTTAGTCTCTGATATAAATGCAGTCAGTCATCGTTATGGTGTAAACACCTTCTGCTGTTATAGTTTCAGTTCTGTATGAATGCTAGCAATCAGATAACATTGGGGTATATTTAGATTTACAGAAAACATTGGTAGAGCATCAGATGACAAGTCAAAGTACTTCCTTAGTTGTTCTTAAAAGGACTGAATTGACATTTTTACATCATGTTATAATGTTATTCTCTCCTCAAAAACATATGTGGAGTTTTGCTTTTATTCTTTCACTTATGTTTGAAAAATCCTTCAGTCTCCAGTGGCAGCCATTCAGGGTGCATAAACGCTCGGTCTCATCCGGTGCCGCCTTTTTCACTGAGCTCCTCCAGACTAGTGGTAGCAGCAATTAGCAAACGCCTGGTGGAATTGCTTCTCTATGAAATGCTCCTAAAAACATTGTTAAAGGCTTAATGGAGAAAGTTGTGATGACTGGTTGGAAAGAGTTTCTTAAAGAGACAGAGACCCAATTTCAAAGCATTCAGTTGTGACGTGAAATGTCTTTTAAGTTATATTTATACAGCATTTTTATAACAACTGAAGAAGAGATGCACCAATCCAATATTAATATCGGCATCTGTCCCGATATTGAAAACATTTCTAGATTGGGTTTTGGTGACAATGTGCCAGATCCATAAGGGCAGATCTGCTAAGTCTAATTCTGTGCTTCGTGTTCTGAACCACAGCATGTTGTGTTATTTATTTTACTATATTAAGTTTCCTATTTCCACTTTGTAAACCATTTAAATAATATAGAAACTGTTAGTTCCAGTTTCTTTATTATTTGATTTACTTTGGCTGTTATACTCCTGATTGCACTGACTAAACAAATTAATGTTCAGTCAGTTTTTACAGGTTTGACCAAGCTTGTGAAGCTATTGGTGTATTTAAGTGTCGTAGTGGTACAGAGTTATCAAATACATTTGTAATTCAATACATTTATGTCTGTGTTTAAACAATTAAACATTTTAAGTCAATTCAGCACTGTCTGTTTGTATAGGATTGATACAAAAACCTCAGATATGGATGGTGACTATAAAATATCACCATCCATGAGAATTGGCTATTCAAAGTCAAAACCTAAATCCACACACGTCCACATTGCAAGATTTCAAAACCAGTGTTCATAGATGCTCTTCATCTAACTGAACTATTTAAAAAGAGCGGTAAAAAGAAATGAATTTATTACAAAATTAATTTGTACTAATTGATCTAACAAAGTTGCTGTTATGTAAGTTTGAACTGGGAAAAGGCACAGTGATTACAGCCACTTTTCTCTTTTCTGCAATCAGGGAGACTATCTGGAAGCTGCGCGTTGACTTTCTGCAGGAGAGAGTTCTCAGCCAGTGGGAAAGCTTCACCATCTGGAATGCCGGGAAACAGGGGAGGAAGCTCTACCGAAGCCTGAGCCTGATCAATCAGAAGAAGGTGATGTGGGACACTAGCCGAATCATTTATCGATTTATTAATTTTTTATTTTTTTAAGTTTTTGATGCTTTGTTGACACACTTCGACGTTCACTGGTTTTCTTTAGGTCAAAGCGTTCTGCGATGTGGATGAAAAAAAAATTCAGAAGCGATTCTACACACATGAGGAATCCAAGGTGAGATCACCATGAAAAGAAAAAAAAAATCCACAACGTCTTTGATTCTTAACATTTAACCAACACGTATAAACTGTTTAATGTTTACGGACGTTTCTGTTGATATGACTCCAGGAAAGACCAAAGCCTACGGTCCCCGTCCTGCACTACAAAGAGGCCACGGGCCCCTTCATTATCTGCGTTAAACTGGTGAGCCGAGATCGTGTTTGCGTGTTGTATGCTTGTTGTTTCTGACCGCGCGTCCCTCTGGCCCGTTTTCCAGCCTAACGACATAATGATTCAGGGCGTGTGCCTTGCACAGGATGTGAAACGTACAAACATACGGCGAGGCTGTCAGGAAATGGGAAGAGACGACAGCCTGATCTTTTGATCATGAGATGCTTATGCTAACATCTCATGCTTTAAATCATGCTACATAGAAGAAAGCATTTACGTTTGATTATTAAAGCTGAACAATTTTGTTGAAATTCAGATTTTTCTGCTTTTTTCACGAAGCTGCTCTTTTTATCACTGAGAAAGATTCAGATCTGAAGACCAATTAGAAGGGGTCTTCTAATTGCTCAATTATGGAACTTAATAGAGGTACAAACTCAAAAACACAGAAGTCTGGACTCGATCTAAGACGTAAATATCTTTGTCAAACTCTTGTGTTGTATTTAATACAAGAAGCAACACAAAACGAAGCTGCTAAACGGCGTCACAACGTTTCGCCTCTACTCCATGTTCATCGTTTGATCCTTCTTCTGTTGTTTGTATTAGGCTGAGCTTCATGTTTGCTGTGGTTGCGTTCGCAGGACATGACAGGAGGCGTCCTGGAGGAAAACCTCAACTCTTTGCAGCTGAAGGAAGGAACAGATTACTACCATTTCAACTGACGGCTCAACGTGCTGCAGGAGACCACAGGAGCCCCGCAGGTTAAACAGACACAGGAATGCAGAAGACTGATTTATGAAAACATAAACACAAACTCAGAGATAGGGTGTTTATAACAGGGAGGTGAAGTGAAAGCAGCAGCACTGGATTAAAGGACAAAAACAAGAGGAATGAAGACGTTTATATTGTGTAATAAAAAGGGCCTTTGACTGTGTAAAAAGGTAAAGAATTTCGAGTCCTGATAGTTTAACTTGGCGAGGTTAACAGGTCTGGTTTTCTGCTTCTCTCTTTTTCCACTGTTTCAAATTTGTTACTTTTGGCTCTTTTTGTGGAGATTTTACAGTAAATTTCTCTTCTTAGAGAAACATACTTTAACGTTTTGTCTTTTCTGGTTAAGCGGAATCTGAGTGAAACTGTAAAAGCGAAGCAGGTTTCATAAGGTATATGAAGTGATGCTTGATAAAGCGTGAAACCGCGCAGGAACCAAGCAGCCCCTGCAGAATACTTACTCAGGTTATTGATCACGTAGAAAAGGTTAATTTGTTATTTCTAAGAGTTCATGGAAGTAACTACAGATGCATCTCAATAACTAAGAACTTAATCACAAAGTTTGTTTCTCTAATTTAGTTCAACTAGATTTGTTAGATACTTTGTGGCGGATAAAATCCAGCGGACGATGCGACAAACCATCACTGACTGTGGAAACGTCACACTGGACATCCAGCAACGTGGCTCTGTACCTCTCCACTCTTCCTCCAGACTTTGTAACCTTGATTTCCAAATTAAATTCAAACTTTACTTTGAAAACTGGACTTTGAAAACCTGAGCAGCATCTTTAAACCAGATGAGATTATTCTGATGTTTCTCATTCGAATGTGGTTAGGAATGAGGCAGAAACTCACTCCTTGTGAATTTATATTTTTTCGGGCCACTTTTTCCTCCCACTGAACTTTCCATTAATATGCAGCATCATTAGAAATTTACTTCAGTGACTTAACATTTTTGTAGTGCATCCTGGACAACACTCAAGTCAGCAGTCATGGCAATAGCATTAGTTTTATGTTATATTATATAACTTTCAGTTAAATTAAATTCTACGTTTTTATTGAAATTCATCGCTCTGTTTTTAATACACAAGTTTCACTTTTTTGAATTGAATTACATAACTAGGTGGACTTTATGATGAAATTCTAATTTATTCAGATTCACCTGTAAAAAATATATATATATTGTCCAAGAGGACAAATATTTTGGGTCAGTCTTCCTCTTAATGTGTGTCTTTTCAGAGGTAGCTGCTAGTAGATAACCTCAGCATCATTAGCAACCATTTAGAAATCTGGAAACAGTTTTTATGTTTCTAACGCCCAGTTTGGACTTCACAAGTTAAATACTGAAGCCCAACACATGTTCTAAAGTTAAAGGAAGTCTCATCACACAATGTGCAGCTTCTTAGGGGTGGGATTTTTTTATGACCGGATTTCGAAACAAGTCCTTTGTCTGATGCAACCATGTAAAATCAGATCCACTCATACACATCTGCTCCAAATGAAAGATGGATTTTGCTCAACTCTGTTTTTCTTTCTCTGCTTCTCTTATGAAATCTAAAGAACAATAACCTTTTTCAGAGGGCACAGTTGTCATACATAAACACAAAAAATGGTTTGTTTTGCCCCACAGAAAGAAGAGATTTTTTTTTTTACCCAAAGGTAAACAGATCTTACCCTTAAAATTCTCCCCCCTCTGCTTTTTTTTCTGGGTCAGCAGCATGGTCAGAGTTACTGTAAATCTGCCCACAGAAGTTTAAAAAGAAGTCACAATCATGGTTAAAAAAAGATGATAAAGTCCAGTTTTTCTTTTTTTTTGCTTTATACTTACTTATACCCGAATGAAATCCAGATAAAAGACAAGCTGTTGTAAAAAGAAAACCACGAGAAGTCAAACCATAGAATAAGATGATCTGGCCTGCAGGGAAATCGCTACAAAGTCATATTGTTTACATATACTTCAGACATTTCCTATTAACAACTTTATTATCAATAGGTGATTAACAACACCCCAGACATTAGTTATTGTCAAGTTAAAAGTTGCTTTATAATTTGATTCAACACATTTATCGTTGTGACATCGCTCGGTATAAGCTGTGTAAGTAAAAAAAACTTTTTTTTGTCTGAGTGCTGTCTGCTTTACTCACTCGGCCCTCATGATGAATCACTTGGTGGATGACCAGAGCGAGCCCTAATGGAGAATCTATGAAAGAGACTCAAAGAGTGTAAACAGAGTTTTGCTAAGTGTTTACACTCCGTCTCCCGGCAGGCATCAGAGCCGATAACCAAACCCACCAGGCACAATGGATGACCCTGACTCTGGGGCCTGCGTGCCCTCACTGGTCAAATAAACCCACAAGTGTCTGTAGGATTAAAAAAAAGACACGCAGCTGCAAGATCTCTGTGTAGTTCTGCTGATAAAGACAGATAAGAGCTGCGAGTGTCGGAGTGGAGAGGTCGCGGAGGTCCGAGAGCGGGGGCTTTTTCATTCACCAGAAACGGTGCCGCATTCCTTTGTTTCAGTATCTCTTCGCAGGGAAGATGCTTGCGCAAGTAAAGAGGAGTGGGCTGACTTGAAACCAGGAAGCTTCCACAGCCCACTTCCTGTTATTAATCTTTTGCACCACTTCAACCGAATAAAAATGATGCTGCTGTATCGTAAAAATATATTTAGAAAACTCACAGATTCCACTGAACGATAGATTTAGCTCGACAGAACGAGAACTTATTAAAACTTTTTTTTTTGTATCTGCTGAAAGCCAAACCTGCAGTTATGATCTTCATAAATAGAACCTCTCAGGCATCACTATCTACTTCAGAAAATATGGAGGGAAAATTCAGTCAGTCTGTTTTGTGTATTCACTATAAAAGGTTACAAAACCAAACATTTATTAGCCTAATTTACCTTCCTAAGTTTTCTGGAGTCATGTAGCACCTTTCTGCTGGTGTCTTCTACCACTAAACCTCCTGTGACTGTCAGGTTCATATTCATTTTGAGCTTATTTCTTTGCCAGGTCTTCAGTGGTACTGTCACTAGTCAGAATTAAGCAGCATAACTTTCTTTTTTGTTGTTGTTGCATATTTCTTTTTGGATTGCTACGCTGCTGATAAACCTAAAATCTTCATATGGAACGAGGGCTCTAGCAGCGTGAGATGTCTTGTTATCTTCTGAAATACATTCAGCAGCTCCAGTGTCAGAGGCAACTGTGCAGCCCACAGCATGACGCAACCTCTACTCTAGAGTGGGTGTACTTAAAATGACTAAGACTGAAACATTTCTCTGTATTTCTTTGTAATGGTCTTTAATTTACTGAGCCTACACAGTTCATGGGCCAGTCAAGAGAAAGTCCCTAATTTTTTTTCTTTTTCTTTTTTTTTTTATCTCTGAAGCACCTTTAACTCAAAAACTTTCATTTCAGTATGATGTTTTAATAGATTACGATCTACACTTAATGACTTCTCCATAAATGTTTATGATGCCCTGGTTCTCTCAAACATGCTCCTAACAAGCTGCTACTTTAAGTGGTACATCAAGGCTGTGGTGAAATTCAAATGTTACCAGTGAAAGGAGTAGCTCAAGTTTTTAGAAGTGGGGTTGTCTTAATAGTAGTGAGTAATCAGTATCTTTCTAGCAGTGGATAACTCTGTTGGCATCTTCACTGTGATACTACAGAGCCTAATTTTTTTCAACTTGAAGCTACCAGAGCGGTAACAGAGCAGACTTCCAACCATGTTGAAACCAGTGTAATCTCAGAGGAGTCTTTGTAGTCGCTGCCATTTTCTGAACATTTAAACTGCTGCCACGTTTTGGCTGCAGTTTACTACAGGTTGGAATTTGTTGCTATGATTGTGGACCAACCGCAGGTAGTTTTGTTGTTGTTCCTTTGGGAAATTTATTTATTTATTCAAAGCTGCAGTCTGTAACTGTAAGGAGAGAAAAAGGGTTTTGCATATTTGTTTAAACTGTCACTATGTTGTGACTGTGTAATATGAGACAGATAATGTGTGAAGTAATCAAGCTCCTCCAGCTGCTCCCAGTGGTTCCACTGTCATCTGCAGAAATGTATTACTCTTGGTGAGACACAACCAATCAGAGCCTGGTGCAGCGTCTAAGCGCTGTTGCTCATGCTTGTGTACATGCTGCTAAATGTGCTAATGGTGGAGAAACAACTTCCAGGAAAACTATTTAGCTGATGAACCAGCTAAAGCATAGCAGAGAGAAAGAGGGGAGGATGTGAGCAGCACGTACATGAGCCTGACAGACAGTGCTAACACCCTCCTCCTGGTGGTGATTGGTCGTTTCTGATGGTCCGTTGTATTTCTGTAGTTAGCCCTGGGAGAAGGCAGAGGAGCTCGTCTGCAGATAATTTTGCAGGTTATCTGTACCTTAGCAAACTGTAATGATAATTTTAACAAATTAAAAACATTTTTTATAACAGTTACATATTACTATACTTCTACATTAGAGAAATGTAAAATCTACAAAACTAAACTCATACCAGCTAAGCTTAGAAGCCGAGTTTAGATTTGTAAAAAATATTTAAGATGAAAACAAGCAAGATAAATGTGTCTTCATTGTTTGTTTGGGTCTTCATACTGTTACAATCTTTACTACAGTTGTTGATCAACCTAAAGTTTATGCAGAGGTGGGGGGACTGCAATCTCTCTGGCAGATAGAGGTGACCGAAGACGATTTCTCTCACTTTCACTACCTCTATCTGTTGCCCTTTATGCAGGGAAGTATGAAGTGGTGTACTTCCTGACTAAATGTTCTTTCTTCTCTTTCAACAGCCAACCATCACTGCTCTTGAGCAAGATACTTTGGTTCATTAAAGAGCCCATGAAGTTTCTCAGCTGCCCACTGTGGATAAATTAAGATTTCTTTCAAAGAAAGAGGAAATCAAAGGTCTCGGGGGTTGAAATAAGAGATAGAGGAATGTGAGTGCGAGGGCTTCAGGAGGGGGGCAGCGTGAGGACAGACAGGGAGCGTTCCTTCTGTCAGGCCGCTTGAGAAGAGCCAGGTGACTGCAGGCGGATGGGGGGGGAGGAGGTTAGAGGCTGCGCTGCTCTGGAAATACTTCAGGTGGTCAAAGGAGCGTCTGAGGTCAAAAGCATCGCGGCAGCGGACCTGTGCGGTGGGGAAGTGATTGGATCAGGGCTCCGTCTTTAGCCTCTTTGGACACTGGTGTGGTGAAAGTGTTTTTATTTTCGGAGTTTCAAAAGAGGAAGAGGTTGGCATTACAAATTCTGGTGGAGTTTAGTTTCCTTTTACTGCTGAATGCAGCTCGGCTGATAGATTTCAGTCCCCGCTCTCTGTTACGAATAGAATATTTTACAACATGCCTGCTGGATAAAAAAGTTCACAAAAACAACCAAAAGTGCAATTCGAATATTAAAAAAGAAAGGTGGAATAAAACATTACATGCACAATGGTACAGATTGGAGCAATACCTTGAAAATGGAATTGAATTATTTTTGCATAATTAGGGATTTCACATGAGACTGTGTTTGTTTTTATAAAAAAGCTTGGCCCTTTTGGTGCTTCTTTGTTTTCTTGTGCCTTTACTTACACTGGGACTCTAAGCCAACTCTAATCCCTTTTCCTGCAACACTTTGGCAGAAGTGTGTGTGTGTTGATGGAGTGGAGAGAGATGGGGGAGGTGAGTGTTTGGTGGAGGACCTCACTACAGTATTTCTCTAAATGTGCTGCACAACTTTGGCAGTCGAGGGGAATGTGACGACGGAGTATCATGCTCGCCCCTCACAGTGTTTTCTCACGGGAAAACCGCTCAGGATGCAAACGGGGGCTTGGGGCATACATGTGACTTTTTTTTTCTCTCTTCAGCTCTATTTAGACCTTTATTTTGTATTTTTCCAGGAAGGCTAGGTTGTGGAGCTCATGGAGCAGAGCTATAATAAGACCAGTGGAGCAATGTGAGCCACAGAGTTGCCAGTAAAACAGAGCGTAAACGATAATGTGACACCATTCAAAGCTATGTGGACTCAAGGGATTAAACTTAAATCAGTGGTTAACAGCCTCAGTGAAAATGCCATTGCATCATTTTTTTTAATAACGATAATAGCTGCTATTTTCTTTCTACATTTTAACAAGACATTATTGTTAATTTCTATCACCATTTTCTCAGCCAACAAAACATTCATTAACATTCAAATGAAAGTTCAGCAAAAAGAAAGACTTTGTTTCTATTTGGTATTTTCAAAGCCTCAGATCTTCTAATGTATTCCACGTTTATAATCAAATTCCATGATAATATTGCGTTGGACAATTTAAAATGCAAGTGCCTTACACAGCTGGCAGTTCAATTATTACACAGATACAAACATCTTCAGTTTGATTTGTTTGAATTGCTAAAACGGAGTTTGCTCTGACTGGCCGTTAGCCTCCCTAAAAAGCAACAAAACTTACTGACAAACATTCGTTGAATCACAATTCAGTGAAATATTCTTTTTATTAAGCAGGTTTTGATTTTATTCCCAGATGCAAATTCAGAATTGAGAGGGAACTGGAATACGGGATAAGCAGCCACAAGGTTCGTACCTGGTTACTGTCATCTGCTGCAGTTTTGACTGGGACTTCTCATAACTTTGCCCCCTGAGATCCTGGAACAACTTCTTTGTTCTGCTGTTGATTCTCAGCTCGACGCTTTGTCGTTACGTTGCAAATAAAGGAGCATCTCGACGAATTAGCGATTTATTTTAAAAGTTTGTTTCTGAAATTCATTTTAAAAGTGTAACTCACGTCTGTGTTCAATTCTGTCGGTTACACATGACTTGCACGATATTGAGGAAGGTTATCTTACTGAAAGGTATTGGAGTTTACCAGTCATTGAGTACTTTTACTTCAGTATATGCAATACTAGGTTGATGCTTCTGCTACTCTTGGGAGTGTGTGTGGCATAGAGCTGATCTGTGATTAATGCTAAAGTCCAGGCTGCTTAGCACTATAGGCCAATCAAGCACAGTGTAACCTTGGTTATTAAAGCAGGTGTTGCTATTTTTTTATTACTGTTTGTTTCATATGAAATGAAAATTTTCTCCTAAACAGATGAGTTGTAGCAAAATCGCCCACAGTAAATGCTTGAAATATATTTCTCAACGTGTAAGGAAAGCTATATCAATTTAAATTGTTTGTTGCTGAAATAAATCAGTTTTGCTTCGGGATCTTTGTTTTGACGTGTATCCTTCATTTCCTCTGACAACCACCTGCGGCAGCTCAACTACCACACCTTGTGGGCCCACGCAAACCAAATAATAAACCAAAGACATTTTCACAGGTTTGTGAGCATGCATTTGTTGGTCTGCGTGCTGTTTTGACTGTTGCAGAAGTTTGTCTATGAAGCGAAGCCACACTGAAACGAGCAGGTTATTCTCGTCGGGTTTTATAGAGAACCTAAAATAGGCCAGACTTCAATTACTTAAAGAGTTGTTAAGCCTTTAGTAGGCAGTTTAACTGAAAACTGTGTCCGCACCTTTCCTTCCGGTCAGTCTGTGGGAGGGAGGGGTTTTAGAGAGAGCTCGCGTGTCACTGAAGCGGAGTCGGCTGCTGGCACGCGCCCCTGCTGACGCGCTCTCAGAGAAAGTTGGCTCTAATCAAGCCGCAGTTGTCCGGCCGGCTGCGCCTGCGCTCTGCTCCCTTTTAAAACAACCCCGAGGTCCGATTCTTTTCCTACCTCAGACGCTCCGGGTTTGACTTCGGACCCGCGCGTCATGTAGCCCCTCGCGCTCCCTGCCGATGCTTGTTGTGGATATTTTTAAAGCGGATACGTTGCGGGGAGCGCGTGAAGTTGAACTGGTGGAGGTGGGGGGATCCGGTGAACCGCCGGGGCGGACAGACCACCATGCTCCGGCCGTGGGCTACGCACTGGGTCATGTTCGTGCTGGTGTGCCGGGCTGTGGCACAGTATTCTAGTGACCTGTGCAGCTGGAGAGGAAGGTGAGGATGAACGATTAATAATAACGTCGATAAAACGATGGGGGTTTTTTTTCCCTCAGAGAAATTCAAATTTCTGTTTTGTCCGAATTCAATGAATTCTGAAAACGCATGCTGTCGATTTTTTTTCTTCCGTTAGAATAGATAAGATCTTAACTCCACCGACTTCTATTTTCTTGAGCAAGATTGTAGATGTGTTCAGGAAGGCCAAGCTAAGGTCGTTTTAAGGCCAGGCTAATCTAACTCTAGTTTATGAGTTAAAGATCTACTGGTCCCTACGCGTCATTGCCTGTGGTTTCTGTTGCAATGACACCAGTCCTGCTTGCATTTCTTTTCTGAATGTCACTCTTCTTAAGAAAACGACTCCCAAAGCAGGCAGACCAAAAATCATGCCTCGAGTGTGATTAACTGTCTGACCACGTTCTCCGGGCGCCTTATCCGGAGAACGTTCTCCTTCCTGAAGGCTCTCCGTTACTGGGGTGTCGGTTCTTATCTTAGGTAAATACACCCACAGGGCGCCTTTGATCGCTCCTTCAAATCCCCCGCTCATAAAAGATGTAAGCCAACACTGTGTTGTAAAGCTGACTCGCCTCTTACTTGTAACGATTTTTATCAGATCTTGCGGGTTGCCAAACAAATGAAACGATTTGTTTGGTGTTTGCCTACACCTGTTAATAGTTCAGTTTCAGTTGATCTCTTGTGGCAAAGCATTCAGACCTCTGGAAATATTTTCACATTTTGGTACATTTCAACCACAAACCACTGCTGTTTGGCTGGGGGGTATTTATAAATACAAATCTTAAAAGTGTGGTGTGCATATATATATATATATATATATATATATATATATATATATATATATATATATATATACCCTGTTTACTCTTTTTACATGTGAAAGAAGGTGCTCTTGTTAGATGAGACTAAAACTGAACTTTTTGGCTTACATGCAAAATAGTAAGTGTGACAGAAAACCAGCACCCTCAACACATCTTCCATGTTATAAAACATGGTGGTGGGAGCATCCTGCTGTGGGGAAAGGTGAGTTTCTCAAGAGTTCATAGAAAACAGAATCGGTCAGGGAAATATGCAACCAGAACTACAATTGAGAAGCTTAGATCAAAGCATTTTCCTGTCCTATAACGGCCTTCGCCTGAATCTAGTTGAGAATCTTTGTCAAGATTTAAAAATCTAAGCAGTTTTCAGATTTTTAATTGTAAACAAATTATAAATGGAAGCATCTTAATCCTTCCACTTAACAATTATCCCACACTTCTTGTCTCTCTCATAAAATGCAAATGTGATAAGTTTTCGTTTGTAGCTAGAAAACGAAGAAAATGGGAGAAAGTCAAGAGAGTGCGATTGCTTTTGTGTATATATGTATATATATATATATATATATATATATATATATATATATATATATATATATACAGTACAGACCAAAAGTTTGGACACACCTTCTCATTGAATTCAATGAGAAAGTGTGTCCAAACTTTTGGTCTGTATACAGTACAGACCAAAAATTTGGACACACAGTTGTGTCCAAACTTTTGGTCTGTACTGTATATATAACTTATGTTGTAGGATGTGTTTATAATCACACAAAGAGAGTATTCATCCTATCTTAACACTGGTCATAATTTTTAATTCTTTCTCTTTGTAATAACTCTTAAGAACAGTCATCTTCTCTCTATCTGCAGCGGTTTGAGCCATGAAGCTCATCGCAGAGACGTGGAGCAGGTCTACCTCCGCTGCTCTCAGGGGTCCCTGGAGTGGCTCTACCCCACCGGGGCCATCATTGTCAACCTGCGACCCAACACGGAGTCTTCATCCAGGCGCACGGCTGACGTCTTCGTCTGCATCAAGACTCAAACCTTCTCCCAGGTGGTTTAGAAACAAACCTGAATCTCATCTGGATGACCTGCAGCTGTCGTTTGCCTGGTTGTTTCACACTTTCTGAACGACTTCTCCCGCCCTTCCTGTTCAGGGTTCTCATGTGTACCTGGAGCACCAAGGAGACCTGAGGCTGCTGCTTTCAGACGCCGACCAGGCGCAGGGCGCGGTGCGCTGTTTCAGCCTGAAGGAGGGGGCTCTGTTTGTGGAGGCCGTCCCACAGAGAGACATCAGCAGGAAGATCACAGCTTTCCAGTATGAGCTGGTGCCCAGTCAGGGACCAGGGGCCCATATGTACCCATACCTGCATCAGGGGCCAGGTAACAGGAAGCTTATTTCTGCTTTTCCAAAGGCACTAAACACAAGTTTTTGTGTCTTCATGCTCTTTTTTTTGTTTTGTTTTATAAGATGCAATAAATTTCAAACTTTCAGGCTTTCATGCCGGAAATTTCCTGCCATTAAAATCGTGATATTTAGGTGTAACTAGACATGATTTTTTCTACAAACTCGATTGTTGAATCATTACAGTAGATCTATGATGTAATTAGAGCTGTTTTAGTGCTGTAATACTAGGTGCAGAATATTTAAATGTGTTACATTAAAGTTAGTTGATGGTACATTTAAATGCCTTAAAGATAATGTGCAAATTCTGATCTGGTGAACTGAGAATAATTTATGGTTTTGTATCAACACTAACCTACAAATCTTAATCTTAGTCTCATTTTGCTTTCTTTTTAGTTGAAATATTTTCATGGAAGATTTTGTTTTGGCAACAAAAACAAAACCTCACCTCAACCACTGCGTTGGATATATTAACTGTAAACCAAACAGGATTGGCTGTAAATATAGACTTTCTATGATTGAGACCATCATAAAACAACTGTCTTCAGTCAGAAGCTTCTTTACATATGCTGTAATACAGACAGCTACCACAGAGCCTTTCTGCCCACAGCCATCACCATCTACAATAAGACTTTGAAAAATCTTGAATTAATATAATTTGCAGCAGCATTTAATATCCATTTCAGATCATTAAAGTATTTTGAATTGAACTGAATTGCTTTCTTGGCTCAGATATCCTGTTATTTTATACAGTTTTACCTTCGTATTTATACAATCTTAAGAGATTTCTTTCAGTTTGATGGTTCTATCACAAATTTGCTTTAGAGAAACATTAACTTTTTTTCAAGTTCCACATGTTTGGAATTTAATCTTTACATCATTAACTTTTCTTGGTAGATTATCTACAATCTTTCTGTGGCGTCTGGCGCTCTGAAAGCAGAAACTGAGTTTGGAAGACTAGCAGTAGCGATCTAAAAAAAAATAAAATTTGTGAGCCAGAAGACATGGCGCCGTTCAATCTTTGTTTCTTCATCATAACCTTGATGGGGCCTTCCTCCCGCCCTTCCTCTCTATCTCAAGTGAGCCGCACATATGAAAACAAACAGACCAATCAAAAAGAGTCTTGTCAGGGTCAAGCACAAAGGTCAGCCAGTCCTTCCTCCGCTGCCAGTCAAAACCGACACCACCCATCCCCCGACCCACCACCACCACCACTATGTCTTCCCCTCTCCTTAAAGGAGGATCTCTGAGCAGCCCACCCGCATGTGTGAAGAGGTGAGGTGGGGAAGGACAGAGAAGAAAGCCTCCCCACCCTGGCCTCCCCACCCTGCCAGGGTGTGCGTCTGGCGTTTTAGTGCTGTTTTTATAGCTGCCAGGGTCGAAGGTTAATCCCCCGATTCAGTCTGCTTTTTCTCAGTTCTAGTCACCTGCTTTGCTCATTCATGCACGCTTTATTTCTTTTGATCTCTTTGGATGAACACCCTCCTGCACGTAGAAGCACAGAGAGAACTGGGAGCAGACTTGCAGACCTGTTTTGCTCCGCTTTCCACTCATCCACATGGAAAGAGCAAGTATTGGATTTTTTGGTGTATCTGGCTGAAAGATACAGCCAGATGCACCAAAACCTCTTAGACCTCTTTAACTTTGGTCCAAGGAGAGTGAAAACAATGTTTTCTAAAATCATTGTTTTTAGAAAACGGTTAAAGCACAGGGGAGGCCTTTTAGTGTCCATTCACACCATCCCTGTTCAGTTCACTTTAGCAGAACTCTAGTTGGTTTGTCTTTAGAGTCCGGTTTGTTTGGGGAGTTGGGAATGTGCAATCGAACTCTAGTGCAGACCAAAAAAATCAAACTCTGGTCTGCCTACAAACCCAGGTCTCTGTTTAAATGCATATGTGAATTTCAAGCAAACCGGCGACAGACCCAAAAGCAAGAACCGGACTATCGTGCAGGGCTTTCTGGGCAAATACAAAACAGAAACGAAATAGAAACAAGAGTCTAGCGCTAGCCGGACAAAAAGTGAAATCTGCTAAAATCAGACACTACTGCATTTTTGCTTACATTTGGTAAAGAATGAAGACGACTCGTGCATAGTTTTATCTTGGTTATTAAAGCAGGCATTGCTATGACAGAGGTTTTTGTCTCATTTCCTTCAGTAGTTCTTAGCCACTACAGGGGAGGGTGGGAAACGGGCTTTTCAAAGGATTTGCATCATGTGACACAGTGCAATGTGAAAGTCAACTACACCAGCTGAAAATGTAACATGTTGCAATTTTTGTCCCAAATCAAACCAATTCTAGCACATTATCAAGTGTGGAAACACCCTTAAATTACCCAATGTGCAACGGGAACAATTTGGATCTTTATTGAAGGCTGAAATCTCAAAATTCAAAAATGTATTTAAGACTACAAATATGTTGTTTTGCAGGCAAACAGCAACATGACATGCTATTCAGACAATTAAGGCTTTATCCAATTAATTGTAGATAACTGTTTAAGAATGGGGAAAAAAGAAGTTCACTGTATGTTTAGGGTGAAAAGGTAAATTTAAGATGTAAACCCTTAACACCAGTGTGTTTTCTCTAAACACAGCCACTTCTACCTATTATTTTTAAAATCTTAAGAATGTGAGGATAGTGAAGTGTGATATTTATATTATTATTTATATTATTTTGAATGCTGATTCTTGATTTGTGTACAACAAATATGAGCAACAGTGCACTTTTGTTTTCAGTTTCCCCAAGATTTGTCCCACTTCCAAATTTCAAACGTGTGCTGAAAAGGCTAATGATCTAGAAGACATAGTTGTCAAAAGCAAATCCACAATGCTTCAGGGATTGTTTCTGATTTATACTTTGTGTTGTTTATGTTTTTTCGACCTGCTGATGTGGCACAGCTATTTCAGTATAGTCAATATTTTTGAGAAAATGTACCTTCTTCATATTGATGAAACCAATGAAAGAAAAATCCAGCTCTAGAGTAGTTTAGTTGGAGCCCAAGTTCTAGGTAGCTAATTTTGATGAAATAAGCTATGAAAATAGGAACTTGTGTGTTTTTCTTAAGGATACCTAATATGTCTTCCTTTCCCATTTTCTGATTTAGTCACCTGTAAGCCCTGCTCGGATCAAGAGGTCCTCATGGCTGTCTGCACGAGTGATTTCGGTAAATGCATCAACACATAAGCACACAGTGTAGAATGAAGAGTGGTCTGCTGGCAGCAGATGTAGACTTTGGAAACAGCTGTTAGTAATATTTTACAGATTATGTAACTCTTACAAGTCAAAGACAAAGGGAGAAATTTACCTCCTCTGTTTTGCTGAATGATTTTAAAATGTAACTTTTATTATACGGTAACCAGCAAAAATGAAAGTTCAGTCTTGGTCGTACCTAAACCAAGCTCCTCCTGCTGGTTTTATTAACATTTCAAAGTACTAACATGAGAGCAGACTGCCTTCTTATCCGATCCTTTAGAATAAAGTAACTAAATAGATTTTGCTTATGTAACTGCATATAATACATGGTGTAAAACTCAAGGCCCGCGGGCCACATTCTGCCCCTCATAACCATTCCTGCGGCCTAAAGAGAACAGAAACAGAGCTTTATGGTAATAGTTGTTACCTTAGACATCTTTTTTTAAATTAAAATCTAATTATTTTTTATTTGTATAGTGCCACTTTACATCAGTGTAAAAAGATGTTAAATAATTTTAAATTTTATGAAGTACTCATCAAATGCAGAGAAATCTATATTTTTTTAAATAGCTTCTTAATGGTTAGCTATGCCAAGCTTTTGATGCCCAGTGATGTGGCCCAAATTGAAAATGCTTTTAACTTCCACAACATATAGTTCAAACCGATTTCATTTCATTTCCTTTGCCTTGTCTTCTCCTGTCCGATCTTTCAAGCTGGCTGTGGCACTTTTGGAGATGCAGCGTCGGGCTCGAACCAGCATCCCGTTGTCACGGTGACTCTGCGTCGGCTGTTCCAGCAGAAGAGCGGCCTGTTTGCGTGGGGCGGAGCCAGAGGACAGGGCTGGAGAGGACGGGTCAGCGTTCCCGCTCCATGCGTTGTGCGTCCAACAGAGGACGAGTACCTCCTGACCGGCTCTGTCCACTTTGGTGAGGCGTGGCTCGGCTGTGCACCTCGCTATAGAGACTTCTTAAAGCTGTACGCTGAAGCAGTGAATGCAGGAACAAACCCCTGCCACATAGACACGAACTGAGAGATTTCTGGTGGAACACGATTCGCCTTAAAATGAAGGAGTTATGGGTAAAAATACTGCAGCATTGATCAGAAAAGGACAAGCAGCAGTTTAGCCAAACATGATCTGGGTTTTGTTGACTGTGCTGCCTCCATTTCACTACTCTTGTGAACTACGAGTGTATTTCTGTACAGAATGACTGATTTCTGTAAAGTGATATTTGTGCCCTACTAGTTGTTGCGATGATGGCCTTATTGCTATTTCTAGAAATGAAAGTTTGCTTTGTAAAAAGCTTCCTGTAAATTTTAGCCTTCTGAGAGAAGTCTATGGTATGCAGCTCTGTGAGTCTATGTGTACTGAATTTGTGTGTGGTTTGCAAATGGGTCTAAGTGGCTTATACATATTTACAGAAAAATAAACCTGGTGTCTTTTTATGAACAAAAAGGTAAGCTGAACAGTCTGTGGTTTTGTTACTGAACTACAATGAACTAAAGAGAAACTGCAATGAAAATAAAGGAAGATCCACGTTAGAGGACAAAAAGTTACCAACATCGTAATAAATGTAAACAAAAGAATATTAACCAATATAAAAA
This sequence comes from Xiphophorus hellerii, assembly GCF_003331165.1. Taxonomy (NCBI): domain Eukaryota; kingdom Metazoa; phylum Chordata; class Actinopteri; order Cyprinodontiformes; family Poeciliidae; genus Xiphophorus; species Xiphophorus hellerii. The sequence goes on along the minus strand of NC_045676.1, from coordinate 23,045,171 downwards.
AATAATGTGAGTGACAATTAGTTAGTAGCAGAGAAGGAAAAGTCAGGGCTAATTCTTTATGTTTGGCATCTTGTCAGTGACACTCGGTGTTCATTTATTTTTTTGTGTGTGCAAAAAGAGAAAAAGTTATTTTTTCAACTCCATCCCTCCCAAAACACATAGCCTGTTCAATAGCAAGAGCAAAAATATGTTTCTCTTGAGTTTCATGAAAGATGCTTCATTCTGCTACATCTAGCAGTAGCCAAACGGACCAAAAGAGCTGCTTTTAGATAGCTAAGTGAGATGAATGGTAACTTTGATGTTTGATATGTTGGAATGAAAGAGCTGGAGGATGTGAATGACCTTAGACGGGTGTTTGTACGCCTCTCCCTACGTCTGCTGTCAACAGCAGTGTGTGTAATGCTTTCTCTCCTTCCTCAGGAAGAGCAGGAATGGATGGAATGTCACCTTTCTGCTCTCGCCTTCACTCTCGCACACACTATTAGCCTGGTGAAAACCAGTCCTTGTTCTGTGCTCCGCTGTGTACAGATGGGTCTGGACTCTCTGATACTGAAACAATTGCTTCCTGGAGGCGTGGATTCCAGGAAGTGGATGAATCATTTTAGCGATTTTACTCAATCACTGAAGTTTGGCCGTGAGGTACGTAATGCACTGGTGTAATGATACAAAGCTTACCGGAAATTGCCTGGACTGTAGACAACCATCCTCCACTATGAATAGAGGAGTGCTGAGTTGAACCAGATAGCTGTTCGTTTGCCGGAGTCCAGAGGGAGTAGTGAAGTGAGATTAGAATTAAGCAGAATTTCATAGGAAGGCAACGGCCAGGATAACACTTTATAAAAGTAAATTTTCCTACGTATAATCTCGCAGGCAATAAACTTTTAGAATTTTAGGCAAGTTAAGATTACCTTAACACTGTGAGTACCAGAGAAGGGTCCTATGTTAACATTTCTACCTTTGGAGCCCAGAGACGGGTCGACTGACCTGAAGGATTTTAGCTAAAAAGCTAGCATCCTATAAGCAGTTTTGCATGATTTTCCACTCCTCCTTTCTGGCCTGACGGTCAATGGCCACGTTTACAATTGAAGAAGGGATGCTAATTTGAGCCATCAGAATCGTCAGTTTGGACTCAGGTCTTTTGACCCTCTTTCGGGACTTCAGGGGAGAGGTCGAAACCCTGGTACTCCCATTAATTATTTATTTTTGCTAAATCCATTTCAACTATGTTCTTCAAAATGAGAAGTTTCCATACCCTGATGTTACTTTAGCTTTAAACAGGTGGGGAAAGCCCTAATGATGATATTATGAGTTAGTGGGCCTTATATTGAGGTACATTTCTGGATCCATTTTTAGGCAACACCTGCAACACACTTCAATTCTTGTGAGATCATAGAGAAATCAAAATCAAATCATCCATGCTTGTGCGGTTTCTCTCTGGGCACGCCAACCTCCTCCCAAAGTCCAAAAACATGACTTGGTTCTCAAGGTTCTGGTTAGTCTTTATGTGAATGCGTGTTTGCCCTGTGTGTCTTTTGTTCTGTGATAGACTGGCGACCAGGCAGTACCTCACCTCTTGCCTAATGGCTGCTGGAGACAAGCACCAGCCCTCCAGAGACCCTGCAAAGATAAGAGAGTATAAACAATGGATGGATGAATTGTAAATTTGTCTGATTCCTCTGCTAGTCCTGGAAAATAACACCTTGCAACAGGAAGTGAAAACCTCATGGTGTTCGGATAGCTGCACACTCAGAGGAGACGCCAGTGTTGTTGCTTTTCTTCTGACGTCTTTAAGTCTTTACCTCTGTGCTGTCATAACGTTGGCTTCAGTGACACCAATATTACAAATGTTTCAGGTTTCTGTCTAACGTCATATATAATAACGTCACCAAAACAATCAAAGCAGCTCTTCAGAATAATAATAAGATACTAGAATTATGTTGTCAACAAAAGTTAAATATGGAGCATCATTTAGTGATCACCAACGACATAAAAAATTTAAACAAGTACAAATGAAGAAATGGTATAGCCTCAAAATTTGCAGACTGTCTTTTAAAATGCGTGTCTTTGCACAAAAATGTGATTTGTTTTTGTATATGACCTACTGATTTAACATGAAATAGTGTGAGTGGTAGTGTAACAGAAGACGGAACAGGAAAGAGACATCCAGACGTAGTAAAAAGGTCTAAGATAGATGCTATAAAACTGAGAGGGCCGTCCGTGTAACGCCTCCTGTCTTCACCGAAAGATGCGTATGCGGCATGTGTGTTTATGTTGGGCTGTAGTCCGAGAAGACCTCAACACGCGTCTTGCGCGCTGCTCAGCTCCAAGCCCAGCACTCTGCAGAAACCCAACTCCCCCCTCAACAGCAACATCCATAACAACCGGCCCTGGAAACGGCCCAGCTCGGCCTGCCATCCCCGCTAATTCGGGACACACTTATCCCTCCGCACGGCGGTCTTAATGTCAACCTTTCTGAGCGAGAGCGTGTGAGATATGAAAAGAGTTTGTGCTGCAGTATGCGAGAGGCACAGCTGAGCGGTCAGCTGGACGCGACGGGAATGGCTGAGCTCGGGGAAAACACACACGCACGCTTCCGCCCACACACACCCGGTTACGGCGCTGACATTTTGCAATGCGCTGGCCAGGGGTGGGGTCAGTTGTTGAACATGGTGGAATAATATTTTAGGTTGTGTGTGTGTGGGTGGTTCTAAAAAAAGGGGCGAAAGAGGAGATGATATAAGGAGACAAATGTATTTCGTAAAGTTCCCATGCTTCTCTGTATAGACTTTAAACATCTAGATGATTTATATGGAGAACCGATACTGACATCATTAAAAATAAAAGCAGCTGAGTGAGCACTTGGCCCAATAAATACATCAATGCACTTGAAATGCACCAATTAATTTAAAATAGAAGAATTTTACAACATGTTTTTTTTTTTACTGACTCCGCCATCCATCCATTAATTTTCTTCCACTTTATTCGGGGTCGGGTCGCTTTTCTGGATCCACAAAAGTGATCCAGAAAAGATCCAGTAGCAGCTTCAGAAGGGAGGCCCAGACTTCCCTCTCCCCGGCCACTTCTTCCAGCTCCTCCGGGGGAATCCCGAGGCGTTCCCAGGCCAGCCGAGAGACATAGTCCCTCCAGTGTGTCCTGGGTCTTCCCCGGGGCCTCCTCCCGGTGGGACACGGTCAAACGCCTTCTCTAAGTCCACACAACACATGTAGACCAGTTGGGCGAACTCCCATGCACCCTCCAGGACCCTGCTGAGGGTGTAGAGCTGGTCCAGTGTTCCACGACCAGGACGAAAACCACACTGCTCTTCCTGACTTGCTTCCTGCTCTAACTGACCCTTATTTTAATTTTTAGTTTTTTTCTTAGTTGTAACAAATTATATTTTTAGCACATAATTTATGGTTAACCCAGTTCATCCTCCTAATCATATTTAGAACATGCTCGTTTCTTTAACACACTTATCTCATGCCTATCAATCATTCAAATATGTAATAGCATCTAAGATGAACCAGTCTTGTTTGCATAGCAGTTGTACACTTCTAATATTCAAATTCAAATTTTAATCGTGGATGTCTTCATAGTTTTCTTTTCCCTTGTTGAATCTAAAACACTTAAGGATAATATTCTCTTAAAGGCAGAAAATAATATTTTGTTTCCTAACGTGTTGCCTCCTAGAGAGCTTTTAGCCAAATCTTAACATATGGAGCCACAGAATGACACAAATGTTCCATAAATTATAAAACAATTTGCAAGTGGCAGCTGCAGGTGGCAGCATCTATACGCTGCAAAGTCCAGGGACTGATGTGACAGCCATCTCTTTCAGAAACATGGAAACAAATATAGCATCCACGTTTGCAGAACATGAGAGATGCACTTTACATCTCACACGCTCCACACACAACATGCAGAAAAACTCTGCACCAACTGGCCGGTCTGGTGGCGTGGAGGCCTCACGATTTGCTCTTGTTTTGGAGCAAGGACGTGGACACCTGCCAGTCACCGGGGAGACTGTTAACACCTCTCTGCACCGATGTATTTTGGTGTCTGAGCCGACAGCTGGAGCTTGCTCAAAGTTGAGTCACTCAGCAGTGCAATTATTGCAAACCCAGCAGCAAATCTAGAACAAAATTATAAAAAAAAAAATCCAGGTTTCCTGTCAAACTGAAGACTGTACTTTAGTTATTCCTGCTCCGTTCAGTCAACGAAAGCGTTCTTGAGACTGTAAGACATTTGTTATTAACTATGCAAGAAACTAATGGCTCAATATGAGGAATTGCTCATTATGCTACAGGTGCATTTCAGTAAATTGTGATTTTATCAAAAACAATTTCCATAAGTGAAAATCATTTATAAAGACTCACTTCACACAGATTGTTTTTTAATGTTGATGTTACAGTCAGTTAAAACCGTTTATTTCAGAAAATGTTGTTATTCAGAAAACCAAAAACATTCATAAATACATACATTTTGTGACCACTTAATAGCTTATGCAATGATGATGCAATCATCATTGTCACAACTGCATTCAATCATATTAATGGAAAGTTGAATGGAAGGAAACAATGTGCACAAAGCAGCAAGTATTATTAGATCTTTGAGAGGATTGTGAAGCAAAGGCCATTTTGTGCATGCAAGAGTATTTAGTCCACAACACTGACATACTTTTAGTACGATGGTATTTGTTTACATGGTTATTTTTTTTCCGGAGAAACTGAAGTTTGAGTTTTATGTAAGTCATGATCATCAAAACCCATTTGAGTGAAAGAAAGAAAGAATGTGTCACCGTCCAATGAATCCTGAAAGTAAATGAGACTCAGGTCACTGTTTTATGATTTTATTACAAAAAGCATTTCAATTCAACTAGGTACGACTATATATGACCAAAATAAAGAAGACAAAATAAGGATTAGGATTTAATAGATTTTAAAAACCCCATATCAGCTTCCCTGTAGCGCCTTACTTCAGTAGAGGAAGGCAGTAGCGCCCCTCTGTGGTTGGTAAATTAAGTGCAGTAGAAAATGCAGGAAAGTGAATTCAGAGGTTTATTTCTTTTTTTTGTTTTTGTTTCAACCTTAAATAACCACAAGCAACACACATACTGCATTTAAAAAAAACCAAAACAACAACTTTACTGAGTTTATATATTTGTACCATAAATTTATTATAAAGATCTGAATAGATGAGACAACACTTTAGTTGTCTTTGTAGAGAGAACATTGAGGGAGAGAATATTATAGCCTCTCTGATCAAGAGTCCTCATCTGATAACCCCCAACGACTCAAAATTAGCCAGTTGAATAATGAAGAAGTGAGAATGATTATCATGCACCAGCTATGGTTTCAGAGTGGGTGTTATTTTTATTCTGGGCTCACTTCCTGGTGAGCTTCTTTTTCTTTGAAAGAGATCAAAGATGTGGAGCTTTCAGAAACTGTTCTTCACTCTGTGCTGTAAGTTTTTAAAAATTATTTTATATAACATCTTAAATCTATGTCAGGAGGGAGGGCATGACAATATGCCAAAGAATGAGAACCCCTGATGCTGTTATCTGACTTTTGATTTCAAAATGTTTTCTTATGTTGTCTTCTCTCTGCAGCAGCTCTGAGCTGTGTGCGCAGCGCTGCAGGTTTGATCCGTGTGTTTGGATATGAAGGTACACGTGTGAATATTTCCTGCTCATATCCTCAGGGTTATGAGACTTATGAAAAGTACCTGTGTAGGAACGACTGCGCGGACAGCGACGTCCTTATTACAACATCACAAGCAATTAAACCCAGACACTCCATCTATGATGACAAAAGTACAAGAATCTTCACAACAACAATTGCTAACCTCCAGTCAGCCGACGCTGGGAAATATTGGTGTGGAGTGTCAAGGAATGGAAAAGATCTTTACACCGAGTTAAAACTAGAAACAAAACAAGGTATGTAATTTTTTATTTTTTTACCATTTAAGTTGCTAAATAGTTTTCAAACAGGATTTGTGACTGTGTGAAGGGGCAAGGCTCTAAGTGTTTGCGATATTCAGAACGGGTGGCAGTTGACTAAAATTAACACAATGACAGGATTTCCTCCATGCCTAATGATTAGTTTACCAAACCTTTGCGGTGCTGCTACTTTCAACATTTCAAACAAAGCATTGGGATATAAGTAACATGGAAACATAGAGCGAAAACATACACACCTTACACACAGAAGGGTGTAGCTTCATTTCATACAGAACTGAAAACCTCACTGTTCTTTATGAACTTAGTGAATTGTTTTTAAGATCAACTACTAAGGTAAAAAAAGAAAAAAAAAGAATGTTTTTCTTTTGACAATAAAAAATACGCTCCTACAAATAACAAACTGCAAATAAGCAGCTTGGACTACAACGCCCAGAAAAGTATTTCCAAATGCTTTCCAGATTTTATTGTGATTTGAAGTTATAGAGCATCAATAAATATCACATGGATGTAAAGTGGAAGGAAACCAAAATCAGAAATGTTCACGGTTCAAGCTCCTTTTACTTGGCTGGACCTAAACAAAATTCAGCTCTACCATTTGCATTTAGAAGCCAACTGATCAGTGAAACATGCGAACGAGATGAATGTATTTTCAAGTCCTTGATGGAGCTCACATAAGCAAACAACAGTGGGTGCAAAAGCACAAAGTCGTGCAGTTCTCTGCTTGTTGCATGTGTGTGCTAATCTAACAGCTCATGAAACAAAATCACAACATTATTTTCCTGTCTTGTGAAAAGTAGGCTATAGGGTTTAGCGCTTGGTTTTGTTTGGAAATCATCCTATTTCTGCTTATGGTGGTGAGCGACACACACCCGTGTACATTTGCGCGTCGCTCCTCCAGATGGGTCACAGGTCTGAGCCACCTGCATGCAACACCTGCAACACAGTGGAAGGATTTCTGCTGGATTTTATTCAGATTCATAAGGAGCGAGAGAGATGCAGTAATAAAATAAAATGCTTCATTAAAAAGCTGATCTATGGCTGTGTCCGCCCAAATGAAGAGATCAGTTGTGCTTTATCTCTGTGGAGTCTGGGGCGAATGAGGGTGGCGCTAAAATGAACTATTTCCTTCTTTTTTTTTTAAACTCAGGCGGCCTTTATTTGAGAGCGGTTAGACGGGAAAGTGGGTAACGAAAGATGGGGAAGACATGTGGCAAAGTCATCAGGCTGGGACTCGAACCTGTGACGTCCGAGTCAAGGACTAAGGCCTCCTTACATGGGTTGTGCTTTACCTCTGCCCCACCACGGCGCCCCCGAAATGTAGCAATTACTTTTAATATTTATTTTTGATTGGCAGTTTTAAAAAGCATAAAGAAAATGAATAGACACTTTCTCCGACTGCAGCGAGTGATAATACAGTGAGAAAGCGAAAGCATTAGCTGTTGAAAGAGTCCATGCAATGTGCTATTTATGAAGCCGCTGCTTAACCGCAACATGCGACATCATCTGAGTATGTTTTTACAGACAGTTGCTGCAGCACGGTGAACAACATCCAAGGTAACGAAGGCGTCTCAGTGACCATCAGCTGTCCGTACGACTCTCAGTCTGACGACAAGCTGAAGTTCCTCTGCGGAGGAAACCGGCCCTCCACATGTCGACAGCAGGCAGTGATCACCTCTAGCAACACACAAAATGGACGATTCAGACTCTCTGATGACAGGAAGTCAAGAATATTCACAGTGACCATTTCCAGTCTGACCCTGAACGATTCTGGGTCGTATCTTTGTGGAGTCCAGAGAAACTCAGGATTTGATGTTTTCACTGCTGTTGAGCTGGAGGTCAAAGGTGAGAGATCAAATTTATGTACTTATAATGCGTAAGAGTCAAACACTTTTCAAATAAACAGACGTTGAGGAAAAATGTATATCAAAAAAGTGTTCATAGGCCCTTAAATAATTTTATTTTGTGTACTTTCCAGAATGGTGCTGTGTGAAGTCAAAGATAATTAGAGAAACTGCAGGACATGAAGTAACCTTGCAGTGCCCTTATCCACCTAATCACCGAAACAACAGGAAGTTCCTCTGCAAAGGAAGTCAACGCAGCAACTGCACAGACATGATGAAGGGTCAAAGCAGGTTCTTAGTGCACAGTGATTCCTCTGAGTCTTTCTCCGTTAAAATCACACAGCTGGAAGCAGGAGATAACGGAACGTACTGGTGCCGTTCAGAGCCAGAGTGGAACGTCGGAAATTATACCCAGTTTCATCTGTCTGTAGGTGAGAGGAACACAGGACAAGTAAAGGACAATTTACGTAAATATATCTAGCAAAAGATATATATTTATATCTTTTATTTGAAAAAGTTTTTTTAGCAAAAGTGCAAAGCTTCTAAAGTTACTTATTGTATATGTTGATGGATAAAAATGAAACAGATGGGAACAATAATATAAAAAACATAAATTATATGATCACATTTGAAACAAGACAAGCTAGAAAATAAAAAAATAAAAATATGGGAAAAAATTGTTTCGCATTAAAAAATCTGCTTTGCTCCAAATCCATCCAAGTTCCATCATGAACATCGCAAAGAAAATGTAATACTGAGTCGGGCAAGCCTTATGATCGCTTTTACAATCTGTTGTTTCTTTTACTGCTACAGTAGAAGAAGAACAGAATGTGGCCAAAAAGAAAACGCTTCAGGCGTTGCCAACACAAGACATCACAACGGGTGAGAAAGTCAAAAATAACAGAAACCCAATACCACAAATGAAACTGAAAACAAAATAACTCAGAGCTTTTAACACCTCTACAGAATTCGACTGAATTTGTTTCCACTATTTCACGTGACTCTCGGTTGTTTAGAATCATCTCGTTTCCTGTGGAGGAATATTCAGTTCAAACCATAAATGAGAAAGATATTTTGTGTGTCAGTAACTCTAATTTCACTGAGATGTTTGACTCTGGGCAACACAAACCCAAACCTCTCGTGAGAATTTGTTGGTTTCTTCGACAGTACCTCGGCACCAGAGCAGCAGAGTGACAACTGCCCCGCCGGTCTCTGAGGAACTCATTGAAGGTAAGGCGAGTTTGTATTTTAGTGGAGGTTTTCTTCAGGGTGGTAGCTAAAGGTACGTCTGTTACTTTATAAATGTTCCAGTTAAAACCTAATGTTTTCAGTTTTGGTTTTAGTTTGATATTGAAAACACTTCTTATGCTTATTAAGCACAGTGATATTTATATACTCTCCTCTGATGCCATGCTCATTTTTAGCCACTGTGAGTTAATATCTCAGTCATGCCTTTTCCCGGGAGGAAACACAACACACATTTTTTTTCATTGGTTTAAGGTACAAAAATTGAGAGCAGAGGTTTACAGTTTTTTGGATTTTATTTTCCTAATCCACACAGGGTCAAGTTGTTTTCAAGTATCTCGTTCACAAGTTTTAGTAAGATGGGCGAGAGAGATGGATGGACAGATTGAAGCTTTGTCTGCTGTAATGCAGGTTCTGCTCTGGTTTGGTGAACTATTGGTCGATCTACACTTCAACTCTCACCTGAGATATGAATCAGAACCGATAGCTTGCCACGACAAAACCAGTGAGAATTATAAGATTTCCAGGGACGTCAATAAAAAGAGGGGGGAAAAAACGAAGACGAGATTAGTGCTCCAAGTTTCAAACGAGTTGTGCTGACAAAGGCTGTTCATTTCCATTACTTTGCATCAGCTCAATCCCTCAGCATTATAAAATTCTGACAAACATTGTATTTTAGACTGTTCTGTAATGGATTTCCAAATTGTAATAGAGCTTATAATAATAAATAAAAGCAACTGATTTACAGTTCTTGTGAACCGCAGTGAATGTTGCTAGGAAGCAACGCAGCTTTGTGTTTAATTTATTGTTTTTCTTTGTTCAGGGTTTCCAGACGTCGCCCTCTATTCACTCGTTGCCATCGTTGGTGGGCTGTTGCTGCTGACTGTCATCCTGGTCACGGTTTTCAAGAGCAAATGTTCCAAAGTAAAAGGTGAATTTAGAGCTTCCTCAATTGTCCTCAGTTCGGTGAAATGCATGCGTGCACAGCTGTTTCCTCATGTTTCGTTCTGTTCCAGAAATTGGAGTCGTTGCAGACGGAAAAAAGCTCGACTTCGTGGAAGCGCAGGAAGTGTGTGGCGGAGAAGATGTAAGAAAACTAATGTCCAAAGTTTTGCGGTCAAAGTGTGATCGATCGTACAAATACGTTTACACCACATCTGTAGACGTCAAGGTTTTTACGCTTGTGCACAATAAAGGGTGGGCGATATGAACTTAAAGTTTTATATTAGAATATTTTTGGTACTATTGGGATAATAATAACTGATAGGATTTCCCAGGATTCCCCTGTATTTTAGCTCCGTCCGTCTGTGCACAAACTCTGACCCGCTTCCCCTTAACCTCCTGCATGAATACATATCCACTGCATAATGCTGCCACTTCCATGTGTCAGTGTGGGGAACTGTGTTTTGCAGGGTTAGAACGTTTTATAAAGCCCAATGAAGTTTTACTTCAGTCTCGTCTGACCAAAGACACATAACTTGCAAAAAACATGAACCAGTTTTAGACATTTTGTTCCAAAATGTCTAAAAATCCCCTCCACTCAGCTTTATATGAATATGCTGTACAGTTTTCACAATATTCTAATTCTTTGAGATGTTGAATTTTGGATTTTCATCAGCTACAGCCTATAATAGTCAACATTTACAAGAAATAAAGGCTTAAAATATTTCGCGGTATGAGTAATTAAGCTGTATGACTTTCACTTTCTGCAATGAGTGGTTAAGAAAATATTGAACTTTTTCACATTATTCAAATGTTTTCAGATGAAATGAAACTGAGGAGAAAACTCGAAGAATTACCATTTTTTTTCACATCACGTCCATCAGTGTATTTCAAAGCGTCTTTATAAAATCCTCTTTGTTGCATCATGTACTGATGAAATGTGATCTGCTGTTTCTTTCAGGTGTATCAGAATCATGACTCTATGGTGATGAGATCACAGCAGATGGCCTCGAGGCAACAACATGCCACCTGTCACGTCAATGACGTGGATGAAGATGAATGTGACTATGAAAACGTCACAGCAGCTGACGACATCTACTGCAACGAGGGTTTCCATAAGTTGTCTTGAATTTATTGAAACAATCGTATTATTATCCATACAAAAAAAGCTACATATTGCCCACATGTAAATAAAAACATATACAAATACACAAGTAGAGATAAAAGGAACACATATCTTATTAACAGTTATATTTCATATGTTTATTATGTTTAAATGTATTATTCTGTATTAGTGACTGTTTACTATCTTTGTCATTCAATCATTTGTTTTATGCTGCATAAATGTGACACAAAAGTAAATCACAGGTTTCACATCGAATTTTTGAACTGAAAACATGACAAAGGAATAGGAACCAAAAAAAAAAAAAACCAGCATATTAATTTAAGTAGTGAATATGTCTTTTTATTTTTCTTAAATGGATTTGTTTCTCTTAAGAACAAATCTATTGAAGCTCAACTATCGCTGATGACAAGCGAAAGATAAAAACATGCAAATATTGATGATCCCTCCAAGAATAAAATACTTTTAGTTGCGTTTAACTTCCTTCATGAACGCAGAAGCAGAAGTTGTTCCTCTTTTCTGAAAAAATGTTTTATGAGAATCATTTTGCTGACATAGATGGAACTGGTATCAAAATAGAGTTTATTATTTGGTCATTTTATGACTCAGTTTGTATTTATTTTTTTTTTAAAACATCTTGGTATGTCATGTGCCAGGTTACCAAGATGTGTTTGGTTTTTTTTGTTAAGTAATTTTCAACATGAAATTAGTTTCATGTATTTAATTTCTGGCAACTTGCTATTTTTTGAGAATGAAAACCTTACGGTTAAGAATAGCTTAATAGGAACTATTCGGTGTGGAGAGGCAATCAGCTGACTGTGTAAAGGAATCAGAAATGTTTTTAGTTAGCATCAGAGGGAAGGTTGAAAATATATTCAGAAAGGCATTTCTACACTTGAACTAATAAGTAAATAAATAAAATAGTATCTGAATCAGATAAAAAGTATCTGAAAGTCGCGTCTTTGGTAAACAGGAGAAATATCCAGCACAGGCCTTGCAGGACCTGAGAGATGCATTGTTTTCAGCTAATGGCTCTTTGGAGCCCAAACATTATGTTCTCTTTGTCCCGCTCTTCTCCTGGCATTCTTGAAGAAACAGGTCACTAATTACCACTGATGTTCCACCCCAAAGGCCCGGCTGACGGCGGCAGTCAGCCGTGCCCCCCTGGACTGGAAGCTGTTTGCTGTTTTTACCTCAGAGTGGCCAGCTCTCTGTTATTCCTATTAAGATTTGATACAGTATAGGGGCTTTCCGCACTTCCAGTATCTGTGCCTTCTGTCACTTTTTTCAGCAATTAAAACTGTTTAATCCATTGTTAACATGTCGTAACCTGTTTTTCCCAAACTAATCGACTGAGTTGATTAATGCTGTTGGATACAGGTAATGTTAGCTAAAAGGTGACTAGCTAATGCAACAAGCGCCGTAAGCTTGTTAACAAGTAGCCCATAGGCTACTGGTGTTATGTTCAAAAGTGGGTAGTGCTGGTTACATACACTTGAGTAACTTTTTTGGAAAAAAGGTTAAAAAAGAGTAGTTTTACTGAACAGTACCTTTTTCTTTGACTTGAGTAATATTATTATTGCTACGTAGATTCATTCCCCCTCTTCTCCCCAACTGCCATGTGTCCGATTGACCCATTGACCTGCATGTGACAGTATTTTGGTGGCAGTTAAAGGGTTAAACTCTTCTGGAGGCTTGGCTCGTCATGGATTAATAGGTCAGCTCTAAAATTAATACTCAAGCAAAAAATATCATTAAAAAATGGGCTCTAAAATTTTAATCAACTTAAAAGCGTGAAAAGCAAGTGAAGTGTAAATGCAGACATTACAAAAGCGTTCAGAAAAGCCGGAGACCCATTTATCATTAAAGCCTCGCCTTCAGGGACGGGTTGAAAACCTTTGAATGTGTTGCGGTGAACAGAAAGTAGACAGAAACAGTCAGGCCCCTAACAGGATACTTGATAACATGCGCAGCAGAGAGGGTCATGGCTGTTGTGTTGTTGTTGGCTTGTATTGTAGTCCAGACCCACTTCCTCCCTGCCCCTCGACCTCCAGACAGAGCCCCTCCTCACCCACCAGCCATTAGCAAATTCATCAAACTCCGTCGATTCCCAGAACAAAAACAAGCATTAATGCAGATAAATCCTCTGCAACAAGCTGACTGCTGAGGTTACGGCTGTGAAGGTGAGCTGCTTTATTGGGTAAAGATGTTTATTATTAGTTGGACTTTCTTCACACATGATTTTGTCATTAAGTTTGAAACAATAATTTTGCTGCAAACCTATAGTGACATTTTGTTTTTGTTTTTTTGTTTTGGTGAAATACTGATAATTCAGAACTTATTGTTTGCAACGTTCAGGTATAACGACAGCGTTACCTGCTTCAGTATTTCCGGTGTCATTAATAGGCTCGTTAATTTCAGCCGATAGTAAAAATTATAAATAAATCTTTTTTTTTAAAAAATACCGTGGTGGCCACTAGGTGGTGCTGTTGCTCTAGATTGCCACCTGTGGATTCTTCACGTCTAACAGTTGAAAGAGTGAAAACTACTCAATCTCTTGTTGAAATAACTCTGAAAAAGTTAAATATATTCAAACTCTGAAGTAAAATCAAGTAGACTCGGCACCGCTGTTGATTTAAATCTGCCAAATTTCCTCTGAATGTTTTGTTTACTGCATAAACACACTGTTTCCTCACAATATTTCTCAATGCTGTTTGTCCTGGTTTTTGCTTTAGTTTTATGAACGATGTGGAACATTCAAAACCTGCAGCTCATGTTGTTCAGTAAGTTATCAAATTTGATTTTGAGAACATTTTCTTGCCGGATGTTGATTTCTCTTCTTGTAACAAGTTTCTTTAATACAAATAATCTTTATTTCTACCAGGTGATTAAAAAATTAGAATAAGAACAAGCTTTTCATTGCATTTATTTCATGGGAATAGATCTGAAAATGATACTATTTGTATACGATTATACACAGTGTTAAAGAGAAAAAAATACATGCAAACTTGGTTAATGTTGTCTTCTCTCTGCAGCAGCTCTGAGTTGTGTGAGCAGCGCTGCAGGTTTGATCTCTGTGTTTGGATATGAGGGGAGCGATGTGACGGTTTCCTGTCCATATGATCCAGGATATGAGAGATACCAGAAGTACCTGTGTAAGAACAGATGTAGTTACAGTGATTTTCTTATCAAATCATCGCAGGGAAATAAAACCAAATACTCCGTTTACGATGACAAAAGAACAAGAGTCGTCGCAGTGACCATCTCTGATCTTCATTTTGGTGATGCTGGGGAATATTGGTGTGGAGTGACCAGAGCAGGAAAAGATATCTACACTGAAGTAAAGCTGGAAGTAAAAGCAGGTAAATAATCAAACTCTTAATCCTCAGAATGATAAAGTATGAGCTTAATGGTAGATGCAGAGGAAAAAGCTGAATCCAGGGAGGTCGGTGTGTGTCAAGATTGATGGTGGAAACTAGAGAATGATAAATTTTGGTTACTTTTCCACTAGTTTTATTTCTATGTTGTAAGGGTTGTCCTTAAAAATAAGAAAAAGCAACAAATAAAAGGCAGAAGAAGAACGAGAAGTAAGAAAAAAAAAAACCTATGAATGATCCACGTTGATTGCTTTTTTTGTTTAAAAAATGTATTGATCAGAGTTATCTTGCTGAACTTAAACAAGAACATGACCACAACACCAACTAAAATATAGACATAAAGTGTTTTTCATTGAATAAAGCATGAAGATGGTGACTGGGGAGTGTTACACTTAAATTAAATCATGAGATTTCAATAGAAAATTCACATAGACTAGAAGAAAATAAGACTGATACGACTGAACACAGATTGCCTAAAACAAAACATCAAAAAAATTACCTCATATTGTTTAAAGAACATTTTTTAAACTTGTCTTCATCAAATTTTTAAATGTCTTAGTATTAGATCAGAAGTCTGTTTTAGTTCAAATGCAAACAACAATACAATAAGAGGTTTGTACTTTTGGTTTGATGTTATATTATTTCAGTATTTAATTATTAAAACCTTATAACATATGATATGAAAATTCTACTACTTCTGGCCTGGACACGTACGTCAAAGTTTTCAAAGATTTCTACATTTCTGTCTCTTTGCTTCTTCAAATTACATTTTTCTGTAATTTTTGCTGTAGGTAACAGTTTTGTCTTTCTATCAGACAGATGTTGCGACCAGGTGAATAAAACCCAAAGTATTGAGGAAGGTTCAGTGACCATCAGCTGTCCGTACGACTCTCAGTCTGTCAACAAGCTGAAGTTCCTCTGCAGAGGAAACCGGCCCTCCACATGTCGACAGCAGGCAGTGATCACCTCTAGCAACACACAAAATGGACGATTCAGACTCTCTGCTGACAGGAAGTCAAGAATATTCACAGTGACCATTTCCAGTCTGACCCTGAACGATTCTGGGTCGTATCTTTGTGGAGTCCAGAGAAACTCAGGATTTGATGATTTCTCTGCTGTTGAGCTAGAGGTCAAAGGTGAGAGATGAAACCTTTACCTCAAATTCTTTAAAGTGGAACATTTCTTAATGAAAGATTCTGGGGAAAATTGACAAAAAATAGCCTATGGGTGACAAATATAACAAAAAAATAGATTAGCTTGATACATTTTTTTTTTAAAGATGTCATAAATTATGATGTACTTTATAGATCCACTAATAATAGTTTTGTATCTAAAAACATATGACTGGTACTTTTAGTGTCATTCTTTGTGGAAATACAATGCAAATATTGCAGGAATTTTTGAAATATGGCTATACCCTGCATTTGTTATTATATCTGTATTTAAAAACATTAACTGATTTATTTAACCAAAGTTATTAAGAGTTATTTTGGAAGGTCCGAAGAGCAACATGCGGCTCTAGAGCTGAAGGTTGAGGATCCTTGATTTTGGGCTATTATGCGTATTCTACATTCAGCCTGCTGGCAGAAAACAGTCCCCACAACTTCTAGTGTGGCATATGAAAAAAATATTTACACGAGTTTACCAAACATTGATGCCACGGATGTCCTCAACTGATTGCTGTAGACCTTGATGCTGCAGCACGAGCTGCGTTTTTATTTCTTTCTTCTTTTTTTTGTGACATATTTGGCCTCATTTTACTTCTTGGTTGTCACAGAAAAAGGAGAACGAAATGCAAGTGGAGAAAAAAAGCTTGAGGGTCTGCCACCAAGCCTCACGACAGAAGGTGAGAGAGACCAGGCCACACACACATGAAACAGAGAAAGCGGTTTCACTAGGCCTCCCTGTTGCAACAGGAATGCTACGTTTAGCAAATGACACGTATGACCAATGTGTTGAATTGCAAAAATATGATTCAAGTAATTTGGTAACTACTCTGCTGTAAACCTTTAACCACTTGTGAATGAGCGGTTGAGGACGATTGTCTTTCCAGATGTTTTACTGTTGCCCGGCAACCACAAAGCATGTGCCTTTTACTCCTTCAAGGCTCAAATCGAAACTGAAACAGAAAATTAGTCTGTGAATTGTTAGTGAGTCCTGCATGATGGTTGTGGAGATGTTAGACCTTCTTCAATTGACTGGAGTTTAGTGATTCTATAGTTGCTCTCAAACAGTTTTCTATCTTGTCGCAGACGGTGAGGTTTTGAAAAACATTTGTTTCTGTGTGCAAAACATGAGGAAACGGCGGAGAGAGAGGAGCTTTTTTCGAAAGGAGCTGGTTTGCTTTTACTGTGCTCCTGGTTTGAAACTGTGTATGTGTATTGACATTTTTTGTATTTTTTTTCCCTCTTTGTTTTTCTATTTTAAAAGATCATCTGAGCGTCTATGGAAATTTCAATGCTCAGAGTTCAGTTATCTGAATGTGCTGAGATGTTTGGCTACTGAAGACGAAAGATCACAGTAAAAGAAAACAACAACAATATGTTAAAATTGAGGGGTTTTTTCTCTAACAGTGTATGAGCACCAGAGCAGCACAGTGAAAACTATCATTACTACCACACCACCAGCATCAGAGGAACAGGCTAAAGGTACAGTGTGTGTTAATGTCTGAATGTGTACAGATTTGATATATTGAGAGACCGCATGATCAAAACTGTGCATGCTCTCCAATTATCATCTGAATATTAAAGTCAAGGGTTTTTGAGATTGCTGCTGGCTTTTTGCGTTTCATATTTCAGGAAGTGAATATGAATAAAATTGATATCAGAAGGATTTAAAAAGTTGCTAGTGTAATCACCACAAGTGTTACAAGTGTGTAATATTTACTGACAGAATTATATTTCTATTTTATATACATCTATAAGCTACACAATCTGTAGCTACACAACAATGATTGTGTTCATCTATAATAAACACAATCTGCCAATCTGTTTATTACCATTGGCAGATTTTGATTTTAAAGCTATTTTCTAACAATCACAAAATTAGCTGCTGACAAGAAATGAAACAATGTAAACTGTGTCAGATTTGAACTAAAGAATTTAGATGCTTTAATTCGCATTCAAACAAACACACCACGTGGGAAACCTTTACTCTTCTCAATAATAAGGTTGAAAACCTTTAGCATTGTAGCAGCCAAGCTGACCTTAAAGTTGCTGACCAGCTTTTTATATGTTTCCACTGGACTTTTGATGAGCTCTATCTCTTTGGAAACCCTCCTTGCCATCATCCTAATTGTAAATTGAGACTCCAATTTCTCCATGGCACTATTATACTTCTTCTAAGAAGAAGCACACTTCTAAACTTTAACTATTTTCTTTAGACCTAAATCTTCAATCTACCAGGAGTATGAATCATTTTGGGCTTTACTTTAACTGTAAAAACATGTAATCTACACTGACATTTTCTTTTCTTTTTTCTGGCAGTGCATTATCATCTGAGCACCACAATGAAAACTACAACACCACTGGTTTCTGAGGAACTGACTGGAGGTCCTCTATGTATTTATCTAAACATACAGACAGATTTGGTATTTAGCTATTAAGATAGAAAACAATCTTTTAAAGTAAAAATATAAAAAATCATCTTAATGTTTTCTCTCTCCAGCACCTATGAGCAGCGCTGCAGGATCGAACCAGGTGTTTGGATATGAGGGCGGAGACGTGAACGTTTCCTGCCCCTACGATCGGGGATTCGAGGGTCGTCAGAAATACCTGTGCAACAACGACTGTCGTTACGCTGATGTTCTTATAACAACATCACAAGGAAGTAGTGGAAAATACTCCATTCACGATGATAAAACAACCAGAGTCTTCACAGTAATCATCTCTGACCTTCATCTTGGTGACGCTGGGAAATACTGGTGTGGAGTGACAATAATAGGAAGAGATATCAACACTGAAAGAAAGCTGGAAGTAAAACCAGGTAAATACTGAAGTCGGTGTTTCAAACATGTCAGTAAAGATTAGGACAAGACGAGCTATGGCCATTTTTATATGTACTTATTGACTAATACAGGTTATATGTTTTATTAGTTATTTATTTAAGTTATAACTAGGCATGATCCACACACTGACTGTTCTTCAATTAGTGCTTGATACTAATATATAAATAGAAATTAATAAATTGGAATAAATTACAGCAAACAAAGATAACATTATTCCTTGAGGACATTTTTGTTTCTTTCAATTAAGCATTGTTTTTTAACTCAAATATGTTATTTTATATTGTTGTTTATCTTAATGTCAGACAGATGTTGCGACAAAGTGAATAAAACCCAAAGTATTGAGGAAGGTTCAGTGACCATCAGCTGTCCGTACGACTCTCAGTCTGTCGACAAGCTGAAGTTCCTCTGCAGAGGAAACCGGCCCTCCACATGTCGACAGCAGGCAGTGATCACCTCTAGCAACACACAAAATGGACGATTCAGACTCTCTGATGACAGGAAGTCAAGAATATTCACAGTGACCATTTCCAGTCTGACCCTGGAGGATTCTGGGTCGTATCTTTGTGGAGTCCAGAGAAACTCAGGATTTGATGATTTCTCTGCTGTTGAGCTAGAGGTCAAAGGTGAGAAGCCAAGCAGGCCTCCTTTGATTTTTTGTGATCTCAGCCTGTTTTCTCTAAAAAAAAAAAATGTTGCTGTTTTTATTCAGCAGAGTTGTGCTGCGCTAAGTCAAAGAACATGAGTGGCGTAATGGAGCGTAGTGTAACCTTCCAGTGCCCTTATGCACCCCAGCATCCCAATGACACAATGTTCCTCTGCAAGGGAGACAGAGCCAGCAACTGCACAGACATGATGGATCAAAGTAGGTTTATTCTGAGCAATGTTTCCTCCAGCTCTTTCTCTGTGACGGTCACAAAGCTGGAAGCAGGAGATGCTGGAACGTACTGGTGTGGCTCAGGCCCAGAGGCGAGTGTTGGAAACTACACCCGCTTTCATCTTTCTGTAGGTGAGAGAGACGCAGAGGTAAAAACTACCTCAGTTTTCAGTGCAGTTTTGTACATCAGGTGTCGAGGTCACAAGGTTAAAACTGGGACCAAAATTCAGCATGAGTGGGATTCAAGTACTCTTGGGTTCGCACAAACTTACAGAATAAGTGAATCCCCACTGTTTGCTTTATCACCAAATGCATGAGATCATGCCAGACTATTTTGGTGTTGCTGTGTTTGCTACGCAAGCTGAGAGCAGATGCTTTCCGCATGAAAACAGAAAAATAAGTTACACTATCTAGAGAAAACCATCGAGGAAAAGCATATACTGAAAACGTCCACTTTTGGCTTCAGTAGTTTGTTTATGGTACACGTTTGAAGGATTTTAATTTTTTTCCCCCAAGTATAAGGCATTTATTTTGCTGTTCAAGGTTAGAATCTGGAGACAGATTGATTGGTTAATGTCAAATGAAAAGAGCCTAAACCAAAACTTCTGCTCATTATGATCCTTTTACAGTTGAAGGGTCTGTTTAATTTTTCAAAGTAGGTTTATTCTGTTAAAAGGTTATCAACCTGCAGTAGATAACTCTTATAAATCCAGGTAGTTTGGTTCTGTAGAGGATGAAGCCAACCATTTCTCTGAACTGGGTCCATGTCAAAGGAGGCAATACCCTTTGTCAGTGTCTCTGGAGTTTATGCGAAGGTGTTTTTTTTTCTTCTAAAGCTAATGTCTACTCATGACTACATGTTCATGTCAATCAACCTGGATTTATGCCTAATAAAGACTTATGATTTATGCCTATAAGCCTCAATTATCTCACTTCAAATACTCTAAGTAATTATTTTAATGTGTTTGACCAATAGTGTTGTATGTGCATAAATGTTTATTTTCTTTGTTTCTGTTCATGGCAGATGCGACTCTCCACCAACTTTCAGATCTAGCTTTCTATGCCCTGTTTGCTTTAGCTGCTGGGCTGCTGCTGATGGTGACATTCGTCCTAGTTAAAGTTTACAAGAATAAATGTCACAAAACATTGAAAGGTGAGCTTGTTTTTGTCTTCAACATGAGCAATAAGAGGTGTATAAATAAATTCAATAATTTATGCTTTAATTTTTTTCCAGAAAGAGAAGTTTCCAGATGAAGAGTCTAAACTTCATTTTGCAGATGTTTTAGAGGACGTCTAAAACATCTGCAGACCAAAGCTTCGTCTGCAGGGCTATGGGATCATATGAAATAATGTTCACTGGACTATTTAAGCCTAAATTAATGCAATTCAATATTTAAGTACTCAGATAAAATTTTTAGGTCTTATTTTAGAGCAATTTTCATTCAAAAAGTGTCTTTGTGAGAGAAAAAAAACCAAAGGAAAATAAATACAAATAGTTG
Source organism: Xiphophorus hellerii (assembly GCF_003331165.1). NCBI lineage: Eukaryota > Metazoa > Chordata > Actinopteri > Cyprinodontiformes > Poeciliidae > Xiphophorus > Xiphophorus hellerii. The sequence goes on along the minus strand of NC_045676.1, from coordinate 23,024,305 downwards.
AACCAGCAAAATAAAATAATTATCTCACAATGTCAAACTATGTACAACTGAGGAAATGCACTTGTATCTGTAATAATGAATAAAACATGATAGGTATAAACAGTGTAAAAATGTCTAAACTCTAAACTGCACACCTAAACGATAGAATAAATAAGAATAAACTGGAACTTTGAATTAAAAGGTATTCATGAAGATGGCTCAGTGTCCAGTGATGACAGAAAGGCAACAATATTCACTGTGACATTTTCCAATCGGACTCTGAAGGATTCTGGGTCATTTTTTTGAAGCATGGCACTATGGGACATACTGCAACCTTCAAGTGTCATTGTCCGCCTCATCATCATAACAATATGATGTTCCTCTGCAAAGGAGTGTCATGAATTGCGGAGTAGAGGTGGTGAGGCAGACGCTGTAGACCCAGGATGCGATAAGTAAATGATTTTAATGATGACTATTCAGAACAACACAGTCCAACATGGTCCAATACAACGGGCAGCACGGCCGAGCGGAAGCCAGGGCTCGACGCCGGTAGCAACCGTTAAACAACGGACGAGACGATGGACTGGGTACAAAGATGACAGATTAGAAGTCAAACGAGACGAGGACCCGAACAAAGACACAGACACACAGGTGACACTAAATACACAGGAGGTAATCAGGGAACGAGAAACACCTGGGAGTAATCGAGGGGAGACAGGACAACGAAGAGACTCAAGGACACCGAAACTCAAAATAAATACACAGAAAACACAGATCATGACAGTCCCCCCCCCCCTCAGGGGCGACTACCAGATGCCCCAAAAAAAATGTCCAAGAAAAAACACAAGGGTGGGCGGAGGGGTGCTGGACGGGGGGCCAGAGTTCAAAAACAACAAAAAACAACCCAACGGAGTGGGCAGAGGCAAAGGAGGTGGAAACCGCGGGGAATGTCCGGTGGGCGTCCGCGGCGCTGGAGGCGGGAGACTCGGGGGAGGTCCAGTGGCCCTGGAGGTGGCGACGAAGAGTCTCGGGAGGAGCACTAAGGGGCGGGGTCTTGGGAGGAGCACTAAGGGGCAGGGTGTCGGGCGGAGCACTAAGGGGCGAACACTCAGGGAACACTAAGGGGCGGAGACTCAGGGAGAGCACTGGGGCCACTGGGAAACTCTGGGGACACACTGGGAAACTCGGAAGAAGCACTAGGAAACTCGGAAACACTGGGAAATGAGGGAACAAAAGACCCACTAACTGGGGCCGATAACCCACTAACTGAGGCCGATAACCCACTAACTGGGGCCGGAAACGCCCTCAGCTGCGCTGCCTGTCGGCCCGGTGCCAGGCTGGCCACCTGAAACCCCATCACTATGGGAACAGTGGCTGGAGCTGTCTCTGGAGCGGAGGCGTGAGGCTCGGGGAAGCCGGCAGGTGTGCCGGCTGGAACGCTGGCTGAAACGGGCTCGGGTGCACCGGCTGGAATGCCGGCTGGAGGTGCTGGTCCCAGAGATGCTGGAGCTGGGCTGGCGGAGAGGTAGTTTGGCTTGGGAGGCAGAGGGTTGCCTTTCAGCACCGCAATGGCTGTCAGGCATTGCCATTCTGCCTCCTGTTGCAACTCCGCCAGCCCCAGATGCGGAAGTCGCGGGATCCACTCATCCAACATAAGGACCATGCGTGTGGCTATATTCAGGAGCTGATGTGCCGAGTACGGGCTTGCCACAACCGCTACATAGTCCTCAATAGTTCTCAGCAAGCCTCCTGAGTCCATGGTGAAATTAGCGTGCCTCACCGTACTTGTGGTCGGGTCCTTCTGTCATGAATTGCAGAGTAGAGGTGGTGAGGCAGACGCTGTAGACCCAGGATGCGATAAGTAAATGATTTTAATGATGAATATTCAGAACAACACAGTCCAATACAACGGGCAGCATGGCAGAGTGGAAGCCAGGGCTCGACGCCGATAGCAACCTTTAAACAACGGACGAGACGATGGACTGGGTACAAAGACGACAGATTAGAAGTCAAACGAGACGAGGACCCGAACAAAGACACAGACACACAGGTGACACTAAATACACAGGAGGTAATTAGGGAACGAGAAACACCTGGGAGTAATCGAGGGGAGACAGGACAACAAAGAGACTCAAGGACACAGAAACTCGAAATAAATACACAGAAAAACACAGATCATGACAAGGAGACCAGAGCAGCATTTTTTATAAGGGTATATTCACACTGCACAATGTTCAGAGCACGGTGATACAAATGTAGATTAAAAGGAATAATTCTGTAGTTTACAAAGCTGGAAATCTAACAACCAAAATGGATGTATGGTTTTTATTTTTTGTATTGAATACTCACATTTTCTTAGATTTGGCATGTTGCTTGTTGCAGAGAAAGAAAAACAGAATGCTATGTCAGAAAGGCCCAAAATGGAAGGTGAGATGGGGAAATGAACTGGATTAGTGGCAGTATTTACAGAAACACATTCTGCCCTTCATATTTAGCGTTTTCATACTGTATTTAATGTGTGGATATCCTCTCTACTCCAAAAATGCAATCTAAAGAGTTCCCCTTAACTTGACCAAAGTAGCCACTTAACTTGATGTCGATTTCAAGAAATATAAATATCGCAGCCTTCTGTTCCAAAAAAAACAAAATTTCCAATAAAGGCCGTGAGTGGTAACAGGTGGTTTTTGGACTTGTACGCACTTCCGAGTTGATTTATTTATTGTAAAAGTAGAGACAAAATAATTATTAAAAACGTCTTGCAACTTAGTCGAAATTAAAAATTATCTCAATTTAATGTTTGAAGCTCTACAAAAGTGGTCAAAAAATCATTTTACAAAACCTCCCGTCCTCACCAGACATTTACCAAACAGCAGACCTCCACCAAGCACCCGGTGTGTTCTTCATTACTCAAATTAATGGGAGGGTCTAACAATTAACAACTAAAACTAAACAATTCCAAATATAAATATTAATTACAAATTTTGGTTCTAAATTAACTTAAATATATTCTAACTACCCAAAGAACAAAACTAAATAGGTAGAAATTACAAACTACAAAAATTTGGCATAAATGGCCACAACAATAACAGAGAACAAATATAACATCAAAAAACATGTTGTTTGATGGACCTGGTGTTTAGGTTATACTTAAACAGACTGAAGTTCCTCCGATTCAAACAAACAGACTTATCAGTGAAAAGTGGACTTAAATCAACGTCAAATTCATTCTTTTTATGCAGTGAGATGAAAAATCTATGTAATTAAAAGTCTGTCAGTAAGGTTCTCTCAGTGGATCTTATGCATCTAATGTGCAGAGTTTAGTCAGAAAACAGAATCCAGCTTATTTTATGCTACAGTACATCTATGCTACTAGTTTCTGTTCTTCTAAGTTTGTGTTTAGACAGTGCTAACAGTACAGGAAGCCCACTGGTTTCCTCGTTTCTTTTTCTAAGAGAAGAGTAACTTTGCTTCTGCTTTAGTTTGTCTGTTGCCTTGAGGAACTGAAAGATGTGGAGCCTTTACTTGCTCCTCATGTGCAGTAAGTTGTATTATTTGATATTAAATATGTTGTTTTTCTTTCGTGATTCGATTTATTACCTCCTGATATGATCTCATATATTAGCTTAATCATTTTTGGTACATAACGAAAAAAAAGCTAAGCATTAACTATCTGAGATGACAGTTGATGATCTACAGGCATTAGGCTTTGAGTGGTTTAGAAAATAAAATTAAACATTTAATCTAATAACATATAACTGCTAACTTCTCATTTTAGCTGCTGTGAGTTGGGTGACCGGTGATGTAATCTCTGTGTTCGGATATGAGGGCAGCGCTGTGAAGGTTCCCTGTCCATATGGTCGAGGATATGAGGATTATGAAAAGTACCTGTGCAAGCACGACTGCAAAGTTGATCATGACGTACTTATTAAATCAAAAGGAAATAACAACAAATACTCAACCGATGATGACAAAAGAGCAAGAACCTTCACAGTGACCATCTCTGATCTTCGTCTTGAGGATGCTGGAAAATACTGGTGTGGAGTGACCAAAGACTTTACAGATATATACAAGGAAGTAAAGCTGAACATAAGACCAAGTAAAAGAATAAAGTTCAAATAAAAATAATGAAATGTAATACAATCAAGCTGTTTCACCAACAGCTTTGCTTAATGTAACATTTAGTTAAATTGAAGTTCCTAAAGTATTGCTTCCTTGTCCTTTGTGGTATATTGTAAATAACACAACTGGATTTCAATGCAGCCTCTGCACCACTTTCAGTGCATTGGCCATAGAAAATAAAGTCCAGTATATAAGAGCTCTGAAATGCTTTTGTTTATACAGAAAAAAGAAAATTGTTCAGAAAGGTGAACTATGCAAACAGGCAGCGACATTAAGACATTAAGGATATTTTCTGAAAAACATACTGTATGTGCTTTTTCTCATAACTTCTGCTAGTTTACCGTGTTATCTTTCTATCAGACAGATGCTGCGACACGGTGAATAAAATCCAAAGTATTGAGGAAGGTTGAGTGACCATCAGCTGTCCGTACGACTCTGAGTCTGTCAACAAGCTGAAGTTCCTCTGCGGAGGAAACCGGCCCTCCACATGTCGACAGCAGGCAGTGATCACCTCTAACAACACACAAAATGGACGATTCAGACTCTCTGATGACAGGAAGTCAAGAATATTCACAGTGACCATTTCCAGTCTGACCCTGGAGGATTCTGGGTCGTATCTTTGTGGAGTCCAGAGAAACTCAGGATTTGATGATGTTACGGCTTCAGTGGGTCTCTGCCCTTTTTTCCTTTTAGGGTTCTGCAGACAGGTCTCTGCAGGTGATGCGTGTTGCCCTGATTGGTGTTCTGCAGCTTTAAAACTGCCAGCCATGCAGCAGTGAGGAGGCTTTTCCCTCCTCTCTCCTCAGAACCCCATTTGGTTTGGTTTGTATTTTTTGGTTGAGATTTGTTAGGTTTGTTTAGCATTTGCTTATTTCTGGTCAATTATAGGTTCTGCTTTAATCTATTTTGGTTTCTCATTTCAGGTATTCTTTTTTCAGGGTTATTTCTTTAATATAATTTAATAAATTCTATTTTCATTCAGTTGCTAAATCCTTGTGTGGTCTCCTTTTAATGTTACCCCATCAAACGAGCCTGGTGGACGTAACATTGTGGGAGCTCGTCCAATTTATGTGGACTAATTAGGCTTGTTTGGCCTCATTATTGGGTTCAGGTTGCAGTTACATGCCCCTGACTTTGGTTTGCCTGTATTGCAGGGTATTTGTAGGTTTTTTGGCTAGTTTAAGGTGTTTAACCTTACTGGATTTTGGACATTTTTGATGTTCCATATGTATGTTGTTGGAGGTCCATGAGGATTTTTGTACTTTTGTTGGAGGGGGGAGAGAGGATCTTGTTTTGTAATAGGCAAGTGCTGTCTGGTATTTATTGTTTTTGGCAACTCCATTTTAGACGACCCTGTTTGTTGTTTTAGTTTGTTATTTTTGGGTTGGACTCTGGGCTGAGGGCACCGCCGTGGTTTGCTGCCTGAGAGGTCTTGGCCTGGAGGGATTTGCTGCCAGCGGTATCTTGGTGCTTAAAGTGCCTTGGCTCTTGGAGGAAGGCCTGAAGACTAGGCTAAGCTTAGTCAGGGTTTTTGGCATTTAGTTAGCTGTAGGAAAATGGAGGTCTGCCATTTGTTGGTGCCAGTCATGCACTTCCTTGTGGTTGGTTAAATAATTTGGTATACTTTGATTTGCAGTATTTTTTGGAAGTTGGTTTGTTGGGTTAGTTTGGTTTGAGAATGGATACTGTGAGTTCTTTTTTGTCTTCTCCAACATTAGAACTCTTGGAAAAGCTTACAAAGGAGCAGATTCGTCAAGTAGCTGAACACTTTTAAGGTGATCTTGAAGATGTAAAAGGATTAAGATTACCTCCACTAAGGAGTTTTTTAAAAGACGAACTTATAAAACTGAATGTCTTTACTGTTTCTCTTTCAGATGTTGATGTGATAGATGAAACTTCTCTTGGTTCAGGTTCCTTAACTGGTGCTCCAAAATTGGTAGATGAATTGTCAAGCTCAACAGTTTCTCAAGCTTCTCAATTAAAGTTTCAGTCTAAGAAAACTGAGATGGAAATGCAGTTGGAGTTAGAAAAATTACAGCTAGCACATGAGCTTGAGGAGAGAAAACTAGCTTTACAGGAAAAGCGGCTAGCTCATGAGCAAGAAGAAAAGAGGTTAGCACATGAGTTGGAGGTGAAGAAACTGTCTTTGGAAGCTGAGCGTCTGAAGTTGAGGTCTGAGGGCAGGTTAAGTGGTGGATCTGTTAATCCGTCTCAAGGTGGTGATGGGTTTTCTGGACATAACTTGGTTAACATGTTGAAGCTGTTGCCTAGGTTTAATGAACAAGATCCTGATGTGTTTTTCTCTTTGTTTGAGGACATGGCAGAAGACAATGACTGGAGTGATCTAGATTGCTCCATGCTGCTGCAAGGTGTGCTGGTGGGTAAGGCCCAAGAAGCTTATGTTTCATTAGTTTCAGCTGAAAGGAAGGTATACAAATCTGTTAAAGAAGCTGTTTTGAAAGCTTATGAACTGGTTCCTGAGCATTACAGACAACAATTTAGGAACTCCAGGAAAGCTGAAAAACAGTCAAATACAGATCTTGTCAGAGAATTAAACACCCAGTTTCATCGCTGGTTATCAGCTGAAGGTGTGGATGATTTTGAATCACTTTGTGACTTAATGGTGTTGGAACAGTTCAAGAACATTATTCCAGATCGGGTGGCCATATATATTAATGAACAAAAGGTAAAAACTGCTGCTAAAGCTGCTGTCTTAGCAGACGAGTATGTTCTGACCCATAAAGCTGTGAGGGATTCTAATTTGAAAGGTGACCACAGCCTTAAGGAATTTCATCACGACCGGTTTCCTGGTAAAAATAGATTGGATCCTACATTGAGATCTAAAGTGGACTTGGTTTGTAACTATTGTCGCCAGAAGGGACACTGGAAAAATGAGTGCCCTCTGAATACTGAAACTAAATCAAGTAGGGGTAAACAGAATCATCGAAAACCTGTGGCTTTAGCCAGTGTTGCACAGTTGCATTCAGTGGAGTCTACACCTCTGCCTAAAGTTGAAAGTGTAAGACCAACTGTTTTAGCTGCACCTTGTGACTTCCAGTCTTTTTCAGAGCTGACTGATTCAGATCCCCAGACCTTTGAGAAGGATGTCAGACAAGATTACACACCTTTCATCACACATGGGTTTGTTTCTCTGAGTGGAAGTTCAAATAAAGTGGCTGTAAAGATTCTGCGTGACACCGGAGCTTCTGAATCTTTCATATTGGATTCTGTGTTGCCATTTTCTTCATGTTCTGATACTGGTCGTAGTGTCTTAATTAGAGGTATTGGGATGGAGACTTTCTCTGTGCCTCTCCATAGGATCTACTTGCAGTCAGAATTGGTACAAGGAGAAGTAACGATGGGTGTTCGTCCTTCTCTGCCTGTGGAAGGTGTGTCTCTCATTTTAGGAAACAATCTGGCAGGTGGACGTGTGTGGCGAGATGTTGCACCTCCTCTAGTGGTCCGAGCGTCTCCATCTGTTTCCATGTCAGACAAATGTGCTCAAGACTTTCCTGAGGCATTTCCAGCTTGTGCAGTAACTCGTGCCATCAGTCGTGCTTTGGCTGATAAGGAGGTTGAGTCTGGTAAGCCTAGTTCTGTTGAGAAGACTGCCTGTTTGCCAACTCTTCCTGTTCCTTTGTCACTCAGTGAGTTGATTGCAGCCCAGCAGGAGGACACAACCTTAGCTGCTCTGTTTGACCAAGTCCAGACAGCTGAACAGGACACAAAAATGTCATGTGGGTATTTTCTACAAGAAGATCTGTTGGTACGTAAATGGTTACCTTACAGTGACAAGGATATTGTTGGTCCAATTTATCAAGTTGTTGTTCCAGTCAAGTTTAGAAACCTTGTTTTGAAAACTGCTCATGGAGAATTGTCTGGTCATTTTGGAGTCAATAAAACTTATAATAGAGTTTTACGTCATTTTTATTGGCCGCGTCTGAAAAAAGATGTTGCTTATTTTGTGAAAACCTGTCACACTTGTCAATTAACTGGGAAACCTAATCAGACTTTGAAACCAGCTCCACTTTTTCCAATACCTGCTGTTGGTAAGCCTTTTGAACACTTGATCATTGACTGTGTTGGCCCACTGAGTCCTTCAAAGTCAGGATCGGTGTATTTACTGACGGTTATGTGTAAAAGCACTCGTTATCCTGCAGCATATGCTCTGAAAACCATTACAACAAAGTCGGTGGTCAAAGCTTTGTCTAATTTTATTTCAGTGTTTGGAATCCCAAAGACCATTCAAACTGACAGAGGTAGCAATTTCACTTCACGCATGTTTGGTGAGATTTTGAAACAACTTGGTGTAGTCCATCAACAAAGCAGTGCTTATCATGCTCAAAGCCAGGGGGCGCTAGAGCGTTTTCACCAAACCCTAAAGGCATTGTTGAGGGCATACTGCACAGAGTTGAGTAGAGACTGGGAAGAAGGTCTGCCTTGGATACTTCTGGCAGCTCGTGAAGTTGTACAAGAGAGCACAGGGTTCAGTCCAAATGAACTAGTGTTTGGACATCATGTGCGTGGTCCTCTTGTTATTTTAAAAACTAACTTGGAGAGGTCTGAGCCACCATCAAACCTGTTTGACTATGTCAATGGTTTTCGTCGCAGACTTTTCTTGGCTGGCAAACTAGCTTCTGAGAATCTTAAAAAGGCTCAGAAGAAAATGAAGCAATGGTTTGACCAGAAAGCTGAAAACAGAGTGTTTCATCCAGGAGATAAGGTGCTTGCCTTACTCCCCATTCAGGGTTCACCTTTTCAGGCAAAGTTTTATGGTCCGTATTCTGTGTTGAGACAGGTGTCGGCCCAAGACTACGTGGTTTCTACCCCAGACCGTAAACGACCAACTCAGCTTTACCATGTAAACTTACTGAAGCCTTACTTTGGTTGTACTTTGGAAGATAAAGATGTCAAGGCAGTTGCTGCTTCTGTGAAGGCAGACTTGAGCTGCAACGCAGGCTTAGATGAGGATGTGCAGACTCCAGATGATGCTGTGTTCCAGCCCAGACTTAAAAACTCTGAGATGTTGTCTAACATACAAACATTATTGAGTCATTTGTCTGCAGAAAGAAGCGAGCAGTTGAAGAAGTTAATTTTGGATTTTCAAGCCTTGTTCAGTGACATTCCGACATGTACCAATTTAATTGAGCATGACATAGATGTGGGAGATGCGCAACCTATCCGTCAACATTTTTATCGAATTCCTCCTGAGAAAAGTAAATTTTTGGAGTCAGAAATCCAGTATTTGCTGGACAACGGCCTGGCTAAACCATCTTGTTCCAGTTGGGCCTCGCCATGTTTGCTGGTTAAAAAACCTGACGGTACTTATAGATTCTGTACTGATTATAGGAAACTGAACAGCATTACAAAGCCTGACTCCTATCCACTTCCTCGGATGGAAGATTGTGTCGATCAGGTTGGAACTGCAAGGTATGTGAGTAAATTTGATTTGCTCAAAGGTTACTATCAAGTACCCTTGTCTGCTCGAGCCCAAGAGGTGTCTTCCTTTATTGTACCATCTGGATTATACTCTTACACTGTGATGAGTTTTGGCCTTAGAAATGCACCTGCCACTTTCCAGCGGTTGATGAATCAAGTAGTGGCTGGATTGGAAGGTTGTGCTGTCTACTTAGATGATGTAGTGGTCTTCAGTGACACCTGGAATGAACACGTGCTACGTATCCAGAAGTTGTTTCAGCGTCTTCAGGATGCTCGTCTAACTGCGAATTTAGCTAAATGTGAGTTTGCAAGAGCTACAGTGACTTATTTGGGAAAAGTAGTTGGGCAAGGACAAGTGAAACCAGTGAGAGCTAAAGTCCAAGCCATTGATGGTTTCCCACCTCCTTCCTCAAAAAAGGAGTTGATGAGGTTTTTGGGGATGGTGGGTTACTATAGGAACTTTTGTGAGAATTTTTCTACTGTAGTGGCTCCATTAACTGACCTATTAAAGGCTAAAGTCCAGTTTAGGTGGTCAACAGCTTGTCAGAAGGCTTTTGAAAATGTCAAGTTCCTCTTGAGCACTGCACCAGTTTTGGCTGCTCCAAGATTAGACCGGCCATTCCAGGTACAGGTTGATGCAAGTCAAGTGGGTGCAGGAGCCATTTTGTTGCAGACTGACGAAGAAGGGGTTGACCATCCAGTATGTTTCTTTTCTAAGAAGTTTAATCAACATCAACTCAACTATTCAACCATTGAGAAAGAGGCCTTGGCTCTTATTTGGGCACTTTGATGTGTATGTGGGTGGGGGTGCGTTTCCTGTAGTGGTATATTCAGATCATAACCCTTTGACCTTTTTGCACTCTTTACAGAGCCCCAATCAGCGGTTGATGCGATGGGCCTTATTTCTACAGCCTTACAACCTTGACATTCGGCACATTCGAGGCACTGAAAATGTGCTGGCTGATACATTGTCTCGTGCCATTGATGGACCAGACTAATAGGAAAAAATGCCTACAGAGGTCCTGGTTGGGATCCTCTGATTTAAGGGGGAAGGTGTTACGGCTTCAGTGGGTCTCTGCCCTTTTTTCCTTTTAGGGTTCTGCAGACAGGTCTCTGCAGGTGATGCGTGTTGCCCTGATTGGTGTTCTGCAGCTTTAAAACTGCCAGCCATGCAGCAGTGAGGAGGCTTTTCCCTCCTCTCTCCTCAGAACCCCATTTGGTTTGGTTTGTATTTTTTGGTTGAGATTTGTTAGGTTTGTTTAGCATTTGCTTATTTCTGGTCAATTATAGGTTCTGCTTTAATCTATTTTGGTTTCTCATTTCAGGTATTCTTTTTTCAGGGTTATTTCTTTAATATAATTTAATAAATTCTATTTTCATTCAGTTACTAAATCCTTGTGTGGTCTCCTTTTAATGTTACCCCATCAAACGAGCCTGGTGGACGTAACAATGATTTCTCTGCTGTTTAACTGAAGGTCAAAGGTGAGAGATCATTCTGCCTTTGCTAATTTGATAATGAATCTTAAGAAGTTTATAAATACAACAGTTATTAAAATTTCCTTCCCTCGCAGAATTCTGTCTGTAGTCGTACCACATCAGTGGCATTGAGGGACGTCCAGTAACTCTGCAGTGTCCTAATTCAGGACAACAACATGATAACAAGAAGTTCCTCTGTAAAGGAGACCAACACAACAACTGTACAGACATGATGGAGAACCAAACAAAGTTCAAGCTGCTCAATGTCTCCTCCATCTGTTTCTCTGTGATCATCACTGAACTGGAAGCAGCTGATGCAGGAACATACTACTGTGGTTCAGACTCTCAGCTGAGATTCATAAAGATACAGCTGGCAGTCGGTGAGACCAACACAGAGAGAGATAGAATAATAAAAAGCAACACAAAATCTAGGTTAAGGCTTTTTACCACATCATGTTTTGTATTTTCTCTGACAGTCTCACTGCATGAAACCAGCTCTGCTGAACATTTGACATCACAGCCACCATCATATAATCCTGGTAAATTCTTTACATTTTCTGTTTCTCTGTGCCTCTCCTGATTTCCTTCACTTAGTTTTCCACAAACAGCAGATATTCAAGTACTCAAATACATTAATGGAGTATTAGAGAATGTTGCTTTGTTGGCTTTTCCTGCCTTCACCCCACAGCCAAATTATAATGCTGCACATGTCCACTGTCTTCCAACCCACAGGTTGTCAGCACAATTTATGTGATGTTAGAAAGTCAACAGAATGTGATTCTCACATGTGACAATGTTTGTGAATTTTTCACGATATGAGAGAAATCTTGCATCTTGCGTGCAGTTTCTCCCTGTATTTTATAAACAGTCCAGGAATGTAGGCAACTGGTTTGGGATCCACAGTCACTTGGCTTGGAGCCGAAGCGATCTGGTTAAGGACCATTATCTTTACTAGGTTTAATATGAAATTAAGTCAGCCATCAAATCAAATCAAGCAAATTTTATTTATATAGCACATTTCAGCACCAAGGTATTTCAAAGTGCTTTACATCATAAAAACTCAACAAACATACTGTACAAACTCATAGAACACAAAGGCAACATTTGAAACATAATTTAGTCAACAAAGTGCCTTTGTTAAAATTTTCATTGATTATGTTTCAAAAGAAACTAAACAGGTGGGTTTTTAGTCCAGATTTAAGGAAACTCAGTGTTTCAGCATATTTGCAGTTTTCTTGCAGTTTGTTCCAGATTTGTGGTGCATAGAAGCTGAATGTTGCTTCTCCATGTTTGGTTCTGATTCTGGAGATGCAGAGCAGAACCAAAACCAAAACCAGAAGACCTGAGATGTCATGAAGTGCGGGTGGTGAGAGTGGTGAGGCAGACGCAGCGGACCCAGGTCAGATGAATATGAAGATTTTAATAATAAATAAGTCCAACAACGAACAGCAGGCACATGGAAACACTGACGACAACAAGGCTAGACATTGACGAGGACCCGACGAGGAACAAGGAACACAGGTGGAGTTAAATACACGGGAGGGTAATCACAGAAACGAGACACACCTGGGAAAAATCAAGGGGAGGACAGGACAACGAAGAGACTTAAGGACACAGAAAACTCTAAATAAACACAGAAAAACACAGATCCTGACACTGAGAGGTCTGGAAGGTTGACACAACAACAGCAGATCTTTAATGTATTGTGATGCTGAGCTGTTCAGTGATTTATAAACTAACTGTAGCAGCTTGTGCTCTTTCTAGAAGTTTTATCTCAGGTGTGTCCAATCTCCCATTAGAGACAATTGAGCCAATGCAGGTCAATCCTGGACCTACGAGTCCTTCCTGTTGCCTGGACCTTCATAAATGAAGTCTGAATGTTTAGTGTTGATTTTTGTAAACAATGTTTCAAATTGTTATTACATGCTTTCATTCTCTGTGTCTGTTTGAAGAAAATTTTCTGTCCATGCCTATTAAATTCTCCTTTCTCTTCTTTTCAGATCTGACCTTATTTTACATTCTGCGTGTCGTCCTGTTTCTGCTGTGGATCCTGCCGTTTGTCCTTCTGATGATTCTTAAAAGAAAAATAAAGCAACAAGGTGAATTTAACCAGAACATTAACATACGATACTAAAACTCGAGAAAAAACCCAGAAAAAACAGAGACAATGTTTTTTTATTGTTCTTGTAGATATCCAGATGATTGTATTGAACACTTCTGATGCTTCTAAGAACCCGAGGATCAATGATGTAAGTCCACAAAGTTGCAACTCTTAAAGATTTTTCTTGCGAAGACATTAGTTAAGTTTTCATTAACTATAAAATAAATTTGCTTAATGGAAACACACCAGTTAAAAAAAAAACCTTATGATTTTCAAAAACAAGTTTTGCCCTAACGTGAGGTGGTTTTTTAGTTGTATCACAATAGATGTGTTTCGCAAAACAGGATTGGAAACACTTTTTTCGCATCACACAAGTCACATGATACACAGCCGGATGTTACTGCTGGCGAAAATGCAAACAAACACAAAAATCTTGCCAGCCTGTCAGGATTCAGTACAAACAGTGGAATGACGTGGAGTTTCAGTCAGGGCCTTCAAGAGACGTCAACTATACCTGAACAATACACACCATTTGCAGGACAGTGTAAAAACTATTCACCACACCAAGAAACAGACATCCAATAATATGCAAATAAATAAAAATACTCTAAGAAAAACAACAATGCAGCCCAACAATATCAAGCAATATATCATTGTATATTTTAACAAAATACACAGGCAACAGCGCACATAATTGAACTTCCACCAATTTAGCAAAACTTTTCTATCTTCCCCAGTTAATCTCAACATTAATCCACACTGCTGATATAGGAAATGAGCAATTAAAAGAAAAATATTAAGTAAAGTATTGTAATGACCTCAGCACTGCAGCTGTAGTCCCACTAAACAGGGTTCATTAGGATAAGTACGAGCTGCTACTCCTGAGGCTGCAGCTCAATCCTCTAACAAACTGGTACATTCAACAGATAGCTTCACTGCTGACCCAACTCTGAACTCTCTCCACTTCCGGTCCTGGTACTGCCGCTCCACCGATCCCTCGCCCACATGACAGGCCTATCACATGTGTGTGGGAATCAGCAGTCAGACAGGGGAAGCCCATAACACTCTACACATAACAATAAGATCACAATGCAACTTATAACAAATACACATAACCATAAGGACCCAGCAGAACTAAAACTCAGAATCGTTACACTATGTATGAGAATGTAATAGAAAAGTAACACTCACCCATTACTTGTAAATAAAATCCATACAATAACTTGTAGTGTTCAGTGCTAGCTGTTAGCCCCTTGTAGCGCTCATAGTTACAGTCTTTAAAATGCCTTGCAAAGTTCTTACTGCTTTGTGTTAGTGAATCCAGGTTTGGTGCGGGTTTTACATTTTTAATTTTTTATCCGTGAAGATCGTCTTAAAAAAGATGATTTTAATAGGGAATACAGGGAATGCTCTTCACTTACTGTAGGGCCAGTGAGGCTCACCATTATTGTATGTAAATTCTGATTGGCTGATAATTATGCTAGTCATGCCAACAATGGCCTGTTGCACTGCATTTATGACGAAGGGGTATCTGAATTTGTACAGCAGGTCCTGAGGTGGAGCGGCTCGACAGATGCGCTTAAGGCACATCTTAAGTAGGAAATTAATGGGCGTGCCGTGGTGGCGTAGTGGTTAGCGCGACCCATGTTTGGAGGCCTTGAGTCCTCGACGTGGCCGTCGTGGGTTCGACTCCCGGACCCGAAGATATTTGCCGCATGTCTTCCCCCCTCTCCTTGCCCCTTTCCTGTCTGCCTACTTTCATATAAGGGACACTAGAGCCCACAAAAGACCCCCTGGAGGGGTAAGAAAAAAAGTAGAAAATTAAAGTGAAACCTCAATAATACCAATAAGCTACTCGTTTGTAAATACAAATAAAATTAAATATGACTAAGACATTTTCTTTTCAGTTTTCTAGAGCGAGCAGACAAGGCCCTGCTGGCCCTCACAACCCACCACTGAATATACATTTTTCTACATTAATCTTTTTTTTTATCACTCTCCATGTTGGTATTTTGCACAGTGGAATCTGACTTTATCTTTGTGTCCAGATCCTTCAGGTTTTGTCCTGTGAGATTATGAACATTTATCCAGATAAGTTTTTCTGCTCAGTAATATAAATCTCATTTATATGAATATCATAAATGATTATTTTTCAGATTTGTGAAAATCCAGAAGACAGCTCAACCTTTGCATCAAAGCATCAGGAGCAACGATGAAGCTGCAGAATCTCAACATGTGAACCAAAGTCTCACCACAAATGAAAATATTTATTCTGATTGTCAGAATGCAAAATGATGAAATGCACTGCAGAGGAAATTATTATATATATTTCAAGCTAATTGTAAGATGTAGATGCTAATTGTTAAATATTTTAATGATGCAACTTGTTTTATTACAGCACGTTTCTCCACACAATAATAAAGAAGAGATTTTGATGAACCAGCCTTTGTTTCTTTTTAAATTAAGACTAAATCATGAAGGTGATAAGGTTTTCTGTAGAGGAAAACACTTTTTATATCAGCAGTATTCTCATCCTCTTAAATTGTTCTAGTAATCTTTTTTATGTTTCTATATTTGTCAGTTTGACTGTAAAATAAATTTTAATTTAACCTCAATGTGTGGCAACATGTTTCTTCCTGCTCATTTTATTCACTAGATTCTGTTACTATAAGCAGCTTTGCAATGAGAGAAAGAGAACCTGGAGAACATCGATGAATGTTCTAAAATAAATAAGCAAACTATAGACAGAAAGTTCTGCTTTACTTATATTTAAACAGGAAATATTCTTGCTGAGATGATACAGCACTAACCACTACACCTCAGCCCTCCCACATTTTCTATGACCATTTCCTCCAACTTTGTAAGCACTTATTTTTATTTTACTAATAACAAGCATGTCTTCTTATTTTTTTGGTTGTTTTGATAGAGTTTAGTTTTAGCATTTGAAAAATAGAGAAAATGATCATTTTACACCTCATTTATGAGGCCTGCTGATATGTGTAAAGAGGGTTGAACTCATCACACCAATGTGGTTTCCTTAAAATACTTCATGTTTCACTTCTACATTGTTTCTGGTTTAGTTTGTCGTCCTCAGTAATGCAAAGATGTGGAGCTTCCAGATCGTGTTGTTCATCTTGTCTAGTAAGTTTAAATATTTACTTGTTTTCAAATATAATTTAAACAGTTTCCATTGGCTTTAAAAGCAGGAGTAGATTTTGTCATCATAACATTATAAAAATTTAGAATAAAATCAAATAGACAAGATGGCGCCCTCCGTAGCTGGCATACAACTTTTGTTTTTCGATTTGCTTTTAAAATACATTCACAATTTATCAATTGTCTTTTATAGATATGGCCTTTTCTATTTATATATTTACTGATTGCTGAGGAGTCAGACTAAGAATTTCATTCTATTTTTTTGCAAATGACAATAATTTAAAATTAAAGTTAGTTGCATTGAATTATATTTTTGTTCTCTCCTGTTTCTCTCAAGTTCAAACATGAAGATCTGCACAGCTGAGATTAAAACCAGAAAACTGAGTGTCCCTCAATAATCCACCCAAACTTTGCTGTGGTGAAAAAAATCTATTTCCTGTATTTGTGAGTAAAGCCTGTGAGCGCCTCGGTTGCAGAGTTATCACTTGACCAATGCAGAAACAAGACGTTTCACACTTGTGAATTAAGTCGACACGTTCAAAAGCTGTTAAAATTCCTGAGGGTCAGGATCCTTAATAGCTCTGACGTTTCCTCTAAATGTCTCATTTTAAAATAACTTCTGCCTCAGTTTAGCTCTGGTTTAGAAGAACACAGAGATGTGGAGCCATCAACACATCATCGTCTGCAGTAAGACATAATATATGATCTACAACAGTTTGCTTTAATCTGATGATGAAATTTATTTAATTAAAATAAAATGTGTTTTTAAATTATATATCATTTACTTAAAGACTCAGTAGCACTTCCTGTTTGTTGTGACTGAAATGTGATCATCTTATCTCATACAAACTAATTGTGCTTTTTATTTGAAAAAGTAGTTTTACAAAACTTGTAAAAAAAATATTTATTGTTCACATGTTGAAGCATAAAAACTAAACTGATGTTGTTTTCTGTCTGCAGCAGCTCTGAGTTTTGTGATCAGTGCTGAAGGTTTGATCGAAGTGTTTGGATATGAGGGAAGAGGTGTAAATTTTTCATGTCACTATGATCAGGGATATGAGGATAGCGAAAAATACTTTTGTAAGAAAGACTGTGGCTCCAGTGACGTTCTCATTACAACAAAACAGAAAAATAAAGGCAAATATTCCATGACTGATGATATAAAGAACAGAATCGTCACAGTGACCATCTCTGATCTTCAATCACATGATGCTGGGAAATACAAGTGTGGAGTCACTAGATGGTTTATTGATACCTACAGTGAAGTAAAACTGCAGATAAAAGAAGGTAAATAATAAGTTCATGTTTCTATATTTCACTATAGATTTCACAGCAAATTAAAATTAATTAAATGAAGCATCAATGTCTAACCATGTTAATAATACACACTTTTAATCAATGTGTGGTCTTAAATTTAGCTTTTATTAGAAGCTAAATGTATTTTTTATTTTGCTAGTTGAATTATCATGTACTTGCAGATCTTGATCGTCTTCTATTTTGAAAATAAATACATGTTTAGACATCAAAGCAGACATATTAATACAAGACAATTTTACTAGTCTATAATGTTAAATATAAATCTCTATCAAAAAAGTACAACTTTCTATTAAGTGAAGAATTTTGACTAGTTTTTCTTTCTCTTTACATTGTGTTTTTTAACCTCATGTCAGACAGATGCTGCGACACAGTGAATAAAACCCAAAGTATTGAGGAAGGTTCAGTGACCATCAGCTGTCCGTACGACTCTGAGTCTGTCGACAAGCTGAAGTTCTTCTGCAGAGGAAACCGGCCCTCCACATGTCGACAGCAGGCAGTGATCACCTCTAACAACACACAAAATGGACGATTCAGACTCTCTGATGACAGGAAGTCAAGAATATTCACAGTGACCATTTCCAGTCTGACCCTGAAGGATTCTGGGTCGTATCTTTGTGGAGTCCAGAGAAACTCAGGATTTGATGATTTCTCTGCTGTCGAGCTAGAGGTCAAAGGTGAGAAGTCAAACTAGCTACCTTTGTTGAGATCAATTGTCATAGAAGAGTGTGACTTGAACCTTCAACAAATATGTTGTTGTTTTTTGTCAGAGTGGTGCTGTGTGGAGTCAAAGAACATGAGTGGGATTGTGGGTCGTGCTGTAACCTTCCAGTGTCCTTATCCACGTCATCATCGTAACAATATGATGTTCCTCTGCAAAGGAGACCAGCGCAGCAACTGCACATACATGACTTATCAAGGCAGCTTCACACTGCACAATGTTAATGCCACCTTTTTTTCTGTGGTGATCACAAAACTTAAAGCAGAGGATTCTGGGACATACTGGTGCAGATCAGACCCCGAGTGGAGTGTTGGAAACTACACCCAGTTTCATCTGACTGTGGGTAAGAGCATGATGATACACTGCAGCTACCCTATTGCTTTTAAAATTTTAAACTGAATGTAATAATAATGTTTTTATTCATAAAGCAGATTATAAATCTCAGATAGTTAGAAAATTGTACAAGCATGAGCTGCTTGTACAGAACCAGATATTTTGATGTAATGATTGTAGTGGTGAACTCATAGTTTATCATTGTTGCTGTGTTACTTGTCGCAGAAGAAGAAGAACAGCGTGGTGTGTCAGAGGAGTCCATAATAGAAGGTGAGATGGTGAAAATGAAACCGAGCTTGTGGCAGAGAGCCCCACATTCATATCTGGCATGTCCATATATGTGTGTATTTATCAGAGTTGGTTGCTCTCTAAACATACCACAGCCCCTTTGACTCATATCTCAGATCCAATAGATTAATTTAACGAAAGAGCCCCCTTCACTTTACTAAGGTATCCACTTATATTGCTGCAAATTTCTAGAAATCTCACAGAATAACCTCAAAAACATGATATGGTTTGTCTGTACTCCCAGGTGAAATATTTGTCCAAACACCCAGGACTGGACACAAAAAAGACAGGGGAGTCATTACCTCTTACCACTGCCATCTCACTGTTCTTGCACCCACACTTTTAACATTTTCTACACAAGCATTTGCTCAAGTTTCACTAACCAGTAGCCCCCATTTGCTCTGAGTAATTATTATTCTCCCTTAACAGGTAAACACCTCAAATCTCTACGAGTAGCAGCTGTATACAGAGCCTGGAAGAAAACACTACATGCTAATTATTAAAATACTAAGTAAATGTTCAATAAATAGTTACAACTTCTTGTGTGAAAATAGTGGATGTGAAACTCCATGCTTAGAGCGTAGTGCTGCATGAAGTGCTAAAGTGCTTTTAGTAAAATGCACATGAGCTCTTGCAAATTAAAGTAAAAATGGTTTCAGTAATAGAAACCTCTTCATTGGAAGGGAAGTTAAGCTTTTTGATATGTTTTTGCTTTGAACCCAGTGGAGGCCCAGGAGCTCCACCCTTCAGTCTGGGTCCAGTCTGGTGCTCTATTGCTCTTCATCCATGTAGACTTTGTAAATTTATGAGACTTTCCCCATCAAGATAATCAAATCTCTCCTGATCTGATCCCTTCTCTGAGGTCAAAGTGACATAGCAGAGATTACATGGGGTTAAAGCATCAGGCAACATGAGAGTGGCACACTCTGTCGGTATGTTGTTTTGCATGTGATCATATGCAAAAAGCATTTGTTATTTAAGAAGTTTCTAAATAAAACTACAAGTCAAGAATTATCAGATTAAGACTAACTGTATAAAAGAAGCCTGAGTGGAGCATGTAGACCTCAGGGAGTTTTTGATAGTCCTTCCTACTTGTAGTAGCGTGGCGCTTTAAGGCTAATGTGTTTGAGAAAGTCAAGTAATTTCATCTTCAATTTGTTTTACTCTTTGTCACTTTCATCTGCAGCTCTGTACTGGCTTTTCGCTGCACTCCCAGTTCTGCTGCTGATACTGATAATCATCCTGGTCAAAGTTTGCAAGCCCAAACGTCGCCAGTTGAAAGGTGAGCTTAGTGTTTTCGCTTTCAACAAAGGCAAATGTGCGTATAAGCTCATTTATTTTAATTTGCTTTGTTTCAGTTGAAGCAGCAGTCGACATGAACGCAAGCAAACTGGAGGCAGTAGATGCACAAGACGTGACAAGTGGGGAAGATGTAAGAAAACCCAAGTCCAAATGTTTTTTGTTTTTTTTTTACACGACCCAGTACCAACATGAGGCGGCACTTTAGATGTTTTATATGAAAACTTTAGTTGATACAATAAGTCAAAACCTTTACATGTCTTCAAAAGCATATTTCTGCTAAAAATTCTTTTAAAATTCTTTGCTAAATTGATCAAATTTATTTGAAAAACATCTACACCTGGAAGGCTCATAGATTATATGAACTCTGCTGCTAACACGTTTGACACTGACATGCCTTTTACCCACACTTAGTCTTCTGCTTGTGATAAGATGCGGTGGTGAGGCAGACGCAGATGACCCAGGTAGTTGAGAGAAAATGATTTTTAATAATGAAGTCCAAAAAGTCCACAAAACCAGGCAGCACGACTGAGCGGAAGCCAGGGCTCAACGCCGGTAGCAACTGATAAAATGAATGGACAACAAGAAGGACTGAGCGCACATAAGACAAGACGCCAAACGAGACGAGGACCCGACAAAGACACAGACACACAGGTGACACTAAATACACAGGAGGTAATTACGGGGACAAGAAACACCTGGGGACAATCAAGGGGAAGACAGGACAACATGGAAACTCAGAAACTTGAAATAAATACACAGGAAAAACACGGAACATGACAGTACCCCCCTCTCAAGGGTGGCTACCAGACGCCCAAAACACAACAAGGGTGGGTGGAGGGGCGCTGGACGGGGGGCCAGAGTCCAAAACAACAAAAAACTACCCCCAAAGTGGGCGGAGGCAAAGGAGGCGGGAACCGCGGCGTTGGAGGCGGTGACGACGAGTCTCTGGGGCCGCCCTGAGGCGGTGACGACGAGCACTGAGAGGCGGGGTCTCGGGAGGAGCACTGAGAGGCGGGGTCTCGGGAGGAGCACTGGGGGAGTCAGGTGGGGCCGAGAACCCACTAACCGGGCCGAGAACCCACTAACTGAGACCGCCTGTCGGCTTGGAGCAGTGTCTGGAGCGGGAGCATGAGGCTCGGGAAAGCCGGCAGGTGCGCCGGCTGGAGCGCCGGCTGGATCGGGCTCGGGTGCACTGGCTGGAGGTGCTGGTCCCGGAGATGCTGGAGTTACTGGTCCCGGAGCTGGAGCTGGGTCTGAGCTGGCGGAGAGACTGTGCGGCTTGGGAGGCAGAGGGTTACCGTTCAGCACGGCGATCGCTGTCCGGCGCTCCCGCTCTGCCTCCTGCTGTAACTCCGCCAGCCCCAGGTGCGGAAGACGTGGGATCCAGTAATCCAACATAAGGACCATGCGTGTGGCTATCCCCAGGCGCTGACGGGCGGAGTATGGCTTAGCCACCTCCTCAACATAGTCCTTTATGGTCCTCTTTAAGCCGGCTGGATCCATGTAGTTGCGTGCCTCACCGTACTTTCTGGTCGGGTCCTACTGTCATAAGTTGCGGTGGTGAGAGGTGGTGAGGCAGACGCAGATGACCCAGGTAGATGAGAGAAAATGATTTTTAATAATGAAGTCCAAAAAGTCCACAAAACCAGGCAGCACGACTGAGCGGAAGCCAGGGCTCAACGCCGGTAGCAACTGATAAAATGAATGGACAACAAGAAGGACTGAGCGCACATAAGACAAGATGCCAAACGAGACGAGGACCCGACAAAGACACAGACACACAGGTGACACTAAATACACAGGAGGTAATTACGGGGACAAGAAACACCTGGGGACAATCAAGGGGAAGACAGGACAACATGGAAACTCAGAAACACAGAAACTCGAAATAAATACACAGGAAAAACACGGAACATGACACTGCTTGTACTTTAAATAGATCTTTACATTGCTACATCACTCTAGAGTTTTTTTAAAGGGTTTGTTTGATCTAGAGGCTTTTATTTGACAGCTGTCAGACAGGAAAGTTGGTTGTGAGAAAGAGGGAAGACATGTGGCAAAGGTCATCAAGCCAGGACTTGACAGCCGCATCGAGGACTAGGGCTCCGTACATGGGTTACATTTTAATATGAAACCAAACCTGACAGTAACCTGACTCGCCCATGCCAACCTTTGTAATCTATTCCTTCTTTTTTAGACGTACAAAAATCATGATGTTGCTGCGATGTTCTCACAGCAGAATAGGACGCAGCACACACATTTCCTCTCTGGAAATTCAGATGAAGACAAAGTAATCTACGAAAACAGCCCAACTGAGCAAATCTACTGCAACCATTGCATTTAAAACAAAGGAGATGAAGGATTGGCAAAGCTCGCTCTTTGTTAAAAGACAAATAATTATTTCCACAGAAAACTAGAAAATTGTTTTTGTTCCTGAAAAATGTTGTCTGGGTTAAATCATTATCATTTCTCTTCTTGTGGTAGTTTGAGCTTCAGCTCTAAAACAGTGTGCAGTTCACTTATACCCTGGGTCTGATCTAAAACGTAATACTTTGACTTTATGGTGAAAATAAATAATAAGTGGATGTATTAATTTATGATCTGTTCCTTCTTTTATAGCTTTACCAAAATTATGACGATCCTGCAATTCGCTCACAGCAGAGGGCCTGCAAAGAGCAGAGATCTGTTCAGTTCTTTGAAGACTATGAAGATGAAGCTCAATATGGAAACATTTCAACAACTGAGGATATTTACCGCAATGAGTTCTTTTTAAAAACTCAGACATAAAGAGTGAGCCAAATGTTGGGTCTGACCTCCATGTGAATAACTGTATTTGTGTGAGGCTGAAGCTTTTAATTGAGTTCCTAAAAGTCTTTATTCATGTTACATCATCATCATCTTAGAGATGCTGGTAGTGACAACTTTCATGAGCTTTAAAATTCTGCTTTTCCATTACTTCATACTAATAAAACTGCAGTTTTGTATTCTTATAAACCAAATTTTAAAGAAATAAACGACTAGTCAAAAGAAATAAACGACTAGTGTCGTGATTCTAGTGTGTCAGTGTGATTTTGTGTGAATGTAAGGCCAGGTCGACATGGAGCCTTTTTATCTTTAATGTTTTTCACAGATTTAAATGAAGAAATAAGAATACATGAGATCTGCAGCTCTCACATACCACTTCTCCAACCTAAATACTCCGGCAATAATCCAATTATAATATCAGTAAAAATCACACAACACTATTCAAACTCTTTATTCACCTGACAGAGGCAATATTTCAAAGTTAAACTTAAAGGGGCAGAATATTTTATATTCCAGACACATAGTGCCATTTTAGAACCATCAAGTAACTCTGTATTAATAACTATTAATACAGAGACTTCAGATTATTGGCTTTGTTGGTTTGACAACTATGTGACCAATAGGTTTCAGTGTGTTCAAATAGAGAGTTTAATGTCCACTTCTCTCCTATATACCGTACTCAGTGGTGATCTGCAAAAACAAGTCACTGAACAGGACAAACTGGCCTAAGATCTACTGTAACTTATATACTGCTTTAAAGAAAGGTCGACCCACTCTCAACAGGAAACAGACAATTTCCTCTCAATATAGAACGTACGTCTGTGCAAAACCGCATGGGTTGGACGTTGTTGTGTCAAGAAGACGAAGGTCTGTATTTTCAGATTTCTGCTGCTTAAGGATGTGGAGCTTTAAAAACCTGCAGGTCTGCATCTGCTGTAAGTTTATTTGGATTGATAAAACTACATAGGATCTTTTCTAGAGACATTGGTGTTGTTAAGTTGGTAGTAGTTTATTATGTTACATATAACTAATGCAGTAAGAAGGGTCTTAGAATGAGAGAATGGTTTGGCAACTTTAAGCAAAAATGCAGAAATGCAGCTTGAATTGTCCAACTTATACATAGATTTAATGTATTTCTTTTACATTTTTTATTACATTTGTTTATTTTTGTTACTTGTTGTTGTTATTATTACTACTACTGCAAATAATAATAATAATAATAATAATAATAATAATAATTGATAACATATTTTTGACATATTCTTAAGTTATACAATTCTTGAAGACGTTGAGAGAAGCAATGAAAACCTGCTACTAAAGTAAAAGAAAAAGGCTAGAACTGTAGAATAAAATGTAAAGCAACATTATTATAGTTATTCAGTATGATCAAATTAATATTCCAATCTCTTCTGGTATTTTACTGTCTACAATTAAAGCGATGGTAAAACTTGTCTTTTGTGGCTGGAAAAAAAAGGGTTGAATTTCCAGGGTTTTTTCTTACAATCATTGATAATGGGTACGCGGGTTTATTAAATTGAAGAGATGGACACACACAGCCTTGCTCTCATAAATTACAACTATGTTTGTATGTGAACTATGTTTTCTTCTCTTCACAGTTGCTTTATCTTGTGTAAGCAGTGCAGCAGCAGTGATCCATGTATCTGGATATGAAGGCAAAACAGTGACTGTTCCCTGCCCCTATTATGCTGGTTTTGAATCCCATGAGAAATACCTGTGTAGGAGTGACTGTCGACAAGATGCAGATGTTCTGGTCAAGAGCACCGAAGCAACAAAGGGCAGATACTCCACCAGTGATGATCGAAGGAAACTTATTTTCATGACGACCATTTCAAACTTAAGTTCTAAGGATGAGGGAAGATACTGGTGTGGCGTGACGAAGGTTGGGTTTGACAAATATCCTTCAGAAGTCTCACTGAAGGTAAAGAAAGGTAAAAAAGAATGAAAATTAAATTATACATGTTGAGGGATGTAGATTTTTTTTCCTTGTTCTGAAGTTTGTGGCAAAAGGTTTCAAAGATTTTAAAGATTTTGCTTAGAAATAAATGGCAACAACATTTGTTCACATTTTTCTATCTCTGCTTTTAAGCAAAAAAAACAATCCTAAGATATAGACTAGAAGTTTATTGATGTAGAACTATTTATGCACATTGTAATTTAAATGGTTTTACAAGAAAAACAAAAGAAACAGATTTTTAAAAACTTTATGCAACCAAAATGTGAAACAGATATCAAAATCACTAAACCATCTCACTAAATGGTTTACTAAAACATTTCATAAAAACATAAGATGTTTTAACATAAATAAATGTCAAAATGACTCATTTAAGCAAATAGAAAGCATGATAGAAATGATAAAACAGGCTTTGACCTACCGTACGTAGGAAAGCTGTGATATGAAACGGTTCACTTTCTGCACATCTCAGGTTTATAGTAGTTTGTTCCAAAGTTGAAGAGCACAGAAACTAAAGTTAATTATTTAATTTAATAATTCTTATTAATGGAACATTCAGTGGTTTAGATTTGTTGCAATATTGCAGAATTTCCTGATACAGATTCAAGCCATCATGGCCTTTCTCTGGTAATGCTTGTGTTAAAATGATGTGGAAATGTTGCATACATGTTGTGCATAAACAAAGCAATCCTCAGTTGCTGATATCATCCATTTTCATTTTCTGTCTAACAGAGTGGTGCTGTGTGAAGACCAACAAGATGAGTGGGATTGTGGGAAGTCCCGTTATGTTGTCCTGTCCTTATCCACCAAAACACAGGAACAACAGGAAGTTCCTCTGTAAGGGAGACCACCGTGACAACTGCACCGATGTGGTGACAGGTGGAAGCAGGTTCACTCTGCAGGACGACATCTCTTCAAGCTCTTTCTTGGTGATTGTCACAAAGCTGGAAGAAGGCGATACTGGGACATACTGGTGTGGTTCAGATTCTACGTGGAGTCCTGAAAAATACACCAAAATTGAGCTGTCAGCAGGTAAGATCCTAGAAAACAGGGGAAAACAAGGCAGATAGATCTTAGTTCAGTAAGGTTGTATTATGTTTTTACTTTCTAGCAGCAGAAATTTGCCATCAACTCAGTTCTTTAGTTCCATTACCATCAACAGATTATCAATCCTAACCTTGGCTGTATGAAAGTTTATTTCTAGTGTCTGCATCTCACACTGTTGCTTCCGGGCTGTAAAATAATCTCACTTTGGTGATTATTAATTATTACACAGCCCTGCTTCTGAAACTAGTGCATGGTCTGCACGCTGCAAAGAAACCAAAACTATTGCAGCAAGTTTTGGTCTCTGCAGTTTGCCTTCATCTACTTTGCAGATGCTGACATTTAAAATTGTCTCATGTGTGATAACTCGTTCTAAACTTATATTGTTCATTGACTTGTCATTAACTGTGTGTGAACTGATGTCAACCATATACCAGTTTGAGTGAATGATAATATTTAAGTAAGCTTTATGAAATTCTATGTGAACTTTGTTTTTATTAACATAATCTTCTTGAAGCTGAGAAACAGAGCTGTATTGCCTTCAAGGACTTCTACTATCGTCTATTGCTTTTAGCGATACTTCTGGAACAATGCACCCACACACACACACACATTCTTGTTAACCTCCCACAGGAGGCCCCAAAGTAGCTTATTGACTTGTGGGGCCCACCCTTTCTAGATGTCCTAGATCTATTTAAAAAAATCAAGCAAGTCCCAAAAACAATCTTGATACTAAAGATCACTTTCAATAAGCCCAATTTGAAAATTTATTTGACATGTTAGTTTTTCAGTCACATGTGGGGCCCGTTTCTAACATTTATGCTTTGCAGGTTCCACCTTTTACACACATGAGTTTTTCAGTCCGTTATGGGACTTGCTTTTAATGTTCAAAAGCTAACAGGCCCATCTTCACACACATACTTTTTTTGGCCAGTTAAGGGGCTTGCTTTTAACATTTAACTCTTGTTACACACACTTTTTGCCTTGCATTCCAACACCTTGATGTGCGCAGACACTGGCCTGCTAACGGTATCAGCATATGGCCAATTAGATTATGATGCGTGCCTCTGTCTAACCTTTTGTCAAGTCCAAGAAGATAAATATGTAATGTACTCTGATTACTTTACTCTTCCTGTGGTGTTCACACTGCATAAAGCGGCCCAGCGCTGTACAACTTTATAGGTGGTCAAGAATAAATTAGACTTTGGCTTTTGAAAACTGATTCCAGATCCGTTCCTGGAAAGATAGAAAGGTCTTGCCATGTTAGCATATCCTTTGGGGTTTAATTTTGTACTTATTTCCTGTATTATGTTCTATCTGTATTTTAAGTTCCTGTTATTAGTTTTCCCCTGTGGATTGTAGTTTCCTTTGTTTCTAGCTTAAATCATCTGTGGTAATTAGTCTCCATCCCTTAATTCTCCTGTTCAGTACAGTCTTCTTCCACTGTTCCACACTCCCCTGCTTAGCTCACCTGGATCTTCTGCCATTTCCCCTCCATCTTTAGCTTTTAGCTATTTTTATTTAGTAGTTTAGTTTTTCTGTGATAATAGGTACAAAATTATTATTTTGCAAGTTAGGCAGAAAGGTATGTGATCTTTCTTTTTGTGCCGATTGTGGACTAATTTAATATAAATCTGCACTTTCTGCCTGACAGAGTGGTGCTGTGTGCAGACACAGAACATATCAGGCAATGTGGGGTATCCTCTCACTTTTTCCTGTCCTCAATCACGCCGACGCCAAGATAGCAGGAAGTTCCTCTGCAAGGGAGATCACCGCCGCAATTGCACTGACATGTTGAGTCAACGCAGGTTCACTCTGCAAGACGATGAGTCCTCCAAAAAAGTTTTTGTCATGGTCACTAAGCTTGAAGACAGCGATGCTGGGACATACTGGTGTGGTTCAGACTCGAAATGGAGTGCTGACAATTACACAAAGATTGAGTTGTCACTGGGTAAGAGTTGTATATATTGAATAAACAATATCATTGCACCAATGCCTATTGCATTGGATGCTGTGTATTACATACTGACTTTGGGATGGGATATTATTTAAAAATGAAACTTGAAATACGAAAACATTTATTAATAAACCTCTCAAGTAATACTGTTTCCTCTTGAGAAAGTGATGTGTTTGATTCACAGACATGAGTTGAAAACTTTTAATCACTTTTAATCAATCTTTTGTCACATTAACAATTAAAAAAAATATTCGATAATGTATTTAATATGCTGCATGGATAATTAACATCACAAATATTTATTTTTAGAATTTGAGGACCATTTTACAAAAATTACACCACAATTTGACATATTTGTGTTTATCAACATCCTCAGATTTTGTTTGTGTTAGACTCTCCTTCTTTGGTCTTTTTGAATGTGATCCTTTTTCCAAGATCACTACAAAGTTTTTTTGTTCAGTTATTTATTTAATTTTTTGTCTCATTATAGCCAATTAAAAACTATGTTTTTTTGTATCATTTACAGTACTTTTTATGTTGGGGAAAAACTATCAAGGTCTTTCAATTGCATTTTGCATTGCATTAAAATCCTGTTGGACCAAGTTTATATTCATATCTTTTTGACAGAGTGGTGTTGTGTGAAGACAGAAAAGATGAGAGGCATTGTGGGAAATTCCTTCATCCTGTCTTGTCCTTATCCACCACAACATTGGAATAATGACAAATTCCTCTGCAAAGGAGAGCAACGCGACAGCTGCACTGATGTGTTGAGTCAAAGCAGGTTCACTCTGCAAGATGACGAGTCCTCCGGCTTTTTCTTGGTGAAGATCACAAAGCTGGAAGAAGGTGATGCTGGGACGTACTGGTGTGGTTCTGATTCAAAATGGAGCGCTGGAAACTACACCAAGATAGAGCTGGCAGTAGGTAAGGCAGCGTCAGCTATGTATGATTAAGATTTATTTGATAAGTCATCTTTAAATGCAACTTTTCTGAAATAGAAATTTAATCAGAAAATAAGAACCATTAAATGTCAGTGAATTTTCAACATCAAAACCATAAAACGTGTTGATAATCTGTCAACATGTTTGATAGACTGTCCATTAAAACATCATTAGGATGTCTTACAGTGGTTGAAATATTTGTTTGTGTGAAACTCTTGTTTATGTTGCAGGATAAAGTGAATGGTTTAGTTGGGAAAAGAAAGTGAGTCTAAACGCTGCAGGAATACAATGAAAATTGGACAAATTTGTGCCTGTATACCTGATCATATATTATGATTAACAGAATGTGTAAATAGCAATAAATTTAGTTTATCTGCAAGATATGGAAAGCTGTCCACACAGGTTTGATTTCAATATAATAAATCCAGGCTGCTTTCTTTGGAAATGTTGTGAAACCTCTGCACATGCGCTGAGCAAACAAGATGAAACCCCGTGTCGGAGCGCGTATGACTTTAAGGTAAACCATGTGACCGATGTTTTCGTTTGGATGTGACCGCGCCAAGTTGTACTGAAGAGGCAGAAACTGTGTCGACACGTTTGTGGGTTTTGTTGGATGGAGATACTTTGTGTTCTTTGCTTTCTGTTGGTTTTTGGCTCGTATTTGAAAACCGGCATGGATCAACAGAGGAAGAGGAAGTTTTCTCCCATGTGGGATCATTATGATCTTAAAACGAAAAATAATTATTCCATTCTCATTTCCACTTTTGATAAATTTTCTTCCGGATTATTCAAATTCCTTTCCATGGGGTATTTGAATTAGTTTACATGGATTAACTTTTATTTATATTGTAAGTGAAAAATGTAGGATTTGCTTCCAAGTTTTGTCTCTTACTGTAACCAGAGCACTTCCCCAATGCTGAGGCATCATCGTGCCCGACATGAGGGGGTGGAACCGGTCAACACTCCCGTCTTTATTGAATTTGCCTGCAATTACTTTTTAAATCCAGCAGATGTCACTGTAAGTGACAAAGCAACACAGTCTCAGCACAGTGTTGACACAGTTTGGGAAATGTGCCACACACCCAGTGAGGCTTCATCTGCTCATCACTACTAATGACTCTTTAAGCAACAAAACAAATAAATATCTGTTTGCAACAGCTAGTAGATTTTCACCTTTGCATGTGGCAGTAAAGACAGCTGCATTTGCTGATAATAAAACAGTGACAAAAGAATTGTATGCTACATATGGCTATTTTTACTAGTGTTTTTGTTAAAAAGACCCACACTGGCAGTAGATCAACCATTTTCCTTTTTTTCTTTGTTTTCAGGTCCTGCCTCTCTTAAACTGCTGATTTACATTGCTCCTGCTCTTCTCTTGGCACTTTTATTTGCTGTATTTATAGCATATACATGCAAACAAAGAGGTATGCATTGCATCTATTATATGAAGCAGCTTTAGAAACAAATAAAGCTTTTAATCATTAACTAAACATCTGTGTTCCAGAAGCTGAAGCAAGGAAAGACAAGAAAAGAAGAAAGTTTGACTCTCTTCAGATGGTGCGTGCCAACAATGTGAAAAGGGAAAAACTGAAAAATCACTCCTAACAGGGACACCAAAATATAACCAAAATGTGTGTGCTTAGATGAAACTGAGATTTGTTCTGTTTTTGCTTTTATCGTTAAACAATTGTTCAGATCTTCATGCAACGTTAATCTCAGCAAAAGCAACTTTCAAATGACTTAATAAGAAAAAAGCTTTCAGAATCAACCGGGCTCTAAAATAAAATAGTTCTTCTTGGTAAATTATAAACTAACCACCTTTCTGTTCACTGTCACCACAACCAGGCCTGATTATTATTAGACCAAAAGTATTAATAAATCCCTTTAATAGAACCTGTTTGACAACCAGCTAAAAGGTCCCAAAAACAATAAATCATGCGTTCAAAAACAAATGACAAAAAATATCTAACAACTATCAGTCTGTAGTTGGTTAAAAAGTGTTTTCTAAAGTTTTTGGTGAGAGCCATTACTCACAAATGGAGAAGACATGAAGGAGTGGCAGTGGATTGGTCAGCTGATCAAAATGATTTCAAAAGTGCATCCGTCACTCATTTAGGAGGAGATTCAAACAATTCTGCACAGAGGAGAGGGCCAAACATCCTCCACAGTAATGTTAAAAGCACATTGCACATGCTTGATGGGGGATAGTTCCTGCCCAGGCTAATACAACAAATAATTAGATTTAGGGTGTGATTACATATTCTCATGGCCTTAGGTTGGCTTGTATCACATTTTTTCCTTAATTAAATTAAATTAAATTAAATCTTTACAATAAAAATGATTTTTCTATGTACTGAATTTTGGTCCTTTATGATAAACTGAGTTTTCTCGGTTTTCTCCTCAGATTTCTGTCAAGCCAGAAGACTTTGTTTATGAGAACTCCAGTCACTTTGATAAAGCAGAAGATGTCCAAGAACAACTTTATGAAAACCTCAAAGCAACAACAGACGCCTACTCTGTCTATATGTGAAACAGAGAACCCCAGAGTTAATCGTCACCTAATTTTTAGCAATTTGATTTCTTACTGAACCGTTTTGCAACCGTATCCAGATCATATTCCATACTCAACTAAGCAACACATGTTTAACTTAGGTAAGTGTTGTATAAATAGTACACATTATTGTAACTGTACTCCAACAGTTCAAAGTTTATACTCTCAGATCAAAACGCAAACACATGAGAAAACTTTATTAATAGTCTTGGCAGTTTGCAAAAAATGATGACACAAATACCAGTGTGACTCCAGAAACATTAGATCAGTAGCAACAAATAACACTGCTATTGCAACTGAAAACAAGGGTTGT
The DNA here is from genome assembly GCF_003331165.1 of Xiphophorus hellerii. Lineage (NCBI taxonomy): Eukaryota > Metazoa > Chordata > Actinopteri > Cyprinodontiformes > Poeciliidae > Xiphophorus > Xiphophorus hellerii. The sequence continues at coordinate 22,992,494 of NC_045676.1, read as the reverse complement.
ACAGTAAGGAAGTAGTTATGTCTCAGTTCAGCTGTTTCATACTTCTACCAGAGGAAGTGTAGACTATTGAACTAGAACTAAACTTACTCAAGGTTCTGGTTGTTGCCCATAGATTCACCAAGGCAACAAGCCAGTGCTCCAGTGCTCTTCCACTCCCAAATAAATCATCCACCTCATGATCCTTCCAGCAATAGCCACAAATATACGTGGAATATGACAAATTAGGGCCCTGGACACTTTGCTGTGACAAGTAAGAGCGATGCAACCACTGTCCAAATCCAGGACAAAAAGGGTAAAAATGCTTCTTTCAAAAATGCTTTTCATTGTTCCACCAAAAGTCTCATGTTTGAAGTACCTGTGTAAGGACCACTGTGGATACAGCGATGTTCTCACAGTAAAAATTGTGAACAAATACAGAGAAATATTGTAACACAGTAGCAGTTAAAAAGTGAATAATTAACAACAATTTGAAGTTGATGTTCGTGTGAGACTTATTGTAAGATTCAAAAGGCTAGATGATGAGTATGTGTGTTATTGTTATTAAGGTGAACTGCTTCAGAGAATGACTCACTGTGGATGATTCTGTGTTGATGAAAATAAAGTAGTGCTTTACTCGTGGCACCACTAAGTGGTAGCGTTGCTTAGATCACTTCCTCTGAATTCTGCAAATGTCTGTCGTTGGTGACAAGTTTCATTTATAGATTATGGAATCTAGTTTTAAAATCCTTAAGCTGCCTCCCTGTAGCTCAGAGAAAAGACTTTAAAATACTTCTGTTAGATTATAAATCACTGAAAGCCTTAGAATTAAAACATATTTTTAAGGCTCAAGCCCTAATAGGAAGAACAATATGAAATAAATCTACTATAATTTAAGCTCCTACAGTATGTCCCATGTTCTGGGAATCATTTTGTTAGACCTTAATTAAAAATACTTTATTTCAAGTAGGGGGAAATATTCATTACTGTGTTGTTAAAGTTTTTGACAGTGTAATAACATTTAATGACATTATTATGACTACTATTATGACTTATTTATGACATATGATGATTCTTGGTTAATGTCAGGTTGTCATAACGAAGACATTTTTATCTAGGTTAATGTAAAATTGACATAAAGACATTTTGAGAGGCAGTAAAATAAAAAATTAAAAGAATATGTTAAGCTATAAAAACAGGTACATGTCATAGAATCAGCCTCTAACACTTTTAGTTTTGATTTAAAATCAGTAAGCAAGATGAGTTCATTCAATCTAAAGGTTTCTTGAAACAAATTCTATGAAGAGTGAAAAAATCTAAATGCCTCAGTATTTATATATGTGAACCAGCTTTTATCTATATCCATATTGCATAAATATATACAGTATATAAATTATATGTGTGAAACAAATTGTGAACAAGTATAGAAAAGGATGAAAATGCACACCTACATTTTCACATCTTCAGGCGAAAAAACACCTCAAGTCCAAACATAATGTTTTGCATGAAGTTCTGCCCAGCTAAAATTAAAACCAGAAAGTTTCTTGCAATATTCCACGCCCCACTCTCTCATGGTGATAAGCTTCTATTTAAAATATTTTGTCAGTAATGTTTGTGAGCATCACAGTTGCAGAATGACCATTTAAAGCAATGCAGAAAAAAGACGTCTCACACCTGGGTGCAAACTGAGCTCCTGCTGAGTGTTAGTATCCTTAATAGCTCTGTTGTTTCCTCTAAATGATTTTTAGATTAACTTCTGCTTCAGAGTAGCTCTTGTCTTGATGAACAAAAAGATGCGAAGCCATCAACACCTGCTGATGACCGTCTGCAGTAAGATATATTATTTGATCTACAACAAAAATATCTACAGCAGTTTGCTTCAACCTTATGATGAAATGTATTTAATTACAATGAAATGTATTTTTAAAGTAGAAAACATTTACTCAAGGAATCAGTAGCACTTCCTGTTTGTGTTGTAATTGAAATGTCACCGTCTTTTCTTATCTGATAAAAACTAAATATGCTTTTTATTTGAAAAAGTAGTTTTACAAAACTTGTAAACAAATATTTATTGTTCACATGTTGAAGCATAAAAACTAAACTGATGTTGTTTTCTGTCTGCAGCAGCTCTGAGTTTTGTGATCAGTGCTGAAGGTTTGATCCAAGTGTTTGGATATGAGGGAAGAGGTGTAAATTTTTCATGCCACTATGATCAGGGATATGAGGATCGCGAAAAATACATTTGTAAGAATGACTGTGGCTCCAGTGACGTTCTCATTACAACAAAACAGAAAAATGAAGGCAAATATTGCATCACTGATAATAAAAAGATCAGAATCGTCACAGTGACCATCTCTGATCTTCAATCACATGATGCTGGGAAATACTGGTGTGGAGTCACTAGGTGGGGAAAAGATACCTACAGTGAAGTAAAACTGCACATAAAAGAAGGTAAATAATAAGTTCATGTTTCTATATTTCACTATAGATTTCACAGCAAATTAAAATAAATTAAATGAAGCATCATTGTCTAACCATGATAATAATACACACTTTTAATCAATGTGTGGTCTTAAATTTAGCTATTATTAGAAGCTAAATGTATTTTCTAATTTTGCTAGTTGAATTATCATGTACTTGCAGATCTGGATCGTCTTCTATGTTGAAAATAAATACATGTTTAGACATCAATGCAGACATGTTAATACAAGACAATTGTACTAGTCTATAATGTTAAATATAAATCTCTATCAAAACAGTACAACTTTCTTTTATGTTTTAGATTTATTTCTAGTTTTTCTTTCACTTTACATTGTTTTTTTTACTTCATGTCAGACAGATGCTGCGACACAGTGAATAAAATCCAAAGTATTAAGGAAGGTTCAGTGACCATCAGCTGTCCGTACGACTCTCAGTCTGTCAACAAGCTGAAGTTCCTCTGCAGAGGAAACCGGCCCTCCACATGTCGACAGCAGGCAGTGATCACCTCTAGCAACACACAAAATGGACGATTCAGACTCTCTGATGACAGGAAGTCAAGAATATTCACAGTGACCATTTCCAGTCTGAACCTGAAGGATTCTGGGTCGTATCTTTGTGGAGTCAAGAGAAACTCAGGATTTGATGATTTCTCTGCTGTTGAACTGAAGGTCAAAGGTGAGAGATCATTCTGCCTTTGCTAATTTGATAATGAATCTTAAGAAGTTTATAAATACAACAGTTATTAAAATTTCCTTCTCCAGCAAAATTCTGTCTGGAGTCGTACCACATCAGTGGCATCGAGGGACGTCCAGTAACTCTGCAGTGTCCTAATTCAGGACAACAACATGATAACAAGAAGTTCCTCTGTAAAGGAGACCAACACAACAACTGTACAGACATGATGGAGAACCAAACAAAGTTCAAGCTGCTCAATGTCTCCTCCACCTGTTTCTCTGTGATCATCACTGAACTGGAAGCAGCTGATGCAGGAACATACTACTGTGGTTCAGACTCTCAGCTGAGATTCATAAAGATACAGCTGGCAGTCGGTGAGACCAACACAGAGAGAGATAGAATAATAAAAAGCAACACAAAATCTAGGTTAAGGTTTTTTACCACATTATGTTTTGTATTTTCTCTGACAGTCTCACTGCATGAAACCAGCTCTGCTGAACATGTTACATCACAGCCACCATCACATAATCCTGGTAAAATCTTTGTCTCTTTTTGTTTATTACTCGTGTTTTTGCTCACTCTTTTCATTCCTGTTATTCCAAATCTCCATATGTTCTGGTCTAACTGCTCTAAGCTGCTCTTATGACACAAAGTGAATCTCTGCATTATTAAACTGAAGGTCATTTCAGCTCCTCAATGTAGGATTTAGTTTTATCAGTAGTGGATGGGCTGAAATGATGTAGCTGTTTAAATGCACACTAAACATCCTCACTCACAAAGCATCAACACATTCATGCACTTCACACATTCAAAGTACATCAGCACTAGAGAATGTTATGCCACCATCTTTCAGTATCTTGCTCAAGGAAACCTTAAGATGGAGAAAAAAATCTAGTTCCTCTTTCATTAGATTGAGTCATGCTACTGACTTTTGAGGTGTGAACTTTTTCAGGTTTCTGAGTTTTGAGTTTGAGACAAAAATGACAACATTCACATGACAGGTCTTGATGCTTAATTAAATTTTTTGCTCAAATCCAATCTTTAGTTGTTTTTTTGCGTGGTCGTTCATACTTTTAATTAAATCGAACCGCAATCAGACTTCTGTGCAAACGGTTTACAACACAAAAGCAACCCACAATCATAGAAGAAGAACGTTGACATCACTCAGCAGTGCACTGTTTATGGAAGTAAGAGTAGATGTAGTTATTTATGGATCAAATTAAAAGTATCTTGTGACAGGATCTATCATGACAAGAACACAAGAGAAAAAATAAAAGGAAAGCACAACTAACAGCAATGGCCTCTTATGGTGAATTGACTGCAACCTCTGCAGAGAGGTCTGTTTGGATTGTAGTCAGAACCAGGAGTGGTGGGACTGTGATGTGATGTGCCTCAGTGTCACAGACTTTTTTCATATTTTCATAATTATAATGTTCAACCATTGTTCAAGTCCAGTTTTACCTTCTTCTGGTGCATATCTCACATCTATGGCACAAAAGTTGGGTAAAAAGCCACATGACCGTTCAGACTGCAAACCCTTCAAAAACTATCAGATACATATTTAATATAAGTGGCACAGACTGGATTTTTATTTGAAGATGAAAAGATCGAAATATTGCCATTCAGACTGCCAGGAAAAAGTAAGAAATAGGTCTGAGGCTTTGGGTCACATTTGCTTGTTGTGTGAATGTATCCTTAAATGACACTGTTAATAAGTGGGCTGAACTCAAATAAGTTTATTATAAATAAGATTTAAGAAAACAAAGTAAATGTGGTGGAGATAGAAAGAGAAAACAGGAACACGTGTATCGAGTCGAACTTTAAGTGACTACAGTTTTTCCACCACATTTAAAATAAGAAACTCAGGTTCTCATTTTCTCGTGTTGTTTCTAGGGAGGATTTCTATGAACCAGCTAAGTTCTCCATTTCCTTGTTTTCAGCTGTTTCTTTATTCTACATTCTGCCTGCGGTCTTCGCTCTGCTTCTGATCCTGACATTTGTCCTTTTGCTGGTTTTAAAATACAAAACAAGGATCAAGCAAGGTACATTTATACAGATTATACACTGTAAAGAAAATAATTATTGTTTGGTGCTTAATATAGCTAATCCACGACATGTGTAAAGGTATAGCCAACACTTTAATTTGGAATAGTTTCTGTTGAGCAGTTGGGAATTCAGCAGACAAAGCAGGGCCTTTTTTCCTCCCCCTTTTGACAGACACAGCAATAAAATTTACAATTCCGAGAGAGCAGAACAGACTTCTTGGCGCCTCTCGGCCAGGTCGGACGGAGATGGGCACGAAGTGGTTAGATAAAAACCAGACATCGGAGCTGTAAAGAAGGGGAGTTTCCGGGAGTTTCTAAGTTTCTAATTGGTCAAAGAACGGAACGCCTTGACTGCATATATTAAATAGGGAAACACCTCTTTCATTAAAAAGTACAGGTCAGCAAGCCAGCAAGAGAGGTTTTTTTCCATTTTTTCCTCCACATTTTGGGCGCCTTTGTCTGTCTTTTGTGTTTCGTGTTGTCTGTTCTCTTGTCTGTATAAAATGTATATCTCTGTACCTCTGCAGCTTTGTTGTCGATTGCTTTGTATGAGATTAAACTCCGTGATCTGTGACGTCAACACGTTTTGTTGTTGTTTCGTTTTAACAGCACGCGGTTGCGGGTCGCTCATGGAGAACGCCGCTCGATCCCGGGCAAAAGGAAAAGAGGAAGGATCCAAAGGTTTTGTCCAAAGCTAGCATTTAATGATCCTCATTTTTTAATATTTGGGGGCTTCGTCCGGTTCTGGAATCTTGGCGGGTGGCGGTCTCTCCCCGATCGATCCGTCCGGCTGGTGCGGTAAGACGTTTTTTAATTACTCTTTTGTTGTGCGCAGCCACGCGGAGTTTCGGAGCTGCAAGGGTGGATAGTTTTGCTCTTAAAATAGTCTGTTGTTAGTTATAATTGGAATTTAACGATAGCCTGCGGTAGGCTTTCAGTGTGTGGTACACTGTATGGAAATACGCATGTACAGCGGACCGTAGCGGGTTCAGACTGAGGATTTTGCGCTCCCTCAGTTGTAAAAGCTGGGTTTTCTTAAGTTTATGTCTTTTTCCCTGGAGACCCATGGCTGTGCTCCTTAAAGAAAGAAATTTAGGAATTGTGTATTTTGAAATAACCTGGGGTAGGTTTATTCAGTGTGTGGGACACTTTAAAAAAATGGCTTGCGGGAAGCTTTGACAATAGTCTGAGGTAGACTGTTCAGGAATCAAGTATTAGTGTTTGGCACACTTTAAAAATAGCTTGCGGGAAGCTTTGACAAATAGTCTGCGGTAGACTTTATAAACGGCCTGCGGTAGGCTTTGATATGGTGCATTTTTTATTTTTTGGCCGGCATTTTATTTTTCCCCGTCTGTCTGTTACGTTTGTCTGAAAACGTGTTTATGTTTCTCTGTGTGTCGCGATCTGTGCTTGTTGCCGCGACACGTGGCTGTCTGCTCCAGAGCTCTGGGTGTGTGTATGTGTGTATGTGTGTGTGCGTATGTGTGTCTGCGTGTGTGTCTGTGTGGCCGTGTGTGTGCGCGTGCACGAGTTCGGGCTGGCTGTGTGTTTCAGCAGAGTGTTAAGTTGTTTGGATAGCGCTGTGTGTGTGAATTTGCATTGATTTTGCTGCGTTTTATTGTGAAGTTATTATGGACACTGAGTTGCGACACGTGCTATACGCTATTTTATGGTCGGGGTTCGTCTTAACGGGGAAAGTAGAACGATGGCGAAAACGTGGTCGTTTAGTTTAAAACATAAATAACTAAATAAAATAAATAGGAGTTCAGTACATAACACTGGTACCAGAAAACAAAATTATTGGTTGTGGTTTGATTTTAACATAACTTTGAGATGTCTCTTTTTAAACGTGCACGGGGAATTAAAAGGTTCCTGACGATTGGATTTTAAAATTAATTAAATTGACACATGACAACATTGGACAATTTCTGAAGCTTCAGTAAATTTCATATAAATTTTAGTAAAATTGATATAAATTACAGTAAAATTTGATAGAATAATGACCACAGACTGACACTTGGGGACTGATGAAATTTTGACTGACTATAAAACCTGGCCAGATGTGTGTGTTTTGTGTTTTCTGTAATGTGTTGTGTGATTTTGTTTTTGTTTGTGTTATAATTCATGTTGGTTTGACAGAGTGTGTGATTGGAGATAAAATACCATTTGGTATTTTATGTCATATAATTACTGAATTTTTCTCAGTGCTGTTTGATGGTGCAAAATTTCTAGTTTTTACAAACATCCTCTGTGTTAAATTGAACTAACTTCTTAAAATTAAACAATAACAGCAGTAACTGTGACCTGCAGTGTACAGTTTGGAAGGTGATTAAAGGATAGAATCTTGATAAAATACATTATCTGAACAAATTGAAATTACAATATGGGTTCTACGGTTAAATAAATGAATAAATAAATAACGAAAGAAAGAATAAGCCAAGAAAATTAGGTCACAGAGGATTCTAGAAATGCTGTCTTGGCAAATTAATAGTTAAATACATAAATATGCTGAATGGATAAATAGATAAATACATAACTGATTAGGTACAGCTATGAAATAAATTAAATAAAAATTTATATAGACTTGAGAACTGAATAGTGGATATAATGTTAATTATTCCTTCTAAGGCTGTGAAGGTAGTAGGAAAATGGAATAACATACAATGAGTAAAATAGGATTTTTTCATGAGTTGAGGATAAGAAAAAAAAAAAAAAAAAAAAAAAAAAACGAAGATTTTTAGAGAAACAGGCTCTAACTGTAAGAGGTAATTGTTCAGATAACAACAAACTGCAATATACAACTGACTCTAGATATTTTCACAATCAGTCTTTTTCAAACAGACCAAAACTTTAAGATAGATAAAAGATTGTTAAATCTACAGGACTTACGGATAATTAGACAGGATAAATTAGAAGTCACTCTCTTGTTAAATAGAAATTGGTTAAATATAGAAAAGTTTGCTAAAATTTACAAGATTTGTTGTTGAAGGATAACATTAAGTTTGAAATAACTTATTGGTTAATAAATAAAAAAGATTATATGGAACTATTGTAGAGAATCAATATTAAACTGTAATACGAGATGATTCAATACTGCCTATAGACAGACGAGAGGGCTTCGAATAAAATAAAATAAGAAAATTAAGTAAAATAAATACATAGAACAAAACAAGAAGAAGCGACAAGTATGTTTATTTAAGATATGAGAATAATGGAGCTCAGGGAGGAGTTTCAACCCCCATTCACAGAAGTTCAGCACGGGAGAACAAGCTACAGCTGTGCTGTAATTTCTACCCCCACTAGATTCAACTAATTAACATGTGAAACCTTTTTGCATATCACTAATTTTAAGTACAAAGCAACCTCTGCTCACAGCAGCTCAGCAGAAAAGAACAAACAACTGTAAGGCAAATAATTTTCTCTCCCATCGTTTAAACTACCTCCTGGAAAATGTAAAATATAAGTTTGTAGCATCGAAACACTGAGTCGCCTGTCACACACAGACACTCTTGGTAATGATTTTCTGTTTTCCTTTCATATTACTTTATATATTAAGTAGTGAGTAATTTAGGATTTTACTCTTTACATTTCTTTACATTAGTCTGATTTTTTATTTGGCTATTTGTGTCAGTTCTTTGTTTATTTTGTTAAATATAACGAATTATTTTTTTTTTGAGTTATCAGTTTCCTCTGGACCCTTCACCAGGGGATAGGGAACTTTGGTCTTTAGTTTAATTTCTTTCATTTGTAGATTTGGTTATATTCTGACCAGTATTTTTCGAAATTTATCATTTTTAGATTTTCTTGACTAAGACTATATTTTTTTTCTCTTTCAACGTCTCTCTGCCTGGTTTATGCATAACCTTCACTGAGTTTTTAATTGGTAAACACGTTTTGTCAAACACTGCTGAAAATTTTTGAGAAGTTTCTACAACGAATTATTTGATAATCATGAGAGTTAAATTGAATACTGAGTTTTGAAACTGTAATGTGAAATGTTTTTTGAACATAATAATCTTGAAGGTTTAAAGCATGCTACAATAAATTGTTCTGTTTGTTTTTGAAAGGTTTACTTTTTAGACGAGGGCAACGTTGCATATCGGTGGGATTTTTCTTAGCTTGAATAATAACCCTGTTTCATCAACATCGTTATTTCACATACTAGAAATAGTGATACATTAGCCAGTAATGTATCAAAGGGGGAGAAGATGCATGGGTTCATCTTTTATAATACTTAAACAAATTTTTGAAGAACATGTCTGATCTGTGCTACACATAAAAGTGAAAGGAAAATATTTTCTGGTAATATATGTGCTTATTTTAGATAGGTTTGAGTTGTTCTCCATTAAAAGATTTTCTGACAATGGGCTAACATATTTTGAGAAAATAGATAAATTTATAGTGATAATGAAGCATATTTTGGTTAATTAACTTGGGAAAATAATTATAGAAATTAAAATATTATTGTGTCAGCCATGTTCAGAGCATTAATTTAATGGAGCATGAATGTTTTAAGAAATGTTTTGAAGAATCTGTTCTTGATTAAAGTTATCACTAATCAGTAAAAGTACATAGGCGGGATTATAATGATTTTTGTAAACTTGATTTTGATTTTTTGATTTACATTCATTTACAACGAATTTGGATAAAACTTTAAATTCGACGACAAGTAAAAGCCTAGGTAATGTCGGTATATTTTGAAAATGTCTGGATTTGTTTCATTATAATTTCTCCAGGTCTAACTCTTTTGAATTTTGTTTCAGGAACGTATGTAAAATGATTTAGACAAATAACCAGTAAGATCTAGTTTCTTCTATGAAGGTACTTTAAACTGGACTGTTTAACTCACATTGTTATTCATTTTTTGGTGGTACATGTAAGCTTTACAACTACATTTTTAAGTTTTTGTGATTGTTTTGTTTCGTTTGTTTAATCCTATTTTTACAAGATTGGTTTAAGAAAAGATCTGCATATGTTTAACATTCTGGGAACACGTTACTTTGGAAACATGTCTTTTGAAGCAAATGATTACAGGGTTTTGGTGTTTTCCATCGGTTAGGAGCTATAGTATATTATAATAGAAACGTAAATTGAAGGGATCACATCCACCATTTGATGAACAGAACTGGACAGAGTAGGAGATAAGGTTTCACGTGATGTGTTGCTCATGGTTTTACACACAGACTGCCCTGGAGCTCGGTGCTCCAGGACTCTGGACTCTGTCATACAAGCTGTGTCATGCGAGGCGGGGGTGGGGCTCCTTGGAGAAGCGGCTTCACACTTATTTCGAAGACAACAGCCACAGAGCCACGAGCGTTGGAGGATTCACTTGAACACAAAGTGAATTGAAGATGTTTGTGTTGAATTACACAAATGAATGATGCCTTTGGATAAATCTGATCTCTGTCTTGTCATTATAGTTTTGCAGCTGGTTTCCTGGTGCCCTGCGGATGTGGTCTCCTTCAAAGTCTGCGTTCTTTGATAAAAAGGATTAAAATAATTTCCCTGGATGGAAAATAACAAAACAAATTTATTTTTAGGTGAAACCATCGTTTGATTATGCTGACTGTAATGAAGATGATATTAAAGAATGTGGTAATTGTGTTTCTGATGCTAATGAAATTCATGTTGAACACAAAATGTCTGTGTAATGACCTGTGACAGGTCGTTTCTTGAGGTTTCCAGTCGAAGAAGATCAAGCTGCAAGAGGATCATCATAAACTTTTATTGCGTGTTTTTCGTTCGTTGTGAACTCTGGAAAGGACTGTCGTTTTGTTTTTTGCGCGCATTTTTTGAACATTTCCTGACGAAGACTTCATATTTTTTAAGAGACTGTCGATGGACATTTAAAAAAAAAAAAAAAAAAACAGAAAAAGACGAGCAGCAGATTGTAACTTTGTGTGTTTCTCATTTTGGCAGATTGTAATTTTGTGGTGAATGTTGTCCTTTAAGTTGCAGACATTTCTTACTAATTTTTCTATGTATGTTTCTGTTTTGTTTTTTCATTTTATACTTTGGGTTTTGTTTGTCCTGTGTTTTTGTTTTATGATTTTATATTTCTGTAAGGATGAGTCGTTTTTACCCTTGGGTTTTGTTTGAAAAGGGGGAACTGTATATAATTAGGCTACGTCAACCTTTTGTTTTCTATTTTTTGTTTTGTTTTATTTTTTTAATACATAGTTTTGGTTCTGCATTAGAAGGCTTAATCAATTTTTATTGAGGTCTTTTTGAAGACCTCAAAAGGGGGAACTGTAAAGAAAATAATTATTGTTTGGTGCTTAATATAGCTAATCCACGACATGTGTAAAGGTATAGCCAACACTTTAATTTGGAATAGTTTCTGTTGAGCAGTTGGGAATTCAGCAGACAAAGCAGGGCCTTTTTTCCTCCCCCTTTTGACAGACACAGCAATAAAATTTACAATTCCGAGAGAGCAGAACAGACTTCTTGGCGCCTCTCGGCCAGGTCGGACGGAGATGGGCACGAAGTGGTTAGATAAAAACCAGACATCGGAGCTGTAAAGAAGGGGAGTTTCCGGGAGTTTCTAAGTTTCTAATTGGTCAAAGAACGGAACGCCTTGACTGCATATATTAAATAGGGAAACACCTCTTTCATTAAAAAGTACAGGTCAGCAAGCCAGAGAGAGAGGTTTTTTCCATCTTTTCCTCCACATTTTGGGCGCCTTTGTCTGTCTTTTGTGTTTCGTGTTGTCTGTTCTCTTGTCTGTATAAAATGTATATCTCTGTACCTCTGCAGCTTTGTTGTCGATTGCTTTGTATGAGATTAAACTCCGTGATCTGTGACGTCAACACGTTTTGTTGTTGTTTCGTTTTAACAGCACGCGGTTGCGGGTCGCTCATGGAGAACGCCGCTCGATCCCGGGCAAAAGGAAAAGAGGAAGGATCCAAAGGTTTTGTCCAAAGCTAGCATTTAATGATCCTCATTTTTTAATAACACCAACACATAAATCCCCCACAGAATCACATCATGTTTACTTTGTGTTTTCAGTGGATGGAATCAATACAAACGTGTTGTACTCTGCTGATAATAATGTGGAGATGAGAATCAATGATGTGAGTAAACAGAACTTCAGCTCTAAAATTTTTTTTTCCGCCTGCAAATAAAATCTTATTTCTTTTATTTCTTTAGATCTATGAGTTACAAGAAGATGCTGTTTACATGAACTCTTCCACTCCAAACAAGTTAAGTCATGACAATGATATCTACAACAGCGTCCTTTAAAGGAGACCTGCAGAAATTAGGAAACACGTGACCAGAGTTTCTGCCATCTTATGTAACAGCTCAATAAAGCAACCAAATGCTGGTGTGTTTTCATTTAGACATGTTTTTAATATTTATTAAATAACGTTATCTGAACGTGAGCTATTCAATATTCACAAATGCTGTAATTTCAATGTCATTGTAATGAATATATAAGCTGCAATAAACCAACCTTTTCACCAATCCTGTGCATTTAATCAAAATGTTCTTTCAGCACTGATACTTAGAATCTTGAGCATTGAAATCTGCATCAAGCGAATATCTTATTGGCAAAGTCTAAACGCATGACACTTGGCACATGTAAGCAAATAGTTGCTACAATTTAAACAGTAATATAGTGTACACAAATTCCAATATACAAACTTAATCTGAACTGAAACTCTAATGTAAAAATAAGTTTTAAACATTCACTCTAAGAAAAAAATGGGACTGTACAACTGAGGAAGAATGCAAATTCCATTCTAAAAGTAGTTAAAGAAATTGTTTAAAATTATCGAGTATTAGATGAATTTAAAAAAAATACATTTAAAAAAATAGTATTAAACTCTACATCTGGTTATTTTTAACTCAGTTGTTGAATGTTTATGGGAATACTTTTTTTTTTTTTGCTCAAATGTGGTATAATATGGTCTTTTCATTAAATATTTGTCCACAAACATCACAACAATATGGTTCACTGGTGTGCGAGCTCATGTGCTTGTTCAAAGATACTTTACAAGTAAATTGTTTATTCCAAAGATCACAACAAAAGGGTTTCCAACCTGGTGATTACTCATGTGATTCTTCAACTTTGCCTTTGGAATAAAGTGTTGTCAAAGAGAACACAGAACGGTTTCTCTTCTGTGTGAACTCTCTTGTATTTTAAAAACACATTTCTTATGAAATGCTTGTCCACAAAGATTACAACAGGATGGTTTGTCATCAGTGTGGATTCTTAAGTGGTTGTTTAAATGAACTTTTTCTCTAAAGCTTTGTCCACAAAGATTTTATCTAAAAATCTTATGTCCTGTGTGTATCAAAATGTATCTGTGTAAAGATCCAGTTTGTGTAAATTGTTTCCCACAAATTCCACAAGAGTGACGCTTCCCCCCCTGTGTGGACTATCAAAAACAAGAAACGAACAGGAAAATTAATTTCATATAATCCCAGTCTCAACAAACAAAGGGCATCGGGGCAATACATGGCTGGTAGATACGTTTCTGTGTGTGACAAACAAAGGTGTCCAATCCCGTCGCTAACATGAAAGCAAAAGCGATGAATGGCGGGACAAGGTGAGAGTTCATCTATTAAGTTGACTGAAAATTAATACATAAACTAAAAGCTGGAGTATAGACATTTTTTATAAGCGTATTTGTGAGCCAACTCTATGGCTTTAGTTAGCAAAGCTATAAATAGAGAAATGATTTTCAAATCCAGGCCTTGAGGACCGATGTCAGCAACTTAAAGTCGTCGAGTCCTGATCTGAGGACTCCTGCTGTGGACAATAGACTTTTTTTTCACAACAACTTCTAAGTCAAGTCGACATGAAAAAATACAAACCTGATGGGTGCAACACAACTTTAGAGTTGAAAACAGCCTCCAGTGTTTTGGGTCGTCCATAATTGTCATGTAAAGGCCGGTGGTCTTTGTTATCTGCTCCAGGAATCTGTCCCACAGCCGCTTCCGCCGCCTGCTGCTTCACTTTGTCCTGCTGTCTCCACATATCTGTTGTTTAAAAAGTTTCTTTAAAGCTTCCTTAAGCTGTTAGAGCTAAGCTTTGATCTTAAATCTGACTTGCTGTAGCTCTCAATTACTGGGGTTTCCCTATCAACAACCTAACACAGGCAGAGAAGTCTGATAACAGACACTTGCTTTAAACCTAACTCGTGGGTCACAGTTACATAGACGCGTAATTTCCTTCCTGTTTAAATGGCAGCGACCCCTACTGGAAGAAATGAGATGTCACGGTTTGAATGGGATGTAACGTTTAGGTTTTCCAAGAGTTTAAGAGTTATTGGCTATCTCACTTATCTCAGGTACAAATTATCCCAGTCTGACCACTTAATAATAACATCGCGGAAAAATATAGAAGACAATATTTACTGCATATAAGTTTTGAAAACAAAAAATAACAGGAACATTAATAAGATAACATTATAAAATAAAAACTGTGAGAAATTGTTGATTTTCCCAAAGATGTAAATTCAAATTGTTTCATCATTTTGTTGCCTCTAGAAGTTGTCATCCACTCCTCTCGTCTTATCTGTCACTCGATCTCCTCCTGCAAACGTGTAACTATAGGCAACAGCAAACAAACTCTCTGGTTTCTAAAGGGTTGCTTTCACTCCTGCACCGATTGTCCTGCTGGTTGATTTTTCTTTTAACTGTACTGTCAGGAAATGAGTTCAGAAATCATTGTGTCTCGGCCGCATTATGACAGCAGAGCTGCAGCCCAAGGAGTTCACCAGAAAAATCCGCCTTTGGAGCAGGAAGTGCCGCAGGCATCCTCGGGCTCAGCCACTGCTGGGTATCGCTCTGCTAAATACACTCCTGCTGAATGGTTCTCCAATTACCAAACCATCCTTGAACAGGCCGGTACCAACCGCAAAGACGCCCAGAACATCCAGCAGGAGTCCAGAACCTTGAGCCAGGACACTGAGGCAGCAGGTTTGAAGACCCAGGCCACAGGAACGCGTCTTCTTGGAGAGAGACTCCAGGAGATCCACTCCTGGAAGTCTGAGCTGCAGCTGCACATCGAGCTACTGCAGGCCGACACGAAGTCACTGCTGATGGTGAAGAAGCGACTGGAGAGGGCGTTGGATGCCACCGAGACTCCTTATGCCATCGCCACCGATAATTTGACCTGCAGAGCAAGAAGACTGGGAGCAGAGCTGGTCAGAGACATTGTGGAGGAGGAGCTGCTGAAGGTCGGCAATGCATTCTTACATTACTGTTTGGGTTTATATTTAACATTTTGCCTAGTTAACAGTAATGAGATCATGGTTTATGATACTTTCTTTACTACTTTACTTTAAGATTACAATGAATATTGACCCTTTGCAATATTCATGGCGAGGTGCCATGGCGGATGTTAGAAGTGAGGAATGGGAGACTGAGGTTGTTTTCCCAAATTATTTTACCAGTATAGCATGGGTTGTACCTGTTCAAATCAAACTGGCTGTCTGGCATACAGGCACTTCCCACTGGGCCAATGTTGATTTTGAGATGGATGAGGGTTTTTTTCTAGTGATGATATGATACACAAAACTGATAGATCGGCCCATTAGTCATTAAGGATTCTGGGCTAGACCAATTACAGCAGCTGATGGCCATCCACGGCTCTCAATCAATCGATCAATCAATCAATCAATTAGAGAGAGGAGAACAGAGAACAACATGGACAGTGGCAAAAATGAAAAGGAGGCGCAGAAAGGTATACATCTAGAAAGTTTCAAGTTCTTCAGGCAGACTGTGTAAAGGGTTAATAGGTAAGCTGAAAATCTCCACTTAATGAATCTCACAGTAAGACAGGCACAGCAGGTTGAACATGTGGTTCTGTGTGTTTTGTAGGAAGTGGACTTGATCAGGAGCATTCAGGCTCTTCTGAAGAAAACTGCAGCTCAGGTTGGCACTCAGATCAAGTAAGTGTAAAACTGGTGACTGGCTCTCTTATAATCAGGGATCCAGTTGGTTTGAAGCCTCTCACTTTAGAAAACAGCATTCCTACGAGTTGATGGTTTCTGTGGGCCAGGAGGAACCAAGATGCCCAACAAACATTAGAGATGGACTGGTCTGATAAGTGTCAGGCCTACAGCTTTGATGACGCCTGTGGAAGAAACCATAACATGAGTCCAGACACACAGCAGCACCCCAGTTCTGCTACCATGCAGGAGCAGTGAGTCTGACTCTTTAGAAACATCAGAGCTGTGTTCAACTTTTACACACAAGGTTCCCTCGTTTACTGCAGCGTTTCTACCCCCTCATCATGGACAAAGTTTACTCAAGACAACCTGTCAATGGCCCTGCAGGAGGATCATGCCACCAAGAGTCTCAGGTCAGAGTCACAATGGTACGCTTTGTTGCCAGAGTGATTTTCTTTGACTGCTGAGAACTCAGTGGCTGTGTTTTTGTTTGTCAGAATGCTTGTGGAGCAAATGCTGCAGGACACCACTGAGGATCTGAGGGTCCAATGCGCCAGCGTGGAGCGAGCCTTCAGCCTGCACTGTGAGGACCTTATTGAGGCCAAGACCCAGCTGGAGATGAAGCTAGCTCAGGTGGATGAGCTGACAGACAGAAGAAACAGACTGACAGGTGAAATGTGATTGACTGTTTAATTGTTCCTGTAGACTTTGGAGCAAATTGGTGCCCAGGAGAAGAACATTGAGGTCCTACAGCGGGCCATCCACAACAAAGAGGCTCCACTGAGGGTGGCTCAGTCCAGACTCTACCTTCGCTCTCTCAGACCAAACATGGAGCTCTGCAGGGACCAACCCCAGCTCAGGTAGATGCACACAAACAGAAACGTCAGTATTATGTCATGTGTCCATGTCCTCATGTATGAATCAATCAAATCAATCAAATTTTATTTGTATAGCACATTTCAGCAGCAAGGCATTTCAAAGTGCTTTACATCATAACAAACACAGAATCACAATGCAATATAGAATCAATCATTAAGTCAAGTTACATCAATAAATTTGTAATTGATTACATTTCAAATACAATTCTAAACAGGTGGGTTTTCAGTTGAGATTTAAAAGAAGTCAGTGTTTCAGCTGTTTTACAGTTTTCTGGAAGTTTGTTCCAAATTCGTGGTGCATAGATGCTGAAAGCTGCTTCTCCTCGTTTGGTTCTGGTTCTGGGGATGCAGAGCAGACCAGAACCGGAAGACCTGAGAGGTCTGGAAGGTTGATACAATAAAAGCAGATCTTTAATGTATTGTGGTGCTAAGCCGTTCAGTGATTTATAAACTAACAACAGTATTTTAAAGTCTATTCTTTGAGCTACAGGGAGCCAGTGGAGGGACTTTAGAACTGGTGTTATGTGCTCTATCTTCCTGGTTTTAGTGAGAACGCGAGCTGTGTGAACTATGAACTGTGTCTGCAGTTTGGAAGGAGAAGTGAGGCAGATTGATGCCTCCTTGGAGTCTCTGAAGCAGAAGCTGAGTGAAGCCAGGAGCTCCCTGTCCCATCTGGAGGAGTCAAGGATGGCTCTTGAGAAGGACATAAACTGTAAAACCAATTCACTGTTTATTGAGAGGGAAAAGTGCATGATTCACCGTAAACGATACCCAACCGTCTCAGTACTCTCAGGATACTGAACTTGACTTCATAACTTGGGATTGTTCTGCTTGACAGTCTGAATAGTATCATGTGAAAAGTTAAAATCTTGGAATATTGTTTTATAACCCAAGTCTTTTATCTCCACAACTTTATTCCTGACCTGTTTGTTGTTTTTCTAAAGGCTCAAACGTTCTCAGGCACACCGTGTCACTGTGACTCCATGCACACTGTCTGTAGAGGGTTGAAATTTCATAATCAAGGGTATTGATTTACTAAATTTCTCCCGACAAATTCCTTTATTTCTCACAATTTCAGCCATGGCATCAACAAAGGAGGAGGATGTTTGACACAGAATATGTGTACTAAGTTGTAAAAATTGACCTTTGTCCTCTTTGAGTGGACAAAGGTGCTCTTGAGTAACTTGAACGGAATGAAGTATGCCTGAGTATGTGGAAGCCTTTAGTCTTCTTGATGCTGTTGCTCATTATTGCTCTCTAACAAATGACTAAAGTCTTCAAATAAAATACTTTTTTTCTTCCATTTCACTATTTTGAACTGTTCTATGAAATAAAATCACATTACAATAAAATTTAGCTTGTTTGTAACTTGACACATTGTGAAAAGGTTGATTTGGAGTGAGTACCTTTGCAAGGTGTTTTATTGAACCAGTCACTCTTTCATAGGTTATAACTTGGATATGAATCTCTCCACAAACATGATCATTGACCCTACATTCCAAAAAGCTTTGGATGCATCAATAGCATCTAAATGCTATAGATGCAAAGGAATTTCAGATTCTGGTGAATATTGCAAATTTGAAACTTATCTTGACTCAAAATAGGAATATATGTGAAATCTAAAATTGACAACTCGGTCTATCTTTAAGGAACTTTAAACTTTTGTGTTGTATAGTTTGACAAACTTCAACAGAATGAGTAAATCCCATGTTTTTAATCGAGCTGTACTGAAGTCTTCTGAAGACTGCGCCAGAAATATTTCTCTCCACCAGAGGGAGCCGTCTAGCTTCAATATTTCTGCTTTTAATTCAGGTTTCTGGTAAAATGTACAGGTTTATGTATCTTTTACTATCTGACAGACTTTCTTATCTTCCTATCAGACAGATGCTGCGACACAGTGAATAAAATCCAAAGTATTGAGGAAGGTTCAGTGACCATCAGCTGTCCATACAACTCTGAGTCTGTCAACAAGCTGAAGTTCCTCTGCAGAGGAAACCGGCCCTCCACATGTCGACAGCAGGCAGTGATCACCTCTAGCAACACACAAAATGGACGATTCAGAATCTCTGACGACAGGAAGTCAAGAATATTCACAGTGACCATTTCCAGTCTGACCCTGAAGGATTCTGGGTCGTATCTTTGTGGAGTTCAGAGAAACTCAGGATTTGATGATTTCTCTACTGTTGAACTGGAGGTCAAAGGTGAGAAATGATAACATTCCTTCATTTTCCCTTTGCTCCCATTTTTGAATTAGTGAAAAGAACATGTTTCATAATTTGATGCACAGATATTTTTATCAATAAATCTCACATAGATTCATGTATGAATAAAATCTCTCTGACAGAATTAAAGTTGTACCACATCAGTGGGATCGAGGAACGTCCAGTAACTCTGCAGTGTCCTAATTCAGGACAACAACATGATAACAAGAAGTTCCTCTGTAAAGGAGACCAACACAACAACTGTACAGACATGATGGAGAACCAAACAAAGTTCAAGCTGCTCAATGTCTCCTCCACCTGTTTCTCTGTGATCATCACTGAACTGGAAGCAGCTGATGCAGGAACATACTACTGTGGTTCAGACTCTCAGCTGAGATTCATAAAGATACAGCTGGCAGTCGGTGAGACCAACACAGAGAGAAATAGAATAATAAAAAGCAACACAAAATCTAGGTTAACCTAGATTAAAATAAAGATTTTAACCTAGAATTTAATCTAGGTTAAAATCTAGGTTAATGTGGTTTTTTACCACATTATGTTTTGTATTTTTTTCTGACAGTCTCTTCACATCAAACTAGCTCTGCTGAACAGGTTACATCACAGTCACCATCACATAATCCTGGTAAACTCTTTACATTTTCTGTTTCTGTGTGCCTCTCCTGATTTCCCTTCACTTGTTTTTCCACAAACAGCAGTATTTAAAATAGTCAAATACATTAATGGAGTATTAGAGAATGTTGTTTTGTTGGCTTCTCACAGCTTTTCCTGCCTTCACCCCATAGCCAAATTATAATGCTGCAGATGTCCACTGTCTTCCAATCCACAGGTTGTCAGCACAATTTATATGATGTTAGAAAGTTAATCAAATGTGACTCTTACATGTGACACTGTGAATTTTCTGAGATACAATATGAGAAATCTTGCATCTTACAGGTGCAAAAGTATTTTTGTCCTGTTATATTGTTCTGGAAATATTTTTTATGTTTCTACATTTGTCAGGCACATTGTGTGTGATTTCTCCCTCTGCAGATGTATTTTAAGAGCAGTCCAGGACTGTAGGCATCTAGTTTGGGATCAGTATTGTGATGTTGGGATCAAGAGGTAATAGGGAGGCATTTGGCTTGGAGCTTGGCTTCTGATTATGTTTTCCTTCTTCTAATGAACATTAGGTACTTTTTCATTAAATTTGTTCTGATGCAGAAATAAGATCTAGAGGGCAACACTACAGCTAAAATGCCTTTTACTGGTTTTGTGATCAAAGAAAGGACTTTAAAATACTTTTGTTAGTTTATAAATCACTGAATGGTTTAGCAAATTAGCATATAAATATGTTATGGTCAAGGTGAATGCATGTGCACTTTGAATGTAGATGCTTGACATTTTTCCTCAAATGCATTTCACACGTCAGGCGCGTCTGGTTTACATTCTATGTGGAGGCGCATCGATGGCGCGTCAGACGTGTCAAAATAACTCTAGCCGTTGTGTTCCGGATGCGTCGGACCCTGTTGATGCATCAAACGCTCTAAATAGTTCAAGTCGCGCCGCGACAGTCCCTCAGTGTGCCACCACATTGACTATTAATGTAAACCAGACACGCCTGACCCTCAAAACGAGTTTGGTGTAAACCAGGGGTCTCAAACTCCAGTCCTCGAGGGCCGCAGTCCTGCAACTTTTAGATGTGCCTCTGCTGCTCCACACCTGAACAGAATAATTAGGTCATTAAGGCTCTGGAAAACTGAGCTACACAAGGAGGAGGTCATTAAGTCATTTCATTCCAGTGTTTTGTACCTGTGGCACATCTAAAAACTGCAGGACTGTGGCCCTCGAGGCCTGGAGTTTGAGACCCCTGGTGTAAACGCACCATTAATTGACAGGTAATTCATAAATTATGTCTGAATGTTTAGTAGTGATGGTGAGATGAAGCCTCGTGAGGCATTGAACCACTTGAGCCAACTGGTTCGAGAAAGGGTTCATTTCTTTGAAGCTTCATGTGCACACGAAACCACCTACTGGCCAGGTGTATAATCACAGCCAGCTGTATCTTAACACATGTGATGCATTGAATTTTTGTCTATTATGGCTCTTGGGAATGACTTCACAAAAGGTGTAGGACGAAATCATTTGTCTACATAAATTATGTATACACATATGTGTATAATAAAATATTGTTTGAATGTATTCTCTGTGTGTAATTATTCCCACAATAGTAGTGTCATGTGATATGGCATGTTGTGTAATAATGTTTTTCTGTGACTCTAGAAAAATGGCATGGGCTTAATCAGGCAGAGGACAGTGAAAGTGCTTGTGGAACTAGGGAGGGGGTAGTGAATAGGCTAATGCTTGTGTAACTTGGATGATTTCATGCATTTTTATTAAGAAACAACAATTTCTCCACAGTTTTTGGTTTCAAACGATTTCTCTTTTTTGACACTACATGGATGAGGTGTTATTATTGTACCCCAACTCCTTGGAGCACAATAAACACCTCACCTTTACAGAAAATAAGAAACTGTGAAAAATACAGTTCCTCATAAGCAAACATAATGCATCTGCAAATGTTCAGTTCACCTTACCTTGTTAGGGCTTATCAAATCGAAATGTTCCCACATAGGGGAAATCCTCCTCTTTCTCGCCAGCTCCATCCTACTCCTATCCTGTCCTCGCGCTCCTAAATCTCCTATCTATCTATCTATCTCTCTCCTAAACTCTCCAAACACCAAACTAACTGTCTCAAACTAAATAACCACTATCCAAACTCTGCTATCCAAACTATCAAAACTCTATCCACTCTCTCAACTGACCGCAACTCGCCTACAACAACCCACATTTTGAATGGAGCCTGTGGGGTTTCTAAAGCTGTCAAACCCCGCGCCAACATCTGAGCCACTTCCCGAAGCAGTCACGTGGTACAGCCGGGCAGCGAGGCTTCGGACGTCATCGTTTTCGGCTCCTCCCCTAAATGAAGCAAGCCTCGATACGCGCTTTACGGAAACGCCCCCTCCATTACTCGACACACGCCTCGAAGCCTCGGCACATCACGTAACATCACTAATGTTTAGTGTTGCTTATTCTGAAGGGCTGAAGCAAGTGATACAAGTAATATGGGTGTGGAGTCGGTCGGACCCCACTCATATGCACAAGGGTTAAATTATTATCATGCTTTCATTCTCTGCGTCTGTTTCTGGGACATTTTCTGTCCATGCCTATTAAATTCTCCTTTCTCTTCTTTTCAGATCTGACCTTGTTTTACATTCTGCATGTCGTCCTGTTTCTGCTGTGGATCCTGCCGTTTGTCCTTCTGATGATTCTTAAAAGAAAATTGAAGCAACAAGGTGAATTTAACCAGAACATTAACATACAATACTAAAATTCGGGAAAAAATCCAGAAAAAACAGAGACAATGTTTTTTATTGTTCTTGTAGATATCCAAATGATTGTATTGAACACTTCTGATGCTTCTAAGAACCCGAGGATCAATGATGTAAGTCCACAAAGTTGCAACTCTTAAAGATTTTTCTTGCGAGGACATTAGTTAAGTTTTCATTAACTATAAAATAAATTTGCTTAATGGAAACACACCAGTTAAAAAAAAAACCTTATGATTTTCAATAAAAAGTTTTGCCCTAACGTGAGGTGGTTTTTTAGTTGTATCAAAATAGATGTATTTCGCAAAACAGGATTGGAATCACTTTTTTCGCATCACACAAGTCACATGATACACAGCCGGATGTTACCGCTGGCGAAAATGCAAACAAACACAAAAATCTTGCCAGCCTGTCAGGATTCAGTACAAACAGTGGAATGACGTGGAGTTTCAGTCAGGGCCTTCAAGAGACGTCAACTATACCTGAACAATACACACCATTTGCAGGACAGTGTAAAAACTATTCACCACACCAAGAAACAGACATCCAATAATATGCAAATAAATAAAAATACGCTAAGAAAAACAACAATGCAGCCCAACAATATCAAGCAATATATCAATATATTTTAACAAAATACACAGGCAACAGCGCACATAATTGAACATCCACCAATTTAGCAAAACTTTTCTATCTTCCCCAGTTAATCTCAACATCAATCCAAACTGCTGATATAGGAAATGAGCAATTAAAAGAAAAATATTAAGTAAAGTATTGTAATGACCTCAGCACCGCAGCTGTAGTCCCACCAAACAGGGTTTATTAGGATAAGTACGAGCTGCTACTCCTGAGGCTGCAGCTCAATCCTCTAACAAACTGGTACATTCAACAGATAGCTTCACTGCTGACCCAACTCTGAACTCTCTCCACTTCCGGTCCTGGTACTGCCGCTCCACCGATCCCTCGCCCACATGACAGGCCTATCACATGTGAGTGGGAATCAGCAGTCAGACAGGGGAAGCCCATAACACTCTACACATAACAATAAGATCACAATGCAACTTATAACAAATACACATAACCATAAGGACCCAGCAGAACTAAAACTCAGAATCGTTACACTATGTATGAGAATGTAATAGAAAAGTAACACTCACCCATTACTTGTAAATAAAATCCATACAATAACTTGTAGTGTTCAGTGCTAGCTGTTAGCCCCTTGTAGCGCTCATAGTTACAGTCTTTAAAATGCCTTGCAAAGTTCTTACTGCTATGTGTTAGTGAATCCAGGTTTGGTGCAGGTTTTACATTTTTAATTTTTTATCCGTGAAGATCGTCTTAAAAAAGATGATTTTAATAGGGAATACAGGGAACGCTCTTCACTTACTGTAGGGCCAGTGAGGCTCACCATTATTGTATGTAAATTCTGATTGGCTGATAATTATGCTAGTCATGCCAACAATGGCCTGTTGCACTGCATTTATGACGAAGGGGTATCTGAATTTGTACAGCAGGTCCTGAGGTGGAGCAGCTCGCCAGATGCGCTTAAGGCACATCTTAAGTAGGAAATTAAAGTGAAACCTCAATAATACCAATAAGCTACTGTTTTCTCTGCTGTTGAACTGAAGGTCAAAGGTGAGAGATCATTCTGCCTTTGCTAAAATGATAATGAAATTTAAGAAGTTTATAAATATAACAGTCATTAAAATTTCCTTCTCCAGCAAAATTGTTCTGTCTGGAGTCGTACCACATCAGTGGCATTGAGGGACGTCCAGTAACTCTGCAGTGTCCTAATTCAGGACAACAACATGATAACAAGAAGTTCCTCTGTAAAGGAGACCAACACAACAACTGTACAGACATGATGGAGAACCAAACAAAGTTCAAGCTGCTCAATGTCTCCTCCATCTGTTTCTCTGTGATCATCACTGAACTGGAAGCAGCTGATGCAGGAACATACTACTGTGGTTCAGACTCTCAGCTGAGATTCATAAAGATACAGCTGGCAGTCGGTGAAACCAACACAGAGAGAGATAGAATAATAAAAAGCAACACAAAATCTAGGTTAAGGCTTTTTACCACATTATGTTTTGTATTTTCTCTGACAGTCTCACTGCATGAAACCAGCTCTGCTGAACATTTGACATCACAGCCACCATCATATAATCCTGGTAAATTCTTTACATTTTCTGTTTCTCTGTGCCTCTCCTGATTTCCTTCTCTTAGTTTTCCACAAACAGCAGATATTCAAGTACTCAAATACATTAATGGAGTATTAGAGAATGTTGTTTTGTTGGCTTCTCCCATCTTTTCCTGCCTTCACCCCACAGCCTAATGGTAATGCTGCAGATGTCCACTGCAGTACACTAATATTAATTTAAGTCAGCCATCAAATCAAATCAATCAAATTTTATTTATATAGCACATTTCAGCACCAAGGTATTTCAAACTGCTTTACATCATAAAAACTCAACAAACATACAAACTCATAGAACACAAAGGCAACATTTGAAACATTATAATTTAGTCAACAAAGTGCCTTTGTTAAAACTTTCATTGATTATGTTTCAAAAGAAACTAAACAGGTGGGTTTTTAGTACAGATTTAAGGGAACTCAGTGTTTCAGCATATTTGCAGTTTTCTTGCAGTTTGTTCCAGATTTGTGGTGCACAGAAGCTGAATGTTGCTTCTCCATGTTTGGTTCTGGTTCTGG
This sequence comes from Xiphophorus hellerii, assembly GCF_003331165.1. Taxonomy (NCBI): domain Eukaryota; kingdom Metazoa; phylum Chordata; class Actinopteri; order Cyprinodontiformes; family Poeciliidae; genus Xiphophorus; species Xiphophorus hellerii. The sequence continues at coordinate 22,967,238 of NC_045676.1, read as the reverse complement.
AGATGCAGAGCAGAACCAGAACCAGAAGACCTGAGAGGTCTGGAAGGTTGACACAACAACAGCAGATCTTTAATGTATTGTGATGCTGAGCTGTTCAGTGATTTATAAACTAACTGTAGCAGCTTGTGCTCTTTCTAGAAGTTTTATCTCAGGTGTGTCCAATCTCCCATTAGAGACAATTGAGCCAATGCAGGTAAATCCTGGACCTACCAGTCCTTCCTGTTGCCTGGACCTTCATAAATGAAGTCTGAATGTTTAGTGTTGATTTTTTGTAAACAATGTTTCAAATTGTTATTACATGCTTTCATTCTCTGTGTCTGTTTCTAGGAAATTTTCTGTCCATGCCTATTGAAGACTCAATTCTCTTCTTTTCAGATCTGACCTTATTTTACATTCTGCGTGTCGTCCTGTTTCTGCTGTGGATCCTGCCGTTTGTCCTTCTGATGATTCTTCAAAGAAAATTGAAGCCACAAGGTGAATTTAATCAGAACATCAACCCACAACAATATATAAAGAACGAGAAAAAAAGGATCTGTGATGTAAGTCCACAAAGCTGCCGCTCTGAAAGATTTCTTCTTGCAAGGACATTAGTTAAGTTTTCATTAACTATAAAATAAATTTGCTTAATGGAAACACACCAATTTCTAAAAAACTTAAGAGTTTTCAATAAAACGTTTTGCAGTAGGTAGATAACGTTTTCCAGTCGTGTTGAAATAGATGTATCTTGCGAAACTGCAATGGAAAAACTTTTTTTGCATCACACAAGTCACATGATACACATCCAGATGTAACTGCTGGCGAAAAAGTTGAAGATGATGACAGGAAACAGTAGCAGGATGATGGTTTGTTTTGGGGCTTTTTTGGGACAATGTGCAACAGTCTCCACCAGAGTTCACACAGTTCATAAAAAATTCAAATGTGTAAAATCCACAGCTCTTCTGAGAAATCACAGACTGCAATTTACCCAAAACGCTGCATACAAAGCTGCTCCCAATAAGAAACTTGTCACTCCAGCATAAGACGCTGACGTCTCCTCTGACGGCTGATAGAGAAGTGCTAGCGCCAAGACTGAATGATGAAAATATCTCATTATAACTTTAGTCAAGATTAGCAGAATATTGACAAATATTTGCACACAATTGTAATAGAAACACAGCTAGTGACTGCACTAGTGGATTTCTATATGTCTTACTATCCTGGATAGATTACATATGAAATCTCTAAAACAAAAGTGAAAAGAAGTGATAACAACTGGATCCAAAACGTTTCCTGTTAATTTTTTTTATGTCCACTAGGGAAAGTTTTCCGTTTCTGTTCAGTTTCTCCATGTCTTTGTCACGTCTCAAAAGATGCTTCATCAAAATTTCAACAGGTGGATTTGAGAAGTTTGATCACAAATCGCAGCCTTTGAGGATTCAGTATGCATTTCTCCTACATTAATAACTTTTTCATCACCCTCTACATTGGTTCTTTGCTCAGTGGATGACTTTATCTTTGTGTCCAGATCCTTCAGGTTTTGTCCTGTAAAATTATGAACATTCATCCAGATAAGTTTTTCTGCTCAGTAATATAAATCTCATTTATCTGAATATCATAAATGATTATTTTTCAGATTTGTGAAAATCCAGAAGACAGCTCAACCTTTGCATCAAAGCATCAGGAGCAACGATGAAGCTGCATAATCTCAACATATGAACCAAAGTCTCACCACAAATGAAGATCTCGATTCTGATTGTCGGAAAGCAAAATGATGAAATGCACTGCAGAGGAAATTATTACGCCACTTTCAAACTAATTTGAAGATTTCATGCCAAATGTTTAATGTTTTACTTTTACAGCTAATTTCATTATATTAACTTTCTCCACACAATAATAAATAAGAGGTTTTTGATGAACCAGCCTTTGTTTCTTTTTACATTTAGACTAAATCATGAAGGTGATAAGGCTTTCTGTAGAGGAAAACACTTTTAAATCAGCAGTATTTTCATCCTCTTAAATTGTTCTAGTAATCTTTTTTATGTTTCTATATTTGTCATTTGTCAGTTTGACTGTAAAATAATTTTTTATTTAACCTCAATGTGTGGCAACATGTTTCTTCATGCTCATTTTATTCACTTGATTCTGTTACTATAAGCAGTTTTGCAATGAGAGAAAGAGAACCTGGAGAACATCGATGAATGTTCTAAAATAAATAAGCAAACTATAGACAGAAAGTTCTGCTTTACTTATATTTAAACAGGAAATATTCTTGCTGAGATGATACAGCACTAACCACTACACCTCAGCCCTCCCACATTTCCTATGACCATTTCCTCCAACTTTGTAAGCACTTATTTTTATTTTACTAATAATAAGCATGTCTTCTTACTTTTTTGGTTTTGATAGAGTTTAGTTTTTTAGTTTATTTTTTGAAAAATAGAGAAAATGATCATTTTACACCTCATTTATGAGGCCTGCTGATATGTGTAAAGGGCTGAACTCATCACACCAACGTGGTTTCCTTAAAATGCTTCATGTTTCACTTCAACATTGTTTCTGGTTTAGTTTGTCGTCCTCAGTAATGCAAAGATGTGGAGTTTCCAGATCGTGTTGTTCATCTTGTCTGGTAAGTTTTAATACTTATTTGTTTACAAATATAAATTAAACAGTTTCCATTGGCTTTAAAAGCAGGGGTAGATTTTGTCATCTTAACATAATAAAAATTTTGAATAAAATCAAATAGACATGATGGCGCCCTCTGTAGCTGACATACGACCTTTGATTTTCAATTTGCTTTAAAATAAATACATTTACAATCTATCCATTGTCTTTTATAGATACAACCTTTTCTAATTATATATTTACTGTTTGCTGAGGAGTCTAACTAAGAATTTCATTCATTTTTTACAGCTGTAAAAAAATAGACCATGTTCCGTGGAGGCACGGAACATGGTCCACTCAGACTCAATGTCCCCCTCCTCCCCTGGAACGTATTCAAAGTTCTGCCGGAGATGGGCATTAAAGCTCTGTCTCACAGGTGTTTCCGCCAGACGTTCCCAGCAGACCCTCACAACACGTTTGTGCGACCGGAGCCGACTGACCACCAGGTAGTGGTCAGTGGACAGCTCCGCACCTCTCTTCACCCGAGTGTCCCAGACATACGGCCGCAGATCCGATGAAACGATGACAAAGTCGATCATCAAACTGCGGCCTAGGGTGTCCTGGTGCCAAGTGCACATATGGACACCCTTATGCTTGAACATGGTGTTCGTTATGGACAATCCATGACGAGCACAGAAGTCCAACAACAGAACACCGCTCGAGTTGAGATCGGGGGGGGGGTTCCTCCCAACCACGCCCCTCCAGGTCTCACTGTCATTGCCCACGTGAGCGTTGAAGTCCTACAGCAGAACAAGGGAGTCCCCAGGAGGGGCACTCTCCAGTACCCCCTCTAAGGACTCCAAGAAGGGTGGGTAATCTGAACTGTCGTTCGGCCTGTAAGCACAAACAAAACTCAGGACCTGTCCCCCCACCCATAGGCGGAGGGAGGCTACCCTCTCATTCACCGGGGTAAACCCCAACGTACAGGCGCCGAGATGGCGAGCAACAAGTATGCCCACTCCTGCCCGACACCTCTCACCTTGGGCAACTCCAGAGTGGAAATATGTCCAGCCCCTCTCAAGGAGACTGGTCCCAGAACCAGAGCCATGCGTCGAGGTGAGACAGACTATTTCTAGCTGGAACCCCTCAACCTCACACACTAGCTCCGGATCCTTCTGGTGACATTCCTCTCTGGTGGAATGTCACCAGAGAGGTGACATTCCACGTCCCAAGAGCCAGTTTCTGCAACCGAGGATCGGACTGCCAGGGTCCCCTCCCTCGGCTGCCACCTGTCACACATTTCACCCAACCCCTTTGGCCCCTCTCATAGGAGATGGGCCCATGGGAGGCGAGACCCATGTCTCCTCTTTGGGCTGAGCCCAGCCGGGCTCCATGGGTAAGAGCTCAGCCACCAGGCGCTCGCCATCATGCCCCTCCTCCAGGCCGGGCTCCATAGTCGGGCCCAGGTGACCAGCGTCCGGGCGAGGTAACACTGAGTCCAATGTTATTTTCAAAATGGAGGTCTTCGGGTTGCGCTTTGTCTGGTCCCTCACCTAGGACCTGTCTGCCTTGGGTGACCCTACCAGGGGCATAAAGCCCCAGACAGCATAGCTCCTAGGGTCATTGGGGCACTCAAACCCCTCCACAACGATAAGGTGGCAGCCCAAGGAGAGGAATTAGAATTATTAGAATTATATTACCAGTATTTCTGTTCCAGAATCTTCTTAGTCAGAGGTCTTCATCTATTCTCCAAACTCCTCAGATGGCTGGTTCTCATCTGAAATGTCAGTGACCAGGCCCTGACCTAAACCTAAACATTTAATGTGATCTTCTGATTATGTTTTCCTTCTTCTAATGAACATTAGGTACTTTTTTATTAAATTTATTCTGATGCAGAAATAAGATTTAGAGGGCAACACTACAGCTAAAACACCTTTTACTGGTTTTGGACTTTAAAATACTTTTGTTAGTTTATAAATCACTGAATGGTTTAGCAAATTAGCATATAAATATGTTATGGTCAAGTTGAATGCATGTGCACTTTAAATGTAGATACTTGACATTTTTCCTCAAATGCATTTCACATGTCAGGTAGGTCCGGTTTACATTCTATGTGGAGGCGCCCCACTCATATGCACAAGGGTTAAATTATTATCATGCTTTCACTCTCTGCGTCCGTTTCCGGGACATTTTCTGTCCATGCCTATTAAATTCTCCTTTCTCTTCTTTTCAGATCTGACCTTATTTTACATCCTGCGTGTCGTCCTGTTTCTGCTGTGGATCCTGCCGTTTGTCCTTCTGATGATTCTTAAAAGAAAATTAAAGCAAAAAGGTGAATTTACCCAGAACAGCAACATACAATACTAGCATTCGAGAAAAAACAGAGACAATGTTTTTATTGTTCTTGTAGATATCCAGATGAATGTATTGAACACTTCTGATGCTTCTAAGAACCCGAGGATCAATGATGTAAGTCCACAAAGTTGCAACTCTTAAAGATTTTTCTTGCGAGGACATTAGTTAATTTTTCATTAACTATAAAATAAATTTGCTTAATGGAAACACACCAATTTAAAAAAAAACCTATGATTTTCAATAAAAAGTTTTGCCCTAACGTGAGGTGGTTCTTTAGTTGTATCAAAATAGATGTGTTTCGCAAAACTGCAATGGAAACACTTTTTTCGCATCACACAAGTCACATGATACACAGTCGGATGTTACTGCTGGCGAAAATGCAAACAAACACAAAAATCTTGCCAGCCTGTCAGGATTCAGTACAAACAGTGGAATGACGTGGAGTTTCAGTCAGGGCCTTCAAGAGACGTCAACTATACCTGAACAATACACACCATTTGCAGGACAGTGTAAAAACTATTCACCACACCAAGAAACAGACATCCAATAATATGCAAATAAATAAAAATACGCTAAGAAAAACAACAATGCAGCCCAACAATATCAAGCAATATATCAATGTATATTTTAACAAAATACACAGGCAATAGCGCACATAATTGAACATCCACCAATTTAGCAAAACTTTTCTATCTTCCCCAGTTAATCTCAACATCAATCCAAACTACTGATATAGCAAATGAGCAATTAAAAGAAAAATATTAAGTAAAGTATTGTAATGACCTCAGCACTGCAGCTGTAGTCCCGCCAAACATCGTTTATTAGGATAAGTACGAGCTGCTACTCCTGAGGCTGCAGCTCAATCCTCTAACAATCTGGTACATTCAACAGATAGCTTCACTGCTGACCCAACTCTGAACTCTCGTTACACTATGTATGAGAATGTCATAGAAAAGTAACACTCACCCATTACTTGTAAATAAAACCCATACAATAACTTGTAGTGTTCAGTGCTAGCTGTTAGCCCCTTGTAGCGTTCAAAGTTACAGTCTTTAAAATGCCTTGCAAAGTTCTTACTGCTTTGTGTTAGTGAATCCAGGTTTGGTGCGGGTTTTACATTTTTTATTTTTTATCCGTGAAGATCGTCTTGAAAAAGATGATTTTAATAGGGAATACAGGGAACGCTCTTCACTTACTGTAGGGCCAGTGAGGCTCACCATTATTGTATGTAAATCCTGATTGGCTGATAATTATGCTAGTCATGCCAACAATGGTCTGTTGCACTGCATTTATGACGAAGGGGTATCTGAATTTGTACAGCAGGTCCTGAGGTGGAGCAGCTCGCCAGATGCGCTTAAGGCACATCTTAAGTAGGAAATTAAAGTGAAACTTCAATAATACCAATAAGCTACTATTAAAAAAAGAGGTAATTTAACGCTAGCTTTGGACAAAACGTTTGGCTCTTTCCTCTTTAATTTTCCGAGTCCTCGGCGAGCGGCGGCGTTCTGCTCAAACGAAACAACAACAAAACGTGTTGACGTCACAGATCACAGAGTTTAATCTCATACAAAGCAATCGACAACAAAGCTGCAGAGGAACAGAGATATGCATTTTTTCATACAAATAAAGACACACAAGGGGAGACAAACAAACATAAAACACAGACAAAAAAGGCAAAAAATAGCGGCCGCTCTCTCTCTCTCTCTGGTTTTTTTTCTAACCCGGAATCTTAAAGTAAAGAGGTGTTTCCCTATTTAATATATGCAGTCAAGGCGTTCCGTTCTTTGACCTATTAGAAACTCCGTAGGGACTCAGAAAAACTTGGAAACTCCCCTCATTATGGCAAAGGTGTCTGGTTTTTGTCTAAGTAAAACGGCGGACCACTTCGTGTTCATCTCTGTCTGATACGGGGAGATCCCTGGCGCCAAAAGTCCTAAGATGAGATTTCGCAGACACCTCTGAAGTCTCTTCTGCCATTGGAATGCTAATTTTATTGCTCTGTCTGTGGGGGAGGCAAAGGGCCCTGCTTGTCCTTTGGAGCTGCTTCTTCAGCTCCTTACCGCATCTCAGACGAAACCTGTTCCAAATAAGAGCGTTGGCTATACCTTTACACATGTCGTAGATTAACTGTATTAAGCACTAAAATTAATCATTTTTCCTTAACACTACTCGTTGTTAAATAAAAATAAAATTATAGATAAAATAAAACCCGACTACGACATTTTACACATTTTCTTTTCAGTTTCCTAGAGCGAGCAGACAAGGCCCTGCTGGCCCTCACAACCCACCACTGAATATACATTTTTCTACATTAATCTTTTTTTTTTATCACTCTCCATGTTGGTATTTTGCACAGTGGAATCTGACTTTATCTTTGTGTCCAGATCCTTCAGGTTTTGTCCTGTGAGATTATGAACATTTATCCAGATAAGTTTTTCTGCTCAGTAATATAAATCTCATTTATCTGAATATCATAAATGATTATTTTTCAGATTTGTGAAAATCCAGAAGACAGCTCAACCTTTGCATCAAAGCATCAGGAGCAACAATGAAGCTGCAGAATCTCAACATATGAACCAAAGTCTCACCACAAATGAAGATATTTATTCTGATTGTCAGAATGCAAAATGGTGAAATGCACTGCAGAGGAAAATATTATATACATTTCAAGCTAATTTAAAGATGTAGATGCTAATTGCTAAATATTTTAATGATGCAACTTGTTTCATTATATTAACTTTCTCCACACAATAATAAATAAGAGGTTTTTGATGAACCAGCCTTTGTTTCTTTTTACATTTAGACTAAATCATGAAGGTGATAAGGCTTTCTGTAGAGGAAAACACTTTTAAATCAGCAGTATTTTCATCCTCTTAAATTGTTCTAGTAATCTTTTTTATGTTTCTATATTTGTCATTTGTCAGTTTGACTGTAAAATAATTTTTTATTTAACCTCAATGTGTGGCAACATGTTTCTTCATGCTCATTTTATTCACTTGATTCTGTTACTATAAGCAGTTTTGCAATGAGAGAAAGAGAACCTGGAGAACATCGATGAATGTTCTAAAATAAATAAGCAAACTATAGACAGAAAGTTCTGCTTTACTTATATTTAAACAGGAAATATTCTTGCTGAGATGATACAGCACTAACCACTACACCTCAGCCCTCCCACATTTCCTATGACCATTTCCTCCAACTTTGTAAGCACTTATTTTTATTTTACTAATAATAAGCATGTCTTCTTACTTTTTTGGTTTTGATAGAGTTTAGTTTTTTAGTTTATTTTTTGAAAAATAGAGAAAATGATCATTTTACACCTCATTTATGAGGCCTGCTGATATGTGTAAAGGGCTGAACTCATCACACCAATGTGGTTTCCTTAAAATACTTCATGCTTCACTTCAACATTGTTTCTGGTTTAGTTTGTCGTCCTCAGTAATGCAAAGATGTGGAGCTTCCAGATCGTGTTGTTCATCTTGTCTGGTAAGTTTTAATACTTATTTGTTTTCAAATATAAATTAAACAGTTTCCATTGGCTTTAAAAGCAGGGGTAGATTTTGTCATTTTAAAATCATAAAAATTTTGAATAAAATCAAATAGACATGATGGCGCCCTCTGTAGCTGACATACGACTTTTGTTTTTCCATTTGCTTAAATAAATACATTTACAATTTATCCATTGTCTTTTATAGATATGGCCTTTTCTATTTATATATTTACTGTTTGCTGAGGAGCCAGACTAAGAATTTCATTCTATTTTTTTGCAAATGACAATAATTTAAAATTAAAGTTAGTGGCATTGAATTTAATATGTTCTCTCCTGTTTCCCTCATGTTCAAACATGAAGATCTGCACAGCTGAGATTAAAACCAGAAAACTGAGTGTCCCTCAATAATCCACCCAAACTTTGTTGTGGCGAAAAAAATCTATTTCCTGTATTTGTGAGTAAAGCCTGTGAGATCATTGGTTGCAGAGTTATCACTTGACCAATGCAGAAACAAGACGTCTAAAACTTGTGAGTTAAGTTGACAAGTTCAAAAGGTGTTAAACTTTCTGAGTGTCAGGATCCTTAATAGCTCTGACGTTTCCTCTAAATGTCTCATTTTGAAATAACTTCTGCCTCAGTTTAACTCTGGTTTAGAAGAACAAAGAGATGTGGAGCCATCAACACATCATCGTCTGCAGTAAGACATAATATATGATCTACAACAGTTTGCTCCAATCTTATGATGAAATTTATTTAATTAAAATAAAATGTGTTTTTAAATTATATAGCATTTACTTAAAGACTCGGTAGCACTTCCTGTTTGTGTTGTGACTGAAATGTGATCGTCTTATCTCATACAAACTAATTGTGCTTTTTATTTGAAAAAGTAGTTTTACAAAACTTGTAAAAAAAAAAATTATTGTTCACAAGTTGAAGCATAAAAACTAAACTGATGTTGTTTTCTGTCTGCAGCAGCTCTGAGTTTTGTGATCAGTGCTGAAGGTTTGATCCAAGTGTTTGGATATGAGGGAAGAGATGTAAAGTTTTCATGCCGCTATGATCGGGGATATAAGTATAGCGAAAAATACTTTTGTAAGAATGACTGTGGCTACAGTGACGTTCTCATTACAACAAAACAGAAAAATAAAGGCAAATATTCCATCACTGATGATAAAAATAACAGAATTGTCACAGTGACCATCTCTGATCTTCAATCACATGATGCTGGGAAATACAAGTGTGGAGTCACTAGGTGGTTTATTGATACCTACAGTGAAGTAAAACTGCACATAAAAGAAGGTAAATAAGTTAATGTTTCTATATTTCACTATAGATTTCACAGCAAATTAAAATGAATTAAATGAAGCATCAATGTCTAACCATGTTAATAATACACACTTTTAATCAATGTGTGGTCTTAAATTTAGCTATTATTAGAAGCTAAATGAAATTTCTAATTTTGCTAGTTGATTTATCATGTACTTGCAGATCTGGATCGTCTTCTATGTTGAAAATAAATACATGTTTAGACATCAATGCAGACATGTTAATGCAAGACAATTGTACTAGTCTATAATGTTAAATATAAATCTCTATCAAATAAGTACAACTTTCTTTTATGTTTTAGATTTATTTCTAGTTTTTCTTTCACTTTATATTGTTTTTTTAACCTCATGTCAGACAGATGCTGCGACACAGTGAATAAAATCCAAAGTATTGAGGAAGGTTCAGTGACCATCAGCTGTCCGTACGACTCTCAGTCTGTCGACAAGCTGAAGTTCCTCTGCAGAGGAAACCGGCCCTCCACATGTCGACAGCAGGCAGTGATCACCTCTAGCAACACACAAAATGGACGATTCAGACTCTCTGATGACAGGAAGTCAAAAATATTCACAGTGACCATTTCCAGTCTGACCCTGAAGGATTCTGGGTCGTATGTTTGTGGAGTCCAAAGAAACTCAGGATTTGATGATTTCTCTGCTGTTGAACTGAAGGTCAAAGGTGAGAGATCATTCTGCCTTTGCTAATTTGATATTGAATCTTAAGAAGTTTATAAATACAACAGTTATTAAAATTTCCTTCTCCAGCAGATTTCTGTCTGGAGTCGTACCACATCAGTGGCATCGAGGGACGTCCAGTAACTCTACAGTGTCCTAATTCAGGACAACAACATGATAACAAGAAGTTCCTCTGTAAAGGAGACCAACACAACAACTGTACAGACATGATGGAGAACCAAACAAAATTCAAGCTGCTCAATGTCTCCTCCATCTGTTTCTCTGTGATCATCACTGAACTGGAAGCAGCTGATGCAGGAACATACTACTGTGGTTCAGACTCTCAGCTGAGATTCATAAAGATACAGCTGGCAGTCGGTGAGACCAACACAGAGAGAGATAGAATAATAAAAAGCAACACAAAATCTAGGTTAAGGTTTTTTACCACATTATGTTTTGTATTTTCTCTGACAGTCTCACTGCATGAAACCAGCTCTGCTGAACAAGTGACATCACAGCCACCATCACATAATCCAGGTAAACTCTTTAGACTTCTTTCTAGATAGAATAATAAAAAGCAACACAAAATTCAGTTTAAGGTTGTTGTTTTTTTTTACCACATCATGTTTTGTATTTTCTCTGACAGTCTCTTCACATCAAACCAGCTCTGCTGAACAGGTTACATCACAGCCACCATCACTGTCCCCATCATCACATAATCCAGGTAAACTCTTTGTTTCTTTCTGTTTATTACTTGTGTTTTTGCTCACTCTTTTCATTCCTGTTATTCCAAATCTCCATATGTTCTGGTCTAACTGCTCTAAGCTGCTCTTATTACACAAAGTGAATCTCTGCATTATTAAACTGACGGTCATTTCAGCTCCTCAATGTAGGATTTAGTTTTATCAGTAGTGGATGGGCTGAAATGATGTAGCTGTTTAAATGCACACTAAACATCCTCACTCACAAAGCATCAACACATTCATGCACTTCACACATTCAGAGTACATCAGCACTAGAGAATGTTATGCCACCATCTTTCAGTATCTTGCTCAAGGAAACCTTAAGATGGAGAAAAAAATCTAGTTCCTCTTTTATTAGATTGAGTCATGCTACTGACTTTTGAGGTGTGAACTTTTTCAGGTTTCTGAGTTTTGAGTTTGAGACAAAAATGACAACATTCACATGACAGGTCTTGATGCTTAATTCAATTTTTTTTGCTGAAATCCAATCTTTAGGCTTTTTTTGCGTGGTCGTTCATACTTCTAATTAAATCGGACCGCAATCAGACTTCTGTGCTAAGAATTTACAACACAAAAGCAACCCACAATCATAGAAGAAGAACGTTGACATCACTCAGCAGTGCACTGTTTATGGAAGTAAGAGTAGATGTAGCTATTTACGGATCAAATTAAAAGTATCTTGTGACAGGATCTATCATGACAAGAACACAAGAGAAAAAATAAAAGCACAACTAACAGCAATGGCCTCTTGTGGTGAATTGACTGCAACCTCTGCAGAGAGGTCTGTTTGGATTGTAGTCAGAACCAGGAGTGGTGGGACTGTGATGTGATGTGCCTCAGTGGCACAGACTTTTTTCATATTTTCATAATTGTAATGTTCAACCATTGTTCAAGTCCAGTTTTACTTTCATATCTCACATATCTCACATCTATGGCACAAAAGTTGGGTAAAAAGCCACATGACCTTTCAGACTGCAAACCCTTCAAAAACTATCAGATACATATTCAATGGAAGTGGCACAAACTGGATTTTTATTTGAAGATGAAACGATCGAAATAGGGCCATTCAGACTGCCAGGAAAAAGTCAGAGATAGGTCTGAGGCTTTGGGTTACATTTGCTTGTTGTGTGAATGTATCCTTAAATGACACTGATAATAAGTGGGCTGAACTCAAATATGTCATGAAGCGGTGCGGTGTTGGTGGTGAGGCAGACGCAGCAGACCCAGGTAAGATGAATATGATGATTTTAATGGTGGAACTTAGTCAAAACAACGAGCAGCAGGCACATGGACACACTGACAACGAACGGACTAAACGTTGACGTTGACGAGGACCCGACGAGGAACAAGGAACACAGGTGGAGTTAAATACACGGGAGGGTAATCACAGAAACGAGACACACCTGGGAACAATCAAGGGGAGGACAGGACAACGAAGAGACTTAAGGACACAGAAAACTCTAAATAAACACAGAAAAACACAGATCCCGACAAAATAAGTGTATTATAAATAAGATTTAAGAAAACAAAGTAAATGTGGTGGAGATAGAAAGAGAAAACAGGAACACGTGTATCGAGTCGAACTTTAAGTGACTACAGTTTTTCCACAACATTTAAAATAAGAAACTCAGGTTCTCATTTTGTGGTGTTGTTTCTAGGGAGGATTTCTATGAACCAGCTAAGTTCTCCATTTCCTTGTTTTCAGCTGTTTCTTTATTCTACATTCTGCCTGCGGTCTTCGCTCTGCTTCTGATCCTGACATTTGTCCTTTTGCTGGTTTTAAAATACACAACAAGGATCAAGCAAGGTACATTTATACAGATTATACACTAACACATAAATCCTCCACAGAATCACATCATGTTTACTTTGTGTTTTCAGTGGATGGAATCAATGCAAACGTGTTGTACTCTGCTGATAATAATGTGGAGATGAGAATCAATGATGTGAGTAAACAGGATTTCAGCTCTGAAATATATGTTTTTGCCTGCAAATAAAATCTTATTTCTTTTATTTCTTTAGATCTATGAGTTACAAGAAGATGCTGTTTACATGAACTCTTCCACTCCAAACATGTTAAGTCATGACAATGATATCTACAACAGCGTCCTTTAAAGGAGACCTGCAGAAATTAGGAAACACGTGACCAGAGTTTCTGCCATCTTATGTAACAGCTCAATAAAGCAACCAAATGCTGGTGTGTTTTCATTTAGACATGTTTTTAATATTTATTAAATAACGTTATCTGAACGTGAGCTATTCAATATTCACAAATGCTGTAATTTCAATGTTATTGTAATGAATATATAAGCTGCAATAAACCAACCTTTTCACCAATCCTGTGCATTTAATCAAAATGTTCTTTCAGCACTGATACTTAGAATCTTGAGCATTGAAATCTGCATCAAGCGAATATCTTCTTGGCAAAGTCTAAACGCATGACACTTGGCACATGTAAGCAAATAGTTGCTACAATTTAAACAGTAATATAGTGTACACCAATTCCAATATACAAACATAATCTGAACTGAAACTCTAATGGAAAAATAAGTTTTAAACATTCAGTCTAAGAAAGAAATGGGACTGTACAACTGAGGAAGAATGCAAATTCCATTCTAAAAGTAGTTTAAAAAATCGTTTAAAATTATCGAGTATTAGATGAACTTTTAAAAAAATACATTTAAAAAAATAGTATTAAACTATACATCTGGTTATTTTTAACTCAGTTGTTGAATGTTTACGGGAACACTTTTTTTTTTCTCAAATGTGGTATAATATGGTCTTTTCATTAAATATTTGTCCACAAACGTCACAACAATATGGTTCACTGGTGTGCGAGCTCATGTGCTTGTTCAAAGATATTTAGAAGTAAATTGTTTATTCCAAAGATCACAACAAAAGGGTTTCCAACCTGGTGATTTCTCATGTGATTCTTCAACTTTGCCTTTGGAGTAAAGTGTTGTCAAAGAGAACACAGAAAGGTTTCTCTTCTGTGTGAACTCTCTTGTATTTTAAAAACACATTTCTAATGAAATGCTTGTCCACAAAGATTACAACAGGATGGTTTGTCATCAGTGTGGATTCTTAAGTGGTTGTTTAAATGAACTTTTTCTCTAAAGCTTTGTCCACAAAGATTTTATCTAAAAATCTTATGTCCTGTGTGTATCAAAATGTGTCTGTGTAAAGATCCAGTTTGTGTAAATTGTTTCCCACACATTCCACAAGAGTGACTTTTCCCCCTCTGATAGGTTTATTTTTGTCCTAACCTGCAAAGAATCAGCCAGAGACAGAGACAGAGGTTACTTTTCTTTCCTTTTCTGCAGAACAGGAGAATTGAAAGCAGACGCGACGAATCGCTGTCAAACACTGTCTGGAATCAATTCTGCCAGATCTTTCTTTGCATTTCTCTTTATTGTATAGAAAAAGGAGGTTGGGCTTCTTCACACAGTCACACAGAGAATTGACCAACCGTCTTTACATTCTGGAACCTCCTGTGGACATGCCCTTACAAGGGCATGTGACTGACCACAACTAATCAATTACACATGGAGCTAATAACACATGAATGTTTTAACGTTTTTAGCTTCCAGGCAAACATCCTAAACAAAGTTAATAATATACTACAAAAGATTAATAAAGTACTACAAAAGAGAGAAGTTAAGTAAACATAAAAAAGAATAATATGAGAGTAATAATATAAAAAGAATAATATGAAAACATAACTTGTAAAATAAACTCATAAGTAAATGAACAGGAGGATAATTTTTCTAACACCCCCTGTGTGGACTATCAAAAACCAGAAACGGACTGGAAAATTAATTTCATATAATCCCAGTCTCAACAAACAGAGGGCATCGGGGCGGTACGTGGCTGGTAGATACATTTCTGTGTGTGACAAACAAAGGTGTCCAATCCCGTCGCTAACATGAAAGCAAAAGCTATGAATGGCGGGACAAGGTGAGAGTTCATCTATTAAGTTGACTGAAAATGAATACATAAACTAAAAGCTGGAGTATAGACATTTTTTATAAGCGTATTTGTGAGCCAACTCTATGGCTTTAGTTAGCAAAGCTATAAATAGAGAAATGATTTTCAAATCCAGGCCTTGAGGACCGATGTCAGCAACTTAAAGCCTTCGAGTCCTGGTCTGAGGACTCCTGCTGTGAACAATAGACTTTTTTTTCACAACAACTTCTAAGTCAAGTCGACATGAAAAAGTACAAATCTGATGGGTGCAACACAACTTTAGAGTTGAAAACAGCCTCCAGTGTTTTGGGTCGTCCATAATTGTCATGTAAAGGCCGGTGGTCTTTGTTATCTGCTCCAGGAATCTGTCCCACAGCCGCCTCCGCCGCCTGCTGCTTCGCTTTGTCCTGCTGTCTCCACATATCTGTTGTTTAAAAAGTTTCTTTAAAACTTCCATAAGCTGTTAGAGCTAAGCTTTGATCTTAAATCTGACTTGCTGTAGCTCTCAATTACTGGGGTTTCCCTATCAACAACCTAACACAGGCAGAGAAGTCTGATAAGAGACACTTGCTTTAAACCTAACTCGTGGGTCACAGTTACATAGACGCGTAATTTCCTTCCTGTTTAAATGGCAGCGCCCCCTACTGGAAGAAATTAGATGTCACGGTTTGAATGGGATGTAACTTCTAGCTTTTCCAAGAGTTTAAGAGTTATTTGTCAGGATCTGTGTTTTTCTGTGTTTATTTAGAGTTTTTCTGTGTCCTTAGTCTCTTCGTTGTCCTGTCCTCCCCTTGATTGTTCCCAGGTGTGTCTCGTTTCTGTGATTACCCTCCCGTGTATTTAACTCCACCTGTGTTCTTTGTTCCTCGTCGGGTCCTCGTCAACTTCAACGTCAATGTTAGCTTCTTCGTCGTCAGTGTTTCCATGTGCCTGCTGTTCGTAGTTTTGCCTGGTTTTCTTCATTAAATCTTCATATTCATCATACCTGGGTCCGCTGCCTCTGCCTCACCACCTCACCACCCGCACTTCATGACATTATTGGCTGTTACTCCTCTCGAGTTTAATCAAGGCTTAATGCAGTTCTTGGTTTCAACAGCCATTTATTGTGGACACGTCTTACAAAGTCCCCAAAAATGCCCTCAGAACTAAAAACAAAAGGTAACACAAACCAAAATCAGTTCACAATAAATGGAGTATTTACATAAATAAAAGATACAAATAAACAAAACCGTACCTCATTAGCAGCATTGACTCCAGAGGAATAAAGCTTAATTTCATTAAGGATTCTGGGCTAGACCAATTACAGCAGCTGATGGCCATCCACGGCTCTCAATCAATCAATCAATCAATTAGAGAGAGGAGAACAGAGAACAACATGGACAGTGGCAAAAATGGAAAGGAGGCACAGAAAGAAATATGTCTAGAAAGAGGCAAGTTCTTCAGGCAGACTGTGTAAAGGGTTAATAGGTAAGCTGAAAATCTCCACAAAATTAATCTCACAGTAAGACAGGAACAGCAGGTTGAACATGTGGTTCTGTGTGTTTTGTAGGAAGTGGACTTGATCAGGAGCATTCAGGCTCTTCTGAAGAAAACTGCAGCTCAGGTTGGCACTCAGATCAAGTAAGTGTAAAACTGGTGACTGGCTCCCTTACAATCAGAAATCCAGTTGGTTTGAAACCTCTCACTTTAGAAAACAGCATTCCTACGAGTTGATGGTTTCTGTGGGCCAGGAGGAACCAAGATGCCCAACAAACATTAGAGATGGACTGGTCTGATAAGTGTCAGGCCTACAGCTTTGATGACGCCTGTGGAAGAAACCATAACATGAGTCCAGACACACAGCAGATAAGATAAGATAAGATTAATTTGTCATTGTCATCAACAGATTACAACGAGATTGAGATTTGCTCGACTTGAGTTAAGATGCAGGTTATGTGTATATACGTAATATACCAAAATGAATAGTACAAAAAGAGAAATAAACTTAGACATCAGAAGATGGTTGCAGCGCCTGGAGGTGTCGCAACAGAATTTACATTTATAACAAAGTGGTGTCAAGAGCAGAAGTTCTTATGCCTTTGAATTTAGTGCCATGATTGCCATCGGGTAAAAATTGTTTTTTAGGCGATTTTTCCTGGTTTTTATTGCACTGTATCTCTTGCCTGATGGCAGCAGCTGGAAGAGACCATGGTCAGGGTGTGAAGAGTCATTTAAAATATCCAAAACTTTCTTGTGGAGCCTGGAAGTGTAAATCTGTTCCATAGTGGGGAGGGGGCAGCCTATGGTTCTCTCTGCTGCCCTAATAACCCTCTGGAGCGCCTTCTTGTCCGCAGATGTGCTGCTGCCGTACCAGCAGCACCCCAGTTCTGCTACCATGCAGGAGCAGTGAGTCTGACTCTTTAGAAACATCAGAGCTGTGTTCAACTTTTACACACAAGGTTCCCTCGTTTACTGCAGCGTTTCTACCCCCTCATCATGGACAAAGTTTACTCAAGACAACCTGTCAATGGCCCTGCAGGAGGATCATGCCACCAAGAGTCTCAGGTCAGAGTCACAATGGTACGCTTTGTTGCCAGAGTGATTTTCTTTGACTGCTGAGAACTCAGTGGCTGTGTTTTTGTTTGTCAGAACGCTTGTGGAGCAAATGCTGCAGGACACCACTGAGGATCTGAGGGTCCAATGCGCCAGCGTGGAGCGAGCCTTCAGCCTGCACTGTGAGGACCTTATTGAGGCCAAGACCCAGCTGGAGATGAAGCTAGCTCAGGTGGATGAGCTGACAGACAGAAGAAACAGACTGACAGGTGAAATGTGATTGACTGTTTTATTGTTCCTGTAGACTTTGGAGCAAATTGGTGCCCAGGAGAAGAACATTGAGGTCCTACAGCGGGCCATCCACAACAAAGAGGCTCCACTGAGGGTGGCTCAGTCCAGACTCTACCTTCGCTCTCTCAGACCAAACATGGAGCTCTGCAGGGACCAACCCCAGCTCAGGTAGATGCACACAAACAGAAACGTCAGTATTATGTCATGTGTCCATGTCCTCATGTATGAACTGTGTCTGCAGTTTGGAAGGAGAAGTGAGGCAGATTGATGCCTCCTTGGCATCTTGGATTCTGCATTTTACAAAAGCAGCTTTTGCAATGAGAGAAAGAATAATGTTAGGTCTATTACCTGACAGTCTTGCTTCAACAGATAGAAGCAATAAAGACTTCTCAATGCTAAACTGTGCTGACTCGTTTCTTGGTGTGAGAACAAATCAAGTTCCTGAAGAAAATATTTAAGGAAAAGAACATCTGAAGTTCAAACATGAAGATCTGCACAGCTGAGATTAAAACCAGAAAACTGAGTGTCCCTCAATAATCCAGCCCACTTTGTTGTGGTGAAAAAAAAATCTATTTCCTGTTTTTGTGAGTAAAGCCTGTAAGCGACTCGGTTGCAGAGTTATCACTTGACCAATGCAGAAACAAGACGTTTCACACTTGTGAGTTAAGTTCACAAGTTCAAAAGGTGTTAAACTAGTTGATAGCTCTGACGTTTCCTCTAAATGTCTCATTTTAAAATAACTTCTGCCTCAGTTTAACTCTGGTTTAGAAGAACAAAGAGATGTGGAGCCATCAACACATCGTCGTCTGCAGTAAGACATAATATATGATCTACAACAGTTTGCTTTAATCTTATGATGAAATTTATTTAATTAAAATTAAATGTGTTTTTAAATTAGATAGCATTTACTTAAAGACTCAGTAGCACTTCCTGTTTGTGTTGTGACTGAAATGTGATCGTCTTATCTCATACAAACTAATTGTGCTTTTTATTTGAAAAAAGTAGTTTTAAAAACTTGTAAAAAAAATATTTATTGTTCATATGTTGAAGCATAAAAACTAAACTGATGTTGTTTTCTGTCTGCAGCAGCTCTGAGTTTTGTGATCAGTGCTGAAGGTTTGATCCAAGTGTTTGGATATGAGGGAAGAGACGTAAATTTTTCATGCCACTATGATCAGGGATATGAAGATAGCGAAAAATACTTTTGTAAGAATGACTGTGGCTCCAGTGACGTTCTCATTACAACTTTACAGAAAAATAAAGACAAATATTGCATCACTGATGATATAAAGATTAGAGTCGTCACAGTGACCATCTCTGATCTTCAATCACATGATGCTGGGAAATACTGGTGTGGAGTCACTAGGTGGTTTATTGATACCTACAGTGAAGTAAAACTGCACATAAAAGAAGGTAAATAATAAGTTCATGTTTCTATATTTCACTATAGATTTCACAGCAAATTAAAATGAATTAAATGAAGCATCAAAGTCTAACCATGTTAATAATACACACTTTTAATCAATGTGTGGTCTTAAATTTAGCTATTATTAGAAGCTAATTGTATTTTCTAATTTTGCTAGTTAAATTATCATGTACTTGCAGATCTGGATCGTCTTCTATGTTGAAAATAAATACATGTTCAGACATCAATGCAGACATGTTAATACAAGACAATTTTACTAGTCTATAATGTTAAATATAAATCTCTATCAAAACAGTACAACTTTCTTTTATGTTTTAGATTTATTTCTAGTTTTTCTTTCACTTTACATTGTGTTTTTTTAACCTCATGTCAGACAGATGCTGCGACACAGTGAATAAAATCCAAAGTATTGAGGAAGGTTCAGTGACCATCAGCTGTCCGTACGACTCTGAGTCTGTCGACAAGCTGAAGTTCTTCTGCAGAGGAAACCGGCCCTCCACATGTCGACAGCAGGCAGTGATCACCTCTAGCAACACACAAAATGGACGATTCAGACTCTCTGATGACAGGAAGTCAAGAATATTCACAGTGACCATTTCCAGCCTGACCCTGGAGGATTCTGGGTCGTATCTTTGTGGAGTTCAAAGAAACTCA
This sequence comes from Xiphophorus hellerii, assembly GCF_003331165.1. Taxonomy (NCBI): domain Eukaryota; kingdom Metazoa; phylum Chordata; class Actinopteri; order Cyprinodontiformes; family Poeciliidae; genus Xiphophorus; species Xiphophorus hellerii. The sequence goes on along the minus strand of NC_045676.1, from coordinate 22,947,204 downwards.
GGATTTGATGATTTCTCTGCTGTTGAACTGGAGGTCAAAGGTGAGAGATCATTCTGCCTTTGCTAATTTGACAATGAATCTTAAGAAGTTTATAAATACAATAGTTATTAAAATTTCCTTCTCTCACAGATTTCTGTCTGGAGTCGTACCACATCAGTGGCATCGAGGGACGTCCAGTAACTCTGCAGTGTCCTAATTCAGGACAACAACATGATAACAAAAAGTTCCTCTGTAAAGGAGACCAACACAACAACTGTACAGACATGATGGAGAACCAAACAAAGTTCAAGCTGCTCAATGTCTCCTCCATCTGTTTCTCTGTGATCATCACTGAACTGGAAGCAGCTGATGCAGGAACATACTACTGTGGTTCAGACTCTCAGCTGAGATTCATAAAGATACAGCTGGCAGTCGGTGAGACCAACACAGAGAGAGATAGAATAATAAAAAGCAACACAAAATCTAGGTTAAGGCTTTTTACCACATTATGTTTTGTATTTTTCTCTGACAGTCTCTTCACATCAACTAGCCCCAACCAGCTCTGCTGAACATGTTACATTACAGCCACCATCACATAATCCTGGTAAACTCTTTACATTTTCTCATCATGTGTGCCTCTCCTGAGCCACACATGATGTGTGCCTCAGGACACATGAGGCACACATCATTGAAATACTCATATACATTGCTGAAGTATTAGAGAATGTTGTTTTGTTGGCTTTTCCCACTTTCACCCTACATCCAAATGGTAATGTGGGCGTAACATACTTTCTGAGGTGTATGCGAACATGTCATGGGCTCCCCCGCCCATCCCCAATGACATAAACTTGTACAACTCACTTTAATTACTTAACTTTAATTAAAGTATCAATAATAAGAAATGCACATATATGTGAATAAGTTGTTGCCTACAGGGCAATTTAAAAAGAATGAAATGGAAAAACAGGGCAGTATTTCATAATGTAATATATTTGAGCCAAAGAGCCACTTCTGTTAGCCTGTGCCTAGAACTGCCTATGGGCTGCAGGTCTGAAGCATTTTGTTAGCATGTTTTCTATCATTCTTAGAGCTTGATAGGAAGCCTTATGAAAACTGATAGCCTACATTGATAAAATGGTGAAATAATATTGACCACAAAACACTGTAGGCCTACTGGGTTTCCTGTGTGGTCTCATGGAGTCTCCTGATGGAGCTCTTCATCTTTAACAGATCATGTAGGAGTCAAGAGGGGTACTGAAACCACATAGTAGAGGACAAAACTTATCTGATCATCAGTGACAGTTGCAACAAACATCAATCAATCAATCAAATTTTATTTGTACAGCACATTCCAGCAGCAAGGCATTTCAAAGTGCTTTACATCATTACAAACACAGAAACACAAAGCAACATAGAATCAACAATCCAAACACGACATTAAATAAAGTTCCATCATTAAATTTGTAATTGATTACGTTTCAAATACAATCCTAAACAGGTTGGTTTTTAGTCTAGATTTAAAAGAAGTCAGTGTTTCAGCTGTTTTACAGTTTTCTGGAAGTTTGTTCCAAATTTGTGGTGCATAGATGCTGAATGCTGCTTCTCCTCGTTTGGTTCTGGTTCTGGGGATGCAGAGCAGATCAGAACCAGAAGACCTGAGAGGTCTGGAAGGTTGATACAACAACAGCAGATCTTTAATGTATTGTGGTGCTAAGCCGTTCAGTGATTTATAAACTAACAACAGTATTTTAAAGTCTATTCTTTGAGCTGCAGGGAGCCAGTGGAGGGACTTTAAAACTGGTGTTATGTGATCTGTCTTCCTGGTTTTAGTGAGAACGTGAGCATGAAAATATCCAGCCAATCACACCTGCATGTTTTGTTCCTGTCCATTTCTTTCACTTCTAGAGCCAAATATTTGACACACTGGAACAGTACTAAATGTAAAATTAACTCTGACCCCTCGTTCTTTTAATTTTCTTTTTTCTAGTGACTTTTTGGGATTGGGTTTGTTACCGAAAGCCTCTGCTTTACCCTGGAAAATTTATTTACAGCGGGAGAAATCTCAGACAGAGTACTGAAGGGAGATGAGAATCAAGCTGAATTGTGTGGAAAGGCATTTGCACAGCTAGTCTTTCACATCGGGTTGAAGGGGTAACAGGTCCAGAAAGGAACCACAGACATCCCTCCCAGGCCAAACTTGACACATAGACCATCTTCATCAGTTCATTTTAAATACTGCATCGTATTCAAAAACAATTTAATTATTATTAATAATAATGTCACCAAAAGCTGCTAATGCTGGTCATCTGATGAATGACCAGCATTTTTATTCTTTTAAAAACAGATATAAACATTTGTTTACCAGTTTTAATAGTTAAAATACACAAAAAACCAACAGACTCATAACCAGTTTACAGGAGAGCATAGAAATGGACTCATTTATCTCCTTCCCAGCTATCAGCAGTGTGGGCTGCTGTTGGTGTCAAGCTCTCAATTACACAGAAAAAGCTGGAAGACATTACATTCTGTCTATTACTTACATTTCCGCACCATACAGAACAAATGTGTTGGAGTGAGTTGTTTACAACCCATCAAATATGGAGCGGCAGCATCATTTCTTTGGGATCATTCTTTATTCTATATTTATGCTAACGTGTAAAATGATTAAACCAAAATTATTTCTTTGTAGCTCTTCTTCAAGCGGGCAAAATTTCTTGTCACATTTTACAACAACAGCAGCAGCAAACGTCTGTAAGTTACATTTAATTTTACTTTCAAGATATTTTTAAGTCAAGTATGATTCAAAATTTTAAACCTGATAGAATGATAAAAAAAACCCTACTTAAATGAATGGTTTTAATATACTATTGTCAAACTAAACTTAATATTTAACTATTAAAATCCCTGTTTTAATCCCCAGCCTCCTGAAATATACACTTGCAAAGGGTTAATAGTTTGAGTCATGCAGAACTGATCTGACCGTTTCCATAGCAACGTTCAGAAGCAAGACATTCCCCCAGAATTACAGTGAGCTCATTGTAGCTATGACGACATCTATGACATAGATCTATGTCATAGATCAAAGAACATCCGGGGTTATGAATGCGTCCATCTCGAAACATCAGGTATTTTACAAATAGCACTTTGACAGATACCACTTCAACCCCTCGCTCTCTTTTACTAGGATTGCAATATGGAGAAACTTTTAACAGCTGCCGTCTTTTTTCCATTGTCTTTTGGCGCCGGGTATTTAGTAACAACTGGTGTGAGAAAACTTGTGACCACACTATTTCCTGGTGTCACCGTTGATTGTAGGAGCTCTCAAGACGAGAACATGGATTACGCTGACTACCTTTTCAACACTTTTGGGACACGGAAGCAAACAATACTGGATAGAGAAGACTCGCAGCACGATGAGTCTTCAGATGACAATACTGAAGAAGAGACTTCCCCGGCTGGGGAAGTTTGCTGTGAAGCAAAAATGACTTCAGAGGTTGAGCCCAAAGACAACAAAGACTCAACCTCTGGCCCAACCTCTGGCCCAACCTCTGGCCCAACCTCTGGCCCAACCTCAAGTCTGTCAGCGACATTAAAGACCCAGGAAGAGAAATATGTCATATTGGACAAATACCCCCCCAAACTTCCCAAAGCTCCCAGGATCCGAGAACCCATCCTACCTGGCTGCGACGTCTGCAACGCAGAACGGAGACGTCGTGAAGAAAGGAAGAAACGTTCGCTCGGACGTGAAAAAAAAAAGAAGTGCTGCATCATATTTTGAATGCCTCTGAGACGCATCTAAAATGATGAGGTGGTGAGCCTATGAGTCGGATTTTACACCAAATAGAAAAGATAACAGATTCAAGTCATGGATCTCAAAGGGCTTTACTACCTATTATTCATTTGTCCACAAAGGGATATTTCAGAGCTTTGAAACCTTACAGAAGGATCATGGACTGGAAAAAGTTGATTTTTTTAGGTACCTGCAGGTGAGACATTATTTTAATAGAAATTTTAAAGAAGTGTTGAGAAAAAATGATTCCAGTTTCATGGAGGTATTTCTAACATTAATTAAACCCAGATCAGACAGCAGAATTATCTCTAAGTTATACAATGCCATACAGCTATCTAAACATGAGAATACAGAATACATAAAGAGGAAATGGGGAAAGGAAATTAAGGTAATAATCTCACAAGATGATGGGAAGAAATATGTCAACTGCAGTGGGTCTCGACCAGATCAAACACATGGCGGGAGTTTTGTTGGAAAAACATTGCACGATTTTTTGTTACACCCATTCAGAGACGATATCAAAACAACGGGGACGCCTGCTGGAGACTTTGCCAGTCTAAAGGAGCCAACCACTTCCATGTTTTTTGAGACTGCCAAGTAATAAAACCATATTGCGAAGAGTTCCACAAACATATTGAAAATATATTCAATGTAAAAATTTCATTCAAATGTGAAACGTTGTACTTGGGCAACCTACAGTTGGACACATGGACCAACCAAGACAAAAAACTTCTGGCGATTCTACTGGCAGCCAGTAAGAAAGCCATCACAAGGAAATGGCTAAAACCAGACCCACCCACCATCGACGAATGGATTGAAATTGTTGATCAGATTTATGTTATGGAAAAGATTTCTTTTTCCCTCCAAGTTGAAAGAGGAAAGTTTTATAAGATCTGGACCAATTGGACTGAGTATGTAAAACCAATTAGATCTGACTTCATTTGATTGTTCTTGAGAACTATGTGCTCTGCCCTTGTATGTTCTTGTGTTTTTTTTATTGCTCGAGATGGTGCAATCCCCGTTATTGTTCAATTCTGTTCATTTTTGTTATTGTTCAAAACAAAATTTAGTAATAGTCTGTAAAAGAAAATACCAGAAAGGCAGTATGGACAAAATCACTTGGATTCTCCGGTTGTATACTCATGTACAAGCTCAGATGGGTAAAGCTGTAATTAACGAATGTGATGGGAATCTCTCTTTCTAAATAAAAAAAGAATTACAAAAAGAATTGCACAAAAATCCGTGAGGGACGGCAGAGTCCCTGCTCGAAATTCTGTGAACGAGGAGTACGGAGCCTCGTGCCAGAAGCCCATTAAAATGCTGTCTACATCGTTTTAAACTGTGATTGTGAGTGGGAATAAAAATAGCAATAGGTATTTTGTTCCATATAACACAGTAGGAGTGTAACAGGTAAACCTTCTATGGATGCAAACTCCACTAAAAACCCACCTGTTTAGGATTGTATTTGAAACGTAATCAATTACAAATTTATTGATGGAACCTGAATTAATGTCGTGTTTTGATTGTTGATTCTATGTTGCTTTGTGTTTCTGTGTTTGATATGATGTAAAGCACTTTGAAATGCCTTGCTGCTGAAATGTGCTATACAAATAAAATTTGATTGATTGATTGATTGATTGATTGATTAATGGGTTCTCTCCGGGTGCTCCGGCTTCCTCCCACAGTACAAAAAGATTTTGTTCACACTAGATAATAAATGGATGTTTTTTAATAATAATAAGAGTAATATTAATATCGCCACACAAAAAAACAGAATATGCAGTCCATTACAGTTTTGTGTTTTTATTGCTTGATGTTTATTTAAGATTATTAATAAGTGATCAATGTGGTAGATTAGCTACCGCTCTACTGATGATCTGTCAGAGTTGCTGTTTAAGTCGCCTTTTTTATTTTCTATTCAGGGTCTGCATCCTTTTTTTTTTTTTTACTTTTAAAAACATTTTTGTATTGCATTAAAATGTCAATACAATATGGAAGCCCGTTTCCGCCACTCTGTTAAAAAATAAATAAATAAATAAATTATCTCAAAATAATGAGATAATATCTCAAAATAATGAGATACTAAATAATAATGTATAATAAGATACAAAATATAAGATATTTTACTATTTTGTAGACATAATACTATATAATACTATTTTGTATTTTATACAAAATAGTATTTTATTTTGAGATATCATCTCAAAATAATGAGATATTTTGAGATATCTCATTATTTTAAGCGTCAATCTCAAAATAATGAGATCATTTATTTTATTTTTTTAACAGAGTGGTGGAAACGGGCTTCCATACGTTTCCGGCACTCTGTTAAAAAAAAAAAATAAAATATTTTTTTATTTTATATTTTTTTAGATTATTTATCTCATTATAATGAGATAGATAATCTCATTATAATGAGATTATTTATTTTATTTTTTTTAACAGAGTGGCAGAAACATATGGAAGCCCGTTTCCGGCACTCTGTTAAAAAAAATAAAATAAATAATCTCATTATAATGAGATTATCTATCTCATTATAATGAGATAAATAATCTAAAAAATTATAAAATAAAAAAAAATATATATTTTTTTTTTTAACAGAGTGCCGGAAACGTATGGAAGCCCGTTTCCACCACTCTGTTAAAAAATAAATAAAAAAATAATCTCATTATAATGAGATAGTATCTGAAAATAATGAGATATTTTGAGATATCTCATTATTTTAAGCGTCAATCTCAAAATAATGACATAGTATCTGAGATATGAGATAGTATCTCATTATTATGAGATTATTTATTTATTTTTAAATAAATAAATGGCAGAAACAGGCTTCCATAGAGTTTGTGAAAACTTTTGCAAGGCGTTTCATGAGTTCACAGAACTGACCATGTAGTGTATTGCTCTATGGGTACGAAAAAAAATATTCAGACAGACAATTAATAAGGAAATCTCTTTGCTTCAGTCTCGCTTTTATTGCTTCAGTTTTCCCCAATATTCCCTCAGTCACCTCTACGCAAAGATTAGACCTGGGATTCCTCTCTGACTGACTTCAGAGCAGGGTTTTAACAGATTAGACAGCGTAAGTGTAAGAATGGCACAGGTAAAGTTTGACAACGTAAAAACTGAAACCATGGAAAATCATTTCTTTGGCTGTGTGTTTCTGCTAAAGGATTAGGAGTGTCTGCTGTCTGACTTACCTTTTGATTTTCTACTTTTTATGAATGTGCAGGTTTTGTTTTGAGTGGATAGATGGAGAATGTTTTACAAATATACCAAATATTGGTTTTAACTTGGATTTTTTTTTTTTTTAACACGTTAACATTTGATTTACATTCAGAACAAAATCATTGGATTAGCTTTCAGCTTATCAAAAGAAGGAGATGCTAACAGGTATCACTGAATGCAACAATATTCAGGGTCTGAAGGGAAGCTGCTCCGTTTATACCAGACATGTGAAAACCATTTTCTTTATGGGCCACACCAAGATCATCGATGTTGCGGCCGAATGTGTTGATAAAACTACTTGTTAACAAACTGTTAAAATGTATATTTTTTTCTCTGTATTCAATAGTACTTCTTTAAATGTAACAATTTATAAATATATTTTCTCATTGATGTGATTTGGTCCTCAATATGGCCAGAAGGGGGGAAATTGTTTAAAGTTTTGTTTAAGGTGCAACGACTCCAGTTGGGGGATGTTACTACCCAACAAACTGAAATAATTAGGTTCACAAATGCACATGAACAATAAACTGAGTTCTACAAAATATTATATTTTATGAACGATTCATTAAAACGTAATCACAGGCTTCAGGCACACTACTCGATCCCTCAGGAGACACAGGAAGGTGTCAGGTAAAGACAGTTATGTCAGTTATTCCACACACAACAAAAAAACCATGCAATGCAAAAATCAGGCGAATCAGCAATTAAGACCAAAAAAGAAACAAACACATTAGTAAATTAAATAATACAGCAAAACAAATACAAAAAGTGAGAAAAGACTCAAATGCAATGCAAATTGTGGAAGAAGCAGTTCGTGTTCAGTCCTGCACCCCGTTGCAGCAGCAGGGTCAGAGGAGGCATGCGCTGCCCAATCAACCAGCTGCCCAGACAGCAGCGGATGCAGTGGAGAAGCAGCTCCAGCTACGTTTTCACAAACAGACGGCAAGACAAGACAGCAGAGCGTCCATATGCACTGGAGCTTTTACTACAACAGTGCGCAGACCAATCATGTGCCTAAAAAACAAAAAGCCCATCACTTCTGAGCATCATGATGCAGGGGAGAGCACTCGGCATCATGAAGGACTCCACCCATCCTGCACACAGACTAGAGGGGAACCACAAACAGAGATGATCCTGAGAGTTCTCATCATGACCTCGTATCGGTCCACCATTTCTCATCGAGAACTATTAAACTTCACAGAGCTCTGTGGTCTTCAACTCCTTGAAATTTTTGACTCAAATTTGTAGGCATTAAGGTTTTGCATGAGCCTTCCGCTGCAGCTCCAATTTTTAAAAAAAAAAATCATTTGTTGCCAAACTGCCTGTCAGACCTCGTGTTCAGTATCTGGCCTTCTCCAGGTCAAGAACCTTCTACAAAGAAAACACTTCTTCTCATTTCACAAAACTTGCAGTGAGACTTGGGTCGTCCTCTTCTCACTTTCTCTGCTTCCTTCTAGTGGAGTTCATTCATTTTTGTCTCTCTGCTCCACCAGACCCGTTTACCGGTTTCAGGACCTGATCAGAACCCCTGAGTGTAAACTACCTTGAGATATAATGAGATTTGGTTATATATAAAAGCAGGCTTTAATGCCGAAAAATGATCAAATGTTACAAGCCATACATGTCACACAAATGGAACAGATAGAGAGTTGCATTCACCGTCCATCGCTGGGCCGCACTGAGCTCACCTTATGGATGGAACCAAGTGAGGCAAAGATTGTAGAGCGAGTTTAGCTTTTATTCTTCTGTGCGATCCATACCCTCCCTAAATCGTAGTCTAATCACTTTCAGTCTGTTTATGACTGCTGGCAGTCACCCATAAACATGATTATGTAAGCTGCAGCGTGTGCGTGTAAGCAGTTAAAAGAGGCTAAAAGAGATAGAGAAAAAGATAGAACCTACAACACTTCAAACCAGACATTACTACCCTCAGTTTCACTATCATCACTCAGAACCCTGCTCAGAGATAGGCCTATTTATAAAAGATACCAACGTTTTTCCTACACAATCCTAATAAACGTTTTTAATGTTCTCTTCACAATATTTATTTACTATTAATCTATTTGTATGATTTGTTCTTTAAATTACCATTTATATTATTTTTCGGTCTCAGGAAATGATTGAGGGATGAAGAGACTGATGTCTGGTTCTTTAGGTTCTGCGGTTCCTCTCTTGACCCATTCTGTCTGATATGAAACAACCCCTTTTAAACTTCACTGTAATTGTTTAGCCTGTGTCTTCCCACTACCATATGTATTTTTGCCAGAGGTTTTACTTCTAAGGACGGTGTAGTATCGGACGGACATTTTAAAAAGACGCGGGTTTTTTAAAATGCAGCTCACTGCGGCTGCGTAGTGTCAGTCTCTAGGTAACCATGACAACAGCGTCAGTTCGTGGGGTCCTATTTAGGTCCCACAACGACAATTTAGCTCACCTTAATATTTCTCCTTGTTTTTTTGGTCATTATTATTACACTTACTGTTAAGATGTGTGTGATAATTGTGTCTATCAGACATTTTATAGCAATACGGAATAAATCGCGTCCCGTATTGGTTCAATACGGGGTGGAGACAACAACCACCTGTCACTTTAGGCTAACTTAAGCTAAGCTGAATATTTACAACTCTCTTGTTGATACACTGACATTACTTACCTTCTGTCTTTCAACCACTTTGCTTTTCTTCGTCTTTCCAACATCTTTATCCTTCCCCCTCTTCCGTTTTCTGTTTTGTGCCCCAGAGTTTTTTTTCCTGCCGCCCCATCTTTAGCTCCCTGTTGTCAAGGCATTACTACAAATTTAAAAGAAAAAAACGCGCCTCAGCGGTTTCTCGAAGGGCCGCTGCCCAAGCTGCCTGTATGGGAGGGGAGACCGGCTGGCAGGAGTGGAGGGGCGCCTAATCAGTGCTGTTCCTCTGTTATTGATAATTTCATACACAAACAGCTGTTAAGTTAAGTACATAAAATGCTGACAAGAAAAAAAATTCCCCACATCGTGTTTGCGCCCCCTCTAGTGCAGCGCCCCTATACGTTGCATACACTGCATAGCCTACCCAGATTTTGCGCAACTGATGCTGCAGAAGTCCACTGTCTTCCAACCCACAGGTTTTCAGGCCAATCTATGTGATGTTGAAAGTTAATCAAATGTGACTCTCACATGTGACTCTGTTTGTGAATTTTCTGAGATACAATATGAGAATCTTGCATCTTACAGGCACATTGTGTGTGATTTCTCCCTCTGCAGATGTATTTTAAGAGCAGTCCAGGACTGTAGGCAGCTAGTTTGGGATCAGTATTGTGATGTTGGGATCCAGAGGTAATAGGGAGGCTCTTGGCTTGGAGCCGAAGCAATCTGGTTGAGGGCCAGCTTCTTTACTATTTTTAATATTGAAATTAAGTCAGCCATAACTTAATGACCAGAGAACAGAAGAGTCAAAAAAAAGAGGAACATTTCTGAAACTGCAATGTTTTGCTGGAAAAAAATATCCTGTTTGTTTGAAATTTGCCACATACTAAAATACAGTATTTGCAGCCTAATTATACTACCAGTATGGATTCAATATTTCTGTTCCAGCAATCTTCTTAGTCAGAGGTCTTCATCTATTCTCCAAACTCCTCAGATGGCTGGTTCTCATCTGAAATGTCAGTGACCAGGCCCTGACCTAAACCTAAGCATTTAATGTGATCTTCTGATTATGTTTTCCTTCTACTAATTAACATTAGGCATTTTTTTATTAAATTTGTTCTGATACAGAAATAAGATCTAGAGGGCAACACTACAGCTAAAACGCCTTTTACTGGTTTTGGACTGTAAAATACTTTTGTTGGTTTATAAATCACTGAATGGTTTAGCAAATTAGCATATAAATATGTTATGGTCAAGGTGTATGCATGTGCACTTTGAATGTAGATGCTTGACATTTTTCCTCAAATGCATTTCACACGTCAGGCGCGTCTGGTTTACATGTGGAGCCGCATCGATGGCACGTCAGACGTGTCAAAATAACTCTAGCCGTTGTGTTCCGGATGCGTCGGACCCTGTTGACGCATCAAACGTTCTAAATAGTTCAAATCACACCACAACAGTCCCTCAATGTGCCACCACATTGACTATTAATGTAAACCAGACACGCCTGATGCTCAAAACGCGTTTTTATTGTGAACGCACCATTAGTTGACAGGTAATTCATAAATTATGTCTGAATGTTTAGTGTTGCTTATTCTGAAGGGCTGAAGCAAGTGATACAAGTAATATGGGTGTGGAGTCGGTCGGACCCCACTCATATGCACAAGGGTTAAATTATTATCATGCTTTCACTCTCTGTGTCTGTTTCCGGGACATTTTCTGTCCATGCCTATTAAATTCTCCTTTCTCTACTTTTCAGATCTGACCTTATTTTACATCCTGCGTGTCGTCCTGTTTCTGCTGTGGATCCTGCCGTTTGTCCTTGTGATGATTCTTAAAAGAAAATTGAAGCAACAAGGTGAATTTACCCAGAACATTAACATACGATACTAAAATTCGAGAAAAAACCCCAGAAAAAACAGAGACAATGTTTTTTATTGTTCTTGTAGATATCCAGATGATTGTACTGAACACTTCTGATGCTTCTAAGAACCCGAGGATCAATGATGTAAGTCCACAAACTTGCAACTCTTAAAGATTTTTCTTGCAAAGACATTAGTTAATTTTTCATTAACTATAAAATAAATTTGCTTAATGGAAACACACCAATTAAAAAAAAAACATGATTTTCAATAAAAGGTTTTGCCCTAACGTGAGGTGGTTCTTTAGTTGTATCACAATAGATGTGTTTCGCAAAACAGGATTGGAATCACTTTTTTCTCATCACACAAGTCACATGATACACAGCCGGATGTTACTGCTGGCGAAAATGCAAACAAACACAAAAATCTTGCCAGCCTGTCAGGATTCAGTACAAACAGTGGAATGACGTGGAGTTTCAGTCAGGGCCTTCAAGAGACGTCAACTATACCTGAACAATACACACCATTTGCAGGACAGTGTAAAAACTATTCACCACACCAAGAAACAGACATCCAATAATATGCAAATAAATAAAAATACGCTAAGAAAAACAACAATGCAGCCCAACAATATCAAGCAATATATCATTGTATATTTTAACAAAATACACTGGCAACAGTGCACATAATTGAACATCCACCAATTTAGCAAAACTTTTCTATCTTCCCCAGTTAATCTCAACATCAATCCAAACTGCTGATATAGCAAATGAGCAATTAAAAGAAAAATATTAAGTAAAGTATTGTAATGACCTCAGCACTGCAGCTGTAGTCCCACCAAACAGGGTTTATTAGGATAAGTACGAGCTGCTACTCCTGAGGCTGCAGCTCAATCCTCTAACAAACTGGTACATTCAACAGATAGCTTCACTGCTGACCCAACTCTGAACTCTCTCCACTTCCGGTCCTGGTACTGCCGTTCCACCGATCCCTCGCCCACATGACAGGCCTATCACATGTGAGTGGGAATCAGCAGAGTCAGACAGGGGAAGCCCATAACACTCTACACATAACAATAAGATCACAATGCAACTTATAACAAATACACATAACCATAAGGACCCAGCAGAACTAAAACTCAGAATCGTTACACTATGTATGAGAATGTAATAGAAAAGTAACACTCACCCATTACTTGTAAATAAAATCCATACAATAACTTGTAGTGTTCAGTGCTAGCTGTTAGCCCCTTGTAGCGCTCATAGTTACAGTCTTTAAAATGCCTTGCAAAGTTCTTACTGCTTTGTGTTAGTGAATCCAGGTTTGGTGCGGGTTTTACATCTTTTATTTTTTATCCGTGAAGATCGCCTTGAAAAAGATGATTTTAATAGAGAATACAGGGAACGCTCTTCACTTACTGTAGGGCCAGTGAGGCTCACCATTATTGTATGTAAATTCTGATTGGCTGATAATTATGCTAGTCATGCCAACAATGGCCTGTTGCACTGCATTTATGACGAAGGGGTATCTGAATTTGTACAGCAAGTCCTGAGGTGGAGCAGCTCGCCAGATGCGCTTAAGGCACATCTTAAGTAGGAAATTAAAGTGAAACCTCAATAATACCAATAAGCTACTCGTTTGTAAATAAAAATAAAATTATAGATAAAATTAAATCTGACTAAGGCATTTTACACATTTTCTTTTCAGTTTTCTAGAGCGAGCAGACAAGGCCCTGCTGGCCCTCACAACCCACCACTGAATATACATTTTCCTACATTAATCTTTTTTTTTTATCACTCTCCATGTTGGTATTTTGCACAGTGGAATCTGACTTCATCTTTGTGTCCAGATCCTTCAGGTTTTGTCCTGTGAGATTATGAACATTCATCCAGATAAGTTTTTCTGCTCAGTAATATAAATCTCATTTATATGAATATCATAAATGATTATTTTTCAGATTTGTGAAAATCCAGAAGACAGCTCAACCTTTGCATCAAAGCATCAGGAGCAACGATGAAGCTGCAGAATCTCAACATGTGAACCAAAGTCTCACCACAAATAAAAATATTTATTCTGATTGTCAGAATGCAAAATGATGAAATGCACTGCAGAGGAAATTATTATATATATTTCAAGCTAATTTTAAGATGTAGATGCTAATTGTTAAATATTTTAAAGATGCACCTTGTTTTATTACATTAACTTTCTCCACACATTAATAAATAAGAGCTTTTGAAGAACCAGCCTTTGTTTCTTTTTATATAAAGACTAAATCATGAAGGTGATAAGGTTTTCTGTAGAGTAAAACACTTTTTATATCAGCAGTATTTTCATCCTCTTAAATTGTTCTAGTAATCTTTTTTTATGTTTCTATATTTGTCATTTGTCAGTTTGACTTTAAAATAAATTTTAATTCTACCTTCAGTTTGTGGCAACATGTTTCTTCCTGCTCGTTTTATTCACTAGATTCTGTTACTATAAGCAGCTTTGCAATGAGAGAAAGAAAACCTGGAGAACATCGATGAATGTTCTAAAAATAAATAAGCAAACTATAGACAGAAAGTTCTGCTTTACTTATATTTAAACAGGAAATATTCTTGCTGAGATGATACAGCACTAACCACTACACCTCAGCCCTCCCACATTTTCTATGACCATTTCCTCCAACTTTGTAAACACTTATTTTTATTTTACTAATAATAAGCATGTCTTCTTATTTTTTTGGTTGTTTTGATAGAGTTTGGTTTTAGCATTTGAAACATAGAGAATGTCATCATTTTACACATCATTTATGAGGCCTGCTGATATGTGTGAAGAGGGTTGAACTCATGACACCAATGTGGTTTCCTTAAAATACTTCATGCTTCACTTCAACATTGTTTCTGGTTTAGTTTGTCGTCCTCAGTAATGCAAAGATGTGGAGCTTCCAGATCGTGTTGTTCATCTTGTCTGGTAAGTTTAAATATTTATTTGTTTTCAAATATAAATTAAACAGTTTGCAGGGGCTTTAAAAGCAGGAGTAGATTTTGTCATCTTAACATAATAAAAATTTAGAATAAAATCAAATAGACAAAATGGCGCCCTCTGTAGCTGACATACGACCTTTGTTTTTCCATTTGCTTTTAAATAAATACATTTACAATCTATCCATTATCTTTTATAGATATGGCCTTTTCTATTTATATATTTACTGTTTGCTGAGGAGTCAGACTAAGAATTTCATTCTATTTTTTTGCAAATGACAATAATTTAAAATTAAAGTTAGTGGCATTGAATTATATTTTTGTTCTCTCCTGTTTCTCTCAAGTTCAAACATGAAGATCTGCACAGCTGAGATTAAAACCAGAAAACTGAGTGTCCCTCAATAATCCACCCAAACTTTGTTGTGGTGAAAAAAATCTATTTCCTGTATTTGTGAGTAAAGCCTGTGAGGTCATCGGTTGCAGAGTTATCACTTGACCAATGCAGAAACAAGACGTTTCACACTTGTGAGTTAAGTCGACACGTTCAAAAGGTGTTAAACCTTCTGACTTTCCGAATCTCTGACGTTTCCTGTAAATGTCTCATTTTAAAATAACTTCTGCCTCAGTTTAACTCTGGTTTAGAAGAACAAAGAGATGTGGAGCCATCAACACATCATCGTCTGCAGTAAGACATAATATATGATCTACAACAGTTTGCTTTAATCTTATGACGAATTTTATTTAATTAAAATTAAATGTGTTTTTAAATTATATAGCATTTACTTAAAGACTCAGTAGCACTTCCTGTTTGTGTTGTGACTGAAATGTGATCGTCTGATCTCATACAAACTAATTGTGCTTTTTATTTGAAAAAGTAGTTTTACAAAACTTGTAAAAAAAATATTTATTGTTCAAATGTTGAAGCATAAAAACTAAACTGATGTTGTTTTCTGTCTGCAGCAGCTCTGAGTTTTGTGATCAGTGCTGAAGGTTTGATCCAAGTGTTTGGATATGAGGGAAGAGGTGTAAATTTTTCATGCCGCTATGATCAGGGATATGAGAATAGCGAAAAATACTTTTGTAAGAAAGACTGTGGCTCCAGTGACGTTCTCATTACAACAAAACAGAAAAATAAAGGCAAATATTCCATGACTGATGATATAAAGATCAGACTCGTCACAGTGACCATCTCTGATCTTCAATCACATGATGCTGGGAAATACAAGTGTGGAGTCACTAGGTGGTTTATTGATACCTACAGTGAAGTAAAACTGCAGATAAAAGAAGGTAAATAATAAGTTCATGTTTCTATATTTCACTATAGATTTCACAGCAAATTAAAATGAATTAAATGAAGCATCAAAGTCTAACCATGTTAATAATACACACTTTTAATCAATGTGTGGTCTTAAATTTAGCTATTATTAGAAGCTAAATGAATTTTCTAATTTTGCTAGTTGAATTATCATGTACTTGCAGATCTGGATCGTCTTCTATGTTGAAAATAAATACATGTTCAGACATCAAAGCAGACATGTTAATACAAGACAATTTTACTAGTCTATAATGTTAAATATAAATCTCTATCAAACAGTACAACTTTCTTTTATGTGAAGGTTTTTTCTAATTTTTCTTTCACTTTACATTGTGTTTTTAACCTCATGTCAGACAGATGCTGCGACACAGTGAATAAAACCCAAAGTATTGAGGAAGGTTCAGTGACCATCAGCTGTCCGTACGACTCTCAGTCTGTCGACAAGCTGAAGTTCCTCTGTAGAGGAAACCGGCCCTCCACATGTCGACAGCAGGCAGTGATCACCTCTAGCAACACACAAAATGGACGATTCAGACTCTCTGATGACAGGAAGTCAAGAATATTCACAGTGACCATATCCAGTCTGACCCTGAAGGATTCTGGGTCGTATCTTTGTGGAGTTCAAAGAAACTCAGGATTTGATGATTTCTCTGCTGTTGAACTGGAGGTCAAAGGTGAGAGATCATTCTGCCTTTGCTAATTTGACAATGAATCTTAAGAAGTTTATAAATACAACAGTTATTAAAATTTCCTTCTCCAGCAAAATTGTTCTGTCTGAAGTCGTACCACATCAGTGGCATCGAGGGACGTCCAGTAACTCTGCAGTGTCCTAATTCAGGACAACATGATAACAAGAAGTTCCTCTGTAAAGGAGACCAACACAACAACTTTACAGACATGATGGAGAACCAAACAAAGTTCAAGCTGCTCAATGTCTCCTCCATCTGTTTCTCTGTGATCATCACTGAACTGGAAGCAGCTGATGCAGGAACATACTACTGTGGTTCAGACTCTCAGCTGAGATTCATAAAGATACAGCTGGCAGTCGGTGAGACCAACACAGAGAGAGATAGAATAATAAAAAGCAACACAAAATCTAGGTTAAGGTTTTTTACCACATTATGTTTTGTATTTTCTCTGACAGTCTCACTGCATGAAACCAGCTCTGCTGAACAAGTTACATCACAGCCACCATCACATAATCCAGGTAAACTCTTTAGACTTCTTTCTATATAGAATAATAAAAAGCAACACAAAATTCAGTTTAAGGTTGTTGTTGTTTTTTTTACCACATCATGTTTTGCATTTTCTCTGACAGTCTCTTCACATGAAACCAGCTCTGTGTCTCCAATTAGCTCTGCTGAACAAGTTACATCACAGCCACCATCACTGTCCCCATCATCACATAATCCTGGTAAACTCTTAGTTTCTTTTTGTTTATTACTCGTGTTTTTACTCACTCTTTTCATTCGTGTCGTTCCAAATCTCTATATGTTCTGGTCTAACTGCTCTAAGCTGCTCTTATGAAACAAAGTGAATCTCTGCATTATTAAACTGAAGGTCATTTCAGCTCCTCAATGTAGGATTTAGTTTTATCAGTAGTGGATGGGCTGAAATGATGTAGCTGTTCAAAATGCACACCTAAACTCACAAAAGCATCAACACATTCATGCAATTAACACATTCAAAGTACATCAGCACTAGAGAATGTTATGCCACCATCTTTCAGTATCTTGCTCAAGGAAACCTTAAGATGGAGAAAAAAATCTAGTTCCTCTTTCATTAGATTGAGTCATGCTACTGACTTTTGAGGTGTGAACTTTTTCAGGTTTCTGAGTTTTGAGTTTGAGACTAAAATGACAACATTCACATGACAGGTCTTGATGCTTAATTCAGTTTTTTTTGCTGATATCCAATCTTTAGGCTTTTTTTGCATGGTCGTTCATACTTCTAATTAAATCGGACCGCAATCAGACTTCTGTGCTAACAATTTACAACACAAAAGCAACCCACAATCATAGAAGAAGAACGTTGACATCACTCAGCAGTGCACTGTTTATGTAAGTAAGAGTAGATGTAGCTATTTACGGATCAAATTAAAAGTATCTTGTGACAGTATCGATCATGACAAGAACACAAGAGAAAAAATAAAAGGAAAGCACAACTAACAGCAATGGCCTCTTGTGGTGAATTGACTGCAAACTCTGCAGAGAGGTCTGTTTGGATTGTAGTCAGAACCAGGAGTGGTGGGACTGTGATGTGATGTGCCTCAGTGTCACAGACTTCTTTCATATTTTCATAATTATAATGTTCAAAAATTGTTCAAGTCCAGTTTTACCTTCTTCTGGTGCATATCTCACATCGGTAGCAGAAAAGCTGGGTAAAAAGCCACATGACCGTTCAGACTGCAAATCCTTCAAAAACTATCAGATACATATTTAATGTAAGTGGCACAGACTGGATTTTTATTTGAAGATGAAACGATCGAAATATTGCCATTCAGACTGCCAGGAAAAAGTAAGAAATAGGTCTGAGGCTTTGGGTCACATTTGCTCGTTGTGTGAATGTATCCTTAAATGACACTGAGAATAAGTGGGCTGAACTCAAATAACTTAACTTAACTCTTATTATAAATAAGAGTTAAGAAAACAAAGTAAATGTGGTGGAGATAGAAAGAGAAAACAGGAACACGTGTATCGAGTCGAACTTGAAGTGACTACAGTTTTTCCACAACATTTAAAATAAGAAACTCAGGTTCTCATTTTCTCGTGTTGTTTCTAGGGAGGATTTCTGTGAACCAGCTAAGTTCTCCATTTCCTTGTTTTCAGATGTTTCTTTATTCTACATTCTGCCTGCGGTCTTCGCTCTGCTTCTGATCCTGACATTTGTCCTTTTGCTGGTTTTAAAATACAAAACAAGGATCAAGCAAGGTACATTTATACAGATTATACACTAACACATAAATCCTAAACAGAATCACATCATGTTTACTTTGTGTTTTCAGTGGATAGAATCAATACAAACGTGTTGAACTCTGCTGATAATAATGTGGAGATGAGAATCAATGATGTGAGTAAACAGAACTTCAGCTCTAAAATATTTTTTTTCTGCCTGCAAATAAAATCTTATTTCTTTTATTTCTTTAGATCTATGAGTTACAAGAAGATGCTGTTTACATGAACTCTTCCACTCCAAACATGTTAAGTCATGACAATGATATCTACAACAGCGTCCTTTAAAGGAGACCTGCAGAAATTAGGAAACACATGACCAGAGTTTCTGCCATCTTATGTAACAGCTCAATAAAGCAACCAAATGCTGGTGTGTTTTCATTTAGACATGTTTTTAATATTTATTAAATAACGTTATCTGAACGTGAGCTATTCAATATTCACAAATGCTGTAATTTCAATGTTATTGTAATGAATATATAAGCTGCAATAAACCAACCTTTTCACCAATCCTGTACATTTAATCAAAATGTTCTTTCAGCACTGATACTTAGAAACTAGAGCATTGAAATCTGCATCAAGCGAATATCTTCTTGGCATGCAAAGTCTAAACGCATGACACTTGGCACATGTAAGCAAATAGTTGCTACAATTTAAACAGTAATATAGTGTACACCAATTCCAATATACAAACTTAATCTGAACTGAAACTCTAATGGAAAAATAAGTTTTAAACATTCAGTCTAAGAAAGAAATGGGAAGGTGAGAGTTCATGTATTAAGTTGACTGAAAATGAATACATAAACTAAAAGCTGGAGTATAGACATTTTTTATAAGCTTATTTGTGAGCCAACTCTATGGCTTTAGTAAGTAAAGCTATAAATAGAGAAATGATTTTCAAATCCAGGCCTTGAGGACCGATGTCAGCAACTTAAAGTCTTCGAGTCCTGGTCTGAGGACTCCTGCTGTGGACAATAGACTTTTTTTTTTACAACAACTTCTAAGTCAAGTCGACATGAAAAAATACAAACCTGATGGGTGCAACACAACTTTAGAGTTGAAAACAGCCTCCAGTGTTTTGGGTCGTCCATAATTGTCATGTAAAGGCCGGTGGTCTTTGTTATCTGCTCCAGGAATCTGTCCCACAGCCGCCTCCGCCGCCTGCTGCTTCGCTTTGTCCTGCTGTCTCCACATATCTGTTGTTTAAAAAGTTTCTTTAAAACTTCCATAAGCTGTTAGAGCTAAGCTTTGATCTTAAATCTGACTTGCTGTAGCTCTCAATTACTGGGGTTTCCCTATCAACAACCTAACACAGGTAGAGAAGTCTGATAAGAGACACTTGATTTAAACCTAACTCGTGGGTCACAGTTACATAGACGCGTAATTTCCTTCCTGTTTAAATGGCAGCGACCCCTACTGGAAGAAATGAGACATCACGGTTTAAATGGGATGTAACGTTTAGGTTTTCCAAGAGTTTAAGAGTTATTGGCTATCTCACTTATCTCAATGGCACAAATGATCCCAATCTGACCACTTAATAATAACATCGCGGAAAAATATAGAAGACAATATTTATTGCATATAAGTTTCGAAAACAAAAAATAACAGGAACATTAATAAGATATCATTATAAAATAAAAACTGTGAGAAATTGTTGATTTTCCCAAAGGTGTAAATTCAAATTGTTTCATCATTTTGTTGCCTCTGGAAGTTGTCATCCACTCCTCTCGTCTTATCTGTCACTCGATCTCCTCCTGCAAACGTGTAACTATAGGCAACAGCAAACAAACTCTCTGGTTTCTAAAGGGTTGCTTTCACTCCTGCACCGATTGTCCTGCTGGTTGATTTTTCTTTTAACTGTACTGTCAGAAAATGAGTTCAGAAATCATTGTGTCTCGGCCACATTATGACAGCAGAGCTGCAGCTCAAGGAGTTCACCAGAAAAGTCCGCCTTTAGAGCAGGAAGTGCCGCAGGCATCCTCGGGCTCAGCCACTGCTGGGTATCGCTCTGCTAAATACACCCCTGCTGAATGGTTCTCCAATTACCAAACCATCCTTGAACAGGCCGGTACCAACCACAGAGACGCCCAGAACATCCAGCAGGAGTCCAGAACCTTGAGCCAGGACACTGAGGCTGCAGCTTTGAAGACCCAGGCCACAGGAACGCGTCTTCTTGGAGAGAGACTCCAGGAGATCCACTCCTGGAAGTCTGAGCTGCAGCGGCACATCGAGCTACTGCAGGCCGACACAAAGTCACTGCTGATGGTGAAGAAGCGGCTGGAGAGGGCGCTGGATGCCACTGAGACTCCTTATGCCATCGCCACCGATAATTTGACCTGCAGAGCAAGAAGACTGGGAGCAGAGCTGGTCAGAGACACGGTGGAGGAGGAGCTGCTGAAGGTCGGCAATGCATTCTTACATTACTGTTTGGGTTTATATTTAACATTTTGCCTAGTTAACAGTAATGAGATCATGGTTTATGATACTTTCTTTACTACTTTACTTTAAGATTACAATGAATATTGACCCTTTGCAATATTCATGGCGAGGTGCCATGGCGGATGTTAGAAGTGAGGAATGGGAGACTGAGGTTGTTTTCCCAAATTATTTTACCAGTATAGCATGGGTTGTACCTGTTCAAATCAAACTGGCTGTCTGGCATACAGGCACTTCCCACTGGGCCAATGTTGATTTTGAGACGGATGAGGGTTTTTTTCTAGTGATGATATGATACACAAAACTGATAGATCGGCCCATTAGTCATTAAGGATTCTGGGCTAGACCAATTACAGCAGCTGATGGCCATCCACGGCTCTCAATCAATCGATCAATCAATCAATCAATTAGAGAGAGGAGAACAGAGAACAACATGGACAGTGGCAAAAATGAAAAGGAGGCGCAGAAAGATATACATCTAGAAAGTTTCAAGTTCTTCAGGCAGACTGTGTAAAGGGTTAATAGGTAAGCTGAAAATCTCCACATAATGAATCTCACAGTAAGACAGGCACAGCAGGTTGAACATGTGGTTCTGTGTGTTTTGTAGGAAGTGGACTTGATCAGGAGCATTCAGGCTCTTCTGAAGAAAACTGCAGCTCAGGTTGGCACTCAGATCAAGTAAGTGTAAAACTGGTGACTGGCTCCCTTACAATCAGAAATCCAGTTGGTTTGAAGCCTCTCACTTTAGAAAACAGCATTCCTACGAGTTGATGGTTTCTGTGGGCCAGGAGGAACCAAGATGCCCA
The DNA here is from genome assembly GCF_003331165.1 of Xiphophorus hellerii. Classification (NCBI taxonomy): domain Eukaryota; kingdom Metazoa; phylum Chordata; class Actinopteri; order Cyprinodontiformes; family Poeciliidae; genus Xiphophorus; species Xiphophorus hellerii. The sequence goes on along the minus strand of NC_045676.1, from coordinate 22,925,254 downwards.
ACAAACATTAGAGATGGACTGGTCTGATAAGTGTCAGGCCTACAGCTTTGATGACGCCTGTGGAAGAAACCATAACATGAGTCCAGACACACAGCAGCACCCCAGTTCTGCTACCATGCAGGAGCAGTGAGTCTGACTCTTTAGAAACATCAGAGCTGTGTTCAACTTTTACACACAAGGTTCCCTCGTTTACTGCAGCGTTTCTACCCCCTCATCATGGACAAAGTTTACTCAAGACAACCTGTCAATGGCCCTGCAGGAGGATCATGCCACCAAGAGTCTCAGGTCAGAGTCACAATGGTACGCTTTGTTGCCAGAGTGATTTTCTTTGACTGCTGCGAACTCAGTGGCTGTGTTTTTGTTTGTCAGAATGCTTGTGGAGCAAATGCTGCAGGACACCACTGAGGATCTGAGGGTCCAATGCGCCAGCGTGGAGCGAGCCTTCAGCCTGCACTGTGAGGACCTTATTGAGGCCAAGACCCAGCTGGAGATGAAGCTAGCTCAGGTGGTGAGCTGACAGACAGAAGAAACAGACTGACAGGTGAAATGTGATTGACTGTTTAATTGTTCCTGTAGACTTTGGAGCAAATTGGTGTCCAGGAGAAGAACATTGAGGTCCTACAGCGGGCCATCCACAACAAAGAGGCTCCACTGAGGGTGGCTCAGTCCAGACTCTACCTTCGCTCTCTCAGACCAAACATGGAGCTCTGCAGGGACCAACCCCAGCTCAGGTAGATACTGACAGAAACGTCAGTATTATGTCATGTGTCCATGTCCTCATGTATGAACTGTGTCTGCAGTTTGGAAGGAGAAGTGAGGCAGATTGATGCCTCCTTGGAGTCTCTGAAGCAGAAGCTGAGTGAAGCCAGGAGCTCCCTGTCCCATCTGGAGGAGTCAAGGATGGCTCTTGAGAAGGACAAAAACTGTAAAACCAATTCACTGTTTATTGAGAGGGAAAAGTGCATGATTCACCGTAAACGATACCCAACCGTCTCAGTACTCTCAGGATACTGAACTTGACTTCATAACTTGGGATTGTTCTGCTTGACAGTCTGAATAGTATCATGTGAAAAGTTAAAATCTTGGAACATTGTTTTATAACCCAAGTCTTTTATCTCCACAACTTTATTCTTGACCTGTTTGTTGTTTTTCTAAAGGCTCAAACGTTCTCAGGCACACCGTGTCACTGTGACTCCATGCACACTGTCTGTAGAGGGTTGAAATTTCATAATCAGGGGTATTGATTTACTAAATTTCTCCCGACAAATTCCTTCATTTCTCACAATTTCAGCCATGGCATCAACAAAGAAGGAGGATGTTTGACACAGAATATGTGTACTAAGTTGTAAAAATTGACCTTCGTCCTCTTTGAGTTGACAAAGGTGCTCTTGAGTAATTTGAACGGAATGAAGTATGCCTGAGTATGTGGGAGCCTTTAGTCTTCTTGATGCTGTTGCTCATTATTGCTCTCTAACAAATGGCTAAAGTCTTCAAATAATTTTTTTTTCTTCCACTTCACTACTTTGGACTGTTCTATGAAATAAAATCACATTACAATAAAATTTAGTTTGTTTGTAACTTGACACATTGTGAAAAGGTTGATTTGGAGTGAGTACCTTTGCAAGGTGCTTTATTGAACCAGTCACTCTTTCATAGGTTAGCAATCTAGCTGTAAGACATTAGTTTCAAAACTTCCAGTTAGAAAGTTACATCTGTTAGTTATCTGAAAACTTTTCCTAAGCTGTAATTGACAAGAAAACATAAACACAATCTGTGCAGCAGAACTTTGAGGTTGGCAACAGCCTCCAGGATTCATTTATTATTTTCAGTCAAAATCTCTCAGGCTGCTGCTTCCTGCTGCTGGCTCCTCGTCTCTCCGGTTTGCTTCTCACCTTCAAAGTTAACTTTTTACACATAATATCAAAAGAGCTTTTAGTTTTGCTGCCTTTAATATTCCACGCCGAGGATTATCTTCTATTTAGTTCCAATTTAGAAACTGATTATTTTAATGTCTAGATGTAAATGTGAATGCAAATGGTTGCCTATCATAGTGTTAATTCTAGTTAAGGTTATAACTTGGATATGAATCTTTCCACAAACATGATCAATGACCCTACATTCCAAAAAGCTTTGGATGCATCTATAGCATCTAGATGCTATAGATCCAAAGCATTTCAGATTTTGGGGAATATTGCAAATTTGAAACCTATCTTGACTCAAAATAATAATATATGTTAAATATAAAACTGACAACTCGGTCAATCTTTAAGGAACTTTAAACTTTTGTGTTGTACAATTTGACAAATTTCAACAAAATGAGTAAATCCCATGTTTAAATCGAGCTGTACTGAAGTCTTCTGAAGACTGCACCAGAAATATTTCTCTCCACTAGAGGGAGCCGTCTAGCTTCAATATTTCTGCTTCTCCTGGACGTCTTCAACTTGTCTTTGTCTTTAGAAGCAGCATTAAAGTATACAACACAAACACAACTATAAGATGTGAAGGAAGATGGGAGGTTAAGTCTGATCACATTGACGTGTGCTTTACAGTGAGCAGACGTTAATTACTACATTAAATACAGGTTATTTGCTAATTTGCATTTTGGGCTACAAAATGTAGATATATTTTTCTTTATTTACATTAAAGTCTACAGGTGAAATCTAGCACATTAACTGATGGAGGATCTTCTGTTTCCAAGAAGTCACTGAGAAATAATTCATCTCTATTCTTAGAAAGGTTCTGCAGTAACTCAGGAGGTGCCACGACTGAGGATGTTATGAAACTCAGCTTCAGCCATACAGGCACAGTGTAGTCATCAGTGCAGGTTGCTGCTGAGCACATCTTATGCCACCCCTAAATGTGAGTAATATGCATTGCGATGGATATACATGCAATAGTTTGTAATCGATTAAAAGGTTAAGAAACTCAAAGGTGAAATTTCACATTTATATTGAGACTCAGGGGCTTTGTAAAAGTCTGTACAAGTAAATAAAGGGACAAAAGCCAAATTTGCAATCTTTTATCATTTAGGGTCATGTTGCACATGTGGCTGGCCCATTGGTGGTTGGTGTAAAACTTTATGCATATGCAGATAAGGTTTCCCAGGGGTGCTCTAATTATTGTACACTCATAATAACAACAAAAAGCAAGTCAGACTATTTTGTTTCCAGTTTTTTAACATATAGATTTCACAGTTGAGTTTCCTTTTTGCTGATTTTCTTTTAAAGAGCAGTCTGCAATGGAAAGCAGAAACGTGCAACAAAGATGAGAGGGGCAGAAGTGCTTAAGTGAATAAAAATGGGAGGGATTGATGAAGTTGCAAAATTTGAGGGAGTGACAGAAAAAGAAAGAGGGAGGGAAAAGAGAAGAACAGAAAGACAAGCAGGACCAAAGTCCCAGTTTCCTCTCCCTTCTTTCTCCCAGTGACTCCAAGGTGAGATCAGCAGATTGGTGAGTTCCACCTCAGCACTTTGTTGTGTACTTTGTTTTCTTCAACTTTTCTCAAAATGGTAGGAAGAATTATGCAGAGCAAAATAGAAATATTTAAAATTCTGCTTTTAATCAGATAGCTTAATTTCTCACTTCTCATTTGCCAAAGCATTTCTTTACATTTCAAATGTTTTATCACTTCTCATTGACCAAAGCATTTCTTTACGATTCGAATGTTTGTTTAGTTTTTGTTAATGTGTGAGAACATTTTTTTATGACGGTGTTTATTTGCTTTTGTCTCTGTTGGCTAAATGTGAGCAGCTAAACTTGAGGGTTTGTGGGAAGCCAGAGTTTCCGCTGGCTGGATGAAGAGACTACTTTTAGCTTCGGTTATTACACCCTGCACCCTAACTGGTCCAGACTACGTCCAAGGCCTCTTATTGTCCTTTATTTGACCGATTATTTTTAAAATAAAAAATAAATAAATACATTTTGAAAAAAGCACAAACCATAAATCTCTCAACTTATTGCAGAGTGTCCCATTAAAGCTTTAAGGAAAAGTTTCTAATTATGTTTGCCATGGTGTGGAATGTCAGCTTCATGTCTGTGCATGATTTTTGGGATTTTTGTGGTGAAATGTATTTGGGGTCTCAAGCTTTTTTTTTCTGTCACATTTTCATCATCCCTCCTTCTTTCCCCCACCTGCGTCTCTGTCTCTGCAGCAAGCATGCTGTCCCTCAGCTCCCTGTCCATCCTCCTCGTCCTGCTTCTCCTCCACCCCTCACAGCTGTCTGCGCAGGAAGTGCTGATACGTCTCGCAGGCGTGGGTCGACGGAATGCAAACGAGGGACGTGTGGAGGTGTTCTACGACGGATCCTGGGGCACAGTGTGCGATGACGAGGTGGATATTAAACTTGCCAACGTGCTGTGCCGGCAGCTGGGCTTCCAGCGCAGCTTCACCTGGGCACACAGTGCCAAGTTTGGCCAAGGACAAGGTAAGGGCAATCAGAAGCAAGTCTATTCCTCACCAGCAGTGCATTTAGAAAGTATCCACATGCAAACTTTACAGATTTGTCACATAATAAATACAGGTTTTAATGAGTTTTATTTACTTTATGCATGACAAGGTTGGGCAAATTTGTCAGGTAGAAGAGAAATGATACATGGTTTTAAAATTTCTGTACAGTTTTTGCTCATCTAGACGTCCATTCTTCTGTGAGCACAAAAGTCTTGCCATGATTGCTTGCCAACTTGACAGTTGGATTTGGAGCTGGACTTTAACTTGGCTGTTCTAAAACATTAATGTGCTTTGATCTGAACCACTCCATTGTATCCATTGTGCCTATATGTTTATAGTCGCTGCTGGATCATGAACCACTGGTCTATTCTAGGGTATTTTGCAGCAGTCCTCTTCCACCATATTTCTACATTTCAGTTTTCCATTGTAAATTCCTACTAGTTTCCTTTTACCTGCTCCTCCAGAGCCGTGAGCTTTTTGGCCGCTTCTCTGATTAATTCTCTCCTTACCTAGCCTGTCACTTTAGGGCGGCCATGTCTTGGTAGGTTTGCACTTGTCCAATAAAACGTCTGCTTTCAGGTTATTTGTTGAACAGAACTCCGTGAGATGTTATAGCTGAAGAAATTGTTTCATAACCTAACCCTGCTCTAAAACTGTCACGATAACACCGGTGTCCTCCTGGACCCATTTGGACGTTTTGGCAGAAATGGTTAAGAGGATAAGCTTCTCCACAAATTCCTAACAGAAAATCTTCTGCGTTCTTTGGTCTTCACTATGCCGATTGTTCTCAAACTAACCTTTGAGGCCTTCAAAGAACAAGGTATTTGAATTAGAATCGAAATTAACCTCTAATCCCCTTAGCTGTCAGCGGTCAACACTTATATTCAAGTCAATGGGTCCATGAGTACACCGGTTTCTTCATGTCATGTTTTGAAGGTGACAGTTAAATTACACAGAGAATATTATAGTCAATATGAACCCCTTAATTGTTACTTTCAAAATGCTTACATGTTAAGGCTCCAACATACTTTGCCCGAAGCTGAACAGTCGATGCGTGGTCACGTGGTTTCATCCATCCATCCATCCATCTTCTTCCGCTTATCCGAGGTCGGGTCGCGGGGGTAGCAGCTTCAGAAGGGAGGCCCAGACTTCCCTCTCCCCAGCCACTTCTTCTAGCTCCTCCGGGGGAATCCCGAGGCGTTCCCAGGCCAGCCGAGAGACATAGTCCCTCCAGCGTGTCCTGGGTCTTCCCCGGGGCCTCCTCCCGGTGGGACGTGCCCGGAACACCTCACCAGGGAGGCGTCTAGGAGGCATCCTGACCAGATGCCCGAGCCACCTCAACTGGCTCCTCTCGATGTGAAGGAGCAGCGGCTCTACTCTGAGTCCCTCCCGGATGACTGAGCTTCTCACCCTATCTCTAAGGGAGAGCCCAGCCACCCTACGGAGAAAACCCATTTCGGCCGCTTGTATCCGCGATCTCGTTCTTTCGGTCATGACCCAAAGCTCATGACCATAGATGAGGGTGGGAACGTAGATCGACCGGTAAATCGAGAGCTTCGCTTTTTGGCTCAGCTCTCTCTTCGCCACGACGGACCGGTACAGCGCCCGCTTGACAGCAGACGCTGCGCCAATCCGCCTGTCGATCTCCCGCTCCCTTCTTCCCCCATTCGTGAACAAGATCCCGAGATACTTAAACTCCTCCACTTGGGGCAGGACACCCCCCCTGACCCGGAGAAGGCACTCTACCCTTTTCCGGCTCAAGACCATGGCCTCGGATTTGGAGGCACTGATCCTCATCCCGGCCGCGTCACACTCGGCTGCGAACCGCTCCAGCGAGAGCTGCAGATCACGATCTGATGAAGCCAAAAGGACCACATCGTCTGCAAAAAGCAGAGATGAGATCCTAAGGCCACCAAATCGGATCCCCTCAACACCTTGGCTGCGCCTAGAAATTCTGTCCATGAAAGTGATGAACAGAATCGGTGACAAAGGGCAGCCCTGGCGGAGTCCAACTCTCACCGGAAACGAGCCCGACTTACTGCCGGCAATGCGGACCAGACTCTGACACCGGTCATACAGGGACCTGACAGCCCGTATCAAAGGGCCCGGTACCCCATACTCCCGGAGAACCCCCCACAGGGCTCCCCGAGGGACACGGTCGAACGCCTTCTCCAGGTCCACAAAACACATGTAGACTGGTTGGGCGAACTCCCATGCACCCTCCAGGACCCTGCCGAGGGTGTAGAGCTGGTCCAGCGTTCCACGACCAGGACGAAAACCACACTGCTCTTCCTGAATCCGAGGTTCGACTATCCGACGGACCCTCCTCTCCAGGACCCCTGAATAGACCTTGCCAGGGAGGCTTAAGAGTGTGACCCCTCTATACTTGGAGCACACCCTCCGGTCCCCCTTTTTGAACAGGGGGACCACCACCCCAGTCTGCCAATCCAGGGGAACTGCCCCCGATGTCCATGCGACATTGCAGAGTCGCGTCAACCAACACAACCCTACAACATCCAGAGCCTTAAGAAACTCCGGGCGGATCTCATCCACCCCCGGGGCCCTGCCACCGAGGAGCTTTTTAACCACCTCGGCGACCTCGTCCCCAGAGATTGGAGAGCCCAACCCAGAGTCCCCAGGCTCCGCTTCCTCAGTGGAAGGCATGTTGGTGGGATTGAGGAGGTCTTCGAAGTACTCTGCCCACCGGCCCACAACGTCCCGAGTAGAGGTCAGCAGCACACCATCCCCACTATAAACAGTGTTGGTGCTGCACCGCTTCCCCCCCCTGAGACGCCGGATGGTGGACCAGAATCGCCTCGAAGCCGTACGGAAGTCTTTCTCCATGGCCTCTCCAAACTCCTCCCACGCCCGGGTTTTTGCCTCAGCAACCGCCCGAGCCGCATGCCGCTTCGCCCGCCGGTACCCATCAGCTGCTTCCGGAGTCCCACAGGCCAAAAAGGCCCGATAGGACTCCTTCTTCAGCCTGACGGCATCCCTCACCGAAGGTGTCCACCAGCGGGTTCGAGGGTTGCCGCCGCGACAGGCACCGACAACCTTGCGGCCACAGCTCCGATCGGCCGCCTCGACAATGGAGGCACGGAACACGGTCCACTCAGACTCCATGTCCCCCACCTCCCCCGGGACGTGTTCGAAGTTTTGCCGGAGATGGGAGTTAAAGCTCCGTCTCACAGGGGATTCCGCCAGACGTTCCCAGCAGACCCTCACAACACGTTTGGGCCTGCCAGGTCTGACCGGCTTTCGCCCCCACCACCGGAGCCAACTCACCACCAGGTAGTGGTCAGTGGACAGCTCCGCACCTCTCTTCACCCGAGTGTCCAAGACATACGGCCGCAGATCCGATGAAACGATGACAAAGTCGATCATCGAACTGCGGCCTAGGGTGTCCTGGTGCCAAGTGCACATATGGACACCCTTATGCTTGAACATGGTGTTCGTTATGGACAATCCATGGCGAGCACAGAAGTCCAGCAACAGAACACCGCTCGAGTTCAGGTCGGGCGGGCCGTTCCTCCCAACCACGCCCCTCCAGGTCTCACTGTCATTGCCCACGTGAGCGTTGAAGTCCCCCAGCAGAACAAGGGAGTCCCCAGGAGGAGCACTCTCCAGTACCCCCTCTAAGGACTCCAAAAAGGGTGGGTAATCTGAACTGTCGTTCGGCCCGTAAGCACAAACGACAGTCAGAACCCGTCCCCCCACCCGTAGGCGGAGGGATGCTACCCTCTCGTTCACCGGGGTAAACCCCAACGTACAGGCGCCGAGATGGGGAGCAACAAGTATGCCCACTCCTGCCCGACGCCTCTCACCTTGGGCAACTCCAGAGTGGAAGTATGTCCAGCCCCTCTCAAGGAGACTGGTTCCAGAACCAGAGCCGTGCGTCGAGGTGAGACCGACTATTTCTAGCCGGAACCTCTCGACCTCACGCACTAGCTCCGGCTCCTTCCCCACCAGAGAGGTGACATTCCACGTCCCAAGAGCCAGTTTCTGCAACCGAGGATCGGACCGCCAGGGTCCCCTCCCTCTGCTGCCACCCATCCCACACTGCACCCGACCCCTTTGGCCCCTCCCACGGGTGGTGGGCCCATGGGAGGGGGGGCCCATGTTTCCTCTTCGGGCTGAGCCCGGCCGGGCTCCATGGGTAAAAGCCCGGCCACCAGACGCTCGCCATCGTGCCCCCCCTCCAGGCCTGGCTCCAGAGTGGGGCCCCGGTGACCCGCGTCCGGGCGAGGGAACACCAAGTCCAAAGTTTTCCTTCATCATTGGGGTCTTTGGGCTGCTCTTTGTCTGGTCTCTCACCTAGGACCTGTCTGCCTTGGGTGACCCTACCAGGGGCATGAAGCCCCAGACAGCATAGCTCCTAGGATCATTGGGACACTCAAACCCCTCCACCACGATAAGGTGGCAGCCCATGGAGGAGCGTGGTTTCAGACCATTCATATTAGCACACATCTTTCACACAACAGCGCAGACACCTATTCTGCTTCAGTATTTGTCCTGCTACTTCTCGACGGGTTTTTCACTCCCTCCCCGCATCTTCTCTTTTGCTTTTACAAAACGGCCATGGAGATAGCGCCACACTTTTCTGCAGACAGCCTCCTCCGTGAACAGCTGTGACAGTTAAGGAGTTAAATCCATCCTGAAACCCACAAGTTGCCTTTCATGCATTTTACAACTATATAAATCTCATACAGTCCTAATAAAATAGTGTTATAAACTGTCAAGAGGTAAGAATGTTTTAACATTGTATTTATTTTTTTATGAATGATGACCGTTTTATTTCATAGGTCATATCTGGTTAGACAATGTGCGCTGCCAGGGCTCAGAGACCTCTGTTGCACAGTGTCAGTTCAGCGGTTGGGGAATCAATGACTGCACCCACGCTGAAGACTTGGGAGTCATTTGCAGCCCAGAAAGAAGAACTGGCTTCCCCCCTGCCATTTTAGACGAGACAGCTTCATCTTCAGGTCAACAGCCAAGCCAACAGAGGCAAAGAAACTCACCGCCTTCCCCGGTGCAACCTGCAACCCCAGCAAACTCTTACTCAGCAAGAGGCCACGAGATTGCCCTTCATCGCAGCACGTCCTCCTCCCGCCGCAACAGCGTCTCGCCCCGGGAAAACGGCCACGAGATCCAGATCTCGAGGCGAAATCGAGGTGGCTCAAGAGCAAGCCAGCAGGTCAGCCCACCCCTGCCGCGAGGTCACCAGCTGCCCTCGCGCCTCGCAAACAGCGACGCCTACAGGCAGAGGCAGGAGGCGGCGAGGGCAAGTTCTCAGACCGTGAGGCACGAGCCTGGAGTGCAGGCGAACAGGCAGCCCCAACCTCAACATCCTGCCCAGATCCACTCTGACCGGAGGAGCGACAGGCATCAGCAGCTAAGCGGAAACCATGTGGAACCAGACCCAGTTTATCCAGATGTGGACTTGGAGACTGATGTTCAATACACACAGGTGAAAACACACACTCACAGCCATGTAACACACCCAGTCTGGTTTGGTACCAATTTCAAGTGAAATGTCATTTGTGGTGCTGCAGCCTAGCAAGCATATATATAATTAGAGACATACCTAAAACCTCAAGCTTCTCTAGATACACTTCTCGGGCACCGAGATGGTCTGAAGTTTAGCCTAACCACCGGTGGCTCGTCTTCTGAAGGAAACATCTCGGATTAGAGGAAATTGAGTCGTTTGTCATTCACGCTTGCATTTTCCCCTGTCCTTTCTTCCACTTGCGGGCATGACATTTTCTCACTAGTTTGTAAGCATCCTGACACATTTCACAAACTATGCGTTCACTGTTAGTTTCCTTCCTGCTGCCCAGAGCATGGCATGTGCCTGATTAGAGAAGGTGATGACTAAGGCGTGTTATCTTTTTTGTTGTTGTCGCGATTGCGTGCCGTCTACTGCCGTTTGTTCAAACAAAGCAACAACGGCTCGCGTGAGAGGGAGTTTTATTGCCTCACCCTGGTGCCTCACTGAAAAAGTTGAGGTCAGTGTCCTAAAAATATATATATATATATAGAGAGAGAGAGAGAGAGACAAAGTTATGTAGTACAATAAAAAAATATCTACTTATTTGCTTAAAAACCCCCACAGGGATCTGAAAGGATTTACCTGGAAGAGGCACGTCTTCGGCCCGTGCTGTCCGGCAACCATGGTGGTCTGGTGACAGAAGGAGTCCTGGAAGTGAAGCATGCTGGGAAGTGGCGTCACGTGTGCAACAAGGGATGGGACCTGAGCAGCAGCCGTGTCGTGTGCGGCATGCTGGGGTTTCCGGCAGCTGAGTCGTTTGACCAAAATCCTTACAGGTAAGTATGTGAGAGAGGGCGGCACAGACGAGGTCATGGAAAGAAGGCATCGGCAGAAACTTTTATTTCCTAAAGGTCTATTTTATGAAGAGTGAATGGGAGGTTTACATCACCGCGCAGGTTACAGTCCGTGTCTGGTTTGCTGGTTCAGTCCCCGTGTAGTAGAGGTCAACCGAAGCAGCTGTCATTTGTCCAACCGCACTTGGCATGACATGGCCACGGTGACATTACTAAGGTCCATCTGTCCACCAGGTCTGCCTCCCTCATCAACCATGTGGGCCTCGTCTCAGACCTTTAAAATAGTTCTTCAAAGCATATAATTAATGTCAGAGTCAGACTGTAAAATTATCATCCTTCTCGTGATGTGTCTTTGTATACGCAGTGCTGCAAAAAACCTTTAGGTTTTTACATGTTTCAGATCATCAAACAAGCTTTCTTATAAGACACACATAATGTATTTCATTTATTAAATAAATATTCAACTCAAACCAGGCCTGTGTGGAAGAGTACTTGCACCTTAAACCTAATTACTACCTAAGTGCCCATGGGCTGCAGCAACTACCATTTCTGAGGCTTTTAAATCCCTGTGGATGAATTTAGACCCACTCTTCTATGCAAAGTTGTTTTATTTTACATATTCATGTATTTATGGCCCACTTAAGGAGGCCTAGTCAATAGATTTTGACTAGGCCACTCCAAAACCTTCAATTGTTTTGTTATTGATCCATTCAGAGCTCAATTTGTAGGTGTGCTTCTGCCGCTGCATCTCAAAAATATGCTTAAGCTTAAGGTCACAAGCAGATAGCAAGACATTCTGCTTCGGGGGGGGGTTTGTTGTTTTTTTTTTTTTTTGCTATAGAACAGAATTTATTGCTTTAATGATGATGACAAGTGAATGACATCCTGAAGAAGCAAAGCAGCCCCAGATTTAAATTGCTTTGCTTCATTGACTTGTTATTATCATTAAAGCAATAAATTCTGTTCTATATATTTAGAAACAGCAGCAACAGCATCGGTGTCGGTGCGACTCTTGACCGGTCCAAAGTACTAAAAAGGTTGGGGACCACTGTGCTAAGCTACAGTAGAGCCTGTCATGAAATCTAAGGTTAGTTATCATGGCCTCTGATGATGGAGGGTAAACAGTTTTCCTGCAACAGTAAGTTGTTTCTCTGCCCTTAGCACATTGAGCAGTGTGTACACGAGGGTGACTGACAGCACTAAGACCCTCCCCCTGACTCTGATTAATTGTTTTTGGTGCATTTCTTCAGACAGAAACAGTAGTACTTCCAACCTTCCAGATTATCTGTATAATATTATACCGTCAATACATAACGACATTTTGAACAAACATGTAAAAAGCTTTTTTTTTTTAAAAAAAGTTACATACCACAGCTTTAATCTTGAACAATGACCTTTTACTTAGGCATGTGAAGTAGGCAAGTATTTAAAAGTTGTCCACATGATCACTTTGCAGCAGTAGCAGAGAACAATAGCTTAGGTGAAAAGAATGTGTTTTCAGGGCAAGATTAGTCATCTGCTGGAAAACTTCAATTTACAGAGTTCATCACAAGTCATGTCTGCGAAACAGCTAACAGAAGAGGCACTCGGATCAGATTAAGCCTTTGTTGGATTCAAAAGCAGTCCAACAAATCAGTTTATAGGTTTTTACGTAATAAGCATATTAAATTTCCTATTTGTTTCCTTCTATTTCACTATTCCAATATAAAAAGTTGAAAAAGTGACTAAACCATCAGTGCGCAGTAAGAGCCGTGACAAGATTTTTCTGCTCATAACTCTTCTGTTATCCATCAAACCTCAATCATTTGCTCCACTAATAGCACCGAGTGGGTATGTCAATATTTTGATGTGTATAACCCTTTTTAATCTGTCTGCTTTCAAGCTTGAATACCCACTGAGCAGCTACACAAACTTTCAAAGCCCTTAAAAACATACCATCGAAAACCCTAACACCTCACTTACGCCCACATGTTAATACATCCCTAACTATTTCCAAAACCGTGCCCGAGTGCACACACAAATTTGCATGCAAACACACACAGAAGCAAACACTGCCCTCCATGAGTCTGTCTGCCCACAGAGGTCTTTTTAGGGCTCGGCTAACAGGAGGACTGCACTGACCGCCGGTCTGCAAAGTACCATATGTCTCTCCGTGTGAGAGGCCAATAATTACCCCTTGTGACCTGAGGAGCAGAAAACAAGCAGCTTCTCCTCAGCTGCCCCATAAAAACACACCATAAAGTGTCTCATAAAACTATTTGTTTGGATCCGTGCAGCCATCTTGATCAGGATTCTCTGGAAGAAGATCCCGATGGATCTTTTTTGGTATTTAAAAAAAAAAAAAAAAAGCTAAGCAAACAAACAGACGAGGATGTTGGTTGGATGGTGAGAGAAAATATGTCTGTATTTATTAAGCTTGCCGGTCTATTTGTGCAGTGCTTTTAGGTAAAATAGTAGGAACATCAGTTGTGACCTAGCTGAGTTTTGTAATAAAATTAATGTAATGCCTGCATAACGAACACATTCCACGAATGCCTCAGAATCACCCAGAGAAACATCACAGATTGTGCCAAAAACCAATCTAGAAGCTTGTATAAAAACTGACTAAGGGAACAAATTGTGTTTGTTTTTGTGTCAACCTCCACCCCATCTGGGAAATGACTGAAGCAATTTTTCTTTTTCCAACGGTAAACATGTGAAAGGGGTTAAGAAGATTTTTTTGTTGTTGTTTTAACCACAGAAGGATCAGAAGCTTCAGGTTAATCAGATACTTGGACTGGACGTCGGAGCAGTTTAGCCAGTCTCTTTTTTCCAGTCTGGAGTCATTCATGTTTGCTTGTTAACCTTCCTTCCACAAAGACAACTTTCTTAAACAAACAAAACCCAAAAGTCATTACATATGACAGAATCTTAAAATCTCACTGCTGTGCTGTAATCTTGCATCAGTCTGAAAGTGACCTGGATTTTCAGGCACTTTAAGAGAGCGCCCTCAAGTGGCAGCATGTAAAATACGTAAGTACAGTTGAAGACAGATATCTACGTACACTGAATAAAAAGACACAAACACATTTTTTTTCTCACTGTCTGAAGTTAAATCAAACCAAACCTTTCTTGTTTTAGCTTAGTTAGAATTACTAAAATTATTTATATTTGCTATATGCCAGAAAACTTATCGAGAAAATTCTTTAGAGGTTTTTTTTTTTCTTTTGTAGTTTTTCTCAAATTCAAAAGTCTGCATACATTTGCTCAACATACAGGATAATTGTCTCTTAAAATGTATGATTGGATCAAAGTTTTTGGTTTTCTTTCCACAAGCTTCTGATAGACGAACTGGCACAGTTGAGTTAACACACCTGTGAATGTGTTTTAAGGCCACACCTGAAACACACTGCTTTACTGTTTGACACGATGGGAAAGTGAAAAGAAAGAGAATTGTGCAGCTGCACAAGTCTGGTTCATCCTTGGGAACAATTCCAGCATAGACATGATGAGAACGTCTAACCAAAAACGAGGCAGGTTTGAATGTCTTTTGGTCTGAAACGTGCAGATTGACCCCAAAACAAAAGCCAAAGACCTAGAGTAGATGCTGGTTGAAGCTGGTAAAGCAGTTCGTTACCAAAAAGATAATCATTTTTGAGACATGTCCCATGGTCTGATGAAACTAAAGTGGAACTGTTTGGACATAATTATCATCATTTGGAGGGAGAATCAGAATGACAATTAGGATGGTGTGGCAAGTTAGGATGAAGGTGGCAGCATCACGTTGTGGTGCTGTTTTGCTGCAGGAGGAACTTGGTGCACTTCACAAAATAGATGGCATCATGAGGAAAGAATCTGATGCGGAAATATTGAAGCAACATCTAAAAATATCAACCAGAAAGTAAAAGCTTGAGCATAGATTAGTCCTCCAAATGGACAACAACCCTGAGCATCCAGCCAAAGCGGTTACAACGTGGCATAAGGACAAAGAAGTCAATGTTTTGGTGTGGCCATCACAAAGGAGACGTTGTGGGAAGATCTAAAAAGGTGTGTGTGTGAGTGAAGTGGCCTCCAAAATGGACTCAATTACACAAGTTCTGTCAGGAGAAATGGACCAGAAACTTGTGGAAGGAAACCCAAAACAACTGACCTAAGTCAAACAGTTTAAAAGACAGCTACCCCGGATACTGACCAAATGTTGGTAAACTTTTGAATTCAAGAAAAGTTGCAACAACAAAAAAAAATTAAAATGTTCCCGCCGAATTTTCTGGCATTTAGCAAATAGAAATAATTTTGCTAATTCTAACTAAGCTAAGTCTGATTTAACAACAGAACGAGGGGAAAAAAAGATTTTTTGTCTTTTTATTTAGTGTATGTAAATATCTGGTTTCAACTGCAGATAACACAAAATAATAGCATATCTAAAAGTAACATAATTTTTATTTGTAAAGAAATCAAAATCCATTTTCATTAGCTTCAAAATTGGGTCCTGCTTTATGTTGCTCTAATACACTGAATTTGAATAAAATACATAGACGTTTGTGGCCTTACCTTGACAACATATGAAAAAGCTCAAAAGGTACTAGATGACTTGTAAGGAGACTTTACAAGTCAGGACAGGAACCTTAAAGCCAATTATGGTTAAGGTTTATGGTGAGAGTTTGGGTTAGCTGAACAGTAATTTACCTAATTTAGTTTTCAAAAGGTAGGGAAGCGGCTTTGTTGTTTATTACCTTCATTTGACCTGCAGTCACAGACAATAATGCAGTCAATATGTTTACAATGCACAAAAAAAGGTCAGAAAAATACTGCAGGTGGAGAAAAGGTTAATTTGAAATCAGAATGTTTCAGATCAGTGCATATTATAACATCTTCCTTCCCTCTGGCCAAGTGCTTAGTGCAACAAACAACTTTAATTCTGCCAGATGGATCTACTGGACACTCTGTGCCGTCTGCACTTCCCTCTCTGCCTCTCTCTTTTCTGGTGTAATGGATCCCTTTGTCTTTGACTGCCAACTCCTCTCATTTCTACAGATGTTTTACTGTCCCGCTTTTTGCTGTGCACACAAAAAAACACTAAATTCATTTCCCAGCTCCATTGTTTCATAACTTTCACAATCTCTTTGAAGCGTACAGTAACTTCATCAGCTTCTCCAATCCAGTTCCATTTCACCCTGATTAAAACCCCGGCCTTCCCGCCTTTTCTGTATTTTATTAAACTCTCTTCTTATGGAAAGAGCATCATTGGGACCCCTTTAAGTTTTTGCCACTCTAGAGAGGGTGGGGATGATGAAGGGTCGTTATGGAGCGAGAATGGAAATCTCCCATGAGCCGATTGTCCCTGAATTTGTGCAGAGGTTTGTAATAACAGGTTATCTTCAGCTTCTTGTGAGTCAGCGTCTCGTTCCACTGTGACTTCTCGTATTGCGTTGTTAGAATTTCATTAAAACCCAATCGAGCTGACGATCCTATGAAATAAGAGAGTCTTCCCCAGACAGCTCTGTTCCCAACCTTTATACAGCTCTTTATTGTTCTCCATTAAAACTCCCAGATCAAGTCAGTTTCAATCTGTCCCCAACCCATCACAGAGCGTCCCACAGTTGTTTGGTTCCCAGAAGCTGAAAGACAACTGAAAACCAAAAGTGCTTACTTACTTCTCCCTTTACAGAAAAGATGGACCATTCCAATAAAAGCTGGAGACATCCGTCTTACATCATATGCTCTGTGTTTCCCAGCATGCTCTCATGGCGTTTGGTTATAGCCTTGACTTTAAAGAGCTTTGTTTACAAGGAGAGAAGCCAGGGGGAGTAGATATGTACGTGCATATTTCCCCGTCTGCTGTGTGTGAACCAACATGCTACTGCTGGACCACAAGGCAGACACTGCCAAGCAGAGCAGGCAATTATATGGGTAGCACTCTCACCCCTCTTCCCCTGCCTCCAAACCATGAACCAACACCCCCACATAGTCTGTCTCTCTTACTTTGATTTATCGCCATGTTGTGTAAGGCTTTAAATGGTGCAAACACGCACACACGCAGAGAAATATGGCTCTCTCACATAATCACGTGCAAACAGATGCTGAAACACACCACTTACATATAGCTTCGACTCAGCGGATTTCATGTGGCACCTTCCGAGATCCACCCACAACGCTTTTTGCTTTTACTGAGGAAAAAGCAAAAATTGGAAACAACCCCCCTCAACCGCCTCTATAAAATTAATAGGCTAAACTGCAGTACTAATATCCTAAAATACCACATCTCAAAAGCCATTTTCTGACCTAATTTTACTCTTAAACTAGAAATAGATGGAAGCATCTTATCTAGCGCCTGCAGCTGTCCACACTGTGCGTGTCAGTTTACTGTTGTTAAATTGGCACTCTTTCTGCAAGCTAAATGTGACAATGTAGTGAAGCTAGCTAAAAATGAGTAGGCGAAATTTTAACCCTCCCTTAGTGGACCCCGCCTGAGCTTTTTACCGTGTGCACTGTTCTGGCGGAGTTGCTGATTTAACAGCATTTTTTTGTGTGTGGGGGGGTGTAGGGGGTGTATGTGTGTGGTTTCGCAAACTGAAGAGCTGACGGGTCACCTGCTTGGCCGACCGTGACATTTGCCTTGCTCTTCCCGAGTGTCGCTCTAAGAATGCTGCAGGGTTAAACAATTTAATCGAAACTTTGCCAGAAGTATAGAAATCTAGCAAACTTGTTGCTTCACCTTTTACTCCTCTGGAAGTCAAAGACACACCACCTGAACCTGGGAATCTCCATCCTCCCGTGGATTACACGGATAGGCTGTTTTTATTATTTAGTATAACTTGTAAAAATAAAAAACGATTTTAAAAAAAGTCTGTTAGAGCCGATGTTTTTGTGGACCATGCGCATTATGCACATGAGGCCTGTATTTGTGTGGTTTAGGTTTGTGGGTCAGGTGCAGTGTTAGTACTGTGTGTACCGTCCGATAATATCCTGCAGGCGCCAATAGTCTGGACCATATCTGTATATCTCTGTTTCCAAGTACAACTATACTGAAATACATTTTTGAAACAGCCGTACAGCAGCACGTGAAATTAGTCTGTTTGTTGTGTTTTTCTTAAAAAGACAAAGAATATAGAAATATAACTTTCTTAAGTAGTTTCTAGTTTCCTAGATGTGGTCCTAGCGTGACGCTAAGGAGAGCTGAAAATGCCTGAAACCACACGAAAAAGTTTGTAAAAGTGCACATGGTGTCAATGTGATCCCACTGGACCCCAAAATGTGTGAGGTCCAAATGATTCCATCTCTTAAGACCAGGGAAGGCTTAATTTTACATTAAGTTTTCCCTCAGAAGTTAAAATCTCTGAAGTTTAATAAAAAAAAATTAAAAATCTCAGGAATATTTAGATATTTAGATAGTGACCGTCATACAGTAAATCTCTTCAAGCTTTCATATACATCTGTAATGTATTCCTGTAGCCTTTGAATACATAAAACAAAGAGAAATAAATTGTTGCCAGTTTTTGTTAGCATGCTAAAAATTAGCAAGTCAGTGACCACAACAATTATCTTACTGATTTTCTGACTGGAAAGTGGTTACACTGTGATTTGTCAGAATCAAAGGTTTCTAACCATCTCCCAGCTCAAAATCCAATATGGCTGCCACATGTTAGACTAATAGTGAACCTATAAACTTTTTATTTGCACCTTTGATAAGATGAATCTCACAAAATCTTTCACGCAGATAATGCTGTATAACCTCCTAACCTCTCATTAGCATGTATTGCTAACAGCAATTAGCTCGTCTTTGAGCACAGTTAGCTAATTATCCGACTTGCAACCAGAACATGACCATTTCCAAATGTCTGCTCTGATGTTTGAGCTAGTCACATAATTCTGAAGTGCCTACAATATGAAAATAAATGTTATTTTTACTCATATTTTAAGTTCAGGTACGATCCTCAGAAAACCAAAAGTTTTTCTTTTTTCTGATTCTGCTATGGAATATATGACTCTATGTTTTTTGTCTCTATCTCTTTTAGCTGCTTTCATGCACACACACTCACACACATGCTAAGTAAAGGAAATGACTTCACTTCAGGGCGAAGCTTAGATGAGTAAAGGCAGTAGAATGCTGTTTTCTGGGGCCACTCTGTGATGTCCCTTAAGGATGCATGGTAGTGCGCCAGCGCTGTAACTGTAAAATATTTCTCCGTTGTCCTGGACAATGGCATCACTTATTTGGCTTTAATAAATTGGACTGATTATTTTAACACTGTTTTCTTGGTTATCTGAAACTATTCCTCCTATAAAAAAAAAAACAAATACAGTCCGGGTGAAACAATTCTTAATCTGTTTTCTTCATGAACCCATCCAGCCTCAGACGTGTGCAAAATAACTAGGGAAACACTGAAACGCTTGGATTTTCCTGGAGAAGAAATGTCTCTTTCTATTTAGGTTGCTAAATATTTAATTGCATCATGAATCATGAACCAGAATCATCTGGTTGTTCAGTAAATTCTAAATTCAGCTCTCTGACTGACTTTGTTCATTCATAAAGAGTCAGTCACATGGCACCTGTCTGTGGCTGCGCAGACTGACCCGAGCGGTCAGCTACAATGTTTCTCTGCACGGGAGCACGTCCAAACGTACGTGGCCCCGTTTTGTTTAAACACTGCTGCCCCTGTTGGATGAGACCCTTGCTGAAGGAAACTAGACACAGTTTAAAGATTCCTGTTGGTTTTGGCAGGCATCTGCAAAAACTCTGCAGAGATTGACATGCAGCGGTTGGAGTCAGACAATTTTTATTAGCCCCTGTCGGCGACCCGTTTTGCTCTATTCATAACTTCTGTTTTCATTGCATGGTTTTCTCAAATCAGAAATTTACTGTGGACATATAGACAAACAGTGAGGCAAGATGACAAATAAACCCTGGAACTAGTAGGTCCAACAAAATGAAATGAAAGGAATGAAAGGAATGAAAGGATTTTTTTAAAAGTCCAACGGTTCAACTAAATCGAAAATCCAAATTTCTGTTTCTAACATTAGGTATTTCTGAGAGGTGCTCTTTGATCGTGCTTTGCCTCCTTCTTGTTTGTAATTTCACCCTGTTTATTCAAAATTTAATGGACCACACTGCACAAAAGGACTGGGGAAAATGATCCCTGAGAAAGAGGGACCGTGGGAACATATTGGACTGTGGGATTGCTCAGTATGTTTAACGTAAAGCTACATTGTTACATTGTTGGTAAAAAAAAAATACTCTCTTCTCTGTCCTTCAGGAAACTATGGGACTCTAAGATTGCAGATCCCTCATCAAGGTAAGATCAAAGTTTACTCCTTGAAATAAATTAGTACATTTAGCTCAATCTAGAGATTTGATTTAAACCCAGTTATTGATGCACTTCATATATCACTTTGTCTCTTTCCCAGGCTGAGATCCCAGATCACTAAGAAGGCTTACTGGGTGGAGAAGGTGCAGTGTCAGGGTCTGGAAGTGTCCTTAGCGCAGTGTCCCGCACAGCTGTCCCTCCCCAGGAGTGATGTCCCATGCAAGGGGGGCATGCACGCGGTGGTCCGCTGCGTCCCTGGATTCCCGTTCGAGCGTTTTGGCAGAGCTCCCGCTCCACCTTCTGTCGCGGTTAGTGTGGAAAACTGAAGCAAATATATGAAGGGTTGAACTTAAACATTACAGTGAGACAGTTTGGCCATCTGCGAAGCTCGTCCATTTAATAAACATTTGGAGACAAGTAAAATTGAGGAAATTCCAGTATTTAAACTTGTTGTAATTTTTTAATAGGTTTAGCTAATTGAAATGATTTTCCAGCTTCCTTTCTTCTGCAAAAGTTAAAGTTTTACAGAATAAGCTAAGAGCGGTGTTAATGAATTTTCCATTTTATATTGAAATAATAATACGGCACCTACCATCTTCAAAGACATGTTTCACTCACCACTATGGGTTCGTCAGGTTTTAAATAATATTAACGAGGAGAATTCACTTTAAATGAACTCAAACAGCTATGTCTGAGCTTACCTAATTTGTTGCATTTTTCTCAAAAAATAACACATTTTACACTCTTAGGTGGGACTGGTTAACTTTTTTCAATTGTGTCCTGTTTAGAAAATGTCTCATGCCGCCATTTATGTTTGTTTTTTTAAGATAATTGATGGTTTAAGATCTAAGATTAATATCCTATATGCTGTAAATCACTTTGTGCCCTCATTTAGTATAAATCTAGATCAATTGGTCCCAGAGACAAAAGCTGAAGTCCAGTTGAAGTCAAATTGGACTTAAAATTCAGCATTTGAACTCACTGTTTTATGAACCTGTACACCGTTGTCATGCCAGCAATCAGGAGGTGATTTATTTGTATGTTAGTTTTTAATTATGAATCAGTGAAGATATTGTAGATTTTTAACCAGGTAGCAACTCTGACAGTCAACAATTTTCTTGGTTGGTTCTATTCTCAAGTCATGTTTCTGACAGGAAGATTGTTGGCGTCCCGCCTCCCTCCTCTGTTTAGCATGTAAATATTCACCTTTTTGTAAAAGCAAAGCAAACATGACGCTAGCTTAAAGGTTAAAGAATGTGCATTTGCATTAACCACTTTGGTTTCGTCTTCTCTTGGTGTTGCATTTAGCCTGTGGTACAAACTGATATGGATTTATACTAAATGAATAAATTATAAGACTTGTCTCTGGCTGGTAAGATATTATCTGCTCACAATATTTCGACAGAACCCCAGGTCAAAAACTCTGACCCATCCCCTTTACTGAAACTTTTTATGAAACTGTTGCAAATGAAAACGGCATAGTGGCTTGTGAAAAAAAGTATGACAACCAAAATCTAGTTTGTCATTCGGTTTAATTTTCTGGAAATGATTTCTTCTAGCCTCTGGTCCGTCTGAAGGCCGGGCCCCGTCTCGGAGAGGGCCGCGTCGAGGTCATGAAAGAGGGAAAGTGGGGCACGGTGTGTGACCACCTGTGGGACCTGAACGCAGCCAGCGTGGTCTGCAGAGAACTGGGCTTTGGCTCGGCTAAGGAGGCGCTCACCAGGGCTCAACTCGGACAGGGTAAGCAATAACAATAGACGCTTTAACCTGTACATTCAAAATGCTGTTTGAGGTTTTTCTGATGCTTTCTGAGGTACATTTCACTCTCTTCCTCTTTTTTTGGGGCTGAGGGTTAGGCTGGCTCAGTTATCTCTTTAATGTCAAAACTGACCTACATTCCTCCTGCATCTATAGCAGGAACAGAGTAACAGACTGATTTAGACTAAACACCTCACAGTGCAACTGAGTGTTCCTTAAGCTCGCTCCTCCATCTCCACGCACTTTTGAAGACAAATAAACACGGTGGGAATGATTACAGCTTGATGTCTGTTGATTGTTGAGGAACTCTCCCCGTGACCAATTATATAAAATGTAAACTAAACTAGGAGGGTCAGGGCAGCAAAAAAAAAAAAAAAAGACATGCGTTGTTGTCAAAATAAACTCGTTGGTTGAGAAAAGCTTGAGCCGCTTTGAAACCGGGACGTCAGGCAATCAGTGGCGAGCCGGAGCAAACATTCGGACGTAATTTATTTTGGGTTGAGCTTTTGTTGTGGGTGAGAAAATGCATCCTCCGAGCCGGCTGTCGTGGAGTCGAGCTTTGCTGTTTTTTTTCTCCTGCAAACAGCAGTGAGACCCCACTTTCTCACACTCGTTTCAAGTGGTTCTTCTTGCCGTACTTCTTGCAGTCAGTCTGTAATCACATTCATTTCCTCCCATTATCTTTCTGCCCAAACGAGCACTCAGCATGTCCTTTAAAAGATTGGGTGAATTTCCTTCTGTCTACTTTCCATAATGAAATAATTCCTGGAAAGCATGTGCGTGCTGCTTTAAATGCTGTTTTAAAACTAGGTGGCATGGTCAGGGTGTCGGAACGGAGCGACGTGGCTTCACGCGTCTCGAGCTTTTTTTCTAATCTATAAGAGTTAACGTAAAGACGGGGCTGTGCAGTCAGCGGAGACGACCTGACGCTATACACTCGATGACATCATCAGCTTTAAAAGCCTAATTACAGGGCTTTAAGGGACTCCTGCCTGGGCCTCGCACACCTACACAAACATAGACTTGGTAAGAGATTTTTGCTAGTTTTTTTTTTGTTTGTTTGTTTTTTTGCAATTTGGGATTTATTTTGGTTCTAAGAAGCAGAGAGTTCTAAGACTCAGAGCCACATCAGACATTCATTTGTGTTTGCAGAGCCATTTCAGGGTCTTTCATGTACGCTCCAAATGGGTCCAAGGTGTTCTGAATCACTAAAGAGAGTTTGACTTAAGGACCTTTTTGACTCCTACTAATCACCACGCTTACCCTGACATTCCCTCTATTTCATTATTTGATCATTTTAGGTTGTGCAACTCGCATAACCAGTGATGTACAGTAGCTTGCAATATAGATAAAGTTTTTCTGTTCTAGCCAATAAATCATGCAGCTTTCATTTTTACTTTACCCTAAAACCAAATATAATTTTTGACACCATTATTTACAAGACCTCTTCTAGTTTGACAAAGTTAGTACCTTCCACAAAATCACTGCCTCATTGAAAGAGTTCCTACATACAGTGCAGACCAAAAGTTTGGACACACCTTGTTATTCCATGAGTTTCCTTGATTTTCATGACTATTGCCATTGTAGATTCACACTGAAGGCATCAAAACTATGAATAACACATGTGGAAACATGCACTAAACAAAAAACAGCCCTTATATTCTAGTTTCTTCAAAGTAGCAACCTTTTGCTGTGATTACTGCTTTGCACACACACTGCATTTTCTTGATGAGCTTCAAGAGGTAGTCACCTGAAATGGTTTTCACTTCATAGGTCAACCTGCCCTGTCAGGTTAATAAGTGGGATTTCTTGCCTTATAAATAGTCATGAAAATAAAGAAAACCCATTGAATTAGAAGGTGTGTCCAAACTTTTGGTCTGTACTGTATATTTTACACCAGGGGTGTTCAAAGTGTGGCCCAGGGGCCATTTGTGGCCCTCTGGAAGATTTTGTTGACCCCCGCCAACCACAATTCAGGAATGAAGAGAATTCGTCCTACAGGCTCAAGCGCTTGATGCAACTAAACAGTTATTTTTCTTTTTAGGGTGTGATTTTCACAGACAACATAAAAATTCTGAAAATATTTTCTTATGGTCCAACACAAAGTATTTTGCTTTAATTTTTCCATTTAAATTGATCAAACTTGGCTAAATAGAGCAAATGCTGACCCATGTCATACAAAGGACAAAAACAAGCATAAAGAAGACGACAGTGGAAGTGAGAAATGCTGGGAAATTATTTGCCTGTCTTTTGATTGATGTTTTTGACCAGTAATAATTATTGCAGAGATAGAAATAGCAAATAGCTTAAAAAGAAATGCATTCTTTCCCGTTTTATTAATATATACATATTGTGTCCCTTAATGATTTATGGCCCTCAAAGCAGAAAAAAAAAAACTATTTTACAAAACAGTTTTAGAAATAATACAATTGCTTAAGGTCTTCTGGCATTTTTTGTTTTTTAAGTCAAACAAAATGCATCTGTTTTGCTTTTTATAGGTTTTTGACCATAAGCAGTTATGATTTAAAAAAAGCAGTAGATGTAAGCAGTTTAAAGCAATATTTCTTTTCTTGTATTATGCATTCATTGATGTTCTCCTGCCAGGACCTCAAACACCTTTGCAAACCTAGACGTGCTGACAAACTTTCCTTTATTTTGCAATTTGGCATCTGTTTGGCTTCTAGAAAGCAGAGTCCCGAGTTTCAGAACCACATCAGAAGTCCAGAAGGCATTTGAGCTTTTAATGGACATTGTGTTTGCAAAGCCAATTTGGAGCCTTTTATGTGTGTGCTTGTGCAGGACCAAGTCTGCATGAGGTGAAGAAGAGAGTTTGATTTGGACATATTTTACCTACCACTGACTGTTCCCTTCACACTCGTGTCCCTTTTTTCATCATCAGTGTTTGATTGTTTGTGTGTTTTGCATCAAATACAAATAACATCTGCAGATAACTTCTTACTTTACTTGAGTTTATAACCAAATGCATGACACTTAGGAGGAAGTGTGCTTTGTTGAAATGCTTAAAATAGTGCAAGTTTGGTTTTTTGAGAAGCTGATACTGGCTGAGTAGATGATAGGACTTATTTAAATGAATACCTTTGAATCTCCTGCTTCTTAAATTAAAAAAATAAATACTTTAAATAAAATAAGCATTGTTACTATAAGTTATTTTGCGCTTAATTCAGAGAGTGGATAAAATACTAAACTTGTTACTTAGAGGAAATAGAGTGGATATAAGAAAGTGCATACACACTGTCAAAAATGCCAAGATAAATAATTTTATAACTTTTTCCAGTTTTTATGTGACCCCATAACTTGTAACAAGTTTACTGAACATTAAACTGAAATCTCTTAGAACCAAAATAAAATAACTAAAATAATCTGGTTGCATAAGCAAACACACGCTCTTAAAAACCTGCGATGTGGCTATTTTCAGTATTGCCCACATTCAAGTTGGTGTTAAATAGAAGTCAGCATGTACTTGCCATCAGTATAAATGCCTCTAAATACTTACAAATGAAATTCAGCTTTTTGAGCTAAGCTTTTTCCTACACCGCCTCTCTCGGCAAAACAATAGTTTACGGAGTCGTCCAGAGCATCAAAGGGATTTCTTTCTGAAAAGTACGAGTCAGCTAGACGAGCACAAAGGAAATTTTAGCTGCATTATACACACCAAGGAAATAGTGAAGTGTCATCATCAATTTGAGAAAACATTGTTGCAACACAGACATTACAAAAACTGCAGCAACATTAAAGGATCTGCAGGAACGTTTGCCAAGTTCTGAGTCAGGAGGTTGGGTGGCAAAATATAAACCTTTTCTTACAAAGAAATATGGTTAGAGCTTGGTAAAATAATAAAAAAAATAATAATAATAATTTGCTAAAGCAAGAGAAAAGTCTACCAAAGGCTTGCTGGAAAATGTATTATGGTCTGAAGAAAACAAAGTCGAGCTTTTTGGCAATAATTTCACAAGGTTTGATGGACACAGGGGCGGGATGGGGTTGAAATTCAGCCCAGGAGTTTGGTTTGGAGAGGCCTTTTATCCAATTACACAGTGGATGAAAGTGGAACCATAATTTTAAAATAACTTTATTATAATAACACTAAGTTGTTGTTTTTTTGTTTGTTCGTGGTTTTTTTTTAAAAAATCAAAACTACTGTGTGTATGTATTTAATAACAAAATGAAAAATAAAAAAATCAGTCAGCAAAAATGTATTATGTAAGCAGCTTATAAAAATCAAAGCAAATGGCAGGGAACAAAAAGACAGCCTCCGAAGCTATTCTATTAAATTACAAAGAAAAAATTTATATATTTTTTTAGATTGCTTAGAAAGCTGTGGTTTTGGACCACAACCCTTTGATTTTAAGAGTTGAATATAATCCCCAGGAAACACGTAACGCCAGCCCAGTCCTGCACACTGCACCTCTACCTGGCTCTTCTTTTGATCGATTCTGACCCACTTTCTTGATTCTTCTCCTTCTCCACCTCTTCCTACATCCACATCCGTATCCATTTTTTTCTCCTCACTCCTTCTCTGACAGGTGTTATGGTGTCCCTCATTTACAACTCCACGACCGCAGCTGGCACAATGACCATCTGTAGAGCATCAGTCATAGTGTTGTTAGAACACAACAGAGGTGTGACCAAGTCACTGTGTTGCAAGTCTCAAGTAAGTCTCAAGTCTTTGTCCTCAAGTCCGAGTCAAGTCTCAAGTAAAGACAGGCAAAAGTCGAGTCAAGTCTCAAGTCAGGAACCTTTAATTTCAAGTCATTTCGAGTCGTTTTTATAATTTGCAATTATACAAAAAATTCAAATAATAGACCATTTGTTCGTTTTAAAATATGTATTTATCTCAAATGATAGAACATGTGTAGCTGAACACAAAGTATAAAAAACATTTTTAAATTGGACCACTTTATTGCCCAGTTCTGTTAAACTTGATATTCAATAAAAAAAGACGAAAATGCTGACATTTCCACAGCACAATACAAAGAACCATAACAGCAGTTTTTTCCTCTTTTCTCTGACCTGTCAAAACAATATATTGTCAATATAATTTCCCAACGTAGATGTCTTCAAATACACCAACCATCCTTAGATGATACTAGACCCGGCTCATCATCATGATGGGACAGAGAGACTCTGTTCCCTGTGTTCAGGTCCAGAATCTGCTTTCTGTTCCGGAGCCCCGCTCACTATCCACCGGCTTCCTGAGCTAACACGGTGCACATTATTTGTGGAGGCATTTGAAGGACCGGATTTATGGTAAATCATCACCAATTTAACCCGGAGTACACATGCTAACACGAAGTTAGCTAAAGTCAACTATCTTACAGCAAAAGAAAAGTGCCACCTACCGATCTTTGTGAAGCTTCAAATGCCGGACAAAGTTGGACGTCGTGGCATCTCCATCCGATATTCTCTTCTTGCATGTTTTACAAGTTGCAGTTCGTTTTTTAGTCGAAAGTTCATAACCTACGTAGCCAAAAGAAATTACTCGCGGAAGCATATTCGAGCGGTTATTTCGTATTTCGTTCCCTGAGCTCTGTAGCTTTGCCGCGGTTTTTTAAACGTCCAAATCCTGTTAATTTGATTGGTTGTGCTGCAGCTACGTACACATACATACATAAGGAGAGAGGAAAAACATAGTGACGGTCTGCGCATATTGATACGGAATGAGTGAAATTAATTAATGACGCCACTTTATAAATAATGTGTTTTAAATTTTAAGACTTTGAGTAAAAAATATCAAGTCTTTTCAAGTAAACAGCTTCAAGTCGAGTCAAGTCCCAAGTCAATGGCATGAAAGTCAAAGTCAAGTCCGAGTCTTTGAGCATTTTTTCAAGTCAAGTCTCAAGTCGTGATTTTAACGACTCGAGTCTGACTCGAGTCCAAGTCATGTGACTCGAGTCCCCACCTCTGGAACACAAATACAGTCAACTAAACACACAGGAAGTGAATTACTGACTGTATTTGTAATTTTCTTGAGCTTGTAAAAAAAAAAAAAAAAAAAAAGCTCCAGTTATATTAATGGGGGAAAAAACACCAAAACAACTGGATATGTAGTCTGTATATTTAGATATTATCCTTTTCACTTTGAACTCAGACTTTTTCTTAAAATGTTTTCTTTTGCGATAAAGCAAAGTGTGCCCTTTTCTGGTCTCCTAGTATGGATTGATTTGAACTGATCGAGCAGATTAATGTATTAATGCACGTGTGTCGTAGCATTGCTGATAGGCTGCCTTTAATGTTCCCTGAAGGCATCCAAAAACACAAACACATAAAGAAATTGCTTGCTAACCTGCTGTAGTCGTGCTGCTTGGCCCCTTGTTATCACTCATCGTGGTCCAGACATCAAAATGTTGGTTAATTTGCGTCCTATCATTAACGTTTTCGGATTTTTTTTCTCTCATAAATGCTTAGTTCTTCCAATCTCTAACCAGCTCGTATCTCCAATTAGTTTGCGAAATATCAAACTCACCCAGCCTGACGTTTCACCGCCTATGAAGCGCCAGAATAGCTCCGGATGTATGGCAGGCCGTTTTATCATAAAATCGGTTTCGTGTGACCATTCTACATATCTCAAAATGTGTATTGACTAGACACAACTACATTTTGACATTTTTCTGGATGGTAATTTAAGATCTGAATTAAGAATTGTGCGTAAGTCCCCTTGTGGTGCCACTGAGCTGTCCAAACAGTTGCCTGCATAATTTTGAGGGGGGTTTTTTTGCACAAAAATGTCAGAAAATGCCAGAATGTAGAAAGAGTTCAGCTGAATCGGATATGCGGACCATGCAAACTTTGTGAACTTGAAGACTGCTTCAGAAATCTTTTTTATGCAATACGTTTGTAATGTAATGGAACTATTTTATGTGTAAGGTCTTCTGACACCATGTAGTGTCAAGGATGTCACCGGTATTGCGTTTGAACTACCCTTGAATGTCAGACAGGCCTCCTCTTGTTCTGTTTTGTTTTTAAATGTTTGGAAAACCACACCTTTATTCATTGGCACCTTAAAATACACCTGTCATGTACGTTTAGTATGTTTGTCTGTTTTGTTGTTGTTGTTGTTTGTTTTTTACATATTTCTGTTTTAATGTTAAGCACTTTGGCTAACCTAGTGGTTTTCTAAAATGTTCTATAGAAATAAAGGTTCAGAGCACATAAAGTTTAGACATTTTAAATTTGAGGACAAAGTTAAGCATGAGAAAAATACATTTTCTCATCTCAGGCATGACTTGTCATTTATTTTTAGTCATTATTTCAAGTTGTGGTCACTGTCATTTTTCAACCCCATTATGGACATTATTAGTATTGTTGTTTCTACATGAATATGAACTTGTTTTCTTTGCATTATTTGAGGTCTGAAAGCGCTGCATCTTTTTTTGTTATTTTGACCGTTTCTCATTTTCTGCAAATAAATAAAAAATTATTTTTTATTATTTTGGAGACATGTTGTCAGTAGTTCATAGAATAAAAGAACAATGTTCATTTTATTCAAACATTTACCTATGAGGAGTAAAATCAGAGAAATTGATCATTTTAAGTGAACTCTTAATTGTTGTTTTCCAGAGCTGTATATTTGCACTACCCTAAGCAGCGTTGCAGTTTGCATGTGAACTCTATCTTGTCTCTCTGCCTCTCCTCCTCAGGTACTGGTCCCATCCACATGAACAGCGTCCAGTGCACAGGCAGAGAGAGGTCTATCATGGATTGTGTCTACAAACAAGTACCACTTTACACCTGCAAACACACCCAAGATGTAGCTGTCCGCTGCAACGTCCCCAACACCGGCATTCAGACAACCGTGAGATGAGCACACAAAGACACATCTCTATGTTCAAAGTACATGAGTGAGTGTCTCTGCTCTGAAACTGCGACGCTCGTTCCTCCCTGCGGATCCAGATTCGTCTGGCAGGCGGAAGGGACCGTGGAGAGGGCCGTGTGGAGGTGCTGATGGAGGTCGGAGGAGCAATGCGCTGGGGCTCGGTTTGCAGCGAGAACTTTGGCCTCAGCGAGGCCATGGTGGTCTGCCGACAGCTCGGCTTGGGATTCGCCTCCAGAGCTCATGAGGTGAATTCTGGTCGTTTTCTTTTTCTGTCTGTGAACTTTTGTTCTTTGTGTGTTTCTCCTCTCTCCCTCTTTCTCTCTCTCTCTCTCTCTCTTTCTCTTTCTCGCCATCCTGCTGTTTGTATGACTGTGCTGTGTTATTACTGAGGCCTGCAGTAATTACAGGCTTCTCAAACGTCCACTTCCAGTGCGCTGAAAATAAAAGAGGGAAAGTGAAGTGAAGAGAGATCGGAAGAGGGGGGGGAAGAGGGGAATTCACAGAGCAAACAAACTGAAAATAGAACGGTGCATGGAAACGGCAGACTGAGTGTGTTTTTTGGGGGGGAAGCTGCTTGGAACATTTAACAAGCAGTTTTCAAATTGTGAATAAGAGTGGAAAATGTGATAATGTGTACTGATAGTGCCCATAAAAAAATGTGTTCTGGTGTTTATAGTAGAGCCTACTGTGTTGTGCTTCTCTGCAATAAATTCTTCCTAATTGTCCCACGTTGTTTTTCCAGAAGGGCTTAAGCATCTAATTATTTTTGTGCTTGAATGTGCTCCATGTTTTCAGGAGACCTGGTTCTGGCCGGGATCCTCCGACGCCAGGGATGTGCTGCTGAGTGGGAGTCACTGCGTGGGCACAGAGATGTCCATCCAGCAGTGTCGCAGGAACGGTCAGGTCTACTGTCCCCGAGGGGGAGACGGCAGGGCTGCCGGAGTGACATGTGTGGAGAGTGAGTCCAAACCCAGCGACTTAATTTGTAGCAAAAAAGATTGATAATTAAAATTCTAGCAAATGCTACACTGCAATAGTTTGTTTACAGGCTTTGTGGGGATCTAGTATTATGTGAAACTGGTATTTCTGCTTCGCAGCTGTTTGTCTCCACTTGCTGGGAAAGTCTTCATTTAAAACCACACTATAAATCTATCCCATAAGTCTGCCACTTTTCTTATTTTTTGATCTTGAAAGGAGATGCACCAATCAGAATTTCGGAGCTGATTTCTGTTCTCGTGCTGATACCAATTTCAGCCATTATGCACAGTGAGAACACAAGCAATGGAGCCAGATGTGTGTGAGGGACCTGCACACACAAAACAGGGAGTAAAACAAAGTCAAAATCACATTTTAAACTCTCTCTAGCAACTTATTTGACCACCTGGCCTAGCATGGCTAGCATTACCAAAAGTGTCCCTGTGTGTACTGTAGAAAACGTCTCCCTACATTAAGTCTTGGATTTCCAAAAGGCTCCCAATATCCAGGACAGTTCTGCAAAGTCAATCACTCGTAAGACAGAGAAACATTTCTGTACTCCATTCATATCTGCTGACAGTCTGGCTCTCGCTCATCCTCTTGCCGCCATGTTTCAACACGTCTTAAAAACATAATTTTCTTTTAAATGGCGTCTTTCTCGTCTGCGCTTTATCTGACTTCATCAGTGCCTCGGTGATTCAAAGTTGCAACCTGAGCCTGTTAGAGCTTAGTATGGTGCATTCACTGACCTGCTGTCAGTGTAAAGAGTGACCGCTCTCTACGTAAAGAG
Source organism: Xiphophorus hellerii (assembly GCF_003331165.1). Taxonomy (NCBI): domain Eukaryota; kingdom Metazoa; phylum Chordata; class Actinopteri; order Cyprinodontiformes; family Poeciliidae; genus Xiphophorus; species Xiphophorus hellerii. The sequence continues at coordinate 22,893,824 of NC_045676.1, read as the reverse complement.
CAGCGGTCCAAAGAGTGCATGGTCAGTTAAACTTTCATGTTTGATTTTTTTTACTTTTTGGTTGACTTTGGACCCAACTCACAACTCACAGTCAAACATCAACATACAATACCATTTATTTGTATTAAATCGACATCAACAATCAAAAAATAATAATTGTTCGGTGATATTAATAACGGTAACCAGTCTTGCCCTGGTGCCGTTCTGATTGCTGCTGGGAGGAACTGCTGAATGACAGCTGGGTTTGCCTGTGAGCACCTTTTAAGTGGCTGAGGTGATAAGCTAATTGTACTGCCAGAATTTTAAGAGCGATCCATCTTTTAATTTTATTATCTTATTTTGAGCCGCCGTAAAGCTTTTACTGGTGTGGTCTGGCTGCCCCTTTAAAGATTTTCTGGGGGCGCTACCGGTCAGAGCCTCCAAAACTCTCCACTAACACCAGAAAAAGTCACTAATTGTGTGTTAGAAGCTATTTAAGTATAGCAACAATCTTTCTGAGATGACCACACTATGCACGCTGTTGATCCTTGCTGAAAGTTCTTCCCTCTTGAAGTTTGAACGAACTGCAACCAGTTTTAATATGTCTTAGAAAGCGCAGTTTTCTTTCAAACAGCTTAATCAACATATCTGCTTTCTGTGGCTTCACCTTAAACACCAAAAACAGCCAATATTGTCGTCTTCTGATTGCAACAGCTTGGACTTTGAGCGTTGACGTTACCACAACCTGGTAGCCTTATTATGGTGCATATACTGAAATGGACATTTTTAGTTTCCAACCCGCTGTTAACACTTCAGGGTCCAGCAGGCTGAAAATCCTCCAGTTCCTGACACCAGCTGATTCTCAGAGGCTGGGAATTTTATTCCACGTTACGCCATCAGGTGGTGGATATTATATTCACAACAGCGGGATAAGAATGGAAACTTTTCTTCAAATTTTGACCAATTTTAACCTCTTGAATTTGTGGAGATCATTCACAGGCAGAAAATCGGACACCACAGTCTGTCAACACATGAATGAACTTCAACTCCAATGTATCATCTGGTGTTGTGTGTCAGTGTGGCAAACTAGAAAATGGGGGGAAAGAAATTGTGGATGTGGAAACTGGTTATTTTAGCTTTAGAAACTCTCCTTCCTTATGTTTGCTGTAACGAAGAGCAAGGAAGCAAACACAGATTATATACTGTACATACAAATATGAACTTTTTTTTAGCAGATAAGCACAAGATTGAATGTCTTCTTGTCTTGAACCTGAATGATTTCCTGCAGCCGCTCCCGACCTTGTGGTGGACGCCCAGCTCGTCCAGGAGTCGGCCTACCTGGAGGACCGGCCTCTTCACCTGCTGACCTGCGCCAACGAGGAAAACTGCCTGTCCTCCTCCGCCGCCAGGATGAACTGGCCCTACGGACATCGCAGACTGTTGCGCTTCTCCTCCCGCATCATGAACATGGGACTGGCTGACTTCAGACCGCGAGCCACCAGGGAGAGTTGGGTCTGGCACCAGTGTCACAGGTGAGGATGGGAGGGAGGCTCCCAGAGCTCGTGTTTTAAGAGATGCTTCAATTCTCCGACGAATATTTAGATTTGAATTTAAAAAAGGTACCATTTAATGTGAAGGGGAGGTTTGTTGACAGGACAACCTCAAGTTGTGCATGCCACAAATCTGGTCCTTAAGCTAAAGTGGCAAGAAAACAAAAGGCTATTGTTGGAAGAAACTTTATGAAAGAACATAATGTCTGGTCGGATGAGACCAAAATGTTACCACTGTGGCTTGGTTTTGTGTGGCTGAAAACATGGCGAAACGTGGTGGTGGTGGCGGCATCATGGGGGCAGGTAAACAGGTCAGAGTTAATGGGAAGATGAACAGAGCTAAAAACATGTCAATCCTGTTAGAGGCTACCAGAGGCAATGACACAGCCTGAGCTACAAGTGAATGCTTTAGATCAATACACTTTCATATGTTAGAATGGCCCAGTCAAAGTCCAGACCTCAATCCAACTGAGAATCTGTGGCAGAAGTTCACAATTACCGTTCTACAAAGTGATTAGTCATGGGGGCGATTAAACACGTTAAAGTCTGTGGTCTTAACCATCCAGGATAAGCAGCAGAAGTGGGTTGCTCTGAGGCTTTACGAGCTGCACACGATTCTGGACAGATTCCAAACTAAACCTCTGCCGTCTTACATGAATGGCAAACACAAGGTTTAGAAAGTGAAATGAGATCCTTGAGTGCAGCATAAAATAGACTGCTGTCTATAAATAGTAATCACCCTTTAAACGCCTGTCACTTAACAAACACAGATAAAGTTTACTATGAGCATCCTCGTTACTGGCTAACCCTGTTGTCACAGTCGTGACCAGGACCTACGTCACAGACGCCTGGGTCCTTATCGCAACAGCTGTGGTTCTGTGTCCTAGAACAAGGAGGACGACCACAACCCAATTGCTACCTTCTCCACCAGCAAACACAGGGTTTCACTTGCAGTTTTGGTAACCTTTTGCTTTGGGTATTGCTCTACCAGGCAAAGAAACACAACCGGAAAGTGAAATCTTCCCTTTTCCCAGGAGCCTTTCCCAGCTGTTCATCACGCCCGTCTGACAGCTCCCGGGAACCGTAGCCGCTTTTATGGCGGTCATATTTCATACTAATATAAAATCAAAAGACTGAAAAAGAAACACACGGATTGTTTTTATGAAGGCTGTTCTGAGTTCCTTTCATAACTGTGTTTTTTTTTTTTTTTTTTCATGTTTGTTTCTTCCATGCATTGCTTCCAGACACTACCACAGCATCGAGGTGTTCACCCACTACGATCTGCTCACCCTCAACGGGACAAAGGTGGCTGAAGGTCACAAGGCCAGCTTCTGCCTGGAGGACACCTACTGCCCCGATGGTGAGAAAAAAAAAAAACCCTTCTGTGACGGTGGTCCAGATTAAGAGTTCTTTGGTCTTTTTTTAAGCTCTCTCCGTTATTTCTGGGTCACTCCTTTTTCATTCCCTTTCTCTCCTTGTACGTTATTACATATTTTGCATTGAGAGAGGACAAGTAAAGAAGTGACAGGTCTAGGTGGTCCTCCTCTTTGTGCTGAGTTTGGAGCAAACAGCTCTTTGGGAATTTCCAACTATTTTCTTCTGTGTTTGTCAAACTTGCAGGCTGTCTAAATATGACAAAGGTATTTAGATAGAAAATGAAACAAATGCGTAATTGTGACAAATGGATCATTACAACGTGCCCCAAGATCTGCTTTAAAAACTATTCTTTGCAAAGCTGTCTGGTATTTGATGCCAAATCACTGGTTTATCCCTTGAGGCTAAAAGCTTTTTATGTGTGAAATAATTACATGTCAGAGTTAGGGAAACGGGAAAAAAAAGGACATCAAAAGAAGATCTTAAAAGTAAAGTTGTCTAGAGAACTATTGTTCAAAGCCACTTCAAAAGATAACGAAGGTTTGGGGGAGAAAACAGTGATTAAACACAAGAGAGCTTATATAAATCATCTATACAGTGAAGACCAAATTGCTACAAAGGGAAAAAGAACAGCATTATACTCATTATGTGCCGGTAAATCTTTCATTGACTGTAGATCGTTTTTATTCTTTAAAAAGACACACCAGTTATATCCGGTATTTTTAACCCACAGTGACTACCATGAGAAATGTTGCACCACATAGATGTAACGTACATTATGTCCCATATTTGTATTTTCTACCCCTGCAGGTATCCATAAGCGATACGCTTGCTACAACTGGGGCCAGCAGGGCATCTCCGTGGGCTGCTGGGACACGTACCGCCATGACATCGACTGCCAGTGGGTGGACATCACAGATGTTCGACCTGGTGACTACATCTTTCAGGTCAGTCCGGTTAGAAAAGTACACAAAACAGCATTCTGGGAATCACCAGTTTGGGGAAAATCTGGAGTTTTATTTTTGGTACAAAAGAGCATGAAGGAAATCTGTATTTTCCTACATTTCCTGTTCCTTTCTCCATCCATCCATCCATCCATCCATCCATCCTCTCTGTTTAACACCTTACCTCTGTGGAAATGAATGCAGTCGTTCAGCAGTTAATTTGCGTGTTTACACGTTCAAAATGGGTGGCAAAAAAAACAAAAAACAGGTGTTCTGTGAAAACTGTGAAAATCCTTATTTTTAATCTTCTTGCTGAAACGTCATCAGTGATTTCGGTGGCGAGGTCCCGTGTCGGGCAAGAAAGTGGTGGTGGGGGCGAAAAGTAAAGCGAGCATTTTGTGTTTCGACATCTCAAGGCACACATGAGATAAAAGCTGCGATAAAAGGCTGTAATTTTCTCTAAATGGCTCTTGGCTGGCCCTCCAGTCAGTCAGGTGTACAGCAGAAACGCAGTCTTAAGGGTGTGTGCGTGTTTAAGAAAAGTAAATTTAGTCTAGATTTATATAGAAAGCAGACCTACTGTTAGTCCTCCCTTTATAGAGAGAACAAACCTAGTGGCGGAGGAAAAGCTCAGTCAGCACATTACAGGTTGAAACGTGAGCTCGTCAACATCTGCGCCGAGACATCCGATCTGCTGCGGTGACCTACTCATCCCTCCTGCATCTCTATCATTTATTCTATTTATTCTCAGCAGGATCACCAGGACTGTGTTTACAGTTTTTTCTTTCTTTCTCTTTTATTCTGGTTGTTTGTGCTGAATTCAGATTGTTTACGTCTTGCACTTGTGAGACCTACTGTGTTTGGCCAAGCTCGACCCGGCAGAACGATTTTGTGGTCGCGAACGCAGATAAGCTCCCCGTAACCTCGCGAAGGAGGGCGTGGATCCTCGTTCATCTTTCACGCAGCTGGGTGTTTCTGCATCTTTACCAGGCAGCCACTTTAAGCAGCATACATTTACGCTGATGAGTCACGTCCACCTCAGCCCCCGGTTGCACTCGCTTTCTGAAAGATCAGCAGTACAACCTTCCCAGGCTATTTAACGCAACAGCAACGGGACTTTCATTGTCCCGTAAAACGGCTTGTGGCCCCTTTGTGTCACATTATTACGAGAGCTTTTAAGAAAGCATCAACTGTCGAGAAGCTGAAGCGTTTTACACCAAAGGCTGTAAATGCGCGACCCGAAATCGCTCTCCGGTCTCCCACACGTTATAGCAGATCCAGTTCACCTTCCCAAACGCGTTGCCTGAAAGCTGCCGAAAAGAATAACAGTTATGAATATTTTTAACCCTGAATCCCGAGGCTGTAAATATAAATAGGACCGCACCATTTAAACGGTACATAAAAAAATTTTTTTAAAACTGGGCCGCTTTAATGAATATGTGGTCAGGTTATCTGTTTGATGTGTGCATCAGGAAAGTTCATTTTCTTATATATGGGAGGCAGACAGAGTGGAAAACAAGCCGCCATGGCAACCAACCATGACTGCAGTCTAATGATAGGCTACAAACTCCAAACCATCATCTGCATCTCTGGGCTTTTTTTCTGCAACCCCCTTTCCCTCTGCAGAGATAACAGTGGAAAGTGATGTCATCCGTCGTCTGAGTTTATACATTCAATGCCATATAGAAAAGCAGAAAACAATAATCCTGTGGTTTCTCGGACCGGCGAGCTGTTGTTCCATAACCATTCAGAGAACTGACACCCCCCTGCTCTCCCCAAGGTTTTTCCCTTCGTTTTTTTAAAAGGACAAAATGTACAGTTTCGTTTTGTCCAGAGCAAAACAGGTTTTCCCATGTGACCCTGGGAGCCTTGAGGAAGCCGCTGATCTCAGAGCAGAGGCGAATTCACGAATCCATCAACCTCAGACTCCTCAGTAATCTGAAGTGCCTGGCCAATTTTTTTTTAAAACATTTTTCTCACGTTACAGCCACAAACTTCAGTGTGTTTGTAGTGCGGATTGTACGTGTAAAACCAAATCTTAAAAGGGTGACATGTTCTTGTACTCGTCATCTTTTAATCTGATGCCCGTAAGTGAAATCCAGCTCTATCGACCCCTTTCCAGAAGTCACCTAATTAGTAACATAATCTTACCATAAATCCAGCTATTGTACGAAGATCAAGGCACACAGAGAGAAAGTTGTGGTTGGCGGGGGTTAGCTTACAGAACAATGTTCTGAAATTTGAACATCTCAAAGAGACGCCGTTAACTTCATCTTCTGAAAACTGCAAACCTACCGAATCATGACAGCATTAATCGGAGAAGCAGCCAAGGAACATGTGGTTTCTCTGGAGAGAAGAAAGTGGGGGAATCTGTTTACAAGACAGCCATTTGGTTGCTCACTCTACAAATCTGTATTTTATTTGAGAGTGGGAAAGAAGGAAGTCAATGTTGAAAGAGAGCCATAATAACTCCTGTTAGGGCTTGCCACAGCAAACATCTGGAAGAAGGTTCCTCTGATCTTAAGGAGAATAAGCCTTAATGCTAAACAGTATGGAGTGGGAGACTAATATCGTGCAACACACCATCCCGACTTAGAAGCACGATAATGGTGGCCTCATTCTGTCGGGACTAATTCTTTAGCACCAACGGGTAAGCTGATGAGAGTTGATGGAAAGATGGATGGAGTGAAAGCCTGTTGGAGGGCTGCAAATACACACCTTAGTGCAACTGGGGAATTGTGGCAAAATTGATGTTCATGGGTGATCTTGATCGCAGTTTCTTTCAAGAACATCGGGCAAAATCTTCAGTTTCTAAATGCGGTACAGGCATAACCCAAACATTCTCGCAGATGTAAATGCAACAAAATCTGGGGCCACAAAGTACTGATTCAGGGGGGAAATACATATACATACCACATGTTCATTAGTAAAACACTCTAAAAAAGTGCCCTTCTAAAACTGTTTGTTGTTGTTTTTTTAGTGTGTAGTCCAAGGTAGTATTCTTAAACTATGTAAATGTCCCACATTTTTGTAACTTTGCTTGACAATCTTTCTTAACTATTTGTATTGTTTTCAAGCTTGTTAGCATATGGCTTATGATTTGCATTAGATACATATACATGTACAAAAAAATCTCACGCCACTCAGACAGCCGAGGTGCCCTTTTTTTTTTTCCCACTTGAACACCTGGCCTCCAAAATGTCTGCGTACGTCACTGACTACTACGCACCACTTTGTGTTAGTTTAGCAGATAAATAACAGACAAGATGTAAAAAAAAAAAAAAGTTCACGTTTAATAAATGCTCTCTGAATATGTGGAAGGTGATAATAAGTCATGATATTTATCTATCCTTTCGTCTCTCTTCTTGTGCAGGTTGAAGTGAACCCCAGCCTGGACATGGCCGAGTCTGATTTCCAAAACAATGCGATGCGCTGCCGGTGCAAGTACGACGGAGCACGAGTTTATCTCTTCCGCTGCCATGCAGGTAACGCAGCATGCCGCACAGAAAAACCCCTCAACCTATTGAAGAATTTGTACTGATTACCGTATTTGCTTTTCATGCTTTTTTAAAAAAAAAAATCTCTTGGTTTATTCGTTTCTCATCAGCTGACGCCTACAGCGCCGAGGAGGAGGACTTGTTCGACCACCAGCGTCAGCTTTCCAACAACTTCTTGTGAATTACGGAACATGTACATTTAAGAACTGTACGGCTCTTTTCCAGGCCTCAGAAGTCAGGCGGCGAAGAGTAAACAACAGTAAATCGGAAAAGCTGAGAGAGACGGGAAGAAAGTGAACGGAAGGAAAGGACAGAAATGGCTTTTTATTTTTGTCGTTTTTTAGGGTCCTGTGATAGAGCGTTGTGAGAAGATTTGGTTTTTGTTTGAACATTAAATAGGAATAAAGAATACATGTAGAAAGAGAAAGGGATGCAAAAGAAGACAAAAGCTGGACCATGATTTGTGATAAAACAGTTTACAGATTCAAAATCATGCCTTTTTTTTTTTTAACAAATGTTAACGCCTTGTTTAAATCATAGCCACAGTTGTAAGTAGTGAGACGAAGGCACACGAGGAGAACCTGTATCGTGCATCACTCAATTGTCCACATATTTACAAAAGTAAACAAAATGGACTTCCAGTACGTTCACCGTCCACGTAACAACATCCAGGATTTACTGTCAGAACTGTGTGTTTTTCTTTATTTTAGTTTTCTTTTAGATTTTATTTCATCTCATGGTGCTATTTTGCTTCTGTTTTAAATAAATACTGTAATGTATTGCAAATGTATTGTCATGTACAGTCTTATATTACCTCTCTCAACTATTGTTCTTCAGGTTCTTTAATTTATGCAGAATTTTAATGTACTTTGAAGTTGAAACTTGATTGTATTGTTAATTTTATTATGACAGATACTTCCACTTTGTTTGATCTTTCCTTGTCAAACACAAGGGAGCAACATGAGATCTGGTTGTACCATTGCATCGAGCTTCAGAGTACTTGGTAACAGTAGCGAAAGAATAAAAGTCAGATTTACAAAATGTCTGATCATGTCAGTACTGGTTATTTGTGGGCAGGGCCTGAGACTGCCAGCTAAAACGAAAGAGAAATAAGAATAAAGTTAAAAGTTTTCAGTCAGGATATAGAAATTTTGCAAGCTGCCTCCAAAGACGTGTTGATTATTATTGGGGGGGGGGGGGGGGTTTCTTCACTTTTTAACCAATCACAATCTAACTCTATAACCTAACTCTGTGGTTACTTTGGCCGATACATGTGACTTTTCCTTCACTTCATTAACTTTCGTCACAGATTGGTCATGACTCAGGCAGTCAGAGGTGCAACATGGTGTCTGTCTCATTCCTCGCTCCATTTTTTTTTTTTTTTTTTTTATTGTCACTGACTCAGTTCTTCAAGCCACAAGCCACTCAGAGTTTTTGCTACATCTATGTCAGATTTCTGTGAGGAAAAATAGAGCTGGAAACAGAGTTAAAACCGAGTGGAGAATAAAACTTTGTTACTGTACTTTTTCTTGAAGAATCTGCAGGGCCGACCCAAGACTTTTTGGGGTACTAAGCAGATTTTAATTTGGGGGGCCTCCATACCAACATGCCCACACCAGAAGCTTTATCGTTCCTAAACTATTCTGCTAGAATGTGTTTAACATACGTAACATCATTAGCATCGTTTGTAATTAGGTCACATCATACCAGTGTTACGGATTTTAGTCTTAAAGGAGCAACAGACTAAAAATACTTATTTGTATTAAAAATTTAAATTTGTTAAGCTAAATAAAAAATTGATACTTTATAGTACAAAACACCAGGTGAAAATAGCAATATAAATTATCAATATATATTATTCTTGCATGACACTTCCCCTATGATATATATATATATATATATGTATATATATATATATATATATACCCCATATACATAAAAGGAGATTACTCCTTTTATGTTTATTTATTCATAAAAAATGTTTTGAACCATGTGTATTTTTTTCTACTTCTTCACAGCTGAATATCACTTTGTGTTGGTGTTTCACATAAAATTCCAATGAAATATATTTATGTTTTTTGGTTGTAATGGGACAAAATATTGAAAATTGAAAGGGGTTATGATTACTTCTGCAAGCTACTGTGATTGTATTCAAAGTGGCAGAGTCCCTAAAACAGCTCATTCTGAAAGGAGCTCAAAATAGACTAAAATCTCGTTATCTAAGAATGTAATGAACATGTTTTGTATAGACCAAAGACCTACCATAACCATAACCTGCTCAAGCAAGCATAATAGGTCACCTCTAATAAAGTCCTGCTTTTGTTTTTTGTGCACTTGCGCTTAAAACGGAGGACAAAGAAACACAAAATATAAAATAAATGTCTTCGCTAAAAATGTCTGTAGACACAAAGTTAGAAAATTAGAAAAGCGAATCAAATGACGTAAGACAAACTGTCTGAGTGTTTGCTGCTAGGATACACAACACCCTCCTCCTCCAGGGGTCATTTACTGTGCCGGCACATGAGATTACTCCTTTATTTAGACCCTGCCTCATTTCATTTGCTTAATGAAACCCGTTTCTACGCATGGAGCAGAGCTTGCACTTGTGCTCACCACTTGCTCAGTAGTGGTTTGTGTTTGTGTTGTAAATCTAATGATTGTGTACGAGTCTCAAAGTACGCTGCTCTGCGGTACATCACCTCCTCGTGAAGCCACAATAAAAAGCATGACATTGTGGGCAGGGCTCGGATCTCACACGATGTTGGTTAACGAAAGAAAAAAAAAAAAGACACAGCTTCTTGCTCTCTGTATGTCGCTAAGCCACAGAGACAACAAACAGGGCGGTCGGCTGAAAATTTGTGCAAAAATTGAGTAAATTCTACTCTGCGCTCGAGGCAATCCAGACTGTCGTCATGTGTCATTCTTGAAGGTGGAGCCCAGCTCTATCAGAACCGTGTCTGCCTTCCAGAAACTTTTTGAAGATCTAACTCTTTATGCCTCCTTCTAAGTAGCTCACGGTTAGTTTTGGTATTGCGTGCATTGTTACTTTCCCTGCCAAATGGACTCACACCCCCTGAACCTTTTCACTGATATTTTTAGCAAAGGTTCACACGCAAAATTGGAAAAGTGCCAACAAGCTGACACATGATTCATCTACAAATAAAAGTGTGAACAGCTTGTGGCGTATATTTTGCCAGGCTTTTAGTCTGGCCCAAGATTTTTCATTTAAGTAGCCGTTTACTTCATTAAGTGAGATTTAAAAAATTGCGACGGCTGATTTCACGTCTCTGTTTTCATACTCTGTGTTTTTATGTAAATTACAATCAACAAAATCTGCCTTATCTGTCCACTCTAGATTAGAGTTCACAGAGAAACCCTATTCTCAGGTGAAATACTTTTTGTTTCTGTAGAAACAAGCAGAATCAGGAAATGTTATCCATTTTGAACAACTTCTAATTCAAAATACTGACCCAGATGATTCTCATATGAAAAAACGTCCCTCAACATGAATTCCTGTGAGCTCATTTAGAGTCATGTTTTTTTTAAAGGAACATATAATGATGCCTTCTCAGAAGCTGCTGCTTTTAATTTAGCTCTCTAAGCGCAACGTGGCACAAAGTCTCTGTCACTCTCCGGCTGCAACCAAAATAAATTTCTCACATGAGTTTTGCGCTGACCTGATAAGAAGCTTCGCAGGGGAAGATTCAAGTTTGTGAATGACTGAAAGCAACAGGATCGGCATATTTTCTTTTCCACTTATTTACACTCGGGACAAGATGTTAGATCGATTTGCTGAACTTTCAGCTACACTCAAGTTAATAATATTTGGGTTTAATAAAAAGGTGGCAGATCTACAGCTCTGAATGCACCTTTCCAGGTCAAACGTGGCGTGATTTCTGGCAGAAGACGGGAGCAAGCTGCAGTGCCACATGGTCTGTAGTCAGCTGGGTGAAACCGCAGAGGAGGTGTCGGTCTGCATCTGCCAGAATACGCTCCTGTTCATGAGGTGTGTGTGTGTGTGTGGGGGGAGTGTGTTTGTGCACTCAGAAGGAAGCTTAGTTAAGAGAGCTAAGCCTGAATTAGAGGGCTGAATCTCAAAGTGTAATGTTAGAGAAGGCTAGGTGCTTAAAAAAAAAAAAGTCTAGTTAAAACTTTCCAGGAAAAAATTGTTATATAACCCTTTGTAAAAATATCTACACCCCATTAGATCTTTTCATAATCTGTCATAATATAGCCACAAAGCTTAATGTGTCTTAATGTGATTTTCTATTTTTAATGGAACAACAAAAAGTACCAATTGTTCCTAATTTTGTAGCTCAAACATATTTGGTTCAACGTTCTTTACAAATAAAATCCTAAAACAAAAGACAGGTGCATATAAAATTTAAATCCAAGGGCACGGCTGGTAGAGACAGATAACATTTGCAGCTATAATTATGAAAAAATGAGGTTCTTCAAAATATAGATTCGTGGGGGTTGAATTGATTAAACAGCACACTTATAAGATTTTTACTTGTGGAAAAACATTTGAGAAGCAACTTTTCTCCTTTTAATTTAATGTATTTGATGGGAAAATGCACATGAATTAACATTTTCTGTAAATGTGCCAGAATTAGCCCAACAGGCTACTTGTCATCTGTTGTCACACTTTCCACTTTTTCTGCATTACATTAATTTCCTCAGACAGAAAAAAAAAAATGTAAAAAATCAAAAACTTGAGCCGAGATTGTGCTTTATTTTTACTTGTTTAGGCCACAACTCAAACTACTGAAACAGTTTTGTATCAGAATAAAAATGCAAAAAAAAAAAAAAGAAACCATTCGTTCAAACTTACAAAACAATGGAGTTCATTAAGTCTCTTACATCCTCAATCTGATCTTTACACATGAACAATCTGCACAAACTGAACCCGATGTTTATCATTTGAAATAAAATCAACAAATGAATTTCAACAGTAAGCTGGGTTTTAGCAAACAGGACAAGACTTGAACAACAACAACAACAAAAAAAGATGCACAACACATGATGTCCTAACTCAAAGTCTTGAAAGTAACGCTTGTGGTTGGCAGTGGTTGGTCTGAGGCTGGTATGAGTTTAAAAATGTTAGCTATTACCGAGGAACAGTAGTAATTTAGAGTAAAAATGTGTTCTTTACTCACTAGGCTAGCATCAAATTCAACAATGTCTTAATTAAAGCAGCAATTAACCTCTTTTGAAACATTATAATGCCAAACGTAAAAGCTTTGGATCAAATAGTTTCACCTCGAGTCTCTGTGCTTTAATAAGATGAACGCGAGTCCAGATGTTTGCTCCAATCATGACTGGTTGAAAGAAAACCAGAATTGAAGTTCAAGTAATTTTCAACAAAATAATAAAAAAAATAAGAAAATTCTTGTGTCCATTCACTTTCCCTCCCAAGCATCTTCTCTTTGTTTTGCTGCCAGACGCTTTTGGTCTGAAAGGTAAATCAAGAAGCGCAAACATGTTACACACATGAAGACGTGGAAGCATCTACAGTATAGAAGAACAAAAAAATAACTCCCAGAAGGTGAATCAATGATCTAAATATATATCTGCTGTTACCACAAGTAGGGATGTGAGGAGCGGGTGGCAGGACTGAGGAGCCAGCTGGAAGTAATTGTTTTATATGTGGCATCACTTTCCCAGAACATACAGTTTAACACGTGATGCTGTTCTGTACTCACATTTACTGTGCATTTACAGATCTTAAATAAAGAGCCTGGTGGTGCGCCTAAGCTGAGAACAAAGAAGCTTTTTTAGTTTGCTGCAGTCCGGACCTCTGCTTCCTGGACTGACTGCTCGTTGGGCTGCAGTTGTGGTTTTCTGTGCCTATATACTTATGTTCCCTCCATGAAGGAAAATGGCTGCTATGCTGATTATAGAGCTGCAGTGATGTGCACAGCAACTGATGCGAGTTCTCTTGGCATCGGTTTGCATCGTTCCGCTCAGGTCTGTGACGATGTACAGACAGCTCCCACTTGTGGCAGAGACCATGCAGTGCACATGCAGGTGAGGAGGGAGAGGGGGGGTAACGCCACATTTCAATAAATTCTTATTTCAGGCCTTGGCTGGGCTTTCTGTCTGACACTCAGGCATTCTGTTAGAAACTTTAACAGCTATTTTTATGACACTAATAAAACAAAAATCTTCCATTTAAAACTTAAGCGACCCAACAGGAAGATGAACCTCATGTGTTTGTGTAAATGTACCTTTTGCCTGCTGGAGTTTTTTCTTCTCTGCCTCTCGCTGCTCCTTCGTTAAGTTGCTTTTCACACCAAGTGCTCCGATCACAAGCTTCCGAGCCAGCGCCGCGCTTGTCTGAGGTCGCTCTTTAGCAGGCAGGAGGTAGTCTTACAGGAAGAACAGGGAGGTAAAATGTTTTAGCTACTCTCTCTGGATAGATATTAACGTATTACTATAAAAACTTTTTTTAAAATGCATAAATTTTTTTCATTTTTTGCTCATTCCAAGAATCCAAGAATTAAATTATCTGGTCTTAACCAGCTGGAATTACTGATTAAACTAAACTATGCATGAGTCCTCAAAGATGTTGTGTTTTCTTTTCTTTGCTTTTTCTTTTGTTTTTATTCAATATATTTAGTGGAAATAACTAATCGAGGTATCTCCAGGTTTCAGAAGATCAGATTTAAGACTTTTAAAGACCTTTTTAAATGCCACCTTGAATGAAATTTATGATCCAACCACCGCTATATCCAAATATAGGGGTAGCTGGGAGATTCTGCTGTATTACAATAAAACGAAGCAAAAACTGAAATTTCTGGGCAGCATCACCAAGTTTGCGGCTCTTGGCAGCAGATCAAAATACCACAGAGACATTAATGTAAAGTAAAAACACAGTAACATGCAGTTGTACCTGAGCAGCTGCGGGCTTTAGCCTTGGTGGCGTTGGAGGATTTAGAAAGTGGTCTTAACTTCATCAGTGGGTGTTTGGTTCTGAGAGCTTCTCGGGCTGAAAAGTGAAAAGAAAAACAAAATAATAGAACAGCAGACCTTGTGCTCCATTTATATTATGATGTTGATACACGTAATGATGTATTTATGTGTAGGCTCTGTTAATGTTCATACACACCCATGACCGTTTCCTCCCAACCTTCTCCAGAAACAAACCATTTCGTAGCCATGCCTTTAAAAGCTACGACCTTGGACCCACGTTAATATATTTCCTTAAAGTAGACTATGAGTAGATGATAGAAGATTACTTTAAATCATCTGCAGTCAAAGCAAGTATGACACTCCTCCAAGGTCACATAGGCAGGTTATGAATTGATTCAAGGTTGATGCAAAACGTCCAGTGGCAGATCACTTTTTTTTTTAATACCCAAAATACCGGGGTTAAAATGGCCGAAGCTACAGACGTACAAAACGTGGTAGAGAGGGAAGGACCAGTGACGGTGCTAAGAGCGAGGCAAAGCTTCACTCACCTGCTACGGGGCTGGAGAAGAGACCCAGGGCATGCGAGTCATCAATCCACTTGATGTCAAATCCTCTCTGTCTGAAAACCCAGCCAGCAGTTAGATGAATCCAGCACCGATCGTTTAATAAAACCTTACAACCCCCAATCAAAGATGGTTCTCGCTCTGCCGATTTAAACTCTCCAATTTGAACACGAGCAAAATCTGGAGACATTTTAAATCAAACTAGATCAAGATAGTTGTGCTGGGAATGGTTCATACTTAAAGAATGCATGTGATTGTGTCACTGCCAATTATAGCAATAATAAGCCAAAGTTTTGGTGCAATTTAATTGGCTAACCCATGAATTTGCTCCTTTAAAAGTTTTTCTTCTGCCCAAACTATCTAATATTACTTCAGATGCATAAACACTAAAGTAAAGGAAAAAATACAAGCTATTAGAATGAGCGTCCATAAATTACCATGCAATAAAACCCATAAATGTTTGTCATGGCAGCTTGCTGAAAATAGACTGGACTCAGATTCAGGAATATTACTCGCAAGAAGGGAGGCAACAGAAGCACAACTGCGTTTGATTTTAGAGAAACTCAACAGAATTTGATTTAAACAGAGTAATTATCAAAATATTTACACATTTTTTCCATAAAAGGTAGACAAATGAGATGGATGTATACGTACTGGTAGCACTGAAATAACCTGAGCAGGTCTTCCGTCTTAAACTCCGCGGGGAAGTCGTAGATTTCCACAATGTGGGACAGTTCGTCCTCTGTGAGGTCAATCTCGTCTTCGTCGTCCATGTCCATATTGTAGTAGTCAAATCTAGGTTCCTGTTTCGACTTCTTCTTTCTGCCCTCGCTCAGAGCCAGCTTGAGTGGCGAGAGACACAAGATATGAATGAAAGGAGACACAAATGTGCCTCTCCAACTGTGTCAAAGTTTGAACAATCTCTGAGTTGATTTGAGGTGAAGTTGAATTTAGGAATAGTTTAGGTTTTTCTTCATTACTTCCCCCCTATTGTGGAATGCAGCAGTACCTCTAGTAGCTAAAATGATCCTCAGGATGATGAATCGACCACTACGCTAGACAGTTGATGCAGCACTCTTGAAAGCTCAGTCTAAGACTCATCTGACCATGAAACTTTTCTCCAGAAGACACTAAGGAATGTCCATGTGGGCAAAGCTTGAACTTCTCACTATTGGAGCAGGAGCTTCTTTCTCGGTAGGTCCAACCTGATGTTAAGCTGAATTGGTGTTTAAGTAGCTTCCACTTTAGAATGAGTGTGAGCTTTATTAGTTCCTGAACTTCCCCTCTTCTAAAGGTAACAATTTAGGTTAGATGGCTAAAGCCTGAGCACACTTTGGTGTTCCAACAGGACACCAATCACAAACACAGCAAAACTGGTTTGGGAATTGACAAGTTGGGTTTCTTAAAGCCCTGATCTCAACTCAGGGCTAGAACAAAATTGGTTGATTTTGTTCTAGAAAAAAATCAACCAATTTAAATGAGCTCCTCCATTTCTGACTAGAATAGTGGTGAAATATCAGGCGGCCAAAAGTATGTAAAAAAAAAACAAACAAAAAAACAATCTTGTTAATCATGTAGTCATGTTGGCAGATTTCCCAACTCTGGTCCACAAGGCACACATCCCTGCGTGTTTTCCTGCTTTAATACACCTGATTCTTCTGATTGTATTGGGTGTGTGCATGTTTGGGTTTTTTAGACAATAATTGATGGCTTTAGTGGCATGTCGGTAGGATTTCTTGCCAACAAGCCAACGCCTGTTAATCAGTCATCAATTGAATCAACTGGGCTGAAGCAAGGAAACACCTAAAACATGCAGGGCCGTGTGAATTCAGGACCAGGGTTGGGGAAACTCTGCTCTAAGTAACCAAATATTAGTGGGGGTTCATATATATATATTTGAGGTTCCCACCAAAAACGGTAGGCACAATATGTTGGAGAAGATGAATGTCAGAGATGCTAAAACCCACAGACAGCTCTCACCTCTTCCAGTAGATGTGGATCTAAACAGTCTCCTTCATCATTGAACAGAGTTTCCCAGCTGTCCTCCTGCTCATCTTGGGGAGATTCTGGTTCCTGCTGTGATGAAGCTTCAGCCTCTTCCTGCCCATTCTGCAGCCTCTCCTCCTGCACATCACAGCTCTGAGCGTCTGCGCCTCCTGCAGCTGCAGCTGCGGTGTTGGCCTTGTCCTTCCTGTTCTTGGCGTTCTTTCGAGCCTTGTCTGTATATCGAGGTTTGGGTCTTGGTTTGTCCTCTCCCTGAGTGGGAGTTTTGTCTTTAGCGGCCTGGCGTCGCTGTTTGGGGACGTACAGAGCCTGGTTGGGCCTCTTTGACTGACAGGCATCTGTCGATGTTTGCTGGTTTGAAGCGCAGTCCTCCTTTTGCTCCTCTTCTTTTGGCTTTTCCACCTCCATGTTTAAATTCAAATATCTAAAAATTGCAGTAAGCGGAGATAATTACTTTCACAGCTACGGACAAAATGAGAAACATTTTTGAAATCTTAAAATCAGTGTATTAGAATTTACATCACTTAAAAGGTAACCTTACTCGATACATTTGGCTAATTTCGCTAAAATATACTTCTTTCATTCAAATCTGAGACACATTTTCGCTTTAGCTTACCAGTGTTGGGTTTGTTTAGCAACAGATTTTGTCGCGTTTTATGACGACAGCGCTACCGAAAGCAAAGCATTATGGGAGACGTAGTTCTCTACGCACCTCAACCAACCTTCTTCTTCTTCTTCTTCTTCTTTTCTAATATGGCAGATCGCAGGCAAATTTAAGGCGCATACCGCCACCTACTGTACACGAGTGTGTATCAACATTACTTTCCATCTATCAAATTCTATTTTTTAATTTTGTATTCTGAAGATAAATAAATAATGCTTTCCTTAATCTGTAAATATCCATTATGTTTCCTTCATTTCCCAATATCCCTTTAAGACTCCATTCTTGAGCTGTGCTTCCAACCATTCTTCTCAATTTCTCCCTTTCAGGTTCAGATGTCTTACAGTTCACCAATACGTGTTCTACATTTTCTTCCTCTCCACATCCTTCACATTTATCATTATTTTCCTCCCTATTAAATATAAAATGTCATTTAAATAGGTATGACCTACTCTTAATCTGATCATTATTATTTCTTGCCTTCTGTTTCTCTCATTAATATTTCTAATAAAAACTGACTTTTGTACTTCATATAATCTCCTTCCTTTCTTATCTTCATTCCACCTTTTTTTGCCATTTTTTAATTTTCTTTACTCTTAATAAGCGATTTCCCTTCCCCTTTCCCAAAAGGAATGGTTATTGCCCCCTCCACTTGTTATAATTTATTTGCCTTTTCATTGCCTTTTACACCTTCATGTGCCCAACAGAATCAAATATCAATGCCACTTGTGAAAACATCGTTATTTCCACATGGGTCGTTACACAGATACTTCTCATAACTTTCATAACCCTCGTCATATGGACAAGGAACATTCACATTTCCTCCTTCGTATCCAAACACACGGATCAAACCAGCAGCACAGCTCACACAACACACAGCAGCTGGAAACAGGAGAGAACAAAAATGTAATTCAACGCAACTAACATTAAATCAAAATTATTGTCATTTGTAAAAAAAAATAGAATGAAATTCTTAGTCTGACTCCTCAGCAAACTGTAAATATAGAAATAGAAAAGGCCATATCTATAAAAGACAATGGATAGATTGTAAATGTATTTAATTAAAAGCAAAAAGAAACACAAAAGTAGTATATCACCTACGGAGGGCGCCATCTTGTCTTTTTGATTTTATTATAAATTTTTATGATTTTAAAATGACAAAATCTACCCTTGCTTTTTAAAGCCTCTGGAAACTGTTTAATTTATATTTGTAAACAAATAAGTATTAAAACTTACCAGAAAAGATGAACAACACGATCTGGAAGCTCCACATCTTTGCATTACTGAGGACGACAAACTAAACCAGAAATAATGTTGAAGTGAAACATGAAGTATTTTAAGGAAACCACATTGGTGTGATGAGTTCAACCCTTTGCACAGGCATCACACACACACAAAAATCCTCATAGATGAATTGAAAAATGATAATTTTCTCTATTTTTCAAATAATAAAACTGAACTCTGTGAAAACAACTAAACAGTAAGAAGACATGCTTATTATTAGTAAAATAAAATAAGTGCTTACAAAGTTGGAGGAAATGGTTAAATATAAGTAGAGCAGAACTTTCTGTCTATAGTTTGCTTATTTATTTTAGAACATTCATCGATGTTCTCCAGGTTCTCTTTCTCTCATTGCAAAACTGCTTATAGTAACAGGATCTAGTGAAAGTAAAAGCTAAAATTAAAATAATACTCTACTCCTAAATCTGCCATAGGTGTGAATATTTTTTTGTATGTGTAGATTCTTTGAAACTTCTTTTGAAATTCCTTCTTGGTTTCAGAAACACAACAGAGCCTAAAGATGCATATAGTGACACAGTGAACAGATCATCTGCCCTTCAGTGCCAAGACTGATATGACAGTACATGTCAATTTGACTTGTTCTGTCTGCATATAGTTTTAACACACCTTAATAACAGTTGAGATAAAAACTAATAAGTATTAAATATCCTTATCTGACATCTGTTACACAATGTTACGGCCCGACTCTGATGACCGCAACAAGAAACTGGGAGGACACGACAACAAAAACCATTTTAAGCCCTTCAGTGGCATTTATTATTAAAATGATTGTCTAGATTTAGTGGGCAGCAGCCCAAGAACCGCTACACCGGCGTGTGTTCCCTTCGGCCTGGTCCTCCGCCTGGTGCAGATCTCCCTCAGTCATGGACTGGTTTGCCCCCACAGGCCTCAGCCTCTGCTCCCAGGTCTGGTCAAGCGACGCCTCCACATGTGGTCCATCCGAACCACGAACTGGTTCCCACATCGTGTCAAGCGACTGAAGCACCCCACACCTTCTGGTTCCCGGCTCCGCCTCTCGATCTGACCTCTAGCTCTCTCTGCTTCTGGGCCTGGATGTCCATGAATGGTCATCCAGGCCCCTGGATACATGATTCAGGTGGACAAGTGATTATAAGCGACTAACAACTCCAAGACCCTTATTGAATGAAAATTAACAGGCGACATTGCAAAACAGCAGGCAGGGGGCCATCATCACACACAAGATGTTAGAAACATTGGTCACGTGGTTCCTAACTTCTGCTGGTCTCCTTTAAAGGATGTTGTTGTAGATATCATTGTTATCATGATTCAAAATGTTTGGAGTGGAAGAGTTCATGTAAACAACATCCTCTTGTAAATCATAGACCTAAAAATAATAATATATGAAATTAATTGGTTTCGTTTTGCAAAAAACATCAAATATCTTATAGCTGAAGTTCAATTTACTCACATCATTGATTCTCATCTCCACATTACTATCAGCAGAGTTCAACACGTTTCCATTGATTCCATCCACTGAAAACACAAAGTAAACATGATGTGATTCTGTGGGGGATTTATGTGTTAGTGTATAATCTGTATAAATGTACCTTGCTTGATCCTTGATTTGTATTTTAAAACCAGCAAAAGGACAAATGTCAGGATCAGAAGCAGAGCGAAGACCGCAGGCAGAATGTAGAATAAAGAAACATCTGAAAACAAGGAAGTGGAGAACTTAGCTGGTTCTCCAGGAACAGAACCCTCCACAGAAACACCACAGAATGACATGAATTACTTATTTTAGTCAGACCTGATAGACATGTTCATGTTTTCTCATTCTATCTCCACCATATTTAGATGGCTTTCTTAACTTATTGTTGATACATTTAAATCCATTATGGTAAGTCAATATATCTACCACTTCAAGTTCAAACCTCAGTGACATGATTCCTTGAAAAGAGAAACCTTACTGTCTTACCTAAAAAATCTCCTTTTATGAAAGTGTGAATGCTTTGTTAGTGTAGATGGTTAGGTCTGGATTGTTGTTTATATCAGTCAATTCAAAACTGATAAAACTCAGACTTCAGTTTAATAATGCAGAAATCCACTTTACGTTATAAAGCAGCTCAGAGAAGATAGGTCTGAACATCTGGAGATTTCTAATGATTGGAATGAGAAGACTGAACAAACAACAGGAGTAACAGAGATATAGAAAGAAGTCTAAAGAGTTTACCAGATTTATGTGATGATGGCTGTGATGTAACCTGTTCAGCAGAGCTGGTTGGAGCCACAGAGCTGGTTTTATTTGGAGAGACTGTCAGAGAAAATACAAAACATAATGTGGTAAAAAACCTTAACCTAGATTTTGTGTTGCTTTTTATTATTCTATCTCTCTCTGTGTTGGTCTCACCGACTGCCAGCTGTATCTTTATGAATCTCAGCTGAGAGTCTGAACCACAGTAGTATGTTCCTGCATCAGCTGCTTCCAGTTCAGTGATGATCACAGAGAAACAGATGGAGGAGACATTGAGCAGCTTGAACTTTGTTTGGTTCTCCATCATGTCTGTACAGTTGTTGTGTTGGTCTCCTTTACAGAGGAACTTCTTGTTATCATGTTGTCCTGAATTAGGACACTGCAGAGTTACTGGACGTCCCTCAATGCCACTGATGTGGTACGACTCCAGACAGAACAATTTTGCTGGAGAAGGAAATTTTAATAACTGTTGTATTTATAAACTTCTTAAGATTCAATATCAAATTAGCAAAGGCAGAATGATCTCTCACCTTTGACCTTCAGTTCAACAGCAGAGAAAACATCAAATCCTGAGTTTCTCTGGACTCCACAAAGATACGACCCAGAATCCTTCAGGTTCAGACTGGAAATGGTCACTGTGAATATTTTTGACTTCCTGTCATCAGAGAGTCTGAATCGTCCATTTTGTGTGTTGCTAGAGTTGATCACTGCCTGCTGTCGACATGTGGAGGGCCGGTTTCCTCTGCAGAGGAACTTCAGCTTGTTGACAGACTGAGAGTCGTACGGACAGCTGATGGTCACTGAACCTTCCTCAATACTTTGGGTTTTATTCACCGTGTTGCAACATCTGTCTGACATGAGGTTAATAAAACAATGTAAAGTGAAAGAAAAACTAGAAAAAAATCTAAATTATAAAAAAGTTGTACTTTTTTGATAGAGATTTATATTTAACATTATAGACTAGTACAATTGTCTTGTATTAACATGTCTGCATTGATGTCTAAACATGTATTTATTTTCAACATAGAAGACGATCCAGATCTGCAAGTACATGATAATTCAACTAGCAAAATTAGAAAATACATTTAGCTTCTAATAACAGCTAAATTTAAGACCACACATTGATTAAAAGTGTGTATTATTAACATGGTTAGACATTGATGCTTCATTTAATTCATTTTAATTTGCTGTGAAATCTATAGTGAAATATAGAAACATTAACTTATTATTTACCTTCTTTTATGTGCAGTTTTACTTCACTGTAGGTGTCAATAAACCACCTAGTGACTCCACACTTGTATTTCCCAGCATCACGTGATTGAAGATCAGAGATGGTCACTGTGACGATTCTGTTATTTTTATCATCAGTGATGGAATATTTGCCTTTATTTTTCTGTTTTGTTGTAATGAGAACGTCACTGGAGCCACAGTGATTCTTACAAAAGTATTTTTCACTATCCTTATATCCCTGATCATAGTGACATGAAAACTTTACATCTCTTCCCTCATATCCAAACACTTGGATCAAACCTTCAGCACTGATCACAAAACTCAGAGCTGCTGCAGACAGAAAACAACATCAGTTTAGTTTTTATGCTTCAACATGTGAACAATAATTTTTTTTTTTACAAGTTTTGTAAAACTACTTTTTCAAATAAAAAGCACAATTAGTTTATGAGATCAGACGATCACATTTCAGTCACAACACAAACAGGAAGTGCTACTGAGTCTTTAAGTAAATGCTATATAATTTAAAAACATATTTAAATTTAATTAAATAAATTTCATCATCAGATTAAAGCAAACTGTTGTAGATCATATATTATGTCTTACTGCAGACGATGATGTGTTGATGGCTCCACATCTCTTTGTTCTTCTAAACCAGAGCTAAACTGAGGCAGAAGTTATTTTAAAATGAGACATTTAGAGGAAACGTCAGAGCTATTAAGGATCCTGACATTCAGAAGGTTTAACACCCTTTGAACGTGTCGACTTACCTCACAAGTTTTAGACGTCTTGTTTCTGCATTAGTCAAGTGATAACTCTGCAACCGAGTCGCTCACAGGCTTTACTCACAAAAACAGGAAATAGATTTTTTTCACCACAACAAAGTTTGGGTGGATTATTGAGGGACACTCAGTTTTCTGGTTTTATTCTCAGCTGTGCAGATCTTCATGTTTGAACTTGTGATGTTCTTTTCCTTAAATATTTTCTTCAGGAACTTAATTTGTTCTCACACCAAGAAACGAGTCGGCACAGTTTAGCATTGAGAAGTATTTATTGTTTCTATCTGTTGAATTCATAAAACCTTATCAGTTGCATGATTTATTAATTTTTTTATGATTATAGACATTAGTGATGAAAAGAGGTTAATCATTACAGCACTGAACCTTAAAAAAGTTGATATAATCTTTTTGAGCAGAAAACATCTGGTGGAAGAGAAGGAAGTTCACTGCATGTTAAGTAACACCTGTAACCATGGAAACAGCACCAACTTCCTCTCTTTTACCGCCTGCTCCAGGTGGTTTATCTGCATCTTCCACTGAATGCTTCTGTTTGTGCAAAGAAAATTTCATATCAGATAGTGAGCTCCAAGTGTTTAATGTATGAAGGTCGCCCTAACATCAGACTAATCTTTAGCTCCCTCTAGTGGTTCAAGTTGAGACTCAAATTGGAAAACTCCAAAATGTTAAAATTACTTTCGTATCATTCAATGGAAAATGCTAAAATTAAAATAATACTCTACTCCTAAATCTGCCATAGGTGTGAATAATTTTTTGTATGTGTAGATTCTTTGAAACTTTTTTTTGATATTCCTTCTTGGTTTCAGAAACACAACATAGCCTAAAGATGCATATCGTGACACAGTGAACAGATCATCTGCCCTTCAGTGCCAAGACTGATATGACAGTACATGTCAATTTGACTTGTTCTGTCTGCATATAGTTTCAACACACCTTAATAACATTTGAGATAAAAACTAATAAGTATTAAATATCCTTATCTGACATCTGTTACACAATGTTACGGCCCGACTCTGATGACCGCAACAAGAAACTGGGAGGACACGACAACAAAAACCATTTTAAGCCCTTCAGTGGCCTTTATTATTAAAATGATTGTCTAGATTTAGTGGGCAGCAGCCCAAGAACCGCTACACCGGCGTGTGCTCCCTTCGGCCTGGTCCTCCACCTGGTGCAGATCTCCCTCAGTCATGGACTGGTTTGCCCCCACAGGCCTCAGCCTCTGCTCCCAGGTCTGGTCAAGCGATGCCTCCAACATCCTCTTGTAAATCATAGAGCTAAAAATAATAATATATGAAATTAATTAGATTCTCTTTTCAAGAAACATCAAATATCTTATAGCTGATGTTCAATTTACTCACATCATTGATTCTCATCTCCACATTACTATCAGCAGAGTTCAACACGTTTGCATTGATTCTAGCCACTGAAAACACAAAGTAAACATGATGTGATTCTGGATTTATGTGTTTGTGGTTATTCTGTATAAATGTACCAGCACATGCAGAGGGGAGGGTACGGGGGCTTGAGCCCCTGCCCTTTTTATACTTGATGCCCCTAGTGCCCTTTTTGAGTTTGTTTTTATTCTTTTTTTTTTTTTTTTAATCTGTATGTCAGAAGGCCTGTTTGTGCCCCTCAGCAATAATATTTAGCTAAATATAATAATTTAGTAAAAAATAAACTAGTCTGGCTGCCCTCAGTCTAATATTGACTCTCAGAGCCTCCATGTTCTTCAGACTCCGGGTCCTTGGTGAGGAGGAGGAGGAGGATCTGTACCTCTAACTATCAAATTATGGGCAAGAATATTTATTCATACACTGGTTTGTGAATAAAAACGTAGGTCTGATGTTGACGTTAGAAAAACTGTTTCTATTTATATTTTTATAATCGTCCTTGCAATAGCGGGACAAAACCCGCCTCGTCCCTAAACTCAGAAATGTTTCAGCTGCAGAGAAACTTCTGACTTTAACTTCATCATTCTGCTAAAAGCCCGGTTCGCTACAAGCAGCTTGAGTCGGTCCACCGACAGATATAAAGAATATCTGTCTTTATATCAGACATCCTGATATAAGACACGGTACTGACTGTCAACACGAGCCGCAACGCAGCTCAAAGCCCCGGTACCACCTGGTACCACCTGCTGACTGTTCGCTCTGCTTCTCCTTAACATTTCTACCAGGCGGTTTAAAGCCGCTGCTGACGGGATCTGGGCTGTAAATAGAAGTTACTGCAGAACCTCAAGTGTTAAAGGAAGATTCGGCCCAAAGCATTTAGAGTTCACAAAATAAACATCAGAGAAAATATTGTAGCAATAATTAGAGCCGCAGAAAAAAGCCAAACATGCCACAATGAAATGAATCAAAATGTCTCCAAAGCATCGACTGACTGACAGGGGCCACCAGGGGATTAAAGGTAGATTCCAGGTAGATTCCAGGTAGATTCCAGGTAGGTTCCAGAGATGCGCATCGCAGCAGCTCCAGGGCCGGCCCAAGTTAATATGGGGCCTTAGACAGAACCCCCTCCCTCTGGAACCCGTCCTACTAAGAACCTCAGAATCACTAACATGTTTAAATATCGATAAGGTGAATCTGTGAGAGGGAGACCAGGTTTATTGGCCGAGTTTAAAATCAATCACTGATTATTGGTTATTTGCTGTGATGTATTTGTGAACAAACCCAATTCAAACAAAAAGATTACACCATATTGTAGCCATGGCAACACAACAATCAAACTCTCAAGACGATTCTTTAAACTTTTACAAAGTAAATGTCCTAATTAAATCCTAAATGTACTATTTATTTTTCTCAGCTGATGCATTAAATAAAATATAATAACATTGTTTTTCTCTATAAATGATGCTACAGGTTTAGATCTATGGTCTGTGTTACAATTAAACATTTTCTAGGGGCCCCTGAGTGTCTGGAGGCCCCTGAATGTCTGGAGGCCCCTGGATGTTTGGAGGCCCCTGAATGGCCCCTACCAGCAGCTACTAAGTTTTCTTTGCCTTGATATCCCAGTCTTATAATTCTAGGTCTCAGAGGTTTAACATCAAACTATTATATAGAGTTAACCCCTTTGAGCTTTTGGGATCTATAAATCAGTCTGCAGTCAGGTTGTTCTAGAGGTTAAATAGATATTATTAGGACTTAATTAGTAAAATTGCAGCAATATTACTTATTTCATAACTTTATACCCAGCGACTTTCTCTCCTCTGGTCTGTTTAACAGCTACAGTCTCAGATCAGCTCAGCCCTCCAGGACTGTCAGCAGCAGAAAGAGAAACTTTATACCAGTTGGGGAAAATATAGACTACATTTGTTTACATTGTCCCCACATGATGGCAATGATATAGTAGGATCCAATTAGATTCTTGATTAATATGGGTTGTTGCTATGTTGTTGTACGGAGTTTTTGTTCAATGTGCCCCTTTTTTTAAATTTGAGCCCCTGCCCCTCCATAGGTCTCTGCACTGCCCTGATTTAAATAAACTGTGCTGAATTTCTCAACCAACCTTACAACTACTAACAGCGTTGATAGAAAGATAGAAAGTCAGAGATAGAAAGTCAGAAAAACGTGGTCTATCTTAATTAGGCCGATGTTTCTGCAAAAGACAAACAAATATGTATCTTTATATAAATTACAAGTCAAACAAATGTTATTGGGTGCGCACCATTTTTTGCCCGCTCAGGAAACAGTGTGGCAAGCTGGACTGGTGGTGTTGGTTTGAGTATAATCTCAAACTCCGCATTAGACCATGTAGGTAAAGAACCCGGATGGACATTTACTGTTTTTTTTTGTTTTTGTTTATTTTAGTCAGCGCTCATATTATCAAATATTCTTAAGGGTTTGTTTGTTTGATTAATTTTCTTTGTTGACTAAGACAAAGAAATTATTGTTTTGAATTAATACTAGTGAATTGGCAGAATATTTAATACAGACTTGATTATAGCCAGAACCTAATCTTTGGCCATATACAGTATGTTTCATTCTTCATTACATTGTCCATGGTAAATGAGTTAACAAACTCAGATTGAACCAGTAGTGGTATACATAAAGGTGTTCAACAGTGCTGTGTGTATACATTTTAATCTAGTATAAAGTGTTAGATGATAACATTTTGTCCACACAATTGTTTGAGAAAGGTTTGTGTATAAAAACCACAGTGAATCAGCAGTTTCTGACGCACTCTTTAGCAGTGTCTCTGGTACAAACGCCAAAACTACATTTGTCATGTCAATACCCCTTTATTCCTATTCTATTATTTTGAACTTAAGCAAGTCATCTGCGTCACATCTACATGCCTCAATGTATGTGATTGGTGGATTCGCTGTTTGTGCTAGCAAGCAATAGAACAGCTGTACCTATAAAAGTGGCGAGTGAGCACATATTACCCATCCACTCGCTCCGCTTTCTCATCGCTTTCCAATGAATCGTCTCCCGGCTGACTGTAAAGGAACGTACCCAGCGGCTCAACGTCCCGCCCACAAAAATACGGGACACCTTTTGGACAAACATATTTTACGCTTCAGAAACGTGCTCTATGATTGGTCAGATTTGCAACACGTTACACAAGATGTTTCATAAATGTTAAATGTTGCAGTTGTGTAAGGTGCATAGCACTGAACACATTTGATGAAACACTGAATTGTGAACATACAGCTCACTGCAGAGGCATTACATTTGTGCATCTCTATTCACTGACGCGGTAAGAGAGTAACAGAGTATTTGCTTTGTTTGCGACCGCCGTACAAACTTATCCACATATTCTATTTATGTTATTTAGCTGACTTCTAAATAAAGGGGTTTAGAAGTTGGAGTAAAAAGGCTTGAACAGAAATGCACAGCTTTATTATGACTAAATTATTTTATTTTTATTTTTTTTATTCCATTCACTCAATAATACAATTGAATAGATTATGAAACAACTAAAATAAATCATGAATGCAAAGCTGCAGAAAGAAGTGTAAACTTATATCTGTCAATTTCATGGATGCTTTTCTTCTTTCTTCATAATTTGCACTTTTTTGCTTGAATTTATTGCATAAAATCACAAGACAATACATGGATGTTTGTGGTTGTAATGTCACAAAATGTGGAGAACCTTAAGGAATGTGGATGCATTGGCGCTCTATTAATTCTGTTAATCTCATACTGCTAAAAATACTGTTTGACAATTAATCAAATCCAACATAATATAACTTGTTTAATTTATCCCAATAATAAATCAATAGAATCACTAATTTTAAACTGAGCTGCATTAACTGACTTCCTTCTTTCTAACAGGTTTTAGTGATGTTGGGTTCAGGAGTGCTGCTCGTCCTGCTCATGGTGTGGCATCGGTCCGATGGCCAGAACTCTGAGTCTATGTTCCAGGTAGTAACACAGACCATGCTGCCACCTGACAGCGTGCACAACCCCACACAGCTCAACTACGGCATGGCTGTGACTGATGTGGACGGTGATGGAGACCTAGAAGTGGTGGTTGCCGGGTATGTTGCAATATTTGCAGAGGTGCGTGTGGTGATGGGAGAATGACACGTGAGTACAAGAAACACCTGTTATGTTCTCTCTCTCTCTCAGATACAACGGTCCGAATCTGGTGCTGAAGTACGACCGCACCCAAAATAAGCTGGTAAACATCGCCCTCGACAACACAGACTCCCCATACTATGCACTTAGGGACAGGGCAGGAAATGCTATTGGAGTGACTGCCTGCGATGTGGACGGAGATGGACGTGAAGAGATCTATTTCCTCAACACCAACAACGCCTACTCTGGTAAACGTGACTTCCTGAACACAACAAAACTCAGCAATGCAAATTTTCTACAAATATATTTACTCAATGCCTGTCTGTGCAGGACGGGCTACGTATTCAGACAAGCTTTTCAAGCTTCGCAACGGTCGCTATGAAGATCTGCTCAGCGACGAACTCAATGTCCGCCGGGGTGTCGCCAATCAAATGGCTGGACGTTCAGTTGCTTGTATCGACAGAAAGGTCTTCTGCTCAGGGATCCTCTGTGGTTTTCATCTGTTGTTTTCTATTTAAAAAAATGTTCCACTCAACCTGATGGTGTTTTCCAGGGAACAGGTCGGTACTCCATTTACGTGGCGAACTACGCCCAAGGAAGGGTCGGTCCACATGCCCTCTTAGAAATGGACGAGAGCGCCAGTGACGTGTCCAAGGGAGTCATTGCCCTCTCCGACGTCGCTGCTCAGGCTGGAGTCAACAAGTTCACAGGTCAGAGAGGAAACTGCGAAGCTGGAGCATGCCACTTCTTATAAAGTGATCCTAACCAGAGCTGAAAGCTTCACGGTGGTCTCCGCACTCTTCAGGTGGTCGCGGCGTGGTTGTTGGACCAATCCTCAACCACATGAGGTCTGACGTGTTCTGCGACAATGAGAACGGTGCCAACTTCCTGTTCAAGAACAATGGAGATGGGACTTTTGTGGACATGGCCCAACAGGCGGGTAAGAAAAAAACTTGAAAGAGAAGAAAATGAAATTTAACCTAATGGGTATAAAACAATATTTCCTGCATTTTACACTTTTCGGCTTTTGTTATCACACTTCAACCTTTTCCCCTATTAAAGAAAAACAAAGGCCAACATTCTTCAATTTCATTGTTTCCCTGAGTAAAGGTGTGGAGGACCGGGCCCAGCATGGCAGGGGAGTAGCTCTGGCTGACTTCAACGGTGACGGAAAGACAGACATCGTCTACGGCAACTGGAATGGCCCACACAGACTCTACCTTCAGACCAGCGACTTCAAGTTCCGCGTAAGTAAAAAAGGGACAACATTTGGAAAAATCTTCAAGATCTTGGCTTATATAAAGTTGAGACTTTCTATATTTTTTGAGGACAGAATGTTGCCAGTAGAGATTTTGGTTCTCCGTCGCCTATCCGCACCGTCATCGCTGCAGACTTCGATAATGACAAGGAGCTGGAGGTGTTCTTTAACAACATTGCCTACAGAGGAGATGCACCAAACAGAGTGTTCAGGTTACATTTCAAGATTTTCAGAAATACAATGTATAATCATACTTATTTAGCAACTCAGAGGTAAACTCAGGCTGTTTTTTTTTTTTAAATTTGTTGTTTTTAGCAGTTTGTGATTATCTGCAGGGTGTCAAGAAGAGTTAATGCAGACCCTTCGATCGATGAGCTTAAAGTGGGAGATGCTGCGGAGCCGCAGGGGCGAGGAACAGGTCGGTTGTCTTGGATTTCAGATTTGACGTCTGTTTCTGAGCAATACATGAGATAAACTGCAGCTACATGCCAGATCAGGTCAGTACAGTAAAAAAAAAAAAAAAAAGGAGTCTGTGTGTTTGACAGGTGGAACTGTGACGGACCTGGATGGGGACGGACAGCTGGACCTGCTGCTGGCTCATGGGGAGAGCGCCCAGCAGCCAATCTCAGTCTTTAAGGTCAAACAGGTGTGTGTCTTTGCACGTTTGTTCATTTCTGGCCTGAAGCGGCTCAACGTCAGGCTGATAATCGATTATCCTTGTCGTCAGGGAGCGTCCAACAATTGGCTGCGGGTCATTCCTCGTACCCAGTTTGGGGCGTTTGCCCGTGGTGCCAAGGTTACAGTCTTCACCGCTCAGAGTGGGTCTCTCACACGCATCATCGACGGAGGCTCAGGGTACCTGTGTGAGATGGAGCCTGTCGCCCACTTTGGATTAGGTACAATACTTCAACATGCTACTGAAGATGTTGACTGGGAAGATCTCAATTAAATAATTGTAGCAATTCCTGTAAACGAAATACAGTATCCAAGTAAATATGTTGGTTTTATTAGTGTAGGTGCAGAACATGTACTACATACATTCATTCTGTACTGAAGTAACTGTATTTAAAACATGCATTTCTGTTTTTATGATTAAGGCTTACAGATAATGACAGCTAAAAATTCAGCTTCTCTTCAAATAAGATCACTACAACCGTATTTCCATCAATGTGTTTTTTTTAATGGGCATTTTTAAATATTGCATTAGGAAAAGTTGATGGAAATGGCAAAATTCCAGTAGAGGGAAACACGTCTAATTCGCATTTTCTCTCTCTCTCTTTTTTTTTTTTTACAATATTGTAAAAGTTTGTTCAAACTTTGCATGTCAATTGGATGGAAAGCCAGGTTGGCTTGTTAGCAGCCCTCAGGTCAGAGCAGCTTGGTCGCATGTCAAGCACAGCAACGGTCATTGAGCACGGTACCGTTAGCGCTGCTGTTCTACCGACGCTCTCCTGTCATACACGCAAGTTTTCAACCAAACTGCTTAAACTTGCCAGAAATCAAAAGAGAAAATTGATCAATATTCCTTACTCCTGAAGTTAAAGGCCAAACATTGAGTTTCTTATGACAAAATTCAAACTGCAAGTAGCAGAACTAAAAGCTTTTTTTTGAGCTGCTGTATCCACCCGTCTTGGCATGAAGTCTGGGATCAGGCTAAAGCAGCTAGCATAACTGTTTCCTTTAACTTTGTAGTTTAATTTCTGTTTAAGTGACGCTCAACTTATTATTATTATATATATTTTTTAAACGCATGCAACTTCCAGGAACAGACGAGGCAAAAGTCCTGGAGGTCTCCTGGCCAGACGGCACCACCATGACTCGGGCTCTTGAGGCTGGAGAAAGGAACTCTGTGGTGGAAGTAGCCTACCCCAGAGACGGAGACGTATCTGTGCTTGCCAATGACACGCAGGTACACAGCACCGATGCACGGCATGACTTGTGACATGTGTAGCTCTACTGTAAGTGGATTTAAGAATTTAACCAACACATCTCGGTCTTTTCCTCTTTAATTTGTCTTCACTTATAAAACTGCCTTAATAGAACAGAATGAGAAAAAGTCAATTTTGTCTTGATTTTAACGTTTTTCTCCTTTGTTTAGTGTGGGAACGGCTTTACCGTCAGGAATGGGCGTTGTGAAGGTAAGTCGAATAAACACAAGAATACTGAAAATATTTTTAGATATTAATTTGTTTTATTTTTACTTTACATTCTACTTTTTTGTTTGTGTCAGCAGGTATTTGAGGAAAATCCCATGAAAAACCATTAAAGGGTTTCTGTGATAATATCACAGAGAGTCTGGCTTTGAATACTTTCCCTGTGGATCTGTGCTTTTGAAAAGGCCATCTTGTTTTCTTACTCTATGAGTAGTTTTATTGTTTTAATTTCCCTTATTTTCACTAACTTCTTATTTTTACTGTGTTAAAAAGCTGTTAAATAAAGTGCTTTATTTCAATACGTTGGGTCACATTATTGTTTTGTGAAATCGCAGTGTGTCTGTCTTTGTTTTTTTTGTTTTTTTGCTTCAGGTTTCTTCTCTTGCAAAGCCTTGAAAAGCTCTTTACATCCCTTAAACCTTCCTACTTTGTCTGGTTACAACCCCAAACTTCGAAGTATTTTACGCAGTAGATCAACACAACAGACAACTTAATGGTTAAGTTGAAGCAAAATAGAAAATATTTTTCAAAATTTTGAATGAAAACAATCTGGAAAGTGCGGCAGGGCTTTAGCATTCAGTATACTTTGGTAGCAGCTGAAAACAAAAACTTAAACATTTAGTATGTTAGGTTTTTAGCTGAGAAGAAAACGAGGCCAGTGTGATTGTGGTTGATGTTTTGCTTAGAAAATTGAGTTCCTTTAGTCCACTTTTTAGACCTTTGTCTCCATTCCATATTGTTGTCACCCTTTCATTGTTTTTGTTGTTTCTGCTGTCTCTCTCTGTCCATGCAGCGTTAGCATCTTTTCACTATGGCCTCCGTTCTTCAGTGGCCTCCTTTGAAGCGTCCCGTTGTGACACATTGTCACTCTTGTGTGTCACGGTGCTGTTTGCGCTGGCAGATCTGAGGTGAGAGTTGTCTGCAGAGAGCCGACAACACAGTTTTCATCAAGCGCCGCACGCCGGGACCAAAGAGCATATGGAAAGACTGAAAAGGCTCACAGTCCTTGACATCCTGCTGCCCGGGTGTTACCGCTTTGTTTCAGCTGAAATGACTGCATGCGGAAACTGTGATCTGTTCTTTCCTGGAAGTTTTGGTGGTGGGAGACATGAATGCACACAGTGAACTTTGCATCAACAGTTTGCCACAAGTTTAAAGTATTAAGAGCATGTATTGAGGGTAAATCAATATTTAAAGATGCCCATCAACAGATCAAAGGCTCAATATAGCTAACTAATAATACTTTCAGTTCTTTACATTTGTCACTAATCTACTCATGATAATGTTTTTTCACCTGATTAATGCAAGACAGATTAGATGAAGAGGAAAAAATAACAGTATTGGTCAATAATGGTTGATATATTTCTTATAGCTCATAAAATGTGCCTGCAAGGCTAAAGTAGATCAAGTTGTTTTTGCACTTACTGATGGACAGAGAGTCAAAGATGACAAGGGGAAAACACTGCTGGGTGAGCTGTTTTAGTAAAAAAAGAAAAAAAGCAACATAAATCTGTTGTGCTCAGATTTACTTAGAATTGGAAACTTATTTTTTCTGGCTGGTGAATAAGATTATGAGATTTACCTCCAGACTGTGGAATCACTGGCATCGTCGTCAATTTGTGACTCAATGAACAACGTCATATGCTGTGTTTTTTAGAACCTTTTATTTTTCTTTTGATACGCGTTTGTTTTGTCTCCATTTTTACTAAGGACGTTTCTTGTGTCTGGAATAAAGGTTGACAGAATAACACAAGACTGATTTTCTGTCCTTACAGTAGATTAGTAACAGCAATTACATAATCTTGCCCATTAATACTGATGCCGATTAATATTTTAAATATGCATGTTCATTTAGATCCACAAGAGGCCGCTGCAGCACCCTTCACATTTCTCTTTCCCATTCCCTTGGTTAAATTTGATTGGCTTTGTTTGCCTTCTTATTAACAATAACATTTAATTCAGACTTTTTTCAACATTGAATCTATAACACTGAATATTGTATCCTGTGCCATTATGTGTATGATTTTTATTTTATTTTTACCATACTAAATTCGAAAACAAATATTTCACTTGCAAAAATGTTATTTTTCAGAATAATGAAGGGCAAGTTAGTGTTTTAAATATGGAAGATATTCGCTATGACTTGATATATTCATCTTTTACTGATTCTACTTTTTGCTTTTATTTTAACTGAATAGTAAAAAAGGGAATTTAAACGTCTAGTGACTTTTACTTAGAAGCAGACTTGGGTACACCTATGTATTAAATTCCATCAAATACATGAAGCATTTTTGAAGAAACTGAGAAGACAAACTCAAATCTACAAATAGGGTAAAATCTTGAGGGCATTCAAACTTTATTACTTATATTTTTACTAGCAGTGAAATTTTTTTTTTTAAACAGACAGCACCGGATAATATCTTTAAATCAGGCAACCTGGAAAGAGCAAAAACAATGCTATTCAAATGAAAGCCCGGCAAAACTAATATTAAGCTTCCTGTTGTTATTTTAGTCTTGATGATGTCACATAATATAAAACTTATCAAGAAGCTGCTTGGATTCAGTGTTGACTTCTCATCCGTTGAATTATGATTTGACAAATAAAACGCAATTAAAATACAGATGAATAACAGGATCAACAACATAAGTTGTGATGAAACAGTTTATTCCACACCTTTTGGTTTGACCTTTATGCCACATGTAGTAAACAAGCAGTATGAAATCTTGTACTTTCTGAAAACATCATGAAAATAAAAGTGACATTCACATTTATGAGAATCTGTTTGTTTGGTTTTTTTTTTGGCAGTTACGGTTCTTTGGAAGTTTGAATCAAGGAAGGGCAGGTGTATTTTTAAAATGACAAAGTAATATTCTGGAAGACGTTTTGACCTATTCTTTCTCTCCTTACATCCAGACATAACTCACAGTGAGCCCTTGCATAAACTACACTTAGGAAGAGTCTGACTCTCTCGCTAAAACTGAACAGGGTAGTTCTCGTATTTTTGCAGGTGTCTTCATGTCCAGCAAAGTAAATGCAGGCGTAAGAGTGGAAAATACAGAAGGTATGCTACATTATAGAGTGGGTTGACATTCATCTGCTTTCAGGCAGTGTGGAAAACATCAGAGGTAAAACAGGAAGAAATGCTCGACCCTGGTTAACTGAGCTTTTGGCAAGTGAACTTTAGCGTGGCGTCACACTGAATACAGCTACCTCTGGAGTCAGGTTGAATAACAGAAAACCTGACGTTAAAAAAAACCCCTTCCTACGGCGAAGAGTTGATTTGAATGAGTTCAGTAAAGCCTTTTAATTGGCGAGGGATCTGGGCTTTGTTGTGTACCTACTGGATGTTAGTTGAGGTATAAAGGTTTAGTGAAGCTTATGGTTCTACTTGGCTTGGCACCTCTTTCTTTCTTTCTTTTTGTTTTGAGGGCAGAAAGAAAAGATTGAGAAATTGTAGCTGTATATGTAGACAACAGATCCCATTCATCGATCGTAAAGGATAGTTCTTAAAGGAACAGGAAGGTAAACGAACGGTCCCATTGAGCAAACGAGGTCACATTTCGTCTAATGTTAAAGGTACAGCATCATCTCTGAAAACCAATAGGGATTTCCCCCCCCCAGGTTGGTTCCAATGCTACAACAGATCTGGTTTTTGCACAAGGAATTGTTCTTAACTGGTTCATTAAAAGCAATTAAGAATAAATTTGGTTTTCTTTAGCCAGCAAAATGCATTGGTGTCATGTCAAGTGGTGCAAAAAAAGCATATGTACCTTGTTGGGACACTTGCTTTATCTTGATTCCTTACTGTTGCACTGAGTGGGTGAGTCCTGTCTGAGGTGCATTGTTACGTGTTTACATCTTTGAGACGGCTAAAGTGCGTGTTTTGACTACTGTGGAACAACTGTGTGATGACAGGTCAAGGTGACAAACATTGTCATGGAGGTTGGCGAGTGCTTGGTATGAATGTAAATGGGATGTGAAGGCCGTTGGAACGTGAGTGCTGTTATTGTCCTAAGTTTTCCTGCAGGGAGAGCTCTGCGCCCAGTCATCGAGCGGTGCTGCCAGACACCGAACTGCTGCCGGAGCTGGAGCCACTGGAACCTCGGTCTTCGTAGATGGATATCTCAATCTGGAGGACGTAGTTAGGGGCCAAAAAAATGTGACGTAGCTTGAAATTTGTTGCTAGGATGATCATCAACGGTACAACAAAATCTCTTGTGGACACATTTCTGTATTTTTATACATTTAAGTTCCTTTAAAGACTTTCATACAATTTCTCCCTGGATGTTAATTGAACATCTTACATAATTTTGTAAACCAGCAATTCTTGGATTGTTTGTTTATGTAGGTTCTCCCTACAAAAGGGAGTTCCGCAAGGTTCAGTTCTTGGCACAATACTTTTGCTATAAATAAATGACCAAAACAGAGTATTTCAACCTAAGGTTTTTACTTCCATGCAGACAGTGGGTTCTGAAGGATTTTGAGAATCTCCAACATACTTTTGACAAACTAAAAGAACATTTCTATCACCTACATGCAGAAATGCAGAAGAAAAAAAGAAACAAATCGTATCTTTACAGGCGACCTTAACAATAACCCTAATAGCAACAACAAGCAGTTCAGTTGACTTTAAATGCTGAATAGTGCACTTCATACGACACTGAGATTTATTGCCAACTCATGAGCGCCCACTCCGTACTAACTGGAAGTCCATGCATACTTGCAAGCAAGGATACAACACGCATTCCCCTTTCGATGGGATCAGTGATAAGCAGACCTCTGGGAGCATAGATCTTCTCGTTCTGCTCTTGGATGTACTTTGCTATTTTCTTCAACACCTGACAAACAGATTGTACAGGAAAAGGCAAGAACCTGTTTGGCGTTTATGTCCGATTACTCTAAACCTTTAGAACGCATTAACCTAAAAATCTGACCTTCTCGTAGCGAGTCTCCATGCAGAGGAAGATGAGATAAGCCGTGGCACACGCCAGACAGCCCTCCAGGTAAGACTGGCCTCCAATCTTTTCTGCTTCTGCATAGAAGTTGTTCAGCGTCTTCACAGTCTCCTCAAACAGAGTCAGTTCAATCTGCAGACACATTATGACCCGCAGTTATTTAAAGAAAGATGAGAAACATTGGAAAATATGTGAGTGAGATATGCAGTCATTTGCACCCTCACTGCTCATATGTCATAAGACCAAGGAAACCCAGACACTCCAGCACACATAGAGGGTTATGTGAAAACCTGACAGTAATCTAGTATCAGTGCATTACAACTTATATCCAAATCCCAGTACTAGGCAATTCTGCATTATTTCTTAACGCATCCCTAGAGTGGAGACTTTGGGTAAATACACGTCGTATCAGTCACTGTGTAAGAAAGGAAAGAAAGTTCTTATTTATCTTGCTGAATGAAAATTGGAGCTAACTTTTCTTCTTCTTTTGGGTCAGCACTGAACTGGTGTGTCAAACTGAAACTTCAGTGCCTGCTGCCATTTTTCAGTCACTAGAAAGTTTTTCACCTCCCGTGTTCTCAGAAATCTTGTGGCATCTGTTGATAGCTTCGTCTTTCTGGGCAGACTGTTCCACTGTTCCTTCAACTTTAAACCCCTAAACTATGATCCCAGGTTTAATTCTAGGGACATTTCGTAACCTTTGCTGCCTCTTTGTGTCCCGTTCCACTTGCTTTTGCAGTGCGACTATCTCTAAACTCTTTGGGCAATTCTCTCTACTTATTTCTAACAAGCAACACAATGCTACAGTCCAGGTTTTTTTTAGATGTTTTATCTTCAGCACTCTGGATGCCATTAATGAAGTTGTTGCATCACGTGTGCATGAGACCGGGCCAGATTTGGAAACGTGTCCTCTAACACAGTAGTCTCTTCAAGCGGTTGAAGAAGCTTGAAGAATCAGAAGAAAAAAACAAAAAACATTTAAACCATTCTTGTGTAAGTTGATAATTGCAAGTGTGTGAACAAGTTAGAATTTTGCCAGTAACCCTCGTTTGAAATGGGGATTGAATAATTTTAGGTACAAACTTAGGCCTTTTTTTCCTCCAAATGCCCTGTTAACCTTGTTATAATACATGCAATTAACTGCAAAATGTCCAATTTTAAACAAAATCTATATTGATCAATGAAAATGAGTAAATGCAGAATCTGGACAGAAAACATAGCTAGTATGTGCTACAAGTGATTTTGTTGTCAAAAGCGAACATTTCTTAACATGACTTTTTTTTCTTCATCTGCATAAATATACTCAAATTAAAAGTAGATTTTCTCAAAATAATAATAATTTGTGGACTTTTCATACATTTTTTTTGTCCACAAGTGTCTGTTCACATGTTCATGGATCCCTCTAAAATAATGACACCAGGCAGAAAATCCTCTCCTTACCCTGCTCTCCAGCTCAGACGGGAACTTGGTCTGAAACCTGCATGTGGTCCCTTCGCTGTAGTCCCTCTGGATGAACACCTTGTTGGCAAGAGACGCGCTGTGCCTCAACTCCTGCAGGTTATGGAACTGAGTTGGACAGAAAATAAAGACAGTGAAGCAGCAGAGCATGTCCTTATAGTGCCTGGACAGATCCGTCCCCCCGTGGAGCTCATCAAGCTTCTGTTCACTCCTGTGTGTGCAAACAGAAGCTGACGTTGGACGATCGGGTATAGGAGCAAACAGGACGTGATGATCGATCAATCTGTGACTGGAGTCGTTCCTGCCTGGTGAGCTGTTGGCGGAGAGCCACGCACTCCCTTATCCACACACCCACGGCGGGGTTATCGCCCATCTTCCTCTATGGGCTGGGATGAGGTGCAACATTTCACTACATCTCACAAACAGATCGAAACAAGATGAGGCAGACACACCAAAAAAAAAAAAAAAAAAAAGGCCAGATAGACATTACAACCGGCCCCACAAACAGTGGCAGCTGAAGGTCTGCGTGGCGTGGCTTCTGTCCGTGGTGCTGAACGCTTTCCCCGCGTGTTTCAGAGCAGAGCAGGCAGACAGTGGCCCGTCACCGGATTAAAAGGGAACAACGGTGGAGGAAAAATAGAGCTGCTTTCACCAAAACAGCTTAACATCGCGGGGGTGGGAGACCGGGTTCACGCCGCAAGTTTCTCATAAATGTACCGACCCACGTCACGCAGACGAAGCTCTAGCCCTCACCACGTACACAATTCCTGTCGTTTTGAACAAAAACGCAGACTATGTAGCTCAGAGTGATAATGTAGGACACAGTCCGGTCCAGAGTGAGGGGAAGTGCGGTTAAATCAGTTTGACCGTGTGCAGACCCGATGCCCTCACTGGCCGCGTTAACCGCATCAACGGATGGGGGGGGTGGAGGGGGTCTGTTTGTATTTATTTTTATAGATAAATGACAAAATACAGCCTCGTTCCTGAGCGAAGAGGAAAAGAAAAGCACAGCTTTGCTCGTCTTACCTCTGTCGCCATGTTGCCATCCGTGAACGCGGGGCGGAATCCCTTCAGGAGCTGAAATCGCTTTAGTGGGACGCGGAGGAACGAGGGGCGGGGCTTAACGTGGAGGCGGGGCTAATTATAATGGGGCGGAGTCAGAGTTGAAACAGTTGAAAAGGGTGTGGCTGGTTATAGAACAGCTTCGCACAGGATTTTTGCTATGTTTATCATTTCAAAATAGGAATTTTCAGATTTTTTTTGTTCAGTTTTGGGGCTTTCCTTTTTAAAAGCGTTCATATGTATACAATTTCTAGTGATGCTCTGATTTCGATGTTCCTGGTCAATTCCGATTCTGAATAATGTTCCTCGGTAGGGGTGAAATGTGGAAGGCAGTTTTGTGCTCTCAGGGACCACTGCCCAGCATATTTTAGATGAATCTTTTCCAAAACTCTCGACTCAAATGATTACATCCTCTGCATGCCACCAAGTATTTCAAAAGCCTTGAAATCATCAACTTGTGTATGGCGTACGGGAAACACCTAAAACGTGTAGGGCAGCAATCTCCAGGGACTGGATTTGGGAAACACTGCTCCAACAAGAACATTTTAATCTGGACTATCCTGATGGATGCAGATAAGAAGATCCCACCGGTTTTCTAAGCAACACAGGAAGGAGATTCCACCAATGCCCTGAGAGCTTTTTGTCTTATGGATTTACAAAGTAATGAAATGTGAGGTTGTTTGCTGCATCAAATGGTCCTGGCTATGAGGAGATGCTGTCGCAAACATCCCTCTAGACCAGACAAAGGTCCCTGATCTATGTGGTCCCAGGTGAGGGTTAAAACATCAGACAGGTAAACAGGGTTGCTGCAGGTTTCACCAACTCAAATTTAAGGCTTTTTTTAAAGATCATTATGAATTACATTTAAGACTGATATTATGAAAAAGTACAGAAGAACATTTTATATTTTGTCCAAGCTTTGTTGCACAGATATTGTAAAATAATATTGCATGGGTTGGAAATGGAAGTGAGCCAGAGGCGAAGGCCAACCTTGTCTAGCCAACTGGCAATAAATTTACACTCATGATAGACTCAGAAGAGCTGCCTAGCTACTTAGCGGTAGCCACAACCGCCTCAAGTCACAGAACAGAATGTCTGAGTGCATCTGAGTTTTGCTCCTGCGGGAAAAATAAACTAGATAGAATATATGAGACCAAATAGACCTGCCACAACAAAATGTAAGATCTGTGTTTAGTGCATTTAAGACCAACGTACATATTTTCTAATGAATTTAAGACATCTTAAGGCCTTAATTTTTAGATATGTGAATTTAAGACATGATAAAAAGAGCTTTTCTTTTAGGCTTAGGTCTTTCTTCACCAGGACAGACCAGAGCAGAGCATAAGTTACAACAGATGACCCCATCTGTCCACAACAGGAACTGAGCCTAAATGCAATTTTACATCAAACTATTTTAGTCATATCAACAATTAAAGACATGGGATCTATTTTATGACATAACAAAAGTGTTTATAGTAGTAGGAACATTTATGGGAACCATAAGCATTTACACCACTGCTTAGTACTGACATTATAGCTCAGTTAAAAGACGAATTTCCTTGAAAGATTGAACCCAAACTTTTCACAGTTACGTAAAAATACAACCTGCCAAAATTAGGCCATATAGCATTAAAGAGAGAAAGTGATTATATGTGTATACTGCTTTTAAGGAAAGAAAAGAACTCTGAGTAATAAAATTCAAAATAACGTTTAATTTTTGTGCTAAAAACTGGGAGGAATGTTATAAGAAATTCTACATCCAGTATTAAGCTGCGGTTACAACTGTTTTTCAATTAATGTTAATACCGTTTTAATGAGGAAGAAGAAAAACCAACCCTAACCTTCTCTATTCAGAGTTGATCATTTAAATTTTCTGAGTTTATTACAATAATATCATAAACGAACCTTTAAAACATGACCCCGAATTTATATATAAAAACACAAATAGTCAAGTTGTTCAAAAAAAAATCTGCACTTTCTGGAGTTTTAAGTTAAATATATTAGATATAGAACAAACAGAACATATTACAATAATGGTGTATGTATATAATTACCATAAAAGCAAAGCAAACAGTTACAATCATCTGTGTCTGATTAAAAATCGACTTTTCACCTCGACACAACGTCAGTTCTTCAAGTCAAGTCCTGCTTGCAAGAGAGAGTGAGGCTGTGGTAAATGTTTCAGGTGGATTCTGGGACTTTCATCCAGTTAGACCAGAGTCCATTCAGTTCGAAGAGAAGCGTCAGAAGTCTGGAGATTTCTATGCTGCTGCGGCACGTCGACAAGCGCATCTACCCACACGGAAGCAATAAAACCAGAAGGAGGCAACAAGTCGATAGTTATTTTGTAAAAGTCTTTGTTCTGCTTAACGTTGTGCTTTTTCCAGATGTTTTTCCTCAGGTCACAGGCAGTACTCCAGCAGCAGGACCACGTCTGAAACACAACTGGGCGTTTCTTCTAAATGTTTAGGAATAAATTATCCCTGCGAGTTCAGGTTAGCCAACAAAATATGATAACTGAGCAACACTATGCAATCTCCACATTAGCTGGCCAAAGCTAGACGCGGAACTTTAATCCATCATTAATTTGAACGCGCCGACTCCAGTTTTGTCCACTTTGGAAATTCATTCAAAAGCATCTCACATTTACAGAACACCCTTCACTTTGTTCCTATAGAGAATTCCTCTCAGTATGACTCATCTGCCCCACAGGACAGGAAACATACAGCAGATTAAAAACCTAAACCAACGTATCCATCCTATTCAGTTTTGGTATTTATACTTCTCTCACCTTAGAGAGAAGTATAAATGTAGGTTCCTTTAATTGAGAACCCATAATGATCTGTGTCAACCCTTAAAGACTCATGAAGTCCAACTGCAATTACTGACAGATTTAGCA
The DNA here is from genome assembly GCF_003331165.1 of Xiphophorus hellerii. Classification (NCBI taxonomy): domain Eukaryota; kingdom Metazoa; phylum Chordata; class Actinopteri; order Cyprinodontiformes; family Poeciliidae; genus Xiphophorus; species Xiphophorus hellerii. The sequence goes on along the minus strand of NC_045676.1, from coordinate 22,851,485 downwards.
GGAAACATCTAAAAACACACTACAGGAGTAATCCCACAAGCCACATGAGAGGTTTACAGAGGGATGGCAGCTGGTAAAGGCAGGAGGGTCCTGGAGTTCCACGTGGGAAATTATCTGGACAGCGTGTACGAGCCTTTACTACACAACCGAAGCATGTAGGTTTGGGTTTCGGTGAAGGACTCTGGAGACAAAAATCAGTTTGCCGTCTCATTGTAACTTGAGAATGGAAAAACAGGCAGCACACACAAACACGGTCTCTCTCTGCGCCTCTGGAGCTGAAACAGAAACAGGAAGCAGAAGATGAGACGCAGCAGGAAAAATAAACAGCAACTGGAATCAACTCGCATGAAGGGGTCTCTGACTGTGGTCCTCCAAACCTTTTGTCCTGCAACTTTTACATGCATACAGGCTCTAACCTGGATCAAATTAATGAGTCATTAACAGACTTCTGAAGTCTGTCATTTGATTCAGGTTGTTTGGTACAGAAATGCACCTAAAAGTCGCAGTAGCTCCAGAGGACTTAAATCAGAGACAACAGCTTAAATCAGGGCATCTGCAGGCAAGACTTTTAAAGACATTTTTAACACAGAAAAAACTACAAATATGAGGCATGGTTGGGAGAACTGGCTGCATTACAATCAAGCGCAGCAAAAACAGTCAACCCGCCTTTAGCTTACTCACTCTCTACAGCTTTTACCCCCTTAGTGCCTAGCTTAAACATTTTTCTGCACCTAGCGTCATATACAGTACAGACCAAAAGTTTGGACACACCTTCTAATTCAATGGGTTTTCTTTATTTTCATGACTATTTATAAGGCAAGAAATCCCACTTATTAGCCTGACAGGGCACACCTATGAAGTGAAAACCATTTCAGGTGACTACCTCTTGAAGCTCATCAAGAAAATGCAGAGTGTGTGCAAAGCAGTAATCACAGCAAAAGGTTGCTACTTTGACGAAACTAGAATATAAGGGGCATTTTCAGTTGTTTTACACTTTTTTGTTTAGTGCATATTTATTTCCACATGTGTTATTCATAGTTTTGATGCCTTCGGTGTGAATCTACAATGTCAATAGTCATGAAAATAAAGGAAACTCATTGAATTAAAAGGTGTGTCCAAACTTTTGGTCTGTACTGTAGGTTGGCAGCAGGAGCCAACCAGAACCAAACGAATGTCATCCAGCTAATTGGTGCTAAATTACCAATTGGTGATGCAAAAATGATAGCTAGCAAGTTAGAACGGATATGTATGTTAGCAGCTAGTTAGCGTTAGCCTCAACAGTCTCTAGTTACAAAATGCAATGAAGATGTTTTGTGTGTGACTCAAATTTTTCCTAACAGAAAAGTCCCCAAAAAGAAATACTAAATTAAAAAATCCTGCCAGGACAAAATTTAAGACCTGTCCTCAATTTTACGTTGTTTTTTTTTAAGTAACCTGTGACAACTTCTGTACAAACCTGTTTTTTAAACCGCCACGTTAAGAACATTTTACTCCTTAAAAAATGTAATCATAATTAATGCAAACATGATTGTATGTATTATTATTATGTATTCTCACCTGTTGCCCCCATGAAGGATCTCGGCACCTTGCAGGAACAGCATCGGGAGCAGAAGCTGTTGCCACAGTTGCTGCAGTTTCTCTACAACATAAAGACACGTAGTTAAATTTAGAGCCAGGGAAATGATTCAGCTAGAATAGATGATGTAAAAGCTAAAACATTTAAAAGGAAAATTTCGGTCTCACCCTCTTCTTCAATACTGAGAAGACGGCATTGCAGTTAGAACAGTTGCCTTTGGAGATAAAGAGAGAAAAATGAAAGGTTGATGCACTTTAAGGTTTTTCTTTCCTATCAATGAGATCTAGAAGTGGGCAAAAAAAGGCCCAGAAGAGGAGTCAGAGCAAACTGACCCATGCTGGTGGCAGGGTAGCGTTTCCGGAGTCTCTCCGTCAGTTTGGACACCTTGCTGCGGATCGGTTCATTTCGACTCAAGAAGCCGTTCTCAGAAACTGTGTCATATTCAGGAGCGCCAAGAGGTCCGTCGTCATCCTCCTTCGGAAGATGAAAAAAGAAACAAAAAACACATAATTTATAAAACTTGAGTTTTTGTGTACTCCTTCCAGATTAAATTCAGCCAAAATTCAGCCATGCTTCAACAATCACTAATGTTTGAATGAAAAATTTAGCAGCTTCAGTATAGCTAGTAAGACCACAAATGTAATAATTAAACCTAAGAATCCATGCATTTACAGTGCAAATACACACAGCACATGCATCCGTCTTATAATGAGCTCAAAGTCATGAAGGGAATCAATATTTTGGGCCTATAAATTTTAGATTGGATTAAGGTATTGGGATTAGTCTGATCCCGCAATAATGCTAACGTTGTTCTGGAACCAGGATGCTGCTCTCTTTACTGCCGTGTTTGGGCTTGTTATCTTGTTGAAACACACAATTGAAGGAAATTTACTCTGACACTGGTCAACATTAGTTTTTATAGGATGTTTCACCTGCACTGAGGCTTGAAATCAGTCTTAGAAGGTCATCTGATCAACTATCTACAACCCAATATCCAATAAACAACCAGGCTTTCACCAGTTCATAAACTTTTTCTCCCAGACCAATAGATTGGTTCTTAGGCTGTGCAACAACAAAACTTCTTGCCAATTGCCTGACATTACATTAGCTTCTTCACTCTGCAGCACTCTAAGGTAAGTGTTCATGTAATGCAGCTGGCAATGTAATGACTGCTGGATCCTTTGAGGTTTACTCTACTACACCTAATAGTAGATTATTTCTCATGTAGAAATGTAATATCTACAAAAATGTTTATTTTGATTGAAATGATGACAGACTGCTATTCTTTTGACATTACTGTAAAAAAAAAAATAATAATAATAAATCGCCGGTCATCAGCGGGTCAGCATAGTTCACTGAAACAGAGCAGGAAGCCATGTCAGGTTCTCAAAAATAAATATAACCATATTAGGGATGCACAATCGGCATTTACATTGCTATTGGCCGTTGTTAGTCAATTTATAAAATACAGTGAACCCTCGTTTTTCGCGGGGGTTAGGTTCCAAAAAGAACCCGTGATAGGCGAAATCCGTGAAGTAGTTACCTTTATTTTTTACAATTATTATACAGCATAATTAAATACTCTACATTGAAACCAAAGAACAAAGCCTGTTTTCAGGCCCAAGCATTTTTTAACAAATATAAAGCATTCTTACAAATAACTACAGTAAAATAATCATTGTAATCATCAATATGAAGTACAGTCGAACAAATTGTGACTCGCGTATTTCACTGTTCCTCTGACTGTGACGCTGCGGCCTGACTCCGCTCTCTAGTGGCTTTTTCTTCAGCAGCCTGTGGTGCAGGTGTGTTTTTTCGAGAGAAGAACATAGTTATTGGTAGTTGTTGTTGCTTTTTTTTCCTTCTGGGCAAAAATATTTGCCAAAATTTGCCAAGCTGTATTATGTATATTTAAAGACCATAACGTTATTGGCAAGTTACGGTATATAGAGAAGAAGCGCGGAGACTGTTTAGCCAATCAGGACGCAGAACACAATGCACTGTGGAAAAAAAATTGCACAAAAAAATACGCGAAGCAGCAAGGCCATGAAAGGTGAACCGCATTATAGCGAGGGTTCACTGTATTGGTATAAGTCCAATAAATAAAAAGTGGCTGATGTTAATAACGGGTGGCGTTTGCTTGAGCATTAGAGTGTGACATTGATTGGAGAGTGTTTAAGGGAAGTAGAGTAGTAATGTTTTTCATAGTGTCAAAAGGGGTAGCAAAATATATTTAATAATAAGTCAAATATTGGTCAATATCAGTTATCGGCCATGACAGCAATGTTAATTTTGGCCTAAATTTACACATCAGTGCTTCCCTAAAATGTTTTGTTATGCATAGACTCATGCATACATGTTAATATTTAGAGGGGACAGGCATCTGAGCAAAACATCCCATAATATGCTTTCAGCTACAAAAGCATACTGACACTGACAATCCTTAATGAGGATGTTTTAATAAATTGGATGGAGGAGAAAAGCTGATTTCACTAAAGTGCCTCATGGGTGGATGGAATCCACTTACCAATAAGAGCAAAGGGGTTTCCTTGTTAGGAAACAGAACAACACATGAGAACAACTTGATATAACAGCCATGCTTTTAAGGCACAATCAACCACCACACAAGGTCACACACGACACGTGAAGTTTTGCTTGTGGAGGAATTTCAAAAGTGGGGAAAACTCACCTGCAGAGCAACTGAACTTTCCTGAGTCAAAAGGACAGCATGAGGGGAAAACAGGGGGAATCAGAGCTTTTAATTTCCAAAACAACGAGTGGTAAATGTAGACTATATCCAAAATGTGTGTTGGAAAATGAAGAAAATACTCCAAAATGTTGAATGTAATAAAACCGGGCTTGTTTCATTTGCTATATCAGAACAGTTTCTGTTATCCTTACATTAAAATCTGTCTGAGTCACATCATTCATAGACATGTATTACTGATGCACCAATCAATTAAGCCAGTGACTGATAGCAAACCAATGCTCCTTCCTGTTCAGCAGGTCAAATTTCAAAGCAAGCAAAAAAATAAATAAATACCATCAACCCCTAAAAGCCTAATATTTAACATCTGATGCAGGGGTTGAATTTGTGTCACAAGACTGTAAAGACAACAAGGCTATTTAGGGCTTGTGCAAACATAAAATGTGATGCCTTTTGTCATGCATGTGCATAAATCACAGGAACAGCGACTAAGGTTGGCCCATGCAAACCTATTTTACTGAGATATTCAAGAATAGCAGCAGTATTGCTTTGACTATATATACAGTACAGACCAAAAGTTTGGACACACTTTCTCATTTGGACACAGGTGTGTCCAAACTTTTGGTCTGTACTGTATATATATATATATGTGTGTGTGTGTGTGTGTGTGCATATAAATTTAAAAACATAAAAATTGAGGTGAAGCTGTGTTAAGCGTGGCTCATTCATTCGTTTATGTAACCTTACTGTAACTTTATTAACTTCTTGCTCAACTGTTAATCTTTTGCTTAAAACATTTTAATGAAGCAAGATTAAAATGTAAGGTTCAAATTATACTAGAAAGAAATAACATGTCCTAACTGTGCAGCATGTAAACTGTGCGACTACCTGACTGATAATGTTTCTCTAAGTGCTTGGATGTCTCTTTAACTCCAGCCAGAAATGTTCAGTTCTGTGTCTGGGGATTATCTGAAAATGGGATTGTCCAGGCAAATTCTTTCCTCCGGTCATGACAGACTGTGGGATTACAGGCTCAGCAGGGGAGGGAACTGGATCTTCAAATATCAGCGAGAGGTTTGTTTTTACCTCGATTGCATCTTTAAACTCGTCATCTGGCTCAGCCTCCTCTGCTTCTTCTATGCTGCCAGGAGAGAGGTCCTGTTGAAAACACACACACACACACACACACACGCACACACACAAGCAAACATGACCACTGTTATGCAGACATCTTCTAAAACCTTGTTGCCCCCAGAATCAGCCCCCTGGACAGTAGAGATTAAACAGAGATCACAATAGATAAATAAAAAAATAAGCACACAAATTAATGTCAACTGTGACGCTTTGTGTTGTCTGGTGCCTTATTGTCTCTAGACTAATCTGAGGCCCTGTCCATTCGTTTAATATGAAAAAAAAAAAATCAACATGGATGACAAAGTACCATCTATGTCAATCTATGGATTTGCACTACATTAAATACGATGGGTTCAGTACACGTGGTAGACAGAATAAGAAGCTTACAGTTGCGGGTGGTTTTACCGTAAATCACAACATCTGAAATTGTCACATTTTTCTGTAATCTCACCTCCAGGCTGGTTGGGGTTGGAGTCTGGTCCGTCGTGTTGGCAGGTTCCTGCTCCTCACTCAACCCCTCCAAGGTCTGCGTCTGACCCAAGTGAAACAGGTTCCTGAGGTCCAATAAAACTGAAAACACACATCAATGAAACATAAAAAAAAAAAAAAATCAAAACCATCCCAAGAGTTATTGTTAAATATGTATGAATGAACCAACCTCTGCAGAAGTCTCTGTTCCACAGGAAGACAATACTGTTGAGCCCAGCAAGCAACCAGCCCAAAGGAGCGACATACAGCAGACACACCACTATTAGCACTGCACCATAAAACCTGGAAGGAGGAGCAATGGAAGAATCAGACCACAGTTTTGGCCTCTGACTCAGTATTCAGTCAATTTTGACCTAACTTTAACGCTCAAATACAATTATTCATTTTGAATATACTACAAATTTTGTTTTGAAGTAATTTGCACGTTCGCAAATAAGTTCGCAAAGAAGTAAGTTCGTCAGTAAGTTTGTAAAGAAGTGAGTTTGTGTGTTCATAAGTAAGTTTGTAAGTAAATATATTTAGAAGTAATAAGTTTGTAAAGAAGTAAGGCCATAAGCCAAGTAAGCTCATTCATAAGAAAGTTCATACATAAGTTTGTCATACGTTTGAACGCAAGTACGTTTATTATTTAAGTTCATACATAAGTAAATTTGTATATAAGTAAGATCATATACAGTATATAAGAAAGGCTTAGACCATGGGACACAGAAAAAGTATGGCCATTTTTTTTCTTCCAAAAAAAAATAATAATAATAATAATTCCAAACTCAGGTACAAATCTCCCATGAAGGGCAAGATGGGTAGTATATTACAATTACGGTACTATCTCAATATTGACGGTTCCAAGGTTCAGTCTGCTGAAGAAAAACGGCTGAATCACATGCAGTGTACATGTATTTGTGTGTGGGTGTTAGTGCACACACACACCTTGATGATGTGGCATGATCATCCCAGTATAAGACCTTATAAATAGCTTCTGCTGACTGACAAGCAGAGGACAACAGTTCATCCAGGTGCTTTAACCTATTGGGGACAGTAAACACAAACAGAATTAAAAATGTAGCCTGCTATTAAAAGAAGCAGTTATAACTAGATTAAATGTAAATGAATGTTGTGGCAAAAATATGCAAGGTCATTGTGTGAAGTAGTGTTGCTAGTCAAAGAACCTTCGGAGCACAGACAGGCTTCAGTTGAGAAACTATGATGAAAGTTGTTTGATGCACGAATGTTACTGTGTACACATGTGCAGGTGCATATTTTGCCTAAACTTCAACAGCATTAAATCTCCCCAATATTTACTTAAGCTATCACAACCCTACATCCAACCAACCTCTTTCTTGACTTAATGACTCTGGGATTTTCCCCAAACAATGAAAAAATATTTTCACCCTTTACAATAAAACTCCCTGGTGAGACTGTAGTGGTTACTGCAGCTCTCTTTGTGTCTGTGCACTATCCCTTCGTGTGGAGGAGATCTGTACATAAAGCAGCTGAAACTGTACTCATTAAAACATTATGATGTCCAAAGTGAAACAATAAGTTTATGCCACACAAAACCAGTGTTTTCAGTAAGTTTTGCCACAGGATTAACAGAACCTGCAGAGAAATGTACCACTGAACAATGAGTCAATACAAAATACAGAGACAAAAAGCTAGTATTAGCTTAGCCATTTAGCAAACTACCCAACATGAAAACTTTTCAGCATTTCAGGTTTTGCCTTCTCGAAACATTGGAGTAGTTTTCCCAACCCAGTTAACCCACTGCTGGAGTGGTTTTGACGCAGAAAGTCCAACTGGGACAAAATATCTGCTGCAGTCGAGAAAAACAGAAGAGAGCGACTTTGTAGAACGTTACTGGTGAGGGAGTTCAGTGGGACAAAAATCACAATACTAATGAGGTCATCTAATATAGATCAAATGTAATCTTTTGAGGGGTTTTAAGCATATTCACTGCTTTGGTTTTGTTAACTTTGATGCTGTATTGGACTGGAACTTGCTTTTGGTAAATGAATAACCTTAAGTGACAAAAACAAATATCAGGAACCAAAAAAAAAAATTTGCTTAGGAGATCCTGAGCCTCAGATCTGACCAATACTTATTAAATCTATAAGCTGAAGGTTACACTGTCATTAACTGCAAATCAACACTTTGTATCTTACAGGTCTTTGATTTCCAGCATGGCCTCCTGTTTGGTGAGATTCACTGTCTGCAGGTCTTTACGATGCACAGCGTGATATCGCCTCTTCTGGAGCTCCGCTTCTGACGCTCTGCTCCCGCACCTGTCCTGCAGGTAACCCAGGGCAGCAGGCACCGAAACTGCCACCACGCTCACTGTGAACCAGCCAGCTGACACCAGAGGAGAAAAAAAAAACTTGTTTTATAAATTATTAAAATGCACAACTATTTACTATTACTATTTATGCCATCATACCTTCAGTAATTGTGCAAAAGAAGACATTAAGGAATACACACACAAGAAGAGAGCACACCGGCATCTTCCATCTGAGCAATGAAAAAACAAATAAAACAACAACTATAAATAGAGTTCTCTGGGAAAAACATGCTCGTTCAAGACATAAGCACCCGTACATACCCGAGCAGATAGCGAATGAGCTCCACTGCGTCCACAACCGGTTCTAGAAACAGAGCCATTCTCTTGTAGGACACCACCGTGTTTAGGAGGTCAAAGTTCGGTGGGCAGCGAGGACTCCCCAACTCTGAGGCATCCGGAGAGCCTGGGGTCTCTTTAGATAACGAGTGCACCAACTCTCCCCGTTCCCCTGAACCCTCTCCAGTGCTGTGCATTGCCATCTCTGGGCAGTGAGTAGAAAAAAAGAAAAGACAATCAGGACAGATGCAATCAATGAAACATGGTGCAAAAGTCACCCAGTCATAAAAAGTTTCTTCCTAGAGCAGTTTAGTAGGAAAGCATTTCAAAAGTTCAATATGGTCGAGGCAACGTCGTTAGCATAGCACATGTTTAAACAACAAGGCAGTTCAAAGTGATTTACACCTTGAAAACATAATACAGTAACCAAATACGAAACAGAAGTAAACATAATATTTTGTCAAAAACCATCAGCAAAATCATCAAGAAAATATACATAAAATATGTCGATCAATGTTCCAGTTATTTCTGGCTGTTGAGTGTTGCAACAATTTAGATTGTGATTTAGTCACATTTTAACATCATGTCCTATCTGCTCTCCCTGAGCTCTTGTCTCTGTCTGTTACCAAGATCTAAACTAGTTATGAGCATAAAAAACAAAGTTCATCCAATGGCCAAATATATTTTTGGCAAGCATCGTTCCTGTGTGGGTTTCTACTGCCCAGAGTCCATCGAACGAGCAGTTAGTGAAATATTATAGCCTCCTAAATTATGCATCTAAAGAGTCGTTTGAGAATGCACCTTGGACATTAAAACCGTGATAGCTAATGGGGATGGGCATTTATCGTATTGTGGATTGTTGTAAAAATCTAAAAAAAAATAATAAGAGTGGCAATTTATCAAGTTTTCTTTTCTTTAAAAATCCCATTTGTGCTGGGACATTCTTCTCACCGCAAACATGAGAAGAATGTGACACTTTAGTCAGATGAGAACAGAATTAAACTTTTTGATTGCAAATTGCTGTGTAGTTTGCAGGTATAGGGAATAAGGTCAAAGGTTTTATGTAGTTTAGACTGCTACAAAAAATTTCAGACTGAGGCAGGGGCTTGGCTTCAGCCAGCATGACGGCTGTAAGCATTTAGCCAGAGGTAAAAATGGAATAACTAGGATCAAAGCATATGTTAGAATGACCTAATCAAAGTCTGTGAGACTTCCAAGTGAGAATCTGTGAAAAGATTAGAGTTATTATTTTAAAGAATTACCAAAACAAAAGGTCAGATGTTCAAATCTGATATAAAAAAAAAAAACTACCTACAACTTGCGGCTGATTTTGCAGAAAGGGATTACTTTCTAGTGGATGAATAAACAAAAGCAAGTCACCCTTTGCAGACTTATTAATTGTCAAAAACTTCTTTTTTTAAAAAAAGGACTTAAATTTTAACATATTCACTATCTAGTTCTGGTCGATCACAATCAAGAAGCGTGACGAAAGGTGTAAAAAGGTGAAGGGATACAAATACTTTGAAAGGCAATGAACATGACAAACAGTGCAAGTGGCTTCCGATAAGATAGAACTAGTTTAGCCTTTAAAAACTTGCTTGAGCAGCTTTTAAAACACGAATGCTTCCAACAGAGAGGCACAACAGAATGAGCAGGCAGCTCAAACAATTGGTGCTAGTAGCTGCTGTGGCCCGAGAGAGATGTGGTCAAAACAGGAAAGTGAACTCTGGATGGAGAGCACGGAACATTGCGCAATAACACGAATGTGGGAGCATTTCATGTTTCACATAACTTAAAATATGAGGTAGGAGTCGATAATAACTCACTGTGAGCAGAGAAAGTCCAGGAGCAGCAACAGCAGCTGCGGAGGAGAAGAGAGAGGAGCTCAGGCGAAACTAACGAAACCCACCGACATCATGAGACCGGGGAGGGAGGAAGAGCCTCCAAACTCGACCAGCTCCGGTACCATGACTGCAGACAGTCCGTCCGAACAGTCTGGCTCATCAAAACTGCCACAGAGGGGGAAAGGTGACAAAAAACCGCCGGTTTTTGGTTAGTTAATGGAAGCGGCTATCTTTGTTAGCTCGGTGTTGTTCAGAGAACGTTCGCTTCCCATTCTAATCCAGGATGAATAGTCGATAGCAGAAAACGGGCTGATCAGTACAGAAGAGTCGATCACAGAGCAAAATGATCAATTTCAATAGATAGATAGATAGATAGATAGATAGATAGATAGATAGATAGATAGATAGATAGATAGATAGATAGATAGATAGATAGATAGATAGATAGATAGATAGATAGATAGATAGATAGATAGATAGATAGATAGATAGATAGATAGATAGATAGATAGATAGAAAACACAGTTAAGACATTATTATCCTTACATCTAAATCTGCCAGGAAACTTAACTGTACCTAGATTGACCCCACCAACACACACAGACACATACAGCCTCACAATTCAATATTTGGGTAAATTATGTGTGGCAAGTTGCAAAGAAACCATGATAAACTTCCAGCTTAATACTCATTTTATTGTCTAAATTGGTAGAGTTCACTTGTGCTGGCTGGCATTCTTGTGTGGACATGGCATTTAAGCTTGCTTTTCAAGGTCAAGGCCATTCTAGAAGCTTAAATGCTGCCTAGTGTCAGAGATTTTTTATCTCATGGGCCATCCAACAGGACAAAGACCCAACACACAGCTAAAAGCACCCAAGGATGGATAAGAGCAAAACATTGGACTGTTATGAACTGGCCATCTGTAAGTCCTGATTTGAATCCCATTGCATATCTGTGGGAGGAGCTGAAACATGCCATCTGGAGAAGGTTCCCTTCAAACCTGAGAGAACCGGAGCAGTTTGCCCACTAGGAGTTAACCACAATACCTATGGACAAGTGCAGAACTTTCATTGATAGTTACAGAAACTGTTTGATTGCTATGATTGCCTCAAAAGGTTGCACAGTTTCCATAATTTTAGTTCAGACCTTTTATGTTTTTTGATTCTGTTGTATTCAAAACATCTGATTTTCATTGGTCAATTTTTGGTAATTTTTTTATTTATTACTTCTGTCAGCTTTTTGTTCATTAATGGAATGTTAAACATTTTGTATTCACATGTGTGAATAATGTAACCTGTATGATTTTCACCCACCCCCTAAGTCAGGGGTGCCCAAAGTCAGTCATCAAGGGCTGGCATCCTGCATGTTTTGGTTTTCTCCCTGGTGGTACCAACAACCTTTTCAGCATGTCAGTTTTCTTCTTAGGCCTTCTAACGAGCCATCATTTGATCCAGATGCATTAAACCAGGGAGAGAACTAAATCATGCAAGATGCCGGCCCTCCAGGACCGACTTTGGGCACCATTGGCCTAAGTTATTAGAAGCTACTGTGAAGAAGAGGGAGGAGTGCTGAATGCTACTCTTGTTGTGCAATGTTTAGAAACAGAAGTGTATATAGTTGTTGAAAAAGGAAGTTGTGTTTTTTTGAGCTCTTATCAGTTCAGTATTAACCAAGATGGGAAGTGAGTAGAGAACTTTGTCATTTGTTACAGCTGCGTTTTCTCTAAAGCTCATCAGTACAAGAACATTTGATGCAAATAAACAGAAGGAGAAAGAACAAAAAGAAGCAACACTATGGTTTTGTCTTCAAAGCAAACACATCTTATCAAGCAGTTATGCCAACAAGCAGGAAGTTTCTGACAGTGCATGATTGATTAAAATAAGTTTCAGTTGGAGAGTTGTCACATTTTACAAGAGTTGTGATGTTTTCTTAAACATGACCCACCTGAATGAATAGTGATGTGGCTGGTAAAGTGTTATATTGCTTACATATTCCTAAAATGATAGTTCAGGTTATTGTCAGAAATTAAATGCTAAGTTTTTGGAATGTTTTTGACTGGATAAGCAAAGCAATTACTATCAAACTGATGTTCTGAATGTATTTGTATGTTGGTGTTTAATATTTTGTGATTACCCAGCATGAGTTGAAAGGGAGAAATTATCTTTGTCGCCCTCTGCTGTAATGGTAAATAAGCACACAAGTCAACAACAGACAAAAAACCTGGAACATTTGGGACTGATTTCAGAAAATGTCTAGAAAAAATAAGGAAGTTAACACTGGTAAAGTGTTATATTGCTTACATATTCCTAAAATGATAGTTCAGGTTATTGTCAGAAATTAAATGCCAAGTTTTTGGAATATTTTTGACTGGATAAGCAAAGCAATTACTATCAAACTGATGTTCTGAATGTATTTGTATGTTGGTGTTTAATATTTTGTGATTACCCAGCATGAGTTGAAAGGGAGAAATTATCTTTGTCGCCCTCTACTGTAATGGTAAATAAGCACACAAGTCAACAATACCAGCTCAAACTGGCTCATACAGTGAATTTATTTAAATACTAAAAATAGAATGACAAAATACAGCACTTTGAAATCAGAAGGCCCCACAAAAAAACATAAAATGTCATTATGCACTACTATTGTCACAATACCTGTATACTGCTATTAATATAAGTTAATCTAATACATTCCGCCGTTTGAAAGTTTTATTAAATGCTGACTCAGACATTACAGCTCCACCACAATTAAAAAGGCTAATTTGTGAAAACACTTTGTCAAGGAAACATTTTAAAAGACCCTGTAAAAACCATGTATAAAAATATTTACCCTTAAAGCATCAGAGCATTTCAATAAATGAAAAATGTAATTGAAACCCCAATAGTAGTATTTCTTTTCGAAACGTGACACTTGCGTATTGTATTGACTCTTTACAGATTTTGACTTGCAGTTAATCGTTTTGTCTAAAATAAATAAAAAGTTATAATATTGGAATTTTTTTTTTGCCAAAATCAATCCTGGGGAAGACTGCTGACAAACTGATATTTTTAATCATCTGCTTCAGATGAATATGCTTATAATTTAATGCATTAAAGAAGTTAACACTCTCTAAATCTACTGCTGGTGATCGCTGTGAGAGCGCTGGTGGAATTTGAGCCCACCACAGTTCCTGAACGACTTCCCGCACTGCCCGCAGACGTACGGCTTCTCCCCGGTGTGGATGCGGAAATGCCGGGTGAGGGCTCCCGAGTGGCGGAAACACTTGAGGCACACAGAGCAGGTGTACGGCCTCTCTCCGGTGTGGATGCGCAGGTGGGTCTTCAGGTTTTCCAAGCGGTTGAACTCTCGGCTGCACACGGTACAGCGGAAGGGGCTGCAGCCCGGGGGGTACAGCTGCAGCCTAGTTCGCGCACCCCCCGTTACGGGCGGCAGACAGCGCTGCTGGAGCCTCTGGCGGCACTGGCCGTAGTGTCGCCGCAGCAGGCTGGGCAGGGGGAAGGTCTGACCGCAGAACTTGCACGTGGGAACGGTGGAAACGCTGCGGTCTGCTTCGATGTGGAATCTGTGGACCTGCGGAGGAACTTGTGATACGGAAGCTTGTTCTGCCAGGTGGAAGATGTTTGGAAACTCTGGGGAGACGGACTGAAGATCGGAGGCAGATGGGAGGCTGCTGCTCATGTCTGGAGGACAAGCTGAGGGAATGAAAATAAATCAGATAAAACCATAACGTCATGATGAAAAATGTAAGGTTTACAATCTTTTGTTTGTCACAAATGTGTTATATTTTTTTGCTTGTTTTAACATGAAAGAGTGAATTTCTTTTTAACTGGATAGAGAGGGCAAAATGTCTCTTGTTTACCAATGGACCAAACATTTAAAACCTTAACTAGAAATGCTTCTGCACATTTCTTCAACTTTGAGCTCATCTGTTTTGCCTCTTACCTTGATCTACCCTTGCACCGAGAAGATGAGTCTCTGGATCTTGACTCTGAATATCCGTCTCCTCTGGTGGCCACCCGATGCCCTCCATGCTTAAGTTTTCCTCTTTAATTAATTCCAAACAGCAGGACGCCCCACTCCTTTGCTCTTCCAGTCTTTCCTGCTTTACGATAACTTGCTCCATTGTAGATTTGACGGCAGTGCTGAGAGGTGGCGCAGACCCTGGAGCTCGTGGGTTTCGACATGTTATTGCGCCTTCGTTTTTCAATGCAATCATCTGAGATGTCATCTCAGTGGAACCTATGGAGGAAAAAATGAAGCAAATTGTAAAAATAGAAAAATGTTCAACAGAAATTTTTGTTGTAATGACATTGAATGTAATGCAAAAGTGTATAGACTTTTTTTTTTTAGTTTATTCACCATCTGCATTTTGCTGAGCATTTTAGGAATGACTTCTTCCTGTTTAAACATGACAATGCACCAGTACACAAAGAAGAGTATAAAGAAATGAATGAGCAAGTTTGGTATGGAGGAACATGACTGGCCTGCAGAGTCCTGATCTCTACTCAATAAATCACCACTGGGATAGATTAGAAAGAAGACTTCAAACCAAGCCTTGTAGTCCAACATCAGCGTTTGACCTCACAAATGAGCATTTCTAAGAATGGTCATTTGTCCCCCTAAACATTATAGAAAGCTTTTTTAGAGTTGAAGCTAAATAGGCACATGAGGGTAAACGAATACTGTCAGCATTGTGGTGTAAATGAAACATCACACAGACATGTGGCCCTACCTTTATTATGATCCTTTTCTTGTCCTGAGGCTAGCCGCTCCTCACGTCTGTTCATATATTCACCTCGAACATCCGGGCCAGGACAATTGTGACCTGCAGGCTCACTCCTGATCTCGGTGCTTTCTGTTGTAGCATTCGTGCAGGGAGTAGGGTGGGGCGCCTCGCCTCTTCGCATAACGCCACTGTCATTATCCTCAAGCCGCTCACATTCAGCCAGCATCTCTTCTGCCCGCTGCAGCGTCTCTTTCAGGGACTCATTCTCCCTCCGCAGCTCTACGTACATGTCGCTTGTCGCCTGACTTACGAGGGTTCGCACCTCCCGGACTGCGATCTCCACAGCCACTTCCAGAGCTCCGTGTATCGCAGCAACAAGCTCCTCTTGAATTGACCGCACAGCCTCAGATCCGCACAATGAAGGCGCAAACGCTCGCCTTTGCGCCCCGGACAGCTGCGGCTTCATGGCGCATTCAGTTTTTTGTTATATTTTTCGTTGACGGACCTAGGTTTGCTGCTGATTTGTAAACAGAAACTCCACTTCCGCGCAATGCGATATGTATGAAATTTCAGTCGCTCAAAAAATTGAGGTTGGGATTCTTGCATCTCCCACACATTGCGACACCTAACGGTGGGCGTGCCAAACTGCAACTTTATCCACGAAAAACCCACACACTCGTCATGATACGAGACTTTATTGCAGTATCCAACAATATTCAAATCCCATATTCAACAGCAAGCACACCAAAATGGCTCTCCGGCGTGTCCGCCATTACTCTCGGCCTTTGTAGTGGTCCAAGTTTGATAGAATCCACCCGGAAGGCCCGAGGATGGCCACAAACGTCACAGTAAGGACAAACATAGACTCCTTTAGACAAACAAAAATGAAATAAGTCAAACAAGAAACAGTCTAATTTTCTAACAAAACACATCAAAGAAGTCTACTTTGGAGCTTTGAACTTACCACACCGCCTATTTTGTCTTTGGGTGGTTTATCGCGGATGTAAGTTGCTCTTTGCTGAACACACATTCTGGAAAGTTGAATCCGTCGAGATTTCAGCAGTCCGACAAAAAGTCGACTCATATTCAGTTTTTGCAAACTCTCTCTCTCTCTCAAAAAAAACAAAACATTTAAGTGTTACAAATTTGCTGAAGCGGAGCCACACAGCTGCTTATGTTGCACTCACACACCTGCTGGATGATTGACGTTGCGTTCAGGTGTCACAAGGAAAATTACATACCATGAAATCAGATAATTTTATAACTTTGACGATATTTTTTGAAAAACTTGTTTTTCTGTTTGTAGAACCCATTTAATAGGCTTTGCGATCAATAAAGCAAATGTTGCATCATTTTGAAGAATTTTCCTCTAACGAAGAGGCAGCTGAAAAATATTTAAGAACTGGTTACTACAGATTTTTTAAAACCAATTTTACATTTAATGCACCAATTTGTAATTTTCTCTTGACCTTAACCCAGGCTAGTCTTAATCTAATTGTCCTCTCTTATGTAGTGGTATTAAATATCTCTTGCTGTGCCTTTAATTCTCAATTGGATCACTGTTTTGTTGATCCTGTTCTCTCTTAGTGAACCTCTGCGTTGTGTTCCAGCTTTTCTAATTGAGCTACTAGACAACTAGGACTACTTAATCCCAAAGTTGTTTCCTGTTTGTTTACTCTACACAGTACTTTTAATACCCATCCAACAAAAAAAGATTAGAAAAACATCAAATCTAATGTCACTCAACACACTTTTTAAAAAAAAAACAGAAATCTGCAATTGTTTGCTAAGCATTCATCTTGTACCAGTAAAATGCATTCGAGTCCACTCTTGGAAATCATTTTTGGGATCTTCCCCATCCACGATTAGGTCTAGTCCAGGATGATGATTTGCACATTGACCTATAAAGTAACAGTTGGGCATCTAATTAAAAAACTGGACTTTTAGATTTAAAAAGTCACTCAAGGAATAAAAAATCCCTCAAGGTCTAATTTTGAAACAACTGCTTGAATGGCCTCCTTGCCAGGATCCTGCTAAATAATGGCTCAAAAGTGAGAAGTGAAAGCCTTTTTATTGTCAAGCATGCTTTCCTTGCACAGGCAAGGAAAACCTCTTGTACAATCACATATCCCACAAAACAGCAAGCAAAAAGAAACAAAGTGCAACGTAAAGTTAAGCTCCAAATTGTTCATGCTCCTGATGGATTTAAGTTCAAAGCAATCGTTTAATTTTACCAACACGTTTTTAACTTATCTTACTGGATGTAATATTAACATGTTGGTGTGGCCCAGCCAAAGTCCAGACCTGAATCTGATAGACAATCAGGGGAGGGAGCTAAAGATTAGAGTGATGGCAGGGGGGGCTTCCAACTTCAGACTGTTGTGAGTTACGGCACATATCTACGGCTGTAGGAAACGGATGTGTACTGTAGTTCAATATTCAAATAACAGAACCATTCTATTCTTGTGCTTTCTCCTTATTTTTTCCTAGGTTACTTCTCCACATAATCCCACTCAGCCTTGATATTTTTACACATTCTTTTCCTGGTTGTTAAATTCTCTCTCCCTCTTTGTTTATAAGCTGACGCTGAGGTGATCGCCTTGGGCTTGACGTCACTGCTGGATTACTCTTTGATTATTCCTTCCCCCGCGGCTCTATTTGCCTCTGACGCTGTCGTTAGAACTGGGTCAGCTCAGCATTAGGTGATGGTGAAGCCTGCAGTCTAGATGCTGGTTCAGTAATTAGGTTGTCAGTGCCTGACTGTAGTGTAGAGTCAGACCGTCTCATTCAATCTACAGAACCTAAGGTAAGCATTATGATTGGACCACGCTGCATTTGTTTTTTTCAAAATAACTTTTCAGAGTAAGCAACATTATTTCTCGGTTTAGAAAGAAGTTTTTGCCGAGTGCCATTTCATTGGTAAACGAAAGAACCTCTGGGTTACCTCATAAAAATACTGTGAGCAAATATTGTCAATAATTATTATGTTCTTTTATATTCTGAAGAAAGATCATTATTTTCTTAATCTGTTGGGCATTTAAAATCTGAAGCAAAATTGATCAATACAATCATTTTCTATCCAAACATTTTCTCAGAGAATAGCAAGATGGCCTAAATTTGCAAACATGGATGACTAGTTCTACAAAGTATAGATTTTTTGTAATTTATTGAAAACTGTATTCAATCAACAAAAAACATGAGATCTCTTAATGCGGGACGCTTCAGGACAGCATGCATTGCTGCAGACATGCAAAATTAAGCAGATTGATTTATTTGTTTGTGGAGTTTGTCACCAAAATGATAAATTATTGATAGGTTTTAGCTGTGCAGATTTTACATTTTTCTTAGGACTCAACACGTATAGGTAAGTCCAAAAGTATCCAAACATGGATTTAAGCCAAGAAGCTCGACACAAACATCTCTCAAAAGATAATAAAACTTCATGTAAAATATTAAATTTGAAAAAAGACAACTCATCTAAATATATTTAATCTGTATTAAAATAATGTCTCAAAATTATTAAAACTCTTGCAATAATCAATGTAAAAATCTTAATTTGTCTAATAGCAATCAATCCTTTGTTTTATGTGCTGGCCAGCTTTTTGCCTGTTTCCAATGGGTTTTTTTTGGTTGCTTTTTTTTTGACAATTTATATTTGATCATAAGTCCTTGAGGTCAGAAGACTACTTCTGGCCTAATCCAGTAGACGTATGGATATTTGTTGTGTTAATAATAGAATATAGTGACTTTTTTCTGCTGTGGCAGGAAGTTTCCAGATGAAGTCTCTTCTATTTAGTTTGAACAGCTTGGTTTCTTTTCTTAGATTTCCCCCCTCTTTTCAATTATTTTATCTTCCAGTTATTTTATCAAGGTTACCTTTTTTGATTCTTGTGCAGGATAAAAACAAAACAACTAAGCTGTCTGACATAATAATATGGCAGAGGCCTTAGAAGTCAGCTCCACTGAGGACTGTCTGCCTGCGGAGTGGAAACCTTCCAGTCGACGCAGTAGGAAGTCGGGCTGTTCCAACATCTTCTCAGGGGTGAACCTGCATCAGCTGCACAGGCTGTTCAGAACGGCGGGGGACAGAAACGCGGAGCATCGGGCGAAGCTGGTGTGGCAGGACGTGGAAGCAAATCCGGAAGGAGCAGAGGAGGGAAAGCAGAGTGAAGAGGAGCAGGTAGAAGATGAAGTGGGCCTGGCCCAGGCCTTGGTGGGGCTGAGAGTTCGAGCCAGGAATAAGACCGGAACAAGAGCGGAAGGACACAGTAAACACAAGTGGCTCAGAACTTCGGGGTATCTCAGGTATGTGAAAACATCTGATAGGAGGATTCTGAGTTTGTGTCTTGAGAGGTGTGTTTAATATCAAGGACCTGACAAACCAACACTGACCTTGCAAGACTGAGTTCTGCTCTGCCTACAAACCATTTCGCAAAGACGCCTCATACTTCATGTTTCACATTCCTCACTGCGATGAAGCTGGCCTTCTCAGGCTAGTAATGAAGAATCACACATTGTTAAAAATATGCGTGAGATTACAGCAAGCCGATTTAATTTTCCTAAAAATCTAATAACTAGACAAACCTTGATTCAGAAGGAGGATAAAACAAAGGAATGCAAATCAGGAAATTTCATTAGAACGATTTGCTATGGGCCATTAGGAATATGTGACAATAGTGTCCCTAACTTATTCAAAATAGCAACTGTGGGATCTTACAGCCACAGGAGTGTAATGTTTCCTGCTGTTTGTCGTTTCATGTTTGCAATGTAAAGCACATTGAATTGCTCAGTTGGTAAAATGGATTATGCAACGAAATGTGACTTGATTTATCTGAAATCAGGTTTTCAAACTGTTGAAAACCTGAATGTGTGAATAAACAAAGTGCTGTTAATAAGAGCATTAAACATAGTTTAAACATATCAAACTATCAAAAAATTGTTTGAGAGATCTGCATTCACTGTTCTTTCATAGGGATAAACCCAGATTAGAAAATGTTCATGCATAAAAGCAATTTGTTGCATTTGTGATTTATTTATGGCTGTTTTTTCTTTAATTATTGTTTTTTGTGGATGTCATGGTGGTCAGTTAAACTTACTGTTGCCTTTCTGTCTTCAGGGTTGAGGAGCCATTAGCTGTCTACTCTGTCGAAGATAATGCTGATCAGTCAGAAAGTCTGGAGACATTTAAATTGCCAGCAGAGGAAGACATTACAGGGAATCAAAATCCCTTCAAGCCATCATCATGGAGGTTGGGCATTAGGATGGAGAGTGCCAGAGATTCTGAACGCTACCTTCACCGCATCCTCCACTGAAAACAATGCCTACTTGTAGAAGACGGAAGGACAGTAATAAGTGAAAAAGCCTGGTTCTGCATTGATGGAAATGTGTTATGTTGTGTATTACTATAGCAAAATCTCTTCTGTGTTGCTGTATCTGCTAAAAACAGATTATAGGTGCACCATCGTGTCAAACTATGTGTGTTTAAAACAAGAGGTTGTGTGGAGCGATGATAGTATTTCACAACTGCATATAGTTGCATGTGGAATTTCTTTTAGATAAATGTGTTGTGTAGTAATAATGCTTTTTTTAAAACATTTGAGCTTGTAAAGATGTAAAATTACGACGTCCGTTCAGAATGGAGTTAAAATATTACAAAGATTTCAGTGAATAATGACTTCTGATTTTGCATGAGCACACAAGAAATGTAGCTAAACAGTAAAGCAGTTATTTAAAAAAAAAAAATCAAAGCTTCATCAATAGAAATGGTCCCTGCAGCTTTTTGTTGCATTCTGGATTAACAGACACAATCAGTCATAGAACAACACTTCCAGCAATAAGGAGTCACAAAGTTTCAGAACATGTGATATGGATAAAACGGTACTTTCTTACACTTCAAAAAGCAAAACTTGCATTGGTTAAATCTATTGATGGAAAGCAAAAGTGAAACGTTTCCCAGTGTTTCTGTGTGAAACAAGCATCCTAAAATTTATTGGGCAAACAAATGATTATTTGTGTGATGACTTTTAAGCTTGAAAGCTTTCTGTTGCAGGTCTATGGGGTGTAAGTGGTCCTGATATTGTTTTGTACTTTTGGTATGAGTTGAGTGGCTATTAATACGGGATCTGATGACTATTAAGTCAGCAAGTGGAACATAGCAGTTCATAAAAGGAGTATTTACATAAATCACTGATGTTGAGACTGGATTGTTTTAC
Organism: Xiphophorus hellerii; assembly: GCF_003331165.1. Classification (NCBI taxonomy): domain Eukaryota; kingdom Metazoa; phylum Chordata; class Actinopteri; order Cyprinodontiformes; family Poeciliidae; genus Xiphophorus; species Xiphophorus hellerii. Next base: position 22,830,189 of record NC_045676.1, on the reverse strand, counting down.
GACGGTAAAACTCCCACTTCAGTCCTGGAAATTCGGACTAGCTGCTAGGGTGAAACGGTCTGAACCTATACGGAGCTTTAATGCTTGGAAACATTTTCGCCCGCCTTCGACAAAATGTTTTTATTGGGGATATTATTTTCAGACAAGAACTGGATCTACCAGTTCCGACGGAAAGAATGCAAAAGAACACAAATCAGTATTAATTGAATATATTTCAGTTATAATCTATCATTAAATATTACATACAAATTATACAGTGCAGTGTGACAAAACAATGTCAGTTCAGCAGTATGTTACTTCTCGTTTACTTGGGTCGACCCCAAGAGCCACAAACGTCCGGGGAATCGTCATGACTGGGAAAAACGGAGGCGGGTACAAAAAACCCACCTGTCTGGTTACAGAAGCAGAACTTTGCTCTTTTTTAATTAATTTTTAATTAATTTTCAGAAAAAAAACTAATTAGGCAAACAAATAACATGGCTGCTATCTTATTCAATCTCTTTAAATGTACGTACCTCTGTTTTGTAACGTCACCTCAGACGGCTTAGACGTAGATTTTGATTACCACAGAAATGATGCATACTGTGGATCCAGTTCACATGGTCAATGTATAGAAATTCAAACAGCTTTAGTGCCCCTCTTCCTAAGTGTGTGAGAGTTAATCTCATAGTCGACGAAAAGCAAATGTATTGGCACTGCTGTTGCCAGCGTGGGAGAGGAAATCTCCATGAGTGTTGAGACGTGCGAGGAAAACAAAACGAAAGAAAAACCAATGGAATGCAAAACACCTCTCGTCCAAAAAAAACATACACACACACACATGAACGCGCCGGTTCTGAGTGGTGTGCAAGTGGGTGTGTGAGCAACCATAGCATGCGCCAATGAGTGCAGAGAAATGTCATTGCACAAAACCTTCTTCAATCATATTAACACAAGGCACGGATGCAGACAGGGAAGATATTCTGGGAAATCCCTCTTCTTTTGGCCTCATTCCTACATCCAAACACTTTCCTTCTGCAGCAAAAAAAAAAAAAACAAAACAAGGAGAGGAGAGGTGGTAGAACCTTTTTTTCTTCCCAAAACAAAAATCTGTTTTCTCCTCCATCCATGCACAGACGCTCCCTCGGCATGGCAATCTGCTGCTGCTGCTTTTCTTCTGCACTACCACCAGGTGAAGAAGGGTCTTCTGCTCTGGAAACTCTGTGTGTAGGATTCACTGTTTGCTCTCTGAGGTGCTCTCGCCGTTTCAACAATAACCGGGGGCATCTGGACCAACTGGAGCGGGGATTTACCGTCTTTCAGTGCTTGGCATAGGTTTAAGATCTGAAGATGTAATGATAGGAATATGAGAAAGCAAAAAAAAAAAAAAAAAAATTCTTTTTAGATTAAAAATCCCTAAAAAAGTTTTTGATAAAGTTGGGGTTTCAATTTTAGATTTTAGAGCAATCATAGGGAAGAGAGGAGAGAACTCACCTGCCCCCTCATGACAGATACTTGCTTGTGAAACTGTCCCCTGTCGAAGCCCGGATCTTTCTGTAACAAAAAGAAAATATGTGCATGTTTGTTACCTTCAAGTGAACTAGCCACCTAGTTCAGTATTAATGGGTCAACCGCCCATTAATACTTCACTTTGCAGCTACAATTTACGTCAATGCTGAGGCTTTTCTTGCCTTAAATAGTTCATAGAGGTCCTCTTCCAGGTCTTTGATGAAGTTCGGATCTGATAGTTTGGGAAGCACCAACTCTTTGATTTCCATGGAGAAAGCCACTTTGGCTTGGGACAGCCATGCCCAGTAGAACGGGTCTGCAAATCAGACAGTAAAGCTGTTTCTTAACAGTGTCTTAAAACAACATAATCATCAACACTGATAATCTGCTGCTATGTCCCCAAAACAACCAGTATATTTCAACAGAGAGATGAGAAATACACCAAATAGACTTCTTAGAATACATTTGTGTGAGACATCAGTCTACTGGTAAGCCATAAGCATGTAGAGTTTCTTACAAGCTCTCCAGGAGTCGGGGTGTTTGAGTGGAAAGGCAAGGCCGTTGTCTATAGCTGCCAACTTGATGATGGGTTCCTTGACTACAACCCAATCTGTGTCCTGGAGGGGGGAAATGCAAACATTCAAGATAAACACAGCACAAAATATGCACTTTGATCTGATCTCTCAGTTAGCCTGGGGTCAACGTAAAGTTGGGTTAGGTTCTGAGGAGCCAGCGACATTTAAAGCCCAATCACAAAATGATATTCCTGTTAAAATGCTTCCATGAAGATTGATGAACAGATAGCAATATTTGTCCGTGTGTTTTTAAAATGTCAAAAAACACACAAACATGTCATAGGTTTTCATAAAAATACTTCTGATTACTTATAATACTTACTCCCTAAAAGGAGCTAGGAGGCAACAACAGGAGATGAAAAATGAAAGTTTCTTACTTGCAAAGAGAAAAACTTCAACATTTAACACAGGTGCATTTGTTCTTGAATTTCTCAATGGATATGTAGCAGACCGTACATTATAGTTAGGAAAACAATGGCGAATAGGTTTTTACTTATGTCATTTTTACTGAAAGAAAGAGTCAAAATGGAGCTACTGATCCCAAGTAGGTTTGTGTTTGTGTGTGCGCGCGTGTAGTTGAGCATGCTAAATATAGAGAAGCGAAAAACACATTTAACAAACGAATGGAAATCTTTTTCGGGAAGTGAGGACATTTCTCTAGTCCTCACTTTTTTTCCCCCATTGTACTGAGCTTTTATAGTTCGGTTTAGAGGTCTGGTGTGAGTTAAGTATTGATAGGGTTAGGGTCAGAGTACAGTGGTATTGGTTAGGGTAAGAGATTTGGGATGGGCATAAATGCAGTTACTAAAATGAATGGAAGTCAATGCAAAGTCTTCAGAGCAATAGAGGTACAAGAATATGTGTATGTGCATGTGTGTGTGTGTGTGTGTGTGTGTGTGTGGGTGGGTCTGTCCTTACCCTGTTACCTCCAGAGTCCATGGGACAGTCGTATTTCAGCAGCCAGTTGTCATTTCCTCTATCTAGATTTTAAAAACGGCCAAAAGTTGTATTCAGAAGGGACATCTCAAAAGAAGCAACAAAGTTGAGTTTCTAATAAAATATGATCTAATAACTACTGTACATTCCCATAAATACTGGAACTTGAATATCTACGTTTTGAGCACAATTACCCGTGTTCCTGATGATGTAGTCGAGGACCACGAGGCGTTCAAACTGCAGCTGTAGCTGACGGTTTGTGTTTTCCGGCAAAGGCTCCGCTTCAAACCTCCGCAGCCAGAAATCTGCATCCTTGTATCCGTCGACAAAGATTTGGAAGGACCCGACCTGTTCAAGTTTAGAGAGAGAGAATAAAAATCTCTTAACACGTGTGGGTGGGACTTTTTTTTTTTTCTCAACTATGCACATCAGAAGGCATATTTTGGTAACATCACTTTCTGATCAAAATCCAGAGGTACTAATTTAGCTTCAATTTCTTTTCATACTTAAAATATGAAGAAAATAAAAGCACTGGGGAAAACAAATTAGCAAATTATGCGCAGCCTCCAGATGTACAGTAGATTTCATTACCTTACTAAATATTAAAATCCAATTATGTCTTGTGGACCGGTTTCAGTTTGCATTTAAAGTCACTTTTTTTTTTTTTTTGTTTCCTTTTAGATTACCGTTTGAAAACACGAAGAACAGGTTTTACTTAAGACTATTTCTGGCAGTCATGTGACGAACTGTTGATACTGATGATCACTTACCTGCTGTTATCCTTTTATTTTCAATGCATTTAAAATGCCATTTGAATTTGAGCTTATTAAAATCCAGCTTATAGAAAATCTTTACATTGGAGCAATAAATGTAAATAACTAAAATATGAATACAATTCACTGAAAAAAAATAGGCAGGTATTGACTTTGAAGACTTTTAAGATGTGAAAACCTCATTAAAAAAAGATTTCTATAATCATCAATATTTTTACCTTAGGTGGTAGTCCAATTCTGTGGAAGCGCTGACCAACTTTGGGCACCTTCTCCAGAGCCAGCCTTTTCCCTCGAGACTTGACCCTGTCTATGGCACTGTAGTTGAATGTTTCACTTGCCAAATACACCACCTAAAATGACAATGGTGACTTAGAAATTGTAACTGAAAAAACTGTTTCAGGCTTTTATGACATTTCTTGACAACTTTTCGGGCAGTATTAGACTTCTAGTTAAAGTCAAATTATAAATAATACAGCCATTAGGAAATTATGTATACAGTTAAACCCTTCTTACAGCTTCATTTCATATGGAAACAATATTTAAAAGCTTACATTTTTTTGGTAGGATATAAAATGTCAAGTTCCCAGTTTGGCCAGTTGGATGAAATGCATGTTCCCTAAATACCCACAGCACCATGTGTCTCACAAATAAACCTCGATAAGAGAAATTTTCCTTAAATTAAGCAGCCCTAATTATTAGTTAAACAAAACTAACTTGGAAAATATTGGAGCAACAAGCTATTCATGAAAGACAAGATCGATCACATGGATTTTTATTAGGCAATCAATAAGATTATTTTAGTTTGGAAAGGTAATTTATAACAGTGGAGGCAGATTTTTTAAACTAAAGTCTTTGAACAAAACTGTCAAATTACTGAAGATAAAATAAATACATAAATCGCATCTCGTAAAAATTACAAAGGCATGGTGGAAAAAAAAAAAAAAGAGTACAGGCACCGTATGGACCTGCCCAGAACTCCTCTTCTGCTGAGGGTAATTCAATTTTAAAACAAAAGCAGCAACAGCAGCTCTGTACTGTTCAACCATGGATGCATGAAGAACGATTTTAAATATCGACATAAATATAAATATGCAATTATACATCCAAAACTACCTCTGTTTGGCAGCCAGGCATAAATAGAAATGTAACACTTGGCTTTCTGGCTGTTTCAACTCTCCTTTTGGCCTGCTGTATCAGATCTGCTGAAGTTCTGCCAGCTGACATAAATCAGGCTTTTGCAGAAATATGTAGGCAGTGGTGTGAGGGAAGATACCTTGGTCCTGGGGACAATGTTGAGTTCCAGTTTCTGATCAACCAGGCTGGCCCCGGCCTCTGAGAGGTAGCCCTGGTTTAGTACCAAACAGTCGCGGCCAAAGCAGCAAGGACAGCACAGTTTCTGGAGCCACTTCGTCCACTTGGGATTCAGCTGGCCGTACGGTTCTTCATTTTTTGGCTTGAAAACACCAATAATTTTCTGCAAAGACAACGAGAAGAAAAAAAAGGCTTGTATTTTGTACCAGATGAAAAGTTTAAACTGAGGACATACAAGTCATTAGTCAGAAATCCACGCTAAAATAACAAATACGGTACGCAGCGTCCTTACACATTACAACAAACTTCAATGTGTCTTATTGGGATTTTATGTTACAGACCAACAACGTACAGTTTACATTTAAATTATATTTACAAAGAGATTTCTGGAGAGTGTGGCATTCAAAACCTGAAAATTGTTGTTCTCTGTCCATTCTGACTTAGCATGAACTCAAACAGAAGGATGTGATTTTACTTCCTAAATATGCACTACTTCAGTCTATCGCATAAAATCCAAACAAGTGCATTTAAATATGTTAATGCAACGTGATAAAATTAAAAAAAAGAAGCTAAATGGGTCTGAATAAGTTTGTAATATACATTTAAAGAAGGTAGTGTGAAAAGGGATAAAGCTGAACACTATGAAAACACTACAGATATATACTATGCATGAAGACACTACAGAGAGCTTCAATGTGGGTTAAACTGTTGGAACGTAGACAAATTAAAACTACAAACAGCTTCCAAATGGGCTCCCTTAAATAAAAACAGATAAGAGGATAAGAAGTTTGACAAGAGGAGGACAGATTTGGGGTGTGCCGTGATTTCACAGTTCAATACAGAAATCACATGTCTCTTGTATTACACACACTCCCACCAATTACAACAACAAAATCCTCAGAGAGAGGTAGCACATGACTACTTAGCACAGCGGTAACTAACTTAAGAAAGCGCAGTGGTGGGGGTCAATGGCAGGAGGTCGCTGCGTAGAGTAAAAACCTCCTATGGTTCGCCTACAATGGCCTTTTCTATTTTAAACTGCCTCAAGTCAAAATGAGAGAGGTAAATGAAAGGCTGTGGTTCTTTTTATGTCGAGTAGACTGAAACTGAGGGTCTAAATGTAAGCTTCAAAAAGAGACTTCTGCTTTTTCTTGGTTTTTTCCCTCTTTTGCGCAACATTGGACACAATGACGAGGACATATTAAGAAGGAATGCGAGTGGCTCAAGGTCCTTCATTAAATCCGGTGGCCACCAGGAAGGTTTAAAGTACTTATTTGAAGAGGAACACTCTCTAGTTTCTCCATGGTGACTTGGTTTTTATCCGAGTCACCGTGCATCAATTTGTAGAGTTCCAGTTTGTAGAGCAAAGAAGGCGAGCGAGTTCAACGTTTTTGGTCCAAATAGATATCAAAGAGTTAGTTTTCTATGGAGAAAAAAAAACATAAAACAAAACACCACAGAAAGTAGAAGTTGCGTTGTGAGAACGACTAAAGTAAACTAAACTCATTACAGCGTGAGTGATCAATGTGATAGAAGGATTTAAACAAACACTGACATGCGACTTTTTCCCAGCAGATGAACCTGTAATGATTAGCATCTGTCTGCACAGTCAAACTCGAATGATTAAAGCATTTTAAAAAGGACTTCAGCTGTTATCAGTGTCACGGGATGCCAAAGGTAAAAAAAAAAGTTTACAGTTTCAAAACCACAAAAATGTCATCACAACGTCACCCCGACGTGTGGCTGCATGATCCGTTTGCTGAACAACAAAATAATACTTTTTTTCTAGCTTATGCGAAAGCCTAATGCGTCTGTTTAGAAAAACTTTCAGTTAAAAAAAGAAATGGACAGTCAATGCTTGGAAACAAGTTGTGCAACCGATCACTCTTCAGTCACTAACACTATCCGAAGCTACAGACAATGAGTTGCAGGTCTGTTAAGCAAGTAAGAGCAGACCCACTATCCCAGCAAATGATTGGTTTCAAACTAGTTTATACCTAAAAGACCAACACCATAATAATTTGAAATGCTGGCTTAGTCCCAGCATGCATTAGTATTGTGTCTTAAAGCCTTTTATGAGTCTGGGACCTACCTTTATAATGTTTTAACCATGAAAAAGCAAGACTTGTTTGGAAAAATGTATCAGTGAGATTTATATTTTAAAGACCAACAAAAGGAGCAGCAAAAGCAAAAGAGAAGGATGAGCAGTGCTTGAAAACAGCTGATGGCGTCACCCAGGACATGTTACTGTGGAATATCGTCTCTGCTGCCCAGATATTGAGCTGCTAGCATGTCATGATAGTCATGAGGCCATCATAAAGCAACAGTCTTCAGTCAGAGGCCTTTTCGGAGTAGTTGTAAGACTGAGTGCTACTGGAGATCTTTCCTGCCCGCCATCTACAATGACTCGAAGAAGATATTTGGATTACATGCGTTACCACGACATTTGATTTCCCTTTGGGTTAAATAAAGTGTTTTTGAATTGAAACTTTAAGACAGTAGATAACTTATTTTGCAACATTTTTGCTTAATGGCACAACAAGGCATTTTTGAATGGGTCTCGTTCCATCAGTCCATAATGTGGTCTTTGAATACTAAGCTTCTCGTCAGCATTCTCTCTATTAAAGCTTTGTTTTCAAAGTGGATTTAGCTACTATAGTAAACTGGAGCACACTTTAGCAAGGATCTGCTCTTTGTCTATAAAATGCAAATATGAGAAGAAAAAATAAACTCTCTTTACCCAATGATGCTGTCAAGGGGCTATGTGGTATAGTAGGCCTAAATGCATTGCATCTTAGTTTTTGCTGTGTTAACTGGGTAAAAGCGTGTGTTGTGTTTAAATGTGTTGCAGTCCATCTGCCAAGTCATCACCGCATTGTTAGAGAAGGCCTTTATCAACAATCGACCACAACTATGTCCCAACACACATGTAAATATTTTTCAGGACTACAGAGATCTTCAAGTTGAACCCCAACTCTGTCAGATGTGCGAGAAGACACCTCTGGTGTAGATGTGAAGATGTGAAGCCGCTCCTCTTACCCCCTGAGAGTCTTTGACAAAATAGCTTCCACTGGAGCCCTGGTAGATCCTCTCTGGGTAGATCCCTTCCTCTATGGCTCGCTCGGCCTTGCGGATGATCTCCCTGAACTCTGGATCTTCCGGGAACTCGTTCCTGTGCCGCTCCCGAGACGCGTGTCCTCGATCCTTGTCCAAGAGCGGCTGTCTCTCCTGGCTCCCTCCGGGACTCCCGGGCGGGATGCGCACCACGGAGCCCGGTGTGCTCCCGAAGGCGCCTCGGGGGCTGTTAGGCTCCGTGTAGCTGAAATCCCCAGAGTCGCGGAGCGGAGAGACAAGCGGACTTGTCTCGTCCATGGTTCGAGGGTACCTGAGGAGTTATTTTATCCTCCGTTCAGAGACGACAAAACGGAGAAAGAGTGTGAAAAGGAAGAAAACAAAAGGCAGGACAGCTGTTTTGCTGGTTAGCTCTGACGCTGGCTAACAAAATCAGATGACTGTCATCTTCCGGGAAGAGGCGGGACCTAGTTGAGTGTGTTGATCTGCAACCAATCACCGTTGAAATCCTTCTGTCAGTAACCTAATTACAAATGCTGATTGGATACAGTCGCCCTGCACACAAAATACACGTGAGAGTGTAGTTAATCTAATCAATTACCTCTACCAAAAGGCCTTTGTGAAACATTCTGTGATTTATTTCAACTAAATTAGATCTGAAGCATCTGGATTTCTCTAAAATTCCAACTGAGCCCTATATATTCATGAAATAACTGCAAGAAGCCGTTTTATTTATTTTTTTTTCAGTGAGACATCGAAGGACATTAATCTTCTGATGAAAGCCTACTTGATTTATGATTCTTATTAAATTTTATATAGCTTACATATTGCTTGCAATGAACCATTGTAGCTTACTCGTTACCTCCACACAATACAATAAATACAGGGGAATCACTGCACAACTCTGTTGTAAAATGATTCTGTTCAACAACAGGCCTAGCTTTAAATTAATTCAATAGACTTTTATTAATTATAAAGACAAATGTACTTTCATATCAGTGTCAGTTGCATAAAATACAATGTACTTGTCCTAATTTGTATATTTTTTTTATTTTAATTGATTCATGAGTAACTTCATCCAAAGTTACAGTAAATGTTTGCTGTGTGCAGACAAAATACTCTTCAGTATATTTCATGGCTGGTTGTTAGAAGATGACTGCGTGTCAATACTGACCTCTGCGGGACACCATGAGTATTGCACAAACGTTTCTCACAAATTGTTGCCTGTTGCTCAAATAATGTTAAAGCGTCCCTCTAATTCCATACCATGTCAGAAACAGCATCCTAATAAACTGCGCCTAAAGGTATGTGTCAATAAAACAAAATAAGTCCTAGTTGTTAACTAATGTGACCAGTATTTTTCAACTGTATGGATGTTATGCTGCAGAAAACCGTGTTGATCCTATAAGTCGTCAAAGGGGTTGAGGTCAATACTGCAGATCGATTATGTCGATTGTTGCTCAATTCTGGAGGTAGTCTCTGATAAAGCCCTGTCTGTGTTGTAGAAAATAATCCAGGAGACATTTCTCTGAACTGAGAATGGCCTCAATGTTAGCAAGTCTCACTTTTCCAGAGAATGTCATCTTACGCCATTACACAATACCTCAACTTTAAGCTGTTTGGCATTGACAGATGTTCTGAGAAATTTGGTGGTTTTTATTTTAATTTTTTGTATTCTTTGCTACTCAATCCGCAAATGTATCTCCCTGACAAACGTGGCGTCATTTAAGGCGAAATATAAAGCTTAGGAAAAAAAAGTATAAAATGTATCATCAAAAAACATAGCCACAGGGGGGGAAAAAATCAATGAAAAGCATTAATTTTTGCTTTACATTGTACATGCCCAGAATCATTTATTTTTGTACTGGCTCATATTATTCATACGTTTGTTTAAATGGGATTACTTCTCCATTCTCTAAAATTAAAGATTGTATTATTTTAAAATTTTCACTGATCCCTTTATATTGCAAAAAGAGATACATTTATTAGACTTTTAGTGTGCAGGATTCTTTGCAGTACCACAGTATTCTACAGTTTATGGGCATGTAATTATATTCATAAATAAATAAACCAATTTTTTTATTTATTTTTTGTTTGTTTTGGGGTGAAAATTCCAGATGTTTTGTGCCAGCCTGGAGGACGCAGAGCTGGGTTTGTGGACGTGCTGCAGAGCGCATCCTCTTGACTCCGTTCTCCGTCGCCTCACTCAGCTCGCCTTCTGATTGGCGGAAACCACCCGGAAGAGAAGAAGGAAAGCCCTTTCGTCACTCACGCTACTCCTTCAACCCCTCTTCACTAACACGCTGTTCCTCGTCGGGTTGTGCAAAAATACTGACTCCTTTTCTTAATAAACACTTTTTGAAGCTGCTGCGGAGTCAGAACTAATCCGCCGGCGTCGCTGCAGCATTTTTGGAAGAACCAAAGTTACCGGAAGTACCGCGCAGAGGGCATTGGAGTGAGGATGGCTGCCTACAAGCTGGTTCTGATCCGCCACGGAGAGAGCGCCTGGAACCAGGAGAACCGCTTCTGTGGCTGGTTCGACGCCGACCTGAGCGAGGCCGGAGAGAAGGAAGCGAAAAGAGGAGGACAGGCCCTGAAAGGTAGGGTACTGCGGGCCCGGTCAGCAGGTCTGATCGGACTCTAACTGGGTCTCGGGGTTAAGCCCCTGAAAAGATGGTGCTTATGTAACTGGAGGATGAAGAAACGGGCAGGCTAGGGACTCCATTAAACAATTCAACTGCAAACACAGAGGACGTATTTCTGTGTCCTTTATATCTTACTTTTCCCCTTTATTTTGACACAAAAAAAAGGAACATTTTCTGATTAGATTTATGCAGTTCAGTGAAACCTGTCAGACAAATGAAACCAGTCATGGCCTTGCTTTACTTAGATTTATTCAAATGTATATTCATAATTTTAAAAGAAAACGTGTGCAGAAGTGAAGGAGCTTTCTATGCCTCACAAAGCTTCTTTCCAGAAAGAAAAGGGAGAGACTATTAAGAGACAGTTTCTCAATTTTTAGTATTTTGTTCTCCCTTTTGACAAGTGGAAATTTCCTATGAGTCACTGAATTTTGGACACGTGTTCATGCGTGCACCCCCTGTTAATTTGACCTCAAATTCCCCTGCGAACACATCATCCAGAGCTCACAGTCAGGCAGTACCATGTGGCCGATGACTATGAAGAAGAAAGTGCTTAATTTCTGTGGAAAGTGAAATGTAGCATGAAGATAATCTTTGGATCTTGTAAGAAATGTTACCCTTCAGAATAATATTTCCCTTCGTATCTTAAATGGCTTAAAAAATCTGTGTAACAGCACCTTGTAAAAGGGTCCCTACCTTCTAATATAAACCGTACGCTTAATTGTGAAACAGGACGATAATAAATGGTGTTTTAATTTTAATTACAGTCTGAAAAGTGTGGTGTGCACTTGCTGACCAGAGTCGACACTTTGTAGAAGTGTGTTTTTCTACAGTTACAGCTGTAAGTCTTTTTAAAATATCTTAACATATATATTTTCAAGTCCTGGCAAAGACTTGGAATTTGATTTAAGTTTGGGCTTTGACTGGACCATTCCAATGGATGAATATTTGATGAACATTGATCTTTAACCTAGCTGTTTGGTAAGGGGTGTAATGCTTAAAAGTGAACAACAGGTTTTTCCTCCAAGACAGCCCTGTAGTTAGTTCATCTTCATTGAATGACGGTGCGACTACTTGACTTTTAGGTACCTTGTGACCTAACCCTGCCATGAACTTTTCAACAACTTTATCCCTGACCTTTCAGCTTTGCTCTTTAATCTTTGTGATGCTGTTTGTTCACTTATACTTTCTAACAAACAGCTGAGGTGCTCGCATAACATCCGTATTTAGGTGACTTCTGAAGGTTGGGGTCGATTGCACCTGATTCTAGAGGTGTAGGAGTGAAAGGGGGCTACAAATGAATGCCACACTTTTCAGATTTTTATTTATAGAGATATAATGCCATTTATCACTTTTCTGCTTTGCAATTACGCACCAGTTTTCACACGTGATCCTCATAAAACCCATATGAATTTGACAAGATGAGAAAAGGTGAATAATCTTACATAGCACCCTGTAAATTCTCCCACTGTCAAATCCTCATTACAATGCTTCTTGTCTCATCTTTCTCATTACCCTCAGATGCTGGCTATGAGTTTGATATCTGCTACACCTCTGTCCTTAAGAGGGCCATCCGGACCCTGTGGTTTGTCCTGGACAGCGTCGACCAAATGTGGCTGCCCGTCCACCGGACCTGGCGGCTCAACGAGCGCCACTACGGTGGCCTGACGGGGCTGAATAAGGCAGAAACTGCTGAGAAACACGGGGAGGCTCAGGTGAAGATCTGGAGGCGTTCCTTCGACGTTCCTCCCCCACCTATGGACGAAGGACACAACTACTACCAGAATATCAGCAAGGTGAACAAGGAAATCTGTTGACACATGATCTGAGTTTCTATTACAAATGTGTAATTAAAATCACTCACAAATAAGTTTGCTCACGTGATAAGTCATTTAAACACATCATCCTCCTAACACTTCCTGTCATTGTTTTCGTCTTTTTCGCCGGTAGCAACATCCGGTTGTTGATGGCGTGACTTGTGTGAGGTGAAAAAAGGTTTTGCATTGCAGTTTTGCCAAGTGAATTTATTTCAATAAAGCCAAAAATCCACTCATCGCAGTGCAAAACCTTTATCGAGAAACAGTTTCTTTTTTCCAAAGTTGTTTCCATTTAGCAAATTTATTTTTGTTATTCCAGTTTGTAGTTATTATATGGTCAATGGAAACGCATCTAATGAAGCTTTTTTTCTCCTATAAAACATAAATGTGTGTAGTCTAACCCTGAATCCTCTAACGGCTGGAACTTTGTCTTTTCGTGGCAGGACCGGCGTTATGGTGACCTGACGGGGGATCAGCTTCCCAGCTGCGAAAGTCTCAAGGACACCATTGCCAGGGCACTTCCTTTCTGGAACGAGGAAATTGTTCCCCAGATCAAGAAAGGAAAACGGGTCCTTATCGCCGCACATGGCAACAGCCTGCGGGGCATCGTCAAGCATCTCGAGGGTAAGAGAGAAAAAACTAATCATAGAGACAAAACCCAGATGTTGTAATTGTTTATCCCCTACTTAATTTTTGCTCTTTTGTTAAATGCGCTGTGTTAAGGTTCTTGTGGAATTCTTCTGAATAAAAATTATAAGATTGAGTTTAATTTAAGAAATAAAACAAAAACTCAGAGAGGCTTGAAACTGCAACACAATTTCAAAGCAGTTCTACACTTAAGCTTTTCAAATCTATGAATAATGACCAGAGATATTTGTTATGAATTTAATCGTGTAATTAAGCCTGTGGCAATAAGCAGTTATTTAATTGAATGGTGAATTAAAATAAGCTTCATAATTTTCATTCTGATTTGGCCTTAAACCCAGAGTGAGGAACATTGTTGGGTAGTTTAGCGACTGCCGTATGAAGAGGCTTAGTTTATGGAAATTAATAGGGATGCACAATATATTGATATCAGCCGATGTAATTAATTTTTTAACATATTGGTATTGGCCGGATAAGTAAAACTGGGCCAATTTAAAAACAACAGATGTTTATCTCCATTGTGTTGCCATTTGTTTCTGGAGCGTGTTGGTCATGTGATAGTGATGTAGAGCAGGATAAAAGATCTTTACATACCGGTGCATTTCTATAAATCAGTTGATAAAGCACTGAAGTCTTAACATCAACTTTGATTTTTAATGAGATTTGCCTTGCTTAAGGTTGAGTGAATGAAGCATATTTTCTGCTTTGCATGTGTTGCTGTTTTCCAGGGATGTCAGAGGAAGCCATTATGGAGCTGAACCTGCCCACAGGCATTCCCATTGTGTACGAGCTGGACAAGAACCTGAAGCCCACGGGACCCATGCAGTTCCTGGGAGACGAGGAGACCGTCAGGAAGGCCATGGAAGCGGTGGCTGCTCAGGGCAAAGCCAAGAAATAGACTCGTCCTTCCCGGCGAAGCCCAGAATGAAGACCAATCGTGTGCTGTTCCCACATTGAGTTGAAATAAACGGTTATTTAATGTTTGTGTCACCACAAATTGAACACAATTAGGCCCGAAACATGCACTTTAGAAATAATACTCTCCCTGTGTTTATTGGTCTTTATTCTGTTATACACTGAAACATGCATTTCATTATTAGACTATCGAGAATAGTTAAAGCACTGACCAAATTGGAAATTAGGGACCAGAGAGAAGAAGGGAGATTGGACCAGTGGCTGTAGATAAAGCTCAACGGGAACCGGATCACCACTGGTTGTTGTTGTTCTTAAAAGGATGAGTGCATTGTTCTGTTTTGTTGTACGATGGTGAACTTTGTTTGCTGTGGCAAAAATGAATAAATGTGGAGACATAAATTAATGATTACACTTTTTTTTTACATGTCTTTGGTCTTTTTTTTCTTCCACCAGCACAACTTTCTTCTAGGATTCAGTGTTTTTACCTGCCATATGTAAATTAATTCACTGGAAAACTAAGGTCTACATAGGGGTCTATCAATACCCAATTTGTTCTGTTTAAAGTCAGAACGATGAGGTTACAGGGTATATATATTTTTGGTTGTTTTTTACAAGTACTTATCAGAAATATGTATTAACTCTATTTCAGGCAATCTATGAGGAAATGTATAAAGTCATGTTAAAAAAATATGCACACCCTTTAAATTTTCACTTTTTGTACACATATTTTATGTATTCAGATCTGATAAACCAGGTTAAGTGGTGCAAAAGTTGTTGAGAAGATAAAAGCAGAGTTAGGTTATAAAACAGTTTAGTCAAAATGAACAGAGCTAAGTACGAGATAATACTGGAAGGAAACATGCTAGGTAAAGAGTTAAAGATTGGTAGAGTTGAGGTTCACTGAACATCCCTATCACACACTAAACATGAAGCTGTGGTGGAAGGATTTTGATCAAAGGTCATTTGCTCAAAGTTCAGACCAAGATTGTATTCAGAATTTGTGGCAAGACTTGAAAAAACTGCTATTCACTCATGTTTGCTGCCTAATATAACAGACAGTGAACCTGTTTTGCAAATTATGTACAAGAAAATCAGTCTCATGATGTGTAAAACTGGTGGAGACACCCTGAAAGTATTCCAGCTGCAGTGAAAGGTATTGACTCAGGGGCTCTGCTTGCACACTGTTAAGACTTTTATTTGTTAATTGATTTAAAATAAAACAAACTTCTATTTTCCTTACACTTCACGACAAAGTACTTTGCACATCCCTGGTCTAGACAAAAACGTCTCAAAGGAAGGCTGGACAAACAGAATGGAAGATCTCGTCAGTTCCAACTCCTTTCCACTAGGTGGCGTTAATGTAGCCTACGGTTGATTGGCCACTCGCCAAAAGAGGGGACAAATGAAGAAGAAAGAAAACCGTCCAATCAGAATCTAGACCAGCCTTCTTCATAGCCAATGAGGCGGCTCTCTGCTCTTCCCGAAAACATGTCGCCCCTGAGATTGTGTGTCCCAGGTGAGTCCTCCGTTTAAAGTGTTTCAAATGTGTTTCACTCGGAATTTAGACCGTGTTTGTAGCGATGCTGATGTTTCGGGTGATTGAGAGGCTTTTGTGTAGCTGAAAAGTTAAATGCAGCAACAGACAGACATGTTGAAACAGCTAAGTAGCCACACGTGAACAGAGACTTGCCTCTTCTTGTAGACTTACAGCGCGTTAAACTTTTATTTATGGCCACAAAACAAGATGGGAGAGATACGTTATAGTTAAACTTACTGCTTATTTATTTATTTATTTAAATCGACTGCGTTTAGCTGTTTTGGTCTCACCTGCCCTGCCCAACGCCCCAGGCATCGCTGCACATTCCTCTGCGCTCTTGTTTTGACACACCGACTCCACCCGCAGCTTTTTTTTCCCCCCATTCAGTTTCATTATGAAAATTAACGTTATTTATTTGTGTATGTATTACTAAATAACGGGTTTAAATTTACACAAAAAAACAGCAAACAAATTACTTACAAGTTTTAAAAACTACAAAAGTCCTACCTTTAATTGTCTGTTTTGAAGCCTCTTGTACTGTACAGTATTACATTTCTGTTAAATTTATGACAACACAATACAATTTAGATTCTACCTTCAGATTCTCACCATTTAAACTGAAGCTGGTATTACTTGAAATATTTATTTAACCAGTAATATTGTAACTCAGTGTGTAGTCATCTTGTAATTGGAAGGTCGTTGGTTCGACTCCAGCTTCCTCCTGTCCCACTTCGATGTGCCCCTGTCTGTGCAAGGCACTTAACCCCAAGTTGCCTACCGATCTACTCATTGGTGTATACAAAGTTACTCAGACCCTGTCAGATTCTTAGATATAAAATTATTTTATTTCAATCTTGAAATGTGTCTATTAAATGATATGGGGAGCTTTCAATGATGAGACGATATTAAAGTAGTATCAACATCGAATGCAGTATTTTATGATTACACTTTACTAAATGTCAAATATGATTTGTAGCCTTTCTTAATAATCAACAGGCAGTTGTTTTATAAGCATTATAAAACTACAATTCTTCATGTTTGCACTTGATTTAGCTTTGGTGATGAGCGCCAAGTCTTTGAGGTTGGAAGTTCTCCTTGGCATCACCTTGATTTTTAGATATTACTACCAGCCAAAGAAAACATTGTGCTCAGTTTAAAAGATCACTTTAAGCCTAAAATCTACCAGAGGTACGACTAATTTTGCACATAACGGTATGTAATGTTTCCCTTTACTGACTCCTTTTCTCTTTGAGTTCAGGTGAGAAACTGTGCAGCGTAGAAGACTGTAATCAAGGCACTGGAGTGTATCAGCGGCATGGCTACATCTACTCCTCCCTTGCTGGCTACGTAATGAGGAAGAACGAGGGAGAGGAGGTGAGGTTCACAAGGCAGAGGCAGTCTATTTGTGTAGCTGGTGCGGATGACAGACTTTTGGAAAGCTGCCAGCGAGGTTCACAGAAAGGCCTGAATAAGAGCATTGTACAATGTGCAATTTGTGGCCGCGGCTCAAACACAAAGTAATGAAAGTGAGCTTCTCAGTGTGCAGTGTCGCTTTATTTTGAGCCAATTGAAAGCGGTCACATTTTTTTGGATGAATTTCCGCAACAGAAAGTAAGCGTTTGTTTAAAGTCAGTCTGTTGCACGACAGCAACTAAATTATTTTATAAGCACAACTGTTAATTTCTTACTCTGTGAATATTTTAACATTATAAACATATTCTTGCATCCTAGAGGAAGGAAATATGTACAAGTGTATTTTTTAGAAAAATGAAGATTAAAAAAAGTAATTAAATACCGATAAGTAAGGAGTTTTCTTTTTTAAATCTGAAGGTGTTTGGTTCGTCTTTCATGAAATATTTTTAGTAATTCTGCTTTGAACTTTTCAATTGTCCTGGAACATTTGTTTTCTGCTATTTCTTTAAAAGTCAGAAGTGTTGTTGTCAACCAGTGTCTTGACTCAAGACTCTTGAGTGCCTTTGCTCCAACATGTTTTTAGCTCCTGTAGTCGCATACCATTACATTCTCACTCCTTGTCCAGATGTTTAGTGTGCTAAACAGCTGGACAGCAGCTGTTTAGCACACTAAACATCTTCATGTTCATGTATTCCATTGTAGCTCAGAGCTTTTTCCTGCTACTCCAGAATGCCCACTGCTCTTGGAACTGTTTCAGACAAAACAATCTTCCATTTTAATTAAGCCGTACTTTTACCCTCTAAAATATAGTTTCGTAAGACAAGATTTTTTTTTTCTTCTCTTGAAAATGGCCTGCTGTTGCCTTTGTATTGTAATGAACTGTACTATGACTGAATCCCTATTCCACAAACACAAACTGCTGGTACATTCCTGCTCTTTAGTTTTAAAGAGTTTTAGTACACACTGAGAGAGGGTTGCAGCGCTAAACAGTTGTTGCAGTTTTTGTTTCATCGTCATACGGTCCTTTTCAACAGCTGATTTAAAATCTCTTTGAAGTTCAACCAAGGATTTAATAATTGTTAGAGAAACTTATTGTTCACATTTTGCTACTTCCACATTTCCTGTAAACTGTCTTAAAGAAACGTGTCATCTTCATGTATTCCACTGTGGCTCAGAGCTTTTTCCACAACCTCAGTGGAATAACTTCTCTCATTTTGTTAAAAGATTTTAGCTACAAATCAGCAACAGAAGAACAACCAGTATGTCTGGTTGGGATGTGACTTAATCTGTAGAGGAAATGAATTCTCCGAAAATAATGACTACCATCCAGTTAATTACTAATTATGAAACATTACAAAAACAGCATAATTAATAAAGTGTCTTTGCCTGCTTCAGTCTGTTTCCATAGAAACACCAGTAGCCTCAGTTGAAACAACTTTTAATTATTTCAAATTCACTGTTTTTGCTCACTCACTTTTGTTTGTATTTACTTGTTGTGCACAGGAGACATTGGGTGCACATATTTAATATTTGATGAATATTAAATATGATTTTTTGTTGATGGAGTTCAATGTAGGCTTGTAGCATATAAGTTATATTGCACAGAAAGGTCCCCACATATGTTCAGAGTCAGTACTGAAATGTGAGCAATACAGTTGTTTTGTAATAGAGTTGACTGAGGCGTTTGTGCTCTCCCAGCTACCGGTGATCTCAGTGGTGAGGGAAACTGAAGCCCTGCTGCTGCCAGATGTTGGAGCCATCGTCACCTGCAAGGTCTGTTATGGACAAGCTAGTTTATTTAAGCAATTCATATAAAAGAGACTTACTGTAAACAGAACTATACGTTTTAATCCTTTATTTAAAAGTTTGTTTATTTTTTTATTTAATTTTTTTTCTTCCACTCAACCTTCCATTGTTATCCTTGGACACAGCAAGCTTATTAATGCTGTGAATTATTTTTAGAAATATTTGAAACATACTAAAGCATCTGCAACTGATCTACAGCAGGTGCATCTTAAAAAAAAAAAAAAAAACAGAATTTCATCTCAATATTGATCTATTCAGTGGTTAACCTCTGCACAGGAATGCAGTGGCTATTCCTGTCAGCATCACTTTTTTCCTTCCACTCAGCTTTCCATGAACATGCTTAGAAACCGGTGCCTTAACCTCGTTGTGGAGGGTGTAAGTGACTGTCTGCTGGACGTCTGTTACGTCAGCCGTTTTCTATGATTGTTTCTTTGACAAAAACATGATCACAACAGTTCTCTGTTAAAACCTCTTTTTATTGGTTTTATGTAATATTTTCATTTTTTAGAGGAACTAAATGTCATTTAACTTATAATAATCAAACCATAATAATCAAAATGAATGGATACGCAGACTTAAAATGAATCACATGTTAGTGATACATCTGGAAGATGAGAGACTTTCAATTGATTAACAGAAATAGATTAATCAACAGTGATAAATAATGTAGAGCACAGTAAACCTGTTTACTTTTGGACCACGTGAAGAACTTTGACATGTAGGAGAACTATATTTTTCCTTGTTCACACACAAAAACAAAACACAAAAAGCATTTTAAGACTTTACCAATAGTTGCTGTGCAATCTTACATTAATTTTATGCTTCAATTTAAAAGGTGACTGGCATCAACTCCAGGTTTGCCAAGGTCCATATCCTCTACGTGGGGTCCACACCGCTGAAAGACCGCTTCAGAGGGACCATCAGGTAAAACCGGAAGTGTCTCCTGGTTGATTTATTGCTTTTTCTGAGATACTATCTCATTCTCTCTCTCTGCGTTACCAGAAAGGAAGACGTGAGAGAGTCGGAGAAAGACAAGGTGCGTGACGATTGACGCTTTCACTCAGATGATCTCCCACGTCTCTCCACACTTTTCCTTCTCTTCATGTGTGAATATATACAGAGTGTAAACATTGCCCTCTTCTTTGTGTAGGTGGACATATACAAAAGCTTCAGACCTGGTGACATCGTCCTGGCAAAAGTTGTATCCTTTACTTATTTTTAAGCAAATGACTGACACGGTTATATGACAGGTAAATTACTTTGTGAATGCAGAAACTATGCAGCTCATACCTCAGATACCTCCTTTGTTGTTGATTGACATTCCTAGACTGCATGCGTCTGCTTCCCACAAATTAAAACCCGCAGCTGAAACAGGTGATTAACTGTTGAGAGCAGGCGATGAGTGTCACAGTCCACACATTAATGCACAGTTGCATTGCAATAAACTTGAATAGATTTAAAAAGGTAATTGTAGCAAATAACCTAGTACGTTAGATTCATTGCACGCAGACATAAATTTCAGGTTAATTCAGTTTCTCACATGATCTTACAGTCTTGAGGAAAACTGCTGTCCAGAAGACGGTAAATGACAACAGCAACAAAAAGTCATTGCTAAAGAACCTACTGTTCAGAAAGCTCAATCCAAGCATTTTGACGTAAAGTTTTGTGGAAGGAAAAAGCGGTTCTATATGCCTTTCAGAGGTGCAGTTATGACAATCTATCATTGTCATAACTACCAATGTAACCCATAAACTCCATATTATTTTCTCAGTTCGTTACCATGTGTTAACTACTTGTTTTACATTTTCATCTGAATGTTTCTTTTCTTAAGGGAATTTTAAGTTTTTACAATTATTCTGCTTTTGTTTTTTCTGTTCCTTTATTTTCTTGTCAAACAATTTGACTTTACGTATAAATGGTGCTACACAGATAAACCTGTGAAGAGTTAAATCCTTCACCTTCGATGTCAGATTTCGCTCGGGGACGTTCAGTCTACCTACCTGTTGACAACAGCTGAGAACGAACTGGGCGTGGTGGTGGCTCACAGCGAAGCAGGTAAATCTCACCGCTCAGCTGCAGCTCTTCAACCGGATCAGGTCGACAGCATTTTTGATTACAAACACAAGGTGGCGCAAGTAAAGGCGAGATGTTTACTTTTACGTAGTTGCTTCTTGTGAAAATAAGTACAGTTTAGAATTTTGACTTGAATTTGCAAGAATCCTGTTTTCTGTTTGCAGTTACTGTCAGCCATGTCGAACTCTGTTCTTGTTTGTTGAGCATGTCACTGATGCATTTTTTAAAAAACATTATTCTACATACCAGGTGCCCAGATGATTCCCATCAGCTGGCGTGAGATGCAGTGCCCGCAGACCAACGCCAAGGAGTTTCGTAAAGTGGCCCGAGTTCAGCCCGAGTATCTGGAGGCCTGAGAGACCCTGAAAGTCTGTTACATCACCAACAAACGACTCCTTTTGTCAAGTGGCCTCCCAACTCTTTTTCTCTGGGTGACATGTGGTTCCTGGGCTACTTCTCATATTGGCTCATTAAGTGTCTTGTTAACGGCTTTACTTCTGCACGTTTTTCATTGTGCTGGATTGAACCCAGAGAGCTCCAACTAATGAAATTGGTTTTTATTCCAAATAAATTGAGTTTATCTTTATCAAAGGTCCACGGGCCAGCAACAGGCATGTTCAAAATCATCCTGAATTACTTTATAGAATTGCATCAGGTCAGGATTTTACAGTTGAGGTTGCTAAGATTTTACAGAATTAAAAAAAAGTATAATATTTGCACCAAGAGAGGAGAAGTTTCTGTTCCAAACGCAGGATTCAGGGTTGTATCGATAAGTATTATGGCAGCATCAGCCAGAACTGTCTTTGCCACTGTTTTGCTGGGAGATGAAACTGTGTTATTGATAAAATCCAAATTTCAGAGCCACTTCTGCAGAGGCCAGGTCTAGATTCTTATAATTAAATGAATTATCAGCCCCCTCTATTTTAACTCGGGGTGGATCTATATTTTGGATTTCTGGCCCTTGTGAGTTTGGCACATTTTAGTTGAACTGTCATAGAAAAAATGTATAATAATCTAAGGCTAGTCATTGCTGAACTTCTGGCAATGTTCAGCATTGCCAGATGCCAGATCATTGCTAGATGCCAGACAAACTAGCAAGTTTGTCTGGCTGAACTGCCAGACAAACTGGCTAGTTTGCTGCCAGTTTGTCTGGCATTCTAGCCTGTTTCTGTCTGGCAGTTTTCCTAGTTTTTACTAGGAAAATTCCAAACCAACAACGTACCAGGGCTTTCTAAAGTAATCACACCGCTTTGAACAGTTTAAAATTTTCACTTAACAATCACAATATGTAAAGTATTTAATTAGGAATTTATGTGCTAGACCGAAACAAAGCAGTGTATTAAAGTGAAATGGAAAGAAAACGATACATGGGTTTCAAAGAATGCTTACAAATGAAACATCTGAAATGTGTGGTGTACATTTGGATTCAGCACCCTTTACTTTGATACGACCTCCACCTAAAAATGCAGAGCAACAAGTTGCCTTCAAAATGGAGGTCATCTGTGTGTGATTTAATGTCGGTGTGAATCCAGATGTCCTGTGAAGGCTTCAGACGTTCATTAGTCAACAAATGGCATCATGAAGACCAAGGAACACAGCAGACAGATGAGGAATAACATTGTGGAGAAGTTTATAGAAAAGAGTTGGTGGTGGCGGCAGCATCATGCTATGGCGATGCTTTTCTTAAGCAGAGACAAATAAGCTGGTGGGAGTAGATGAATGGAGATAAATGGAGGGCAGTCCAGGTAGAAAATATGTTGCAATGGCCCAGTTTAAGTTGAAACCAAAATGGATTTAAAAAGGTTTAAAATTGATGTTCAGAGACTTTCAATCAAATCTGACAGATTTAGCTCTTTTTATTTTAATTTTTTTTTGCAAAGAAGGGCAGATAGGTGCGGCTCAAAAGGCTTTCCTCCATGATTGCAGAAAAACATGGTTTTGAAAAGTATTACCGTAAGGGAAGGGAGATTCAAAAACGCGCCGCACCTTTCAGATGTTTTTGAAAACATTTTGAAACCCATGCATCATTTTTATTTCACTTAAAGATTAAGCACTACTCTGTGTTGGTTTATCATATTAAATGCCAATAAAATCCACTAAAGCTTGTGGTTGCAATGCGAGAAGATGTGAAAGTTCACTGTACCTGAAACCATTTTTGCATAATTTTCTTTAAATCAGCGGTCTCAAACCGCATTCCTCGAGGGCCGGTGTCCTGCAACTTTTAAACATGTCCATTGTCCTCCACGCTTGAACTAAATGGCTCAATCGCCTCGTGAACATGCAGTGAAGCTCTACAGATTAGCTGATGATCTATTATTGGAGTCAGGTGTGCTGAAGCAGAGAGCCCGCTACAAGTTGCAGGACAACCGGCCATTGAGGACCGGAGTTTGAGACTGCTGCTTCATAGGGGAAGTTCAGGTTTTATTTGGGGTCAAATGGAGTAAGAACGGTACCATTAAAAATGAAATTTCTGCCATCTGAAATAAGTCAGGCTTCAAATGTGAGTGCTATGTTCTGAATTTCTACATCATTTGGTTTGTCGTAACATTGTAACACAGAACGTGTTGACATGGACCGTGGTCCGTGTTCCAACCATACGCTAATGGTTTCAACATGGACAGTGATAAAAAACAAAGACAGTAAATTTAAAGGGCGCCTCTTCAACCTCAGTGAGGTTCTGCCGAGCGCCTTCTCTTTTACACATGCTCTCATTTTATACTGCTTTTATATGCGTATATATGAGATGTAAATAAGCATATCAAATGGGAATCAGGTGGACAGTCCTGCTCAAGGACACTTCGGCACTCTGTTCCCCCCCACCTTCTAATTGGAAGAAGATTACCCCGCCGTGGGTAAATGGATGCGATGTGTTCGTTTAAAGCAGCAACACGCTCACTTGAAGCTTTCTGCTTGAGTAGACTTAGAGGGTGGAAAGTTTTTCCTGAATGGGCCTTTTCTGAATATTTAGGCATGTCTTTTCTGCTGCCTATTGTTCAAATACTCCATTAAACCCCATCAAAAAATATTGAAACACCTCATTAACTTCTATTAATTCACAAAATTAAATGGAAACAAATTAGCCTTAAAACCTTGAAGTGGTTGGAACTTGGATATTTATAACACAGGGAAGCTTTTTGTATAAAGACATGAATTGGCAGTAAGCATCTTTCCTGCAGATTGTTGTTTTGTGGCTGGTCTGTCAATAAGAATTTACAGAAAGATGATCCATGTTGTATGGCCTGTATTTTTTGTATCCTTGCAAGACTTTTTGTATTTTTAAAGTGCAACTGGAAAGCCCAAAGCAAACTTTAACAAGGCTGCTATGCTTGGAACACAATGTACGATTCCAGCTGAATGTCTGTGAGCCATCAGTAACAAACCTGATTTTCTGTTTTCCTTAAAGTGAACTTTTTCTTTTATACTGTCCCTGATTGCTAATGTGCAGGAACAAAATTAAATGACTATCAGAGCATTTGCTTGTGACTTTTTATTGAATGTCAGCTGCTAGTCAAGTTGCTGCTCAGCCCAGTGTGTCCAGATGTTCACATCTGTTTGGGCTGAGGAAAGGCTTTCAAACCATTCCAGTTTTTAATCTTTAAAAAAAAATAGAAACCAATTTAGGTGTATAACACATTGTCAAATGGAAAAAAGCTCAAATCAAGCTTGTTTTTGAGAATTTATTAAAATAAACATCATCACAATGTCTTCAGAGAAATTTACAAAACAATGACAGTCTACTATCCTAAGTCTGGTATGTAATGCTACACAACATGCGATTTGCAAATTTCTCATTCATAAAATGTCAATATATACATGTTGAGTTATAAACTACAGTCTCCAGTTGAATCAATACTTGAAGACACTGGAAGTACAAAAACGCCGACCTCCCTAGTTAGTCATCAAAGCGGACGGATCGAGACGCATTGATGTCGATGGAGAACTTCTTATTGGAGGGTGCCGTAAACCCAAGTCCCGCCCCTCTGTTACTGAAGTCCATTTTCCGTGCGTGTGCTCGCTCAAACTCTCCCAGAAGCCCTTGCTGCAGATGCTGCTGCGCGTCCTTCCCCAGCGCCATGTTGGCTCCTCCAGCTGCGGTCCCAGTCAGCTGGAAGCCCTTCTTGAAGCCGCCCATCAGCCGCAAGAACTTCTGCTGCTGTTGGGAGTTGTCGAACTGAGCGGTACTCCACTGACCCAAAGCCTTCCAAAGACAATTAGGAAGAACATTTAGGTTCTGACGCTGGTATTGACATCTGAATCTCTATATCAGAAAGTTGCAGTGTTGTGGCATCAAAGAAATGAATGAAGCTTCCATGACAGCTCTCATTAGTGCTCTAATCTGTGAAATGTTTTAGTCAGTGGTGGGCTCACTTATGCTAATGCGCCAACAGGGGAGCTAATGTTTTGCTTAGCGTTTTAGTTTATTTTAAAAACCATTTTTACTGCACTTATCTTCCTCTAAACTGCATTTTTTCCAGATATATTCTGAAATTCTGACTGTTTCTTACACTTTCACATGAATTAAGTTCAACATCTGTTGATGTTTTGGTTATCCACTGCTAAGAACTCTTCAAGTACTTAGACCTTTATCTTCATGCTCTTATTTTGAACAGCAGCTCTGTTTCCTATCATGTTTTTTTATATCATCCATCGCTGTTGAAGTGGATGTTGTTTGTGCGTCAAAATTACAGGTGTACCAGAAATGCGAATACAAAAGGTTCTGGTTCGGCACTTTTGCATGAAAAAAAAAAAAGTATTACAATTTTAAACGCTTTATAGTCTATAAAATAAATAAATTGAAATTAATGTGCTAAAGTCCTGACCCTAGTTGCAATATGGTTTGTCACTGACATATTGTTGAACTTAGCGCATTAGCTTCTGTTAATGTTGGTATAGTCCTTTACGGTTAGTGTAATTAGCTTTTTAGTTAGCAGTGCCCACAACTAGGACTAGTTATAAAGATGAAAGCATTTATAGTGCAGGCTTACTGTAGATAAGCTACCATGAAAAAAAAAACGAAAATATCCACTAAGAATATAGCTATGAAGCTCTGCACCCTCTCATTGTTACAACCCATTCGAGCTGGTAAAATGTAGCGACGCAATTATCTGGTCTCTACTGGTTAGATGTCCTGAAACAACAACAACAAAATAAACCAAGTAAAAACTAAAAATAAACATCCAATTTGTCCCCAAAAAAGCCAAGAGTATCACTTGGCTTTATCATAACTACCTGGAGACAACGTCATGAAATGGAAGCATTTAAAGTTTTAAATGAATGATCAAAGGAATTCAAGAAAAATCCTGATACTGACTGCAGATTTATCCGGTTTATGAGGTAGGGAAGCCTCCTCGATCTCCATTTGAAGAGCTTTTCTTCTCTCCTGTGACCAAAACATCGTATTAGACATCAAAATATGGAATATAGGTGTGTTATAAAGTTAAAATCCATGTCAAGAACTTGTAATTTTTTAAACTAAACATTCTTCAAATAACACTTATTTGGTAATATGTAATTAGATGGGGCGATTGAGCCATGATATGTCAATAATATGATGTGTAATATATAAAAATTATAATTAACTTTACAGCTCCTCTTTGGCCCAAACCAGTCTTTACAAGTAATCCACTCTGATTTACAGAGCTTGAAGAGAAATTATTCATCCAGCTTAAAAGGAGAGACAGATAGTGGATCACTAAGAACCTTCCTTTTTCTTTTTCTTTTAACAAATACAAAGCTTTGCAAACCATGAATTGGGTTTTATTGAGTTTGGAATCAGTGAAAAATAATCCAGTCCAGGTTGAATCAGTCTCAATCAATTTCTTGGGATACTGATCCCAAGAAAACGCTTAAAATGCTCCCTGTTGCATGTTTTTTTCTCTTTTTTTAAAGCAAAGGAAGGGTCTCATTCATGAACACAATCCCACAGTGGAAGTGATGTAGAGAGATGTTTTTACTGGATTAATGGAGACCTCATCGATGTTTCCAGTCTTTGCTGATAGGAAAATGACATCGCCTTTGGCAAAGTCCTGAAACACGAACCCAGACTTTTTACTGACCACTTCAGTAATTTAAAAACAACAGCTAAACACTTATTTTTTGGCTCACCTGTGAGTCTTCCTGCTCTTCTTTGTTTTTTTTCTTCTTTTTTCCCATAGCCTGGGCCTCAGTGTTCATGTCCTGATCGTCTTCAGCTAAGTTTTTCTTCTTTTTGCTCTTCTTGCTCTGCGGTTCAGCAGCCAGAGTGATGCTGTCCTCCACACCCTCATTCTCCTTTACTCTCTTCTTTTTCTTCTTCTGAGGCTCCATCTCCTCAGCTTCTACTTTCCCATCTTCCTCTATGGCTTTCTTACTCTTTTTTTTCTTTTTGATCTTTACCTCATTTAAATCTTCCTCTACAGCAATCTCTTTGTTTTTTAACTTGTTTTTTTCCTTTGGGAGAATTTCCTCGTCCTCTGTCGATCTTTTCCTCTTTGCTTTGATTTCATTTCCAAATCCCTCAGATTTACTCTCCTTCTCTTTCTTCCTTTTTAATTTCACCTTGCTAACCTCTGTCTCTTCTTTATCTACTTTTATCCCATTTTCCAGCACTTTTGCTTTCTTTTTTGCTTTTGTTTCACCAACTCCATCAGTTATTACAAAAGTTTTCTTTTTCTTTTCTACAACTATCTCTTTAGTATCAGCTGTCCTCAAAACTAAAACTTCGCCTTTTTCCTTCTTGGGTTTCTTGCGATTATTACTTCTGATCTGCATTTCCTCGTCTTCTTCTACCTTCATATTTTCTGGTGTGATTTGTACACATTTGTCCTTGAGTTTCTCCTCTTTCCTTTTCTTCTTTTCCAATTTTTCAGCCTTCAAGGCAACATTTTCTGCTTGA
Source organism: Xiphophorus hellerii (assembly GCF_003331165.1). Classification (NCBI taxonomy): domain Eukaryota; kingdom Metazoa; phylum Chordata; class Actinopteri; order Cyprinodontiformes; family Poeciliidae; genus Xiphophorus; species Xiphophorus hellerii. Next base: position 22,802,312 of record NC_045676.1, on the reverse strand, counting down.
ATTACACCGTCTCTTATCGGATTCTTCTTCCTCTTATCATCGTCATCCGTTTCAATAGTTGAAGAAACACCACCATGTTTCTTCCTTTTCGTTTTTTTCTTGTCTTTCTTCTGATCGGTTTCATCTTCCTTTTCTTTTGCCACCGTTTCTACTTTTTTCCATTTCTTTTTAGTCTTGGCTTGGCTCCCGTTCTCAGCTGTGCAGATTTGGATTTCTGGTGAACACATTTGTCCCCTCTTCTGTTTTTTCTCCTTCTTTATTCTATTAGCCTCACCGTTCTCCCCCTTCATCTTTGCTTCAGCACTGATTGTGTGGCTTGTCTGGTTTAAACAAGATCATGCAAAAAAAATAATACTGTTAAATAAATAATAAAAACATGGCTCACAAACACATTTTGTACATGCCGGAGGAGTCAACACTGACCAGAGGTTTGGCTGGCTGTGTGGGCTGGGACTGCTCATCAATGTCTCTCTGCAGAGCCAGTAGCTTATCCTGCAGCAGAGCCAAGCAACAGATCTGCCTTAACGTTCACTATGAGTGCATAACACAAACTACATTAAAAACAACTACCGCGTCATTTACATACATGTCGTTTACAGGCTGTGCAAAGCTGAGCCTGGAGTTACATTTACGCCATCACAGTTTAACTGTGTGCATTAAGTCACAGTGTAAAGGACTGCAGAGGCGTTAAAGAAACACTGAAAATCATAACGTCTGAAAGATCCCATTTCTATGCTTTAAGGATCGCTAAGAGGGTTTTGATTTCATGCATTCACTGATGGAATAAAGAAACACTCGGGAGCACTGTGTGTCTCATCTTATGCTCTTTTTTTTGCGTTTTGTCTTATCGCAACCACAAAGCGTAATGTATTTTATTGGCATTTTAAGAGACACAAAACACAACACAAAATAGGGTGTGATATATTTTTTGCAAATAAATATCTGCTTGTTAAACCTGCTCTGCTCGTAGATGTGTAACATCCAGATTTCTCGTGTCTTCTGGGCCGGACTGTCCCACACTAAATCACGATTTTCCGGAGCACAGTTTGTGGGGTGTCTGTTCCGTTTGTAAAAGTTCTGAAATTATTAGTGAAGGCGCTCTGTGTGGCTAGAACCACACTTGGGTTGTAATAGACCTAAAATGTAAATACACGGAAGCCAAACGACCACAACAAAGACGGTCATGTTGAACTGGGGTTTAGGTGTTGACTGGACTATTTGGACAAATGAAATGTCCTTTTGTTTCGTGGCCCTACCAACAGGTACAGCACCCTGTGGCTCCTTTACTTTTGAACGTTTTGCCGACGGGTGAGGGGCCAGATTTGTTTGCGAATGCTTTAATATATTTAGGGACAGAAGACCGACTTTGACCTAGAGAAAGCTCAATGTGACATGAGTGGTAATTAATCTGATTAAGATATGAATCAACCTCAGAAGGTTTCTTAAAAGTATAGAGGAAAAAAATAAGAAGTTTTATTGTAAAAAGCCTCTAACTGTGTTAATCTAAAACCCACTTGGAGGAAATGTGGGATGGATGTTAAACCGGCAACTTATATGATGAATTAGACATTTTACCAGCCAGGCTAAAAAGATACTCAATTACTCGTCAAGAGACAAAGAATAGAAGTAATACAAATGTTTTTGATTACATCTGACATTTAGACAGACTGTGCCTGTCTAAATGTCAACTATAACTATCAGATTTTTGATTTACAGATCATTTTTAAAAAGTGATCATCGTGGGAAATCTAAGTCAAAGCTACTTCATATTACCTATAACAGTGTTTTGATGTGTGATAAATACATATTATAAAGAAAGTTAGGTGTTAGAATAAATCATTACCAGGTCGACTGTGATCTCTACGGGTTTAGGCGCAGACTTTTCAGAAACAAACACCACGTCCTCACTGGAATCCGTCTGAAATGTGAACAAAAGTTGGCGTTTTCCGATCTTGAAAGTGGAACAACCACGTTTACATTTGACTCAACGCAATCTTAATTCAATGCTGAAAAATCGACAAACGAGATTAAAGCACAATAAGAGTAAAACTGACAAAATGAACACAGTAGACTATTCTTTCATTCATAGCTGTCGTTAGCATTGTTTGTAAGCTAGCTGCAGCATGATTGAAATTATCCACAAAGAATATGAGAATGGAAAAATCTGCTAGCTATGAGAAACTCCGACCCAACAACAGTTGAAACATGTTTATAAAACCGTAGTTAGTGAGCTGCTTACTTACTTTGTACGCTTTGATAAGTCACGTGGAGACACATTTACGCTCCAAGCGGAAGTAGCGTTTGCTCGTTCCTGTTAGCGACAACACAAGCGTCCCTAGCAACGTGCGCGCGCATAAAATACGGTCCTAGTTTTCTTTTCGATAACGTTTGGATAAATGTTGACATTGGATTTTTATTCGAAATACAGTGCTACTGAAACGTCACAAGGTGGCGATTTTTTTTTTGTATACTTTTGGCGTCTTCGTGCGGTGCAGAAGAGCATTGAGAAGAGAAACCGAAGTCAAATTCTTTGCTTGTGTTCACAAATTCCTGATTTCAACACAGGTGTTGTGTCTAGTTTTGTTGCCCCTCCCCGAAGGATCATGTTTTCCCGATAAAACTCTCCCCCATCGTCCTGTGCTCGAACCAGGCAGTTCCTACGGGTAAGCTACTTAAAATAAATTGTATATCGAGAAAACCTTCAATATTTCTTTCACTTTAATTTCATAAAGTTAAACCTCATGTGTTAGTTCAAATGCACATACAATGAAATACTTCAAGTCTCTTGTTTCTTGTAATTTTAATGTTTATTACTTACAGAAAATGATGTTCGTTCTGTGGAATACATGTTTGGGTCAAGCAGACTCTGAAAGAAACTAAATATAATGGTGCTTTGGGCGCTGTACAGGGTCCAGCTGCAGTCCAGTTTTTAAATTGCAGCCCTGGGCAGCCCCTGCAGTTACACAGCGATGACTCACTCAGTATTGAATGGTTAAATTTGAAACACTCCCACAGGCAGTAAGATATTTTTTGACTATTTTGTGAGATTTGAAATGTTATGTCATGTGGCACAATATATTCACAGACCCATCATTGTGCTTTCAGTTGATTTTGAAGTGGGCTAAACAGTAGCTAGTTAGCCTGCAGCTTTTTTTTTCTGACTGTTGATATTGCAAAATCTACTTAGTGTCACAAAAATATTTCAATTACTTTGAAACGTTTATGTCATCGATACAGTTAGGATTTCTGTTTAGTCATTTTAAGAGCGCAAACTGTTAAATAATTTGCACATTTCTTATGGTAGCCCCTTTTCTGAGATTTTCTGTATTTGTGGAAATCGGTGCTGTGTGGAAACGATTTTGTTGACACCTGATATTAAAAGCAACAGATCCTGAAGGAGAAGGAAAGACAAACCAGACAGTAAACTGTGCAAAGGATGTAATAGCCACTTAGTGCAAGTCACGTTACAAACATTCATTTTAACGCTGCCAGAAAACAGTGACAGTATTGTTCTTATAAATCCATCTGAAAAGCATTCTTTCTTTACAGTAAAAGTTAAAAATCAGGTTAGACAGAGTTTTTCATATTGATCCCATATTTTCATTGAACAATGTACAAGCACTCACCTGCACACAAAAACAAAGCCATTGACAAGTTAACTTATTTTTGATTGGAGTTACAGCAAAAAGGACTGGTCACAGTCACATACACAACGCATTAACTGGATATACTGTCTCAGCTTGAATTCACTGTCGCTCAGGAGATGAAGCTGAAAAACGTTTACTCATACGTACACAAAATGGTGTTTTGAATTACCGGTTTTGAAAAGCTGTTTCGGACTAGAGCTATCAAAGCAATAAGACTGTAATAGAAGCAACATACATAAGGTTTTTTTTTGTTTTTTTTTTTATAAATTCAGTTTGGGATCAATAAACATTATCTTTGTATTTCCCAGCAGTTAAAATAAAGAATAAAGATATGCCGAATTGTTTATTGAACCTTTCCAGTTATCTGTACTGACGGTATACATGAAGTTAAGAGACACCACAGCCAACAATGCAAAAGAGCGAAGTGACTCTATTAGAGCAAGCAGGACTTCCTTCACTGCTGAAGCAGAGCTGCAGGCCAGTCTCCTCCATGCCGTGTTGTACTGACGCAGTGATTCATGCTAAATACTGAGAGGACAAACTGTCCAGTAGCTTTCAGTAGGTTATATGTTTTTTATATTAAAATGCTTCTTTTATTGGTCTTATGCAATGTTCAGATTTCTGAAACTGGATTTTTGGGTTTTCATTCGCTGTATAAAGCCATAAAGTTTCTAATTACCAAAAACATACCGTCTATGAGCAGTGAAAGCACATAATATGTCATTTTCAGTGTTGTACTGGAACAGCTGCTGCAAATAATTTCTTGACATTACAAACATTTCATCAAGATCCATCTATTAATAAGATTAGCATGTAAGAGTCTTCCAATTTGACTGGTGTAACTTGTGATAATAATAATCGAACAGTAAAATAAAGAAGCATGGATACATGCATGACTACCAGGACAACACAGTGGAGTATTTGGGGTTGTTCTAAGCGTTGACATCTTTAATATTAAACAGAGGAAATGTAGAAAATGTAACCACCTCTTTTTTTTCTTTTTCTTTTTTCTTTAGTAAAATTGCAGACCACAAATCCCCCAAATTTGGCAATAAAAAAAGTCTAGCATGCTCTTTAGGTTCGTTTTGATCAATACTAATTTGTTTATGAGATACTCTGGAGTCATGAGAAAATGTGCAATTAGTGTCATTTTTCTTGAATAAGGCAGCATCCAGTTTATGTTGGTTTTAAATAGACATGACTGATTTGATTAATTCTTTAACTATGATGATAAATTGACTATAAAAACATTGTAACAAGTAACTCCCTTTGCTATATATATATACATACAGTACATATAAATGTTTGTATAAATAAAAAATACTTAAAAAAAAACATCCATAAAATGCAAACATTTAGATAAAATACTGTTCCCCCCACATTGTGCTTTCACGTGCAACTTAAACAATCTTTAATCTCACAATTTCACCATGATCTCTGTACTGATGACTGTCTGTGCAGGTTAGGTATTGCAGTATCAAATGGCTTTTATTATATGCTTCCTTAAAGCATAACACTTAAAATATACTGTAACTACTAAGTTGGGACATTTCTTTACCCCTTAACAGCACCTGATAATCCAACGTTTTCAAATAAGTGTGCCAAAGTGTCCCAGCGAGTCAGAAGGTCACTAAGAAAGAAGAACCCTGAAACACAACACAGAGGTTAAGCAAGCTTTGTAGGCATCTGCTTGTCATTTACATTAAAGTCCTAAAAGGCTGAGTTTGACAAAAGTGCAGTTTATTGAAGTAAGCGTCACTTATTAACAGACACTTATTAACTCTTATTAACAGAGACCAGATGCCATGGCACTGGTGTCGAGGTGCTTAGATGGGATGTTTACTTCAGCACATTAAGGTTGACTTTCACATGTTCAAATTCAACATGTTCGGTAATTCTCATTCAAATAAATCTTGTTCCTCATATTTATGTATTCCTCAGTGTAAATATGGCCACTATGCTCCATCCTTGTCTTATGTGGTGCTGTCAAATCGATCTGTAAAATAAGCTAAAAAGTTAGTCTGAAATACTATTTGCAGTTGGCTTTTAAATATAATATTAAAACATGTGTGCAGAAACACAAACACATTAAAATACTTTTTCTTCTTCTTAGGTAACGGGAAACTCTTCAGCATCACAAAAGTGGCTTGACTGTAATCCTGTGTTGTGTTACCATAAGCGCCTCCCAGTGTAGTTAATGGGAGCTGTGGGCATCTGCAAGAGATACAGGAATATTTAGGAACATATTTACAGATTTAAGGATGTAGAGTGTGTGTGCCTGTCGATACTTACAGTACCGCTGCCGTTCATGACCAAAGCCATCTCAGTCGGTTGGTAGACATGGCCTCTGAAGGCGATGCCTGGGCGCATGCTGCCATGGCTGCTGTGGTACGTTCCACTTCGGACAGCTGCAAGAACAGTCGATGCAAAACATGCAAAAAAAAAAATTATCAGTGTGGCAGAGTCTACATGTTATGTTTCTAAAATCCCCTCAAACACACCTGAACAGCAGGATGTATTTGAGTCGTACGTGTAAGGCATGACTCTTCGTGAACACCCTTGGTTTTAAATGGGTGAATAAATGGAATAAAATGCTCAAGTAACAGTCACCGATTTTCCAAATTAAGTTTTTTCCTACATAAAACTTATGAAACCATAAGTTTTCATAACTTGTGGTTATGAAAACCAAATTCATAACCGTAACCGCAAATGTCTTTCTAAATTTTACTACGTGCAGGAAAATCAAAAAGGACTGAATAAAAGTCTTGGAATGCAGACATTTCAAAAATCTTCCTTCATAATTTGTGTCGTAATGAAATGTTGACCATTACCCTGCGAGGACCACAAAAAAAGAAAAAACAATTTTCACATGAAGCTTTCCTTAGGGTGGATGAGTCAGCTGAGGACCATAGATCATGTAGGAAGCCATTTTATTTTCTCATTTGCCTCTGCTAACAGCCTTTTTTTTCTTGCCCTTTTGCATTTTTATTTATTTATTTTTTTTACTGACTAAGTAACACTTTCCTTAACATGTACTGGCAATACCAACAACAGGGATGACTAACCAGAACAAGCGTCATTTAACTAGATACCCATTAGCATAGCTATAGTGGCTAGTTTATGCTTTTTCCAATAAAAAATTATAACAAACAAAAGAAAAAGAAAATTTAACATATTAGCTGCAGTCTTTGCTAATTTTACTGTTAAACTGGTCAAAATGATGAATCATGTGAACACAAAGATTCACTTTGCCTTTATGACCTGGGTTTTTCTGCATTTGTTCTTCAAAGCAGCCGCGTGACTCTGGGCTGTATCATCAAAATGAACTTTTCAACACATTTTACATTTAAGCACATCAGTAAGAAAGCACAATATCACTTTTTAAAACGACTGCCTGCTAGATGGCATGCAGCCTAAGCGGCCATTGTTTCAGCCCCTGTTTCTGAATCACTGTGCTGCTTTAAGAATAACTGTGCGTGAGAAACAGCTTCTTCAGAAATTCAGCAGTACTGAAACGATACAGAAGAGACGGTTGAGAGGAAACAAACAGATGGTTGCTGCTGAATCCGTTTTGCAGTAGGTAATTTGGAGCCCCTCTAAAGTCTTGTATGTTTTTCTGTTTTATCAATTCACTCTCCGTCTGGAACGGCTGCTCACTGGCAAAGCCTACAGATACAGCGGTCTCCAAGGCAACGTTGATATTTTATGTCATTACTGTAACAAAAGAAAAGTGTTTTCAGCGGAGTTGGAACAGCACCATAAAACATACCTGGCTTGAGTTTCGGATCTGTTATCACAAAGATAGAAATGAAAATTATATACAATTTGTACACATCTAAACTGTGCTGTTTTTTTATTTTAAGAAGCTTAATCAATAATGAAAGGAAGTAAAACTCCAGTTTTACATCTTATTTTTTAAGATATGTAAAGGAGACTTTAAACTTTGGAACAAATTAAAAAGAAAGGATTCTGCTGAGAGTAAAACATTTCTATATTTTAAAATGTGCTGCATCACCTTTTAACTCTATCAGGCACTTGGTTGTATGTTGCCCCTGTAATTAACTCTGATTCCTAAATATCACTGTATGCCAGCAGCTTCCTGCAGAATGCATGTCAACTTTGCAGTCTACATTATGTCTTATCAAAGATCAACTCCTGATATGTGCAGCTGGGTTCAGAAAAATGTAGCGATTAGTTGAAAAGGAATGACTCACAAATTTCCGTCTTGTAAAGGCTGGTGGATATTCAGACATTTCATGAGACTTAATTGGGTTTTTTGTTTTGTGCAGCAGGTACTTATCCTTGCAGCCCCAGCCACACCTCCTTCCCCAACGACCCTGGCAAAATAAGCGGTTTCACAAGATGGGCGGTTTGATTTACACAAAGCCACAACAAAGGAGATATTCAAACCTTGATGTGACTCAGATTGAAATGTGTGGGCTTTTTTTTTTTGCACCATTATTGAAAACTTGGATGCCGTCTAAATTATGTAAATGTACCAGATTGGGGGACAATCCATTTATATATTCCACATTCCCTGTATTCACACATTTACAATAAATATATTATAAATATGTATGAAGGAGGCTTTCACATCAATTTATACTCGTAGATGTTTATATTTGCAGTAAAATAAGTGATTGTCATAATGTGTGTTGATGGTGGACCCAAATGCAGTAAGGCAGAGACAGTGGGTAGTTTGAAGTGATGAATATTTAATGAAAAAAAACGATGATAAAAAAACTTACAGGCAGCCAGGGTTGAACATAAAACACAGGAACTAGGAACAAAAAAGCATTATGGAGAACACAGGGACCCAGGGTAGAACAAAAAACAGAGGAGCCAGGAACAAACAAACAAAAAAAGAAACCCAGCAAGATGAACAGGGAAGCAACGGGATATAATGGGAGGAATCAGCAAGGAATCGAAGCAGGAGATGTGTTTAAATACTGTGAGGCTGAATGCTCACGGTATTTAAACTGTTTCTGTTTGATAAAACAGAAACCAGGCTGATGTAATTAAAGAAAGAGACTAAGGAGCACAGAATAATAATAAAACTAGAATCAATAAATCAAATCCCAAAACAACATAGGCCCTGACAGTGATGTCAGTTTCATAATCCAATCCAAGCTGGTCCAAAGTAAGTAGATAAATTCCTTCAGAGATTCCCAATTGATTTTTGATAAATGTCTGAAGGTGGCTTTATAGGTATAATTTCACTATTTGTCATTAGCAGGGCGTACATCATTTGTTTTTGTTTTTAAACTAGATTTTAAAAAATTTTCTGCCAAATGTGAAACGTCAAACAACATTGTGGCTTTGGTCATGGTTTTCCCCTGGAAGAGTTGTGAACTTACTGTAGTTTTGCCTTTCAAGATTTTACCTAATTGTTGAACTGACATATAAAAATAGCACTGCCTGTCCACTAGGTGGCACAACAGTAAGATTATTACATTATTGATGGCTAATAATTCATAATGACTTGCTAAGTTTAAACATAGGAGGAGTCTCTTCTTTGGCTGCCAGCTTTATTGATTTTCTTGAACTGTTAATTTAAGATCAAAACAAGACACACCTATGATCTAAACTTTATACAATTAGATAAGTTATATTGACTTCACAAATATAATATACAATATACAAAACAATCTGTTTATTATTGTGTTGAACACGAGCAGCAGAGCTGACATTTCACATGCATGAACCTTTTTCCACCTCAGAGGTGTGAAACTTCAGTCCTCAGGTGATTTAACTTTTGAATGCATTTGTGGTCTAACACACCTGAAACAAATTAACAAATTTCTTATTCATAAAACTCCCCCTCTTAGTTGTAGAAATAGTTTGTAAAGCAGCTTGTGGTAGCATCTTTATTTTAATTACATTAATGATTAGCATTTAAAACTTGGAGCGATTACTAATAAAAATAAATGTTTGACTACAATATGCTCCTGCTGTTTTTTTTCTTAAAAAATTGAAATGTAATCAGGCAGAACTGATGTTAAATACATGCTAATGTGACAAATACACCATAATCTCCCTGCTTCTATGAATTTATGACAGAAATGTTTAAATGGAAAGAGAAAGACATTTTTCAGGCGAATGTTTTAGGTTCATGTACATTAATATAGTGTAATGAAGATTATGAATGCATTGCTGCTGCGTTTCTTGAACACAAACTTGAAAATAAGTAAAGATCGATGTTGTTTTCCTTCTTAATTTGATATTCTCCATTAAAAACTGGTAGATTAAATTGCTGCTCCATTTATTTATTGCTAGCGGGAACCACGCTGTTGGAAATGCTACTTGGTGTTAACATCTTCCTCCCTGTGAGGATGAGTGTTATTTTTAGAAGTCCATTGTGTTGGTTTGCACTTGTTGTGTAAGGTCTATTTTTAGGCAGTTTGGACCAATAATTGCTAGAGGTGTTGAACTGGATATAATTAATTTTATCCACTTAGCTTTTAATGTTTGGTTTTCACATTCTGCAAGGAAAACTGTTGACCCCACCCAATTGTCAATCTACCGATGCTATAGGTTTGATCATATAATTGTCTGAAAATGTCATACCTTTTCAAAATTACTTACTCTTGCTATTTTATAGAGAAGCTGCATTGGGTGACTGTTTTCACTGTGTTCACTTTTCTTTAGATTGCCTAGACTCAGTGGTTTCATAGCTTACTGTAAAACTTCTTTCAGATATTTTTTTATTAATTAAATGCATTCATTATTTGAATGATTCCATTACTTCCACCGAGCTCTGTAGAAATCTGTTTATGATTCACTTATTCAATTACACAAGTGGCAGCAGGTACACATCTAAGATATGCTGGAAATTCCCTGGGGAGCATGACCACTGGCCACTGACATGACAAACAGAACCACAAGCACACATCGGGCTTACTTGCACTGTGCTCCTCCATTGAGAAGGCCTGGTTTTCTTGAAAAGACTGGTGAGAATGTGCGGGGTGATCATCTCCGAAATGAGGAGCAGGTGACGCGCGGCCAATGTCGAAGAAATCTTGCGTGTCAGATTGTGTTGGATTTTGGAGACACAGGTGGGACTCTGGGATAGCGTGGAACAGCAGCAGGATCCAGCCCTGGATCACCAAGGCCACAGCCAGTGCAGGCTCATCCAATACTTTTGCATCCTTGTTTCCTCCTCTCTCCCTGCTCCCTTTCCCTCTCAACGCCTGGTTGCCGTAAAGATAAAACCCCAGCCAGGCCACCCAAAGCAATGCGGACGCCAAACTGGACAGAAAGACCCAGACGGCATTACACTTCCATCGTCGCTTTTCAGTCTCTCCTTCTCTGTCTTCTTCTCTGCCATCTCCTCCATCTTCTCCGAACTCTCCTCCGCAGAGCACCACTCCGAGAGAGAGACCCATGGCTATGAGGAGCAGGCCCAGAGTGTAGCTGCACATCAGAGCAAAGTCTAAGGGAGGATACTCGCATGCTGGGTGACCCTCTCTCACGACAGTCAACAGAACCCATTCAGCAGAGATTATCCCCTGAACCAAAGCCAATGCCAGTCCCAGCGCTGCCAGCGTGCTCCCAGTGGGGCTTGACTTCCCAGCCACCAGCCTCCTGAGTCTCACACCTTGCACTAGTAAGCAGGAGAAGCAGAGGGCAAAGAGGGGTCCCCAAAAGGCCCTGCGCACCACACAGAGCACCTGGGTCTTCCCTACCAAGAAAGCCAGCGAGATGGTGAAGATCCCGAGGAGGGTCCCCAGGAGCAGGAGCAGAGGGCCGAGGCCAGAGCGCCTGGCTGGGTCAGAAACCCCACGCAGCTTGACGATGAGCAACACTGCAAGAACCAAAGAGGTGAGGCCGCCACTGCAGGCCACGGCCTCAAGGACGACACCCCAGACCGCCTCTAGGTCACACAGCACTCTGTAGGGGGCTTCCACGCCCACGCTGCATCCTCGGGGAGGTGGGGGAGTGGGCTGAGACGAGCTGCAACTGATCAAAGTCAGGAGGCAGATGACAAAAGGGCTGACGGCCATCTTGGTGACAAACAGGGAAAAGAGAGACACAGTTAGAGCTAAATAAGCAACAAGTCATTTCATCCATTCAGGTCTACTTCACATGGTGTTACATGAGCACATCAGCTGCTCTTACATCTTCATTATGAGAAAAATGGTGAAAACAGCAATTTCTGCTTTTATTCCACAAGCCTCTTGTGTGATGTTGTTCAAACACACACACATACACACACTCGCTCCACAGAATAGCACAGGTTTCAGCACTGGGCAATAGTTTCCATGGAAATGGGAAGCAGCGTGGGCTGGTTACATTGCATACTGGGCTTTTCAGGAGTCGAGTTCAGTACCTAAAAGCACAGAACAACACAACATTCTGCACACACACACACATACATACACAATAATTATTCACACTTGGATTGATTTAATGAATATAATGCGTTCCCCAGCCCTTACCAAAGCATTAACATGCACCTTTAAATTAACTGTCATCTTGATACAGAAAGCTTGTACCAAAAAAACCCCAACTGTAAATCAGTGCTTTCTTATGGTTTCACATTTCATAGAAAGAAGTAAAACTCACCTCAGATGAATTCTTGACTTGAATTCTGGGTTACTCACAGTGCAGATATATCATCATTTCCCACAAATCATTATTTGACATGACTTAAGTCTCTGAGTGTTTTCAGATTCTCACTTAATGAAGTCCTTGAGGCAGCAGAAACAAATCGGTTTCCATTTTGTCGCTGTGTTTCCTTTCAGCTCTGACTGCTTAAAAGTACCACAGCACACTTTGAAAGACCTCGGGTGTCTTGCTGATGTAGTGACTTGTCCAGCTGCTCCGAGAAGAAGAAGAAGAAGCCACAATTATGATGCATGCCTCGAGACTTCACACACCCACATGGTCAAATATATCTTCAGCCTCTTTCGCTCCTTTCTCTCTCACTCCCTCTGTCCTCATCTTTCTGTTCGTGCAGTCTGCATGTCTGAGTTGCTCTCTCTCTGTCTCTCTCTCCCAGCTTCACGCTGAATCTGCGGAGGTGTCAACAGAGCGAGAGAGAGAGAGCGATGCAGTCCCAGCTTACCTCTGCTCGCCCACACACACGGGGCAGCGTGATTAGCTGTTGCACCTGTCTCACCAGGAAGAAAAGAGGAAATAGGCTCAGTACATAAGCATGGCAGTTCACAGCCTGTCCGGCATTAATCACTTTGTTTGCACATCTTGGTGTTATTTCATCTTGGCATTATTTCCCGCCTTCATGCTCCCACATCTTCTACTTCTCAGTCCCTGCTAAACTGTGGGGGATATTTGCTGATGAATGATGAATTGCCGTGTTATTAAGAACTGATCTGAAATGGAGATGAAGATGGGACGCATGCTGCAGAAAATGGGCATCTCGATTGAGAAAGAGCAGATGGTCGCTCTAAACACAGGTGAGCCTTTGGCCATGTGACCATCCCAGTAGAGAGTGTTGCATAACACCCTGGAAGACATGATTCAATTAAGTCTGTTAAGAGAGACGTAATCTCCAACCCCCTACATGTGGGGATAAAGAAGGACACAGGGAATGTCATGACAAGGATGCCGTCCATAAAGGCATTGGTGTGTGAGACATTTTTGCACTGTTTTGTTGAGCCAGAAACCCAAAATCTATCTGTCAATTTGAACAACTTCTTAACTCTTACAAGTAAGGTGTAACAATATATAAAACTCATGAGATGGGAAGAGACATGATATTGAGTTCGCAAGAACGAGATGAGTCAAAAGGGTAGGGGGTGCCTTTCTATGAAGAAGGGTAGTATTTACTCGTGGAAAGATTGGGAACTGTAATTCAACTTTCCATCCTGTGAAATAAAACTTTGTACTGTGCAAGGAAACCTTCATGAATAAGCACAAAAAAAGAAAAAACATTTTTCAGATTTCTTTTGAAATATTTTAGGATTTTGTTTAATTTTACATGGAAAGAGATTCATTTAAGTTTTTGAACAACTGTGAAATGTGCTATTTACAGTCAAAGAAATCTACTTTCGAAAACAAAACCGCATCCTCACCCACATCAAAGCATAAAACACACATGATACCACATTATAAATTTAAATGAGTATATTTGGTCTAAAAATTAAAAATTACATCTTGAAAATTAGAATTTGATTTAATCATGATATTTACTATTTAAATACAATGGCAATTGAGTAATAATCACTAAGTAAATGTTCACAGAATCATACGATATAAACTAACTGAATAATTTTAAAAAGATTTGAGCATATTACATTTTTATTAAAAACAGACATTCATGCAAATCTTTTCAAGAAATTTGGTTTTAAATATATTTTGATATGTTTAACACATTGACTAATGCTCCAATTGTAAAATTATAAAATTATTTGTTTGTATAAATAAAAAAAACCTTTCAGTGTTTCAATAAAACATCAATATTTCAACAAAAGCAGTCTATTAAAGAGACATTCAATAACATGATGATGAGCAAAGCTTTGCTTTCACATTTAAGTCTGCTGTATGTAATGTAACTTTCATTAAGAAGATATGTTTTTTACAAATTTGCTAAAAGCGTCACTATGTTGTGATAGTAGAGTATATCCTCCTTCCTGTGGTCCCTCTGTCATGCAAAAATACACTGTCAGAAGCAACCAATCAGAGCTAGAAGGAGGTTGTTAGCGCAGTCAATCATGCCTCTGTTCACACTGCTCACAGCCTCCCTCTTACTCTTTGCTACACTACAGCTTCTCCCCATCAGCAGAGCCTACCATAAATGCTCAGGCTATTTAGCAAAGCCAAAGATGATGACAGATAATTAGTTTTCCTGTAACTGTAAGCTGTTTTTCCCTTGTTATCAAGGCTTACACCATGCATCTTGTACACAAGCATGATTGACAGTGCTACGACCCTCCTCCTGGCTCTGATTAGCGTATTTCTAGAGATAACAATACCCCATGGTATATTAAACTGTCACAAAATAGAGACAGTTTTTAAAGTGTCAAACACATTTTGATAAGTTTCCTACTGCAGCCTTTATTGTCAGAGAAAATAAAGGCTGCATTTAACTCCTGCTCTTGAGTTAAATGATCATACCCAGTTATAAAAATAACCCTTTAGCAATGAAACATAATTCAGAGTAAATCAGTACAAGTTCATGTCACGTTTTAACAGCTTAATAAAAGACATCAGGAAAACTTAATAAATGTATTTACAGTCCATCTTAATGGATGTCCAGCATGCGTGTCAGGCACTGATGGATTTCACCTCCGTTTGTAGAGGTGCAGGACGTTGTTACACTGTGGGCAGGAATGCTGGACATCCTTGCAAGAATTCACGCAGAAGGGAATGAAACTGCACGGCCAGCAGCTGATGTGAAGCATAGGATAAAAAGAATAATAATGAATCATGAGAACAATAATATTTTGGTCATTAAATATTTGGTTCACCATGAGTTGTTTGCTGAGTTGTGGGGAAAAAAGTAAAATTCATACTTGAGCTTGAAGAGTTATTTAATTTTATTTTCTAAATTAAGAGTTGATGCTGTACCAGGGCTTTATACTTAAGCGCCTCCATTTGTTCATAATTCTCTGCAAATCCGTGATTATGTGTAATGACATATAAGTGCCTCTTGGGGGCAGTAGAATCATATGGGGATTTATTTTTTTTATCTGTCACTCCTGAATTCTCTGGTGACGTCGTTTGACGCCGTAGCTTTTTGTTGAGTACGGAAGTATGGCAACGGAAGCGCATTTACTGACCAACAACCACACCCAATCAGTTGTGCTTGCAATCTTGATAACCTAAGGACTAGACTTCAAACGAATCTTAAACGTAGTCTGCATAATTTACAGGAATATAAAAATAAGCGACCTGTCCAGAGTGTACCCCGCCTCTCGCCCATTGTTGGCCGCTAGAGATAGGCACTAGCACCCCTCTTGACCTCATAGGACTAAGCGTGTAGGATAATGGATGGAAAAATAAGCAGTTTTGACTCAAGCATGAATTACTCAGAAAAACTTTCCATTTTTAATATTTTCTACAAACTGCCATTCAGTTTGCTCTTGGAAGTTCTTTACATCTGGGGGTAATCGATGATAAAATGAAATACATGAACTGTGTGAGGAAGCAGTGCAACCAGTCAACCAGCAGGAACCTAAAGCAGATTAGACTGAAGCAACTTCACTTTGTGGCAAAAAAAAATGTTTTTAAAGGTGGTGATGCTCTATATTTTAAAGTTTATTAATTAGAATGTTGTTATTGTCCACATTGTATCCATGTTTATTTCAAGTTTTACAACTTTTATGTTTTATGACAGCTCAAACAGGCCCAGAATCATTAATTTTCTTGGACCATCATTAGTTTGTAAAGAACCCGCCACCTGACATTGTGTGTATTTCTATGTGGTAGTTTATACTCACAAAAACAAAAACAGCACTCCAAAAATGATCCATGTTAGCATGCCCACTTTGTATTCAACCGAAGTCACAACAGTGTTCTTGCAATGCGGGCAAAGCATACTTCCAGCAACATCAGTAGGCAAGTGTTGCACCAAGAACACCTGGTTACCTGTCAAGCACACTTTGTTAAAACACAAAGTCGATATATATATGACGGATTGGACATATTGTGACTACCATTGGACCCACATGCGCCATTGCTATACATTGAGACGGGAACACTGATGGTTGGGGAGACGACACGCTGCAAACAATATAACGCAAAATATTTCAAAACGGGTTTGCAGTGTTTTGCTATTAATTGTCAACACTACGACAAGATGCGGTTTGTAGCCACAGGAAAACATTGACAGACAGAGCGGGGTTTAGCCACAGTGTCAATGATTCCTTCACAGTTTTAAGTTTTCAAATTCTTTTAAAAAAAGCAAATCTGCTGGGTCCTTGTGGCCGGATTATTCTATCAAGGCGTATATTGTTGAGCGGATCCAAATGCAGCAGGCGTGGAACGTTGAGTTCATCTTAATGAAAAGATGAACCAATTTACAGAAAAATCTAAAAGGGCAAAAAGGAACACAAGCATGGAAATCTGGGGGGAAAACGACACCAGGGAACAGATGGGAAAAATAACCGGAGAAGACAGGAGAATCCGGCAAGGAGTGACAGAGAATAAGGTGCTTAAATACTTGGGAGGTTGAATGCTGAACAAAAGACCTGGGCTGAAAAGCTAACAGATTGCAGGTGTGAGGGGAGAGAGGAGGAGGCAGACTGAGGAGAGGGAGAGAAAAAGTGCCACAGGCGACAAGGGAGAGTACACATTGACTTGGAAATAACTATAACACTAAAGAATGACTAGACCAATGAAACATAAAATAGAATCACTAAGCAAGAACTGATCTGGAAATGGAAGCAAGGCATAACTAAAAGACAAAACTAAGGGACACAAAAAATGACAAAATCCCAAACCAAACTTCCCCAGATTAAAACAAAAACATGTTTTTAAAAATCACAACATTGGAAATTTTCTCAGCTTTAATTTAAGCCATATTTGATAGAAATCAGATGGAAAATAAGGGCAATATTTTCCAGCTTGTGGCAGATTCATGGTCATCCCACATCATAACAACATGATTTGGTTCACATGAAGCAATGCAAAGTAATGTGAAAATAATGTAGTCTGCGGGCGCACGTCACAACCAATAGACACTGTCCAATCCAGTAATATATTGTTAAGACCCATCACCATCTCTGAAACACTAGTATACATATTTTAAACTTTAATCAAATTTTCAGTAATGAGAAACAAATCTGACAAACGATAGACTTACCTGAGTGAAGAGGCTGATTTTGTTGTATTGTGGCAATATTCTGCACAACTGGTTGCTGAGCTAGACACATAAAAACATTGAACTTGGAGTGAACAGAATGAAATTTAAACTGATCAAAAGATTACAGCATAAACATATATGAAGATACACAATAACTTAGTTTTCCCTTATGATCATGCAGGTTCAATGACACTGATATGGTCTTTGATCTCTTACCAGGTTGGGGATATTGCTGAACTCCAGGTTGGGGGTATTGCTGAGCTCCAGGTTGGGGGTATTGCTGAGCTCCAGGTTGGGGGTATTGCTGAACTCCAGATTGGGGGTATTGTTGAGCTCCAGGTTGGGGGTATTGCTGAGCTCCAGGTTGGGGGTATTGTTGAGCTCCAGGTTGGGGGTATTGCTGAGCTCCAGGTTGGGGGTATTGCTGAGCTCCAGGTTGGGGGTATTGTTGAGCTCCAGGTTGGGGGTATTGCTGAGGAACTGGCTGTGCACTTTGCTGACCAACAGGCTGAGGATTCTGCTGATTAACATCCTGGGAATGTTCCTGATGAACAGACTTGGACACTGGCTGGTTGTTGTACTGAGCATTATTCTGAGCAGCAGGATGACCAACAGGATTAGGCTGACTGGTGAGCACACTGGGGTCCAAAGGCGGGCCAGGATATGGTGGCGCTGGGATATCTGGAATTTCTGAAGTACCTTCAGTATCTGGAGGAGGTCCGTTACCTTTTTCCATTTTATCTGTCAAAAAAGTAAAACAAATATGATTGCAAAGCGTAAAATATCAAATATGTCCAGCGGTTCTTCTGATTCCTTTCATTGAAGAAGCAGAAGTAAACTGTGACACCAAGCTTGTCAAAAGCTAAAGATAAATAGAGGGCTTGACTGCAGCATGGAGGAATGCACGAAAAGTTGTCTATCAGGTTGGGGCATTTAAAAGTAATGCTTGACTTCTTTCCAAAACAAAACTCATTGTGTACGTAACACGGCATAAGGTCACATTCACTCTGTAAGAGTATCATCTGACAAAAATAGGCCATGAGACAAATATTTAAACTGAGCAGGTAAAATTATTTGCTGTGTCATTTTAATGTATTTTAACAAATGGTTTTTTGAGTCACCTACAATGCAACAACAAATTTTAGTAAATCATGTAGTGGTTTTATGTGGTAGAACAACAAAATGTAGAGGAATGAGGTGTGACATAAGGTAGCACAAATAAGTAGGAAAAAGACCTGACTGTAAACTTTTTGTAGGATAAAAAAGCGTGAAAGGCCCTTGTGTAGCTCCTCTCTCGGTCTCTCATAGAGAAAGTATGTAATACCCCTTCAAATTCCTCATCAAGAAACAGAAGGGATATGGTACATGTGTAAATGTTCTCAGATCAGGCCATCCTTACAAACTGTCACTATAAGAAGGAGACTACTGAAAGAGGCCACCAGAACTCCTTTGACTAAGCTGAAGAAGTTAATAACTTCAGCAGTCAAGATGGAAGAGACTAAGCATACATTGCCTCGGGTTGGTTCTTTACCAGTCAAAGCTTTATGGGAGTTTGGCAATGAGAATTCCCCTGTTGAGGAAAACTCACATCAAGACTCAAGGAGACTCCAAGATTAAGTGAATGAGCAGGACCTTGAAGACCTGTAGAGGTAGAAGATTTAAAAAAAATAAGTCCAGCAAAATATAGGGAAATCTTGGGGCAAGATGGCTTCAGAGAATTTTTTTTTAAGCAAGACTACAAACTGAGGCATCCAGTTGAAGCTATACAGAAGTGATTTGAAGACAACAAGGCAGACATTCTGAAATGGCCCAGTCAAAGCCATACATAAATTATGGCAGGACTTTTGCTGTTGATTGTTGACAAACAGCGCCCCTTCCAATCTTTGTCACAGTGAACAGAGCCAGAATGTCGTTTTTGGATTCTTTGGGTATGAAACAGATGCTTTCCACTCGGCTTAACCAGTTCAGCAGGTGAAATGCTGACTCATCGGTAGGCCCCAGCGGGATGCTTGTTAGCTGAGTCATTTTAACCATTGTTCTTTGCCACCACAGCTATTTCCGTCCATTTTGATGACGTCAACAAAAAGGGAACAGTGTGTTTTGGACACGTAAATCTTGTCACAATCAGTAGAATCCAGTCAATCCCCATCACCCTTCAGCTGGATCCGAACCCGTCAAACATTTCAATAAATATTGATTTAGTTGTGTTGGGCACTACCTCTCAAAACTATTCACACCGCTTGAACCGTTTTGCCTTTAAAGATTGTATTAAATCAATATTGGGTAGTGTTTCATTTTAAGGTGGAAGGAAAATGCATAATTTTAAATAGTATTTGGCGAATAAGCATATATTGAATTAATTTTACTCTGATGCACTTGGTATTTCTGTACTCTCTTGTTTTCTTTTTTCTTGATGTTTCCAGAGTTGGGCGTAACAGCGACATTGATTACAATGGTTGTCCTCTGCTTTTAATTAATGATCGCCATGTTCAGTTCATTTAACATGACCAATTTATCAGCTTTTGTTTGGAAGTCCCTCTTGATCTTAAGTCTGGTATTTTCTACCACCTTGGGAAGTGAGTCTCTGTGCGGATAGGTCTTAATCAGGCTTGCACTTCTGGACATTGAAATTCTACAACATTCTTCCTTGTAAAGCTTGTTCATTTTTCATGTTTTTTAAAATCATATGCTATTTATTAAATTGTAAAATGTCACAGTTCCAAACTCTATCCCAGATTATATCTAGAAACACCAGACGAGCCGTTTCAATGGCAATGCCAACATTTACCATAAACAGCAGCTGTGACTGTATTAGCACTGAAGCAACGTAAAGCTTGGTAGACCCAGCTTTTATTTTGGCAGTCCACTTCCACTTAACAAAACAAGAGAATACTTAGCTGTGAGCAAAAATATTTAGTCTGCAGCTGAATGTTTGGTTTGTGAACTAAATATTTATAAATGTTGGAACTGTGACATTTGGAAATATATGCATAACATAGTGAAAATATGTCTTTGATAAAATGGAGCCCAATTTATTTTATTAGACTAAATAACCTAAAATATTGATGTTATTTTTTTCAGTGTGTAACTTTACAAACAACACCCTACGGGTTGGAGATGTTGCCAAAACTTGGATGTATTGCGTCATTTTTATTACGAAGTGAATGCAAAGGACGCAGGTGATTACACACAATGAAAAGGAAAGCAAATTAAAACATCCCTAACAGCCTGAGTTTGCAGACCTTGTTTAACCTGTCCCCCACCTATTTTATGAAAAGCTTATGCACTGCGATCTGCTTTCAGACTACAACTGAATCTTCTCCACACTGAAAGGGTTTTAGTCCTTCAGGATTTGTTCCATATACAACATAGGCATTTCTCTTTCACAATGATAAATGACACGTGTTCTAGCGTTATACTTGTAGGAAATATGCGCCTGCTTTAACTTCATGTTAAGCCATGCATGGTAATTTGGCTCAGTACCTCAATTCACATTGTTACACATAGAATGATGTTTTTAAAGCTTTATTTATGTTCATTATGATGTTTTTCTGCTTACAGCTTATGAAAACATAATAAGCTAAGAATAAAACATCAAACAAATAAAACATTTACAGACATGAGAACTTATGCCCACTAGATGTTTAAAGATTAATTTCAAAAGTTACCTTTAAATTGTGTGTCGTAATAAATATTAATAGAAAGTTTTCCAGATACAACTGAGAATTTTTGACTTGTAACCTGTGATTAAGTGATCGATACACAGCACTACTGGTGTATTTTTAGTACTAGAGCATTTATGTTCATGTCTTCTCTTAATCTGTATTTTCTAGGTTTTCTCACCTTTGGATGGATTTGCTGAATGTCTTGGAAGATGGTCAGGAGGAGTCACAACAACCAGAGCGTCCTATTTATCTGACACTGAGCAATGGTTAAGGCGAAACACACTCTGTTGATGTGTGCCAGCTAAAAGGTGGTGCAGCGTAACAGGCATGCAGAAGTAGGTGTAGCTTCTTTAAAAATAACTTCAGCAAACATCCTGTGGCCAAGTGCAGCTTTATAAGAAGAAGTGTAGACTGACTCTTAGTTTACTTTTGTTTTTTTTGTTGACAATTTGTATGGGGGAAAACAATGTTGATCAAAATTTTAAAAATGGCAAAATAGTTAGACGTATTTGAACCTTGTTACAACATGTTGGATGCAATTAAAAAAAAAACAAGACAAAGAGACAAAAATCAATAAAAGACCATTTATTTAAAGACATTTACACTTAATCAAGGTTCCCACAGATGATTTAAGGATCAGGGCAATTAGGATGGGAATGAATTAGAAAACAGAACTAAAAGTGTAAAGAACATTCTCACCATTAAAGTTTAGAAAAATTCAGCATGGTCCAAGCCCAAAGTAAACTCTGCATATTATTGCAAAGTCAGACTTCTAACTATCAGTTTAACTTTTTTGGGAGGATTTATGGGGAAATCAGGAACCTTCATGCAGAAACTTTAGCAAAACACTCAGAAGTCTGAGTCTGTGGAAACTCAGCCTGATTAAATCTGAACCGGTTAAATCATTTAATATAACCTTTTTTTTATATTTTCATTTTTTCTTCCTAAATATGTCGCTCAGTTGAAATCTATTCTTTATAGATATAGAAGACGGAGTTGGAAGACATTAAACAAAAAGTTTAACGTCTTCCAACTCCGTTTTGTCAGTCCTGATCAATGTGATTGATAGGAGCCGAGCAGGTGGAAACACATGCACAGCAGAGAAACAGTGTGCTGCGCTTACAGTCTAACCTTTCTTTCTTTCATAATCAGGGTAAACTATTACGCTGCTATTTGTTATTTCTAATTGAAAGGTTAGCACAACTTTATGTAGTGCTTTTTGGTTTTCCTCTGTTCTCTATGTAGAATTATTAAACCGCACCACTAAAGGCAAAGTCGAACCCAAACCTGGCTTGGGGAATAATCTCGCCCCAAGAACTCCTGGATTTCAGGTTGAGGTCAGATGGGACTTGAGCTGTAAATCTAAACTCTAGGTCCTTCCACTTTCAAAGACAGAACAGCTTTCTTCCTTTACCATCCTGATGTCGTGAAAGTGTGAACCACTAACAGAAAAAGGCACAAAAGCTACATTCGTGTTCACTTTCGTAAATGTCTGATTAGCTGATAAACAGCCAGTTTCAGTAAGGAAGTTTTCAAATAAACATAGCCTTCCTGCACAGTGTTTTTTTTTTACTGCTCTACTTAGTTATGATCCACCAGTAAAAATGTGAGCATCTGTAATTTCTTTTCCTGATCCTGAGATTTTGATTGCTGATTGTTGGAGGTGACCCGACCATGGGAGGAGAAAAGCTAGAAGGTGTTTTAGGAGGTTTTCGTCTGTGATGACTGTTGTTGCCATGCAGTGGTGGACAGCTTTAGTCCCGGGCTTCGATGTAGAAGACAAATCTTAACAGACTGAGGGTGTATTTGTGTTTTGGCTCAGCTAATGGCTTGACAATAGCAATAACTTTTGCAACTACACTACATTACTATTTTTGCCAGCTAATGTGTGCTCACTGCTATCCCTTTTACTATCCCTTTTACTTTAGGTATAATACCTAAAGTAAAAGGTATTATACCAAAACTTCCCATGTTTTGTGATCACTAAACTTTGTTTTATTTAGTGTTATTTTCCATATTTTCAGAGAACCTACGTGTTCAGAACAGAGCGGGTGTAATACCTGCATCTGACCACTTGATGGTGACATTCAGCCATATTGTAAACTTTTAGACGTCTCAGAAAACATCCCACTATTCACTTTCACTTGTTCATTTACTTTAAAATGTTGCGGACATGATTTTTCCCATGGTGTTAGGCTAAATATTGAATAAAATAAAATACAGGTTGTCACTATTAAAGCAAAAGCTCTATACTGATCACTGATGGCAGTATAATCTATTCATCTGTTTCAACCTGGCTGCAATCTTACATGCATCAGTTTTACATCTTCAGTTAATCAGAGTAACCCTGTCTCTTTCCAGTGACAAAATGTAGCCCTGTGCTTCATGAGGCTCCATATTAATCTCTTTTTTTTACCACATAACAGAATCGATCTGATGTCTCCCAGTCATGCCACAACAATTGACTGGGTATTTGATCATTTTTCAAAGGAATCTATGGAACATTTCAGC
This sequence comes from Xiphophorus hellerii, assembly GCF_003331165.1. Classification (NCBI taxonomy): domain Eukaryota; kingdom Metazoa; phylum Chordata; class Actinopteri; order Cyprinodontiformes; family Poeciliidae; genus Xiphophorus; species Xiphophorus hellerii. The sequence goes on along the minus strand of NC_045676.1, from coordinate 22,778,724 downwards.
ATAAAGCTCTCTGAGGAATGTATTAAGTTTTATTATGTTTATTATGTAATTATATTCAGTTGTATAAAGGAATGTAGCATTTTTTGTAAAAAAAAAAAAAAAAAATAGGCCCAACGATGTACCAAATACAAGCCCACACACGTGTCTTTCCAGATACACTGTATTTTGGGCTGTCACAGTTTTGTCTCTTCTTCTGCTTACAGAAACACAATTGCTTATAAGATGATAAATGAGATAACCTTTAAAGAAAAACACATATAAATATATCTACCAACTGAACTGATCAAAACACTCCCTAATTCTTTTAGGAAGTTCAGAAGTGTTATTTCAATGACAGCATTAATTCTCGCAGACTTTGGGAATTGTAGTTTTACAGTGCAGCTCTCAATTAAATAACTTTGTACAGTGCAAGAAGACCTCAATCAACAGACAAATTAAACATTTCAGATATTTTGAAGGATATTTTTTGTAGATATTATGTTCTGATTCATGATTCATTACAACAATAATCAAATGTTGCACTATTTAAAGTAAGAGAAATCTACTTTTGCAACCAGAACAACATTCTCACGTCAGCGGCTAGTATCCAAGTAAATCACTGAGTAATAATTAGATTAGGGTAATAATTGTTAAGGAAATGGTAACAGAACAACATATACACTAATGCTGAATGATTACGGAAAGACTTTAAATTATTAAAGTGTTAATTAAAATGTAAAATTATGTTGACCTTCATCAAGATGTGTTTTAAATATTTTTACATTACTTTAAAACATTAACTAATGTTTCCAAAAATATTTGTATATGTCAAGGTCATTAAAAACAACTTGGATGAGCAGAGCTTCTCTTTAGGCCACAATGAGGAAAAAACTTTCTTCCGATCTTAAGTTAAAAAATTTTAAAATTATTCGTTAATGAGACACCATAAAGAGTAAAATATCAATAGTTCGTTAAAAGGTTTCAGGAAAACCTCATAAATGTATTTTTTCAGCAAAAATGTCAGTAACTGCAGTAACTGCATGTGAATCACTATGGTTCACATGCGACGGTAGACGTGCAGAACGTTGTTGCACTGCGGGCAGGAATGCTGCACATCCTTGCAAGCACCCACGCAGAACGGGATCAAACAGCAAGGCCAACACCTGGACAAGGAATATGATAAAAAAAGACAAAACAATAATAGTAAGACCACTCGACTCAAAAAAAGTTAACTCAATCGAAACTGTGCAGTATTTATCTGTATTCTCCATTTAGTGCAAAAATCAGAAAATGGTCTGTTATCCCATCTTTCGTTTTGGTTAAATAAAAAATAAATAAAAAAGCTAGTGTATTTTTTGGTTTGTTTGTTTTAAACAAAAAAGCAAACTGCCTGAACGTACATGGACCGAAGGCGTAAAGAAAAGTGCTAAACAAACAAGGAGTGAATCCAGGGGTGGAAATTAAACATTTTCTCCACCAGCCAGTAGCTGGTAGAGAACATTTTTTACCAGCCACTCAGACATTTCACCAGCCACTGTTTGTTTTTTTCTTCCTTCGGTCACTAACCCCACCAGTACAAGCAAATTATATAAAATATATGATTTATTCTTAACTCTATAAAATCTGATTTACTGACAATAGGTTTACCATACATATGTACATATATAAATTAATTTAACATAAAGCATGGATACCTTAACAAAGGTGTAGTGCAATAAGTTCACTTGAAGTAATTACTAACAGCAAACTTTAACTACACAACCCTAACATTCTTGCAATCATTTCCGATGTCGAACATTTCCACATTTTGGCTACAACTCCCCCAGATAGTATTTAGCTAAGATCTGTCTAGTGATTTTTTAAACATTGTTAAATGGTACCAATAGCTGTTTTCTAACTGTTCTATGTTATCAGGGAGGGGTAACATCTGGTATCCTGTAACCAGGTGTTTAAAAAGCTGGACACAATATCCAGAAATCTCCTTTGTAGCAAGGCTTAAACAAGATGTTTTTAAAATATAAAAATACACTCATAAAATACGTACATGTGCAGTCATTTTACTCTTTCGACTTCCGGGTAGTTTAGTTGGGTTTTGTTTGTTTCTGTGTTCTGTAATTCCTCTATTATTAAATAGATCAGCTATGTTTTGTTTGACCTTGGTTTGGGGAGGGGCGGGCCAAGGACAACCAAGGGATTTCATTGGATAAACCCAGTGTCCGTCAATAAAATCAACCAATGGGCTGTGGCGGTTTGTTAAATTATGACAGTATAGGGCCGCCAGATATGGACAGTATGTGCAGCAGTCTGTACTTCAGACGGTCAGTCCTCCCCTGGACAGACGTTCAACCTGAATGCAGCTTCTTCTTTTTTCTGTCCAAATTGTAAACCTGCCACAGTGGCGGGTGCGTTGCTCTCAATTTTCTCCCTGCCGTATGAAAGCTGTCAAACTGACCCCGTTTGAGATATCACTGTCCTCCTGTGGCTGCAAAGGCGGCAGCACTGCTAAACCGGTTGGTTAGAAAAGAATACTTCAATACTTCAACTTTTTACTCACCCAATAAAAAACAGTGTTCCAACAATGATCCAGGTGAGCATGCCCAATTTGTATTCGGTTGTGCTCACAACGGTGGTCTTACAGTGTGGACACAACATGCTTCCAGGAGCCTCAGTTGGTCTCGCTTGCACCACCACCACAGGGGTTGCTGTCAGTAACACTTTGTTAAAAACTCACCACCAACTCTATACATTCTTAAACTTTAGACTCATCTTCAATAAAAAGACACTAACTGAGAAAGTAACTCACCAGGTTGAATAGTCTGATTTTGCTGTACAGCTTGTTGTTGAGCTAGACGTATAAAAACATTGAACTTGGAGTTAACTGAATGAAGCATAAACTGGACAAGATTTCAGCACATATAGGAAAAGAGACAATGATTGGAGGAAAAGGGGTGAAATTATGTTGAAATGCAGAATAAATAAGATGACCTCTGATCTCTTACCAAGCTGGTTAACCGGTTGTTGATACTGTTGACCAACAGGCTGGGGATATTGCTGATACTGCTGAGCAACAGGCTGGGGATATTGCTGATCAACAGGTTGCTGATACTGCTGAGCAACAGGCTGGGGATATTGCTGGTCAACAGGTTGCTGATACTGCTGGACACCGGACTGGGGATATTGCTGATCAACAGGTTGCTGATACTGCTGAGCAACAGGCTGGGGATATTGCTGGTCAACAGGTTGCTGATACTGCTGAGCAACAGGCTGGGGATATTGCTGGTCAACAGATTGCTGATACTGCTGAGCAACAGGCTGGGGATATTGCTGGTCGACAGATTGCTGATACTGCTGAGCAACAGGCTGGGGATATTGCTGGTCGACAGATTGCTGATACTGCTGAGCAACAGGCTGGGGATATTTCTGGTCAACAGGTTGCTGATACTGCTGAGCAACAGGCTGGGGATATTTCTGGTCAACAGGTTGCTGATACTGCTGAGCAACAGGCTGGGGATATTTCTGGTCGACAGGTTGCTGATACTGCTGAGGATGAGGCTGGGTCACTGGCTGATCAACAGGGGTAGGTTGATTGATGACCACACTTGAGTCCAATGGCGGACCAGGATATGGCGGCGCTGGGATATCTGCAATGTCTGGAATATTTGTAATATCTGGGATATCTGGAATATATGGGATGTCTGGAATATATGGGATGTCTGGAATATATGGAATATCTGCAATGTCTGGAGGAGGTCCTTCACCTATTTCCATTTTACCTGTCAAAAAGGTAAAAAAAAGTAAAATAAAATAAAATAACATGACATCAAAGCTGTAAAATATCATATGTCTCCATTCGTTACTCTGATGACTTTCAGTGAGGAGCCAAAATGTGACACCAAGCTTGTAAAGTGCCTAAGAAAAGAAGACGGAAGAAAAGACTGCACAAAAAGTTTTCTGTCAGATTAAAACATTTAAAAGGAATGAAAAAGGAAATAAACACCTTTTATTTACACCCCATCAGGGAGGGGTAACATCAGGTATCCTGCAACCAGATGTCTAAAAAGCCGGACACAATATCCAGAAATCTCCTTTGTGGCAAGGCTTAAACAGGATTTTTTAAAAATATAAAAATACATTCATAAAAAACATGTGCAGTCATTTTACTCTTTTGACTTTCGGGTTGTTTAGTTGGGTTTTGTTTGTTTCTGTGTTCTGTAAGTCCTCTATTATTATATAGATCAGCTATTTTGTTTGACCTTGGTTCAGTCCTTTATTAGTTATTTTAGTTTCATCACTATTCTGTGTTATTTCTTATTTTGATTAGATTAGTCTTGTTTTGGGCCTGTATAGTGGCACAGATGGTAAGAAAGGAAGGTTCTAGGTTCAATTCCCAGCCACTATTCTTTATGCATGGAGTTTGAATGCGTGGGTTCTGTGCATGCGTGGGTTCTGTGCATGCGTGGGTTCTCTCCAGGTACTCTGGCTTCCTCCCACAGTCCAATAACATTACTGTTAGGTTGATCTGTCTCTATAAATCTTCCTTAGGTGTGAGTGTGTGCTTGCATGGTTGTTTGTTCTGTCTGACCCTGTGTTGCCCTGCGATGGACTGGCGATGGACCCTCGCCCCCTGTGCCTCTCTTTCCCTCTCCCCAGTCTGTCTCTCTCCTCTCACATGTGAGATCAGTTTGCCAATCAGCCCGGTTCTTTGTGTCAGCAATCAACCTTCCAGTACCTAAGCTCCTCTCTTTCAGTCACTCCTTGCTGGTTCCTTCCATTACTCCCCTGGTTTCTCCGTACTCTCCTCATGTCTCCTTGCCGGTTTCTTCCTTGGAGTTTTGATTTATGTTGCTGCCCTGGACACCTGTGACTTTGTAGTTTTAGACTTCATCATTTTTTTTTCATTAAATCTTTTTCATTATCTACTGCACACCTTCATACTTCTGCATTTGCCACCACTATCCACCAAGACAAATAAAACACGTTGTTCCCTGCATAGTGTTGTAAAAGTAATGTTCCCCTTGAAATTGTTTTCAAATTTTCCATGTCCATAAATTTATTTAAAGCTACAATATAAACTTAGAATTGTTTTTATTAGGGTATAATGTAATAAACCACAAAGTTGTGAGCAGGATAAACCAAGCAGAAGGAAAAGAAAGAACGAATACAGAACCGAATCAGCAAAACGAAACTTATGAAGCTATTGAAACCTTCAGGAATCTTATGTTGTGTAAGATATTTCAGAAAATAACACTGAAACACTTGTGAGTTTCTTTATCTTGCTGTTATCTCTAAAATATGTTTCTTCATATTTTTAACATCAAATCACTCACCTCTTTCCCACAGTTTTCACAGTTCAACTACTGCAGAGGATTTATAGTCCTTGTTAAAAGTCAGTGTTGAGCATCAAGCGATGAAGGAAATTTACGTCAACATGGAACCTGACAAGCCTGTTTACCAAATTCCTTCATCTAAGCACAAAGGGAGAATCAAATGGCAGACAAATGTACTATGTATTTAATCAAATTTTAAAATTTTACATATTCAGACTTTTTATTTTTCTGTTATTTTTCGTCCCGGTTCAAGAAGTTCCAAAAATAATTTCTACCTAGGTGTCATTGTATATCTGGCAATCCTGAATGGTTCACTGCTGGCTGCCCTCAGTTCACACCGTGAGACTTCTTCTATTCATTTTAAACATGGAAAGAGGAAACTTAATGTTGCTATAATAAAAATGTCGTCAGCCTCTTCTGAAATCAAACTGACTGATATGGCAGGGTTTAAAAAGACAAAGAGCAGGCAGAAGGCTGATATTAAGGCAAACCAGATACAGCATTTGAAGCATGCTGAAGGCAAGCAAACAAAAGACTCAGAGTAGATGTAGTAATGGTGGGTAAGCTGTCAAAGTATTGGGTACAGGGTGGAAGATTTCACTGAAACAAGATTTTGTCCTCAAGAAAGCATGAAACAGTAGGAGGGTCAGTGTTGATTCAACAACAAGGAAGAGACTAAACAAAAGTAGTATTGTTTTGCTTGTGAGTACAAATTCTGGAAAGGAAGTGATGTTAGGGCTTATCTTTCACTCTGACTCACAAAAGCCTCATGAGGCATTTGTATGAGGCCTAAGCACGTCTATTTAAACACATGAGGGAAGGTGAAAAACCGTTATTATTCCTATTAGTATATATTGTTATTGTTGATGATAATGTTTATTTGACACTACTATTTTATTGTTTTCACGCTTTAGTTGTGCTGTTCTTAAACTTGTGGAGCTATAAAAACAAAACAAAAAAATCCCTGATGAGATGAGGTCTACAGATATCTAAACATGTTTAACATTTTCTGGCACATTAGCAGTGGATTCACAACGTGAATGAATTGAGAACTTGCAGCAATGAGCGTCACGGGGAGAAGAAAAGAGGCCAACCTGATTTTGACGACAAAGAAAGGAAAGCATTTGAAATCGAAAGAAAAATTTTTCTTGCAAAGAAAGAAAAATTTCTTTCTTTGCAAGAAAAATGAAAGAGGAGAATAAAAAGGGCAGATAGTTTTACAGGTGTAGATTTACTGACCACATACAGTAGATAGATGACAATGGTGACCATTTTTCTAAAATGTGTCGTACAAAAGGGATATAAGGACCAAATGTGAATGTGCTTGAACAAGATGAGTATGTATTCATTGTGAAAGACAATGATGTACCTGATGAGCTAACATTTTCTGTGGCGCTAATAAGTTGAGCTGAAAATGCTAATTGATTCTGGTTCTACAAGTAATGTAATGGGGTAAAATATATGGGAAAAACTGAAACTGAAAAGGTGGTGTCATTCATATGTACTCAAAGAGCAGAGGAATTTGTATTTCCTTGTTGGTAAAATGGACAACAGCTGAAAGGTGAAATATATGTACGAAACATATATTCCAGCCTGATGAGACAAACAAAAGCAAGCTTATAAGACCTTTAGTCTGCACACCTTCCCATGCATTGCCTACCTGTTTTGCCAGGGAGTGGGGTTGACACAAAGTGAAAAATAATACTCTTTATCAAAACTGACAAGTTGCTAAGCAGGTTTGTGGAGAAACTTTGCAAGCTGCTTTCTCGAAAAAATAAATAAATAAAACAATTGACTGGAGAGAGCCAGTCGCATTTTTTCTCATTATAGAGGCATTTAGCAAACAAAAATAATTTTGGTAATTCTAACTGACCTAAAACAAGAAAAGTTTGGTCAGTTCTCTTGCTCAAGTCACCACAGGATCTTCAACCAAGGCAGAAAAGTGAAAGTGAAAGAGCAATTTTTTTTGAAGGTGAGTACTACAATATTTTATTTGACATCACATGCATCTTACTAGCTTTATTGTGCGATCTCTCATTTCCCCTGTATGCTTCTTGGAGCACTTCTGGGGTTCGCAGCTGCGCAGAGCTGCTTGTTGTGTAAATAGTGGTGATCAGGAATGCCTTGGAACAGAGATGCATGCAGACTAAATCCGTGTTTAGATGTTCTGATTTTGCAGAACAGTGTTCAAGATGCGGGGTTAGAATTACCCAGCTGAAACGCCCACCTTGCTGCGGCACGTCCACAACCTCAGCATCTCGCCTCTCGAGGTGTTTTGGCCGAGCAGAAAGCATCTGTTTTCCCCAAAATATCCTGGAATTACACTCTGACTCTAATGTGAAAGAGGCAAAGCTGCTGCCAACGTGTAAAGCAGTGAGTCAGTTTCATTACAATGTGGTGAATGCAAGGATTGTTGACGGGTACTAATCGTAAAAAGTAATTCAAACAAGAAAAAAATCCAAAGCAGTCTAAGATTGTGGATCTTGTTGAACCTGTCAAGCTATTTTTATAAGATAAGACTTCCTGTTTGCACATTGTGATCTTTTTGAAAACTACAACAAATGCTTCTCCAGACTGAAAAGCTTTTTTTTGCCACATAGAGTTTGTTCATTTGTAGAGCAAATTCATGGCCACTGCTCTTTCAAAAAAACATAAAATGACTGAGACACATATGCAAGCATTATAGTTGTAAGAAACATATACTTGCTTTTGCTTTATGTTAAGTGATGACATGCAAAACTGCATTTACAGATGCATCTCTTTGAATTTGAATGTCATTTAAAAGGTAAATTGCTTCCATATCTCAATTCAAGGGAAACTGTTGCACACAATGATAAGTATGTATAATACTTGCTTAAAGATTATCTTCAGATACTTTTAATTTGACAAAAAAATATCATCAGAATATATATATGTATAATAAAATCTTGATAGAAAGATACTAGGGGTATTTTTAAATTAAGAAGCCAAAACACAAGACTATCAATTAATGTTCATTTCATTCTTAATCTCTATGTTTTGGATTTTCTCACCTACAGATGGATTTGTTGAATGTCTTGAAAAGTAGTAAGGAGGAAGCACGACAACCAGAACGACCTATTTATCCGTCTCTAGGTAATGAATAAATGTGAAACAAACTGTGTTGACGTGTAGGTGGAGCAAGATAGAAAGTAGGCAGAAGTAGGTGGGAAACATAACTTCATTAAAAAACTGCAACAAAACATCTGCTGGATGCCAGTTGAATTTCAAATTCAACTAGAAGAAACAGGAGCAAGAGACAAAACAAAAATAATTTATTGAAAAAGACTTTTAAACCTAAACAGACTACACACAACTGGTAAACAATTTGAGGTGATAAAAAAAAATGAAACAGAAAGGGAAACTTTGTTGTTGTTTTTTTTTCAGAACTAAAAATGTCAAAAACGTCTCACTATTATAAATGGGACCTTCAAAAAATTTAACATGGCCCGAGCCCATTGACATTGTGTCCAAGTCAAAGTAAACCCTATATATTATTTTAAACTGAAACCAGTAGGTACTTCAAAATGTCTGACTTTGCACCCAGGTTGATTAGATCTGTTTTTTTCCTTGTTCATTTAATGCTAGTGAAATGGAGGCAAGCAGTCTGTAGCTAAGCTAACTATGCTAAATGGTTGATAATGTCACACAATCTACCCAACTCTCCTGCAGAAAAACTGGGCTACAAATTGACACTTGTCTTTTTTCTCTCTTTCCTTTTGAAAACCTGATTTTATTGTTTTTCTTCGCAGCATTGTCTTGTTCTGACTGGTGCTGAACATCGTCACCATCAAGCGTGCTAAGCAGGAACGAACCAAAGAGGGTGGGGGGCAGGTTCAGTGCAAATATGGATGTGTGCTCTTTGGTATGGGAGTGATAATATTTATTTTTTTACTGCTACAAACACAATATGATTAATTTTGTAGTTGACATTGCCCCAATTTGTTTCTATTTCTATGAAGAAAAAAAAATATTTTGTGTGGTCAGGGGTCCTTGGAATTATCCTAACTGGTTTTCAGACACTGTGACTCGGATGATGGGCGAAATTCAGCTGGAGGTCTGGAAGTGGATTTCTCCAGTTCAAAACAGGGCGAAATGGATCACAACGAGTATGTTAATACCCTAAATGGGCTGGAACAGACTAGGTATCTTGAAAACATCTCTAAGATGAAGATATCTCTAATTATATCTGTCTTAAATTTATTTTTAGATAGTTGTTTAATAGATTTGACTTGTGCAAATTAAATTACAGATATCTTGAAAGCACATAATGACTAGGCAAAAATAAAATTAGAAATATTTGGAATTATAAGTTTTGCTTGTCCAAAATCCTTATAGGATATTTCCAAATGAAGAGAAATCTTTAATTAAACAGATTGTCTATGTGAGATATGAATTAACATTTTGACATTATTGGTATCTTGAATTTGCACTCTGTCAAGTCAAAACATATTTTGTAGCATTTTGGAAGTTCAATAAAAAAATAAAATACATGTTTTGAAAGTGCTTTATTTTCAGCTTAGGAATGGGTTGACAATGGCACTTTTATTTTTTCAAAGCGTTAAACCTTTGTCTTCATCGGAAGTGAATAAAGAGGAAATTCTTTGCAGATTTCTGAAGCAGTCTTAAATTGCATGAAATTTTGCATTCTCGTTATATCCAATACTTCTACACTCCTGAGCCGAGTATTGGAGTTTAGTACTTTGTAAACCACTTTTTTTTTTTTTTTATATATCCATTTTCTTTGCAACCAGAGGACCCACGTATTCTGAACACAAAGAGAGTGGGTGTAATACCTGCATCTGGCCACTTGATAGTGACATCCAGCCATAATGTAAAATTTTAAATGTCTGAAAAAACTACAACTATTCATTTTCTCTTGTTGACATGATTTTTCTCATGGTGTTAGGCTAAATATTAAATGAAGTAAATTGTAGTTTGGGGCTACTAAAACAAAAGCTCTATACTGATCACTGATGACAGGATTATGTATTTATTTGCTTCAACCTGGCTGCAATCTTACATGCATCAGTTTTACATCTTCAGTTAATAACCCTGTCTCCTTCCAGGAAAATGTAGCCCTGTGCCTCATGAGGCTCCACATTAATATCTTTTTTTTTTATCACATAACAGAATCGATCTGATGTCTGCCAGTCATGCCACAATAATTGACTGAGTAGTTGATCATTTTTCAAAGGAATGCATGGAACATTTCAGCATAAAGCTCTCTGAGGAATGTATTATGTTTCATTATGTTTATTATGTCATTACATTTAGTCGTATAAAGTAATGTAATATTTTTCTGGTAAAACATGTATCCAATACAAGCCCACATACACACACACAGGTCTTTCCAGGTAAACACTACAGTTTACAAGTTTTTGGCTGTCACAGTTTTGGCTCTTCTACTTAAAGAAACAAAATTTCTAATGAGATGATGAACAATATTATCTTTAAACAAAATCACACAAGGCAAGAGTCTTTAGTTAACTTGACAAAGGCAGAGCCTAGTTTTGGACTATAAGGGGTGATACGTCAGTCACTCTATGTAAATGTATTTACCAACGATGAACTGATCAAAACACTCCCTAAATTTTTTTTTAGGAAGTTCAGAAGTGTTATTTCTAAGACAGCGTCAATTCTTGCAGACTTTGGGAATTGTAGTTTTACAGTGCAGCTCTCCACTAGGCTCAAAAAGAACTTTGTACAGTGTAGGAAGACCTTAATGAATAGAGACAACAAAATTTCAGTAGCTGCACGATTGACCACTATGGTTCACATGCGACGGTAGACGTGCAGAACGTTGTTGCACTGCGGGCAGGAATGCTGCACATCCTTGCAAGCACCCACGAAGAACGGGATCAAACAGCAAGGCCAACACCTGGACAAGGAATATGATAAAAAAAGACAAAACAATAATAGTAAAATTACTCGAGTTAAAAAAAAGTTAACTCAATCGAAACTGTGCAGTATTTATCTGTATTCTCCATTTAGTGCAAAAACCAGAAAATGGTCTGTTATCCCAACTTTCGTTTTGGTTAAATAAAAAATAAATAAAAAAGCTAGTGTATTTTTTGGTTTGTTTGTTTTAAACAAAAAAGCAAACTGCCTGAACGTACATGGAACGAAGGCGTAAAGAAAAGTGCTAAACAAACAAGGAGTGAATCCAGGGGTGGAAATTAAACATTTTCTCCACCAGCCAGTAGCTGGTAGAGAACATTTTTTACCAGCCACTCAGACATTTCACCAGCCACTGTTTTTTTTTTTTCTTCCTTCGGTCACCAGCCCCACCAGTACAAGCAAATTATATAAAATATATGATTTATTCTTAACCCTATAAAATCTGATTTACTGACAATAAGTTTACCATACATATGTACATAGATAGATTAATTTAACATAAAGCATGGATACTTTAACAAAGGTGAAGTGCAATAAGTTCACTTGAAGTAATTACTAACAGCAAACTTTAACTACACAACCCTAACATTCTTGCAATCATTTCCTATGTCAAACATTTCCACATTTTGGCTACAACTCCCCCAGATAGTGATCTAGTAATTTTTTAAAACATTTTTAAATGGTACCAAAAGCTGTTTTTCTAACTGTTCTACGTGTTTCCCCTTACTTATTATGTTTTCTATTGAAATTCACAATTATTCTTATTACTAAAATATCTCAGAACGTCTTCATTTTTAACCATCATTATTTCTGTCATTCAAGTATTTTTCTGACTGCCTGCTAGCTTAGTGTAGCTTCCCCCTCCCAGACACACACCTGCCCTCCTCCCTGCATGAATATTTTCACTCCTAACTGGGCAGCAGCAGCTAATCTGAACTCTTCCTCATTGTGTCCGGTCACAATCTCTCTCATCATCCTCCTCCGACAACGAAGATAATGAATCCCCTGAATAGCTAATTCTCCTCCTTCTCTGCTCCTCAATCTGCTCCAGCAGGTGAAGTTTGTGTGGTAAACTTATCGGTTAGTTTGACACATTTTTTTTGAATGTGCTTATGCGCTTTTTAGCTTTTGTTGTCGTGGTTTCTCTTACCCGCCCCTTCTCGTATCCGCTCACTTTTCTCGGACTCCGGTTAGCTGAAATAGCGGTATTTATAACCGTAAAAGGGAGGGACGGGCCAAGGAGAACCAAGGGATTTCATTGGATAAACCCAGTGTCCGTCAATAAAATCAACCAATGAGCTGTGGCGGTTTGTTAAATTATGACAGTATAGGGCCGCCAGATATGGTCTGTACTTCAGACGGTCAGTCCTCCCCTGGACAGACGTTCAACCTGAATGCAGCTTCTTCTTTTTTTCTGTTCAAATTGTAAACCTGCCACAGTGGCGGGTGCGTTGCTCCAATTTACACGCCACTTCACACTAATTTCAACCCCTGGCACTGACTTTATTGGTATTCTTCTTGAGGTCAGTTTGGAATAATTGGTTGCACTAATTTGTTCTTATTTTTCCTCTCAATTTTCTCCCTGCCGTATGAAAGCTGTCAAACTGACCCCGTTTGAGATATCACTGTCCTCCTGTGGCTGCAAAGGCGGCAGCACTGCTAAACCGGTTGGTTAGAAAAGAATACTTCAATACTTCAACTTTTTACTCACCCAATAAAAAACAGTGTTCCAACAATGATCCAGGTGAGCATGCCCAATTTGTATTCGGTTGTGCTCACAACGGTGGTCTTACAGTGTGGACACAACATGCTTCCAGGAGCCTCAGTTGGTCTCGCTTGCACCACCACCACAGGGGTTGCTGTCAGTAACACTTTGTTAAAAACTCACCACCAACTCTATACATTCTTAAACTTTAGACTCATCTTCAATAAAAAGACACTAACTGAGAAAGTAACTCACCAGGTTGAGTAGTCTGATTTTGCTGTACAGCTTGTTGTTGAGGAGCAGGTTGCTGATGCTGCTGAGCAACAGGCTGGGGATATTGCTGAGCAACAGGTTGCTGATACTGAGGAACAGCAAGCTGTGGCGCCGCACCGGAGTTCAGTGGTGGACCAGGATATGGCTGAGCTAAAATTTCTGGAGTAGCTGCAGCATATGGAGGAGGTCCAGCACCTTTTTCCATTTTATCTTAAAAAAGTAACAAAAAAAATCATGATAGCAAAGTTGTAAAATATCATATGTCTCCATCAGTTCTTCTGATGCCTTTGAGTGAGGAACTAAAATGTGACACCAAGCCTGTCAAGGGCCGAAGATAAGAGGGAAGAAAAGAATGCATGAAACGTTGTCTGTCAGGTTGGAACATTTATAAGTAACTCTTGACTTCTTCCCTGAAAAATACTCATTGAATACATAATGCAGCATTTATACTTACTCTGTAAGAGGATGATCCGACAAAAACAGAACATGAGACACTGATTTATAGTGGGTTGGTGCTTATATATATACATATACTGTATGTATATATATATATATATATATATATATATATATATATATATATATATATATGTATATGCACCAACATATTCCATGTTATATTCTGAGGAAATGTACAATGGTGTAAAAGGTTTTAGAGCTACATACAGTAAGATTAAACCAGCATCTGTATACCCAAAGTATGCACATTGTGATAAGGGTTACTGATAATAAAGAGGAAGGCGCCTGAAAAGAAACCAAATAGCCAAAGATTGCTGACCTTTTGAACCAGTCCACATTAAAAAGAAGTCACATTTTGTTTAAACATTGTCATCTGTTTTACACACTACTCCCAACGCTTCTCCAGACTAAAAAAGGATTTTGTTTGCCACATTGAATTGGTTCCAGAGCTACAATATGACCATTGCTCTTTCAATATCACACCAAAAACGACTGACGCACTTTCCACCACTATATCTGTAAGAAACATATACTTGCTTTTACTCTATATTAGCTGTAAACTCCATTTACAGGTCCTTCTGAGGGAATCTAAATATATTAGAAAAGTTACATTTTTTCAGTATTTCTTTCAAGTGAAACTGATAAATGTAGACTAATATTTTCAAACCTTTATTTCTGTTTATTATAATGAATTATTTTCACTTAGAGCTAATAAAAAAATGACATTTAATCTAAGAATATTACATTAGACAAATAAACAAAAGCATTTTTGATACACCAATGTGGGTTTAATAAAAAAATTTAAAAACCTGCTTAAAGGTTACTGTTTTTAAAAAGTACTTTAGCCTGAAAAACAATTCTCACTGGAGCGCATACGAGAAGAACCTGTACTTTATAATAAACATTGAAAGAAACCAGCAAAACCGGTTTCCTTCAGCTTTACTAAGAAACTGATCAAGTCTGTGCTTTTCATAGAAATTAAAAAGGTAACATAATGTATTATTGAGATTTTAATAATACTACAAATTGTCTTCACTATCTGTACATGTTTTAGATTTTCTCACCTACAGAAGGATTTGCTGAGTGCCTTGAAATTCAATCAGGTAGATGTACAATAGCCACACCGCCTTAGTGTCATCTGACACTGGACAACGATGAGATGTGAAACCAACTCTACCGGACCAAAGGTGGAGCAACAGAGCAGGTGGGAGGAAGCAAGTCAGAAACAAAACTTGTTTAAAAAAGATTGTTATCCTCTGGAAACATGTTGCTGCCCAGTGTAAATTTGAAACGACGAGTAGACTGATTTACTTTAGTTTTATTTGGATTTTTCTTGGCAATCCGTAAGGTTGGGTATACTTCTTAAAATCTTAAAAACACACAAAAAAGAGGAGAGCAGGAGTTACTGGAACCTGGTCTTCAGATGTTGTTTCAGCATTTCTGCATAATGTTCTTTCCTTATGATGCTACTAAATGTAATGCTCCAATTCCTCCTGCATTAAAACAACTCCACAGCATGATTCTGCCACCACCATACTTTCTGATGTTTTGAGGCTTGAAAGCACCGCCTTTTTTTTACTCCAAATGTGAAAATGGTAATTATGGTTGTCAGATTAGAAGACTTGTCTCCAAAACCAAAGTTATTATCTTTGGACCTAAAGAGGAGCTATCTAGAGTCACTTATTACAACTAAAACCCAGCGATCAGGCCCGAAACCTGGGAGTAGCAATGAACTCTGATCTGAGCATTCAGAGCCACATAAATACAGTTACAAAGTCGGCCTTCTATCACCTGAAGAACATTTCTAGGATTAGAGGATTTATGTCTCAGCAAGATCTAGAGAAACTCATCCATGCGTTTAGTTGAATCGATTACTGCAACAGCGTCCTCACAGGTCTGCCTAACAAGGCAATCCTCCAGCTGCAGCTGATCCAGAACACTGCTGCTCGCGTTCTCACTAAAACTAAGAAGATGGAGTACATTACTCCAGTTTTAAAGTCCCTCCACTGGCTCCCTGTAGCTCAAAGGATAGACTTTAAAATGCTGTTATTAGTTTATAAATCACTGAACGGCTTAGCACCACAATACATTAAAGATCTGTTGTTGTTGTTGTTGTATCAACCTTCCAGAGCCAGAAGACCGGTCAGGTCTGCATCTGTAGAACCAGAACCAAACAAGGAGAAGTAGCATTCAGCTTCTATGCACCACAAATCTGTAACAAACTTCCAGAAAACTGCAAAACTGCTGAAACACTGAGTTCCTTTAAATCTTGACTAAAAACCCACCTGTCTAGAATTGTATTTGAAACGTAATAATTTACGAATTTAACGATGGAACTTGACTTAATGTCATGTTCTGATTATTGATTCTATGTTGCATGACTTTGTGTTTTTATGATGTAAAGCACTTTGAAATGCCTTGTCCCTGAAATGTGCTATACAAATGAAATTTTATTGATTGATTGATAAAAAAAATATGGTCCTTAAGTATATTATCAAACTGTAATCTGGCTTTTTAAAAATATTAATTGTGATCTCTGGCTCCTCCAGAGACCACAAACCACCATAAAGCCAAAGGGATATTGAAGATAAAACAAAAAGAAATGTCCAAAAGTGCAAACATTTCAGGCTGATGAAGCACATTCATGTTGTAATAAATTTTTATAGGTTGACCTATAAAAATTTGGTAATATCACTTATTTCTTTGTCACAGAGATGTTGAAGGTGAGATCAGGCCGACCGAGTTAGAGGGGGCACGTAAGTATAGCTGTTTAGAGATTGATTTTGATTGATTTTTGACTGTTGTGCTATGTATACTTAATTAAATGAAGTGTATTGCTATTATTATTATTATTATTATTATAGACACTATGGACACTACTTGCAATGACAGCCAGCCATCTATATAGATCAGGCCTTACATGTAATGAATGAATTTATAAGATATAATTACACTGTTAAAAAAATATTGAACATTTTCAGTGTTCAATACGTTCAGAGTTTTTGAGTTGTACTTGTTGTGAAACAAGGTTCTTCAAGTGATTCTGGTTTTCTAACACTGGCTTATTTTTAACGTTAAAGTGAAAAGCTTTCTTTGTTTTCAAGGTTGCAGCCTACTTTCTTGTTCTCTATAACTAAACTGAAATCTCAGGGAAACAAGTAAAGCACACATAACAATTGACATAGAGATTTCTAATTCAACTCAACCTGCCGTGTGTTTTAGGCTAACCAGTGAAAAACCCAATGAGGAAAACAACATGTGACATTGTGGGTCATTTCTACATCCGTTGGAACATCAGTAAGTATATTTTATTCCTCATTTAGGGATGAGGGATACTATTGAGGAAAGTGCAAAGTAAAACCCACAGGTCATTTGCTGCCCTTTTATTGATTTTCTGCAACTCACAACTGCAATTAAAGAGGACAAAACTTGACCCGACAAAAATGGGTGAGTACTGCAAATGAAAACCCAAAATATCACGGTGAGATATTCTCTGTAAGACACAACCCAAACTATACTTATTATACTTTTTATTATTTTCATGAAAGTTTAAAAACAGCTGTTGAAAAAGGTGTTTCACAATTTCACCAAAAACACAACAAAATAGAAAAATCCCCAAAACTTTCTATAAAAAGAAAATAAAACAATCAACCACAGACATGAAGTTCATTGCATGCAAGATTTTATATTTTATATAATATTTTGCATCACATTTGTTACTGTAAATGAAGTATCGCATGCTAAGCGTTGGGAACCGGGGCTTTGGTTTTTTTGTAGGTTTTTTCCTCTGTTCGCCTGCTGCTTCATTCTTCATCCACCAGATGGTGTTAGAGGCTGCACACCTGGAGGCGCGTGCCCGCTGTTCAGCGCACCTGTAATTCATCATCCAATCATCCTGGAGCTTAAGAGGAGCTGACTGCCTGCACCTCATCGCCGTTTTTGCCAGTAGTGGTACCCTGAGCCTCCCTGAGATAGAGCTCTGTGGTTTCCCGAGAAGTCAGTCTTAGTAATCAACTCTTGTTGCCTCTCTCTCTCAGGTGAGAGGCAACAAGATAAGAACAAGGAACCAAAACCACGAACCTGCAGTTTCCCCTCTTTTTGGTGGAAATAATCAAGTCAAGTAAGATCAGTCTAACTACTCTCGAAGTTCCCATTTCTGAAAACCACAAACTCACCATCTCCCTTTGCTGTTCTTTAGTGTGCAGACGACTCCGTGAGCCTGACCCAAGGATCAGATCCACTCAACCAATCTTTTCATATTGTTTAAATAAACTTTATCTGTTTCCTGTTCTCCTTGCTTTCTGCATGTGGGTTAAGAAGCTGGAACCCAGCATGACACTAAGCAGATAAAAAAATACTGTATATATATATACTGTATATACGCAATACTTTCAGCAAATGTAATGTTTAAAAAACGCACAAAAGCTTCATGGGGCCCATAAAAATTCACAGAAAGTACAGTCTTCATCTTGAGTTCTTAATTTTCTCCAATTTGCGGACATAATTGACTTCACGTGGTTCATTTCCATGCGTCCATGCTTTCATCCACTCAAGTTGATTAAACATTCTTCAGACAACACTCTGGTTTATTTTTTGTTACCTGTGACATTTAATTTCAACTGTGCTTGACGTGTTATCATTGTTCCCTGGAGGAGATCCAGGAGGACCCATATATTCATAATTAAACATCTGACAGCTCTAATGGACAGCCAGGGAAGACAAGTTGACAACATGGTGATGAATGCATGGCTTTTAGCTTTTCCCTCACCTGTATTGTGTAGATTCTAACTGTGGTACAGTTTTACAGGCTACAAGGAGAACATCAGGTCTGGTGGAGAAGATTGAGGGCTGCGAATCTGGAAGATTTTAGTTATGAAGTTATTTTTTAAATTTATTTTCTTTTTTTTTTTTTTTTGCATCGACATGTTTCTTCTTACTGGAAGTGATAGCCAAAAATAGTCCAGACTTTAATCTCAGATAATCTGGGGAGGGAGCTAAAGAGTAGCCTGATAGCAAAGAAGCCTTCCTACCTGAAAAGCCTGTATCTTATCAGATGTCATTACAAATACCAGTGGAGACATTCAGAAAGCTGCTCAGCAATCACAAGAATTTAATTGCTGTACAGCCAATGAAGATTTTGTCTTGCTATATTTTGCTGAACAGTGCCGTGTTGACAGCTTGTTGACTGTCTACCCCACTGCCTCTCATTCCTTGTGGATTATTGAAAACGGTAACAAGCTTCTTTGAGGCGGCAGCTATTCCAAACTAAATAATTTCCTCCTAATTAACCATCAATAATAAAAATAATAATAATTTGGTTATATATTTCAAAACATGACAAGATTTTTTTATGAACTGAGATATTTTTGTAAGCTATTACATGGCAAAAAAAGAGAAACAAAACATAAAATCTAGGGAATTTCATCTTGAAACCAAAAACTGACAGCAATTAAAGGGGAGATGAAGTGAAAAGGGAATCTAACCTCAGATGAAGTCCTGAGGGACCAAATATCTAATCTTTGAAGCTGCTAATATGACAAGACCAACCATGACTGGAAAAAATCGTCGTGCTCCAAAAGATGGGAAGGCAATTACTAGGCTTCAACCCCGTCCCTGTCGCCCGCACGGTATGCTAACCTTTCATGTCCAAATGTCAACTTTGAATAATCTTGACAGGAGATCCAAACAAAACAAAACTTTTTCTCTTTCAGATTACATAAAAACAACCTAGGAATTCCCAAAAGTCTGAAGAGTTCTTGATGAAATAATTTAAAACGTAACAGGAAGAGTCGATCTTTGTTTTATGTATTGCGTGCCTCTTCAAAACGCAGATTGCTACTTATGTTTACTTCATGTCAGAAAAATCTGCTGAAACATGAAATTATTATTTACAGTACCATTCCTTTTTAGGGGCTGCATGTACACCTCAGCAGGTTTCATGGAGCCCATTGTTGACATTACCAACTGGGAATATCCCAACACACAGCTATGTGGAGGTCAGCCCTCAGATGGACAGGTGATGTCTCAGTGGGTTCCTCACTTAGACTTTGGAATTGAGCTTTAAGAAAGTATGAAAAGCGATTTTGTTCTTTACTGGGTTCTGGTCTCTACCACAGAGGCGCATGGAGGCAAAACATCAGTGAAGCTGCCAGGAGCTTTAAAGCTTACACATCTGGAACAAAAATGTGACGGTGAGTAAAAACTATTTTACAATATTTAGTCAAGTGGACCAGGTTTGGTGAATTTGATGATTTTGTGGGTTTTTCTGTTGGACTGTCCTGAGTTTACCACATCTCTTAAAGGGGCAGGATTATGTAAAATAGACTTCTGAGAGCTTTAATTAATGTTATGCTCTGTTTAAAATCATACCTGGAGTGTTGTCTTGATTCTTTCATGCATGTTTGACATATCCTTGAATCTCCCGTGGCAACCATTCAGCTGCTCAAAACGACCCAGGTGGACCTAGCACTGCCTTCGAGATGCAGCTCCTTCTTGGAGCTGCAGTTTCCAAGCTTCCGCATCACAGAGCAGCCCTCCCCTACGACTTCCTCACTCAGCTATTACAGGAATGGAGCTAGTGAAAGTGAATCAGAAATATTTATAAGTTAACAAACAACAGCACTTATATTGGGGTGGGTTGGCTTGGATAGCGTTTATTCCTTAATAAAATCCCCATTTGAAAACTTCTTTTTATTTTTACTCAGGTTATTTTTGTCTGATATTAAAACATGAAACATATAAGTGTGACAAAGCAACAGAAACAGAAGAAATCTCTAAGGCGATAATACTAATACTCTTTCACGGTACTTCCTGGTTCTTCCACACCATGGAAAAGCAATTTTTCTAGGTGCAAGTTAAAGGAAGGTGGCCCTCACTACAGTGGAGTCATATGTAAACAGAGTAAAAAAGCATTGGGCCTAACACACATCCCTGAGGCCTACCTGTGTTCACAGTGAGAGTTAAGGAGGTGTGCCACTCCATGTGCTGCGGTCAAGCTGACCTGAAGTCTGTAACTCGTTTATTGCTGGATGACCGCAGTTAATGCCGAGCTTAAATCTACAAATAACACCCTGACATACATAACAGCTCTGTTCGGTATGTGAGTGCAATGGGAAGAGTTCTGGAAATGTGGAAGTATTTACGACACAATCGACAAACCGCCTTAGTCCTTTTGTGTTCCTTTCCACAGAGGACGGATTTGTTCTGTTTTGGGCGATTACTGTTTTTTGTGTGACGCATGATTGCTCTGCATGAACACGACTGCCAACTGAGAAATTGGAGACAAGTTCACCAAAGTAAAAAGCAAACGACTGCTAAAAGATAAAGCATGACGACTGACGAAGCTTTGAAAGGACCAAGAGCTGTGGAGTTGGAGCAGATGCTGCGGATGTGTGTGACGGGTGACTGAGTGAAGCCTCTTTGATAAACTGACTCAACAGAGGGTAAACACAGATGCAATAATCTGGAGCGAGAGGCTGCCAAACAATCCTGACTGCAGCCTCCTTTCTACCTCTCTCTATTTACATGAATACATTTCTGTTCTTCCCATGCAACAATGCCAGAAATGTCATTCAGTATCTCTCTCACTGTTGCCTCTCTTGAAGGTCATATGTACTTCATTGTCGTTTACATATCTCTGTGTAACTCAACATGCTTGTAAAAGGGATTTATGGTAAGAAAAAAAGAGAGATGCAAAGAGCGATTTGTTGTGATTTCTTCTATTTGCCGTCTGCCTTTTCTTCGCATGAACACTCTTCAGAGCACAAATGCTTGCAAAAGTGCAATCTATACTTCCATGACAACTGACAGGCACCACATTCCTGAGGAAACAGTTTGATTGAACCAGGAGCTCTCAAACAGCAGCTTAATAAACAGGAGAAAGATCCAATTTACCACATTCTTGTTTCTGTGTCATTTTTCCTGGTCAGGAAATTACTCAAGAAGTGTTCAAATGTGAACCGTGAGCTGTAGAACCAAATTATGGCACGTTGTCATTTTTTAAAGGTTTCTAATTGTTCCAACTAGTTCAATGTACATGACACTGTGGGGTAAGATTAAACATTAAAGTCTTTGAGAAATATCTGAAAATATAATTTAAAAACATTGTGAGTTTTTTCTCCTCTAAAGTTGCCGTTCACAAACCTTAATCCAGATTCAATGATCTTTCTGTCAATGAAACTTAACGCATAGCAGCGCCTCCCTTCATCCTTTTTATTTTCTCTGCCACAGGTCCGCTGCCTCAGTGGAGCGATCAACCGTCCTTTAAATCTTTTAGACAGGTGAACTGACAATCGAAACAAAAAGTGACTCATTTTAAGGCCTGATCCAAATAAGGAAACCTGTCTGAAACTGAGTGAAGATTTGCTACTTGACTGGCGTGTCTTAAAAGCCAGTCAAAACGAAATGTGTTAAAATTACAGAGAAAATTACAGAGAAGAGATGAGGACATTGTGTGGGTGGGAATTACAGCTGCAAACTGCAGCTCATGACAGGAATTCATCTGAACTGAAAGGTAAGAGCTCGTGTCAGGAGCGTCAGTGAAACTCAGTTAAGATATCTGCTACTTTGTAGTTGGCTGAGGGCTTGTATTGATGTTAAAACCCTACATTACGAACCACATCACCTGCTTTCGGATGAAGTCAAACTTGAATTAAGTTACTTCCCTTATTATGCAAAGGGTGAACATTTTGATACAATTATTTCTGAGACCCTTGTTTAACAAAGCCAGTTGTTTTCTAAGAACAAAACAAAACGGATCAAGTGATTATGTTGCTAAATTTTGCGCGTCCTTTATGAAAATTTAAAACTGCCTGTGGTTGTTTCTCATTAGTTTTAGGCACAGAGGTAAGCATGCCCATCAAATGCCACATTAAATTATTTCTCTACAAAGTTATTTATTTGTTTGGCAAAAAGTTCCTCTGATGGACGGAAACAAGATGAGGGCTGTTGCCCGCTGGCAGTGCTTCTGTTCTCCTCACAGCTGTGAGTTTGAGATAATGAAATGCAGGCTGGAAAAAGAAAAAAATCTCTTCCCAGCATTCAAATTACACCCGATCATGTTCACTTTCAAGTTGTGTTAGTGGTATTGGATAAAATATTCAAGTTTGCAAATGCACCATTACCCCTGACAGCTTAAGCTCCAGCTGTCAGTCATTTTGAAGATGTTTTTTCTTGTCAGTGGCCATTTTGGAGAAATAATACTTTGACAATTCTGGGTGGGGTTTTTTTCCCCCCCATCTGTGTTCATATTTTTGATTATTTACTTGTTTATTTAATTATGCTAGATGTTGCCATTTCAGTCCATTCCTTCATATTTAGGTCCCTTGCTTTGTGTTCTCTATCATTTTTGAGCGTATTATTGGTGTTGAGTGTTTTTTCCCTCTGGTCATTGTTGACTTCTTCCTCAGCTTCATTCATGTTAACCTGTTAACCTGTTTGCCCCCTGCTTTTCCTTCACACCTGCAACCAGTTCCAATCAGCCACCTGTTTCTTATCCAGTAATCAGGACTCCCAGTATTTAAGCTCCTCTCCTTTTCTTGCTCTAACTCTGTTCTGTTGATGTTAATTGACCTACATATACACTCTTCTTTCACTCTGACTAAGCTTGAGATATTTGGGAGGGAATATTGGGGAAGGATCTGTTGTTACATGTGCAAAGCTAGTAGAGACATAGCTTAAATACTTAGGCGTGTTATACCAATGAAAGACGGTACAACAAAACATTGATTCACGGGGGAATAAATACAAATAGACACTACATTTTCTGTTTTTAATCTAAAAGTATATTTGAATTCTGTTTTTTCCCCTGTGTTTTAAAAATGATGCACTACTTTGTGTCACTAAATAAAAAGTTTGTAATCTGACAAAATGAAAAAGAACCAGGAGCGCTTTGTGTTGTGATAAATAAAATCCCAACAGTTGATGAAAGATGGCATAGTCCTTCTTATTAAAGTAGAGAGAGAACGAAAATTGAACTTAATTGCTTCATTGCGGAGTCTCTCTGAATCCCCCTCTTTCGCTTTCTCTCTCTGCTCAAATCCTACGAAGGAGAAGGAGAAAAGCTTTGAGCTCAAAGTTAAAAGAGAAGCGGCGGAGCTGCAGCTCAGCACCACGGACAGCGAACGATGCCGACATTTTCTATCCGTTCTGGTCAAGCAGTGGAAAAATCCTAAGAATGTGTCGAAGATAAAAGAGGCTTTTTCTTGGGCTTACGAAGAATTTTTTAAAATTTTTTATTTTTACCTCTGTTCAAAGTAAGACGAACCCTCACTGTATATTTTTACTCTATGTGCGTTAAATATCTCCAAATTCCTTAAATAGCCTATCGTATTCCGCCATTATCAAAAAAAAAAAAGGAGTAGCTTTAGCAAGGGTTTATAATTTATCCTGTAAAACTCCTTTTGCAGAATCCAGATATATAAATGTAAATCCAAGCAGATGCGCTGTGCGTAAAAGCGGTGACACCGCTCGGTGCCATTCAGCTTTGGTGCGCGGCGCACTGTTCTGCTCGTCTTGTTATTTGTCAGATTTTAATATATGTATTTATTTATCGTTAATGAGGCTGACGTGAAGCTTCTCCAACTACACCAACCTCTCATGTGAGATCTAACTGTCTTTTGTTTAAGCTTAGTTATATTTGAGTGAAAGCCTCTTTTTTAAAAAAAAAAGACTTTACATAAGAAAAGCAGAAAGTAGTACTTCACTGTCGCAGCGGTTTTACTTCTTTTTTGCTCTAAAGTAAGATCAGTACAGTCTATTTTCGGAATCAGGGGAATCACAACTGCATGTGGATTGTACACGATGGACCCTCCGGACCCGTACTGGTATCCACTCCCTCCAGAGCCCAACTCCTCTGCAGCCGCTGGCTCCCCCTTTTTCTTTCCCTCCCCTCGTCTCCTGAACGTCTCCTCCAACATGTCCACGCAGAGTGTCCCCTTCCAGGGCAGCAGCACCCCGGTGACCGCTATTATCTACTTCACTGTCTTCTTGGTGGGTCTGACCGGCAACACACTGGCCATTTACGTGGTGTTGCGCTACGCCAAGATGAAGACCGTCACCAACATCTACATCCTGAACCTGGCTGTGGCCGATGAGCTCTACATCATCGGACTGCCCTTCCTCACCACTCAGAACGTTCTCTCGTACTGGCCCTTTGGATCGTTCCTCTGTCGTGTGGTGATGACTGCGGACTCCATGAACCAGTTCACGTCCATCTTCTGCCTCACGGTCATGTCCATGGATCGTTATCTGGCTGTGGTCCATCCGATCCGTAGCACCAAATGGAGACACCCTCGCGTGGCCAAGGTGGTGAGCGCAGCGGTCTGGGCTGTGTCCTTTATCGTGGTCCTGCCAGTGGTCATCTTCTCTGATGTGCAGGTATATCTTTAGGCAATATGTTCATTTTATTTGTAGTAAGTTATCATTATTATTAAATATAAACATTCAGTTGGAAGACAACATTTATTGAACCCCAAAAGTGCAACAAATAAAAAAAAAAATAGATTGAAGATACTTTATTGTGTCAGTAACTACTGAAAGGTCCGACATAAAACATAAATTATTTATAAAGTATCTCGTCATATAATTATAGAGTTAATTGTTATGGTTATTATATTTACAAAAACATTTCATTATCTATCTAAAGGGGGCGCTACGTCGCATCAGGAGTTATTTTCTGCCAACCTTGCAGATCAAAGTTAGAGGGTGGGGCCAATGTTGAAGTCGAGATGATTAGTCTGTGGTAGACTTGCTCTGCTGGTTGCTGAAGTGGACCCAAACACAGTCAGGATTAAGACATAATCAAAGTGTCAAAAAAATGCAGAACCCATAAATAAGTAAGTGTGTATATATGCCAATTTCTTTTGCCGGAAAATCTACAACTAAGAGTGATAAGACCACAGTCGCCATTTGTATTGTGTTTTAGTACCAGATCAATTTTGAGCTATTTTCAAATGAGTTGTTTTTAAGTTCGTTTTTGTGCTATATCTGATATTATTTTTGTATAGGGCTGTGTGTTTCAATGTGTTTATAACTTCCTTTATGGAAAAAAACACACATGGGTGATAAGATGTTAGCAAAACAGGCGACCTCCTGTGTTTTGCACACATTTCTCCATGGTAATAACGTGTGAAACCTATGGAAGTTCACATGTCTGTCTTGTCCAAGAACACAACGACAAAGTGACACAGATAGAGCAGGGATTTGAACCAGCAACCCCTGCTCAGTTACAGATCAAACCTTTTACCTGCTGAGCCCAAAACGAACTGCATGAAAAGCTGAGGTGTTCAGAAACTGTTGGTTCCTGTAAATACAGAATGAAACCTTCATTGTTTACTGCAGCTTCTCCATCAGCATAAAAATTACTTTGAAATTCAATTTCCACAGTTTCTTTATTCCAACTTGCACTTTAACGCACATTTTGTGTGATTTTACAAATTTATTCAGCTATTAACTTCTGTTGTATAATCATATCTTCAATATCCTTCTGTTTTTCTGAATAGTTGCATCAATGTCCTTCTGAATAAATGAAGATGTGGAAACTAATCCGGATTTTTAGCTGACGGTCAATAATTTTCTCCTGTGCTGTTGGTCTGCTGTTCTGCTGCATCTCTGTTGTCCAAATTGTTGATGTAGTTTTATATAAAGTTAACCTTGAGTTGTTTGACTTCAGTTTTTCATGGAGAAATAAATCTTATTTCATGCTCAGCACTTAATGATCAGCTGACCTGTTAAAGAGGAATAAAATAGTTAATATAAAAGTTTCTTGACTTCTGGGTTTAGGTGTTTAATATTATTATTTTTTAAATCCCATTTATTTAACCAGTTCTTATCTGAGTGGAACGTGATTTACTTTGTACTTTAACGTGTGCTTCACATGTTTTCCACTTGTATTTCATTGGTGTTTCACATGTGTGTTTTTCCTTTTTCTAACATATGAAACACATGGGGCACATGGTTGATGCTCCACGTGTGAAGACGATGTTGGTTGTTTAAAGTGTTTTACGCAGCGAATAAGGTTTTATTGGAATGCAAATCCTTTTAAATGGTGTCTTTGCAATAAATACTGATGTGTCACTTCACATGTGATGATATGTGATGACACAGCAATGCTTGCACTGACCTAGAACCTGTGGTAATTAGAAAACTGGTTGTGCTTACGTTTCATTGGGGAAATGTAAGCACAAAGTTTCAAGAAAGTTATTTTTTCTTACACTGGTTTTTGCCTTTCATGTGCCAGTATAGTCACAAAATATTTGCTGATGACTCGGCAAGCTCATTTTCCAAATGTTCCTCCTGCATGGTTATGGATGATTAATGAAGGTAGCAGATCTTTCTCAGTGTCTGATCGTATAAGGGGAGAAACTTTTTTAAATATGAAGAGCATGTTGATATTTTCACTTGTGTACCATCAGACTTAACATCTACCTGTGTGGGTAGATGGCGGACATATGAAAAGAGTTTGACAGAGTGCGCCCTTCGAATAATATTTTAACAGCTAATTTGTAGTAATGTTACAAAATACTGGCTAATTATGAGGAGAAAAAAAAGAGACTTGCACAACTACTTAGTGGCTGTAAGAAAAAGCATAGTATTCTGCTCATACAGTTGTTGAGAGGAACTTGTTAATCTGTGCTTGTGCACAGCAAAGCCACGATGCCATTCAAAAATGGTGCAAATGCCATATTTTATTGTATCTTTCTAACTAATGCGTAAACTTTATGGTTTGAAATGTAACATCCGAACTGGTGGTAAGATACTAATTGCCAACAAAAATCTAACAACAACAGCTGCAAAGGCAGAATAATCAAATAACTGCAACTAAAACAAAAAAAAATCTAAGACAAGGCATAAATAATAAGAAAACTCACATTGGCTTAAAAGACAGAACCAATGTTATAAGAAAAAACAGTGGCTTATTAGTAATAAGCAGTTAATGGAGAGGAGGAACAGGTGTGCTGATTACCACACCCTGTTCAGGTGTGACAGAGACAGGAACGCCTGCCAAGGAAGCTGATTTAACACGATGAAATGGGAACATCTGTGATAATGTACAAAACAGAAGTGACAAAGAAAGAGCAAAATATTAGTTCTAAATTTAATCTCAAAATGCTAAAAAACAAAACAAAAAAAGTGACAACGCATACTTCTTGTTGAAACAAGAACAACCTTCTGTAATAATAAACTAATTCTTCAATCTTCTACGTACTCATACCAATCTGTTTTAAAAAGATCTTTTTTCCCTCTAATGTCACTCAGGACATGTTTAACTCCTGCAACATGAACTGGCCGGAGCCAAAGGATGTGTGGTCGACGGCCTTCATTATTTACACTGCCACAGTGGGTTTCTTTGGGCCACTGCTCGTCATTTGCCTCTGTTACCTGCTCATTGTTATTAAGGTGCGTTTATATCACCTATCTGTCATACGTCCCTTCTGGCGTTAAAGATGTATTAAATATTATGCAGGTGAAGTCATCTGGGGCCAGGGTGGGCTTCATTAACCGCCGCCGTTCAGAGCGAAAGGTGACGCGCATGGTGGTGGTCATCGTGGTGGTGTTCGTGCTCTGCTGGCTGCCGTTCTACATCATCAACATGGTCAACCTCGTGGTCATCATCCCCGAGTCCAGTGTCACTGCCGGGATCTACTTCTTCGCTGTCGTCCTGTCCTACGCCAACTCCTGTGCGAACCCGCTGCTCTACGGCTTTTTGTCGGATAACTTCAAGCAAAGCTTCAGAAAGGTCGGCTGAAAATCCTCCAGCCTTAAAACGAAACCACAGAATTGATGAAGTTCTCGAAGTTGCCATGCCATGTTGTGCAACAGTCAGACATTTTTTTCTTCTTGTTTATGTTGTTTCCATTACTCGCCTCGTTTCCTGCTTTACTTTGTTGGTCTTTGTGCTCTTTCTTTGGTTAAGGTCCTGGTTTTCCAATCGCACCTCAGGCTCAGTATTGTCACTCCTGCCTTTCTTTATTCCTTACCATCTTCAGATGATTCACGTGTTTCTTCTTTTGGCAAGTTCCACTTTCAGTTGGTTTGAATAATAAAAGAAATGCAGCACATTTTGTGACATTAATGATTCCTGACCTACTTATAAAGTATCTATGACACTTTTGAGGTTGTGTGGTGGATGTGGATTGGTACGGGGCCTTAAATTTCACGGTGTGCCTCTTCGTCAACATGCCACTAGTTACATTTTGCAGGTACCACATTTTATGTTTTTCTGTTTTATAACGTAGGGATTTAGGTAAGGAAACAGATATTGTAAAAGTGCAATATTTCTCAAATGGTCATTTTATTGTGATTCATTACACGTAGAGAGTGTATCTCATTTTTTGTTTTAATTTTTATATATATTTAATGATTATGGATTTCAGCACATCTGTCAATGCCCACGGCCCAAACCCAGCCAGTCTCTGGACTGTAGAGGTTTCCATTTGAGCTGTAAATTTTGGTGAGTATCCCAGAAAGCAAGAACCCTGACACCATGCCACGGAAATGAGAAAAAAAAAAAAATTGCCCCGTACAGATTCATGGTTCCAATTCCTGGAGAGCTCTCATGTGGCTGTATAACCTTTCTAGACAACCTTTAAAGCTGCTCTTTTGACCCTACAGGTGCTCTGTGTTAAGGGTATGAGGTGTGCCGCCAATGGTGTCGATGACGGGGACCCCAGCGCTCCACGCACAGAGAAAACTACGGCACAGGACTGCATCCTGCTCTCCCCTCGTAACGAGGTCTACCACGACGCACAGAGCAGCCAGGTAACCTCGCTATGTAGGTCGTGTTGTGCGGGAGATAATGTGAAAATGATGATGTTTGGTGCATATAAAGGAGAAGCAGGAAAATAAATGGGTCCTTTATGTAAAGATTATGAATGTCGTCTGGTATCATGCAGGAAAATTACATTATTGGCCTTTAAGGACGAAGAACTGACAGAAAACACTTTGGCTCAGGCAGCTTCATCAAGTCCAATAAGAAGAGCTGTAAATCTGCCATAATGGCTCTGAGACTCCCTTTATGCTATACCAGCTGGTTCAGTGTTATGAAAACATAAGTCACAAATTCAGACATTTAGTTGCTGATGTTTAGATTTGTGTGAAAGTGCTTTAGCTCCTCAAACTTTCCCACTTTTTCGCACTTGACTACAAAACTACAAACTGTATTGTGTTCAATTAGGATTTTATGAGATAGACCAACACAAAACACTGCATAACTATGAAGATGAAGGAAACTGACCCATGATGTTTTGCAATGTTTACTAAAAATCTGAAAAGTGTGCCAGGTAAAAGAAAAATCATCATGAAGTCTAAGAAACACAGCAGACAAGTCAGAGGGAAAGTAATTTAGAAGTTAATGTAAGTTTGGATTATAAAACAATATCTTGCTGCGCATTATGTGTTTAATCCATCATCTGAAAACTGAGGGAGTGCAACACAATCAAAACTGGCAGGTTGGATGCACTCTCAAACTGGTATGACTGAACATGAGCTAATCTGCTAAGAATGAGCTGAGATGTTAGTCTCTATCCGCCCAGCTGATAGAGACAAACCTTTTCAGATATAAGAGAAGCTAACGTTGTTTTTGCAAAGCATTGACACAGGAGGACACCATTTGGTCAAATTAACAAAATATTCAAAACCACATCTCTTTTTTTCATTGAACTTACATTTTGTTGTTCTAACACGTAAAATCCCACAAAGCTAAAAATAAAGCTTGTGATTTCAATGTGAGAAAAGATGAAAAAGTATCAAAACTTTTTCAAGGCACCGTCTCCTCAGTAATTTTACCAAGCGAAACTACAACTTCCACTTCCTCCTTTATTTTCTCTCAGTACATCAGCAATAATTTTTATACATTTCTCTAACCTATTCTCCTTGCCTTGCTCAAGATCTCACCTCACCCCACTGACTGTTTTGGCCCCCACTCTGCTGCCGACCTGAACCGCTCCACCCCTAAGTACCAGCTTTCCTCCACGTTCCCGGGAACAGCCGCTACTACGGCCGGAAACGTCTTGATTACTTCTGAGGCACCCGAACCTCCCACTACCACGGCCCTGACCGCCGCCGCCTCCTCTGCCTCCGTAGCTCCAGAGGAACAGCAGTGAGTGGACTCTGGGCCCCAGAGTGGGTCTACAGAAGAGAAACAGAGAGAGGCTGGACTTGCTGTTTAAGATATCAAACCGAAAAAATTTTGTTTCTTTTTCTTTCAAACTGCAAGCTCACTTTAAACAAATTGCCACACTTCTGCTTCTCATTGTGTGACAAACTGTTGAAGATTTTTGTTTACCAAGCCCAACTCTTCATTAAGCCTCCCTCTGACATAAGTGCCTTTTCATCAGCTCTCAGTAATCATCTCAGCTCCTAAAGGAAGGCAGAAACATTCACACAATCTTTTTTTTTGTGTGTGCTTTGTGTCAAGGACTCTTTTAGCTTGTAACCATGTCTACGCTTACTAGACCCAAATGCCTTTTACATTCAGAGAATAGAATTTGTACAGTTTATTTCATATAACTAACACCAATGTTTTAATTTGTACTTAATGTTTTTTTTTTATGCTCACACTAATTTCTTATCATTTACTATACAGTTATGATCAAAATTAACATCCTTTCAACAAGAGCATTAATATCTTATTCAGTTTGGGCTTTAAGTTATGAATTTAACCTTCCTTTTTCTATGAAGAAGTGATTATACAACATGCAACTTCATTAGTTCCACAAATTACAACTTATTGTGATTTATGTTTTTCCCTTCGTCTGCATATTCAACAGTGACGTGCGGTGAGGTTCATGGCTGGTGAGGAACTGGCTTAATCAAAAATCATAAGAGCCCCTGCATGTTGTACATACGGAAATTTTGCGCATGCGGACAACATTGAAGGGCAAAAAGAGTATACTTTCACATGCCACCCATAGCCGTGCTGCCATGGTAGAATAATTCCGTTAACTCAATGAAACTTGGAAATATAGATATTATTTTAGTGCTATGCTGCACAGCAAAGGGAAAACCCGCTGAAGTACAACTCAAACCACCATTTTCTCTGTATCGGCCAAGCTACACATAGACTCGTTGCGTGTAGCTTGACTTTTGATCGCTCCTCAGCACACGAAACATGTTACACATAGTTAGTAACAACAAGCACTGTACATTATATACATAAGATAAATGATGGAAAATCAGTTCATATATTAAAAGCTTTTTAACCATTTTATTGGCGACGTACAAACAGGAGGATCATGCTCCCATAGAATGGCAGCCAGTGCAGTTAGCGAGAGCTTGCGCAATCACCTGGGATTGCGCAACTTTGTCAAAGTTTGTCAAAGTTTCAACTATTTGACCCAAATTCTCACCTTCTGGAGAGAGGAAACTGGTAAGGATATATTAATTGTTAAGATTCATGCCTGTCATTGAGTGGAAACTGCTGCAACACCAGTGTCTTTGTCCACAGTTGTAGTTTATGCCATCCAAGAAGTGCCTGCTTCAAAATTAGCACCTTCAAATTCAAATGAAAAAGAAGAACTTTTGGAAAAGTCTCGGCGAGGCTTTCAAACCTAAGAACACAAAGTAGGTAAAAGAATAGAAAGTGATCCCAAACCCAGATCAAAACAGGCAAACATTCACCTCATTCCCAAATCATCTACCCTATCCTGACAAAGGATGAACCAGCTGAAATGCTAGTTTCTTTCCAGGAGAATTAACCAACTAAAATGATCTCTCTCTTCTGATTAAAACATGGATCCAATATTGAGCCAGAATTAGACCAGAAGCTTGTTGATGGTAGGCTGGCCATTGCTTTCCTGCGCTAAGTAAAATTCTCACTTACAGAACAGTTTGTGCTTTCTACCATTCACTTGGATTCCCTCTGGTAGATTTTTCTATCGGGCCAATCAGTGAACAGAAGAAGTTGTGAACGATGACGTTGTTTTTCTGCGCTGTTTTAGAGTCGTAGTCTGCCTGTAGTTTTAGGAATGGCAGCGGAGGAAGTGAACGAAACCGTCCAGTCAGTTTTGATCACACTTCCAAGTATTGAATGAATATTATCAGCCACCCCGTTCGGATTGGCACTTCTCTTTTCACAATGCAGGATGGTTACTTAAATCACTGGCAACTTCTGGTAAGCTTCATAACGTCAAACTTCTGCGTTACATACAGTACAGACCAAAA
Organism: Xiphophorus hellerii; assembly: GCF_003331165.1. Classification (NCBI taxonomy): domain Eukaryota; kingdom Metazoa; phylum Chordata; class Actinopteri; order Cyprinodontiformes; family Poeciliidae; genus Xiphophorus; species Xiphophorus hellerii. Next base: position 22,745,901 of record NC_045676.1, on the reverse strand, counting down.
GTTTGGACACAACTGTGTGTCCAAACTTTTGGTCTGTACTGTACATCACATCAAACGTTAGCAACTGGGTAAAATTTAAAACATCAACACAATCTACACCTCCAGGAAGTTCGTCAATAAGAGCCCAGATCCTCTGTACAAAGTAAATAGCATAGGACAAGGAGCTGGTTTTTACCAGGCTGTGTTGGTGGTAACTAAAATTTGCTTTCCTGCAAAACACTAACCAAATTGTTGGATGACTACTGAAAGACCACACAACAACTTATGCCTGACTGGGGAATATAGGCTACATGATTTTTCAGACTAGCTAAAGCCAATTGAAAAAATCCAATAGAAATAAAGGTTCACATTTGTTTTGATGTTTTGCCTACTTCAAGTTGTCTTCTGACACTGCTCCCTGTCCTGCAGGACTTTTTTATTGGCTGCTGACAACACCTTTGCAGATGGGTCAGTAATCTGTTCACACTCTCTATATCAACTCCCAAATGCAATGGCGTAAGAGCGTAACCTCTGCTGAGACGCCATCATTTTGTGTAAAAATAGATTTCTGGGTTGGTTGAGTTAAAGACTGAGCTGAGGTCAGGGTAGTCAAAATTCACAATAAATTCAAACTTGTGTACCAAATCTTAAAAAAAACAAACACTAATTGCATGTTGTATAATCTTTGCTTTCCTGTAAATTCAAACTCAAATTATTCACAAAAAACCCTAATTAATATAATGCTGTCACCCATGATGACATGGTGATTTTGATGGATTAGCATCTGCATATCTTGTGAAGTCTAATACTGTATATTATGTGTGTATTTTTAAACCAGGCTTGTTGCTGTTTCCTACAGTGAATGTAATCGGTTGGCAGCTCAGAAAAAACTCATCCAGCATCGAACACAAAACCTCTGACCTCTTTGTTCTTTTACTCTATTTGTTTTGTGTGTGTGTGTGTCGGTCGGGGGGTTGCTCAGCTTTATTTGTGTCTCTTACATGGATTTGTTTTTTTCAAAAGATGTTTTTAAACTCCACAATTTCTGTGAGCACATTGCTTCCTGGGTTATTGAGGGCTTTAGCTTAGACTCATTCCTCGCTAAACACTAGATGAGGTATTTAGCTCTTGGGCTTTACGATCATATTTCCACTTGAGCTTTTAAAAATTATTATAGTGGAGTTGTAACTGGGACACTATGAAAAGGACAATTCGTGGTACAATTGCAGTTCAAATGAGTTTCAAACTCATTAGTTTTGCATTTGAAGCTTAAGGATTTTCAAACTAAATTTCTGTGAATAAAAATTCAAAAGACTTTTTTTTCTAGTGCTAAATTGTGCCGGCAGTACTGCTGTATTGTTGTTTGTGTGTTTTGTCTCTTCTTTTAGTCATATCCAACAATCATCCTGCGTGTAAATATATAAAGTTAATTTAGGACATCATATAAAGAAGGCAGAGACTTTTATTGAAAAAGCACTTTAGTGCATAATGTGAAAGTAGAACATTTTCTGATGGATTGTTGGGCCTTTTGTGTTTTGGAAAAAGTAATTTTTTCATCAGTGCAAAGAAGCTGATTGGTCGATAATGATCAAGTGGAGCCAACAATTCAGAGAAAACGAACCAAGGTTGTTCATCATAAAGGCTTTTACGCACAAATTTCTTGAATACTTGATAGTCATTGTTGTGAAGATGTACCGGTGCTTTGGATGTCCTTGAAATAAAACGTTTTTAAAAATCTGGTCATGTCTTCTTCTTCTTCTTCTTCTTGCACAAACACGTCCTAACAACTCCAAGCGATCAGACTGAATCTGTGGAAGGAAAATAAGCACTGAGTGGATTTTAGGAGGTTCACAATGTGAGCAACAGGCTTTACGTTGACCAGATTGGTTCTGCTTTCAGGCTCGGGTCAAGGTCCAGAGTTATCTCAGGAGCTCCCTCTCTGAACCAGAATGAAAACTGACTACCAGCAACAAACTACATTCTCTGTAAGTTTTAGGGGTTTCTGTTTGTATCTGCAGTATTGATAGTGCCATCTAAAAGTATTATAGTAGCATAAGGGGGCAATGTTATGTATTTTACAGGCACATTGTGCAGTTTTATAGCTGTTGATAGCTGATATCCCTTCAGCAGAGGGTGACAGCATGGATCAGATGGTTAAAACTTGCATAAAATATGTTCTTCTACTGCCAAAACAATTCCTTACACATGCAAAACTAGTTTCTGAATCAATAAAGAAGGCTAACATTAAGCTCCTGGAGAGGCCCTAACTTTAACGCTATTTGAAATGTAAAAACTGTGATTTAAACCTGGGACGGTGGTGGGAAAGCAGTCAATTTGAATTTGCTCTACCAATTATACCAAACAAAAAGCCAGTTTCATTCCAGGGTCTGTTTTTGGCTGCAGACGGGATGTAGATCAGCATGAAACCAAATACTGGTGGGGGCGTGTGCAACTTTTTGAGCCAGCTGAGAAAATTCTTACTCATGTACCCAATTACTGTTTTTAAGACACATTTAAGGTCCCAGGGGGAATTGTTGTGAGCCTCTGACTAGACCTGTTATCAGGGGCACTGCCAGGAATCTTGGGCTCCATGACAAAAAATGTAATTGGGCCCCCCCATGCAGCTGCTGTTACAATTTTTTGAGTCTATCGGACCCATCAAAAGCATCACAATTTTAAAGGCTTGCAACTGCCTTACTTTCTTTGGTCTGTTGGTCAGGGGCCCTTGGAAATAACTTTTCCCACCTATATGGCGCTCCTGCCTGTTATTACAGTTTTTCCCAAAGTGAATAAACAGGCCACATGTTGTTGTAGAAAGGATATTTGAAGCACATGAAACATCTTCAGGTTCATAATGTGATATAATTAGCTAGCCCCCAACACACACACACACGCACACACACACACAAGCACAAACTGATGAATCTACAGATTGTTCACTGCATAAATCTCAATATTCAGCCCAACACCTCTAGAGATAAGCGTGACAGAAAAGAACACAAAGCAGTCAAATCCAATAATGTAGAAATGATCTCTCTTTCACATCTAATTTGTTTTATGCTCAGAGGGTCACGCAAACGCACACACACCCACACACACACACACACACACATTTGGCTCACTTCAGACAGTATACACAAAAGCCAGACTTGGCCTGATGTAATCAGAGAAGGAAAGCTGCAGGACAGACAGCAAGTCAGAGACCATGTGCCACAACACAGGACTGAAAGAGCAAAGGTTGAACAGATAGACAGCAAGGGCTGCAGGACAGTTTGGAGTAATGCTACACCTGTAGCCAAGTCTTTTCTGAACCATCTTTCATGTGATTCATGATTTAAAAAACCCTCCTCATTCATCTTCAAAAACCATAAAGAGTTTTAATGCATTCACTGTCATCGCTGAATAGGTTTTTCAAAAATATTTAGCTACATTTTTCTCTGACTGCATAACAATTTCAGGCACTCCATTTGCCACCTACAACCTTGTTCTAGGACGAACCAGCATGTAAAGAACCAAAATGCAATCCGACAAGCAGGGTTCTCCCAGAACAAATCAGCAGCTCGTCACGGGGGCAACACAGAGTCTCACAGGACAAACAACCGGGCAAAAACTCTCATACCTGAAGGCAGTTTAGAGGCTAATAAACCTACCACGCATGTTTTTCATTGGTGGGAACGAGTTGGAGTAACCAGCGTGAACTCGTACATACATGCAGAGAATAAGCTAAATGCAAGCAGATGGCAGATCCCAACTAAAAACTTCATTTAAAAACAGCAATTTCAGCCTGCAGCCCTAACAGGGATGCATCTTCTTTAAAAGCTTTCAGGTTAGCGCTGCATCCATGAGCAGTTTTGTGCACAAATGTTTTTAAATGGTTCATAAGTAGCAAAGATGTAAACAGAGACTGTAAGTCCTCAATGCGACAGGCGGGATCTTTCCCTGAATCTCTCCTGAAGTGGTTTCAGTTTCAATTTGGTTGTTTTTTCCAAACTCAGTCATGGAACATATTATTGTGATTATCAGTAAGTTAATTGCTGATTCTGTTAGCAAATACTCCTAATCTCCACTCGTAACACTTGCAACTCAAAAAGGTTTAATTTGTTCTTTTTGATGATTTCTACTTTTCTCATCTATATGAGAATCAACTGGAACTGCAAACTAGTTTTATGAGGTTCTAATATTAAAACATGTTTATGTTTATCTTAAGCTATTTTATTTAAAATAAAAAAACAACATAAAACATGTCAGTGGAATCAACTCAGAGGCTGAATGGAGATGCCAAAGGTAAGTAATTTTCAGACATTATCGAAGAGCGCTAGCGCTTGGAACAGAAAGCTCTTTTGTTCTGTGAAAAAGTGGAGCTACTGAAGAGCAAAGAGGTTTTCCACTGCTCTCCCTGAAAGGCTTCAGTCAACATTCTTTTAAAAGCAAAAGTGCACACACAATACTAAGAAAGTAGGTGTTTAAATACTTGTCTAAAGGTGCTGTAGTCAGCCATCAAAAAGCCCCGACATGTTAGTAAAAGAGCTCCGGTAGAGCTGAGAATACTGATCACTGGTGATGAAGAAGATGAAATCCCCTGAACACAGAAAAGGCTGGGTTGAATCATAGCAACACATCTGCTTAATGAAGCAACTATGTCTCACTTACAAAAAGACTAAAAAAAATAATGACTTATATTGCACTTATCCTTTGATAGAAAGTTAGCTGAAAACTAAAACAGACATAAAAATAAACAGGGTCAAATTGACCACTTCAACAAGGTCATGGTGTCTTTTCATTGAGTCGTGACTGCAACTAATTTTAGTTAAGATTTTTCAATTATACTGTCCTACTTGTTCAATTATTCAACTATGCATCTCTACAGTAATGGATGTTGTTCACTGGAAAATTACTTCCAGCCATTTTTGCAGCAGAGAGAGAGAAAGAGAGCTAGAGTGCAGCAGCAGGCGATCTACCAGATCTGCTTACACCTCTGTGACCAGAACCCTTTATTCTTTTCCTCCACTGTTTCCCAGGTTACCTCTGTTCACATTTCCTCCTTTCTCACTCAGTAGGGAGCCTGATTTCAAGGAGAGGAGGAGGAGGAGGACGACCCTCATGCCTGCTAACAAACCAGCCCCTCTACCCACCCGTTACACACGCACCCACCTTCACGATCAAAGACACAAAAATCCACAAGGTTTTAGTGAATCTTTGCAGACGTAGGCAGAGGAATCTGTCCGCGTCCACAGCAGTCCCCTGGAGTGAAGCGATCATGCAGCCCCAGGGCTGACCTTAGCAGCTTGTCAGAGGACATTACTGTCCTGTGGGCATCCAGAGAAGACATGCAAAGGAGAAAAACACAAGACAGATATTGTTATAACATATAGGACAAAACTGCTGCGTTGTCCTTCTGCTACATCTAAGCTTATTAGAAACTGGAAGTGCATTTGATAATTTCGTTTCAGATGGAATTACATGTATATATATATATGTATGCCTCACTGGAGATAGGCATGTTAGATAATGGATGGATGGATGGATGGATGGATATATGTATATAATTATTTTTTTTCGTTCATATATATACAGTATATAGCTCAGTAACAAAGCGTGATACCAATACTGTTCATTCCACTGCCTTTGCGTGAACTTGATCTTCTGGTCTCAATTGACGCCACAGAAGCAGAAGAACAGCCAGAAAAGAAACAAGTGAGGCATTAAAAAAGGGCTGCAGTTACTCAATTACAGTAAAATATGAAAGACGCCTTTCAGGACCAATCTTGTTAAATATGAGCATCTTCTCTTTATGGTTTGTGTAAGCACTCTGACATTATGGGAATGTCGTTTCTATCGACGGGTTGAAGTGGCTTGTGGTTTTTCAAGGTTAAACACTCACTTGTTATCAATCCAGCTGAGAGCACAAATGCATATTTTTAGATTGAGATAAAAATATGCATTAACTCATTTAATGCCCTAAATGAGTTTAAGCTTCTCCATCTACTCTGGATGTACAGTGGTGTTCAGCCGCTAATCTAAAACAGTGAAAAATATGTCTTAGCTATTTGAGTTACCTGGGAAGTCTGAAAAGTCTTGGTTCAGTGTTTTAAAGAAAGTTGCTGCTCCTAAAAATCTTTTTAATATTCTATGTTTTGCTCTTACTTGCATCAATAAAGCCTAAAAAATATAGAGGTAGTTTATTATGTAGTTGTACCATAAAGAAGAAAACAAGTCCAATTGAAGATTTGTATGCAAACTATCAAATGTATTGGTAAATGCTAAGCTTGGTTGAATATTATGCACAACAATGAAAAGGATTTTTGGGTTTCTTTCGTTTGTTCAGACTTGGATTCTTTCCTTGTTCCATCAGGCATCATGTTAGCCTTAGCGACCTTTGCTGAAAGAGATACAATTATTGAACGCCAACAAAACGGAGGTCAGAACGGAGCCGGCTGCCGTAGCGGACGTATTGAGGAAATAACCATGACGTTCATATGAAGCAACTTTTAATTAGAAAGCTTAAGGGTGAAATAATTAATCAGAAAACTGTTTTGACCTGGAAAGGCATCAGAAATTATTTTAATTGGAGGAAATCATTTGTAAAATGTCCCCAACTGCTGCTTGCTAACGTCTTCCTACTTAGCAACATTGAAACATGAAAAGAACATTTTACTGATAAAATAATGTACATTTACACTCCATGTTTTTATTTACCTAAATTTATCATTTCAACATTTCTTCCCCTTTTTCCTCTTTTTGGTATTTTTTGTTTTTATGCAATGCTTTGTGCTTGTCTTCTGTGGATTGTTCCTTGATTTTTCTGTAAAGTTTCTCTGAATTGCCTCAAGTACTGGAGTTGAAAACCCCTGGACTAGACTAAATGGTTCACAAAGTGTTCTCTGTTTTTGTGAATGCTGTTTCTTTTTGCAATAGTAACTCCTTTGCAGTCCTGCAGAGCTTTGGCAGCTGCTGAGGAGGATAAAAAAAACATTATCGAATGTCAACGCAACTACAAAATCCCTTCTGAGGGAAGGTTAAATAAGAAACTACCCATTTGTGCGCCCCGCTCCAATTTAAATGCCACACACAATAATAAAGAACTGAGCAACACAAATAAAAAACAAACGACTTCTTCCTAAGACGCTCCAGCATCGGAGGAGACCAGATAGATGTTCACTGCGAGAGAAGCTGGCACTTGTCTTAAAGTCAAATCAGCCCCCTGCTGCTTGAGTCATTCATTAAAATCCTGCTTTCAGTCTTTTTACAACAAATTTGTGAATAAAATACAAAATTGTCAAATCAAAACAAAAAAGATAACCACTGTTTTCCTTTGTGTGTGTAAAAGAAATGTGTTTATTGTGTTTCCCTGTGGTTCTCTGCCTTAAAGAGATCCACTTTAACCGGATGGAGGGGTTTGGTGGTAGAAGAACACAAACACATCAGCTGCTCTCCGGGGTTTCAACAGGCCGCACGCCGGTTGCTTTTGCAGAGAAAAAGGCTTCTTTGAGAGAGCGGCTCTGTTCTTTTGGGTTTTCACACATTCATAAAACACACACAGCTTCATCTGTGTGGGTTGGTTAAGTTAGTTTATTAAATATGCATTTGGTAAAAGCCTGGTACCTGCATCCCCGGCAGTACAGAGGAAGTTTAGAACCTGTGTAGAACCACCCGTGTTTGCCATAATCTTTTAAAATGTCTATCGAGATGGTCGTATTCCTGCTTGTTATCAATTATTTTTTGCAAGTGGCATCTTCCAGTTGAATCGAACTGGAGTCAAAACAAACATACCATAAAATCTTAAGTAAAAGAGGAAACACTGAAAAATTTAAATAACAGTAAAAAAAAAAAAAAAGAAAGAAATTCAGCAAAATTTGATTTTCCCTCTTATTTTGCCTCTAAAATTTTCTTCTGATTGTTATGGAGTTATTTTTGTTTTTTTAGTTAAAATGTCATTCGAATACCACATGGAGGCACCAGATGACCAGCAAGTTCAAACATTTTCTTTTTTCAAATAAAGAGCAGAAGCAACTGCAAGATCATATTTTCCCTCCACTACTTGGACTTTCTTGCAATAATCTAACTGCATCTATCAAAAGAAATAAAGCAACAAGCATTGTAGACATGATGGACTGATTTAGTTGCAACTTGTCCCCTGGTGCAATCTAACACTTTAAAAAGTAAGAAAGGTTTTTAAAACTTTTTGTTTTACTGAATGGATTTAGGTCAGTGCTCTTTTCTGTCTGTGTCGTATTTATATGCCTTTGCGTGTTTAGTTTGATCTTTGTTTTTGGTTCACCACTTTCCAAAATGCCTGCATCTGTCTGTTGAGACCCTTCCTCTATCTGTCTGTCTGCAGGCTCCACCCCAGCTCCCCCTTTCTTCCTGCACTGCTACAATAACACAGGCAGAGACCTCAGTAAGTGCCGTTTTCCTGGCTGATGGGTGGACCCTCCCCATAACCAAACAGGAGCCGAGCTCATTTTACCTTCAGCCTGTCCAGACTGGACCAGTTCAGGCCAGAAAAGTACAAAATACACCAACTGGCTCCAACAACCCTGCAGGTTGTATTTACAGAACCCAGTTTGATGTGCGAGTGTTTCAGTCAGGAAGAAACCGGACAGATTAGGTGGCGGAGATGCATTGAAAAGGATGTATCAGCTTTTAATATATATATGCAAAAATTGTGTAAAATTAAAGGGCATGGAGATGCGCTTCACTGTCTGACAAACCTGAGCTCTGTTATTAATTTCATCTGTCAGTGAGTCAAACACTGACAGACATTTATAACTCACCAGGTAGGTAAGAAAATGACTTAAAAACACTTCATTATGACCTAAATACGGTTTTGTTTTATCAAAGTAAATCAGTCTTATCAAGCTCCGCCTTGATAAGACTGCTTCAGTTTATTTACACATTTCTGTTAAGTGACGCCTTGAGATTGAACTCATATAAGAGATTAGATTACATTTCAAGCTGTCGTCTGGTCTGAATTATCTCTCCAATTACATGCATTCTGATGAAACCCTGATGTTTGCATTCATCTGCCGCTTTTATAAAGTTACCAGAAATACTCACACAGAAACTTTTGGGATGTTCTTGTGACAGAAATTTACTACGGAGATTAAAATCAGCTTTCCACACAATTTGTCCTCCTCAGAAGGTTTGTGATAAATTTACAACTGCTGATTTTATGTGAGCAGATAAATGGGAATTGAAAGTTTAATTCAAATTAAACAATGACCTCTTTAATGTGGGCAGACTGTTGACAAAAGCTTTCAAAGCTGAATAAATGCAGAGTTGTCAGGCATCTGTTCCTGTTTGGTTTTTCTCTAAGAATTTTGTGGGGACAACCCCATGTTCTACCTTAATCTGAAACACATTAACAGTGATTCAATAGCAAATTAACAAATTAAAAGTCCCTAAAAGGCTTTGCTATCTACTCAAAAACATCCTTTTTTTTGGTTAGGTTTCTCAAAAGCTGAACATTAAGATAATATTTGTCATATTGAACGTTTTTGTCTTTTATTAGTGAGGTTAAGCTCATTATAAAAACTGTTGTTTTCAATTAGTCGGGATCTTAAAAACTAAATCAGTCTTTAAAAACAAAACATCACTTCAAGTGAACCAGCTGATTTTAAAAATCTTTGCTTCTGTATGCTTGCTGGATTTTCAAACCTAAAAATACAAAATACAAAGAAAGCATAAAGCAATCAATGAAAGCAAGAGAATATGTCTGGGATCATTGGTTACATCAGGATGATGCATCGTTTGTTTTGAGAATGGAGAGCAGATTTCAGTCTGAACAGAACTTCATGTACTGGCACCATGATCTACCATAACATTTGGCTCACTGCGAACTCTTTACTATTTTATTTGAAAGAAGGAAAAATAAAACTCAAGTCACTTTTTAGATGGAGTTTGACAAGGTCTGTAAATGTTTGTATAGTACAATCCTTCAGGCAATATTTTTGCTTCCACTCTCTGTATGCTGCCAGTTTTGGCCACAGCTTTTGATCTTAAACCTGATTAAAGGTTTTTTTATTTGTGATTAAAAGTGAAAAGGACAACAATAAAAAATGAAAGCCCAAACACCTTCAGAGTCACTTAAATATTTACCTGAGCTGGAACATTTTGTGCCTCCTTCCACACGTGTTTTGCCTCCACTGTACAAACTTAATAGTGAGCCGACGCCAGTGAGGATAAGGGAAGAGTGATATTGCTGTGATTCTTTTCTTTGTGCAAAGCACCAGATGCCTGCAGGGAGAACCGGTGGGACCCGGCCAAGTCAAACACCCGGGAAACGCCTCAAACACGTGCCACGCACAGCTTCAGGAAGCACTGCAGGGAGAAAGAGAGATGTGAGCGGGGCGGAGTGTTTGGTCCTGAAGCCTGCCTTTCACATTTGTCACATTTTCAGCAGTCGCTGTAGTTTAATCTGGCATGGGGAAACGCTTGTCCGTTTGAGATTTCCAATACTGGGAACAAAAACATTGACTGTGTACTTTAGCAATGTTGCTGTAACATGAGGTGAGTTTTTTTTATGGAATACCATTTCCAACACAAGTACTGTTTTACAGTCCTTACCCAGTGGAATTAGGGTGGGACTTTTTAAATCTGTTTTTAACCCACAAATTGTTAGAAATTTGGTTATAATTGAACAATCAACAAATCAGTTCAATAGATTCTAAGATAAGAATGAAAATGTAAACATTAGCTGTGAAAGGAGACACTTTTAAGAGCTTCTTTCGGAAGCACAGCACAATGATGAGAGTTCATTTTCCCAAATAAGGAATTATTTTTTAGGAAAACCCCATCAGACTCATAGACTCCTAATAGAAGAAAAATGTTGAAAGTGCAACTGATAAGTGCTTATGACCCATTCTCTAATCATTTTGATGAGCAATTGCATATGTGACCAATATCAAGAACATAATGCCAGGTTGCGACAGGAATGCAATGGGAACACAATGTTTAACAATCAGAGATTTGGTGATTTGGGTAATCAACATCTAATTTTGCTGCATTTGGTTTTTCTGTTTAAATTCTTCATTCCTATCTTAGCTCGCAAGAACGAAGGTTTTCAGACCGATTTCTAAATTCGTCAACTTAGCTGAAACTTCTCAATGCAAATTAGCACAACCATGTAAAATGTCGCTGTGTAGAGAAAACTCTGCTCTCCATGACAGATCCCCCCGAAGGCCTGGAATCTCATCTTGTTTCACGTCTCTGCGGGTTTCTGATGAGGTCCTGCAGGGGAACAACAACCTGTCCTCTTTGAGATAGCTGTCTCAAGCACTGACTGCACAGCCTGAAAAAGATCAGGATCAAGAGAGCATTTATTGACAATTTTGAAGCACAATGAAACTGTTTATGTGACAGTGGTGCAAAATAAAATACATAGAAAACTGCACTGTGAAGGGTGACCATGTGTTTTATTTTTTTTTAAAAAGAGGACATTTGGCCCAGTCCTGAAACACTTTGATCATACTCTGTTTACTTAATGAAGACTTTGACATATTTAAAGAGTGAATGCTCTATGTGGTTAAAAAGATCAGGTTTTACAAGTCAATAAGTACAAAAATGACCCTTTTATGACCCTATTATTGCTGCGTTTAGCAAAAAGAAAACAATCACATTATTAACCAAAACATAACATGTAGTCTGATTTAATGTTAAATGAGTGAATAAGATAGGCAGTGAATTCACTCATGTAGTTTCTATAGTATTTGAGCTTGTATTTGCAATTATGTGAGTTTGTTGTGTGTTAAATGCAGTTTCTAACTGCATTAACATACTTTTCTCTACTAAAATGTCTTTTATTAGTCTGATCCAATATTTTATTCTCAAATTTCATGTTTTCACTAGCTGTTAAGGGAAAGAATCCTCAGTACTTAGTGAGTTGAATTACTGAAATAAATGACATGTTCAATATCATTTATTTAAAAGGTTTCCGTAATTTTACCCAGAAGAATCAACAACATCAACCTAAAAATCGGCCCGTAGTTTAATTCAAGTGGTGGCTAAAATAAGTCGTCATGTGAAAAACGCGCAGTAATAAGATTCCTCCTCTGTCATTCTCCCAGGATCTCAGCGGTGGCTGTGGGAACTGCACGGAGTGGAAAGAGGAGGAGAGAGGAAGTTCTCCCAAACTTTTTTCTCCTCCCTGAAAAGACTCTGGAGACGTTCCGTTAGATTTCCAGAGGAGGGGGGTTTGATCAGGAAAAAACTTATAACTCTGCGTGAAGACAAAAGCGGACTACGAAGTCAGTAGTGTATCCCTCTTTTTTTATTTTACTCTCTTTACTTGAAAGCCGTGAAAAGTGGAAACGCGTGTTTTTTTCTTCCTCTTCTTCTTTTTCTTTTTTTTTTTTTTTTTTTTTGTTTCCTCCCAGCCTGAGGGGACTTAGCACCATCAGAGGCGATGAGATGTGAGTGAGCTATGCCTTTTGGAAATGGACAGACTTTATCCAAGCGAGAACATGGCGTCTGCGTCCCGAGGTTTAGCTTCTTTCCCGGTCTGCTTGTGGCGCTGTGCTGCCTGGAGGTGTGGGGCTCCGGGCCGCACGGTGGCGGCGGCGGCGGCAGCTGCAGCCCCTGTCCCGTTAACTGCAGCTGTGCGCCAGTGGGGCCCCAGCGGCTCTGCGTCGTTAATTGCTCCAGCCTCGGACTGGAAAGGGCCCCAGCGGCTGCTGAGTTTCCGCCGACCGTCAACGCACTGTGAGTATTTCACAGGATGAAAAAGCAAAAAAAAAAAAAACAGTTACGCACTACATAAATATCGGTTATCTCAGAGCCGGCCCGAGGAATTAGCGAAAAAGTTTCTGCATCGAGCCCCGAGACTTGCTTCCTTTTCTCCAAAAGTGTTTCACCTCTCGCACAAAATATATATCTCAAATTTGAAGTTAAAGAAATTATTTATAATTCTCAAAAATTTTAATTTATTTTGGACCTAGAGCAGGAATACAATAGTTATAATAATACAGAGGGAAATATTTATCATTTGATAAGGGTCATTCATTTATTTATTTAATCGACTATGTATCTAAAAACCTCATAATAAAAATATTCAAGTGCTTCCTCCTCACTGTTTCTGCTGGATATGCTCTTCTTCTATGGTCAGAACGACACTAACGGAATAAATTTAACCTTGAGTTAAAAATCACAACACGATTTCTGTGTTTTCACAAAATTTAAAAGCAAAAGGACGTTGCATAATTTAGTGTCTTTTTCACTCTATTTTAACTATAAACAAATAAACATGTCTTTAAATAGAATTACCTTATTATGAGTCACTATTAAGTGACTCATTACTTATTGACTCAAGTAACTTATTAGGAGTGACTTAGATTCACACCATGACTCTCTGAGCTGAACATGTCTTCCTTGGAAGTGAAAGAAAAGTGTGGTGTTTCAGCCAGCTGATAGGCAGCCTCTTTTACAAAATGTACTCTGCCAAGATATCTGACATTGTAACTGTGAAACATTTAGAGGTTTTAGTTGCCTTTTTTTTTTTTAAACCTTACCTCAAATACTGCTGTCCGTACAACAGATCAGTAAGTTAGAGAAATAGGTTTTTCTAAATGTTTATTTACTGTCATTTATTTAAGAACTAGTGCAATCTGGAATTGGGGCCCAAAATCAAAGTCACTTAGGGCCCCATAAAATCTTGGACCGGCTCTGGGACAGCCAAATAGTTTAACCAAGTCTTACCACTTCACATCATTTGCTTTACAACAACAATAAAAACAATAGTTTCACATCTAATAACAATAAATGTTTGAGTACAATTTCTTTTTTTTTTTCTTATTTTCTTTTATATAGTATTTTGCTACTTCTGACTGAAATCAAGTTAATTCACCACATTATTGTGTTCGCTTTTTTTAATGCATTATTTTTCTCTTCATGATTCTTAATATATTCTGTCAAGCTTTATGTCAATTTTTGTGTATGCACCCATTTATGGAGCATCTTTGCATTAATAGTCCTTTTTCATAGGATCCTATTATATTTTCATCATGTTTTCATCTCAGTAACTATCAAAATAATTATTACCATATCAGACACTTAGATATAGTCACTGCTGATAGATGCTATGTTTGGATGAATGTCGTCTTTTTGGCTTGTATGTCATCTGGACTGTGGAATATATTGAGCTGGAAAGGAAACTGGGATTTAAAGGAACAAGAAACATGAAGCCATCCAAATGAGCATTAAATATAGAAAGTTGTGAGTTGCTCTTTGGGTAATGCTAGATATGGGTTTCAAAGGTCAAATAACTGATGACATTGTGTGTGCTTGCGGGTGGGTGTGTGTGCTTGCGGGTGGGCGTGGAGGTGGGCGTGTGTGTTTTAGTATGTGATGTATTATTGCATGTGTAGTATGTGAAGCTTGTGTGTGTTTGTGTATAAGTGGTCACCTAAACCTTAAAGCTGCTGCTTGCGGTGTGGATCAGTCCTGAGTTTTTAGTCTGGTCAGCGAGAGAACATTATGTTCTGTGCTGTTGGAAGCCATATGTTACCCATTATTTATTTTCACTCTGTATATAGTCTTTATTTAACCTAAAATCTTAACTTGCTCTGGCTCATATGTAATCACTGCTTTACTTTTTACTTAAGGTCTTGGTTATGCTGGAAACGTCACATAAAAAGCTACGTAGTACATACATCATGTTTTTCTTTTCCTTTTTTTTTTGGCAGAAAATCAATCTCTGCTCCATGTACAGAATGTATATGTTGGCTCATTTTACATGTGCATATTTTTCTTGAATGTTATCGATACCAATTGCATAAGAGAAGATGAGCAACTTGCTAAGTGTCTCATTAATTGCAGACAGATTCCCATTCGGGTGAGAATAACTGACTGTAACGTTTGAGGCTTTACTGAGATGTTAATTATCAGCTTGCTCCATGTAGGTGATTGACTGCGAACTCTATAGACATTTATTAATTAGGTATCTGGCTCATTTTACCAGAAGAAGACACTGAAAGTCTTATGCTGAATTATGCAAGAATAGATGTTTAGGCTTATAATTATTCATCTGCAGTGTCTGCAATGTGTTACCTATTTACCTATGATTTAAAAACCTGCTACTTGTTTTCTGTCTCATCCCTTTGTTCTGTTAGTTTAGGAAATATACTTCATGCAAGAGAAATTACGTTTTTGTTTGGTTGACTTATTTTTCTGTCTCGCTTGGATCAATGCATCTTTGGGTTCTTTATTTCGTTGTTTATTTCCACAAACATCGCATTTAATATGAAGGTTGCACCAACCAAACACTTCACCTACACCAAATTCTCCAACAGGTTTTCCCTCACTGGAAAACATGTTTGTCATCACAGGAGAAAGTCTCAATGCCATTTCTCTTTTGTTAAGTCTCACTCTAACCGTTTCTCGTCTGGTTCGGTTCTTGTCTCTATTAGCGTTTGTTCTTTGCTATTGTGGGCGTGAGTAAAGACAGCAGCGTGGAGGAGCCGTGGTCGAGACTCCGATGATGTTTGTAGAATCACTCAGCAAAGGAGAACTTTCACGGTTGTGGTTCTGATGGACTCAAATTAGCCCAAATAATGCAGTTTGTCCGCATTTTAGAAACTAACTGCTGACCCAAACGTAATGAGAACAGCTCAGATTAGCTGATTAGTTTTTGTCTGTATTGTGGCGCTTTATTTCTATTTTTGTTTTTTGTTTTTTTTTGTAAACGTGCAGCCGTTTCGATTGATGTAATGCAGTCAAAAGATGTTCACCAATAGCCACTCAGGAACTTTATCAAAAGGAAAAATAAAACACAGAAACCCCCCCCCCCCCCAAAAAAAACGCACCTCATGGCAAACTACTGCTTTGAAGTTTTTGTGTTTCACCGGCCAGCGCAGAACTGAAACTACCTCGGACAGAACGTCGTCCAGAGTTGCACCTTTTCTGGATTGCGTTCCCATTCTTCCCTGTAGTTCTGAACTCAGCCGCATTGAGAGGTTGTGGGCATGTTGTTAGAGTACCAGTAGAAGCACAGTCCCACGGTAGTGTGTGGCCGACCTGGTGACCAGCATGTGGAGGAGGTGCTGGATTGATGTAGCTCTGTATTGTTCAACCCTCACTGGGTAAACTGGTAAGTTACCAATATGTTGTTTCTCATTAATTGTCCAACTCAATAAGTGATTTTGAATAAGCAGCCTAACACACACATCCCCTGTCCTTACAAATGTGACACAATCTTTAGAGACAACTTGACAGACTCTTCACTATTAGAAGATTTGTTGAACAGACGCATGTGCAATCAATGGGCATTTGATCGTTAGAGTATATTTGGAGCTGAAATGACAGTGTTGATGAAAGGACTACGTCTGGTAAAATCAAGAAAAACTTTCCTTTAAGCATCAAGTAAAAAAAGCTGGGTAAGCAAAGTCATCTGGTGGCTGAGAGGTTTTCAGAAGATTTAGATGGTGGGTGAAGATACCAATTCTCGGTTTTGCCGTACATAATGTTAGGGTTTTCTTCTTAATGTTGTGTTTTGTATGCTTTTCTGATTGGTTTCCCTTTTCCAATATTGAGTAGGTTTGTTTATTCTCTGTTGCCTTCATTTTCCCTCGGTTCTCTCAAGTTTCACCTCCCGTCGACAACAATCAGCACACCTGTCACTCGTCCGGCCGTCACACAACTCTTGTCGTTTTTCTATTTTCCGAGTGCAGTTCTGCTGCCGCTTTGTTTCCTGCTCGGTTCTTGTCACATGTTTTCATTTTGGTCCTGGATGTTGATTCATATTTGAGTTTTTAATTTTGTCGGGACGTGTCTCCTTCATTTGAGTCCTCATTACTTCAATATACGGTAGACTGTAAAAAATTTTTACAGCTTTGACCTTCTAAAGCTTAATTATGATAACAATGTAGCTCCTTCATATGCTTATAACAGATTTTTTCCCAACATGTCAGCAACTTACTTAGATTATTTATATTACGATGTAAAGGAAAAACTATTTAATCTGTTCCTTTTCAAATGGTCTATTCTACTTGTTAATTATTTTGTACAAAATACTAAAATTAACTTAGATTGTAAATTTCTATAATTGGGTACATTATACTTGATACGACTTATAGGACTCAATGGAACGTGTCATTGATTTAATTATGTTACTTTAACTTAAAATTGGCAGAGTTTAATTAAAGTCTGAGGACAGCAACAGGATTTGCGGATTTGAGTTTCTTCTTGGAAAAAGCCTGTTGAAACCCTCACGCAGTGACTTTTATTTTTACATGAAGCAGATTTGTAATGTTAAGCTTTAAATATTTACAGTATTGATACTTGTAAATCGTGATGTGCTCAATTTAAAGTTTCAGTCACAATTTCAGCTAAATTAACTGGAAGAAACTCAAAGTTTCAAACTCATCATGGAAAGTATAAGAAAACAATACAACATGGCCTCCTTCTACGGAATGATTTCTGCAGTTCTTTACATTTTTTGTACATCCGTCAGCGTGTCTCCGCTCTATAGTTAAGATCTATTCAACTTATACTGGCAAATGTGTGGCAGCAGTGCTTAACTGCATAAATAGGCGTACGTCATGATCCACAGGTGTTTGCAATTTTGTTCCCACTTGTGCACTAACATGGACAGGCCCTAATGACAATAAAACTAAAATGATCTAAATACATTTGTAATTCACCCATGTCTCTTTATGTAGATTTTGGTCCTTAGATTTAGTTAGATCCTACGTGTCTCCATTTAGTTTTCTCTTAGGCTCAACTGGTTCACAAAGCCACATCTCCACAGCATTCAAGCTCCTTGGTTTCTTTCTTTCACTGCTGGATTCTGCTTGGTTTTCAGTTTCATCGCTGAATCAGATCTCCATCACGCATCTTCTTCTGCCCTGTTGACATTTCTGTCCTCCACAACCCACTTCAAGCATCACACAGTGGAGTTATGATGTTTTTTTGTTTTTTTAAGGTTATTTTTCACAGCCTGGTCTCTGAGATAAACAATGATTGTGACGGGTTCCTGGGATGCAACTGGAGCACAAGCTGGCTTTGATATGATTGCTAAACGAAACAAGGAGCCAAAGCAGACACCTGGAAACAGAAATTGAAACAGTTGAGATTTCTGCCTTCCATCACAAACACAGTGTTGTTTCTGTGTAGATATATAACACAAGTGGTGCTTTTTTTATGTTTTCCTTCTCAACATCAGCTGTGGTCCTGTTTTGAAGGGCCCAGTTGCTGCTTTCAAAAGATTGGCATTTGTCCAGCTTTACAAGAACGATATATTTGTGAATTAATGCGTTTCAAAACCGCCTCAATGGCTGTGCCTCTATCTGGCCCCAAATGTAAATACGGTGGATACGCCCTCCGTTTTTTTTCTTCTCTTCGTTAAAGAGAAGAAAAAAAATTGAGTGGCAGCAGAGTGCTGTAACGCTCTGCAGAAGGAAGTTGGAGGGGGGGGAAAAAAGCCCTCATACTCCACACTGGCCCATCTGCTCCAACCCACACACATAATAAAATCTCATAACACTTTTTTAGAGAATTTTGGAGCTCTGAAGTCATTTTTGGGAAATGCTAGTGAAAGGAAACCGCTTCAGTGTTTTTTTTTTTTGAAGTGCCTTTCCTTCGTATGCAGATTGCTTCAAGGAAAGTTGGACAATACGCTTTTGTCCCAAGGCAAAAGACTCTGAAAAAATTACCTTTAAAAAATAGGATAGAATAAACTTTAACCCCTCCCCACCCCACTAGGGACAAGGGTGTTAGAAAATGGATGGATGGATGAATAAACTTTATTTATCTCCAAGGGAAAATTGCTTATTAGTTGACAAGCTACTCCATTCACAATGTTAAATATTAGTAAATACGATTGTAACCATAATGTAGGTGTAATGTTGCACGTAATTTAAATATTACTAGATATAAATGAGTAAAGAAAAAGGAATGATAGTGTTTTTTTGTTTTGTGTTGTATAGCAATTTTGTTTATTGCAACCTGCTGTCTGCTTAGCATATCAAGGTCGTGTCTGTTTGACTCTGATGAAGTTTGTGGTGTTTCCATGGCAGCAGGATGCACATACACAGAGATGCGCCACAGCCATTTAACTGGAGCTGGGTTACTTGGTTCAATGTGAGATTGCAGCAAGTCACGATACATCTGCGCAGCACATGGGACTGAATGTAAAAAAAAAATTTCTCCACTTTCGTTTTTCACTGCGTGCCCGACCTCGCCTCCTAATCCAGAGGTGGCCACTGACCTTACAGCCATCCACACACTCTGCAGACGGAGATCGAGTGGGGAAGGTTGGGCGCTCTGACAATACGCAAGGGAGAATTTGTTTGGTTTCCATGGCAAACGTAACCCATGACATCACTCGCAGACGTTCAGACATTTCAGCTGGTTGTAAAGGAGAACATGAGGCAAGAAATGAGGCGGACTTAAGATGGAGCTCAATGTCTTCTTCCCTGTCTGTGTCCATTAGCTCAGTGTTGGTCTAATGTAAAAAAAGGTTTTGTTTTTACTGGATGGATCCAGAACCTGCATCTGGTGGTTCAACAGTGTGGGAGGGGGACAAAAAGACATTATAGTTTTATTTGTATTTGATGCATTTTGGGTGGGAACCAAACTGAAAATATGATTAGCTTGTTTTTATTGTGTTTGACTAGAGTAATACTCCATCTGCTCTGATGCTTATTTCTTTAATCTAAATTGCACCTGAGGAAACTCTTAAGCTGTGAATTCACAGCATATTCAGATTATTCTCAGACTCTGTTGCAAAAGGAAGATGTTTGTCATTTTGTCTCTAACTAAGGCAGTAATCAAACCTGGGTGTGATCAACCACATCTAAGTTCTGATTTTATTTTTCACCCTTACTACTTTTTCCCCCCCGAGTTAAAAACTGCATTTTGTGTTCAGTTGCGTCTTTGACTAATATTTAAATTGGTTTGACATTCTGAAACACAGACAGGCAAATATGAAGAATATGAGGAGGAGGCAATAACTTTGTCACAGTACTGCATGATTTGATAAACAAAGATACAATAGAGTAGAAATGGCCTTTAGACATAGTCATTGACAGACTTTATTATCACTGAGCTGCATGTTTAAAATGTACGTATTGTTCATTTTGTTGCATTGCTCCAGTAATAGTAAAATAATTAATAATAAAAGGCATAAAAACATACATTACAATGATAGACCTTTAATTGACCTTTATTTGAGTTTGTTTCCTTGATCTTTATTGTCCCACTGTGGGGAAATTCAAGTGTATGAGTTCACACAAATATCAGAAAGGATTAAAAATGCATATAAAAGAACAAGATTAAGAGTAATAATGGCGGCACAGTTGCTGTGTAGTTAACAGAAATATAAATATTGGACTCACAATCCAACTGAGTAGGATGACCTTTAGAATAATGTGAATGTTTTGAACATTAAAAAGACAACAAACTGCATTAAAATGCAGTATATCAGTGCAGCGAAGGTACTTTATTATATTACTGACTTAAATCAAAGTTTCCACAAACACATGTGCATCTGTTACAGCTCGTCTACCAAAGTAAGAACAGGCGGGTCAAACCTCAAAGAGAGAAAAAGAAACTGATACGAGGCATTAAAAGCCTGTTTACTGCCGGATTTTAGCATCACTTTGAATGTTAAGTCCCAGTGAATTTTTGTAGGGAAGATAGTTTGACGTTTTTTATTCCAACAGAAAGCATGAAGGAGAAATCGGTGCTTTCATTGCAATCTGAAGCAGTCTTTTATGGCTGCTACGCTCATTTATCTCAGTTAGGAACTTTTCAAATCAAAAAGGGCTTGTTTGACATCATTGGAAAAGTTTTGTTTTTTTCTCTGACAAAAGGAGAAAGACTTTTAAAAAGTCTGACAGAAATGAAGAAATGCTAATGGTGAAAATGTTTTTTGTTTACTTCAGCTGATAGATCGATGTTTCTTGTTTGAGTTTCCCTTACAAAACTTCTCCCCCCAATAAAAGCCACTTTGTTAACTTTGTTTTAATAAAAAGCAGTCCTCTGAGTTTGACTGTAAGTTTTTATCTCTTTGGGTTTCTGTCTCTTTTCTATTCCACCCTCATTTAAGTTGAGTCTTTAAATTTTTCAGTCATCATCTCATCCTGCCTGCTAACAAAGCATTTCTTCTTTCTAAATTAGTTTTGTACAAGTTAGAGTGCAACTAATGATTATCTTAGTAATTGATTATTCAGTCAATTATTCTGACAGTTAATCAATTAAAGAGATTAAAAATTGGCATATAATGCAGGGTTTTTTTATTTAATCATTTAAATAATTCTACTTATTTTTTAACTAAATAAATAAACATTCTAATGTCTAAAGTCCAATAAGATAGAACTCATTTAGTGAACATTTGTTGCAAAAGACGACTGAAGGTCAAGAGTTTACTGAACATCGGTGTAGTGCTGATTTGTTGATTATTTTTTGGATAGCAAAAGATGTTTACTAGGAGTTTTTTTTACAGAATGAGAAACGGTTGAAGCTTAAACTATTCCACCTGAGGAGTTTGGTGTAGAACAACGTAACAGACAAAGAAGGATTTTT
This sequence comes from Xiphophorus hellerii, assembly GCF_003331165.1. Lineage (NCBI taxonomy): Eukaryota > Metazoa > Chordata > Actinopteri > Cyprinodontiformes > Poeciliidae > Xiphophorus > Xiphophorus hellerii. The sequence continues at coordinate 22,724,406 of NC_045676.1, read as the reverse complement.
TTGTCTTAAAATATAAAATATGTAAATTCTTTTTATAGTTTTAGTTTAATTACAGCTCCGATGTTCTCTCAACCAATTGCCTTTTCTGAGTCTGTATACTCCAGTTTACAATTGATCCACTCCTAAATTAGTTGCAGATTATTTCAATGATTGATGGATTAAATTATTTTGATTAATCGTTTCAGCCGTAGTATAAGTTATATTTTCAATTACCTCCTGTCAAATCATGCATGGGAACTAATGACTTCATAATGAGGTAAACTTTAGCCAAACTGATACTGGTGACCGATTGGCCTGGATATGAATGAAATCTGTAATTTTAAGCGAAAAAAATATTTGGAAACGTCTGACCTCTACGTTTAATTAAAATATGTAAAGTTTCAGTTACCAGTATCTCACATGCTATGTAAATAAATATACATTTGCATTAATTTAACTCAAGGAGGTAGCATTTGACGTCCACAGATGCTCATCACTGCTGTTTCCTAAAGAGTGACAGTATCCATACGGCAGGAGTCGTCTTCGCGTGACCTTGTAGGTGTGTGTTTGTGCTCGAGTTGAATCTTGTCTCTGGAGTCGGCACACACTACACAAGGGTGGCGATTCAAACACTTGAAGACATCCTAGAATAACACCCGGCACAGCTTGCACCGAATGGTAATAAGAGGTTTTCAGGGTGGAAACGGAGAATGTGTCAAGCACAGAATAACAGGCGAGTCAAATATTTCAATGAAATGCGAACTGGCTATGTTTTTTTCTTTCTGTCATAATTTACATTCACACCAAAAAAATAAATAAAATAAAAATGGAACATGTTTTTCATTTTCGCTTTAATTTCAGGAATGTGTCTTATCCACCAACAGTAAATGAGGAGATTTCCCTACATAGTCATTTCTTTGTACAAGACTGTTAAAAGAGTAGGAAAAAAAAACAGCTAAAGCCATAAAACCGAAGAAATGTTGCAGAGGCTTCTCATTTTAAACCACAGTCTGGATCCGCTGTTTATCTGCAGGGAGGAAGTCACTGCAGGTCCAGTTTAGTTCGGTTTCAGGCCAGTGAACCTGAAACAGATCAAAGAAGCAGGGAGAACAGAGAGCAAAGTGAACAGGTATGAAATAGAAGCGCCGAGCTGAGACTTTTATCATCCTCACCAAAGATTGTTTCAGCAGTCACATCTGCTGTCAAGGTCACTGACACACTCATCGTCTGCTCTGGAGGCTTACTTAATAACAGGCTCTCTGGTGTTTGTCGCAGCAGTTTATATGAAGAGTTGAGTCTTTAAATTGCTTCTTTGCTCTGTTCTCCTCATGTGTGGCATGACTGCATGGCAAATAAATGGGAACGCTGGAAACATGAGAATGTTGACTCATCTCTTAGGACCAAAAAGAAGACTTTATGGAACTGGACAACAGCATTTTGAGCTCCCATAAAAAATGAAAAGAAAGAGAAGAGAAGAAAGAGATAGAAAGATACAAACAATTTGTAAATATAGCTCAACTGGCTAATCTTTTGTCACCAACAACCCTGAAGTTAGCAATTACTCTGCAGCTTATTTTCAGTGCTAAACTAAGGCACAAAATTGTAAATTCATTGACTAATCAAGCAAAAACAAAGTAATTTTACACAGAACAAAGACGTTAAAAACATAGATTAAAATTAATGGCACCTTTGTTCAATTTTAGAAAACGGTAATGGAGCATTGTAGGCACCAAACCCTCTCTCGTTCCTGCAAGGATAAGTGTGTTAGAAAATGGATGAATGGATAATGGAGCATTTTCAGGGTTTTTTGTGATTAGTACTCCCTCTGCACAGGAATGGAAGAAGAAAAGTTAACCAAAACTACACAGGAAGTGTACTTTAAAACATTTCAAACTTTTTAACACTCATTTGCAGCAGTTTAAGCGATTTTTTTTTTTTTTTAATACTAAGGGCGTCACAACACAATCCAGCTCGTGAATATGAGATTTTGGCAATATCTTTTAGTAAAACTAACAATTCTTTAGTTTTGTTTTCACAAATAATGAAACGATTTTGAAAATTACAAACTGTTTTGAAGAATTGGGTTCAATGTTCTAGTTGACTGGTTCACATATTGTAGTTTTTATTCTGGTCTAATTCTTGGATAGCACCAACTAAGCTAATGCTAGCATCATTAGCAGCTAACGGTTAACCTGTCACAATACTGCCACAGTGCTTTCAAATTATGTTGTTTTTTTGTGCAAGTACTCAAAATACAAGTACACTATTTATTTAAAAGTGGTGGAGGCTTATTTGGTTTTCTAAGTGTTGTCAACCATCTCAACAGGGAGTCCTTACTCACCACTCTGTTACGATTCAAGAGCTATTTTTTGTCTTTCTTCTAAATCAGAATCTCAAACATTTAATACAAAGGAGTGAAAGGCTTAAAGGGTTCGTGAAAATAGATTGCACTATAACTCCACCAGTCAAAGTCATACACAAATGGCAGCTGGTTTGACTTGACTGGGAAGAAATCACTGTGACGAGATCTGTTGTGGTGTTTTAAAATCACACAATCTTCTGGGACAAGATCTTCTTATCAAGGTATCCTTAGAGGCCAAGACGCACTGAATCCGATTTGGTGTCTGACCGCTAGCAATGTCCCTGTGACTGAGTCTGACCAAGGTAGACTAGGGGTCTAATCTGGCCGGGATGTCATAAGTGAGACCAACCAGCTCAACCGAAACACGGTAGGAAAGTGAGACACGTCCATTTTGAGGGAAAATATGAACTAAAATCTTTTACTCCAGAAAACAAAAGCAGTGTACTTATTTATGGTAGGAGATCAGAAGTAGAGAAGAAAATATCAAACTTTTTAATGAGAGTCCGTCTGAAAATATTGTATGTTTTTTGTGGAGTAGAAGTTCATAAGTTTCTTGCTACTTCCTACTCCTTTCTGAGCATGATAAGATTATCGTGGTACAAAAATATGTGTCTTTTGCATTCCTTGTTCGTGTGTGTGACTTTATACTTCTGTCGTGTTTGAAATAAATGAATAAATAAACTTGTCCTAACAAGAAATTCAGCTTATGTTCGTTGACTCAATTTCTGGTACATATTCTCACAAGTCCAGTGGTCCATTGAGTGACCCTCGAGTGAAAGCCTGTGTGTCAGGAAAAAGTCCGATTAGAGTGAAAAGTCAGACGCAAGAGGTGTGTCTGACTTTTATGCATGAGGATATACAGCTGTGATGTGTAGCTCTCGTTGTCGGATGCAACTAACTCTATTGGAGCAATGCAAAACAGCCGGATCCAAATTATAAAACCATTTATTTCTCGCATAATGTTGGGGAAAAAAAGTGCAATTTACCATTTTGGGCGACTGATATATTCGTGAATGTTTTCTTTTGTTTTTGTTTTTTTAATGTTGAATGGTGGTGTTTTCTCTTCTCGGCTTCGGTTATTTCATATTACTTAAGGATTCTCTTTCAGTGGGATTAAAGTTGGCGGTTATAATTTGTTGATGCAGAAATTACTGCAGACGATAGTTTGGTTTCTCTCTTTTCACTACACCACATATATTTGGCGTGCGTTGCGAAATCCATTGCATGTCGGAAATCCAAACAGACAAGTGGTGGAAGCTGCAGCTCCAACTGTGCCATAGTTTACTCGAAACATTTGTTTATGTTTGCTTCCAAGTTTGCTTGGATAATAACCGTTTTTATAGTTACTGGTACTGCTAGGGGTAGTTTTGTTTTTCAGGCAAACGGCATAGATATTTTCACTCAAAATTATCCACCACTGCAGTCCTGACATGCATTTTCTGTCTTCTAAGTCTGCAGTATATAAATAAAGATGTTTTTGACTGGTACAGTCTCAAAGACAATAAACAGGCCGATTCTTTTCCTCTACTTGCAGATGTTATCATTTGCATGTACCGTTCTCTGTGCATGTGTGAGTGCGTCGTTTTTAGGCTAAGTGTGTCAGACCGCTGTGCACAGCTGCCCTTCACTTGCCAGCTGGACATCGGACAACCCACGCAGCAGCGGCTGGAAAACTGGACAAAATGTTCTAAATAGAGGAGCAAGATGAGCGGAGAGGAGCCAAAATGTGAGGCAAGATGATAGACTTTTAGACCAGAAAGCCTCTTTAATCGCATGTCTCCTTTTCCAATATCTGTATCCCAGACTTTCCATGTTTGCAGAAGGGAAATCAGTCAATAGAGGCTCATGATGCCTCGGCTGTCTCCTCACCTCCATGCTTCCTAGAAAAATCTGGGAACATATGGAATTTGATTTAAATGTATTTAATGTCTGTATATATGGAAATGTCATGATTTAGTCCCTGTCCCATTGTCTAAAGTCCATTTATTCATCCACCCATACATACATCTCTCAGTGGTGTTTTAAATCTGATAACGCCAGAAAAACCAAGATTTTAGGTTTTCATATTTGTATCTGGGAACTTTTTTACATTTTGATCTGACAGTTCCAGTAGGAGCCCCAGTTCTGGTTCAGACTGTGTCAGCTAACCCGTCGACTTACTAGCGCAGACTTTCCAACTCTTAGCAGTTTTGGGGGAAGCAGAACAAGCAGAGAAGTGACTGGGGGAGCGAGGGAGCAGCACAGTAATCAGGAAAAGAGGCCGAGGGGATGAAAGCCACCACAGAGGAGCCTGTGTTTAGTGGATTAGTGGAGCGTTGGCCTTCACTTACCGGGACTTGGACTACTTTGCTGCCAAGATGCAACAGATGTCAGTCTGCCATCTACATGTCGTTTTTTTTTGGGGGGGGGGGTTGCAGAAGAACAAACGGATATCAGTTTCGTAATTGCTTTTTGTCTTAATTATTTCTTCAGCTAGGTCATCTTTTTTCCCCCTTTTTCTCCATCCATATTTCCTTCATTGTCCCTTCCAGCTCCTCCTGTCATCCCATCTGACCAAACACAGCAGAGCCAGCGAGGATTTTCTGTGTGTGTTTTCATCTCCCAGCTCAGAATAAGTGGCACCAGACAGGCCTTATAAGGAGTTGTTAGATCATTGGCCACACTGTTAGCAAAACAGAACCATATGTGTTCGGCGCTGTATGTGTGTGTATAAATGAAACCATGTGTGTCCAGGGGTAGCAGAAAGAACGGGAGTCTGTTGCTAATAGTCGTGCCGAAGGTCAGATTATATGGTCATGTTAAGCACACATACGTATAGTCTCTCTCTCTGTCTGTCCTATCTCTGGTTGTCTCTGTTGAGTTGACTCTAGGTGTGAGAAACACACACACGCCGGGTGGAGACCCGTGACTTGAGGCCGGTTTTGTCGACGTGATGCTTGAGCGATCGGGGAGTGGGCGGGGCTTCGTTCCCGTTGCTTCCCTTTTCTCGTCGTCTGATGGTTTTAGCAGAGCAGAGCTCTCTCTCTTTCTCTCGTTCGGTCTCTCGGTCTCCATCTTTTCTTACACAGCTGGTCTGGAATGTACAGATGTTTCCTTTTGGGAACGGGCGTCCTACTCTGTTCACACACACACGAAAAGTAAGAGTGTGAGAGAAGAAAGAGAGGCGTGCCATCCCATCCACTCCAACCTTCTTTTTCTCTGGTTCTGGTGTGTTTTCTGTGAATTTAGAACCTGCTGAGCGACACTTTACTGCAGTTATTTATTTCACTGCTGCATATTAGCAGACTGTTTTTGTCTGCCTGCAGCTTTATACTTCTTGTTCCTAGACATATATTTTTTTGCATTTTCATTCTCACGTGCAGCTGAAACTTTGCTGGGAAGCCCGACAGTGGAAACCAAAGTCACTTAACTCCACACATCTCTGAAATATTATCTGCAGACTCTTTTATTTCCATTTTTGCGGTTGTGTGTGTGTACACAAAATGCATTTTGTGTATGTGAAAATTACAAATCGTAAACATCTTTGGAGAAATATACTCAGGCTCTTTTGAAGTGGGTTTTTTTAGCATTCTTTTTTTTTTCAGGAAAAGAATTGACAAGCTCAGCATAGCTAATCCAGTTTTCTGCAGATGCTGCTCCACACAGCACAGCTCATGAATGGAAACAGGCTTGATTCAGATTTTCTTTTTAGTGCCACTTTGCTTTATATTACATTCGAAACCACATGCAAAACGAACAGCATCCTGCAGGGCTGGCATTCTGTAAAGATTCATTTAGATCCGCGATTGCTCAAACTGTGGCCTAAGTATAAATTTATGATGCAAACCCTGAAAACTGACATTGTGGCTTAAATATGTTTGTTTTTTTCAATGTTGGTTCCATGAGAGCGTTAATAAATATCAATAAATTTGAAAAATTATTAAATACTTTTTGTCTTTAAGTGTTATTTCAATAAATATGACAAGACATTGGGATAAACTCCACATTAATCTGAAAAGAGATTTTGTTTTGAGTTATTTGTGAGGTAAAAACAAACAGTGATGAAGTGCAATACACAGAACCAGGGACAAAATAATGGTGGTTTCATTCTGCTTGGTCTGAACTTTGACCCTGAAATGGCGTCAAACCCAACCTAACTGTGTTCCAGTTCCAGGTTTGAAAACAAGTGGGATTTTTTCATTTATATTGTCAGCAACCAAGGCAGCAAATCATGCCAATAACAGAGCATTTCTCTCCGTTTTTCTGCAGGAACATGTCTGAAAGAAGGCTTTAAAATCATTAGGGCACAAAATTTTAAATGGGATGAAGATTTTTAGAAGTGTAAATAAAGCTGTTGGGGTTTTTTCTCGCGCTTTTTTGCAACCATAAGTTGGTATGCAAGACAGCCATATTGGATTGTGAGGTCAGGTCTGTGCAAATTTTTTTCTTTCCCACATAAATATCCCAACTTCTAAGAATAATTTTTACCAACTTCAACCATAAAATCTCAAATTCTGAGAAAAAAAAACAAAATTTTGAAACTGCAGATTTCAATCAGTTTTTCTGTCATATAATTAAAATGATTGTTCTTCCTTTCTTTCCTTCTTTTATATTAAATATTACAAATCCAGAGATTGAAAATACTGTAGATTTGAGTATCTCAAACTTTTCTCACTCCAAGCTGTGTTATTAAGTGGGTTAACTTCGTTTCTCTCTTATAGGCCATGAACGTTCAGTATTTTAGCATGAATAATGAAAAGAACATCCTTACAGTAAGATAGTGGTTTCCGATCTGCTCTGTTTGCTCAGTACCAAACCGAACCCTCAACACTCGTTCGGCTCTGATCTCCTCTTCCTGTCACTGATAAGCAATGAGAACTGTGTGAAAGCGTATCAGTGAGGGATTACTGCTGCTTCAGGAGCAGAGCCAGAGGAGCGGATGAAGCAGATGTATATAATTAGCTGTCGTCCTGACAAACGCTGCTTTAAAGCAGGTGCATGTGAGGAGTTGACCTTTGTAGTGTTATTTCCTCATTAGTCAACGTCGTCCATGTTTCCTGTTTCTGTTCTGGCTTTAAACTTTACGAGTTCAGAAACTACTTCTTAGCTTTTAGTGAAAGCATTTAGTCATTTTTATTGTCATATTACAGTGAATAAAACTTCAGCGGGAACACTTGTGTCTCACATATTTCTGCTTGGGGTTGTGCTCGTCTCCATCTCGACTTTCATTAATTAAATGTTTCAGTCTTTCGTTACTCCGCTGGTTGAGCGTGTGGTTCTCCTAATCCCAAATAATTACCCTACATAATTCACTTCTGGCTACTGATGACGATGATGTGTTTTTGAGTTGTTATGTGTTCATGGGGTTATTTTAAATGTGGACATATTGGGTTTCTTTCTTTTCCCACAGAGATCTGTCCAAGAACCACATCTCCTCCCTTGACACCAGCCTGCTGGATCGTCTCACGGGCCTCCGAGAGCTGTAAGTAAACACTGTGCTGCGTCATCGTCTCCTCGACTCATTTATCTCGACTTATTTATCCATTTGTCATTGTGGTGAAACTCTAATTCCTTAATATTCCTGCACAAGCATAACTTGAAACGAGAGAATTTCACATGTCACATTTATGAGGAAAGATAAGATATTTGTCTCCTGCAAAAGAAGGCGAATCTTTGCTGCAAACTGTCATTAACTTTTTAAAAATTTTTATCTTTTTTTTTTTACTGAAGTAAAGAATAATGTATAAAAAGTAAGACAAATGACAGAAAGGGCGCAAGATTTTTAATCCAACCTTTAGTCTGAGTACATTTACCTAACGTGGAGAAACGATTCAGTGAATTAAATAAAAAATATTTACGCAAAAATGGTATCAATTCCTAACTCTTTGCTGTTTTACTTTGATGAGTGGGGCATTAACATTATTTCTAAAAATCTTGAAAACCACATATCATTTTCGTTGCACTTAATTATGTCTTATTTTGTGTTAAATCTATTCCATAAAATTCTAACACAAGACATGGATGTTTGTGGTTTTAATATGACAAATGTGGCAAGGTTCATGAATTCCTTTGCTTTCTACTCCAGCTCATAATTTCACATCCTTTTATTTACATTAAATATCGAAATCAGCAATTTAACTTAGACACAGTTAAATCATTTAATAAATAGTCCATCTACAGGGAAGACAACATTAGTATTTTTTATATTTACGTATACAGTATGTATACTAATATTGTAACAAAGTTTTGTAGTGGTTTTCGTTCAGTTTTCGTGCAGCTTCCTTTTGGATTTTTCTATTTCTATGTTTGTATATTTTTGAACCGTGTGCCCTAAAAAGTGAACAAGCGGCGGATAAAAAACAAAACCTCAGGCTGAAAACACAAGAGAAGATGATCAGTCTCTTTTACAGCAGTGAAGGTTCAAAGAAAAATGTTGAAGAGAATATTTATAGATCAGGATCTTTTTAAGTGATTTTAAGAAAGTCTGGGTCACTGGAAGCAAAAAGAGGAATGACTCAAGTGCTGAACATTTTAGTCAGTCATCGTGAAGGTCTCCCCTGTTGCGGGCCGCCGTCGGTTCTGTGAGCATAAAGTTAAAGAGGGGGGGATTTGGAGCCGCCCATCTCCGAGTTGAGAGGAGAAGTGAATGAGGAAGATGAAAAGAGAGCAGAGGAGGAAAAATCTCGGTTTAGTCTGAATGTAAGTAGGCTGAAATCCCAGGAGTATGTCAGTCGGACTGCGGCGCTTAAAAAAAGCCCTGCATAGTGCGCACACATGCGAATCACGCTACCATTAAGTTCAATTACAGCTTACTGCCCAGGGCTCCCACTACCTCCCTCTTTTCATCTTTACATCTTTTTCTTGCATTACTTTTCTTTTTCCACTCATTGAACGGGCATTTAAGCACATGTTGGCGTGGGTGTGTGTGTGATGAGGGCGAGCTCTGATGGTTTCCATCAGTTCCGTCCAAACCACCACACAACGGGCCCATTATTCAGCTCTCAGAGTGAGGAGGGAGTGAGTGGAGAGAGGAAGAGGGGAAAGGAGACAGAAAGCAGGATACATAGATGAAGAGTGGGGTTGAAGTGATTAATCCTGAGTAATCAATTATTGAAATAACTGAGTTGGTAATCGATTAACTGTACTCGAAAAAGGCCACGTGCTTGAAGAAAAACAGTAACTAAGCCAAAACTGTACAAATGATATATACATTTTGTATTTAAGATAATGAAAACCTTTATCTGTACATATTTTCTGCCTATAACATATGTGCAAAATCTCTTATTAAACAATAATTAAATTAAATTAATTTATGAAAGAAATGTATTAACTAATTAGTAATTGGTTTATAAATAAAAATTAATGAACACATAAGCCCTGCACTTTATTAATGCTAAGTCAGGCAAACTTAGCATTAATAGCCCTTATGTTGATGTTAGAGGTTTTTACTTTTAGCAAACATTTTTCCCCTAAAATGATTATTTATTCATTTAAAAAAGGAATTGAATTGTTTATTTATTTGCATATTTTAGTGCATTTCTAATATTATATAAAAAAAAGTGCTCAAGTGAAAAATCTGCAGAATGTTCCAACTTTTATCTGATTAATTGATTAATCGATTTTTAAAATAACCATTAGTTAAATGAAAGGAGAACATATTTGGCAGAATAAATCACAGAGGATTTACAGAACTGGGGTGTGTTGTGTTTTCTGTCGAGAACACCGGCAGCCTTCTCGTGATGTCATCGTCTCAGAGAGACGTGATCTTGTCGTCCGAAGCTCCTTTTCCTTAGCACACAACCAGATAAAGCAGGAAAAAATGTTTTAGACGCTCTCTGATGAAAGGGCTTTTTTCTGTGTTTAGAGTTTTGATTCCCTGGCAAATCCACACAACGCTGATCTTGTCAAAGTGGCAATGTGGCAGTAATTAAATAGTGCAATTAAAGAGGAAGAGACAAGACTTTTTGTTCCAATGTCAAAAATGATTTCTTTGTTTCTGCCCCCAGAGATTTGAGCAACAATCAAATTACCACCATCGACGAAAGGATATGCGACAACTTATGTAACCTAACACAAATGTAAGTATTCATTATTTACTGTGACTCTCTCTGTAGCTCTTTGACTCTCCACAGGGATCATTGCAAGTATGAAATTACCAAAAATGGTGCATCGCTAATCCAATTCAGCAGCTTTTGTACTCTAATCTTTACTATGCTATATTTATTTCTGCTATTTTTATTTTTCTTATAAGATATTTCTATTTGTACCTTTTTTCTATTTGCTCTGTGTTGCTGGTTTAGTTAAAGAAGCAAAACTTTTCCAGATTTTCTTTACTTTTTTTGTACAATTTTATGTTTCAACCAAGATCCCAAAAGTTCCCAATAGTTTTATTTTTTTTTCCCTGTTGGATGCTGATCAGCATGATGGTTTGGTGGATCATCAAAATATATATTTTTAGCCCCTGCAAGACTGAATGTCCATGATTGTAAAAAGCTGAACCTGTCTTAATATTTAACCTAAATACCTAATCTTTGGCTTACAAACTCGTGAAAATATTAAAAATGCTGCAGCATTTCTAATTTACAAAGCTTTACCTTCTCTAAAGCATCAACGTGTCACAATCATTGCATTTTGGGGGATATAAGTGAAATCATTAGAAGTTTGACTTCAGAAAGTAATTTGTGAATTAATGAGTTGCAAAACTGAAATTATTTTACACTGGATTAAAAAAAAAATGAAGACACCCGATTAAATATTTGGTCCAAACAAATACATTTTTTACATAAATCTTTTAACTAATATTGTTCTTTCTCTAATAGACATATTGCATAAATTAGAATACATTGCAATAAATATGTTAGATTAAAAATACCTTTTGTTGAAAATAACAACTGTGAAGCTGGTATTAAAGGTACTTCTCATTTTGCCCGCATTTCAGTTTTTTATTGGTAATATCTTAACATGTTTGCCGTTTCATCAGCTGTAGGCAGAAAATGATCATAACAACCCAAATTTAAAGCTTTAAAACGTCGATCTCTCTGGCGCTAACCTTTACAATGCTCTTCACTTAGCAAATGAAATAAATAAACTTTTAAAAAATATTCTAATTTGTTGAATGCGACTGTTAAGGTCAGTTTTTTAATGATTTGTTGATTGTTTTCTGGAGTGCACGTGCTTTTCTGTCTGTCTGAAACGTGCCTGTTTTGCAGCAGTGACGTGAGCAGCTGACAGTGTTCAGGACAGTCAGGCTAGTTGGCGTCTGGCAGGACGAAGCATCAGCTCGCTGCTGCGTTTAAGGCGGCAGACCGAGGAAACTGATTAAAAATGCCTCACAGCTGGTCGCCGCTGTAAGCCAAAACCACTTTCCGCTGCCACAGGAATATTTATTAATTGCCATAAATTCAGCAGAATGTAGCCATTGTGCCAGCTTCACTGGAGCGACACTGCATCCAGTTTTGCTCAGTGATTTCTCCACACACTATTACCTCCAGGAAAATTTATTGGATGAGAAAAGACATGATGCTTTCTGTAAACAACTTCAGAATGTGGTTTAATCAAATGAGATAAACATGCGTGAATTACAGCATTTAAATTTGGATAGTTTGTTCAGAGCCTAGAAATAGTATTCACAGCCCTTCAACTGCCTAGATTTTGGATTTTATGTGCTAGACAAGCACAGAGTTATGCGTAAATAAGAAGGAGGAAAATTATTTATTTTAAGTGTGAATTTGTATTGAACCACATGAGGTAAAGCCTGGAAGTAGCTTTTGTTGCCACATTTAAGGAATGTGTCTATTCCTTAAAACATTTCTTGCCCTTTAAGCTCAATGAAATTAAATAGAAAAAATGGGCATTTTTCACTTTGCTGTTGAGTCTCCTCTGTTTTAAGGTTTGGACTTTGACTAGACCAATTTACCACTTGAATTAGCTTTGATTTAAACCATTACATTTTAGCTTTTTGGTGAGATGTTAAAAAATTGGCATGTTAGTCAAAAGTTGAAAAAGTCAAACTTTCATTATAAAGAGCGTCCAACCTGAAATGACAACAAAAGCTGTTTACTCTGATCTATTCGGATTTTTAAAAAATATATAAAATTTTACCTTTTGATATCTTTAGTCCTGTGTGTTTGTTTCCACAGCGATCTAAGCAATAATCCCTTTGAATGTGACTGTGAGCTGTTCCGGTTGGTGAAGTGCCTCAAGGAAAAAAGAGTCCAGGTCCGACGCCCTCATGCTATGCTGTGCAACCACCCGCCTGCGCTTCGCCAACAGCCTCTGCTCAACATTAGCCTGCAAACCTGTGGTAAAAAAAAAAAATCCAAATGTTTACCCAAAATCTTACAAACCTTTTTAGATGCATGCATGCAAAAAAAAAAAAAAACACCCATACGGGCCGTTTCTGGAGCAACAATAAAAAATGCATAGCTGATATCAATCTGCAGAAAGCAGGAATGAAGATCAAGAAGGAGAAAGCAATCCATATTTGGAGATCTTGCAGCTCTCCCACCAGACATGCACTTGCATCCATATCCTTAATCTCTGGTTAGCAGATTAATCCGGCTGACCTTATCCTGTCCACAGAGACCTGTGACTGGTTCAGATACTTCCTCTGAATCCCAAAAACAAAGGCAGCAAAATAAATAAATAAATTAGATCTCCTCATCACAGCGTTGTTTGATATTTTCTAATTATTTCATGCCTATCTTTAAAACTCAGATTATTGCTATATTACTACACTGGACTCATGATAATCTGTGCAGACATTAGAGCGATAAACACTTCACCGTTTGACCTTTTCTCCTGCTAAAATGAGAGATCTTATAATTAAACCTTAAATCCTCCGTCTGCGGCTCAGGTCTCAGCTACGCCGCTTGTCTGGAGGACAGCAGCAGCCGAGGAGGAGATCGAAGTGAGCTTGTGATCTTCACTTACTCCAAGCCCGGGAACTACACGCGCGAGCAGTGTAACAGCGTGTGCTTCGGTTTGTCGCACCTCTACGGAGGCTTGGGAGAGAGGCACGAGTGTCTGTGTAGCACGAACAACGAGCCCAACTTCATCAGCGGTTCCCACTGCTCGGCCGCCTGCACCAACCGCCATGTGATGACGGTACGCGTGTTGCTTTATTCTGTTTACTTTACTTCAGACTTTATTTTGAGATCTTCTTTGACAGACTGTTTTGTGTCACTTCCCAGCTGCAAATCTGAGTGAACAAAGATTACGGGGAGTTAATCAAGGCTACACTTTTGGCTCACTTTCATTCACAGCCAAGCCCAGAATCATTCAATCTCATTGTAATTTTATAGAGATTTTGAGAATAAATTTTTGACGTGTCATATTTTTTTGATGAAATGTAAATCAAAGTAGATGTCATCTTATTTCAAAAGATATACATTTTGTTTTATTCATTTTGAGATATTCCATGTTGAGTGAGAAATATTTTAAGTCTAAATCTGCCAGAGGTGTACATAATTTTGGACTTAACTACATGCGCTTTCTCTCGCTCAGATTATGGAGCGCTTCAACTCTGCGTGTCCGTAATATTTGTGGGTGGATGGGACAGAATGTTCTCTGGTTAATGAAGAAAGACAGAAAACATTATTTTTGGTCCCTAAGATGCAACGTTAGAGATCGGACTCGCCAAAATAAAGGGGTTTCTGTCAAATCGGGACTAATTTACTTTAAAGTTGTTCAAACCCTGAAGTCTTCAGAGACTCAGTGCTCTCAAGACCAGAACTAAATAACGACGGCAGCGTTTAGTTCCTTTGCTCTTCAGCTTGGACACAAACTCCCTAAAAACCTGAGACCTGCAGGAACTGTTGGCGTTTTAAAATCAGGACAAAAAACATCCCAGTGTCTGTCAGCTTTCAAGTAAACATGAATAATTATTCAGTCATTTAGATTATGCCTCAGCCTTTAATTTGCAGTAAAGTTTGTATTTTAATGCTTCTTTCTTTTTACATGATTTCAGATTTTACTCTCGCTCTTCATGTCCCTTCTTCTTACTTTATTTTCCGCCCAAGTACTTTTATTTACTCTGTTTTTTAACAAATAAAGCTTGTTTTGCTTCTAAAACCCTCGTCTGCATTAACACCAAGACCTCCACTTCCTCACATACTTTCCTTCGATTGACAGGAATGTCGGTGGACTCTGGCCCGTGATGTGTTTGCGGTGGAGTTCTCCGTCTCGCTCAGGGCTCTCCCACTGCAAAGCGTGCACGACCTCATCGTTTTCTCCGCCACCTCCTCTGTCACGCCCGTGACCCTTTCCTGGGACTTTGGCGATCTCTCGCCTCGTCTCAGCTCTACGGAAAAGGGTGTCACCACAGCAGCTCACAAGTTTGCAATTCCAGGACATTATGAAGTCAGTCTGAAGGCCTGGGCTGGACACAAGGAGGTTAGAGACACATTTTTTTACTGAATGCTTCTCATTTATTCCTAGAACTGGTTTTGTCCATTTACAGCTTAGAAGGCCTTTGGGTCTATTTTTAAGCCCTCCCATGCCAGTCAGTAGTTTACACTTTTAAAAATATGCTTTTAAATGATTACTTTTCAAGATCCTACCTGGAGTTTGCAGCGAATTGTTTCCTCTTTCCTATTAACAAAAGCTTAAATATGAACATAAATTCAGAATGTTATTTGGTGAAACGTCTTTTTGTGGCATTGACGTGCTTCTGGACAAAACTCAGTCTGGATATTTGACCACTAAAGTTTAATTCATTAATTTAAACTGCTTTCTTTCCTGGCACTGACCCAGGCTTTTAAGCAAAATTCACACATGCCTGATATAACTGGGAGCTTTCCAAAACTGTACTCGTAGCTTCTTTTATCCATTCCCAATACACTTCTGATGTGTATTTGGAGTCTTTTGTCCTGTTGGAATAACATGTTGTCTTCAGGTTTAACAATCTGATACAGATGTAAAAAAAAAAGTAAAAGTTTATCATAAACTGAAATATACTGGTAAATTGTTGTCATAGCATAATGTGAGATAGTAACGACCAGGCAGTAGTGAAGGTATGTTGGATAAAGTGGAATAATAGCCTGAAAACTATCTAATTTAATTCAAATCAATGACTTCATTCTTGAAATTTGGACACAAGATGATGCTCCAGAAGGACAATAATAATCCCCAAATAGTCAGACTTTCTTTGAGGTAGATAAAGCCGGGTAATGCCCTGATGTGCCAGGTCTGGGACATTAACCAACCATTTTAAATTCACAATATCCACCAATTCTACTAAGAAGAGTTAGAAATAGATAAAACGATTCAATACATTAAAACTTGTGCATTCATTAATAGAAATATGTGTTTTTTACTACAATTATGAACCCAAATTATTGTTAACATTTGTGACCAGGTAAAAACGATAAGCGTCTGGCTTTGTGTTTGGTTTTCAGGTGCCTGCGCGGACAGATGTGACCGTGGCTCTTCCTCCCAAACTCGAGCTGCACTGTCCGGCGTTCGTCGTGGCCAACAAGAGTGTGGATGTCACACTGGTCAGCTGGGGCGGCGTCGGCTTAAATGTGAACTGGACAATCTCACAGAATGATGTCCAGGTTGCCAAAGGTAAAAGACAAATACTGACACACAAACTTTGTGAAACTAATGATGATGTGCAGATTACCGATCCCTAGAAATGTTTTCTAACATGCTCGTTGTTTTCTTTATGATGCGGATCTTGGATTTAGTTTAATGTGGAAGGTTGTCAGATGGGAAACTGGAATCTAGTCTAATTTCACTATTCTTCAAGAAAAGATGTAATTATGTTCTGTTTTTGAAGGGCAGCTGTAATAAATCATCAATATGAGATAAACGTTCTAAGCCAAATCGTTCTAAGACAATTTGTTTTTTTTTAATTAATATCCACTGTGGGTCTTTTTCAAGTCTTGGCTTATGCAAAGTATTTTTTTATTATGTTTAATCTCTTATCAGATCATGTTAGGTTCTTATTTCAACAATAATAGAACCATTAATAAAATCGACAAAGAAGGAGAGCATGCCATGATGAAGTCAGATAAAAGCCTCTCATAGTGTGACTTCAGATATTCTGAGAAATCACACGACTGTTTGCTGTTTTCTCGCCAGCCTTCCCGGACTGTCCTCCGAGGGAAGGGGTGTTGCACAGCAAGTCCTCCAGCTGCTTCCAGATCTTTCCAGCGGAGCTGAGCTGGAAAGATGCTCGACAGCAGTGTTTGAGTCGCAACGGGGATCTGGCTGTGGTTAGGAGTGATGAACTGCGCAACCTGCTGGCATGCAAAGTCACACAGTGAGTGAAGTGGGGCCTTAGTGTTTTTCTCGTTGTAATGACATAACATTAAGCCAGTGCCGTGATTTCCATCAGTGAGTTCAAGCGGAAGAAAGGCAAATTCAACCAGGACGTGTAGGAAGCTTTCAAGTGAAAATCTAATTTCCTGTCAGCTCTCTCACAAGGTTTTGGAGCTTTAAGTGCAACCAATGCTCTCTGTTGGTCTCGATGGAATAAGCATGTGGAGTTTTCACTATGTTGTATATTCAGAAGAAAGAAGGTTCAGAGAGGGACTTGGATAAAACCCCATCAAACACAAGATTAACAACAGTAACAAGAGGAGTGAATAAGATTGTCTCTTTGCCGTGGCACCTGTTAGTGAGAAATATTGACCTTCAAGTGCATCCATCCCTTACCCGGAGCAGAAAGCAAAAACCAATGTCCATCTGGAAAATCTTGGGTCTTGCCATCCAGGTGGATCTTCTTTTGTACTGAAAAAAGAAGAAGTATTGTGGCAGACCACCTTCTCGTGAAAGCAGTATCCTCAGATTTATTTCTCTTTCAACAGAGTCACGCTCCATGTCAAAATGAAAAACTGCTCTAGGAATGGCTTGACAAGATCACCAAAGACTCTAAGGTGTTGACTAAATTCCCCAATCGAGCGTCTGTGGGAAGTGCTGAGCAAACTAGTCTGACCCATGGAGGACTTAAAGGACATAAAGGAACTCCTGCCAGATAGCGCAGCACCTCTTTAGGGGCCTTATGGAATCCACGCCACCATGTTTTTTAGGGCCATTTTGGCACCAAAAGGAACCTAACACTGGTAGGCAGGTAGTCATAGTGTTTTGCCTGATTGTTGTATCTGAGGTTTTCCCCAGAAAACTTGCTAAGCCCAGTGGTTGTGGCGCTCGACAATCATTCATCCAGCGGCCCGCCGTGTTTTTGAGTTAAAAAATGTTTAAAGTTGACAAGAAATTTGACAATATCACTTGATATTGGAAGATTGGAAGATTAATATCGGAACACCAACTATAAAGTCTTACAAAATGCAAACAATTGCGAAGCCTGGTGGCCCGCCAGGCTTATAATGCACTGTGGGGAACCTTGGTATCTGTCTTGAATGTATATGATTATACAGAGGATCGACTTTGATAGAATGATTCTTAATATGTGCTTAATGTTTGTTTTCAGCTGGACCATATGATTGGGTTATTAAATGACATATTTAAGCATGGTTTTAAAAAATAGTTTTTCAGATTATCAAATCAGTAACACAAATTTATTATCAGACAAAGAACACCTGTCTCAACACAAAAATCATTTTTCAAATATTGATTTTTCTTATTAAGGGAGGAAAAGTCTAACCCAGTCTGACCCTGTAGAAAGTAATAACTGGTTGTGCCACCCTTATTATCTATTTACGTTATTTTCTTTTCTTATTCTACATGTTTGGCAATAATCAAGCTTGGTTGTGTCTTGAATTTAGCTTTTCTAATTATCTGGTTCATCAAAATTAATTCGTGATTAGAACATATTCACATGGGGTTCGGTTGATCAGGATCATTTAGTAGTTGTATTTTTTAATATATTTTTTAGGTTATCATTCCCTGGTTTTAAACAGATCTGCAACATTTTAGTGTGACAAACGGACAAAGAAACTTTGAGGTGGCAAATTCTGCCTTGCATTTATCCTCTGGTACAATTTACTATTAACCTTCCATGCATTGTGTTCTGCATGTCAAGATGATCCTCAAAAGCTCCCACTGCTTATCTTTAGCTGTTTGTGGACTGAACTCTTTGGGAATCGTCCCGATTGAGCCGACCCAACGACCCCAAGTGTTTACTGTTTGGGTTGAAGAAATTTCCAAAAACACATCTATGAAAGCACAGCTGCATTGTGAGCTAAACACCCTCACAGGACTCCCACCAGCTCTGGGTGTGTGTGTGTGGGTGGGTGTGTGGGTGTGTGTGTGTGTTAATGTGAGGGTAGAGGCCCTGGTCTCTTAGCTTGACGTAAATAAAAGAAAAAGGAAAAGAAAAAATGCTGCAGATGGAGCTTGTCCTCTTTCTCCTCCTTCTTTGTTGTTTCTCCTCCCTCTTGCTTATATAAGAGGGCTCGTGCTTTTTTTTTTTTATGAGTGACTTCAAAACTTTCTCTTTTTCCTCTTGAGCCCTTTCCAGTAAGTTATTATCTAATGTTG
The DNA here is from genome assembly GCF_003331165.1 of Xiphophorus hellerii. Taxonomy (NCBI): domain Eukaryota; kingdom Metazoa; phylum Chordata; class Actinopteri; order Cyprinodontiformes; family Poeciliidae; genus Xiphophorus; species Xiphophorus hellerii. The sequence goes on along the minus strand of NC_045676.1, from coordinate 22,705,640 downwards.
TTTTCACAGATGTGGAAAAAAACGATTATTTTCCTTCTCTATGTGACAGGAAGGAAAATGAGTGTGGGGAGTTGATTCGGCTCAGTATGCACCTCAGAATGAAAAAATACATCGCATATCCACAAGATTTTGTCCTACAGTTCAAACTTGTATGATCCAATCCCCTTAAAGTCCAATTAAAACTTCCTTTCCCTTTCTGGCTGCAATCATTGATTGAAAAGTTGGGACATAATTCACAGCCTCTTTTGTGAGTCTTCTCAATCAATGATGGGGTTTTTTTGACTCGTTTTATTGTATTTTTCCTATGCACATGGCTTTCTTTTTTTATTTATTTATTTTTGACTACTTGAAAATGTTCTGGTAATTTTTGCACCAGGGAGCGAGGCGTGTGGCTGGGCTTGAGCGACGTCGACTCTCCGGGAAAACTGCTCTGGGTGAACGGATCTGAGGCTCAGGACGGGGAGGAGGGCCAGCAGCCGCGCTCATCCATCTCTGGCGGAAACGTGTGCGTGTCTTTTGATCAGAGCGGTCAGACCAGCTCTCACCTCTGCGACTCCAAGAGGGCTTATGTTTGCCAATACAACCCCCACGGTATGCTCACACACACACCCTCTGATCATATGCAAAGAGGCGCAGTCAATGCAAATGCAAATTCCCTCCAGTTCACCTCGAGCACCAAACCGCAAGGTTGATTATATGAATTTTCCACATATTTAGATTGTGCAGGCGCCCTCAATATCACAGCTAAACAATCTAAGTGTAGGTCGGCCTTTCTTAAAGCTCCTCTCATAACTGGAGCACAAATTGTATAGACTGGTCCTTGTGCGAGAGCTTTGATTTCCGCCACTTTCAACATAATAAGTGTTAACACGTTTTCCTTGGACTCTAAGGCTACGTTCACACTGCAGCCTGAAGTTACCCAAATCAGATTTTATATTTTTGCCGTTGTGTGACCTCTGTCTGTTCTTTTCAGATCTTTTCAGGTCTGATTTTTAGAAATGGAACCCAAGGAACTTGGATATGTGGTTCTAAATCTTAAACTTATCTGATGTTTTCAGATGTGACCGTTGATACTCAATAAACGTTCTGGTACAGTTCTGAAGCGGGAAGAGAAATAACAACAATGACAGACAATAATGCGCATTAAGTTGTTACTGTACTGGCTCCAGTTGGACAACAACTTTAAAATAGCTCCACCATTATTATCCATGTGTGCTGAGCACACTCGCTACGAGTGGCGTTAATGCGTCAAGGTGAAGGACCTGAAGACTAAAAATTAATTTCACTCTGCTGGAAGTGACAGACCATCGATATAGTCATTTCTGGTTCTATTGTAGCAGTAAACGAGAAAAATGTAGCACTTTAAATAAATGTAATATTAAATCTTCAACATGTGGGTATTTAGCAAAATGTCAAAGGGCTTTTAAAATATTTCCTACGAAATGAGCTCGTTGCAAAACCATTAAATGGAGAGCACACTTGATTGCTTCCCAAGTGCCAAGTGCAAAATGTTTACTTAATCTGAATGCTAAGTGTGCTACATAATGTGAATGAGTCACTATAAACAAAGAAGTCTTCAAATTGAAAAAGTTTCACTCTGCCTGGTATTCCCTCAAAGTATTTCAAATGCAATAGAGTAGAAATCAGGACAGCGTGATAGTTATGTTATATTTTAGGTAGATGTATGGATATATGAGTGTGTGGCTAGCAGCTGATTTCACTGGTTATCTGTCTTTCATGGTGCGTCGTTTGTTCTTATCAGTTCATCTTTCCTTGTGTCACTCTTCAGTAAATAAATAATTCAAGTCTTGTTGTTTTTTCAGATTTTTTTTTCGTCTCTGTGACTTTCTTCTAACAAACGTTTGTTTCTGATTTCTCTTAAGCTGGCCTCTCCGTAGTGACAAATTTGAATTTGTCAACTTAAGCAAAAAATCCCTAATTATTATGATGAGGTTTTTATGAAAAAGATTTAGATGATTGGCAAAAGTAACTAAGGACAATTGCTCAGAGCATCTGATTGGATTTGCTTGTCCAGGAAATTAGTGTAACTGAGCTTTCTTGGTTAAGCTGCTGTGCTTCCAAGCTTGCAGCAGAGACATCCACGCCACATAAATTATGTTCAGGCTCAAACGCTGCTGCTGTCATAATTCAGCAGCGTCCAAAATGCCCTATAGGTGTCTGACATCTAACACACCTGTGCACCTCTATAGCAAATCTAACTGGTTAGTATAATAGAGCAACTACTGCACTGTATTGGACTGTATTGTTTTCATTTCTCTAATAGAGAATATTTCATATTTCCACCAATATTTTTTATTTGGTAAACTGTTTTACTAAAATTTTGGGATCACATTACATTTAGTATACTTAGTAACTGAAGATGCAAGTGTATTTCGGTAAATTAGAATATCATCCATTTTTATTATACTTATTTTACTAATTATATTCAAAATGTGAGACTTGTGTTTTATATCTATTACACATAGAGTGGTATATTTCAAGCATTTACTACATCAGTGCAGTTGGCGTGGAGGCAATCAGTCTGTGGCTCTGCTGAGACGTTAAGACAGTCCAGCTTTAATGGTACTTTAATAGGTTCTGGAGTAACATTAGCACAAAGAATGCAACAATTGTGGTCCGACGTCCTGTATTCGTCTTTGTGTGGTGGATCTAGAAGCACTGCCTCCAGCTGCTCTCCATGCCTCATAAATTTCTCTCAAACCTCTTGAATCCTCTGTGGTTTTTCTTGCTGCTTGTGCTCATTTTTCTGCAGCACTTTTTCCTTCCACTCAACTTTTTTTATTAATATGCTTGGACACAGCCCTCTCAACAACCACCTTCTCTAGCAATGACCTTTTGAGACTTGTCCTTGCGATATAGAGTTTTAATAAAAGTAAACACATGAAATCACTCTGTGTAATGAATCTAACTGGTATTAAATTACTTTTTATTCTGCTTTTTTCCTGTTTCAGTGCGCGTTCCAGATGCCGGAGTGTATCTGTTGGGCATGGCCGTCTTTCCTACCGACCATCCGTTACTCCATTTATCAACAACCCTGCTCTCTGCTCCACAGTCTCTCAGCAGTGTCATTGAGGTAAAGAGGGATTTCTGTTTAATTAGACGTCATTATTTTAAAGCTTATTCAAGCCCCCTAGGTGACATGGGGGATTTTTCTTTTCCTTTTGCAATACCTTCCAAAAGTACCTTCCTTTCCCTTGCATAAAAAGTCTATTTTGTATACAGACACAACGCAAACAAATGCCGATTTAAAAATGCGCTTAGCCAATCTGCACCTTTAAAGATCTTCAGTGAAAACATGTTTGTGCATGCTTTTTGTGCAGAAACTGGTTGAAAATCAATTTAGTAACTGTGTTCATGTTGGTTTGTGTAAAGTTGAGATGGGGCTGCACATGAAAACAGTCCTTTATAAATCATTCAGACTACCAACATGGAAAAGGCCCCTTGAAAATAACTAAATAGTCCAAATAGTTTGAATGTATTTTTCTTTCTTTCCTTCTTATGGACGGTTTTTGTTTGTGTTAGAAGGAATGGAAAGCCATTGCTTGACCTGTTTTGCTTTTACATTTTGCACATAAGTTTGCATTTGTATCTGAAAGAAAAATATATAAAACTTCAGATATCTCACAAGCAAGATATTAACATGCATACAAAACCATTCCAAAAACCCTACATTGTAGCAGAAAGGCTTTTGGTTTTCAACAGTGTTGTATAAAGTACTGGAATCTCAGAGTCAAGTAAAAGTACAAGTACCTCTCCAAAATACGACTTTGGTAAAAGTCGAAGTCACTGACTGAAATGTTACTTGAGTAAAAGTCTTAAAGTATCTGAAACTTCTTGTACTTAAGTATGGAAATTACTGTAAAAATGGATGTACTCAAGTAATGTAATGAAAAGTACAAGTAAAAAGTAAAACAAGGCAAGTTTGAATGACATTTCTTATATCTTGGTAAACTTGTCAAATAAACTTAAAATAATGTACCCAACCAAGTGCAGGCAAAATGAAACCTGCTAATAAATTGTTCCAGTTTTAAAGAGTAGCACATGTTAATGGTTTGTGGTTTTGAACTTGCATGCCTTTCCTATATTCGTTAAATTTAGTCTAAATTGCTATCGCTATGGCTTCTGTCCCCCATTGAACTAGGGTGACCAGACGTCCTCTTTTTCCCGGACATGTCCTACTTTTCAGACCTAAAAAGATGTCCGGGGGGAATTTAAAAATTGTCCGGGATTTTGGTCAATTGCCTCAAAACACATTACATAGCTTACAGTGGATTATAGGGCACGGCGCTGCGTGTCACGTAATCCCTGAGCCGCGTCAGTGCGGGCAGCACTCTTCTCTGTTCGACCCCCCCTCCCACCCGATGCAAGGTGTTCCGATTTCTGATTTCCCCAACAATGGGAGAAGCGAAACAGGTGTATCCTATTGGAGGTGATGAACAAGCCAGGCAAGCAGGCTACGACTTTGTTCGGTAGCCTGCTTGCTAATCAGTAGGTGGGGTCAAAACACTTCGTTTCTCTCTCTCGCTTTTTTGTAACGAGTAACTAAACCACACATTGAAAATGTATCGGAGTAAAAGTACGCAATTGAGTTCGGAAATATAGTGAAGTAAAAGTGAAAGTCATCAAACATTTTCATACTCCAGGAAAGTATGAAGTACTCCAAAATGTACTTAAGTAAAGTAGTGAAGTATTTTTACTTCGTTACTATACAACACTGGTTTTCAAGTTGCTGGATGACCCGACTAGTATATAATTGTGAGGTCAAATAATCTTTTATATCGTTTTTCACATTTTTTTCCCGCTCTCAGATGCTCATGTTTCCTGCGATGAGCTTTGTTCAGGCTGGCCGTCTGTCCTCTTTGGAGATCATCATCCAGGAGCAAAGCTCTCAAGTCCACATCAGATTCCAGACCTACAGACCCAAATGTCCCGGCCAGCACCTGCTGCTGCCCAGTGAGTCAGCCACAGAAACACACTCATGTACTCTGTACATGTAAAAGACCTGCAGAGTTTACCAGCAGGGGTTAAAAATCACACACACATATAGGCCACCTGAGCCCACACCTCCAATTACACACATATTCTCTTACACTGACCGCCCCTGTCTGAAGACGTTAAGGTAAATGACAAGGAAAGTGTGTGAATGGAGGCAAAGCATGGTCAAACTGGAGAGGAAAATGAGAGATCAAATAAACAAGATCCACTCCTTTGTGAGGCCTTCAGTCATTAACAATCACCACACTTACAGCAATATTCATGCAAATTTCAAATCTCTAGTTTTTGACTCTGCAGCAGATTTCTCTCTAATAACTACAATAAACATGTTTAATATGTTTATATAACCTTTCTAACTTTAAAACAAAGACAAAATAATTTGGAGTTCACATTTTAAACTTCCTTCAGAGGATTATTTTAACAACTTGCACTTTCAGTTCATTTAGCATATTTATCATTACCTACAGATGTCACCATGTATTTTTCCTTGAGAGTGTAGACCAATTTCTCTGACTCTGACTTTTCCAAACATTTACAAACATTTTCCAAATTCAAAATTTTATTTAATAAAGCAGAACAGTAATTCATTCAGGCTTCCTGCAAGATTGGTTGAGAAACGACCAAAGCTACGAAGTATGAAATGGTGAAATGATCAGCATCCATTGAGGTCTGGCTCCAGGTCTGGAAACCTAATTGAACAGCTGATATGTTGTTTTTAAATAGTTTCTTACAGCTTTTGTGCCTCCACTGAGTTCATTTCTAAACCCCTATAAAATACTGGTAATGGTTCATTTTGAGTCTTCCTCCCTTAGCAATAACTTCTACAGGGAAGATTGCTGTTAAGTTGTTGTTAATGTTCTCTGATCAGAAAAAATATATAATTTTTGAGTTTCTGAACTTGATTCCAATCCAATTTAAAACAGTGCAATTAAAACAGAGACACACTGATCAGAGATTTGGGACAGATTTCTGATTTTTGCAAACTTTTGACCTTCTAAGTCTGATTTTAGATGATAAAATAAATGTGAGATGGTACTTTAAACGTTCGCTTGGCGTTGCTAACGTAGCTTACTTAGCATTACTAAGAGCAGTTTCTGTGTATTCCCCAGAAAATGATCAAAATGAATATTCTGTCTCAGGTTGCGGCGGTCCAGCTTGTTCTCCGGCGGCAGTTTGTGTCCCCAGTCAAACATTGATCAAAGATTCGCTATCTTGCCCCCCGGCACAGCAGTGGTGTCCCTTCCAGGATAGTTGCCTGACTCTGGCCCAACCATGCCACCCATCTTCGTGTACTAACTGCACCCGGGGTCACCACCTGCCACCAGGGACGTCGAGGCCCCAGTACACCTTAAAGAATGAAATTGTCTTCGCTCTCCCACCAGGACCAGCGCGTGCATTGGTGAGAGGAGGAGTTTTTTGCCATCAAGATCAGTTTGTCTTTCTGCTCTCTAAACTTTATTGTCTGGATTCTGCAGTTGATACAAGACCAGCTGGAGGACATCTTGGTCTCACCCGGCGACGTAATCGCTCTGCAGCACGACGGCGGCCCATCAGCTCTTCTTCATTGTCAGTCGTCTCCACAGTCACCGTGGCGACAGCCGGTCCTAGCCCTGAACTTGTCCGAGTGGTTCTGGATGAACAACACCAGACAGTCTGCAGATTTCCCAGATCTGAATGTGGAGAATTTTATAAGGAATGGTGAGGGGGGCTGGCTGGAGGAGGAAAGCTGCTGCATCAGAGTGCTGTATGTGGGACAAAACAGGACCCAGCTGCGGGGAGCCCAGCTGTCTGCTGGTCTACCCCAGCCTGGACTCTACAGCCTGCTGGTAAGTCATCAATTCTCATGTCATTTCCCAGCATGCATCTGACAAATGGTGCATGCAAAAAGAGGCCACTTAGGAACTATTGGCCTGAAGTGAAAAGCCTTTCATGCATGAATTTGTAGTTTTTATTGCTGTAGAACTCAATCTTTAATCAAATAATTGTGCTGTTGTTAGTGCTGTTTAAAGAAGTATTATTTTCTAATAAAAATGTTTTTTTTAACATTTTTATTAAAACTGTCTCCATGTCCTGATGTTATAACACAGAAAATCTGTGAAAAGGTCCATGTCCTGCTTGAGCTACTATCGCCGTCTGCTGAAATGCTATGCTCCTGGTCAAAAACAACTAATCAGAGAAAGATCTTACCGCTGTCAATCAACCTTGTGTATTCGCTCCTCATTGAGCCAATGGTGGAGAAGCAAATTGTTTCAGGAAAAATATTTATCTGCTGTCATCGGAGGCCATGCTAAGTAGCCAGAGCATTCATGGCAGGCTAGTTATGCTGATGGGGAGAAGCTGTAGCGCAGCAGAAAGAAAGAGGAATAATGTGAGCAGAGTGTAAACACAAGCTTGATTGACAGCACTCACACCCTCCTCCTGGTTCTGATTGATTGTTTCTGACCGAGTGGTTTAGTTGTGTAGTTAGTTAGGGAGATGGCAGAGGAGTTACATTTTTTTCACAGATTTTCACTACATTGTGACAGTTTTAAAAGATATGTAAAAGAAAACATATTGGAGGTTTGAGCCACAATAAATCAACCAAACGTTGCCGACAGGTTTCCACCACTGAACCATCATACCCATCTTCAGCATCCTGTCCGCTCCGAGTTGTACCTCCCCTCGGTTTGACGATCCTCCACCCTCCTCTGAACAACGGCACGGTCTACATGCAGCCCAACAACACCAGGCTTGTACTCCGTGTGCAGTCCCCCTATGAGACGAGGGTATCGCGACAAGGCAGCAGTGTCAGTGTGACCTTCCAGTCGAAATGCCCTGCTGAGTTTTTGTCCAGCCCAGCTGTCTGCGATAACGGGTGGAAGTCGGGTTCAACAGTCGAAGCCTCTGAACCCGTCTTGTATGCGGTGCTAGATCTGAGTTTGGGAGAAGAGGAACAGAGAGGTCAAGTGCAGGTGGAGCTGGAGGCGCATAATAATGTGACAGAAGCCACCCTGCCTTTGGTCGTCTACTTGGAAGATCCACTCGAAGGGCTAGTGGTGCAGCCAGATCCAGAACACAGGGTCCTGATGGAGTCCGTTGTGGTAAGTTTATGTTTTTGGCCAACTTTGGTGCAGATTGACCAGATGTAGTTAACATTAGTGTCGTCTGCCTGTGTTTTAGAGCTACACTGCGTCGGTGCTTAAAGGTTCTAATCCCACATTCAAGTGGACTGTGGATGATAAGCCCTACTTCACTTACTTCAACAGTGTTCTCAACGTGATCTACCAGAACGCTGCCATCTACAAGCTCACAGTATGTTTTAGTCGCAATTAATAATCAGCTTCTGTTACAGTGACGATGCTGTAAAAAAAAATTTTCCCCTGTAAAAGTCAATGACTCAAGACAATTAGCTGAGCTGACTTGGATGGATAACTTTTACCAAATGACATATGATCAGTAAATGTTAGCTTACTGTAATGCTTTTTGTGTGTTTTTTTTACCATAGTCTCAAGGATGTTTGTGCATCCTTAAAAAAAATCTTAGATTTGTGTCTAAAATAAGGTCTAAAAAGTCTTGACTTCATTTTAAAAAGGTAAGTTAAACATGTTTGTCACAGGTCTTATATTTTATCGAGACAGGAGTATTTAATGTTGCTTTTTTCTTCTGTCAGGCAAAAGTTTGAGTCGCACACAGTTGAGGCTACCGCTAGCTAGCTAGCTGCTAACATATCCATCCTAGCTTATTTGTGTCTATATTGGATAAGTGCAAATTTATCGCCAGTTGGCTGGACAACATTCATTTTTGCCTCTGGCTGACTTCTGTTGCCAAACTATATGAGCCAAGATGCAAAACAAACTCTTAAGCTAGGCTAAGGCTGAAGAGAGCCATATGTGAGAAGGCTAATAAAGCCGGGTTTACAGTTTTGGCTGTGCTTGATTTTAATGCAGCAGGTTCCCCCAACCGTCCTTGATATTAATAGTTTTTCAGTCTTAAATTTAACTCAAGGCAGCACAAAAACAGTCTTAAAAAGCCTTACACCTGACTTGTGGAGGTCTGCAGATACCCTGATCTTGTAATCGTAAAGTTGGACATGGCTCCAGACTACAAACTCCTATGAACTGTCCTGCATCTCTTCCAGGTGACAGCCTCAAACCATGTCAGCACACTGACGAAGCATTTCAACATAACTGTTGATCGACTGCAGCCGATGGCCAACCTCACAGTAAAGGGGGTGCCGGATGTGGTTCCTCAGGGGTCCAATCAGACACTCACCACCTCTGTGCTCGTGGACATGTCGGTGCCAGCCACATTTCGGTACGAATCGTTGGAGAGGGGTCAGAGGATCACTAAATTAATAATACACAGCTTTTCAGATATATACCTGGTGATATTTTGTTTATCTTTCACTGTTTATGAAGTAATAAAGCTCTCCATCTTCTCATTCTGTCTCTTTTTCCTTTCATTTCTCAGCTTTGAGCTTCCTGTATGCCATAATAGCACCACAGCAGTCGAAACAGAGCTTTAAATTTATAACCGTGTGGTCAGGGAAGATTGCTGACAAGAATTTTCCTCTCTGTGCAACTGTTTCCCCAGTACTCCTTTTTTCCCCTTCCTAGCCCTTTTGCTTTGGAGTACTCTTCTCCCTGCCCCCCAACCCCTGATCCACTCCTATCTTCTTAGTCTAAAGAGCTTTCAAGTTTGTACTTTCCGTTTCTTCTTCTCCAAACCCTCCATTGAACCCTTTTTAAGAAAAGATTCACATTTTCCAGTCTAGTGTGTGTATTTTTGTGTACCCAATCCGTCACTCGCATTGTGAAGCTTTAGGCATCAAACAGAGAGAAAAAGTAGATCCTCTTTTGTTGACCTTTCATCGACTCTTTTCTTCTGCAGATGGTCCTTTGGTGACGGTGGATATGAGGAATTTGAGTCAAAGCCTCCATATTCTCCGTCTCTCCTCTGTAAAGACTCCCCTAACCAAGTTCTCTTGAGCAAAAACATCACCTATATCTACTCTCAGCCAGGTACGGCCTCCTTCTTAAACCTGTCAGATAAATTAGCACAGCTGGAGCTGAAGTCAGGATTTAATCAGCAAGATTACTTTTAGATAGTGTTTGACCAACATGCTGTGATTAGTTTTTGATGTGAATTGGCTTTACTTAAACTGAAACCTACAATTGCAAAACAAAACAAAGGTTTTCACATTTCCATGCATCTGATGACATCACATATCCCATAAAAACTGAAAACTTATTTTTAGTATATCCATTAGTTGTTTTCTTTGTTTGTTTGTTTTCGTTATGAATTCATGTAGTTTTATAAAATTGTTCTTTATAAAGTAGTTTACCTTTACAGTGGAACCCATGAGTCCTGGATTGCAAATCCATACATCATTACTTAGGTGGATGTTTATTGTCAGTATACATTTTTTGATGGTAAACATAAAGCAGCAGCAAGTGTCCTTCATAGCATTTTACTTAGAGTGGCTATTTATGGCTATAAAATGTATTATGATATAACGATTCCATACCAGTCTATTGATAGCTATTGATTAATTTTTGTTTAGAAATATCAGAAATACTGAAAAACTGTTGGCATGACCTTTCCTGTTTTATCTACAATTTACACTTCACACTTTTATTTTTAAGCAATTATGAGGTATGATGGCAAAACCGTAAGCTGCTGCTGTGCAGGTTACTCAACAGGTTGTTGCTAGGTAACCAAATAAGTGAGTGAGTGAGTTGATGCCACCAAGCTTGCTTAGCTGGCTGTGAGAGGTTAAAAGGCTAAATCCTTTCCTCTGCCTACATCCCCCAGAATGCTGTACGGTTCTGGATTGGAGTTCAGTGAAATTATTGACCATTCTGTCAGACATATTTTCTATTAATATTGATTATCTATTGTAATATATATTGTTATCGACTTATTGTGCAGCCATAATTCAGCTCATTCCCTTTTGTTTCCCTCTGTGTGTACAGGTATCTACACAGCGCAGGTATCCGTATCCAATTGCTATGACAACATCAGCCAGAGCATCAACATGAGTGTTTACAGCATCCTGACGCATGTCGACATACAAACAGAGCGGCAGTTTGTGCTTTTGGGCCAATCGTCCTTCTTTGAGGCCCATCCTCTGCCTTCGCCGTATGGTATTCACTACGATTGGGACTTTGGGGATGGCACCGCCCTCAAAGGTCGGCGGGTGTCACACACCTTCGCACAGAGCGGCAACTTCAACGTCTGTGTGTCAGTGAACAACACCATCAGTTTCACATCGACCTGTGCAGAGATATTTGTCTACGAGGAGATTGAGGGCCTCACAGCCAAAAGCTCCTCTCCCACAGAGCTCCAAAGCCCCACCAAGGTGTGGGCACAGCTCAGTTCTGGTAACAACATCACATGGATTTTCTCCATGGGGGACGGCACTGATCCTATAATTACATCTCATCCTAACATATCGCACAACTATGTCAAAGAGGGCAACTACACAGTGAATGTGACTGCCATGAACGCAGTGAGCTTTGGCTGGATGCCCCTCTCAGTTCATGTGTACGTCTTCCAAGTCATAAGAATGGAGCCTTCAGGATGTGTCCAGGAGCGGACCAAAGTCAACTTTCAGGCCTGGGCATCCGGCAATGCAACAATTCACCAGTACAATTGGAGTTTTGGGGATGGGAGTCCCAATGAGACGATTCAGGGCAACTCCAGCGTCTCACACACCTACCAGCTGAGTGGGAACTACCACCTCTCTTTGCTTCTCTCCAGTGGAGTCAACAAAGCCACCAAGGCCAATTTCTTCAACTGGGTGTGTGTGCAGCCAGCTGTGACAAATGTCAGCATCTTCCCTAAAAAATCACACTACGGAGTTGGAGAAGAAGTACAATTCAAAGTGATAGCTGAGCCAGAGTTCAATTACAGCTACCAGTGGGACTTTGGTAGAGGGGAGGAGCCATTCTTCACCCATGGCTCTGGAAATGCTGTAGCAAAGTATAAAAAGTCAGGTCATTATGTGATAACTGTTCATGTTTTCAACAACATCTCTGCCAATAACGCGAGTGCTGTCGTTGATGTTCTGGTTCCCATTGGACCGATCTTGATACGTCACAATGGGACAAAGAACAACAACTTGACAAGAGGAGCTCCATACACTTTCACAGCTTCTTCTCTGGCCTCTGATGTTACTTACACCTGGAGTTTTGGAGATATTCAAGTGGTTACCGGCCAGAGTATCCTCCATACATACAACAGTTCTGGGAACTACAACATCACACTGAAAGCTGCCAACAGTGTTAGTCAAAATGAGACTTTTCTATTGGTTTCTGTGTTTGCGCAGATTTTAAGACTGAAAGTGAATGCTAGCGTCGTAAATGCCCCCTTGTATGAGCAAGTCAACTTTGTGGCCTACCAGGAGGATGGAGACAGTGTAGACTACTCCTGGATTCTGTGTGACCACTGCACCCCGATCCCAGGGACCAATACCATGTTCTACACCTTTCACTCCATTGGCACCTTCAACATCACTGTGATAGCGAAGAACGGCGTGGGAACAGCAAATGCAAGCATCTCCCTGTTTGTCCAACGGAAGCTGGAGGGCCTGCAGATTTTGGCAGAGGACATCAAAGGAGGCGGAAGCGCAGCGCTGGAAAGCTGTTGCTATGCAACAAACAGCATTCTTCATCTTCAAGCGGGATTGAAGGAGGGCACCAACATGACATTTATCTGGAACATTGTCAGAGAGCAGGATACTGTCAGCTCATTCAACATGAGTGGAAAAATGGTGGAGCTGAATTTCTCAAAGCCAGGACCCTGTAACATCTTTCTACGAGCGGAGAACCTCCTGGGTCATCTTCTGGTCAACAAAACCATCTATTTTTTTGAACCACCTTCTGGTGTTGACCTAAAGATCAGTAACAACCCAGTTGCCACTGGAGCTACAACAAACCTGACAGTAGAGGTCATGAAGGGTTCAGAACTACAGTATCGGTGGTCTGTGAATGGAAAGAATCAGCCGTCGACCGCACCCTGGTTGGCCTACACCTTCGATAGTCCAGGTCGAAAAAAAGTTTCAGTGGAGGTGTTCAATAAAGTTAATTCAACAATTAAATCAAAGACCATCGACGTCCAAGATATAATTTCTGGCTTAAGTTTCTCAATAGCCAATGACAAGGACCGGAATCACTTTGAAACCAGAGTTGGCATCAACTTGGAGGGGGAGGTGATGACGGGAACTGATGTGAGGTGGACGTGGCTGGTGGAAGGAACTACTAAATCAGGAAGGCAAACTTTTCTCAATTTTTCTGAGCCTAAAACAGTCATCATTACTCTGAACGCCACCAACAACGTTAGCAGTAAGGCCTTTTCAAGGGAGTTCTTTTTTCAGGACAAGATTAAAGTGGAACTGAAAGTAAGTAAGGAGTATGCAGCAGTTAACGAAAAGGTGGAGTTCACACCCCTTCTGATAGAGGGTACGAACGTCAGTCTGACCCTCACCTTCAGCCCTGATGCAAAAATCCACCCTCAGCCGAACAAAACCTACACTCACGCCTTCAGCAAGGTGGACACTTACTACGTGAATCTGCAGGGATGCAACAAGGTAATGGAAACGTAGATTGGTTTGTTGAAAACATACCTGTCCTCAAATCTTTAAACAATCTTTAAAAGCTTGCTTTGGATCACATATTATTACAGAAGTACCAAACGTATTGCATCATTCCCAGATAGTTTATTGAGTCCTAAGTAATGCTTACATGGTGATTGTCCCGGAATGGACGTTTTCAGCCAAAGTTGTTCACTTCATAGTTTTCATTAAGCAAAACTTCATGTAAAATTAGCATTGGGAAAGTTTAACTTAATGGAGGTATTAAGAAACAAGAACAGATGGTCTGTTTCAGATCAACTCCACCTGGATGAAATAAATTGTGTGTTTCTTTTTGTTGTGCGTGACCCTGATTCCCTTTGACGTTACACAGGGGTTGTTTGGTTTCTATTCTTCTCATAATTTCCACTGACAACACAGTCTCAGCAATTGATTTCAAACACCTGCTTCCCATCCGATCAACAACTACAAGCCTGTTATTTGAAGATACTTTGGATTTATTTTGTATAGGTTTATAGACTCAGTTACATTTTTGATAATCCAACACAGAATACTTCAGATTCTAGTTGAGTGATGTCCTGATTCCAGTAACCAGGACTGGTGACCACTAATAAAATTTAACTCTTTTTAGAAAAGGTGGTCAATCATTGTAGTTAATTCATATTTTAACAAAGGACTCAGTTACATTTTTGCATAGGGTCATGTTGGTTTGCTTCTCTGTCTTATCAAGTTGAAGTTCTTGGATACATTCTGGTTATTTTTGATGAATATTTATTGGATGATATGAAAGCAAAAACAGAAATGGGGCATGATCGGTTTTTACAGCACCAAAATTTGGTTGTCAGACTTCATGCTTGTGACTATTTGAACATTTTTATTTTCAGCCGTAGGAGTAAATGTCTGTTCAGCTTGTGCCGTTTACTCCCTTCCTTTTTTCGTTCTTCCCTTATGTCCTTGTTCAGTCCCTTCCTTTGTTCCTGCCTTCCTTCCTTCCCTACTTTCTTCCTTCCTTTTTTATTCTCCATGTTTGTTTCTTCCCTTCTTTATGTAACCGTTAGTTCAAAGTGTTGTGAAAGCTGCTCTTGTTTGTGGCTGTGAGTCTAATGGACAATAACTCAAAGTAAAGTATTTCTATTTCTGCTTGACTCATCAGATATGCTGTTACAATCACAAACTTCAAATAGAAGTGATGGAGCCGGTGAGTGGACTTTCCATCCAAGGAGTCAGCAAAGCCATCTCCGTGGGCGAGAAAAGGATGTATACGGCCGACATCGAGAAGGGGAATCCTGTTAGTTTCGTGTGGACGTTTGAACTGACTCACCAGAAGGTCACACATGTGGGCAAACAGGTCTGACTCCTCACACTTGAAGCATTCTCAGATTTTAAAATTAGTGTCAGAACAGCACAGTCAATCCGCCAGGATGTTGACATTTATCTCAATGACCTCAGGTGCAATACGATGCAGAAAAGCCAGGCCTGTTGATCATTCTTCTGAGGGCTATAAACAACGTGAAAGATCAGAACATCACTGAGCACATACAAGTGCAGAACCGCATGAACTCCGCCGAGCTGTATGCGGTGCCGCAGGATACTTTTGTCAACAAGACAATCACCTTGATGGCCCATACTACGCCCACGTCCAGCCCAGTGGACTGCCTGTGGGACTTCGGGGACGGTTCTGTGAGAGTCGCCACCAACACAACCACCACCACTGTGCGCTACAGTCATCCAGGAAACTATTTGGTCCAAGTATGTACATCTCTATGTTATCTCTCCATTGATCAAAAAAAACATTCAAACCCAATTATCATTTCCACATTTTGCCACCTTACAGCCACAAGCTTCATTGAATTTTGGGGGATTTTACTGACAAAGTAGCACCTGATGGGGAAGTAAAATGATTCAATGTCATTTATATTTAATTGATTTTTCGTTTTTGTACATCACAAATTAACTTGAGTAAAGAAACTGCAACATCAGCAGGAGGAAAAGAATAAAATCTATGTAAAGATAGATAATTACACAAAATCAGGTTTGATAATTCAGACACCATCATAGTTTTCAAAAACTATGCCTTGTGACTTCAATGTAAAGATTATTCATTTGTGGGGCGTGCTGTGGTGGCGCAGGGGGTTAGCACGCCCCACGTTTGGAGGCCTTAGTCCTCGACGCGGACGTCGCGGGTTCGACTCCCGGTCCCGACGACCTTTGCCGAATGTCTTCCCCCCTCTCCTCACCCTCCTTCCTGTCTGCCTACTGTCTAAAAAATACGAGCCACTAGCACCGCAAAAACTCTTCGGAGAAAAAAAAGAAAAAAAGATTATTCATTTGATTATGAAAGTACTGTCAAATAAACCCACTCATTAATCTTCGAAGTTTCCTTCTTAAACCATTTTTGAGTTGTGGTTTTACTCCAAAATGGCTATTTATTATTTGCTTAAACCAATAGCTCTCTAAGTAGAAATTTATCTTTTTTTGTAATCCTGGTCTATCCAAGTTACCCATAGGTAGTACCACAAATTGAAATTGTATTTTCCTTTTGAAGACTGGCTCCAGGACTTTGTGTATTTCTCTCCAAAATGAAACCACATGAGTTCAATCCCAAAAAATGTGAAAATGATTTGCTCATGTAGATCCACAGAGTCTCCAACAGTTGGCCCGGCATGAATATTTAGTCTTTTGGGCCGGTGTGCAAAAGTAGCGGATCATATTCCTCCAGCTGAATTCCCTCCAGCAGGGAGTGCCTGTTGTACTTCACTGTTGTCTACAGATTCCCTGTACTTTACGTCACATTGCCCTTTGTTTCCATTTTGCTTTTATATGCACTGTGTTATTTACCTGTAAAATTTGCAGTGATTACCAAATATAGCTTAGAGATATAGCATAGAAATTATATATTCTTAAATGCATTTTTGACAATATCAAAAATGTCTTCACTGATATTAGAAACTTTTTGCTCATTTTTTCTTCCCTAAAACGTTTCAGATTTGTAAGTATCTAAACAAATCCGGATTCTGCAATCCAAATGTATCCCCAAGGTCCTGGAAGCTTGTCACTTTGTCCTCCCTTCATCAAAATCCAGTATGTCTTGAGACCTTTTTTTGACCATGTTGACAAATGTTGACTCCGTTTCACCAGGTGGGAACTCTAAGTTGCTAATAGCACATTCAGATGGAAACTTTTGCCTGTTCTGTAAGCTCAAGCTCAAATTGGAAACAGTCCAAACAGAGTCCACTGGGGGATTCAAAATACACCTTATGTTGTTCTGTTTTAAAATAAAAACAAAGCATGATGGAGCAGAAACAACTTCTCATTTAAAAGGTTACTGGAAAGACAGTTGGCCCTCTTGAAGAGAAAACTAATGACCACTTATTAATTAATCATTAGTCGAACGATAAGATCAATTAACTTTACATTACCTCGGGGCGTGCCGCGATGGCATAGGTGTTAGTGCGACCCATATTTGGAGGCCTCAAGATTCTCGACGCGGACATCGTGGGTTCGACTCCCGGACCCGGCGATCTTTGTCGCATGTCTTCTCCCCTCTCCATTCCCCTTTCCTGTCAGACTACTTTCATATAAGGGACACTAGAGCACTCAAAAAGACCCCCTGGAGGGGTAAAAAAAACAACAACAACAAATTTTTTTACATTACCTCATTCATTGACAACTTGCATGCCTAACGTCAACATTTGCTTGTATTATTTTATTTCTACTTCACAATTTTGTGCTTCTTTGAGTTGGTCTCATATAGAGTCTCAACAAACCACAATGAAGCTTGCTGTTACGTGTCAAAATCTTGAAGACTCCCAGGGGTGTGAATATTTTTTCAAGGTCCTTTTGGATAGTCATCGATTTCATAGCTACTGAATGGTAAAAACTTTACATCCTGTCATGCCTGCCTGTTCCCTGCCAGGTAAACTGCAGTAACCTGGTGAGCTTGGTTTTGGCCGAGGTGGAGGTAAACATCAGAGTGCTGGAGTGTGAGGAGCCGGAGGTGCAGATCTCTCAGTCCCGCCTGGTGGTCTGGCGCTCCCAGCCCATTTCAGTGGAAGCCAGCATGGACTTGAAGGGCTGCGTGCGCTACGGAGTTCAGTACCTCTGGCAGGTATTCTCAAAGTCAACCTGCGAAGACGAAATAATGAAAGAGAGACCTTTACCCCCCGCGCTGGAGTCTCGGTTTCCTCCCAGCCAAGCTGTCCGCCTGCCTGTGGAGGTGGATGTGCGGCGGCTACAGTTGCAGCTGCCAAAGATGGCTTTGGCAGCAGGGAACTACTGCTTAGTGTTTTCTCTGTCATATGAAGGCGTGCCGCTACGGAAAGCTGCCTGTCTGCAACTCAGTATAATGACTGCTAAGTGAGTACAAAATCACACAATTTAAGTTTATGCTTCTTCGGTTCTTATAGAGAACAAAATCTGCATGAAAGAGAGACGAGCTTGACTCTGTGGCTTGATGATGCTCTTTTGGCATTCATGATCACAGCACACTTTAAAAGTGAATATGGAAAAACACAACATCAGAGTACTGGAGTGTGCTTAGCAAATTAAGCCTAATTCCTTATCAAACCACATCCATGCAATATACATATTCATCTATTGAAATGAAACATTTCCAGTCATCCCTGTAGCAACATGTTTGCAGCTTGTCCGCTATTTTACTGACATTTTAATTCATCTTTCTTATCAGGTTGAAGCCCATTATTGAAGGAGGAACCCGGCGGGTGTGGTCCAGGACGCGGGACCTGCAGCTCAGTGCAGAGCAATCCTACGACCCCAACATGGACCTAGACAACCAATCTCTGTTGCGTTACTTCTGGGAGTGTGAAAGTACCTCTAAGGTATCTTACTCACTCATCTGAGGTGTCATGTTGGCAGAGTGCTAATTAACAAACAGAGCGAAAGCTATTGTTGGGTTTCAGATGACGTAGCACCGACGTCACCCAATGCACATGGAGGGCAGGAAGTACATGCAGCCCATTTATTTCTGTTGATCCAGCATCAAAATGTCTAAAGTCTGTGTCCTGTATGGTTGTTTCAACCGGTCTAATAGAGAAAATAAATAAATGTTATTTTCGTATTTCGAAGGTAGTTGGTCACAAGGGAGTTAAATTAAAAAAAAACTTACCAAAAAAGAGGAGAAAAGTGGATCAATAATCTACAGCTAAAAACAGATGGTGTGAAAACTAACAATGCCAGAGTTTGCAGCGCCTGCTTTCTAACAGGTAATGATCGCATAGTTTAAGTAGTATTTTCAGATATTTTATTGGACAGTTACTAAGAAGGACAAGCATTCTTATGTAAGGTGAGATATATTATTTTTATGCCCTAGCATGGTTGTCCTCAGAGTGCTAATGTTGTTAGCAGCTAGCTCAGTGCCGAGTCACGGACAGAAAATATAATGTTCATTCAGTGGGACTTTCATGGTAAAAAAAATAAATAAAAGTCTAAATAAATTAAATATAACCTACCCAGGCATACAGTCACAGTAAGCTGTGACTATTCCCCACATGGTTCGTGTCTGACCACGAACAGACACAAACATGGGGTTTCTGTAGATTGGTAAGAATAGTTGACCTACATTGGACCTTAATCCAGTGTCCTACAACGACTCAACATTAACATACAACTCCTGCATGAATTTGTGTTTACAGAAGCTAAATAAATGATTTACCGGCAGATCCAAGCTCATAGAAATAACCTGGGTTAGTTTGTTGTTAGCCATAGCATCGTTATCATAGACTAATTACTTAAAATAGCACAATTCACTGCTCACCCGGCAGAAACAAGTAGACAGTCATTTAATGGTTCGTTTGATCCTAAATGCTTGACCCAACTTAAATGATTGTATTCTCCAGGCTGTTGAAAACTTTCTTCTGGCTCGTATAATATGAACTCTGCAGCTCCAGAGTTAGTTGTGTGGCTCGCCTCGACAGTTAGGATTAATGCACAGTAAGTTTATTCTGGCATCTCTTTACCTTCTCTGTGCTTTGAATCTTTAACTTAAACCACAGGAACAACAGATTTGAATTGTCAAACAAGTTAAACTTTTATTTAACTTTGTCTTCTAAGGACAAAGAATAACAAAGCAGAGCTGTGACGGGCGGTAAAGCATGCTTTGGGTAAACAGCTCCCTGCAAAGCAGCATTGACGTCAAACAGAGAAAATGTCTGTCAGTGCATCTCTTAAACGTCCATTGTTGAACGGTCTGTGTTGATTTTATGTTTTTCACAAACACTCCTGCCCTGGTGGAGGGCGGCGTGACGCATTAAGCTTCAGCAGCAGAAAATGAGAAGGGTGTGTCCAGCAAAATGGAGCTATATGTCCATTATGTAAATACTGTGTTTTATTTTTAGATGTTGTGAACACTAACAGGTCAAGTGTTCAATTGGTTTTGCACCAATTCTTGTAGAGTTGTGAATTTGCTCGCTGCTCTCTGGATCAGCCATTTAAAGGGTCACATAACTGTTTAGAGATAAACTCAGCATTCCTCAGCCCGTGCTTTTGCTCCCCACCCTTGACAATTACACAGTCCACATCAACAGTATCACACACATTCGCACGCAGGCGCAAACACACCGCAGGCATGGCTGCAGATAGAGGGGAGGAAGAGTTTGATGTCACTCAGAGAGTTTCAGTGCATCAAGGCAAACCATTATTTCTCAATCTGTAATTCTGCCTCTTCTCTCCTGGAGAGTGTTACCTTATCCCAGTCAGTGCTCCTGTTTGTATTTAAACAAATGTAATGAAGCCGTCTTCTGTTCCCAGGGTCCGGAGCACTGCTCCAGCCTGCACTTCAGCCTGGGTACAGATCCGGTGTTGGGAGTCTCCGGCTCGGAGCTGGAGGCAGGCGTCGAGTACACCTTCAAACTAACCATCAGCAAAGACGGCATGGCACCAGAGTCCACTACTCAGACTGTGAGTCCACACAAAACGTCCTCCATGCCGAGAAGGATCAGTTTTTTTTTTTATGATGTGATGAGTGATCAATAGATGTGAAGGACCAATCCTCCCATAATTAAAAATAAAACAATACCTGAGCAAAAAATGTAAAAAAGAAAGATGGAAATAATTAGGTTTAGTGAAATCTGTTTGGTAAAAAAAAAAATCCAAAAGAAGTATAAAAAAGGAGAAAATATTTCGATGTTTAAGAGACAAAAGAAGAGTCAAATCATTTTAAAATTATATTTTTAGGGGTGAAAAGCATGTTTTAAATATATTTGGGTGGTAATTAATATGGAAGAATCAAGGGTGTGTGATAAATAAACAAAAAGAAAACTATACCATTGAAGAAAAAAGTGACTGAAAACTGTTGGTTTAAATAAAAAAAATATGCAAAAAAGCACAGAAATAAATTAGAAAACTTAAAAATTGAAATAGAAACATACATTTAAACCTAATTAATTGATCAATTGCTATGTAAATCTTTTCATTGTTTTGTTGCATTTACTGACACACTCATTTATTTCTGAGTTATTCATTCCTAATTATGGCATGAGTGGCCCTCCATAAATATGAACCTTTTTCCACGTAAAAGTAGAAAATCTATGTTTTGATAAACCACATTTTCTGATTGCGATCGCTCTGTATTTGCAACAGGTGCTTGTGCAGAGCGGCGACATTCCCATGGTGTATCTGGAGTGTGTGTCCTGTAAGGCCCAGTCCATTTACGAGGTCAGCCAGAACTCGTTTGTCTCCCTTAAAGGAACCTGCACCAACTGCCAGGGCTCTCAACGAGGGGTAAACACACACACACACACACCCACACACACACACGCCCACGCACACCCACCCACACACACACACA
This sequence comes from Xiphophorus hellerii, assembly GCF_003331165.1. NCBI lineage: Eukaryota > Metazoa > Chordata > Actinopteri > Cyprinodontiformes > Poeciliidae > Xiphophorus > Xiphophorus hellerii. Next base: position 22,684,248 of record NC_045676.1, on the reverse strand, counting down.
CACATCAATTGAAGGCACAGTGTTTATGTGTGTGGCTGTCCATTTCCTGTCAGAGTGAAGTCAGCGTTTCCAGGTCCTTCTCTTCCTTCTTACGTCTTCTCTTTGGATTTTTGCACAGATGTGTGTTTGTGTGTGCGAGGTAAATGAGGTCATTGTAATCCTGAGCCAGAGAGGATATGTTATGTCCAAACTAACACAAGGAAACCATTGGTCGAGTTGCTGGAGATCAGGCAGTCCAAACCAGCTGGCTGCTGTCGGCTGCACAATAATATGGTTCAATTCTTAAACGCAGCTTTGGGTTCTGTTCTGTAGAGAGAAAAAAAAACTGCATTTGTTGTTATTGGCATAAGTCTGAATCAGCCTGGATGTAAAACAGATCTGTTTTCGCACGAGCTCTGTGTCTCTCGGGGTTCCTACAAAGTCTTGAAAAATAATAGAATATGATTGGCGTATTTCCCACCATTGAATTATGATGAAATCATAAAATATTAGATTGTATTTACAGTCTTTAGTCCATATATACTCTTAAATGGTGCATCCATCCATTGATGTTTCCAAACACAGGTGTTTATTCAACCAACTTTTTAATAACTTGAAACATTTGCAACTTTCTACTCACTGTCCAACAATTTAAAGAGAAAAAAGTTGTAACTTTTACCCATTTTTAATTAATAATAATTATAATCTTTATTGTCCACAGATGTGGAAATTTGCCTTTGGCTTCACATGGTGGTTAAAAAACATAAAACGCCCACAACACATAAGAGGAACAAAACCACAATAACGTCCCAGAGATTACTGGGATAAATGAGTTCTCGTAAATGTTCTTGGTTTCTCTTACATTCCCTTACAGAGGGAAGCTTAACAAATTCCTTAAACTGTGGATGACTTAAGTCAGTTCAATTCAATTTCTTTCATACAGCCCAAATTTACAACAAATGTCATCTCGAGCCACTTTATAAAAAAATGATTTAAATTCATTCACTCTTACATTCCAATTAATCCCAGTTATCAAACAGTACAGTAAGCTCAGTTAATTTTTTCAAAGTTGTTTGAAGTTTCTAAGGAAAGTCTCCCACAATTTCTTGGACCTTTTTTGCCTTTTGTGCAAATCTCCCAGCATCCTTTGCTCAGAGAGAAGGGTGATGATGTGTTTATTGCTTAAATATTGTTAAACTATTCCTTAAATTTGTAACATGTGAAAGTATTGCCTTTAAATAATCAGCTTATATACCACCCACGCAGCTTTTCCCCCACCCGTATGAATCATTCACATGGCTAACTGCTTGCATCTGTCACTTCTGCTTCCAAATATTTGGTTTATATCAATCTGCTCATAGCAATCTGATCATCAAGAAGATATCTGAAAAATATATTTGTACGTCTTGCCATATGTTTTTCATTATAATTTTGAGGAGTTGGCCAACATTTCTTTGTGCCGCTAATGTTTGCTCTCCCTCCGTTGCGTTCAGCGCTGGAGCGCCATGACGCTGCGCAACGAGACTCTGGTCCTGGACTCGTCCTCCACCACCACTGGGAGTGACGGCACGAACCTGGTGCTGCGACAGGGAGTCCTGAGGGACAAAGACTCCTATATCTTCACGCTGCATGTGACTGACAGCAGTTTGGATGGTGAGGGAGCTGCGTCTATCATACTGCACCACAACATGCCCCCAGAAGGCGGGGAGTGTCACCTGACAGGAGCAGGGGAGGCGGGAGTACTCTACGGGGATGGAGACGCCTGGAGGATCCGGACGTTGCTGGACCGGGTCCATTTCAACTGCTCAGGTAGGACTGACATTAACATCTAACTGGTTTTTCACCATTTAGTGTTATATAACCCAGTAAATATGTTAGCGTTCTCTTTGTGCACAGGGTACAGTGATCTGGGCGTCTCAGAAACCCCGTTCCTCTACAGCCTGCTGGTGACGCGCTGCAGAGAGGATTACTGCGAGGATTTCTGCATCTACAAAGGCAGCAACCCGGAGCACTCAGCCTTCCTGCCACCGGGCTTCCGCTCAGCTCGACACCGTGTGTCCGTGTCCATCACAGTGGAGGACCACCAGGGTGCTGCCAACCTCGCACTTAACAAGTAACTGATACTTATGTTTTTAGACTGGGGTGATGTGCTCTATCCTCCTGGTTTTAGTGAGAACACAAGCAGCAGCGTTCTGGATCAGCTGCAGGTGTCTGATTGATTTTTTTTAACAGACATGTAAAGACACTGTTCTAGTGATCAATGGGACTAAAGATAAATGTCCTAGAATCCTAGAAATGATCTTCAGGTGATAGAAGACTGACTTTGTAACTGTCTTTATGTGTCAGAGTACATCCCTCCCCCCAGATTCCAGACCTGATCTCTAGTTTCAAGCTGTAATAACTGAAGCTGTGAGCTGACTCTAGATTGTTCCTCTTTAGGCCCAAAGATAATAACTTCAGTTTTGTTTCTGTTCAACTGGAGAAAGTTCAATCAAGCCAAACCAACTGTTGATAGATATTTATTAGAGACATGTAACCATGATGTATTATAGCAGACTATGAGTAATATATAGAAACTTTATTAGTTCTCAAATAGAAACAAAACGTCTGCGGCAGAACAAAAGACTCCTTGGGCCTAACCTACTAAACTAATGAAATGGCGAGACTGAAGCATCGGTTTGTTCTGCGTTTTCATCCAGGACCATTGAGGTTGTGCTACCAGATCTTCCTCCTGAGTACAGCAGTCTTCCTCACTGGCTGTCTGAGATCACCGACAGCAAGCTGAAGAGGCTGCTAGAGCAGGGAGACTCCCAAAGGGTCCGAGAGTTATCGCTGGCTCTCATTACAGTGCTGAATGAGGTAAGAAACCCCTGTTCACCCAGAACTCCTAGACATGCCTGCATGCCCAACCACACCGTGTATGTCTGTGCTTTGTTTTTCATTAGTATGAACAAACCAGGGTGTCTTCACGCGTGTCTCGAGACGAGCGCGACTACAGAGTTAGAGTCCGCAGCAACATCACCAGAGCCCTGACTGCTCTCGACCTGAACACCGTCAGCGACATCCAGCAGACGTCTGCCGCCTTGGCTCAATGCACGGTGAGCTGTGTGAGATTAGACGGGTGTGGGAGGTACAAAAAGAGCAAGAATGAATAGAGGGGAAAAATTGTGGTTTCTGTGTGCTTTTTTTTTTTAAGGCCGTGAGTCGAGAGTTCATCTGCGAGGAGTGTCAGAACAGCACGCTAAGCAAGCTGGAGTCAATGCTGGAGATCCTGCAGACGGACACCAAGCAGGGCACGGTCCCCCCGACAGAGATAGCCGATAACATCCTAAACATCATGGGTGAGTGAGAGTTTAAGTCTAAAGAGATTTTGTTTTTCAAGAATCATTTCAATACAATAATAATTTTGCAATAAAAGTCTGAAGAGATTGTTACGAAGAATCCAAAGGAAACATGTGGAAGGAGCTGCCCTGGTCAGCCGAGATTGCTTGACCTATCTAATTTCTTCTCTCATCAGGTGATCTGATCCATCAGGTCAGCCAGTCAGCCTCCCATTTTAACTTCCAGCCCGGCTATGTGGATGCACCTTCTCCCTCCTCCACCTCCTCCTCCTCTTCATCGTCATCTGCTGATCATGATAACAGCCTGATGGACGCCCCGGCCTCCTCCCTGGAAACTCATCCTCTGCGCGTGGCGGCGAAGGCCTACAGCCTGTCCTCCGTCCTCATGCTGATCCTCATGCACACCCGGGTGCTCAACGAGGAGCCTCTCGTCCTCAGAGGGGCCGAGATAGCCGCCACAGGCAAACTGGCCGACCCCCAGAGTCTCCTCTGCTACCATGGCAACGGCAGTCCAGGTTTGCTTGTGTTTTTAGTCTGTTAGGAACGTGCGATTGGGCTAAATTAATATTTTTTTTTAAATAAATACCAGAAGACTATTCATGAAAATAAAATTAATGTGTGTAGTTTGGTATATGATTATGTTGATTTTTATAAAATATTAATTATTTATCACTTGCATTTTACTTATTTCTGTATAAAAACCATCAGCACAAAATTACTAAGTAGAATTTGTTTTTATCAGTAAGGTCAACAATATTGAATAATCAAAAAAGTATAACCAATGGGAACTGTTGGGTTTTAAATGCCAAAGTCCTTCACCCCACTAATTTCCACACTTTTCCGAGTGTTTCTAATGTTTTGTCACGTAACAAACACAAACTAAATACATTCTTCAGTAGGATTTTGTGGTCCACTCAGTTTATTTAAATAGTGTCAACTTCACAACAAATGTCATCGCAAGACAGAGGTCTAAATTATACATAGGATTAGAGTACTGGTGCAGAGAAACACATAATACAACAGTTATAGTAAAGCGCAAAGTCAATTTACTGTGCTAATACTTCAATGCAAAATGATTACAGTTTGGGCTTAATTACTGCTCTGAGTGTGTTGTTTTTTCAGCAAACGGCCTTATTTTGAGTCAGAATACTCCAGTTAAGAATTAATCAGTTGCTAAATTAGTTGATGATTTTTAAAATAATCGATTCATCACGATGAATCCGATCATTTCAGCCCTACACTCTACCTTATAGACGTGACAAGATTGTTGAATTTTTGAAGGCAAGCAGTAACAAATCCTGGTTCTTGTTTGAGACAAGCCATGTAGGCAGAGATAGGCAGACATGTGGATGAATGTCCTCTGGTCAGATCACACCAAAAGTGAAAGTTTTCTGCTCATCTTTACAGCTGGTTCTAGAGATGCTCTACATCCTCATTGTGTCCAAACATTTCCACTGATCCTTTCCTCTTCTTCCAGAATGTGAGCGGTTCTCCATCCCCCGAGCTTTTAACCAAAGCCTCGGCAGAGCTGCTGCAGGAAACAGCATCTTGCAGCTACTTTTTCAGGTAATATCACCAAATGATGAAAACTACTGAGTTATGTTCAAGATGAACGGTGTCTTTAGAGCAAGACCTCATAATCATGCTGACAGAGTGTTTCATTAGCAGCGCAGTTTGACTTCTTGAAGCGGATCATCTTTACACTGTGGCGTTCTTTTGAAGTTTCACTTTGCCTCCGCTCTTCTCCTCCATCACCCGTTTCCCCCAGGTGGAGTCCAACCCCTTCCCTTTCAACTACATCTCCAATTATCCCGTCTCCACCGAGGTGGCGTCCATGGAGTTTCGCACCGAAAACGGCACCCACATCCCGATCTCTGGGCTCGACGACAGCATGGCCATCACCGTTGCTATTAGCAACAGCAGCAGCAGCGGGGACGCAGGCGCTGAGGGTCCTGGGGTTGCTGGAGTTCCCTCAGCCGCAGCGGTAAACATCAGCCGCTGCGACTCGGTGGTGGTCAGAGTCAGCGCAGGAAACAGCAACAGACAGGCGGGCCTGTTTGTCCAGCTCAACTTCACCTCTATCGAAGGTGAGCAACTACTTACTGTGCAGAATCAAAGCAACATGTTGAAGCTTTTATAAGTCATAAGTTCACCTTCGTATTAAAATGAAGGAGCACATTCGGCCAGAATATAAAAGCATAAATAATTTTTTGTTGCTGTTGTTTTTCATTGTTTTTTTCTTTCACTATGTGTCCAAACTGCAGTTTTCCTTGGTGGATAAATAAATAGTAATTTCATGTTTCTCTACATTTTGTGCTTTCATTTTAGTGTCATAGTAAGTGGGATCTAAAACATACAGGACCTATTAAAAAAAAAATTATTCCAATAAACTTGACTGAAGACATTTTTTTCCAGGGAAAGAGACAACTTTTTCTGTTTCATAAAAGTATTGCACGTTTTGATGATTGATGAGGAAGCAAAAATAACATATTTTTTGTATTTTTGACTTTAAAAAGATTGTGCACACAAGAACCTTATACTAAGTAATTATTGGCCCAGTAGACCTTACTCAGCTGTTTTCCGTGTAATAAAACAACTCGGACTGAGTATCCCAAAGCACTTTTATTCCAATAGCGTTTGTGCCCATTGTGACTTGATGCATTATTTTTATTGTCTTTAATTTTATGTGCGTTTTAGATGTGAGCGATTTTACTGTTTTGTTTTGACTTCTATTCCTTGATTTGTCTTGTTTTTGTAAAGCACTTTAGGCAAACATGTTTTTGTAAATGTGCTGTGTAAACAAATTGGATTAATTTGGATATTGATACTGTCCAAATGTTTGCTTTTAATTAAAATTTTTCTTATTTTTATGTCAGTATTTTGATTGCATGGTTGCATTTGTTTTCCCTTCTCAGATGCAAACAAGAGCGACGAAGATGAAAAAGCGGAGGAGGAGCCGTTCCTGAACGCCTACCTCCATTCCCACGAGGAACCCAACGAGTTCAACTGCACGGACAGGAAGCGCATCACTCTCAGTATGACCAGAGGGCAAGACCACAGGAAGTACACCTTCTTCCTGTCACCAGAGTAAGAGTTTCTGAATCTTAGAAAATAGTTTGCTCTCATCTGAATTAGGTTGTGGTTGTGAACTCTTCCACAAAAAAAGAGAAACTTTGATGTTGGTTCTTTTAGTGAAGCCAGAGTTTTCTGATAGAAAAGGCATCAACTAAAAGCAAACATATTGCTGCCATATTTGGGCTGTCAGGACAAAATTCAATTGTGATACCAATTCTGAAAACTGAATATCAATCAATCAGTTATTTATTTTGTTTCTTTATTATTAAATAATGCTGGGCTTTATGGAGTCTATCTGACTGATGATGATGTCACTGACAGGCAGAGTGGGTTTGTGAGGTATTTAAAATATGGTATCCTATGTTTGACAGCTTGCAACAGACAAGTATATCTCCGTATGTTGATCACTCCTTGATTCTTAGTATTGATTTTTGATCTTCTCTGATAAATTTGCGTTTGTTTTGACCAGATCCTACGACACCACTCAGGATTACTTCATCAATGTAAGCACGCCCTGCGGCCCTGATTCTCAGCCTGCCCGTGTTCGCCTGGAGGTCGGGGTGTTTGCCGTTCTCTGTCAGTACTTCAGCGAGGCCGAGAAGCAGTGGAGGACGGACGGGATGGTGCCGCTGGCAGAGACCAACTTCAGCAGAGCCGTCTGCCGCACAAGACACCTCACATCGTTTGCCGTGGGCCTGTTTGTGCCGACCAATGCCGTTAGCTTTAAAATGCCAGTAAGTACCACCACCAACAAAAAAAAAAAGCTTTTTACGTGACAGGTGTTGAAGAAGCAACCCAAATGTACGCCTTCTTGTATATTTTAGGAGCGTTCAGGTGCACCAAGCCTGATTGTGCTGCTGGTGTGCATACTGGGCTTGCTCAGCTACATTGTGGCAGCAGCCATCTTGCACAAGTTGGACCAGCTGGATCTCCGCCGAGCGGGTGTGGTTCCACTCTGCGGCCAGAACGGGAGCTTCAAATACGAGATCCAGGTCAAAACGGGCTGGAGCCGAGGGGCAGGTGAGGCAGAAAATCATTCCTACTAAAACAGTTGAACTCAGTATTCATAAATAAAACTTTATCCATAGATATCAGTGCTGGTCAGAAGTAACATAATAGTGGCCTGCCATAGCGATACGTAGGAGAGCATTGAAATGATTCTACGCAAATTTTAGCACACTGAATGGAATAAGTCCATGTTAGTCAACAGGGTTGTAATTCTCTACATACCATTGAGTACAGGTTGGCTAAGTTTAGCATTGATGCTAAATTTTAGCATTTTAACCCCTGATTTGGGTCCAACCGACAGCCACAGTTTATGTTTTGTAAACATAAGCTCTTTCGAAATAGCTTAGGTTGTATAAGATAAGAAGTATTTCAAAAGAGCAGAAGAAATCTTATGTATTTTGAACAATAACAATATTTGTTGTTAATCTGTTGCTAAGAGATGAGTGTGCTTTCTGGCAGCGAAGTGTAACGAAGTAAACACTTCGCTGCCAGAAGTGTTTTTACTTTTGATTTTTACTTTTAAAAAAGTAAAAATCAGAAGGCAGTGTGTTAACATCAACACAAACATTAGCAGGCAGTGCCTTTTGCCTATCCTTTTCCCTAAAATAAGGTTTTTCACAAAAAAAAGTGCAAAACATTACTTACAAAACTAAACTTTAAGGTCATCTCTTGAGGAATCTGAGCAGAAAATAGTAATTATCCAGTGCAGTAAGAGCAGTGAATGAGTTAAAATGAACTAAATGCTAGCTAAAATACCGACATGTGGGGTATTGCTAGCATGTTGACCTCCATGTAGAGTGCAAACAGCAGATTATCATTAACGAATTTAAATGAAGTCTACCGTTTGATCAAATATCCAGCCTGAACTGTGAAAGAAGTGTGTTAAAGGCCACCGGAAGTGTGTGTCAACAAACATTGAATCTTTATTGTTTAGCTTTCATGTGGATTAAGGGAAAATTAACAACAAATTAAAACTTGTGCACATAAATCTCACTTAATTAGCAAATTAGTGAACCTCTGACCAGCCCGGGATGTGACTCTACAAATTGCACTATTTTAGTAAAATCCCTTTTCTGTCCGTACAGGTACGACAGCTCATGTAGGAATCAGCCTGTATGGACGTGAGAGCCGCAGCGGACACCGCCATCTTGACAGCAAAGGAGCGTTCACGCGTAATGCTCTCGATATCTTTCATATCGCCACGGACACCAGTCTGGGCAGCGTGTGGAAGATCCGGATTTGGCATGACAACAAAGGTAAAGTAGTAGAAGAAGGCTTCTGTCTAAATATCACTCCGTCATTAAAACCTGTTTTATGAATCTGTTGCAACCGTTACTCACTGCTGCCTCCGCAGGCCTGTCCCCGGCGTGGAGGCCACAGTATGTGTTGGTCAAAGACCTGCAGACTGAAAGCAGCTACTACTTCCTGGTTGAGGAGTGGCTGTCAGTTGACAATGAAACAACCAGAGGACGAGTGGAGATCGAAGTGGAGGCCACGGGTGCGTACCGAACATCTAAAAGGCTGCCTGGCGTCATCGGGTGGCTCATGTCAACATATTTGCTCCTGTTCTCCCAGAGGAGGCTGTGCTTCGTCGCCTGCCTCGACTCCTGAGGTCTGAGCTGCAGAGGGCGCTGTGCGAGAGTCACCTTTGGCTGTCTCTGTGGGAGAGGCCCCCCCGCAGCCCCTTCACCCGCCTGCAGAGAGCCACATGCTGTGCTGTGTTGCTGCAGCTCATCCTGCTGGCAAACACCCTGTGGTACAGTATTGTAGTGGACAAAAGGCACAGGTGTGTGAGATTTCCATCCTGTTAAATCCACGCAGCAAACGTTTTCACGTTTTATGCTACAGCCACAAACTTCAGTTCATTTTACTGGGATATTGTGAAATGTATCAATAGACAAAATAATTAGGTGGAAGAAAACAAATCAAAATGTGAAAACTCTATTATACTGACACCCCTAAATGAAATCCAGTGCAATTAGTTAAAAGTCAGAAGTCACTGCAGCAGATTATAACTGTGTAACTAACTTAACCTCATTGTAAATCCATGTTTTCTTTGACGACCTCAGATGTTTGTTAGAGAACATTAGTGAACAAACAGACCAAGGAGCACAGCAGCCATGACAGCCTGCCAGATGTTACATGTTTCAGAAAAGTAACACTCGAAACTCAGGAGGAGTGGACTCAAGAGGTCTTGATACAAATGCGCGGCAAAACTTTCCAGATTTTTATTTGTAGAAAACCATATATTATTTTCTATGATTTCTGTAGAAAAAACAAAAAACGTTGAGGCTGTAAATATAAAAAGTTCAAGGGGCCGATGTGGGAACGCCTTTACACCCATTGATTTCATCTCGTCCTGCAGCCAGAGGGCGGTGTCCCAGCATTCCTCGCTGAGCGGAGAGACGCTAGCAGCCGGTGTGGTGGCCTGTCTGACCGTCTATCCCCTCTACCTGCTGGTCTTCACTGTGTTCAGAATGAGCCGCAGCAAGGTGCAGTACCGCTAGCACCAACCACGTTCCTGTTCCCTGCTTCGGCACAGAAAGCTCAGAGCTGACGTGTTTGCGTGTGTCTCCAGTCTGTGACCGTGGAGCAGGTGTCGTCACAAGTGGATCAGGAGTCGGTTGAGATCGATGACCTCCTGGAAGACTCTATGGGAGGAAGTTCTTTCCTCTTTTTCAACGGAGAGGTGAGGTTTACTCTGAAACTTAGAAGTTTATTGAATAAATAAACTGTTTTATGGGTGCGTTAATCTGTCTGTACGCCTCTGTTCCTCAGACCAACTCGGAGGAAACAAACATGGATCTGCCTTCTCCATCTATCAAGAGGTGAACTAATCTTCGCTGTCTATTTTCAGACTGTGTGTGGCTCGGAGAGATGTCACGAAAAAGCAAACTTTAAAGAAAATGAAAGGAAAGAAAGAAAGAAGACTGCTTTCTTAGAAAAAATCGACTGTACTGGTAGAAATATTTTTTTGTTGACATCCATTTAATATGAGATGAAGAAAATCTTTTCTTTCAGTCACTACACAACTTTCTCAAGGCTGTTTGATCAACACTTCATTGAAGAGACTCTCTGAGTTTCAGAGCCTAGTTTCTATATAAGTACAAGCTTTACTATGCTTCTTGTGGAAGTGAGTTTGATGTTTTTGTTTATTTTAAACAAGTGTGGGTCCATGTTTGTTGGCACCACATGTAGATTTATGAGACTAGTTTCAGGCCTAGTCCTCACATATCCGAATAGTTCTGGAAACTAATAAACTCTTATGCATTGTGGCCTTTAGTCCACACAAAAACTGTTTAATGTCACTAAAAGTCACTATTTATAAAAATTCAGACCAAGGGTGAGATCTGAGAGAAAACCTTTTGTCTGTTTTTGTGTGTATTCATGAGGAAACAGAGATTTGGAGTCATCCCCATTACAGTCTGTGACAAATAATGTGCAAATATATCCAAATACTCACTTTGCCCATCTTTCAGCATGTGTTTGATCAGATCCTCATCTGCGAACAGAAAGCAGTGCGAGGTCAGGATTGTTACGTCAGAAGTGTGTGGGTTTTAGCTTTACGCTATCCAAAACATTTAAACATGCCAAACCCTGTGGGTTTGGCATGTTTAAATGTTTGTGCTTCATGTTAGTTTGTGGAAATGAAGGCATTTCTGAAACCGATCACGTGTGTACAGTATTTTCTAAATGATGTGGTGGAGGTATTTGTTTCTATAAAGGCCTGGCTTCATGTGGACAAAGCCTCGGTGTTGCTCTCTAATCGTCTTCTGCTGCTCTTCTTAGCGAGGACACCTGGGACATGCCAGAGGAGGACACGGACGACCGGGACTGGCCGGAGCTGATGAGCGAAGAATCGGTGATGGGAGGGGCCGGACACGGGGCGGGGATGCCCAGGCTGAAGAGGGTGAAAGGGAGCCGGTACCTGGGGGATGACATGACCCTTAACCCCGAGGAGGATGAAGGATCCGATCCGCAACACAACAAACATTTCACCTCATCAGGTAGCCGCAGCTCAAAGGGAGTAATGTCGAATCAGACACTTCAGAGGTCACGACATTGACCTCGCGCTGCTTCCTATTACAGATGAGGATCTGATCAAACACATCCTGGAAGATGGGCAAAACTTCTTTCCTCAGGCAGACGAGAGTGAGATGGCCGACCTGTACGTTATTCTTCTCCTATTTGGTAACATTTTAGCAAATAAGAACAATTTGCTGATGTTTGATTTAAATCTATGACTTCTACTTTAGGTCAAGTATTTTTGGGGACAAGACAGAAGTGATTCTCCTTCAGAAACTCAGTGAGCCTCTTACTGTAGAATCCTTCAGGAGGGATCCACCGAAAACAGCTTTCACCTCAAATACAGGTCTGTTTCACAAATGTGTGTAATTCTAACCCCACTTTATCCATGTAAAATTACAAGTTTTTCAGAGCTGAAACGATTAATCATAGCATATCTTATTTTATCACTCAGTTTTGAACAGTTATAGTAGCCTAGGCTAGCTATTCTGACAACATCCTAACCAATGTCAAAACAACAAGTTAATGTTGGGTAACTATGGCAACCAGGGACAGTTTAAAAGCCCATTTACGTTTTCTGCACTCAGGTTGCTCGTGCATCCATATATATATATGGCATAGTGTTAGTTTCACCTGGTTCAAATTTGGTTAAAAAAAATAAAAATCTCCTATAAGCACCTTTTGACATCCAAAAGGCACAGAAATTTATCAATTAATCTACAAATAATCAATCAAACACTAAAGGAATGCTATTCTATTGTGTCTTTGGCAGTAAAGTGTTTATGTTAATGTTTAAAAAGGGAATCAAATTATTTGTTTATTTGCATCTTTTAATGCATTTCTAATATTGTATAAAAAATAAGCCTTAGGTGGTTAAATGAAAAATCTGCAGATTGTGGCAATTATTTTATTTATTTATTTTCAAATAATCGATTACTAAAATAATCGTTAGTTTGAGCTTTTTCAGGAATCATATTCCATATTTTGTTACACTACATCCACAAAGATAAACGTGTTTTGCTGAGACTTTATGAAACAGTCAGTAAAAGTGGAACATAACTGTGAAATAGAAAGAACATTTTTAGTGGTATAAAATATTTTTAAACGCAAATCAGAAAATTGTGGCATCAATTTGTATCTGGCCGTTTTCTACGAAAATTCAGTGTAATGCATTGCAACAGTGAACATTACCCTGCGCTTTTTCTGAAAGATAAGAGACACACCTTCCAAAAACATTGGATTTCTATTGCAAAAACCAAAAGAAAACAATGTGTCATAATTACGCGTTAATTTGTTACTCTATCACCAGAAATCTCTATACAAACAGTGAAATAATTGTGGTTGTGAAAAAACATGAAAAAGTTCAAGAGGTAAGAAGAGATTTCCAAGGCAGTGTACTGACTGAATGCTAAATATATAGCAAATAATACAAATTGATATACATGGTTTGGTTAAATCAGAATGTGAAGAATTAATATTAGCAAAAGTGAGACATCATTGCTGTGCTTACATACACGTACAAGCTTAAAAACATAAAGAAAAAAAAGTTTGAGAAATACTAAGGAAAAAGATCCTGTTAGTGGCATTTTTCTGTTAGCATTATAATGGGTTTCTGGCCCATGTCAACAGAGAGAAGTCAATAGTTTATTTTTCTTGTTACTGAGATTTTCAGGTGAGTTTGGTCAACTTTACATTGCTGAAAAGGACAAGAAAGTCTCTCTGCAGCTAACTTCTTAAAGGCCAGGCTGAATCGACGTGATTTGGTAATCTTCAGTCGGACTTTAAAGGTCACAGAAACTGTTTTTTTCCCCCCACGTGAATCAATTATTTTACAAACTGCATCTCTGCCCACCATGGGCACCGCAAAACGTAACGTTCTCCATATTCATTACTTTTCAAAACAAACCTTTCAAGGGAAAGCTATGGTTTTCTGTTAAGTGTTTTTACGATCATTAGCAGTGTCTAGCTAAATCATCTCCCTCAAAATCTCTAAAAGGTCAAGTTGTATGAGCATTTTCTCAAAGCACTGTAGTTTTTCAGATTTCTTGATGTGTTTTAACCATTGATTCCTGTTTCTGTGGCTCTAGTTGTGACCGATGTGTGTCGTCCCCGACGGTTCCCTCCCTGGTGTGGACGGGCGGCGCTGTGGGGCAGCTGGGCAGGAATCGCTTTGGCCAGCTGTGTTTCCATTTGGGCGGGCCATGGGTTCAGTGAGAAGGCGGCCATGATGTGGTTAATCTCCTGCTTCGCCAGTTTCTTGTGCTCCTGTCTGCTGCTGGAGCCAATTAAGGTTAGCACACCCAAACTCTTATCCACAGCCAGACTAATTTCTAATTTAATCATGTTTTACACGTTCATCAGTTCAAAATAGGAATGCAAACAATGAATTAACTCACAATTAATTATCAATTAAAGGTTTATTAGATTAAAATTAGTTTGAATTTATTGATAATGTCTGTTTAGACTCTTTTAGTGTTGTCGTGATTTTGCCAATCAGCGCAGGGCACAGTTGGTCATCTTTAAGCTGAGCCAGTTGATACAGAAATAAAGATGGCGGCAGGCCCAAAAACAGGAAAGAGAACACTTTACTCGGTTCTATTTTGAAATATGAACACTCGACAAACTCCTTAAGTCATCACCTTAATGGCGCTCATTCAGCTGAGCTTCATGACGGAGCAGGGTCAACTTCCCATTCAAAAATTACTGATTTGCTAATAAGACGAGGATGTGGTGACAGAAAAGCAGAGAGCATAAAGCAGAAAAATTGTAACAGGCTGGAAAAAGAAATGATGTGACAAGATTGATTTTGAGGGCTTTCGTGAGTTAATTCACTTCGTGGAGCGAAGTTTTGATATTGCTTCAAGAGCAACCACAGACAGTACTTTTGTATGACTATCTCTGTTCATGGGGGTTTATGTGTTTCACATATTTTATTCTTTTCATCTTTTATTTCTCTATTCCGCAACCCACAAGTTTCCTGTTTTGCTGTATTTTACAAATATGTTGAAGTTTAGTAATGTCTATTCAGTCAGTATTTAATACAACAAATAATGTCAGCTATGTTATATTATGGAAAGACGTTTGGCCCTCTTGACACAAGAGAAAACTCAGATTTTTAAGAAAATATTTGCTTATCAATAAGTTGTTAGGCAATTGATAAGATCAATCAACTTTAGATTAACTCATTAATCGATAACTTGTATTCAAACTACTTCCCTTTATGTTTCTGGCACTTACATGATGTTTGTTTTGGCTAAATATACTCCAGGCTTTGTTTATTTTAAAATGATAAAATTCCCAGTATGGTTTTTCAGTTCCTCCTGCAGTTGATCAGAGTCGGGCGTCTGGTTTAGTGCAGATCCAACGTTTACAGACCTAACAGCTGCCCTCTGCTCTCAGGTGCTTTGCGAGGCCGTTTACTTCGCTGTGTGTGTGCGCCGGCTGCGTCCGGAGGACAGCGACGTGCTGGTGGACTTCCCACGGGAGGAGCGAGTGGTGCAGCGGGTCGCCAGGGTGAGACCGCCGCAGGGCTTCGCTCTGTCTCAGGCCCGGCACCAGGCCCGCAAGGTCCACATGCTGCACACCATGCTAAAGGTTGGTGGGAAACAGAGACTCTGAGCTGGAGGCATTCAAATCTTTGCTTTGTTGATTTAACAGAAATTATTGTTCCTGTTTTTTGTTGGGTTTTTTTGCAGAATTTTCTGGTTTACATGTTTTTCCTGCTGGTCGTCCTGCTTCTGAACTACTCTGACTCGGCTAAAGACACGCACAGCTTGAGACTGCGGACTCAGCTGCAGCAAGCCCTGCACACTCCAGAGTACCGCACCATCAGCAGGTGCTCACACAGTGGAGTCGTGGTATTAAAATGTAACCTGCTGTGATTTTTCAGTCCCATTTGGCTGATCTGTCAAGTGTGGGGAAGTCATTTGTTTTTTGAGACATTTTTACGAGTTTGAAATGAACAAAAGAGAGCGAGGTTCATCAATAAAAGCTAATTTGCTTTTCTCTGCCCACTCTAGCGTCTCTATTGTACGTCTCCTTTGTGTGGGTGACGAATACGTTTCTTTGTCTTTAAGACGAGACGACGTCCTGACCTGGCTTAATGGATCTCTGCTGCCTCGGCTGCTGGATGAGTCGTCTCTCCTCAGAGACACAGGAAGCCTGCTGCTCGGCTCCCCGAGGCTCCGACAAACCCGTGACATACAAGGTGAGTTAACTTCATTGTGAACTTTGACCTTTAACCCACCAATGAGTCACAGCTCCTCACTGACAGTAGTTTATTTGTAGAGATGCTTTTTATTTTGTTGATTTTTTTTTTTTTTTGCTCTTAAGACCATCTACAGTTCCCGTGAGCTAAGTCTGCACAACGTTAGGCATAAAGCATTTTATTAAGACAAGTTTATTTGTATAACACATTTCAGCAACAAGGCAGCTCAAAGTGATGTTCGTCATAAAAACATCATACCAATTATGAAACAAGTAAAATACATTTTGTCAAATCACTAATATCATCAAGCAAATACACATCAAATATGTTGACCAGTGTTCCAGTTATTAGTAATCAAAAGCAACTCTCCACATGTGGGTTTTTAGCCTTGATTTAAAGGAGCTCAGTGTTTCAGCATCTTTGCAGTTTTTTTGGAAATTCCTTCCATATTTGTGGAATTTTGGACCCGAGTGGTCTGGAAACTGTTACTGCTTAAGCAGATTAGATCAATTCTTTGTCTAAGTAAATTCATTCAAACAGCTTTTAAAAAGCATAAATATGCTGTAAGGATCATCACTATTTTACCAAGAATCCCAATAAGTGTCTCTGTAAAACCTTCCATCTCTCTCTTTCTCAAACTATTTGACTATTTGTCTGTATTGATGGAAATGCAAC
Organism: Xiphophorus hellerii; assembly: GCF_003331165.1. Taxonomy (NCBI): domain Eukaryota; kingdom Metazoa; phylum Chordata; class Actinopteri; order Cyprinodontiformes; family Poeciliidae; genus Xiphophorus; species Xiphophorus hellerii. Next base: position 22,667,937 of record NC_045676.1, on the reverse strand, counting down.
CGAAAAAGATATGTTGAAGTCTTTTTTTCTTATCCAATAAATAAATCAGCAAGTAAGTCTTATTCTGTAGAACCGATGGAATTTTAAGATGATGATCAGATTGTTGTTTTGCTCATCTCTCACATTTTCCTCCGCCTGCAGCTGGCTTCAGACCAAGAGAACAATCGCCTCCCTTGGTTACATCCCTGACAAGAGCCGCAGAGAATGACACGGTTACTGGTGCGAGCCATATAGATTGGTAAGAAAAACATTGACAACACGACTGATTGTTCTCGGCTTTACACGGTTTGGATGGCAACAATTTCTTTCAAACATATGAAAGAATATAGTAGTAAAGTAGTAATCTTTACTGTGTTCGCTCACTTACTTTCCAAGGACTCGGATGGAGGAGTCCGACAGCAGAAATGTGCTTCACCACTTTAACAGAAGCCTGCAGGAGGCCTCTTCCTCCCTGCAGCAGCTGCAGCAGCTGCACTGGATCGACCACAGGTAACGACGTGACTGTAGGAAAATCTGGAGATTTGGTTTGAAATGGAGAAATATGTCCTCTGCTGCATAAATATGTGAAACATCTCACAAAAGTATTCATACTTCGTCAAACTTTTCACATTTTGACATGTCGCAACCAAAGACTCCGACACATTTGTGGGATTTTATTACAAAATAAAAATGGACTCAGTGTGGTCTTTCATTTTGTTGGGACAGCTTTTGTTCCAGGTCCCTAATGTTCACAATGGAGAAAGCAACAATTAAAGACGATAAATGTAACTTGAACCCTTCTGCTTTTTTAGCATTTCTTCTGTAATAGAGCTTTTGACACAAGCACATTGTTTTAAAAACGGCAAGTGAAACATGCTGAAGACGTCAGTCTGATGAGTGGGGGTGTGTGTGTGTGTTTGCAGGACTCGAGCCATGTGTGTGGAGTTCTCCCTCTACAACGTCAACACGAATCTGCTGGCTGTTTTCAGGTTTTTGTTTGAGTTCCCAGTTTCTGAGCGCGCTCAGTCCAGCCTGGAGCTCAGTGTCCTCACTCTGTGGCCGATCACAGGCCTGGACCTTCAGCTTCTCCTCACGGTAAATCCGCCTCACACAGCAGCAAAACGTGAGACGTGAATGAAACCTTTTCCTCCGTTCCTCTGACCTCTGTGTCTGTCTGTGGTTTCCAGTTGGTCCTCCTCTGCCTCATCTTGTACTTCCTGGTGCGAGGAATCCTGGGGCTCCTCAGGGAGGGCTACACGTACCTGTTGTCATCGTGGAGAGTGCTGGGTATATTCAAGCTGTGTCTGGCAGCATCTGTGTGCGGGCTCCATCTGAGCCGCTCCGTCATGGCCAGGCAGCAGTGGACGTTGTTCCTGAAGCGACGCCGAGATGCCTTCACGGACTTCCACCCGCTGGCCAGGCAGAGTCAGCTGTACGCCGTCATGTCTGCCATGCTGCTGTTCATTCTGGTGCTAAAGGTAACGCAGAAAAAAAATGAAATATGGTACACTTATGATGCTTGGTTATTTAAAAGGATCAGTAATTGTGTGAAACTCTGAGATGCAGAGGAGAAAAAACAACATTCAGCTGCAAAACAATTTAGGGTGAAAATCAAATAAAAAAAGATATTTATAAAACACTTATTGGCTTCCGCTGTACGTAATGTATGTGTAATAATTCAGGAAATAAATCCATCTTTTATTGCAGTAGCATAAACCTGACTGTAGTTCTTGGTGAGATTTGGAGATTTTTGTTTTTACCAGAGATGCAAAGAGAAATCAGGCTGGATGGATTAAGCTGTTAACAACTAGTCAGAAACAAAATTTTATCAATTTACTGTCAGTGAGCGCATCAAATCTGAGTCCTATTCAGTTACAGTCACAAGAACACTCTTCGGTGAACAAGTCGTTACTGTGGGAAGAAAATTCAATGTTATCATTTTTCATTGATAGGCACAGAAGGCATTTAAATGGGAAGCATATTTTCTGTGACAAGTCCAGACAGGTTTGAAGTTCACTCTTTTACAAATGGTGAACTTTTATGAAAAGTGAGATTTGAGGCGATACCAGGAATCAGAAGTTAATTAAATATTTTATTTATAATGGTAGTACAGTCCAATTTTCCAGTAATACTCTCTATGCTCCTAATATTAATAATTAGTGACTGCAGCATTACATAATGTTTAGTGTAATTATTATTTAAATGCAGGTAATTGAAGCTCTTCCAGAGAAACTGCAACTGGCTAAAGTTTGCATCGACAGGTGAAAGGTTCACAAAAAACTAACAGTGGTGTCAATAACTCAATAACATTATTTTGGTTAAAATCAGTTTTTAATAGTGAATATTTTTCACCTACAGAATTATTGTACATAAATTAAACGTTTGGTTTTCTGGTTTAGTGTGAGTTTTTGCTACTAAAATCTCACTTTCTATAATAAAATGTAGAAAGGGGGTGCAAAAAAAATCAGTATTTTTTTAAAATAAGGATATGTAACGTTTATTTGGTACTTATTGGAGTCTAATGAGGGAAATTTAAAATACATTGCTGCATTTACTACAACTAAAGTGCATGTAAAGTATTTTCCCTTTGTTTATATTTATTGAATCTTGTACTTTCTCCCCTGTTGGGCACTCAGGCGTCGCACCAGTTGCGTTTTCTCCGGGAGTGGGCGGTGTTCGGCAGAGCTCTGCGGCGCTCGGCCTGGGAGCTCCTGGGAGTGGCGTCGGCTCTGCTGCTGCTGCTCCTGGCTTACTCCCACGCAGGACACCTGGTCAGATATCCCCCCATGTTTGGTTTGTCCTTTGCTGCATCTTCTGGTGCAGATTTGAACTTTTATGTAACATTTATTTTGGATTGTTTGGCCTCTTCTCCTGTGACTTCCCACTGCAGCTCTTTCACTCTGTGCTGGACGGCTATGGCAGCGTGAGCGCCGCCTGTCTGTCGTTGTTGGGAGCCGGGGGGAGGGGCCTTTTATCGTGGCTCCCTGCCTCGACAATGACCGGTCCCTCAAACACCGTCTCCTCCCTGACGTTCCACGCGACCTTCGCTGTCCTCCGGCTGGTTTTCCTGTGGTTGATCATCTCTGTGCTGCTGAGGAACTACCGGCGCGCCCGAGCAGAGCTGTACCGCCCTGCCGTGGATCTCCAAGACTACGAGATGGTGGAGCTGTTTGTCAGACGACTGAAAATGTGGATGGGACTCAGCAGGACCAAAGAGGTACGCCTCTTGTTTTACATCCGTGGTTAATGGGATTTTGGCCAGTTTCTGACCAGGACACACCTCACCTGTGAGACAGGATGGAGAATTTATTAGCGTTTTCTCGAGCACATCATTCAGATTGACAGATTTGGGAAAGTATGCATCTGGCACCACAATCTAGAAAAGTTTTTTTTGACCAAAAAAGGAAACAAATTAGGTAGATTTTCAAAAACATACCATCCACAGCTCACTGTGCATTTGAAAGATAGACAAGGTCGACAGTGGTATTAGATACATTACAATATGCTTTCTGATGAGGCTCATTCATCAGATTTAAAGTACTTTTGAAGATGACAGTTAAGCTTTCATTAAGCATACTTTTTTTATTAAACCCACATTTCTGTGTTCTATGGAAAACACATACATAATAATTCTGAGTGCCTTATAAATAATTTACTAATACTGGAAAAATGTCATATTCACTGTAGCAAATACTCTGACAGAAAGCTATGCTTTGCTGTTTTTACAATGAGGTCAAGTCTTTTATTTGGAAAATTTGGCACTTATAAGAATTGAGATATGTACTGCACTGAATGTATTGACCGAATCCTCCTTTAGCATTCCCCTCTCTGCTTAGATTATCTTCATACATATAATTGTCTTTTCCAAATGCTGAGATTGTGGAAACAGCATTCTGTATAATTGAAAATAAAGTTTTGGGGAGGAAAAAAAAAGGGTAAAAATGTGAAGCACTTTTCCAAATAAAAAAATGATAATTTGGCTTGTGTCTAATTTGATTTACACTACTGCTCAAAGTTTGGTTCACTTTGAAATCTCCTTATTTTTTTGATAAAAAACACAATTTTCTTCAGTTAAAATAACATTAGATTACATTATTTAAAAAAATATAGTCTGGACATTGTTAATGTGATGAATGTCTGTTAAAGCAGGAGATGGCTGTTTTTTTTATTGGGAAAACATTAATCCACATAGTATCATCACTACTGCGTTCCAATAGTCGGTTCTGTTAGAAAATCAAAATGTATCATGCTAAAATGCTATTCGATCATTTGGAAAAGCTTGTGCAATGATGTTAGCACAGCTGAAAACATTTGTACTAAATAACAAAAGCAATAAAATTGATCTTTGTTTTGCTGGTTGAGTATCTGGAGCATCAGCATTTGTGCATTCGATTATAATCTAAAAATGGCCGAAAAAAAAACTTTCTATTGAAACTTGTCAGTCTAATCTTGTTCTGAGAAATAAAAGCTATTCCAGAAGAGAACTTGTCAAGAAAGTGAAGCTCTCATACCACGGTGTGCACCACTTCCTTCAAAGAACATCGGAAACTGTCTCTAGCAGAATAGGAGCAGTACATTAGATTAATAAAAAGTGAGGTTTTTTGGAAAAACAAATGTTTTTGGGTGACCCCAAACTTTTGAGTAGTATTGAATTTGGCAAGAGTTTTATAAGGAAAAAAAGTGAACAAACTAGATCCACAAATACTCAGTCTGATAATTCCTTCTTTCCCTCACAGTTTCGTCACAAAGTCCGTTTCGAAGGCATGGAGCTCCCGCCGTCCCGCTCGTCCTCCACCAGCGACTGCAAGTCCCTGTGTCTGCCCCCGCTGGACAGCCCGGACTCCGCGCCCACGCCGGACAGCATCGATGCTGGCTCAGAGGCCTCGTGGCGTCCAGCCTCCTCGAGCCCCTGCAGCCTGACGGAAGCGCCCGGGGTCAGTCTCGGCCTGGGCCTGGGTTTGGGTCTGGGTCTCGGCCCTGGAGTGGTGGTAGGGGGCACGAGCTGGAGGGAGAGGGCGGAGACGGAGGCCTCCCTGAGGAGGCTGCTCCCAACCCTGGACGCTCTCCTGCAGCAGCTCGACCGAGTCAACATGACGACAGACGATGTTTACCACATTGAGTGCAGGCTGGAGCGGGCTCAGCGGAAAAGAAGGCGCAGCAGGAGAGAAAGAGGAGAGGACGCTCATGACAGGAGAGGGGAGAGTAAGCAGACAGGGAAGGGGGACGACAAGGACGTGAAAGAACGAAGGACTGGAAAAGAGAAGCACACCAGGGGCAGAAAGGAGAAAAAGACTGAACTTCCTAGAGAGTCTGCTACCAAAAAGACTCCGGTCGTCACTCCGATTCCCTTTTCAAAGCCCAGACCTACATTGGCCTCCGCACAGCCCCACATCTCGCAATCATCAGTCACAGATAAATCCACCACTGACCCCACCCCAACGAGCACTTCCTCTCTCCACAACCCACCCACCAAAACACCCTCCGCTCCCTCATATCCCCGAGCACCCACTCCCTCCCTGCCGACCGCCCGAGGCCCCACGCCCATTATTACCCGAGACCTGGACCCGCAGGTGGACAGAGAGACCCTCCCTTCCTCGAGTCTGTTCAACCACCCGGCTCACACCACCACCATCCCCACATGGAAGAGGAAACGGAAACCCCCGCCCCTAAAAAACAAGGTGCACCCCACTTAGCAGGTCGTCCCCAAAACCCTTAGGGGTGAGTGGGAACTAGAGGAGAAGGAGAACGTAGGAGGAAAACGTTGGGTTAAGGACGAGAGGAGAACGAGGACAGCCGGTCTTGTCCCCAGACGCACCTCTTTAAACCCTGGGACAGAGAAGAGAAACCGAGGGGGATTGCAAAGAGATGAGAAAGTTGCGTAAAGACGGAATAATTGAGCCAGTTGTTTGAAAAGATTTAGGGTAATCGGAAGCAGAAGAATTAGGTCTTGGCTCACTCTTAAAGCATGGTGCAGGTCACTGGATGCTGACCGATGAAACAGTGAAACCAAGAGATACTTGTGTTTAGTTCTCCAAAACCCCCTCACCCTTTCCCCGTCGTCATGTGATCCTGGAGGTCTCATGGCGCTGTGACAGGAGCACAGGAAGGTGCTCACCAGACTGTACAGCCACACTTCTCTGTATATTTGTTTGTCTTCATTTTGTTAAATGTCAGCAGTTTGGACAGCACGGGTGCCGGTTCAAGCCATCCATGTATCCTGGAACCAAAGATTCCTACAGGAACGCACATCGTACACGCATGTATATAACACTGTAGTTACATATCAGTAGATGGAAATGTGCCTTATGCAACCGGCCCTACGAGGTACGAGGAGAGGCGTGCACGTGTGTGACGCTGTTGTGATTTCAGCAGTCACTTCTTGAGGGTGCTGATGATACAGTGCCGGCCACATATAGAGGTAAACGTGTGCAAAAGTCTTACAGTTTAACTAATGTTTTAGCACAGCAGAGTAATATCACGCTGAAAATTTGTTTAAAATCTCAAACTTTAATTTGAGAGCATTGATTCGGTGAGGAAAATATGTGCACAGAAATAATGATTTTTAATAACAGAACTATGATTGGTACTAAAGCAAACTGAAAGACTAGCAAAAAGAACAGACTGTTTCTATTGAAAAGGATGAAAGCAGCACAGACAAAATAAAGAATTAAACTTCAGTAGTCTAGTAAACTCACTCAGTTGTGACGGTTGTCTAGACTTTGTCGGATTCTTGTGAAACTTTGGAAATGTTCACTTCACACCCGTCCTGCTTAGTCCGCTTCAATCAAACTCTGGTTGGTTTGCCTTAAACGTCCAATCAGACCTTGGTGTGCCTTAAAACCTCGGTCACATTTCTGTTCAAGTCAACTGCAAAAGCAGGATCATAGTGCAGGGTATTCTGGGTAAATACCGCCAAAACAAAAGTGAGAGTCTTTCACTAGCGGTAGAAATGGCTCCTGGTCTTTGCCAAAAACAAGAGAGAAATCCTACAACTGCTAAAATCTGACACCACTCCCTCTTTTTGTTTACATTTTGTGAAGGAGGAAGTTGCGATCACGTCCTTCACCGGTTCTAGCTGCAGTGCCACCACAGGCAATGGTGGAATCTCATGGTTTCAAACATTAAAAAGTATGAGATGTTTTCACACAACATCTCAGAAAAGTCTCGTATGTGCTCAAACCTCAAAAGTAGCACTTTAAAAATACATTTAAACATAAAAACCATCAGCAGATCAGTAATACTAGATGATTTATTTGACGGCTTTTCACACATTTTTTCCTCAATAAATATGGCAAATGTGACCAGCACTGTTCATGTGAGAGAAGGGAGATCGGAACCAGAAGAAGCGACAGTACGCTAAGGCAAAGTTCTGAAGGAGAGTCATAGTAAGTGCTAACAGAATAAGGGACTAAAGGATGGAAATGAAGGTTATATGGGCTGTTTCCGCTAAACATGACAGAAGTTCACCAATTATAAAGCTATACTGACTCCCATTCTGATTATATTTCCTGTTTGTTGTGTTTAATATGGAATCGAATTTAAAGCACTTTTTTTTTTTATTATTGTAGGTCATTTTAAATGCGATGTGGCATAAAGTAATAAGCTTGGTATCTATGCCAAAAACAGAAAGCTTCACTCATACTGTACTTAATTACTTAACCAGAAGCGCTGCCAAAGCTTTTAAATCATTTATGCATTTTGATTTTATCTAGACAAACATTCATTCTTTTTTTTTTTTTTTGTACTTGCACTTTACTCTTTAACGTAGATGATGTTGAACACCATATTTAATTAATCATGTGTCAGGTTATGAGTACATTTACGTTAAAGGGACATTTTCGTAAGTATTTCCGCCGTGTTGTTAAAGCAGTGGCTTGCGTTTATTTGTTTGTTCGTTCGCCAGCTCTTTGATTTGTTATAATTTTGTCGTATCAACACGCGCACTTCCTGTGTCCAGTGGACAAAACTCAGGGAACCCGTCCTCTCTCTCTCTCTGTCACAGCTGGAGCCAAATCCAAGCAAAAGTGTCCAGTTATTAAAAGATAATCCCATACTGGTATTTGTTATATAAATACTGAAGGAGCGGTACTGCATTGTGTTGGCCTCATTGTAAAAGAGGATGAATGTTTGGCTTTTCCAACAGATTTTCTTGTTTTGTTTTTTTACTTCATCCAGCATTGAAAGACACCCCTTCTCACTGTGTACAATTTGTGTATATATTTGGGCCTATTTGGGATGTATATATTTCCGCTTTTTGAGTATCTGTATTATTTGTGCACAGTGGCACACACTTATGTCAAGCACTGGCATTGCAATCTCCAAAGTTTTACATTTTTCTGGTCTAACTGATGCACAACAGCCAAAACGTTTAAGTCATTCAGTGTTTGACAGAACTGTCAGTTCAGTAGAAACCACAGGAAGTTCAGCAGTCACTTATCCTCTCTTTGTGTAGTGTGTGCAAGAGCATGGTGGAAAAAAAAAGCTAAACTGTGTGTATCTTTTTGCAGTCTGTTGTATAAAGCTTTGTGATTTGAAAGTGAATTTAAAAGCATTTCGCTGTGCTTTACTCCCCCTTGTATCAATGCAGTTGTAGCACCTCTCATGCTTTTGCACTTGACAAAGTCGAATAAAGTGTTTGACAGCTAAACCCTGGACGGTGTAAGTAATTCTGGGTTGGGACAAAACTAATATGTTGACTGAAAACTGTTGCTTTATTAACTTCCAGGGCCCCGTTTCAGAAAGCCGAGTTAACAAAAGCCTGATTAGATACACTGAATAAACCTACTTAGCTCTGTGATACTCAGCGCTAGCTAACACAACTCTGAGTGAAATTGCCCCTCAGTGAATAGGAATATGAATATAATAGAAGCAGCCCTCATCAATGGAGCGCAGACACCGATTCACCTGATTCACCATGGCAACGGGACAAAAAAAGGCCTGAAAGTGCGGATTTCTCACCAATGGATGGCATAAAGTGAATATCAAAATACAAAAAAGCAAAGCAAAAACATAAATAAAAAAATTCCAAAGAAAAGGAAAAAAGTTTCTCCTACGCCAACTCACAATATAGCACTAACTGACGCTACACTAACGTCCAAAAAAGTTTTGTCTGAACAAAATATATCTACTGTACTTTGGAAACCCAAAAATATATGAAGATTATGCTTGAAGTATCAAATGGTGACTCCGTTACTGCTTTCACTGATACCTGCAGGTCTGTGGAGTTTTTCTTTTATTATAAAAAGGCTCATTCTGGTACACTACTTTATAATCCATCTTATATTTAAACATCACTACAAAGTAGCGGCCAAAAAACTGCAGTAGCAAAAACATCAGCGCCTTTGTGGGTAAACCAGTTGTTCATTTAGCAGTTTTCTCTCTACTTCCATTTCCTATCTGTAAACTATTTTGCATCAATGTGCTCACACTATTGCCCTGACAGTTTCTTTTTTGTAATCAATTTCTATGATTTTAGTAAAAAAAAAAAAAATTAGTTTTTTTAAGTATTAAACTTATTTTGGATAATTGAACATTTTCTATTCCACCATTATTTCTATATATTTTGGTCCTGATCCCTATTTGAGTCAACTTAGTCTTCTGATGGATTTTCATGCTGCATAATATTTTGTAGTTATAAAACCACATTTAGTTGTTTTTAAAAAATGTTTTTAATTAGCTATAACATCAAAATATGACTCCCAAGGACGTCAGTGTGAAATCTCCAAATGATCAAAACTATAACAGGCACAAGAGGAGGAGGAAGCGAAATGACCAGAAATAACACTAAATGTTCAAAAAAACATTCCTGCTCAGAAAATTTTTTTACCAGAAGATGCTGGAAATAGAAATGTCAGGACTGGGCAAGATGCCCCAGAAAAAAACTAGATCTGAACATCTCAAGTATTTGGCCATAAATAAAATAAAGTAGTGTCTTCAGACTGTTGGTAAAGAGTTTAACTACCTCAGCACTGAAAGACAAAACTCTTAAGTTTTTTACAAATAGGCTTTGTTTCCTCACGCTAAAAAAATAACACAAGATTTCAGATTTTTTTAAATGATCACTTTTAATTGATACAGTAGTTGAAACAAACACAACCAGTCTGTTTGTGTATGTGTGTGTGTGTGTGTGTGAGAGAGGGGGTGGGCGTGTGTGTGTTCAGTCTGCCGAACAAAGTCACCCTTGCAAATAAAGTCAAACAAAATCAGTAAAGTCGTCCACCGTCGAAACAAGTCTTTTTCTCTGTCCCGACGTCTCGGGAGTAGGAGCTGAAGCTCCTTGTTGAAATGCTTTATTTTGCTGAGTGTGTCCTTGGGTCAGAGAGATTCCTGGAGTCGAACGGGACTGGATGTCTTCCTGAGCCTGACGTGCAGCACAGAGTTGGAAAAGACGGTTTAAATTCAGACTGGCAAATGTAAGTGAAAAACGTGTTGTACGCCTTTTAATTCTTGAGTTTTTAAACTTACTCTGGTCCTGATCCTCTTTATGTGTCGTAATCTGGCAAGCCACTTGGAAGCATAAGCATCCGAGGGATTCGCTCTGTACTGATGCACCAAAGAAGCCATCTAGACACAGCAAACAAAGATTTATTCTGGGGGAGTTTAGGGAAGAAATTGAATGTGAAGAGTCTTTTCACGGAATAAATTAATTAAATAAAAGATCTACATAGTGTGCAGCAGAAAGTTTCTTTTTTTTATTTTTTCCTTCAATGTTTGTTTACGGTCTCTGTGCTTTTTACCACCTGAAAGTATTTTATGTTTTCTAATGTCAATTCCACAAACCTCCATTTACTTTATTGGAATATTTATATGATAAAGTAGCAGAAAAGAGAAAGAGGAAAAAGAAAACATGACTTTGAAACTTTTATAGAAAATGTGTAATGCATAAATATTTAATCTCCTAATGTAATGCCTTCAAACTTCACCGGATAGAGAACAAACAACATCATGAAGACCGAGGAACACGAATACAAGCAAAGGAGGCTGATGTGAAGTTTAAACTGGTTAAAAATTTGAAATGAGGCATGAAAGCTATGCCTCATTTTCCTTCTACTTCACAATTATACTAAATTGAGTTGGTCTATAATGAGATGCGTTGAAGTTTCTGGGTGAAACTTGACAAAACGTGAAAAACTTCAACCGAGGTGAATATTTTCACAAGACTCTGCAGAAGTACGGATCAGACTCACATTTGCATGCAGAGCCATCTGTCGAACTAAGAGTGGCAAGTTGAGGTCAGATACGATTTTTGCAACGGTGGTATCAACCAGGCCCTCGAGGTCTGAAAAGGCAGAATAAAATGAGTCACATCGATAATGACGAGGAGCAAAGACGGCAGCAATTAACTCACCTTTCCGACACTGCAGAGACACAAGGTTACATTCATAGTCCAGTGGCTTAATAACCACTTCGACGAAATTAAATTGACCCTAAAATGGAGAGAAACGTACTCTGTAATGAGAACTAAAATGCATTCTAGTGATTTCTCTGAATGAGTTCGCACATTTACCTTTATGGTGCCCAGTTTGTAATCTTCTCCCGAGTCGTTGTAGACCACCATGACAAAGTCGTTGCCGATGTGTCGCTTCTTGTTGCAGCAGCCCTTGTCACTCTCTCTGTTCGGCATCAGCGTGGCTATGTGGAAGATGGCTGCAGACACACGGTTTCATTTAAAGTTTAACCACCAGTCATCATGGAAATAGCCGGCCGGAGTTGTGACGCGAGTGCACACACCCTGCATGATGTCGTCGTGCCAACAGTAGGTGAACTCTCCGTCATCCCCGTACTGATCCAGCCCGCCCAGGAAGATCTGGTCGGGGTCGCAGTCCTTCAGGTGGATTAGTTTGCCGAGCCCGGTGAGGAACGCGGCGTAGCGGTTCGACCCGTATTCGTTGGACAGGATGGCAACTTCATTGTTAACCTAAAGAGGGAGAACGAAGAGGATGAAGGTGGACAGTGCTGTGAGAAAGTATTTGCACATACTTACAAACTTCTTCTGCATTTGCTATTTTGCCACACCTAAATGTTTTACATCATTAAAGAAATGGGAGCATATGAGACAAAATAACCAGAGAAAATAAACTGCAGTTTTCAAATAACGAAGAACAGAATCTGACAACATGAAGTAGTCTGAACGGTTTTAAACATTATACATTATGAACCTGTTCCTAGGGGTAATTACTGTTCCACATTGACCCAGACTGGCTTGGATAGTTTTTATTTCCTTAAAGGGGCGGTGTTACCTGTTTTCCAGGCACATGGAGCCATTTTATAACATGATTGAGAAACTATTACCTGCAGTTGTTATAAAAGTGCTATACATATCAAATTTCTCACAACATTCCTCCATTAAGCCTTTATTTATGCTCTCAGCAGCGTTGCCCTGAAAAGTACTCGGTATGATAAACTCAGCAGATGCACAGTTCCGCCAGGTGTTTTTAACTGCTGCTGGCCTCCCTGAATCGCTTTTCACAGCTGCGTATGATGTAATAAGCCAGGTGTGTTCTCACCTGGCCAGCTCCAACAAACACAACTCCAATCTTATGGGTATCATAAGGAGGCATCTGGTCCAGAACCTTCACAGCCCGATCAATCACCTGCAGCCGGGGACAGGATGGACGCACAGCGGACAGCGAAGGGTTAATGTCTTTCTTAGAGAGACTGGACTGTCATGGCGTTACCTTTCAACAGGTACTTACATTTCTGAGGTAAATCATATTTTTGCAATAATTCAGCATCATTTATAAAATGTAAAGTCTTACATTTCCAGGCATAATAAAAGAATGATCCGATCTTTACCAGGTAATGAAATCAATACAAGCAGTTGAATGAAAGGATTTACTTAATTTTTGCCTTTTTCATTACTTTTTTTTTTATACAAATACCAGTAGGGAACCAGTTCTGTGTCTCGTACACTTGTGGTTACATCTCAATCATTTCCATACATCATGATGACCAGATCATTTTCAATATATTCCTAGAAACTGGAAGAGAGTTTGCTTTCTTTTGACTGTTTATGCAGCAGCGCTTCGTTTTCATTGACTGGATCGGATCAGACCAACATGGGGAAGAGGCGGCTTACCTGAGTTTTGGGCAGCAGCAGCGGTTTATTGGCTTCATTCCCAAAGAAAGGAGAGTGATATAGCTGAAGGAAGACAAAGCTAAAAAAAAAAAGAAGAAGAAAATGTTTCAAGAAATTATCCTGGAATGAGAATCTTCACATAAAATATTCAGAAGAATATTTTGAATGTGCTAAACGCTGTTGGTTTGTTTTTAGATATAAAACTTTATGCTCCTAAGATGGATTGATCTGTTCAGCTGTGGATTTTGCCTACAAGTGAGGCCACCCTCATATTTATCAGTCTGGGGAAGGGAAGACACTGACTACTCAAATGGGCTCCAGAGAATCCCTCATGAATTGGAAATGTAAATCTCTAAATGTAATCTTCAAAAAATTACTTAAAACCTGAGAAGAGATTTAGCACAACTCCTACTGGAGAAAATGCAGATAACGTTTAGGTCTTTTTGTTTTTCCCATCTGTCCAGGAATGTTGGATTAAAGCCCAGATCCAGTTCTGTCTGTAATAATCTGCTGACTACCTGGGACTCAGTCCGGAGATCTTCTCTGCGTTGCTGGGCCCGGGTCGGCTGTGATACGAGTCCCTCTCGGTCTTCCTCTCTCTCCTGGAGGAAGGGGCGGAGACGGAGATGGTGTGACCTCGGGGTCGGTGGCCTCCGCCGGGAGAGATGGGTCCAGGCAGAGCTGGCGCTGCTGGAAAAGCCAACTTCATGGCAGCTCCTCCACTCTGAGATGACAAGCCGGAGCCCTCACCACCCTGGGCCGGACCTCCTGGTCCATTAAAGTCCGCCCCGGTGCTCCCCTCTACTTTGTCCTTGTCTGAGCAGGGCTGCTGCAGTGCCTGAGGCTTGCCATCTGAGGGCGCTCTGGGCCGAGCGGCGTCGACCTGACTTTTCTCAGACTCCAGCGCTGCTTTGGTGAAGGCCTCCGGCAGCGTCTGCAGCTCCGGGGAGGAGCTCGACTTGTTCAGTCCGTGACCCTGGGACTGAGAGTGGCTCTGAAAAGGAAGGTCAGGGCCCTGGCTGCCCGGGGTGGAGGGGCCAACGCTGGGCTGATCGATGGGAATCGCTCCTTCGCTCACCTCCTCCAGAGTGGACTTTTCATCATCCTGACTGGAGGTGGAGGAGGACTGAAAGTCAGGCAGAAGACAAGGACATTTTTATTCCTTTAGCATATTCTAGCAGATTAACTCATAAAATTATATATAAAAAAACCTAACAAGATTTTATTACTTGCAGAAAGTAACAAAGAATATATCTAATTTAGTTCCAAGAGGAATCAAGTTGATTTATGGCATAATAACCAAACCAGAAGATCCCAGCGTACATCAGGGTGCAACAAAAATACTATTTATACTCTACCAAACATGTTTTTTCTGTCCCAAATTAGAAAAAAACACACTAACAGTTAAACAAATAAGACAATCTTGTTTTTGTTTAAAAAAAAAAAATCAAGTCTCCAACAGTGTTTTCCATCATCATGCTTCACATTTAGTGACATAGAATAAAAGGTCAAGCATTAAAAAAAACTAAGTTAATCTTGGTGACAGCCTCCTGCTGAACATTAACATAAACTCATACATTTAAGTAAGAGATTCAATTTAAAGTTTATTGATCTTTGAGAGGGTGTACTTGCATTGTTATGCAATTATCATTATATTATTTCAAAGTTGTCTCAAAAAAGAAAATTAATTGCAATAGCTTCCTGGGTAATTTACTGCTCAGCAAAATGTGTTTTCCTGGCAGGCCTACAAATAAATGTAGATGTGAATAAATCTAATAAAAAGCATTTTCTCACCACTTTCTTTATATTGTCCTTTTAAAACGGCCCCCCATACTCCATTAAGTATGAACGCGAGTGGGTGAAAATAAATTGTTTTTGTTCTTCGCTGCAGTCATAAGTAGTAGTACACAAAAGCAGCCCGTTTATCACATCAAACTCTTGAGAGTTAAACAGAAATAAATTCTGCAGGAACCATCTTGTTGGTTCTTGTCAGAATCAACTTCCTTGGGTTCGTTTCGGCCACAATCAGCGACTTACCCTGCTGAGCGGTCCGGGAAGCGGAGCCTTGTCAGACATGAATATGGGCTCGGAGGGAATCGGCTCAAACTCTTCACCCTCTACCCACTCGAGAGGGGCGCTCTCTGCTGTGACCCCTGAACCCTCCTCCGGAACCACCGCAGAGTCTGCAGCAGGACACGCCAATCGTTATGCGCATCACAGATGGGAGAGACGCATCAACGATTCACTCTGAACTACGTCCAGGTTAGTCACACGGACATGTACTGCTGTAAGAGTGAAGGGGTAAATATTTCAGCAGCTGTCAGTAGTTATTATTGACACAGTCTCTCTGAAGTCTAACAAGATTTTAGAGGCAAATGATTCATTCTGACATGAAACAGAATCAAACACATTTAAACATCAATCAGCAGACTCAGGCCCATGAAGGAGATCACGACCTACAGAGAATCACACAGAAATGCTGAGCTCAGATCAGTTTGGCAGGTTCTATTCATCACACGCTTGTCTACTCCATTATCATTCAGATTCATGCAACTTCGGCCGCTTCTTTGCTTCACTGGTTTCCCAGTAGAGCAAAGAAGTGCCTAATGAGATCTGGGCTTTCCTGTTAACAGAGGTTAACGGGCAGCCTGGGGGTATATTTCAGAAATCCGAGTTAGACATTGGAAAGGAAAGAAAAGAGAAAAAAGAATCAAAGGAGGGGTCAAAAACTCCACTAACTCCACTTTTCCTCTGCTACTGATTGACCGGTCCAAGAGCAGGCACGACTTAGTCATCAGTCACAGATGACCTTCCCTCCAGGGTTAGGAAGAGACGTTCATGAAAAGCAGGGACGGTGAGGTTCCCAACTTGTACAAAGTTTGAGCATAAAACAGCCCGTCGTAAGACACAACAGAGTTTTATTTCATGTTTGCAGGATAGAAAACTAACAAGACGCTCCTTTAATTTGTCTTTCACTTGGAGTGAAAGTACAAAGTTATAGTTCAGTGATTTCATAATTGTTCCTAATGACAACTGTGAAGTTCTGAGCTCCATTATTTACAAGATCCTGTCAGAAGTTCACCAGTTTAGAAAGCTAAAGACGCTAATGTTTTCAGAGGAGACTTCAGGGGAAAGTGTTGTCTCGTATCACAAAGCATTAGGACTGGGCTAAGAAAAAATAAAATTGCAGGAATAAAGTCAAAGTGTTATGAGAATAAAGTCAAAATAATATAAAACAGTCAATATCACAAGTTGTAAGAATACCGGAATCATCGTAGTGATGTGAAAATAAATTCATAATAGCAGCAGCTATAGCAGCTCCTGATTAGAAGCTGATGCTGATGTGTTTACCACAACCTTATTCTGGTAACATTACAGATGTATTCACAAAAATAATACAACTTTATTTTCATAGTATTAAGACTTTCATTTCATATCACTTTCTTCTCGTAATATTTAATCTGTAAGTGGGAAAAAAAGAAAACATTTTGCAAGATATTCATTATCTATTTCCATTACTGTTTTAAACGTTAATGTGTTTCCTAAATACAAACGGATGTTACGCATTTTTGTCTCATTTGCTTAAATCTGTTCAATATTTCAGTTCAAATTTTCCAGAATGACACCAAAGCGTCTCTGCATTGTGCCTGAAAGACCACTGTTTTGTACAAGTGAGGAGAAATATACCACCCCAGGAGTTTTCTGGAAAGCAGGGAGGGAGGCAGAGGTGTGGGGTCACACATGATGACGGTACCTGCCCAGGAAATGCTCCTGTGCAACCTGCCAGGAGCTGGAGGTCCTGGGGGGCCACTGGCCATACCCAGAGACCAGAGCGAGCCGCCAACTGCAGGCGGGACGAACGGGAGAGGGGGGGCAGGGGCACATCGAGCCACAAAACACACCACAGCCAAACACAAACCAGCATTCCCACCATGAGAAGAATCCAATCGGGACCAAGGGGGTAAAATGTTGGGGGAGAAAAAAAAAAAAGAGTGAAAAATCAAGATGTGATAATGGGAGTAAATAAAGAGTAAAGACAAAATAAACTCAAAAATGAAGTCCAGAATAAAAAAAGAACAAAACTGCTGCAAAGAAATTACAGAATTAAAAAGAAGATTAAAAGGATTAGTCCGTTTTCTTACCAGCTGGTCATTTGACAACGGTTCCACTGAGATTAAGCACTGGCAGGTAAGTCGGGGTTGAGCGTAGTGCTTTGAAGGACATAATTACTTACCAGACATACTTAGCATCTGTAGCTGTTAAACTTTCCCACAATTTGTCCACAGACAGCTGATACAGATTTTATTCAAAACTTCAACAGTGAGATTTTCACTCAATTATAACCTTTTTTAAAAAAGAAATGTTTGAGATCTACAATGATTTTGCATCTTGTTTGTAGGAAAATCTGACAATTACTTTGGTTCATGAAAATCTTGGCTGTTTGGTTTGTTGCTAGAATAGGTTCAAATTTAAAGAATGGACTGAAAATGTGTATTTAGTTTTTAAATAGGACAAATATTTTTTTTATTCCCAGACTTATTTCAATTTGAAGATTTTGGTCTGTGTGGCAAAAAGTTTGTACACCACTGGTTTAAAGAAAAGCATGTGTGTCAGAAAGGCCCAGTCAAATCCCAGAGCTAAACCCTATTGAGAAAATATGGTTTAACAAAACACTGACTCACAGCGGACTGAAAGCAATGCACTACACATTTTAAATTTTGTATCAAAGACTTTGTACTCCATCTGTCACACATATGCAATATTTTGGCTGGCCTGACATAAAATAAACCATAGTCTGATCTGTTGATTAATTTTTACATTAACAGATTAAAAACTGGATGGCAAGCGGTGCTTAACAGGAGACTTTTTAGAGAATGTGAACCACATGAAGCTAAAACTATGCCCCTTTAGTTCTGGGTAGAAAATATTTACAAGATTTTTTTGTCATCCTAAATGCAAAATGTTTATATATTTGTAAAGTTCTGGGTTAATTACTGCTCTCACTATGTTATTCTTGCAACAAATGGCCTTTTTTGAGTTTGTATACTCCAATTAACGATTAATCGATTAGTAAATTACCTGACAATTATTTCAGTGATCGATCAATTCTGATTAATCCAATGAATTTCTTCAGTCCTACTTATAATTATTTCACTGTGTCTCTATTTATCGTTCCTACTGGAAACCTAAACAAATTATTTAATAGCTGGAGCATCTTCCATTACAGCTTCATCAGGCCATGCTAGTCACTTCAGCGAGACATATTGTGATGTTTTAATATCATGAGATCTCGTTACAACCCTGTTACGTACAAATTTCTGTTCTGCTTATATAAAGTGTGGAGCGATAAATTCATAATTTCAGATCCAACTCACGACCACAAACATGTCCGCCAAGACTCCTTATTCTGCCACTCACCGGTGCTGGAGCGCTGAAACAGGTTGGCCTTTCCTCCGGCGCTGCTGTGTGTTTGAGTGAGCGGTTCGGAGGCAGACGTTGGCGCTGGGGCGGCCGTGCTGGCTGGAGCGCTGGCTGTCTGAGTGGGAGGCTCCTTCACTCCCTCCATCGCCATCAGGACGGTGGAGAGCTCCTGCAGCGGCATGTTGCCCAGCTCAGAGGAGAAGGGACTGGGTGGGTTCTCCAGACACATCAGCCAGCTGGTGTTACCTGAGGTAACAAAGCGCCAGGAAGACACAACTGTGCTGTTGAATCAGGTTATAATAGTGGATATAAAAAAACCCAAAAACACAAAGGGCCTAGCCCAGGGATGATGTACCTGAGGGTCTCCGTATGAAGATCTCTGCCCAGCCCTGAGTGAGCATTGGAACAAACTCGGCGAGGCTGGGGTTGTCTTTGAGCGGAGGAGGGGCAGACAGAGCGGCAGCTGTAGAGGAGGGAGGACCGACGCCATCCAGGTTGGGGCCAGAGGAAGGAGACAAAGGAGAGGCCAACTCTCCCTCAGAGGGGGAAACCAGAGGACTGAGACTCGGAATAGGACCAGCACGCAGAGCGTGACCACCTGCAAAATAAGGGGAGTCTCTTTAATCACAAAGACAGGCGTTCTTCACACTGGACTGCAGACAAAAAGATGCTCGGATGAGATATTTACACCGAAAAGAGGAAGAAAAAGAACACAGATCAGCAAGTTAGAGAATAAGAATAAAAACAGCACAGCGAAAATCAGGAATCAGAAAAATTCAGGAAACAAACGCAAACACATGAACAGAGTGACATGTCCAGGAGGAAATAAAAGCTACCTGATTTCAGGAGCTTTCCGGCTGGTGATCGTCTGTAAAACTGAGCAAGTCTTACCTGACCGGGAGCGGACTCGCGTCCGAGTTGTTCTGTTCTGTTGCTGACTGGACTGCGACTCCAGTTTGGCCGGAGCCTCTTTAGTCATTCGGGTGTGAAGAGACGGATCTGACCTGCAAACCCAACGGAGGAAAGGAAGTTCAGAAATCCTTCCAGACTGAGCGAAGTAGTAGAAGGCAGAAAAAAATGAAAAAATAGTTGCTTTTAGGAAATTTTGGCTGTTTATAAAGCTGTTTTTAAATTGAATACATGTGTTTTTTCTTAAAGACAAACAGCTAAGAGGAAATTTGACACCTTCTTGTGTTATTTGCTTGATGAGAAGTACATGCGAGGTCGTCAGATAGGTGTAAAAAAAAACAACAACAAAGAAAACAACAAAAGCTAGCATCACCTGGTCATTTCTCCTCCTCCTCCTCCCAGACGCTCTGACATATCCATTCCCAGCAAAGCTTGCGTTCTGACACCGCCACTCGTTGTGATGGTGACAAGCTTGTTGCCCACCAACCAGGTCATGCTGCGACCTCCGGCTAACAGAAACTCAGCGATCGGAGACCTAAGACGACAGCGGGGAGCTAAACGTTTAACATTTTACTCGACAAATACAACAATCCAGCAGAAATACTGAAACTGCAAGAGAAATCAGCTGGTGGCCGAAATCTGACCATTTCCAGCCCTTTGAACCCCGACTGGTGACGAGCCATTTAAACATCTGATTAGAGATAGACACACACAAACAAAAGCACACACAGACCACCACAAACCTCTTTGGCAGAGCAGAGAAGTTTGAGAACACGTATCGCGCCATCATGTCTAGACACGTCTCCGTGAGCTCCAGGTGGACGGTCTTGAGTCCCTCATCGGCCTGAGACGCTGCATTTTCATCAGCAGAGCCCAGACTGCAGGTCGTGGTAGAAGTGTGCATCCTAAAAGATGGGAAAAATGAGCGATTACTAAACAGCAGGAGAGCAAGAGAAAGGCATGCACTGTCAGTGTACCTAGGCGTGCATGCTCCGAGACAACAGGAATTAAATGGGAATTTAAAAAATGCAGAGACAGCACACCAGTGATCACATTTCTACCTACATCACATGCAAAAAGAGCGTTAATATGCACGCTTAAACATAAAATGATAAGACTTTACATCAAGCACACAAAACACAAAACACAGACAAAGGCTGCAGCTTGGTCTGAGTGAGCGGAGAGGCAACAAATATTTTTAGGTTATTTTTGTTTGGTTAGTTTTATGCAGGCAGATCTGCGGAATTGACCAATTTAATGATATATTTTTGACTCAAGTCAGACAGAAAGGACTAGCAAAGAGTGAGTCAAATCACTATCTGTGTCCAGTCGAATTTAGACGGAAACCAGACGGAGTCTGCGGTCGTAACGATTGTTTCAGAGCCACACTTCAGGTGGTCCGAGACGTCTCTGTTGTTGACAGGAGGGATTATTCAAGACTGTTTCAAATCCAAATCACTAAGACAGAAAAACCTAAAAAAAAAAGAAAAAAAAGAAATAGTATCTACAAATAATAGATGGCCAGAAACAATTGAATATTAACTGAATGCATCAAAATGAATTAATTTAGCCTTATGTCTTCCTCTTGATGTACTAATTTGCTTGTTTATTATTGCTTTCTCTATACAGACCATAAGGTCTGTGAACAAAAGTAAGAAAATTAATTAAAATGGCTTCATGTTACAAATATTGTCCTTCTAGAAGGATAAATATTCAACTCTCATTCAGACCAAGCCCTGGAATCTGAATTAAATCATATTTACAATCTTTTCCTCCTCTTACCTTTATTTCTTCTTCTTTAACTAATTTTTTTTTAATATGCAGTGGGCACAAACTCTATAAAAACACAACCACTCAACACTCCAAACTTATAGCCATCAAAGTTAAATATTCCTGTGCTTTTAAAGTAAATAATCAATGGAAATAAATAAAACTGACAAGTGTTAAATATGGTCATGTTGGAGTTGGTGCCCACATGGACACAGGTTTAACAAAGTGAAACAAACTTAAATTTCAAAAAGAAAATATATATATATATATTAGCAGCCTTTTAACAGATAAAAGCAGGTTAAGAAGATCTACACTGCAGTTTTCTAATAAAACAGTTTCTCAACCAAAAGTTACACATGTCACTGTTTTGCTGCCATCTGTTGGTAAACTGAGGCGTAATATGTCTGTTATTACTAATTCTGTTCATAGAATTGAATTTTGGGAGAATTTTATGTGATGGACCAACATAACACATGACATAACTGTGAAACATTTTTTTGCAAATAAATGAATAATAATCAAGAAGTGTGGTCGGCATTAAGAACCTTTGGTTCTTATAAATAATGTCAACAACCTGAGCCTAAGTTGAGCTCACCTGTGAGTAATTTATTCACAGCTGTTCGCTGAAAGACGAGCTGAAACTATGGCAGATGTTTAAGCAGAATAATGACAATAAGAACACAGCCAGAGCTACGCTAGAACAGTTTACTTTAAAGAGCCATCATATGTTGAAATGGTCCAATCAAAACCCAGAGCTATATCTAATTAAGAATCTGTCACAAAACTTGAAAATCAGTCTGACTGTTCTCCATCCAATCAGGATGAACTTGAGCTATTATGCCACTCAGCTCCTCCAGACTAGCGGCAGCAGCAATTGGTGGAATATCTGCTGAGCTCATCATACAAACTATTTCTCAGTCCAACGCTCCTAAGCATTGCAGCATATAGTAAAGAGCAGCAGTTTCTTAAAGAGACGGAGGATAATTTCAAGGCATCAAATTGCAAAGTCAAATTTCTTTTAAAGTTGTTTGGTATATGCAGTATTTTTAAAACAGATGAAGGTAATAGTTACTTGATTGTGCTATAAAACAGCACCGTGTTCATGGAAAATACACGACACAGCCCCTTTAAGGATTTCCAGATTTAGCTAAGAAAAATATCTGTAAAGAGATAATGTGTTTTCTTTTCAGTCCTCTTATTTGTGTTGGCCCATCATGTAAAATCCCACAGTATCATGTAGATATTTCTGGTTATAAAGTTAAAAGGTTCAAGACGTGTGAATACTTTTTCCAAGGCTCTGTAGCAACATTGTAACCACATTAAACTGCAGCGTTTGATCTCCTTTTACTCAGACACACGAGCATAAATGAGGCAAACAAGTGATGCAGACACAATCTGTGAGTGTGTGCGGTGATTGAGAACTTTTTAGTCAAAGTTTCACCTCAGCCCAAGCTACTCGCATCATCCCAGCCTAATAGATTGCCATGGTCATAGTGAAGCCAAATGAAACCAAAAAGATGTCAAGCAGGCAAACAAAGCTGTTGTGCCCATCATTGGCAGAGGAAGGAGAAGTGCCTGTCCCGCCCCGACTGAGCGAAAGAGACCAAAGCTGTGGGTCGTAGTTGCTGTAAAAAGGGAAATGAAGACGGCGCCATTTTGAACGCACGTGCTCGGCACCAGTCCCTCTTGGCATTCATTTGCTACTAAAGCCAATCGAAACCAGTCAGCAATTCACCCAGCAAAAAGTAAAGCTGAATCAAAAAGTGCAAACAAGTCATAAAATAATTTTAAAAAAGCAAAACTTGTGTTAGAGCAGAAATAAAAACATCAAAGTGGATAATGATGTTTTCCAGTGGCTTCAACAAACACGGCATGCAAAAGCAAATCATAGGAACAAAATCCAAAACAGCACATGTACAGATACAGCCGAAAACAAATCAAAAAGGCCATCACACACCTTCCTCCAGCATGCACCACCCATTCCAGGAGTCCCGCTTACAACAACCCCCCTATGACTCCTCGACAGACCCATCTGACCCCCCATCAACCATCCCATGGAGGAAGCAACAAGTGTTTAAGCTGTTATTGTTGGTTTGTTTTGTTTTTTTTTTTGTTTTTGCTTCGTTACCAAGGAGATTCTTTTCTAACCTGCGAACCGCGTGTTCGGAGACGCTGATGCTGCGGGAGCGGAAAGCCTCCATGGCCGAAAGGTCCCTCAGCTCTTTAACTGGAGAGCTGCTGCTATTGGCTACTGATGCCGCCGGCTTTGCCACTTTTCCAGCCCGCAGGCTGGGGACCGAGGTGGGCAATACGTTGGGCGGTAAAGGGGTGGGTTGTCATGACGATGGAAGTGGTTTGGGAGCAAAAGTGGAAGGAGTGGTTTTTCAAAAGTACACCAGGAGACAGCAGGAATCATCACCCGAGCACCGCAGCAACACGAGCAGTTGACGGGGGGCGAACGCCACGCAGGGTGAGGGGAGGAGGGCGGGGCACAGAGCACAGACATCAAAGGAGGGGAGGGGCCAGGAGCAATGTGGGGGAGGATCCAGGATGACACAACCACCCCCAAAACCACAACCACAACGCAGCACCCAATCGCAGGAGGCAGCAGAGGAGGAGGGTCAAATAAAGAAACAAAAAACAAACATAAGGTGAAAATTAACAGCAGTGAACAACATGAGTCAGATAACAGGAGAACGGAGAAAGAAAAGAGGATTTAAGAAAGGGTCAAACCAAAAATAAAACACACCAGCTACAAAGCAGAGGGTCAAACAGCCTCTGCTACTCAGAAATCAAAAAATACACAGGAAGTATTCAGGAGAGCAACAAAATACACATTTCTGCAGGTTCAAAGTGACGGAAACAACTAATGTGACAGAATTATAGAAGTAGTGATGGGTCGTATGGAGAACCAAAAGTGCCACAATCCATAAATAAATAAATAAAGTTGCTAAATAAACACTTAAGTATGTTAAAATATTAACATTTTAACATATAACACATTTCTGATAAAACAGAAATGTGTTCCTTTTTTTCAGACAACATTTATTTGTGTTCTGATAAAACACAAATAAATATTTCAATGTTATAGATGTTATTTATATTCTGCATTTAAAACATTAAAACTAAATTATTTAAATATAATCAAAATGCTAAAGTTTAAGTGTTTATCTGTACACTTTACCTGTCAAAGTCGGGGGGCGGGGCAAAGCCTGCTAAAGACAAGGCCATTGGTCTGTTGTTTAATGAACTAAAGTACAAAAACATATTTTTTAAATTACAAAAATACATGATTTTAACACACAAACTGTTTTTTATTCTGTATTTAATAAATTGACAGTCTAAATATTGACTGCCAATATTTAGACTGTCAATATTTATAGTCAATTATAATTCCAAATGATTATCTCCATTTTCTTAAATTATCACGTCCATAAGACTGAAGTAAACTTGCGTTTACTGGATTGTGGCAGTTTTGGCCCATGACAGGACTAAAGCACAGGTTTTGCAAAATAGAAAGCAAAACATCAGAAATAGAACAAAATCAAACTATTGGACTAAAGATGTGGATTGGAGAACAGCGGGTCAAATATTAAAGAATGCGAGCAAAGCTTTGGATTTAAAAAAAAAAAAAATCTTGAAAGTAAACCAGCATTGAATGAATGAATGTAATGACGTGCTGAGCACCAATCCTGCAGCAGACATTAAAAGCACAAGGATGATGATGCCATGTGTGAGCTACTGGAGGTGGCTTAATATTGATTATTGGTGTAATATTAGTAGAGGAACCACAAAGAGAACCTGGCAGAGGTTCTCATTCCAGTTGCATTTGTCATATTTGTCATGTTGCAACCACAGACATTTTATATTACACACCAAACGTCCAAATGCAGCCGGAGGCCCTCGACCCAGATACAAAAATAGTAAAAAAAGTTACCACTAATTTAGTTTGATAGTAAATAGGACAACAGACATCCAGTGGCTTTTACGCCAAATCAGTATGTTTTGATCTAAAACAATCAAATACCGGATATCGGGTTGCACCGAATTTTATTTAGTGGTATAAGATTAAAATGAACACTACACTTCTAAGGTTTTTTCTGAGATGAAAACAATGCATGGGTTTGCTTCCACTTCACCAATATATACCACTTTGTGTTAGTCTATCACATTAACAAAGCAGGAGTTTGTGGTTTCAACTTGACAAACTCTAAAGTTACAAATACCTCTTGAAAGGCACCGTACTGCAAATGCAGTACTGAATACTGAATATCAGTCCAATATTAGTGAAAACACCACATTCATTAAGCATTTTGGAGGATGGAAGAGGTATTTTTGTTTGGTATTTTTCATGAGGTACTTTAGAGGAACTGATCTTATGTTCAAAACCAAACTAATCTCTTATATATACATATTTTTCTAACAAAACAATATTTGCTAATTAGCTCCAGTTACTTTCAGGCAAGAAAAATCAATACCCGTGTAGTATTGATTTTATTTAATACTGAACAGCATTAAATGTTTTTTTTTAATGCTGTTCAGGTGGAAGTAGAACTAATAGCCAATGGTGTTTTCTGATTTTTCTAGTGACATGAAGATCCAGTCCATAAAACAGTATTTTTAATATAACTTTTCTGCTTTTATTTTACAATAGTTCTAAAATTACAGCTCTCCCGTCAGAAGATGTTTTGAGTCATTAAATTTCAGCTGGATAGACTTCATCCAAAACAATAGGATCCTTAGCCGTGTTTGTACTACTGTTTCTTTTAGTTGGTTCAACTGCAAAACGGAAAAGAAACGACTTACTCAAAGAACGCTGCTTACAACTCAGAGTTCCCCTCATGAACAGGGAATGTGTTTCTTATCATAAACACCAGTGAAGTGAGAAAGAAGAAAGAACTTTAGCTTTTCTCTGATCTCATCCTGGTGTTCGTATGATTGTAAAGTAGTGAGTGAGAAACAAAGTACAAAAACAAAAAAAAACAGCCGAATTACATGATGCTAGCAGCTAAAAAACAATTAAATGCTACAACATCACACAAGTGATGAAGTTAAAACAGCATCCACTATGAATCACTTGCATGACAAATTGTGACAGAACCGATTTTAAAAATGCGAACAGAAGATGTAGAAGGAATAATGATCACCATGGCAACCCGAGAGGAGTCACAGCGGTTAAACACATCAGCGTATTTACCCCCATCCCTCCTGACATCGGCTACATTGGGCTGTGTGCGGTGCTGCCGGCTGCTACGTCAGCAGAGGGAGGAAATGTGCTTTACCTTTTGGGTCTCTCGTTGAGGCTGGTGCTTCGCGCGCGGAAAGGGCTTTGCTCGTGTCCGTCGTCAAACGGAAGCAAGGCGTTGGAGCGCAAGCCCTGCAGAGAAACATTTCCAGAGGTCACTCTGAAATGTACCGACCCAAGCCAGTCCAGAGGCAAACATTGAGAACAGGCGTGAATTTCAAACCACTCTCTGGGTTTAAGTGCCAGGATGATGTGATGTAAACACGTAAGACAAATTATTTTGAGTTTTTTTCCACCTTAAATGTGGTACATAGTCCACAGAATTCAACAAAAAAAAAAAATAGAGTTTATATCAGGCCTAAAAAAAATCCAACCCAGCCTGAGCCCGTTACAACCTGTTTTACTTTAATTAGTAAAACAGACATATTTTAATTAAGATTTTACTGCTTTCGTTTTTATTCCATAATTTGAGTAACTTCTCCCATTTTTAGCTTCTGTTTAACATCTTCCAGCTTCATTTTGTTGCTTGTTGTAACCACAGTGTGAGTCAAGTGGAAATCGTCTGTGACTGATAGGAGCGGAGCAGGGAGAGGCTGCACACACATTTATAAACATCTGCACCTGTCCTTTTCTCAACAGGGTACGCTGTCAATTCCTCTATTTAGACTATAATAAGTAGCTTAATACAACTATATATGGTGGATTCTCATTTGGTTTTCTCTGTGCTGTATGTATTGTAGGCTTTTTAAACGCACCACAGAAGCCTGTGCCCAACACAACCTGACCCTCAAGCAAATAACTTTGACCCGACCTGGCCCAATCCAATCACCTAGATTGTTTCCAAATTAAACATGAACATTATTCATATTATGTAAAGAACCGTTAAAAATAAGTTTTGTCAATGACTGCCTTGTTTCACCTTGGTGATGTACTGAACAAAGTCCTTGCGGAAGGGGAGTCTGCAGCGTATGAACCACATGGCGATCACATGATGGGCCAGGGATACGATGTATTGATTGAATCTGATAGGGATAAACAGAAATAAATCAGAGAGAGCCTGTGCAGCTGACAAAATGCACATTAACATGTGACGGCACTAACTTGGATGGATTAGTGTAGGGCAGCGAGATGGCGAACACGCTTACGTACTGCTCGGCTACAAAGTTGGCGTACAGATGGGGTAAGCGCACCAGAGCTGCAAGACACAGAGGATACCAAACATTACACACTTACAGTCTGAGATTATAACTAAACAGATTAGCTTTGCGGACTCACTGGAGAGAAACTCAAGCATGGGAGACGCCATGGCAACGGTAGCAGAGATGTGGGTGAGCTTGACTATCAGAGCCGGGAGAAGCTTGATCATGATGTCAGGCATCTCCACTGTGCACATCGTAAGAGCCACCACACACTGCTTGGCACAGCGATAGATGAGGCCGGTCTCCAGACACTGAACTAACTCTCTCTGCATTAGGAGAAGGAAATTAAAGCCAGGAAGGTTCGGTATCAATTTGAAATCTAAAAATAATTAAATTCTAAACCTAATAATGTCTACCTGTCTGGACTGGTCCAGGTAGCTATGGTAAGAGGTTATCGCCGTGAGAACGGGAACCACAGCCAGCTGGACATCTGTGCGGGAAAAACCCTCAGGCATCTTTTTCAAACGCTCCGAGATCTGACGATCCGTCACCTTTACAGACAGAAACGATGCGGGTCAACACCGATTACTGGTTTGTGAACTCGTTAATGCCTGTGTGTGTGTGTGTGTGTGTGTGTGTGTGTGTGTGTGTGTGTGTGGGTGTGTGTGTGTGTGCTACCATGGCGCAGAGCGTGGAACAGAGCTGGTCCAAGCTGCATGACGAGGTGAGCAGCAGCACTTTATACTGCAGTGTCCAAGGCAGTTTGTCCAGAACAAGTTTCAGCACCTTCCAGTCAGTTTCCTGGGAAATGAATAAATGAAACCAAATTAAAATCTTGTGTGCGCTGACCTGTTTAGAACAGATAACTAAATAAGAGACCGTAATATATTTACTCACGCAATTCTGAGTTATAATGAGTAATGAGCGTGCAGTCAACTCAAGTCAACTTTTGAGTCAACTCAAAATCCCAAAATATTAGGGGGTAAAATGCTAAATCATTGAAGTGAAAAATAAGGGATAAAACAAACCATTTCAATATAATTCTGTGTTAAAATCAATGTATTTATGAAGAATTATTACATTGTATCCTTTTTTAAAACTGATCAATACTTGGAACATGATAAAAACTCATTCTAAACTTTAAGTGTGCATAGGAAACCTGATCTAGTTTATGTCTACAAATGTGTCTAAAACCCCTGTGATTATTAGTTTTTTCACAATAAATCCTTCCTGTCCTCATAAAGTCATAAAAATGATGTAGGCGGCTTCACTGTGTTGCATTATTTGAATGTTTCTGTGTACCATCTTGAGGCACTGCAGCAGGACGCTGAAGGCAGGCGCGTAGGGAAGACAGGCTGACCGGATGGAGGCTGCTGAAGCAGGAGGAGCCGCAGCAGCTGCAGCAGGACCGCCAGCAGGGGGCGATATGGACCCTGACGGCTTCTTATCGCAAACCCGCTTCTCTGGCTCCCTGAAGAACAAAACAGTTTTGTCTTATTCAGGCTGCTTCAAGCGAGACGAGCTTCTTTTGTGCACGTTTCCGTTTTTACCCAGCGTCACAGTAGCAGTAAGGGCTGAACCTCATCACTCCGTCCTTGTTGGGCACCCCGACGCGGTGCAGAGAGTCGGCACGCATCATCAGGAAGAAGTCAAACACCTGAACAAACAAGTTGAAAAGAAAAAAAGAAATAATGCAGGCCGGAGCTGAGCAGAGAAAATGTGAACAGAAAATTGATTGGTTTTTACCTGCAGCCTAACAGCAGAAGCGATAGCTGAGCAGTATTTGTTCTTGTAGTGGAGCTGCAGGTGGCTGATAAGCAGCTCATAAACACGACTGGCATGGCTGGCTGGCAGGCTGTAAAGTTTGCTCTGTTGCAGGACAGAATACGAGTTCTTCATGATCCAATTCCACACCAATAACAGATTTATGTAAAAACAGACACAACACTGCCAGAGAAGTACCTGCAGGATCTCCAGCAGCCCCAGCACTGCAGTCTTGACATCCTCCATGGGAGAGTCAGCTATGGGGTCAGAAGCCTCCAGGGATCCAGAGCAAACCAGAGAGCGACTGGCCACCTGTACGGAGAACTAGACTTCAACCTGACTGAACTGGAAGTGACTAAATGTCTCTGAGATCTCGTCTTTGCCTGCGTTTACCCGCTCGATGATGTCCAGGAGGCTGGTGAAGTGATGCGTGTTGCAGCCCTCAGCGAGGTCCACCAGCAGCTGGGTGGCCTGCTTTCTGACCGCCAGGTCCCGGTCTTCAGCGATCCCACTGAGCTGAGGGATCACCACCTTCTCAATTAGCTCGTCCTGGAGAAAAAGTAACAAAATGAAAAAAAAAAGAGCAGGGGCTTTTAGATAAATCTTTACTTTATATCAAATTAATCAGGGCTGAAACGATTAATCAGTTATTGAAATAATCAATAATACTCAACAAATTTAGTAATCGATTAATTGTTAGTGGAGTATTCAGACTAATAAAAAAAATCATTTGCTGAAATAAAACAACAAAATAAAACATACAGAGCAGTAATTAAGCCCTAAGCATATAAAACATATATACATTTAGCATTTAAGATAAAAACACTGTTGTCTGTAAATATGTTTTTAGCCAAAACTTCTCAAGTGGCAGAGTTTTAGCTTCAACCACTTCAGATTTACTAAAGAAATCCTACGTTGTTGTATTTTAGGCAATAAAAGTTGAAATTTTAAAATTAGAAAAGGAATTGAATTATTCGTTAATTTGCATCATTTGCTATTTTTCTAAAATTGTATAAAAAGACTTGAGGGTTTTTTTTTTTTTTTAATCTGTTGTCAGAATAATTGATGACTAAAATAATCGTTAGTTATTTTAGTGATCAAAAATTTAAATGATCAAACTTCACCACCCGTCAAAAAGTAAAGAGATGTTTAAAAACAAGCTTAGTTTCTAACTTTTAAATAGCTTTGAAGTGGAAAATATCCCACACTAGAAAGTCTTTCATCTGATCAGTGCACTGAATTTACAAGAAAACGTAGCTGAGTGTTCAAACCTCGTAGAGCTGGCGATTAGTACTCAGAACGAACGACAGGATGTGAAGAACTTTGATCCTGATGCCACTGCGCGTCTCGTTTCTTCCAGAGTGACAAAGAGAGGACTCATTAGAAGTCTAATCAAAGCCGAAACAGGTGAACCGATTCCCGACAGAGCGCGCCCTACCTGAAGAATTTCTCCATCAGGCAGTGGAGGCTCTGAATCCAGCCATCCTTCGCAGGCTGAATGGATTGTGCTCTGTACGAGACGAGGGTCAGCACTGAGGCGTCCTGTCGCACACGGAGATTAAAAATGAGAACGGAAGGTGACCTGGAGGAGAGGATAAAACGCAGGGCAGCACAGGGAGTACGAACGGGTCTCTTGTCTGCACATTTCTCCACCAGACTGAAGAACTTCTCCGTGGAGCCGTGGTAGCCGTTCTGCTCGTACAGCTCTTCCACTGTGGTCAGAAGCTCATAAACGATGGCCTTCAACTCTGCGCTTCCTATCATCTGACAACACACACAAAAATAAAACGAGCTCAGTCTCTACAGACCTGTTGATTTCCCACCTTCTCTCCATGCGTGTTATGTTATGTGTGAACCTGAATCTGCTGCAGCAGCCGCTCTATGATGCCCAGCAGGATGTCCCATGTCACCACCTGGAGCTCTTTGCCGTATTTCTTAATCAGCCTGGTGATGGAGAGGACGATCTCATACGACACCACCTCGTTGGCACATGACATGGCCTGAAAGCAGAAGTCAGGCGGCCACAGTTATTACTCAGCAGGTCTGTCTGACTCGTCTGTATGCTTTGATTTAAATAAACGCTAAATGTAAGAGCAATAAGTGCGCTAGCCTAAGGGTGAAGCATCTGTTGCTGCACGCTGTCTGGCAGCTGGATGAAAGCAGAGTACTACATCTTGCTCTTACTTGTAAGACAAAGTATTAAACCTGTTTCAATATATTTCTGATGATTCAAAATGAGTCAAGTTATGATGCTGGAACAAAAGAAGCACCATGTATTATTCTTGTTTTGAAACTATATTCTGTTTTAAGCAGACCATCGCAGTCTAGGCAGGACTCCCTGACTATTAACAAGCCAATCACAGTGTTAATACTTGTGCTTATCTGAAAAGAGCAGAATGGCAGAACATATAATATTCGGACCAATAAGCACCTGGAAGCCAAAAAAATGAATACTTTATTAGTTCCAGTCTAACAAATAACGTCGGCATAGATCGTCTTTCGGTGTTGCAGTTTGGCTGCCATCCAGCAGAGAGCGCCACTGGTCATCCTGAAGTAGTCAGTTGATGCTGAAAAAAATGGCAGCCATACCAAAAACGGAAAAGAGAAATGGTCCAGAGTGGTGTAAGATGCAAAATGCACTTTTTGCGGTTCTGATGTGAAATATAAACACTCGACAAGCTCCCCGAGTTTCATCTTAGTAGCGCAGATCACTGCAGGCTTACAATTAAACAGAAGGTGGCACATAAACAAGCTCCTTCTGCATCTGTCTGCCATAACGCTGATTGAGACAGGAAGTCTTTCCACCTCCCACTGTGAGCATCGCTAATAAACTGTGTAAGTAGATTATTTGGGGTTCTACCTTTATGTTTCTGTGCAAATTTTGACATTTCTCTGTATCGAGTTTTGACAAAAACCGTCCCACTGCTGGCCTGTTTCGCCTCTTTACTGCCAACGGCTTAAACGCCGTGGCTGCAGCATGCAGAGTAAAAACTGGGGGACTAGTGGGGCCCACTGGCAAAACAAATACACACAGCCAAGGATAGTCATCCTGAACATTCATGTTTGGAGGAAAATTCATATTTGGAACATTCATGTGAAGTCTGATTAGGAAGATTCAGATGTGTTCATATTGGAATATGAACAATTTAAGACAAATAAGTGTACATAATGACACAACTCAGGCTGTAAATGTGTGTGAGTAGATGAACATAAAAGCATTGGTTACCTTGTAGAACGACGGCAGCACTAGTGTTGGTGTGTTTTTTAGAGCAGGGAGTCTGTGGGCACCCCACAGAGCCATTCCCACAAAGAACACGGCTCCTCTCAGCAGTGGAGCGTCCTCCATGTACACCCTGGTGAAGAATTCACTTTAAACACCAGAATATTTATTTTTTCAAACAAAGCATTAGTGAAAAGAAGAAACAGAAAAGACAAGAACGATACCTCTCCTCCATGATGCGGCACATGGTGTAAATAGCGCTGTGGCCCAGATGTGTCCCCAGAACCTTCCTCATCAGCTGGAGACGCACAGCAGCAAAAACAAAAAAAATACATGAGAAACAGATGCATAAGCATTTCTAAAAATCAAAACAAATATTTATCTACAGCGGTCCCCTTCCCCACCTTCCAGCAGGATTCACAGAACTCCTTCACGTTAACCGTACGGCAGAGTGTTATAATGAAGACGGTGAGGGACTCAGAGGGCAGGCAGTTGTAGCACACAACGGCATCCAAGACCTGGAGCGCCACCTGGACGCAAGAAACACAACCAAAACTATGATTAGCATCACTAACATGCAACTTAACTACACAGAAATATTATAATTGAGTACCACCACTGGTTATGACTGCTAGTTTTATAGTTTCTTCTGAAAGTTTAGTGTAAAAGGGAAGATTGATCAAGAAGATACCTGAGAAAATGTTATGTTTTAAGGCAACTGACTGTTCTTGAGGAGCATTAATACATTTGTAAACTCTGGATAGGATGCCAGAGCATCACAGTCCCTATTAAACTTACGGTTGCTTTTAATTAAGCTTATTTCAATTACTACATTATTAGCTATTAATTAGTTTTGAAAAATGTCAGAAATGAAAGTGAAATGGGTTAAACAGTTTTTCTTTGTTTTTATTTAAAACCATATCTTCTCCTGACATCACAAATAAAGTCTTATGATGAAATCTGGACATGAAATATCTATAACCTTTATCCAATATGGATTATCCTGTAGAGTATTGTAAGCCAGACAGTAGAAAAGGTATAAGGACACAAATCAATATTTCAATAAGAAAAGCAGTTATTCTTTTTAGAAGTGGACCATAGAGACAACACCAACCTCTATGTCAGTGGATGATGTTGTCCTGTTGCACAGAAGACAGATTTTCCTGCAGAAACACAGACGGTCAATAAGGTTTTCTACATGCAAAATACCAACAAACTGTAAAAAAAAAAAAACATATATATATATATACAGTATATATATATAGAATATATATAGAAGTGGGTCTGACAGAAATAAGGCAATAAAACCCTCAGGCTCTGGAGTTTCTAAAAATACCCTGCATCCCTTTCAGCAATGAGTGCATTTCAATGTGTTACTGAAACTTACTGCACCATGCTGGAGACGTTCTGATCCAGATAGCAGCTGTTGTACTTGACCAAATTCACAAGAACATGGAGAAAGTCTGAGGTGAGACCTATGTCCATCCACAGGAGGACAAACCGTGCTGAGAGAGAGAGACAGGAGAATACTTTTTAAGTCTTTGTGGAAATGAGAAGTGAAGCAACTTATTATTAGGACCGGTGTGTTGAGAAGATGCAAAAGAAAAAACTGCTAATTAAAAGAACTTATTTACTATTTTTTTTACCTATGTCCTCCTCCAAGTATGTGATGTCCTTCCCATTTTCAGTCAAAGCCTTGAACACCTCCAGTCTTTCTGAAAGGTCCTCGTTGCAGGGTTGGTAGTCTCTGATCACCTTAAAAAAGTACGCCCTCAGAGGACCGAGCCACTCACCCTTAAAAAAAACACTTTGATTAGGACATTTTGGACTCACTGGAACAAAATTACATTTTCTGGGAGTCAATATCTGACCCTTTTAGAGATGTTATGACATTTTGTGTGTGTGTGTAACATCAGACTTATTGTTTGAGCCTTCTGCTTGTAGTTGTGTCTGAAGTCTGTGTACTGATTTCAAATTAAAATTTCTGAGGAATGGGGCGTGCCGTAGTGGTTAGCGCGACCCATATTTGGAGGCCTTGAGTCCTCGACGTGGCTGTCGCGGGTTCGACTCCCGGACCCGACGATATTTGCCGCATGTCTTCCCCCCTCTCCTTCCCCGTTTCCTGTCAGCCTACTATCATATAAGGGACACTAGAGCCCACAAAAGACCCCCTGGAGGGGTAAAAAAAAAAAAAAAAAAATTCTGAGGAATGCCATTTTTTATTGTTTCTACTGCATGGAATCTGGAACCTACCATAGTACAATGAAAAAAACACAAATGAAACTATTTTGTTTGTCCTTCTTGGGCTTTTCACTTAATGGCAACTCATTATCACTGCTTCTTTCCTGGATGGGCATGCTATCGTTTGTCGATGCCCAGATTTAAGTTCCCTGTTCTGATGCCATTCTTCTTCTGCACCGGGTTCAGCTGTTCTCATTGCAAGTTTGTTTGAGGATTTGGTTTCGACTTCAGATACTAAAACAAATATTATATTGCCCTTTAAATTGTACATATTTTGCACACGCTGCACAAGATGAATCATGTCTACCTGTCCTTGTATGATGGCCCTGAGAAGCTGCAGGACCGTGTGTCGGGCGTCTGCCGGCTGCTCCGGGGACAGCATGTCCTCCACGGCTTTCCACACAGCCTCCACTGCATTCTGAACGACACAAATCACAGGTTTCATGAATACGAAAGATTCTGCATGTTGCTCTTACAAAAAAAAAACAACAAACAAACAAACAAAACAAAAAAACATAGTAGAAAAACAAAAACACGTCAATCACCTCTTCAAATTTTTTGATTTTTGCCAGATCGCAGATTTGGTTCATCACCCGGATGCGGTTGCTCAGGCCACAATCAGGATGCAGCTCCTGCAAAAAAAAAAAAAAAACAACAAAAAGCAAAGGTGCCATGCAAAATATGAGAGAAGGTATCAGGTAAGACCAAAATACTTGAAAATATTCATGAGAAGATTAATTTCTTTTTTTTAAATTTATTAATCAAAACCTCTGTTTGTGGTTTCTAAGTAACTTTCACCTTCAAACCCACAAAAACTATCACAAAACATTCTGCCTTGAAATATGCAACACAACTGAAACTGACATTCTTTCATCAGTTTCACTTCCATGGTGTAATCTGTCTGAAATGACCATGCAGAACGGCTCTTTGATACCAGACACAAAACATCTGCAAAATATCAGCTTGGTTGCACTGACAAAGGCTTCCTATCTCACCAGAGTCAAAGTATTTCAAGCTGCATTTAACAGGGAAACTCTCAGCTGCAAAGACACAACCGAAGGAGGAGCGCCCGGGGAAAGGACCAGAAACAAGGTTTGAACGAATATGTACAGAAACGCAGTTTTACTCACCTTTATTATGTCGGCTGTGATTATAAACTCTGGCAGCTTCGAGTCGCACTGCTTCGTTTGCTGCCGTTGCGTCCCGAGCCCAAAGATCCCCTTCACTTTTTCTTTTAGCGTTTCTTTGCTTTGCTGCTTATTCATGGCGAAAGTCCTTCAAAGCTGCCTCTGATGGCAGCCTGAAATAGAAACAAGGATGCCATCATTTAGTTTTTAAAACAGATATAGTGATAAGAGGTTGCAAATCAGCAATTTCCTGAGTTGTACTTGAACTCCATAAACTATAAATTGTTGAGATTAAGAAGACCAAATATAAAACAGCGAGAAAACAACATATTTCGCTCTTTCTAAATGACTGGCGTGTATAGAGTCTTATAAAAATCTATTACCTAAATTTACCAAATAGTGCTGTGCCCATCGAGTATGTAATTGTTTTTACCCAGCATTCTTTGCAAAACAGCCAAGCTCACTCAGACTGGAAGACTGAATGAGCTTGTGTTGGGTCAGCTAGATTTATAGCTGAGATTAAATTATAACATGTTTCCATGTTTGCGGTTGCAAAGGTGTCACAATGTGAATGAGTTCAAACTCTAGAAAGCTGACATCTCCTCTGGTGGAGGGGCAGAACGGGTGCAGGGTTAGTCTGTTTTATCAGGCGTAGCTCCGTAAATTCATCAGCGGATGGTAAACAGGTCATTTAATGCTGTCGCGCAGTGCAGCTCGGCAGCCCGTAAATGTGTAAACCCAGGGGGCTGGTTTTAGGAGTTTACTGTCATGTGGACTTGACAGAGGGGAGGGAGGGAGCAACCAGACAACGGCTGGTCTGTTTCAGTCCAACAACATCTGTGCCAGGTGTCCTCCTGCCACAGGAAAACATGACTGCAAGGACATTACAAACAATGCGCCATCATAAGAAACGGACAATGGCTCGGCTGAAGGCTCTGCTGTGCTTTGCCATGCCTCACACAGGCGAACATTGCTTTGGTATTGGAAGATTTATGGACCTAAACTTAATAGCGACACCTCTTGGCCCTTTCTTTTCTCTCACCTTACGGAAGCGGAGTCGCTGTTTTCGTCATTTATCCAAGGCTGAAGTCAAACAGGCCATCCGCTGCCGCTGTGCATTCATATAACTTACTATTTGTTGCCGAAAACCTGTTCTCAGACCTCCACTCCCCAACCGGATGACACATAAATGCTCTGACAAGCGACACTTCCTGTGAAAACACACTTGCCGCGCTCCCTCATGGGAAGTGGAGTTCTAGGACAGTTGAATGTGTTTTTGTTTTTTTTTCTAGTCTAGTTTTTATTGTGAGTAAAGCGTGTCTTCAAAACAAGTAAGCAATTTTTATGGTACCATAAACCACAGTGAAACTATTTATTGTAGGAAAGTCTTTGACAAGCTATGTAAGATGAAGCTTTTACAGTTATTAGCCTTAGAGTGAGCTAACTGTGCTAACTGCTGAAGTTGGCTTCTTATTGATATAGGACGTCTTCTAGGTGCTTTTATGGCAAGCCATTTGTGTATTTACTCAAACACAACCTGAACATTTCGTTTACACAAGTAAATTGAAAGGTGATTTTGTTTTTGGCTAAATTGGAGCAATAAATTTTTTTTCAAAAGAAAAAAAAAAGGAAACGGACAAAAACGATTTGAAACAGAAAAAATATTTTGAAAAATTAAATAAATATTTTAAACTGGGGAAAAAAGACGAATGAAACTGAAAAAAAGATTAAAACAAAAAAATTAAAATGACAAGATCTGAAACTAAAAAAAAAGTTTTGGTACTGAAAAAAAATTCAGTTTGAAATTTAGTATTTTTCAATTTCATGTTTTATTCCTTTTGAACAGACTTTATATCCCCAATTTAATTTCATACAAGTGCTAATGTGTTCTACAGAGATCTGCTAATGAACAAACTAAAGTAGCAGGATCCTAGCCCTTGACGACTTACCTTAGAGCCACCACTGCCATAGTGCAAGACAACAAAAAAGTAAAAATGTTCAAAATTTGTAGAAAATGTGATATTCCAAATATCCAACAACAAAGACTGTGGTACTATAGAAATTGTGAATTATACATTTGGTTTTCCTTTGCTGCATAAGAAAAGTTTATTTGTTTAGTTTATTAGCTATAATGTTTTTTTTAATTACATTGTATTTTGGAAAATTATGCCTTTCGTCAAAAAAAATCTGTAGATTACCACTACAGTAGTGTATAATCTCATATATATTTAAACATGTTTTATTATACTATAAATCCCTCGTGGAGCTGAGAGACTACGATCCTGAAACCAACTTCATGTACTGCCCTGTGCAATGCTTCGTAATGTCCGCTGTGAGACGAGGAGACTGTGCTATGTAGTTCAGATTTTGAAAATGAGTTCTCCGTATTTCATGCAAAGCAGCGCTGTTCTCACCCGGAGCAGCAGTCACGGTGCGGGCGGTGGATCCGCGGCCTCTTTGAGGTCCAAACTCAGCAGCAGACAGGGGGATGTGGACGCCGTTCCTGCACGGAAGGTGGAGGCGGAGGAGGCGACAGTGTCCGAAGAGAAGCCCTCTTTGACCCCTTCATCCAGCGGTATGTTCACGTTAGGCTCACCAGAAACACTGACATTATAAATCTGACAAAACAGAAACAGGCCCTTATTTAAATACTTTGCATAAGGTTATTTGCGCATGTGTAAAGTCTAAAGTACGGAGACCGTCTGGTGACATGAGAGAAGAAAATAATAAAAGTTGTGCCTC
Source organism: Xiphophorus hellerii (assembly GCF_003331165.1). Lineage (NCBI taxonomy): Eukaryota > Metazoa > Chordata > Actinopteri > Cyprinodontiformes > Poeciliidae > Xiphophorus > Xiphophorus hellerii. Next base: position 22,629,302 of record NC_045676.1, on the reverse strand, counting down.
GAGATGTTAAGTTGTGGCTACAACTTGCTTTTTTTCCTCCCATGTCACCAGACGGCCTCCGTACTAAATAAGTCCTAACTTTGTTGATTCAAGCTACTCTTCAGAGTGCCAGTGGTACAGTCTAAACTCGGTCATATTGGAGAGAGTTTCCGTAAAACTGATTTTTAAATCTTGCAACAAAATCTCAACTCTATGGATTTGTTGCAGTGGTGAACCTTTACTTTAGTCTCAGATACATTGCAGTCTCTAACAAAGTTTTCTTCTAGGATTGCCCAGTATTTAACTCCATCCTTCTCCCCATTAACTCTGTCCCACACCATTATACTCCCACTATCATGTTTCACCATGGGAGTGGTGTGTTTAGGGGGATCTGCAGTGTTAGTTTCCCACCTGAGTTGTGGATCTGTGCAGCTCTTCCAGAGTTACCATGAACTTTTTGGCTGCTTCTCTGATTAAAGCTCTTCCCATCAGTTTTCATGCACAAGCCCTTTATGTCCTAATTGGTTACAAGACAGGTCTGCAAGTTATGAAATGAACAGATAACTGACATGTTTATAACATTTAGTCTCTTATAAATGTATTCTTGTGTAATCCTTCTCTTTTTTGATGCCATGTTTACTCCATTTATTATGTTTTCTTTTGTCTAGACGGCTGCCAGGAACGCCTCCGGCCTATCACAGAGATTGAAGCGTCATCGCTGCTTCCTCGCGGTCGCAGGAGGAGACAGGTTAAGGTGGAGTATGACGGAGACGATGGCGCCTCCCGGGTAAAGACGGAGCACTGGGAGCCTCCGGACTGGATGAAACAGTTGGGTTTCATCCGTGAAATGAGGAGCTGTCGAGACGCCCCAGTGGACAACATGGGAGCTGAGAAATGCTACGACACACAAGCCCCCGCACATGTAGGTGTGAGCTGCGTCGTGTTTGCTTTAAAGTTCTGCAATAAACTGTGTCTGTGGAGTTAAATACTCCATCCCTTTTCACAGGTGAGGCGTTTCCAGGTGTTGGTGTCGCTCATGCTGTCCAGCCAGACAAAGGACCAGGTGACGGGCGCAGCGATGCAGAGACTTCGGGCGCATGGCTGCACTGCAGAGAATATAGTCGCCACCGACAACAAAAAGCTGGGAGAGCTCATCTATCCCGTCGGCTTCTGGAGGGTAACGCCCCTGATTTTACCAGCTTGTTTAATTTCTTCTCTTTACTTAAAAAGTTCTGAATCAAAACTGAACCTCCTCCTCCAGAACAAGGTAAAGTTTCTGAAGCAGACGTCGGCCATGCTGGTGACAGAGTTCGGGGGAGATATCCCGAACAGCGTGGAGGGTCTGGTTCGCCTGCCGGGAGTCGGACCTAAGATGGCCCACCTGGCTATGGACATTGCCTGGGACCAAGTGTCTGGCATAGGTTTTTATCACTAATGGTGGCCATTTTGAAGTAGCAATAGTTTCAAAATGTAAATATATGCAACTACCTGTCATAAGAAATGAGTAAAGTGTTGCCTGGATAGTGATGAACAACGTAGCGAACCTTGTTCTCTAAAGGACCTCGTCTCTAAGCTGACCCACAGCTGCAGGAGTGTGTGCTTGCGTGTGTGTGTGTGTGTGTGTGTGTGTGAGCATGCTCCCTGGGGGGATTTGTCTTCACTGGTGGTTTGTGTTTAGGAGTGGACACACACGTGCATCGCATCTCCAACAGGCTGGGCTGGCTCAAGAAACCAACCAAGAACCCAGAAGACACACGCAAGGCCCTGGAGGAGTGGTTGCCAAGGTAACCAAGTCACGTCCGATACAGCTTTAAAAAGTAGACTCACAAAGATTGTAGATCTTTTTTTACTTAAAGATTTGCTTTTAGTTCAAGTTACTTTTGCCCTTGTTCTTTCCCTCCGCATGCCATGTATCCTTTCTCCATTTCTGCTTTATCTTCCTTCCTTTCCTTCTTTGCATTCTTCCTTTGTTTCTCTTCTTCCTAATGTCCTACCTTCCTTGTGTCCCCTATTCTTTCTCCCTTCCTTTCATGTCCATTTTTCTTTTGTCCTTCTGACTTTCCTTACTTGTGTCATTGTGTCTGTCTTTTTTTCCTGCTTTCTGTAATTCTCCTTTCATTTACCTCCAGTCCTTCCTTTTTCCATTTTTCTATTTTTCTTTCTTTATTCCTTTCTTTTTTTTCTTTCTCTCTTTCAGTGTTTATTATACAGAATTTTTTTCATATCTGGACTTAAAATAAATCCAAAATATTTAGTTTATTTTAGACTTTATGTTTATCCGGTGGCTACAAAAACATTTTTCAATGAATGATTTTCAGTGTTATATCTTTAACACGTAAAAATCAGGCATGTTTCCTTTTGCAGATGGTTATGCTGCCCCCCGGTGGACAAACAGAAATCTGTTTGAGACTCACCTGAATGTTTTTTGTTTTGTTTCTGCTGCAGGGAGTTGTGGAGCGAGATCAACTGGCTGCTGGTTGGGTTTGGACAGCAGGTTTGTCTTCCAGTTAGCCCGCTCTGCTCCGTGTGTCTGAACCAGTACAGCTGTCCATCTGCACACAAATGTTCTCCCGCAAAAAGACCCAAACACGGATCACCACGCTCTCCAGGTCCATCGCGCAAATTTAAGGTCGAATCTGAACAGGAAAGTGATGCCAGAAGTAAATCGGCAGCAAACCTGAAGCCACCAGACTAAGAAGGATTGTAAAAAAACAAACACTGAACTGCCGATTTATGATGTTGGCCAGAAAAAAAACACGATATGTTTCATAATTAAACACATGCAGTGATTGATAGGAATATTTTTGTACTGTTTTATTTTTTCAACTCAAATAAATAAAGTAAGAACTGAAGTTTTTGTAGCGCCGTGTTTGAATTTTTTGTTGTTGTTCTTAAAGTTTTATACTTTAAGTTGTGACAGACCAATTAAAAATCAGTTTTAATTTAACTGGAAATACCATAAGCTTTTAGTATCTTGCTCATTGTTTTGGACCCTATGCACTCAGAAATATAGTCATGCACAACATATTAGGATACATTACCATAAGCTGTAACATGTAAAGCAGCAGGAGACACAATAGCAAACAAAACTTTAGCTTTTCTCTTGGGTTTTTTTTTAAATACAAGATTAGAAATTCTGTATTTTTCACTATTTTCTTAAAGCAATTATAAAAGAAAACAAGTGAAAATTGAGCATCATCACCTTTGATTTTCTACAACTTTAAGGTTTAAAGACACTCCTCTCTTGTTTGTGTGTGGGAATATGACCCAACAGGGTTGAACAAACTCAAAAAGTCTAGGAAGTTTTTTTTTTTTTTTTTTACTCATTTGCAAAAATGCAAACTTCTCATCTTCCCTGCATCTGAGTCAAATCAAGGAAAGTAAGATGTTCTCAAGCATATATGATGAACTCCGTGCACATACGCATGGACATTCGCACGGAAAAGCTTTTGTTTCACGTGCATCACACCCCGCTTTCACGCAGTCGCTCTTCTGGTGATCTGCAGCAGAGATACGGAGGCAGAGGACTGATGGGGAAGATTTGATTTCTCAGGTCACAGCCTGTCGGGTTTCAGCCGCACCGCTCAGGGCGAAGTTTGCCCGCTCCAAGGTGTGCGTGGAGGCAACAATAAGTGTCCCCGCCTATATGTTTAGAGTAGCTGCTGTCCTACCAGCCCGCAGCGCGACGGGGCTGAGTCTCCAGGTGTGCGCTGCGGGGGGTAGTGGCGTGTGTTCCTGAAGCCTCCCCACTCTCGCCGGGTCGCTCAGGAGGATACACGCCCCCGCTGGCGAGGAGAATTAAGTGTTACGTGCGTGGACCGGCTTTCTAATCTCTGATCTCTTGGATTATACTGATGGACGGGACTTAACGTGTCCATGTTTCCCCTTTAGCGCTATTTTACGCACCACTTTGCGCGCTCGCGTTTGCTCCCTAAAAATGGATTAATCCCCAGATTATTTATTTTATTTTTTTTTTTTTGGGTGAGGGTAGAGGAGTGGGAGGCGTTTGCCATATTTTTATTTTCACTCTTCAGGTTTTTGTGGATTACTACGGGATTTGTATGATGCCGAATAACGACGATGAGCTTTTTGTCTCTGGAGCGAGTGGAAGCGCGTTGGATTAGGAGCCAGAAACTCCCCAAAGCTCTTGGAGAAGATCTACCCGTTTATTCCTGGGACGCACTTTGAGTTTTTTTGTTTTGTTTTGTTTTGTTTTTTTCTTCACCTTCACACACCGATGGAGAACGAGCTGAGACCCAGGCTTTGCTTTCTGATCAAAGGACAGCGCGGATATGGCTTCCACCTGCACGGAGAGAAGAAGAAAGGCGGACAGTTCATCCGCACAGTGGAGCCTGGCTCCCCTGCTGACCTGGCCGGGCTCCGGCCGGGGGATCGACTGGTGGAGGTGAACGGGGAGAATGTGGAAAAAGAAAGTCATCATCAGGCGAGTGACTTACTGCACACTGCGTGACATTTTTACGTAAAGATGAGCCAGGAGAGGAACAATGCACTATGTACCTGTCGGACAACTTTTTCTTTCTTGCCTGTAGACGAGGGTGGCCCTATATGGGTCAGTGTGAGCCTGTGTAATGGAAATCACAGCTCGTCTTTGTCATGACACAAAAGCGTTATATGCCAGCAGGCGCCGAGAGAGCCAAATGCCGTATTAATTATTTTTCAAATCAGCTCCAGGCCCGAAATGTAAGCGAACTCTGCAGCAGCCTAAAATTTCAATTGACGCAAAACAGATTGACAAAATGCTGAAACTGTGCACATGATGCTTAATCATAAAAAAAAGACAATTCCATTCAAAAAGTAAATATGTATAGCGCTACTGTGAATAAAATGTCCCAATTCCGATTTTCTCAGTTTATGCTTTTGAAAAAATGTTTTAGATGTTCAAATAAGTATCAGACAAAAAAAAAAACCCAACCCAAAACATACCATTGAGTAGTTAAAAAAAAACTGATTTTATTGTGAAGACAAAGAAACTATCCTGACCAACTTTGGTCCTATGGAGTGTTGGGAACTAGTTACATTTACTTGAGTAACTTTTAAATTATGATGTACTGGATTTCTGGGGGGATTTTTGTTAAAGTTTCATAAGTTTTATATGGAAAGAAATTGATCTGTGTCATGATTTGCAGTAGTAGAGGCGGTGAGGATGACGCTGAGGACCCAGGTTGGAGTGAAGGAATGATGTTTTTAATGATGATATGAATACAAATCCAAAAATCCAGGCAGCACAGAATGAGTGGAAGGCTAAGACTCAAAACTGGTAGCAACTGGAAAACAAGAGCCATCTGACAGCAGACTGGACACGACTAGACAGCTTGACAAGACAAGGACCCGACAAAGAACAAGGAACACCGGTGGGTTTAAACACACATGGAGACAATCAGGGGAAACAAGAAACTGGTGTCAGGACAAGGGGTAGACGGGACATCAGAGACTCAATAGACACAAACCTAAATGAATACACAGAAAAAAGCCAAATCCTTACAATCTGGGGAAAAAATGTTTTCCTTTGCCTGATTTTGTTATTTTGTAAATACGTTATTTATATGAAACATTTTCATTTTGATCTTTTAAATACCAAAATGTCCACACATTGTCTGATGGGGTAATTTTTAAATATTCAGTGGTTGATGATTTGATCAAATACTCAGTTCTTGTAGACTTCTTACTCAAATACATTTTTACTCTTGAGTAATTTCTAGGATGGCTACTTTTTTTTTTTACTCGAGTAAAAATATTTAGAAGTAATGCTGAGTGCAATGAGTTCCAAGCTGAGTGCAATTTTTGGGTACTCTACCCACCTCTGGTCCTATGTGAAACAAATACTTGTGACTTTAGCTGTAATTAACCATCTATTTTGGATTAATATCCCTTCCCACAACCAGGCTTAGATTACTAGATTCAAATGAGGTTCTCCTCTAAGGTTGATTTATGGCTTTTGGCTCAGTTGCATTTCTGGATCCTGCTGGAAAATAAATTCAATATCTCCCTAAAGCTCATTATCTGAATAAAGCATGAAGTGCTCTAAAAAAATTCCTGGTAGATGGACAGAGGACTTCAGAAAACACCAGTGGACCAAAACCAGTAAGAAGACATTTCACCCCAAGTCATCACTGACTGTGGAAGCTTCACTCTGAGATTCTGGGCCTCAGTCTCCACTCTTCCTCCACACTCTGGGACCTTGGTTTCCAAATTAAATATAAAATATACTTTTGTTTAAGAAGATGACTCTGGACCAGTTTCGGGTCCAGTTAGGTTGCGTCTGAAGCTGTCTCTGGTTCAGGAGTGGCTGTGGCAGCAGCAGCCCATATCCTTGATAAGTCTCTGTGTTGTGACTCTTTAAGCTTCATCCATAGACTTCACACTGTGAATCTCCTCCAAACACCAAAATAACTTTGCAAACTGTCTGCTTGGCGACTGTTAGTCGTCTCCATGACCGTGACAGGTGTAACACGTTTCTGTGTTAATCAAGTCAATCTTTTTGTTGCGTCTTTGTTTCTCCTGTCTGCAGGTGGTGAACCGTATCTGTGAGACGCCCCACCGCACCAGGTTGCTGGTAGTAGACAGAGAAACGGATGACTACCTGCGCAGCCAGGGCCTGGCCTGCACAGAGGACCAGGCCATTGAAATGGGGAACCTCTCCCCACGCCCATCCCCCAATATCACGCCCTCAGCGTCACCCGTACCAAGAGAGGGCTCCCCGCTGTTTCTCAAATCCAACTTTAGATACTTATTCCATTTTCCTGCTGCAGACTCACCCACTCAGGTATCCTCTGAAAACAAAGAAACGAGAACCTCGACGACGTCAAGTTCAGCGCCAGACACCGAGGTAAGCACCGACATCGAGAAAGTGGATCCATGAAAGATGGAGGGGAAATAAAATAAATGTCAAAGAAACAAAATGTTGAAACAAATGAGCATCCATGAACTGTCACATTATTTCCTGTTACAACCTCAATTTTAAATGTATTTTATTGGGATTTTATGGGATAAACCAACACAAAGTAGCGCATAGTTGTGAAGACGGTAAAAAAACAGCTCCATGATTTTAGATATTTTTACATATAAAAACCACAAACGACACACTTACTGTATAGTAGGCAATATTGCCTATTGCATTTTAGGCAATAAAATGTTTATTTTCGTAATTCAAATAAAAATTATTCTCCTGCTCCTCTCTTCCCCCTGTTAAAAAAAAAAAAAACATTCCCTCAGGAAAATCTGCTGCCACTCCATGACATGCAGTATTATTTTGTTTCCAGCACACATCACATTTTGCATCTAAGCTAGAATGTTCTGTTTTGGTCTGTTTCTTCTTTTTCTACATGTTCGTTTACATGACCTTTGAGAAAAGGCAGCCTGCAATTTCTAGAACTTTTTTTTTTTTTTAAATAGCTTTTATTCTCTCTACTTCACCATAGAGATGAAGTAGAGAGTGCAAAAGATTCTCCCTCATGAAATGTGAATCTGTGCAGCTCCTCCAGAACTCAGATGATATCTTGGACTTTGATCTTTTAGATTTTATTCATTGTGGTTTTTTCAGCTTTTCCTAAGCAACAAAAAATACCTCCACCTCCTAATTCTCTTAATGAGACTTTTACATATTAGCTGAATTTGTACTGAGAATAAATTACACAGAGGTGGACTCTATTTACTAATTTTAATTTAAAGAGTGACTTTTTTTTACATGATGACCCTTTGTCTATATATATTTTTTGTTTGTTTTTTTAATGTGTCGATGTTTGTTCTGCTCCACAGTGCCCTTAAATTGCCTCTTGGGAACAAATAATGTTTCATTATGAAACATTATTTGAAATTGATGAAATTGAACTGCATTAATTAGCTGGCTTGTTAGAGCATTTGGTTGTTTTATTTAGAGATATCAGAATAGAGATGAGCAGGTACAAATGCACTCCACACTTTTCAGACTTTTACTTGCAAGAAATAGAAAACCACGATATTTAGGAGTTTAAAATACGGCTCTGGAAAAAATGAACAGGTCACTGGACTGAAACCAATTGAAAACCTCGTGGTTATCCCACCAAATACTGATTTCTGTACTCTTGAATTAAAACATTAGTATCGTTGTTTCTAAATTAATATGAACTCGTCTTCTTTGCATTATTTTAGGTCTGAAAGCGCTGCATCTTTTTTGTTATTTTGACCATTTCTCATTTTCTGTAAATAAATACTAAAGTTTTGCTTGGAATTTCAGAAACATGTTGTTAATAGTTCATCGAATAAAAGAACAATGTTCATTTTACTCAAACATTTATCTATGAAGAGTAAAATCAGAGAAACTGATCATTTTAAGTGGTCTCTTAATTTTTTTCCAGAGCTATTTCATCACTTTTGCAGCAATTCTTCTTGCCAGTTGCCTGCTTTTACAACTGTTACAATGTATTTAAACCGTTTGAGTCCAGGTGAGTCTAGAGCAACATTTGGGTGTGGTCTGGGGAAAAATAGGAGATAGCGATCAAATTCAACAAAGCCATGTATATCGATTAAACACGATCACAAGACATCTGACTTGTGGATGCAGAACTGACCACATGCACAATAAAATGAGCTGCAGTCGCTGGAAACCGCCAGATTAATGCCATTTGCTTTGAAAAATCGGCAAACGAACACATTCAGATTCCTAAAATTCAGCGTGTGGCATGCATTTCCACTTGTGACGTCTGTGCGACGTCTGGAAGTCAGAATAACCGGGAACTGACTCTCACGGACTGGGCTCGTTGTTTTGACTTCAAACAAACCGGGCCCAGATATGCGAGGCTAGCAGTTCATGTCAAACTGGCCATGTGTTTAGCTGAAAGCAGAGTAAATAAAGGCTGTTCCCTCGCCCTGCAGCGCAGCTGCCTGTCTCCGTTTTAGTTAAATGATTACTTGGAAAATGAGGTAAAACATTATGAGATCAACCAGAAGCAGTTATGTAAAGGTCAACACCTGCATTAAGTACTTTGTATTTAATCAGTAATCTAAAGAGAAGGCGCTGATGGAGCCTCATTTTGATTAACCAAAATGGCAAATTAATCCCAGACGAACGCCACCAGTTCACAAAGGACACACACTTTCACTGCCTTGTGACTGACATTCACCTCTCTGAACATACAGTACAGCTGCGTGATGTTATGACGGCAGCAGACGACTGAGATGGCCTCAGACTGCTGACTCACACACACACGTATTCTCACAAATCTCACTCAGTCATGTCATCTACTGCCTCTTGCATAACTACGTATGCATATCCGATTTTAGTAATTGTTCGTGTTACAACTTTATATTTGATATTTCTTGGTCGTTTTGGTCAAAGATTATGTAGAACTGAGCTATTTACTTTATGTATACATTTTAGTACAATCTCACCTTGAGAAGTTTTCCACGTGGCTTGGTTCAATAACTCCATGATAAATAATAGTAAAGGAAAAAGAAATATACATTTTTCAAACTTTTTTTTTTCAATCCATGTTTTTTTTTCCATAAGTATTACATTTTCCACTCGACAAAACATATGAGTTTGTTCTGTCTTCATTTTAAATATGGATTGAACAATGATCTGTGAGATGTACAGAAACCTGAGAATGTTTCCTGAGATTATATTACATGCAGATGGACTTTTGTTTATTTTTGGTGTATCAGAGTAAAGGGGGCTGTACCCTATTCCTTCTAGTAATGTAGTCAAGCTCAGTCGAGTTTATTTGTACAGCACATTTCAGCAACAAGGCAAAGTGCACAGGAACCAATTATGAAACAAGCGGTTAAATATGATTTTCTTGTCAAAAACCATAATCAAAATCATCAAGCAAATGCACCACACATATATTAATTAATTCTCCAGTTACTGCTAATCAAAGACAGCTCTAAACAGGTGTGTTTCAAACCTTGGTTTAAAGGGACTCGGTGTTTTGGCAGTTTTGCAGTTTTCTGGAAGTTTATTCTAGATTTGTACAGCATAGAAGCTGAATGCTGCTTTGCCATGTTTGGTTCTGGGGATGCTGAGTAACTTTAAACCAGAAAACCTGAGGTGTCTGGAAGGTTGATACAACAACAGCAGATCTTTAATGTATTTTGGTGCTAAGCCGTTCAGTGATTTATAAACTAACAGGAGTATTTTACAGTCTCTTCTCTGAGCTACAGGAGGGCAGTGGAAGGACTTTGGGGTGATGCGCTCTGTGTTCCTGGTTTTCGTGAGAACGCAGCGTTCTGGATCAGCTGCAGCTGATTTTCTTACGTACTGTTGTGCTAAAGATAAACTTATGTTGTAATTTGTGGATGAAATGTGTGTATACCTTAAGGGGGCTCTGCAAACACTGTCATAAATTACTTCGTGTCATGATTAGCAATAATTGAAGGGATTATTATGACAACATACTGTATTAAAACTACTTTTTTCTCTCTCTTTCTTTTAAAACAAAAAAGTATTGGCTCATTACAGCTGAGCAATACGTATGGCTCGAGTTTGTTGTTCAGATGAAGCTACTTGACAGGTCAGCGCGATGAACAGGTCGCTGAAAACAAGCAGGCATGTTTGGTCATTGAGAGCCTTTGTTTCATAACTGCAGCTCTACAATACAAGTATCAAACAGTTCGGTGCGCTTGATATGATACACAGATGCACACACAACAAAGACTCTCCCTTCATTCTTCCTGCTGTTGACGGTGGAAATAGGCCCGTCAGCCCTCAGGTCAGCTCACTGTGAAGGTAGATCCTCAGCTGCATCACCAGACGGTCGCTAAGCGCCGTTGCCTGCAGGACGGTGGCTAACGTAAAGCCCCTGTGGCATGTCGTGCTCACACACACCCAGCATGAGGCTTGTTGTGGAGGTCGGTGTCCAGGCTGGTGTCACGCAGAGTGTCAGCTCTTGTTGCTGGACACAAGGCTCGGGATCAGCTGGAATGGCTCAGACAGATCCACTTAGTCGACTTCGGTCAGCTTTGTGACCACCAGGTCAACCTGGCAGCAAACGACCCACGATAGCACACAGTGTCGTGCAAAGCTACTCAAAATGTTTTCACATTTCATCATTTTATAATCACAAACCACAATATTACTTTAGTTTTGCAAATAAATTATCTGAAGAGAGTAACAGGTATTTATAATCTGTCCTCCTGAATTGATGCAAGGAGCCATCCTTGCTTTATTTTCTTTGCAAATAAAACTCACAAATGTATTGTGCATTTGTTTTTAGACCTTTTTTGCCCTGATACAGCCACATAAAATTCTTTGAAAAATTTGGCCTACAAGCAAAACGCCATTTATAGCAGAATAACTAACCCTGCATATCTAAAGACATCACACTGCAGTGACACATTGCAATGGCATCAGCATGCTTGTCTTCAAGAAAACTGGTCAGTGTAGATGGGAATATGGAAGTAGCAGGAAACCTTTGGAAGGAAACCTATGAGACACTTCAGAAGACATAAACAAAGTAGACAGAACTACAGCAGAGTGGTTAAGATCGGAGCATATTCATGTCTTAGAGTGGCCCAGTCAAAATCTGAGCATAAATCCAATTGAGAATCCCGAGCAAGATCTGAAGATGTATAATGAGAAATGCTCTCCACTCAACCTGACTTAGTTTGAACTTTTTTTTATAACAAAGAACAGGCAAAAAAGAAAAAAAAAGTTAAGTTTTGAGGCCAATAAAGCTGGTACTCCAACTTTACTTTATATCCTTTCTCTAATCAATATTTTTAACTGAAAATCATATATCATTTCAGTAGCAATCATCCACTACTTTGAAAGCAGAAGTAGAGCCTGGATTCAAGGAATGGCCATGGAGAGACTCAGATATAATATGACAAACAAAACAAAGTATTTTCTAAACATCTGGCAGTAATTTTTTTTTTTTACAATAAATAAATAAATAAAATGGACAATTATCCACGACTTTGTGTTGGTCTGTCAACTAAAATCCCTATAAAATAAAGTTTGTGGTTATCATGTGACAAAATGTGGAGAAGTTCTACGGGTGTCAATACTTTTGCAGGGAACTGTAAACCAGAACATCAACAATATTAAATCAAAATAAGATTAAAATATATTTTTAAAGTTATTCAATAGCAATAATTAAAAAAAAATTCACTTTGACTCACAATAACTTTAACTTGACAAGTATTTTGTCTGTCAATGACATGATCCAACACATCTATCAGGCAACAACTGTCCTGAAAACTGAACGGAAATGGGTTAATTAAATAAAAAAAATTAAACCCGTCCATATGTGATATTTTCTAAAACAAACAAAAAGTAATGCAAAAAATGAACAAGTCGTAGCTCCATGTTTTACTGTGGATAGAAAAAGATACCTAAAGGTTCAAATCAAACTAATTTGCAGACATTAAGCATCAAAGATGTTCCATCTGCTGCAGGTGGAGCCGTCCCCTGAGCCGACGGTGGAGCTGCTCCCTCGTCTGTGCCGCCTGGTGAAGGGGGAGAACGGCTACTGCTTCAACCTGCAGAGCGATAAGAAGAAAGGCGGCCAGTTCGTCCGCTCTGTGGACCCCAACTCACCAGCAGAGAGAGCTGGCCTCCGAACTGGAGACAGAATAGTGGAGGTACAGCTGACAGATGTGCCTACTTACAAAAAAAAGGAGGGTTTAAAAGTGCTTTATCGGAGGAAAAATATTTTCTAGTCTTATAAATAACCTAGGGTTGCATGTTGTTTAGTTTTGTGGCATTTCTTTTAAACATTGTTGGATCGATATCCACAGTGCTCTCCAGCCTGATTGATACATCTGGCAAAGATGAGTAAAAGGCCTTAACTGAATTTATATTTTCTTACACTGAAAATGGGGACTAAATATAATGTGACACAGAGGACTTTTCCTTTTGGCCACTCTTCAAGAAATGGGAAGCACATGCTATTAAAATAATGTGGATGTTGTACTCAGTGGAGATTCTTGCATGAACCCAAAACCAACCAAACCAGCCACCATGCTGAAAATCCTGAAAAAACTGCAGCTGGATAACATGTAGTGCAGTCCTGAAAAAGTAGCACAAAAAAATAAAAACTTAGCTTGTACCCCTTACATAATGTTTCTCTCTTTATGCTCCAACCATGTGAAATTTTATAAGGGAATACAAAACGTTTTCCTACTGAGAAAATGGACAAAATATTGGCAACAAAAAAGAGATGAATTTAAGGCTTTAGTTCCGGGGGTGCTAATAGGTTTGAAGGGTCCTGTATGCCAGTTTGTGTGTAGCAGCTTTGCAGAGTCATGGTGTTGCACAGTTGAGACTTTATTTTCATTCTCATCTGCATCAAGTGCTCGGTTAATGACGCGGAAATGGAGAGTGCTGACGCAGGAAAAGACTTCATGCAAAGCGGCTTCCTCTCAAATCACAGACACTATCTGCGCAGCACTGCACCCTGCCTCTCGTGTTTCACCACTAGTGATGCCTTCCTCTTTCCAACAGAACCTTATCTGCACCGATGTAGAGGTGGACTCAGACCTGACCCTTCAGAGACAATTCATAAAGACAATAACCAAGTCGGCCTTCTATCACACTGAAGAACATTTCCAGGATTAAAGAACTAATGTTCCCCTAAGACCGAGATGCATTTGTCTTTAGTCACATTGATTACTAGAACAGCATCTTCACAGGTCTGCCTAAAAAATTAATCCTCCAGCTGCAGCTGATCCAGAATGCTGCTGCTCACATTCTGACTAAAACCAGGAAGCTGGAGCACATCCCACCAGTTCTAAAGTCCAAACACTGGCTCCCTGTAGCTCAGAGAAGAGACTTTAAAATACTTTATAGTTAGTTTATAAATCACTGAATGACTTGGCACCAAAATACCATCTGCCGTCGTTGTATCAACCTTCCAGACCTCTCAGGTCTTCTGGTTCTGCTCTGCCTCCCCAGGACCAGAACCAAACATGGAGAAGCAACATTCAGCTTCTATGCACCACAAATCTGGAACAAACTTCTAGAAAACTGCATATATGCTGAGTTCCTTTAAATTAAGTCTAAAGCCAGCCTGTTTAGGGTTGTCTTTGATTAGTTGTAACTAGAATAATGATCAACATATCTGATGTGCATTTGTTTGAAGATTTTACTGATGGCATTTGACAAAATGTAATATTTATTGCTTGTTTCATAGTTTTTGATTGTATTATGTTGTTATTAAAGCACTTTGAACCACCTTGTTGCTGAATTTTGCTATAGGAATAAACTTGACTTTTTTTCTGTGTCTCAGGTAAATGGCGTAAACACGAAGGGTCTTCGGCACTCGGAGGTGGTGGCGCTCATCAGATCCAGAGGGGATGAAGTCAGCCTTCTGGTGGTCGACCAGGAAACAGATGAACTCTTCCGCAGACTGGGAATTACCCCAACCATCACCCACACTAAAGGTCAACCAAACCCTCCGGCTCTAACACGCAACTCCACTGAGACGATGCTGAACTGTGCTTGCTTCCACTTCTACAGAGGTCTACGTGGATGAAACACGTGCAGAAAGCACCCCGCCGACCCCGTCCCCGACCACTGAGCTCCCCGCGTCGGACGCGCCTGTCATAAGCGTCACTCTGACAGACTCTGACATCGCCAACACGTCTCCGAAATCCCGAGCCAACGGCAGCTCGGCGTCTCACTCGTCCAGGAGCTCCACCACCCAGTCAGAGGTCAGCAGCTCAGACATGAGCTTCCAGGTGAGTGAAGAATGAAGCGAGAGACACGACAGTGGCTCTCGGTTTGGAGCGAATCATGACTTGTTTGCACGGACTCCAGGTTCCTGAAGATGACGACAGCCGCATTTCAGACCCCTTCATGGAGAACGGCCTGCGCCTGAGTCCCACTGCTGCTGAGGCGAGACAAAAGGTCCTCGCCACCCGCAACAAGAAGAGAGCGCCCCCTATGGACTGGAGCAGGAAGCAGGAGCTCTTCAGCAACTTTTGAACCGAGAAATTTTAATGAACCTGCACTATTTATACCAAAAAACAAACTCTTCCATCTTTTACACGTGTGGACAGAAATATAAATAAAAGGTAGTTACTGTTTAGTGTGAAATCAGTCCATAATATCAAATATTATTCTCAATGTGAACAGTTAACTTCAGTGAGACTCTTTAATGAGATGCCTAGTTAAAGCTGGCATGGGAAAGAAACTACAACTCATCACTCAGCTGATTCTAAGCTTTAAAACTCCAATAAGCATATTTCCTCTTCAACAAAGAGTATATGCACATGCAAAAGCTGCTTTAGTGTACGAAGGTCTTGCAGGATAAGGAGCAGATCTTGTGATGTCAACAGCTTTACTGCAAGGACATCAAACAGAAGAAACTTTTCTAAAGGAATATTCAAATAAGTTGCATCTGAACCACGGAAAATTTCTTATAGGACCTGATCTGTGTCGAGAATTTTTCAGGCTTGCCGTTTTTCTCTGTAATCTGTCAGCAGCTGATTTTATTTTTCTGTTACTGTGTAAGTCTGTTGTAAAGATATGTGAAGGCCATCATAACAAAAACAGGAAGTAAGCATGCAACATTATGTCGTATGACGGTTGTATTAATAGCAGAAAATTTCCAACATCAGTTTAGATGAAACTTTGTTGACATATGTTGGTAAGAAGAACCTATGATTTATGTCAAATACAACATTTTTCCGTAATAGATGCTGTGTAACTTTAAATGTGCACACAGAACGAATGATTAGTCTAGTTTATAAAATAAATAACGACTGATCACATTTAGTTAGTATGTTTCGAATGGTAATACTGTTAAATTAGTGCTTTTTATTACATATTCCATTTGATTTTTCAAAACATTTCTCCATCTTCCTTTGGCTTAAACATTTAACGGTGTGAATAAACCTTTAGAATCTGTGTGTGTTGCCATGATTATTTAGGGCTGCAGTTCCCCAAATATGGACCAACAAGTGATGCGTTTTAATGTAAAACATTTAGCCGACACTTTTCCACTTCAGCTCACTTTTCTCACACATGGCAGATGTTTGTCACACTGGAGATGGAAGCTGTTTTAAAATATGAAATATCGACAACTCATATAATTTTGGCAAGTCAAAATATTGAACTTGACTTAAATGTCCAAATGGTTATGTTCAAATATTAAATCTTCGTACACATGTTGAATTTAAATCCTAGAGCCATAGCCAAATGTCAAGTTTCTTACTTTGCTTTTTTTTTTTTTTTTTTTGCATAGCACCATTAATACAGGAAAAACAAAGGAACAGAGATTTTTTTTTAAAAACATCTGATGATTAAAAAGATGAATGACCCATAAAAAACATAACACATAGTCGCATAAAAGAGACAAATGTTGAATCAAATTTAAGCAAATCTTCAATGCAAATATAAATTTAAATGCTCAATTCTTATCTAAATCCTAAATGTTAAATCTACATTTTGAATCTCAAACGTTGGACTTAAATGTTCAGAAAACATGCAAATAAAGCCGGAATGGGTGCTGCAGCTTCCTGCCACATGTGAAAAACATGACAGAACCATCAGTCTCTAAATTGTCCTCAGGTGTAAGTGTGTGTGCATGTGTGTCTGTGGTACATCAGGGGCAAGATGCTATATATGGAGGATGTGGGGCGACCAGAGTTCGATTTCTGATCCCTGGGCATTTCCTACATCTTATTCCTGTCAAATTGTCAGCAACTTTTATAACCCTATGGAGTTTTGTTTTATCTCCTCAGTCCAGTAAGGCAATTTTTTGTCTAAGGCTATAAAAGCAAAACAAAATAGCTTGTTTTTGAAATACAGGAAATAACTTTGTCTACATTTTAAATTAAAGAACACACAATCTAACCATCCGTAAGTGCCTCTAAGCTGAGGAGATAAAGTGCTACGAAAAGGCCCAGGTTGGTTTGGATTGTTTTCTTATGCAGCCTAATTTGTCTTTCAAAACATGAAGCTTTCTCACAATCTCTGCAGGGTGGAAATTTGTAGCACAGACTACTCTGTCTGCAACAGTGCTACAAAATGGCGATAGCAGCACAGAAATGAAAGAATGCAGGGACTTTCCTAACCTGGCTCTACCTAAACTCCACCCTAAGCTTCTGGGGGGAAAAAAAAAAACTTACATCAAGCTGCAGACAACAAGAGGATCTTCTTGTAACATTGTGTCCATATTCAACATCTGTGGTTGTTTACTCACAGATGGTTTCACAGTAGATGTGTTTTATTTTTTAAAGATTTTTTTCAGCTCAGGTCATTTTAACAAAATTGTTAGAATCACTTTCAAATTTCTACGTATTTGTTTTTCTTACGGTCTGATCTGACATTTAAATCTGAAGTAACATTTCCTGTTTCACATAAGTTAGGATTAATAACATTATTCGATAAATGGCAACACAACAAAAACAATTTTTTAAATCTTTTATTCAGACTCAAAGGCTTACACACAATTCTTGAGTATTTTGTTGCACTGCCTTGAAACAGCATGACATGAGCCATGCTCTTCTTCCGGAAGCTTCTCGCAACGTTTCGGTGGAGGTTTGACTCGCTCCGTCCTGACAGAACTGGTGCAACTGAGCCAGGTTTGTTGGCTGCTTCCCATCTCTGACCACGACTCTTCAATGGGACTGAGATCATATGCATATTTTTATAAGGCAGAGGTTTTATTGTCAAGGATTTGGCTTTTGGGATAAAATGACAAGCTGAGTGTTTGGTGGAATTAAGGTAAAACTTAAAAGCTGTTTCAACTGTAAAGCAAGGCGGTGGACGCATCATGCTTTGGGACTATTTGGCTTCCAGTGGTACTGGTGCACTGGACAAAATGGCTGGAATAATTAGCCATTAAAGATGGCTGACTGTTCAGCCATCTTTAATTTCAACACATTGTCAGTTGGATAGTAAAATATTTGACACAACCGAGCGTGTAATATTAAAATAGTCCAAACATACATCATCTTTTTTTTTGTAAGAGATGAAAAGATATAGCATAAAGTTTTTGATTTAACCAAAACTAAGTGGGTTTTCTGCCACATGGTAAGAGACATTTCTCCAAATATTATTGTTGGATACTTAAATTTAAACATGTTTGAATTAATGAAAATATGCTGCAAATTTTAACTTTTACACCCAAATTTTGAAAAATAATAATAATAATAATAAAATAATAATCACACCTTCGTGTCTGAACAATGAAGGTGACTGTCAGAAAAAGTGCCCACATTGCACTCCTCATTTTACATTGAATTTTAATTTGAGAGTTGATATACCAGGAACTGTGCTATTTATCTGAAACGGAGTTAAAAAAAAACAAAACATTAACTTAAAAAAAAGCACCAAAAATCATAACAGCCATTTCTCAGCATGCATGACAAGAACATTTATTTCAGGTAATCCACAATCCAGCTGGATTTTCAGTCAGTTTTACACACAAACTATAAAAGGATTAAAATCACCCCAAAACTATTTCATTTCTACTCCCAAATTATAATAAATGGAGGGAAACAGATTAAAGGCAGGTACCAAATTATTTTTGCTCTATTATAAATCAGGCTGATTTTTCATGTTAAAAGTTTAAATCTTACCCAGCATCATGCTTCTTATTACATTAACATAAATTAAAAAATGAAAATAAAAAAATCATGTCTCCTCTCTCTACTTGTATTCATCACTGGTCCACAACCAGACTTCTACAGTATCGTTAAAAAGTTCACAATACAAAAATCTCATGGAACTAGAAAACATCAGAGAAGCACATGAAATCACGTAAAAATATTGAGCCACTGAGACATTTATAAAAATAAAAATAAAATAAAAATCCCTCCCAATCCGAACTGAGAGAAAGGAAACAGACTCGGATTGTCTCCAATTTTAAGTAACGGATGATTGGTTCAATTACCTTAATGGTCACAGTCTAGGTCAAATCAAGCGGCAACATTTTGTCTACATCTAAATATCTATGAGCCAGAAAATAAAAATAATAAAATTAAAAAAAAACATTTAAAAAGATGAACACGCTTCCCTGTGTTGAATTTTGCTGGCAGAATCGTGATCAGAAATCCTCCTTACAGTCCGGCTGTACCTGTGTGTCTGCATCACGCTCCAGGTGGCCCCTGCTTCTAATCCAACTTTCTAATTTAGTGGCTATTGCTCTTTGGCAGTGTCCTAGCTTTTTATCTAAATGTACCGTCCCTTTCTGCTTGTCAGTCGAGGTGGTGTGTTGGTGTGTAAAGGGCAGTCATAATACTCTGAAACATACACCAAACATGCACTACTGCACACACATCCATACAGTGCATTGCTAAAGTATTCATACCTGTTGAGCTTTTCCACATTGTGTCCTCTTACAAGCCCACACCAGTACTGATACACCTATTAATTGGAATGGCGTTTGATGAGTTGACACAAAGTAGTGTGTAATTGTGAAATGAAAAGGGATTTTAAATTTTTAAAACTGAATATCTGAAAAGTGTGGTGGGCATATATGGATATGGAACAGACAGGTCAGGGAGAAAAGTTCAGGAGAAGTTTAAAGAAGAAGTATATTATTTTGTAGCACAATCAAGTTACTATGTAAGCTTCAGGTGTTATAAAAATGCTGCATATATCAAACATGACATCAAATACATTTGACATCGCAAACTACTTTGAAATTGGCCTCTGTCTCTTTAAGAAGCTACTACTTTTTTCAACTCTCCATCTTCAGCATGTCATCACAACAATGCTGCCATTATGCTGTTTACAACTGTTCCCAAGAGCGTTGAAGTGAGTAGTTTGTATTATGATCTCAACAAGCGCACAGTCATATGTTGTACAACAATATGTTGAGCTGTGAATGTCCCACAGAGCTTTGTTTAATCAATCCAAAAAGGGTCATCCATATAAGCTGACACTCAACGTAAAGGACATCATGTCATTGGAAAAGCTTACAAGAAGCTCATGGAGACTCTGGATAAGTCACAGAGATCTACAACTCAGATTGGAGCATCTCAACACGACAACTGCTACTCATTTCAGAGTAGTGGTTGCCAGCATGATGCTGAGGGGATCTTCAGCAGGGCAAAGGAAGCTAGTCAGACCAGAGAGCCAAATTCGGGAGAATATTGAAAGAAAACCAATTAGAGGCTACAAAAAGACTTGAGACTGAGCAAAATATGGCCTAGTCAAAGTCCCAACCTAGCCCGGCCACTGGCTTCTAAATTCCAATCTCTCTTCACTGCTCCTTCTAGGTTTTCTCCCATTGAAGGGGATTCTCCCTGATAGATTTTTGACCAGGCCAATCAGTGAACAGGAGAAGTTGTGAATGATGTCAATTTTCTGCGCCGTTTTAGAATTGTAGTCTGTAGTTTTAGTGATGGCAGCAGAGGAAGTGAACGAAGCCGTTCAGTCTGTGTTGGCCACACTTCCAAATACTGAATCAATATTAACAGCCGCCTCGTTCAGCTTGGCACTTCTCTCTTTGCAGTGGAGGACGGCTACGTCATGGACAAACGTTAGCGACTGGGTAACATTTAAGACTTGAACAAACTCCACGCCTCCAGTAAACAATTGCTTCTCAATAGTCAAGAGTCCAGACCCTCTGGATGAAGCGAAGCATAGAACAAGTGCTGGTTTTTACCAGGGTAGTCCCGACCTAAGCCCCACTTGACATTTATTTTCGAGTTGGCTAGTAGTAGTTGTGTCACTTTACAGAGCAGAAAGGACAGAAATGTCTCTCTCATTATATGCTCCTTTGGGTTGGGCTATCATAAAGATCTAATAAAACACACTAAAGTTTGTAGTTTTCAGACAAAATGTATAAACATTTAAGAGGTACAAATACTTTTGCAAGGCACTGTACATCTTTACTGTGGAAAGGCAGAGCATGCATACAAACTATGCTGAGGCAGGCTACATCCCGACTTTTAACCGTATCACACTCTTCCGTCAAACATGCTTATTGGCAAATACTAAATCTCTTCATGCACTCTCTCATGCAGGATCTCTCACACACACACACACACACAGCATTATGGCAAGGTTAGTAATTGTAAAAGTGCGGATTAGTCGCAGTTTCACAAATTTGCTTTTATTTGCCATTTAGTATTGAGATATTTTTGCCAGTCAAAGACACTTAATTTCACAGTGCAACACAGTATGACAAACACTGACATTAGGGTCAAGACATATCATATGGGTGAAGTTAAAAAAAATATACCATACAAATAATAAAATAAAAAAAAAACTGAATAAAATAAAAAGTGCAAAAAAACAACTTAACAGTCACTGAATATAGCATCAATTCAATTTTTGTGTTAAGTGTGTGAATTTCAGTTCACTACAGAAACAAAACTCGTCAGTAGCAGCAAAAAAAAAAAGACCAATTATAAAACATTATAAAGATCACAACCAATCAGTTTTACTAAAGATATCAATATGGCATCAAATGGATATCAACACAAATGTAGACAGACACATACACACACTCAGTCACATGCGCACGCACACACACACACACGCACATACACAAACACTTGGTCACAGTCAACAGGTGCCAAGGACATTGCGGTGGGGAGTCAAGTTTTAGCTCGGTACCATGTCCAAAAACAAATACAAAAAATAAAAAATACACATTTCACACACCGTTAAAGAATGCCGAAATCAGGATTTACAAACTTGCAACATGCACACGTCGAGCTGAACCTTGGAGACAAAACTAAGGATGCATTTTCTTTGTAAGATTTCCTCCCGCTCAGGTGAGAAAACAAAAGTGTTAGCCCTAAGCCCCCCTTCCCAGAGAAATGGTTTGTTTTCGGTGGGAAAAGGCTTCCCCACACTCTCTCTCTCTCTCTGTCTCGTTCGATCAGGTAGAAAAAAACATGTAGACAGCAATATGTGTGATAGATGATAGCTCTGTAAAGCAGCACTCTGGTAAGAATGAAAGGTAGGAAACATGGATGAGGATAGATCATCTTACAGAGAAGCAGAATAGGGTGGAGCACAGATGGAGTATTTGATATAGAATCCTATTCCCCCAGAAAAATGAAGTTATTAGAGAGGTTGTTTTTTTTTACCTGTCTGTCCCTAGCTACGTAGTAGGTCTGTAAAAAGTCTAAACCACAGTGCCACCCACAGTCTGTCCCAGGTACTGCATGTACAACTTAATGTCTGTGAGTCTGTTGAGCAACCAGCTACTCGTTTAAGTTTAAGAATCCCATTAAAATCCTAACTTTCCCTGTCGTTCTAGCCAGGAAACAAGCTTTCTCCTGCCTGCTGTCCCTGCCTCGTTGTGAATCCCCTCCCTGTCTGTCCCTGAACTTTTCTTTGTGCCGCTCTCTTTTCCAGCTGGTCTCCTCCTCCTCTATCTGTCCCTACCAGTTAGTTGTTGTTTTTTTTTCTGTGTCAGGTCCCTGCCTAGTTAATCTAGAGGTGTCCCCCCTGTCCCTCCCTCCCACCCGCGCACCCTCCCTCTATGGACAAACACATAGGGCGTGGGGGCCGTCCATCAGGGGGAGCGGCCAAAAGCGTCCCTCTCCCTCCCCCCAGATCAGGGCCGTGCAATACACAGATGGATGAGTTTCCCATTCACCCTCCTCCTGCTGGCTCACCTGAAGGCAAAAAACACAAACCAACATGGAGATGTTAATGGAGCAACAATGCAACTTTTTTTTTACTTTAACCCAATGTGTGGTGGCTTACCTATTGGGTGGGTGTGGAGAACCTAAACGCCGTAGCAGGCTGCCAGTCTCTCCTTTAGCAGTGGGGGGAACTGCTCTGAAAACTGCTGCCAGTTCTCCTCCCCGACCTGCTCCTTGAAACCATGAAGGATCTGTGGAGACCAACACACACGGTCAGCAAATCCAACGTGTGTGAGCAAAGAGAACATATTTAGGAGATATTAAAGATTTAAATGAGGATTATTAAAAGTAAAAATTTAATAAACATAACTGATGTCGAGGGTACATGGGAAACGCCTTTTATGTTTAACTTATGTTGACGTTGTGTATAAGCCCATAGCAATAAGCAATTAATCAATTAACAGCATTACTGCAGGTTTCATCAACTCAAAGACTTTTTCAGACCATTATGAATTAAATTTAAGACCTAATCATGATGGAAATGTAATAAAGAAAATTGCATATTTTAAAGCGTAGTAGTACAAAGCTTTATTGCACAGAATGACTGTAGCATTGCACAGGCAAAGACGAACTTCATCCAGCAAACTGGCAATAAATTTGCACTAACCAAAGATAGATGCAAAAGATAGCTATATATATAGCTATCTTTAGCTAGATAGCTATCTTTAGCTAGATAGCTATCTATATTTTTATTATTGTTTATTGCAATCATTTCTGGGACAATAAACCAGTAAAATGTGTTATTGTGACAGGCCTATTCATCTGCAGAGGTTTGTGTTTGCAGGTTAATCCCTGAACTGCAGAATGTGACTCACAAGGCAAAATGTGACATAAGATGTTGAATTTTGCCTGGGTTATTCTGCTACATACCTTGTAGAACATGTCTCTCAGATCATCCTTAGGGTTCACCCAGGAGGCCACAGCGTCACAGAAGAAGATGAAATCCTGAGCATCAGAAAAAGGTGCAGTAGGTGTAATTCAACAGACGGTAACTGGACGACGCGTACAGCTGCAGCGGACGACGCCTCACCTGCACCACGCCTCCGGGATTCACGCCGATCATTATGCAAATCCCACGAAAGGCAGAGTCTTTCTCCTCGTTGTCTCGGATGTTGCGGAGAGATGTGCACCTGGAGGACGTCAACAAGAAAGCAATGAGCAGCAGATTTCTACGGTTTTCTCACAGCTGCGATTTGCGTGAAAGGCGAGGATTCCCCACCAGGGTCGGATAAACTGCGGCAGCATGGGGGCGACCTCCTGAGGGCAAACGTAACCCAGTCTGCCGATGGTGATGGCTGCAACACGAGCATAGATACCATTAAGCAAGTAACAAAGGTGTCAGCCATGAGCAGTACATGAGGAGCGAACGTCTACATGCCTGTGTTTTCCAGCAGGGTTTTGGGTGTGTTGGGTCGGTTAATGATCTCAACCAGCTGGTTTAGAACCATAGCTATGTATGGCTGCATCTCCACTCCTGATGGGAGAAGACAGAACAAGGTCAGACGCACAATATCTAAAGTTTAAACTAGGAGCATCAAGATGGTGGTACTGACCCATCTGCATGCAGATCTCCCCTATGGCCCAGGTGGCATTGTTGCACACGGAGATAAATTCTGGGTTCAGATTTGTCCCGAGGATCGGCATAAATTCAGCTAAAGGACAAAAATGTAATTAAAAAAATAATCATCCAGATTTGTGTAATTTTTTTCCTAACTTTTTACGATCACGTTTCACAAAAAAAGATTTCTCCACTGTGCTAGGCCCCCGTCAAGCGCCTTTAACAAGCTGAGTGTAGTGTTCGGGAGGAAGAGAAAGGAATAATTACCGATACACGGTTTGACATGAGGGAAGCAGGCCTTGGTCAGGTCACCCAGCAGAGCAAATGAACTCTGCCTCACCTCAGGCATCGTATCCTGAAACAAAAACATACAAACAAAGACCAATATAAACAAAATCTGCTGATCTAAAATGGGTTAATGGCACATCCACTGACTACCTGGGACTGCTCAGAGCCGACACACAAGTAAACAGGTTTCCTATATATTTTCACATCATCCAATTACCTGGATGGACAAACGCATGACGGACAGATCAATAAATGGATGGATGGACTAACTTTGCAGAATAGGGACGGGTGGGTCGGTCTATCCGTGTCTAAATGTAAATCTGAAAAACTCAGTTGTATAATTTTCTACACCAAGTAAACGAGTTTGGGGATAAAACTGTTTCTCTCAAAAGCCTTCAACATGCCTTGAATCTAGCGGTGGGCATTTATCGTATTGTTTATCATTTATCATGATAAGCTTCTTGTCATGATAAGAATTTTGATTTATTGTTGTCACAACAACTTACAATTAATAAAGTTTAAAACCTCCCACAACTGTCGGCATTGTCAGGATTACTATCTTCTTCTTCTTTGTTCAATTAGAGAATCATTAGATCTCCACAAGATGGCTGTATGTAGATTTATGTAAGAATCTGTGGCAGATAGACGCTCTCTGTTTAATTTTACTGAGCTTAAGTTGAGCTTGGTCAAGACCCCGAAATGCAGGGGCGGAGAAAGGGGGTTCCCATGGGGTGGCCATGACCTCTAACCCCTGGACAATCATTGGACCCCCCACTGGTCAGGCAATTGGTCGTTCCAATATGGAGGTAACTCACCAGTAGAGCACATCACCAGAACAAGCAGTTCCCCTCCAAAACAGTTGGAGGCAGTGGTGATGGCATTTATTTATTAGCTTCCAGAAAATATTTTCTGTATTTAGTGAATTATTTGGCAAATACGGATGTTGTTCTCCAAAGCGGCCATAGTACCAATTAATTGTTAACCGCCACATCAGCCTGATCACCACTATGAGAATATTCTGGCTCCACCATCACCGAATGATACCCCAAAACACCACCTACTTCACGAGTATGCAACAATTTGTTTTGGTATTTCACATAAAAACCCAAATCAAAAAATGTTGTGGTTGTAATGTGAAAAAATGTGAAAGAGTTTAAATGATGGGAACACTTTTTCTGCAATAAAAATTATAGAAAGAGAAGATATGAACACAATTTTCATAATTCCACATCATTAAGACCTGAAGCTGTTTTCTCAGACTAGATGGGATGTGAAGGTGATGAAATCCACTGAAGTACTCTCACCTGCATGCACTGGAACAGCAGGGTCATGATGTTGCTGCGGGCCACCAGCGTGTCGACGTGGCCCCCGAGTCCCTCGGCCAACCCGCTTAATAGATCCAGGGCCACAATCATGAAGTCCTTATCTGGTGCTTCATACTGGTCTGGCTGCTGACTGTACATCTGAGAAACACCAACATAGTGGTTCTCATTTCATACAACTACACATGTTTCACACACTTTAACCCAGTAAACTTCAAGCAATTTCAAGGTAAGTTTCCAAACTTTTCCAGCACCACACTTTACAGATAAAAACAACAGAAATGAAACAAAAATGACAGATACAATTCTCTATTATGGACTTAATAACTTAACTGCAGTTTGAATATCAAGTATTTCAAGCACGTTCCAAACCCTGAAAAAAACTAATTTAAATTCAAGCACCCATACGAACCCTGATTATTAAAATCAGGGTGTTAAGGTAAAATGCTGTAACGCAGCTCACCATGGCCTGAGCCAGCGTCTTCTGGACCAGGGTCACGCAGCGCTGGTACACAGGCTCGCAGTACGGGAGGAAGCCGCTCTGCAGCGCCGTGGCAACCGACGACAGACACTCCAGCAGAGGAAAGAGGTCTTTGTCCTCGTCCTTCAGCTCGTTCCATTTGGCTATCAGAGGCGGCATCAGCTTCTGGATGTACTCCTTCAAAAAAAAAAACTAAAAGTAAATGTTTCAGTCCCAAGCTGTGTGAATGTGTGTGTGACTGCTGAGCTCACAGGCTGGTTGAGGTGGTGTCCCACAGAATCAGCCAGCGTTCCTATAGCGTCGTAGAGGATCAGCAGATTCTTGTGCTGATATTTCCCGAAAGCGAAAACCAGCGTGTCCAGGATGAAGCTGAGGTACGGCACTAGCTCCGTGCACGCCTCCTCCTCCAGGGTGGCGAAGGCACTGTGGCCAACAGGATATGAGTGAGAAAGATGTCTGAGCAACAGACAACACAGAGAAGAGCACAGAGGAAAGCTGAGAGCCACACCTGCAAGCCGCTTCCTGCACCCTTTTGTTTCCATCCAGGATGCGTTTGAGAAGCTCGGTCATGAGGGGCTTGAGGTGGGCGTCGGGGGGCTGGCTGACCACCCAGTGGGCGTAGCGACTCAGGGTCCAGCAGGCGATGGAGCGCACCAAAGCCTTCTTGTCGCATAAGCACTGGATGAGATGAGGAATCAGCTCTGGCAAGTAGGGAACCATTCCCTGCATGCAGCCTGAAAAGAGGATGAGAGCTTACATTTCTTCCTGTTTTATATTAAAATTTAGATTTTAATGTAATTTGTGAGTCTATGTCTAACCCTCAGCGATGGCGCCAAGCACCAAGATGCCAGACTCCTTGATGACCCAGTCGGGATGGAACAGCAGGCCTTTAAGCAGAGGCAGGAGGTGTGGAAGCAGCTCCTCACGAAACACGTTGGCCAGAACGTCCAGAGCCGCAGCCGAGCATTTTCCTGGGAGTCAGAGACCGACGGACGAGATTAGGAGACGCACCGATAGGAGAATAACTTCTGCTGTCCACTTCACTGTTATTCACCACGTTTTGTTGATCTATACCATAAAATCCAATAAAATTGATGGTAACATCTGACATAATTTGGATTTCTAATGAGAAAATCAAGAATTTTGTCATTCAAAATGACATTTGTCATTTTGTCACCTCTATAGTCACCTCACTATAAGCCGCACCCACAAAGTTTTAAAAAAAACTGCCACATGGTTCAAAGCGTGGGAAAAAAGTAGCGACTTATAGTCTGAAAAATACGGTAATTCCTTTTTAACAATGGATGAAAACAGAGGGGGAAAAAAACAAGAAACAGATAAGACTGAGACAACTGGACAGGTAAAAAGTTTTGAAATAGAAATATACCAGATGTTTAAGGATATTTTCACACTCGGTTCGATTGGGGACCAAAATTACAACACTGGTTACATTTTCAGTTGGTGCAGTTCGCTTTCACACTGCACTATCAAACAAATCAAACTCTTAAACTCTTTGAAAACATGTTTCCCCTCTCGCCTGTGCTGGCGCTGCAACAAGAACCACTGAAGGAAACGACAACAAAACCTCCAAAGACGGCATGAGCACAACGTCCTTCTTCTCAAAATGTAAACAAACATGCCAGATTTTTGCGATTGTAGGGTTTCTTTTTTGTCTTTGGTAAAAAGAACCACTAGCCATTTCTCCCGCTAGCAATAGATTCGTGAGTTTGATCTTGATGCCTTTATCCAGAATGTCCTGTGCAATAGCCTGCTTCTTGCTTTTGGAGCAAACTCTGGTCCACTTGGCAATAATATGCATTTGAACTGCACTAGAGTTCACTTCAACTGAACTGAGATCTAGGTTTTTAGGGGGACCAGACCTCGCTGTTTTGGGCCGCATCAGAGTTAGACTGCAAGTCCACACCTCCCCAAACGAACCAAGTAAAACAAAATAAATCTGGTGTGAATGCACCCTAAATGTCTCAATGCATTTCAGTAGCTTACGAAGATTCCAGTCAGACAACGTGTCGTCGTCGTCATCCTCGTCTTCGTCTATGTCCTCGCCCTCCTCGCCCTCCCCACCCTCGTGTTGCAGAGTCACGGTGCGAGACTTGTGGAAGCGAGGCTTGATGTCCTGCTCGCTATCGGGAATCGTATCGTCCTCTTCGACGTCTCCCTGGAGGACGATAAAGATTAAGTTTGAAGTAAACTAGATTCTTATAAGGGCAGAGTTTGTGTGGAAGAAGCATTTAATTTAACAACAGCTGCTTACTTTTAGGAGGATGATGTCGATCTCTGAGTATTTCATCCCGTTCACCAAGATAGGAATCAGTCTTAAAAAAAAAAAAGAAAAAAGATCTAAATCAGGTGAGCTCCTCCTTCATTACCTCAATCCATCTGTCACCATATCTTGACTTACTGGACCAAGTGTCCAGACAGGGCCTCTTTACAGATGGGCTGCTCAGCCAGAGTGAGCCAGAACTCGCAGGCTTCCAGAGCCACGTTCTCATCGGGGTCCTGCGTTCGCTGCAGCATGTACTGCAGACAGAAACACAACGGCTGGTGGTGAGGAAGAGGAGGAGGACCGTATCTACGATGGTGATGGTGACAGAAGATCCAACGGTCGCCTCACCTGGATGATGCTGTGCATGTGTGGGATGAGGCGGTCGATGCGAACTTCCAGCAGCATGACCAGAGCCCTGCAGACGTTCTTCCTCACTTCACTGTCTTCGTCACCGGCCAGGGCAAACAGACTCTGCAAAAGGAGAGAAGAAGGATGAACGGATTAAGTGAAGGAGGAGCTGGAGAACAAGATGGTAAAATAAGGTTTGGGGTAATAAGGAACCTAATCTGCTGCGTTCCACCACATTAGTCAAAGTAAACGTTTTACGCAATGTCCAGGGTTCTTGCAATTTTTGGATTTTCTGAAGTTTTTTTAAATAACATTCTAGATATTTGA
This sequence comes from Xiphophorus hellerii, assembly GCF_003331165.1. Classification (NCBI taxonomy): domain Eukaryota; kingdom Metazoa; phylum Chordata; class Actinopteri; order Cyprinodontiformes; family Poeciliidae; genus Xiphophorus; species Xiphophorus hellerii. Next base: position 22,600,158 of record NC_045676.1, on the reverse strand, counting down.
ACATAAAATATTTACCAAGTTGGGTTTTCTTAACAGCATTCTCTAGACATCTTGAAACAACAAGCCTGAAGTCGTGTTTTTAATTCAGCAGCACAATAAAAAGCTATTTTGTATCTTCTGCTTGGCCTCTTTGCCATCTTAGATTTGCTCCTTCTCCAAATCTAGAATACATAAAATATGTTTTTTCTGTTCATACAGACAGCAGCAACTCTTTCACCGCTTTTGTTTTCTAAAACCATTCAATAAATAGGAAACTGCGTATATAAGACCAGTATTGGGTCTTCCAAAAATCTCATCCGAAAAGTTAAATTAACTCTTCAGTACAACACTAAGTTCACCTCAGTCCTCTACATAAGGTGTCTCCACAGACTGGAAGATTTTAAACAGGCAGTACTCTGGCCCTCCACCATCAGAATGACCCAGAGCTTAAATGCTCTACTCTGCGGAACAAGCCAGATGAAATATTTTTATCCCTCACCTCAATAAAAGTATCGATATTATCCATCAGAGCTTGAGCTCGTCCAATGATGAACTGGTTCACACAAGCGATAGCATGGGACCTAAAGGAAAACCAAGCCAAGAGCTTACTTAAATTAGCCTGAATAAAGGAGAAGGGACATGACAGAAAAACAACAGTGGTTTACCAACCTGATCTTGGGGCTGCAGTGCTTAAAGAACTGGAGAAACTTGGGGATCATGATGTTGAGAGGTCTGTTCAGAGCGTCGCTGTCCAACAGCTCAGACGAATCCTCACAGATTTTCTGCAGTGCTCCAAAAGAACCCTGAATAAAAGGGGAAATCAGAGCGATTCAATCAAATGAACAATTAGAAACTCAATAAGTCGTGCAGAGGCTGTACCTCGCAGGTGTTGTAGTCCTCAGAGTTGAGCAGATTGCAAAGTTGAGGCAAGAGCTCCGGCCAAGTCTGCAGCTCTCCTTTAGAGGCTATAGTTGTGATCAAAATCCCTTCACGACGAAGACAAAAAATATTAAATAAACCTGCAGCTGAAAGTTCTGGATTACCCTATTTAACACAACATAGCCTTCTTCAGCTATAAACATCTGCAAAACACTGTTTCGAGCACCCACACAGCAACTTTTCTGTGTAACAAGTCAGCCTCCCACATGGCAGACTGACTCACAATCACTACAGGGTAACGCTTCTTGTTTTGCTTTTCTCCCACCCCTCCCACCTTCCCCTTTCTGCCACACCCTCACCAATCGTAGCTCTGATAAGCGGCGACGGATCTCCGATGTTGTTGAGGCATTCTCGTTTGATGAAGTCAGCCACGTTAGGGGGGAAGTTCTGGTAGTGAGCCTTCACATTGTTCTTCAAAATCAGACCACTGAGAGAGCGAGTGGGTTCGTCTTCAGAGACAGAGAATGAAACAGCATTTTACCATGTGAGAAGCAGGATGTTGGATGCAGAACTGAAATATTAGCATGACGCTAGCACAGCTGAAAAGAAAGATCAGCAATATTGACAATGGAATGTTTTTTTTTAACTCAATCATACCCTCAGACTTGAGGCTTGTGAGGACAAAGATGAGATAGTTGTTGAAGTCAGGAAACTGGTTAAGCTGCTCCAGTTTCTGGGGTATCAGTTAAGAAATTCAACCATCCACACTTGGCAAAAACATCCTCACACCCTCATCTAACGAAGGGTGTTTTCACGCATCATAGTCTGGTAAACTCTGTTCTATTGAGGACCAAAGTGGCAACATTTGTTATATTTTCAGCTGGTGCGGTTTGATTTCACACCGCACTGTCAAAAAAACCAAACCCTTTGAAAAACCTGTTCCCTCCCTCGCCTGTGGTGGTGCTGCACCAAGAACCACTGACGGAAACGACACAAAAATTTCTGAAGACATGAGCGCAACTTCCTTCTTCATGAAATGCAAACAAAAACAGAGTAGTGTCAGATTTTAATGGTTGTAGGATTTCTCTTTTGTCTTGGTAAAAGACCAGAAGCCATTTCTCCCTATGGCATAGGAGTCTTGCGTGTGTTTTGGTGTATTTACCAAGAATTGCTTGTGCGGTAGTCCACTTCTTGCTTTTGTAGCAGTCTCTGGTTTGATTGGCTTTCATATGAATTCAAACAGCACCAGAGTTCAATTCACCCAAGCTGAGATATAGGTTTTTAGGTGGACCAGAGTTTGCCTTTTTGGTCTGCATCAGAGTACTATTGTATATTCACACCTCCACAAACAAATCAGACTTTCTAGATAAATTAAAATGAGATAAAGGCAGACTTAACAGGGCTGGTGTGAATGCACCCTTATGCCTCTGTTTGGCATTTATGCGTCTTCTATGTTTGATAAATCTTGCTCAAGAGTGGTGCTGAGGCAAATTACTGGGATCCATGAAAGAGACATAGGACAAATAATCATGTACACACACTTAACATATGATATGTTACCTATTTTTACACTTGGCTCATTTGACATGTCCAAATTCTAGACTTTTCCAGACTCCATTTTCTAGATATTTCAGTCATTTTAGCCATGAAAAATGCAATTTAATAAATGTATATATAATAAAATATATGCCTGACTGCACAGTTAAATGATCACATTTCTTTTTCCATACTAATCCAGACCTGGAAAATACTTGAATCAAATTCCATACTTTTCCAGCTTACATAGAAACCCTGGGCTTTAGGGAGATGCCGGAGTGCCTGCACACAGAACATGCAAACTCCACTCTGAAAAGGTCCAGCTTGGGTTTGCACCAAACATTTTGCAGTGAGGCAACACCGCAAAGCAGCTTTCCACCAGGCATCCATTTAGACATGGTTAAATTTCCACACAGACTGAGAGGTAAGGATACTTCTTGCACAGCTCTCTGCGTGGCTGTGTCTGGGGACTGGGAATCTTTGAGCAGCTGAAGCACTTGCTGCAGACCCTGTTCGTCTGGCTGCCACTCCATCCTGTGAAGATAACACATTGATGAGCTGTCTGAAAGGCACGACAACAACGCCTCTAAGTGCTCTCACTCACACCTATACGTAGAAAACAAGCAAGCCACTCACTAAAGATAGTTGACGATCCGTTATATTATCTGCCTCAAACAGAAACTGGTTTTTGAAAACCTCAGAAAATGAAAAAGGCTGTAAATACTATCGAGAACCCGTTTTGATAGCATGAGTGGCTAGGAGCATTTCCTGTTTTCTGAGGTATGATTCCCAACAATAATAAAAGCGAGTGCTAAACTACGGTGAGTTAGCTTTGGTAAGTTCTAATAAGTTATAAACTAAGAGCTGAGGAGAGTTTTTCTCCATGAGGCCCAGACGGCGCAATGTCTCTGAGACAGCTAGCAAGCTAGCTTAATGTCAACATGGGTTAAAATGCGTATTCACTCGTTTTAAACGGCTACAAGGCGTAAATTACACAGATTCCCGGTCACTGTACTTTATATCTGAACGTGTAATTAACACCAATTACAGAAAGACTTTCAAATGCATGATATAAACAACCGGACATCAACCCAAAGCTAGAACATGTAGCATGTCTAGCTAGCATCTGTGTGAAAGTAGCGCGAAAGATTTTACCTGGTTACTCCGGTGTGCTGGTTTTATATTTGTACGGAAAACAGTGCAGTCACGCTGTAAAAAACTAACATTAAACAAAATATCGCAGCTGTCTGTGTGGCTGTGTAAAAAACTATAGTCTCTGTAGGTCTGTGTATTTCTTACGCTAGCTTGTGTGTGACAGAGATTGCATGCCTTGCGATCAAGCCGGGTGACCTGTTTGATTCCTGCCGGCTTCCGTAGACAACAGAGCTGAACCAGGTGATTACGCAGTAAGACATGTTTTGAAATAACTGCCTTTTTCTTATTATAAGTGTGGCTGTTCGGTTTTTAAAATGCATCTTGTTGGTACAAAAATACGCAGTGCGTTTAATTTCGTGAATACTGTATATGACTTCTTTTGAGCTTTACTCTTGACCACTAGATGGCGCCAGGTTCTGATTACTGTAGTTCAATCTTGATTTATCAATATCTACATGCAACAGGTAGGAGTTTGATGCTCATTTGGATGAAATAAGCTAGACAAATTAGACAAATATTCATTTATAATAAATATAGTAATAAATAATAAACACACATTGTATTTAAGCATGTATATTTTGTTTTAATTATGCTATTATGTGATTCTTTGTTTTCTTATTTAAAACAAGGGTTTGTTCTTTTGACAACGCTTTTGGTTGACGGGTTATTGCATAGTGGAATCTCTAGAATTGTCCCTAAATGCACAAATTTATATATAAAAGGCAGGATTTTACTTTATACTTCAGATGAATGATTCAGTTATACCTCAGTTGAACCTTCAACTGTTTCAGTTGAAGGTTCAACCTTCAACTGCTTCAGTTGAAGGTTCAACTGAAGCAGTTGAAATCATTCAACAATCAGTTGAATGATTTCTTATGTTTTTCTTTCTAAAATCCTCCTGTTTAAAAATAAAGGTAGGAAAACACAAGGAGCTTATTGAAGCACACAACAAATCTCCAATAATAAAAGGCACCCGAGTTGTGGTTCGCAGGACAAAATAATATTTCATAACAAATTGTGCCTTTTCGAAACTCCTTTACGTCTTTATGTATTGTCATCACTACTTCCTTTATTTTGAAATCCTTGACAACACCGTTTGTGAAACAATATTTTGTGTAAGTGGAAACATCTTTAATTGCATGAAATATCACATTTGTTCTTTTTAAAGGAACAGATTCTAAATCGATAACTCAAAGATTTATTAAACACATTTTCAGCATATGACAGTCACAGTAAATTCTTTTCATTAATATATGGAAAATTATTAGTTTTAAGATGGGGTTTATAAAAACAATTCTGCATGTCAGTCAGTTAAGAGGGGTAAATCATCTTCAGCAAAGAGAGCTGATCTCACTCTTGCTGCAGCCCCACTTGCAGCAAGCGTTGGACAGTCCGAACTCTACTTCCCGTCCTTTCCTGCCTTCCCCCTGCAGAACCTCCAGCAATTTCTCTGAGAGCGGTGAGCGAGCTGAGCGGCTGAACCCGACAGCATTCATCACTTGATCTTTCAGTGCTTGGGAATTAGCAGGATCTTGCTCAGAAAGCTGAGGGATTGGATTCGCCCGCCACGGATCCAGGATTTCTTCTCCAATGAGGCCTGATTAAAAGGTGAACATGTATCAAAATCCTGGTTTGACATCAGAGGAAACATGAAACACGGTGATGTCGGTCACTGGCTCTCTATAGGGAGAGTGTTATTTTTTTCTGGTTCTGTGTGTTTTTATATATTAATGACATCAAAAGTTGCCACATTCAGGAATTTCCTGAAATTTGCTGATGGCACAATAATAGTGAGTCAGCCCGCTACAGGATGGAGAAGTTAGCCATCAGCCCAAGTTGTGACAGACTTTGTGAAATGATGCAGCATCCACTTCCTTCATCTCTATTAAAATTTTATAAGCAGTTCATATTTCACCCGCAGTAGATAAACTATCTTAGAGTTTTCATTTATTCTAAATCCAGGCTAGTTAGTCCTGTGGCTGAAGGCAACGACATGCCCAAGAGGATTCAAGACTAAAGCGAACTTAAACCATCTTGAAACAAATCAAGAACGTCATAGCGGATTATGCAAAGGCTGTTGCAAGAATCTTTTAATAGTTGAGATGTTTGTTGAGAGCAAAAGCATTTCCAGTCTGAGTGACTAACATAAATGTAAAGCTGAATAACATGAAAACATCTTGTACTGGTTTAATTAAACAGTTCATGTGGCTGCTTTCCAAATCAGTTAAATTTAGTTTCTTTTCATACCAAGTGTTTCACTGAGGAAGAAAAATATCAAACTATCCGTTTACTAATTAATCAAGGACATATCAATCATTTTCTTCCTACATCAGTCATTTCTTTTTAGCTGTGGAAATGGCTGATTATGACAGGTTCCTCAAGACAGTGACTAACAAAAACACAATTCAGAATAACTACAACATTCCTGCAATCTACAAAAATGACCCTTCAGGTATTGTTTGGTGCAAATTGAAAACATTTGAAGTGAAAAAAAAAAATGCTTTAGTGGTTTTATTCTGAAGAAGTGTCACATAATCAAATGTGACGTTCTGTACAATCTCCTTTCATTCCAGTCTTTTACAAAGCAAAAATGTCTGTCCAATTTTGTGATTGGTGCCTGTTAAAAAGCTGGTGTACAGCAGCATTGCGTGATGCGTTGCAGTGACAGAAAAGCCTTTCAAGGAACTCGTTACAGATGAGCTGCTAATGTTTATCCTGGATGGTACAGATTCAAGGTTTTATTTAAGGCTTGAGCTGCAAATTTGATAGACGTAGTAGTTTTTAGTTCAACTGAAAATAAAGAAATGCAAGATTACCCTAATGTATTGAATCAAGCCATATGCCCATAGCACTTGCAGGTTGTTGTTTGATGAGGTTTTAGAAGGAAAATGATTAGTTTTGATGTGTTTAATGAATAGGGGGAAAAAAAGAATCAGATTTTTAATTATTTGACCAGTAGATCACCAGTTAGAGCCATTCAAGAAAAACTGGTAAATTTTGATCTCTGGCCAAATAATTGGTCCCTTTTTTATAATTTACTCTTCTTTCAAGAAAAACATACCTCCTCCCTAAGAAAGGAAGTCAAAGAAATAATTGCACATTATTACATCCGATGTTTAATTTTCACTTTGAACTACTAGCACTTTCTTTATCTTTTCTTGTTGTTATTTTATTTGGTTTTCTATCGATTTTTATACCTCTTAATAAACTACTTTAAACATTGTCTTATTATTTTATAGAATACTGGTGGTTGTTTTTGTTTGTTTCTTTTTACTATGATTGTCAATCCAATTTTTCCCTTTTAGGGACAGTAAAGAAGATCTGAATTTGAATGACGAAAATAGCCATAAATTCAAAGTGAATTTTTATTATCTTACCTGAGTCTTCCACGCTTCTTCTCCAGCGAGAACCACCACATGTGAAAATGACGGCTCGTATGAACTCTCTTCCACACAGTTTTACCCCATAAAGTGAAGAATGACCGTCGGTACACTGTGCGAGGTGCACAAATACCATGACCAGGCCTAATGTCAACAGGGCTCCTTTGAACATGGTGACAGAATGGATGTCTCTGTGGTTCAGGATTTTTATTTTTTATTTTTGGATGGTCTCATCACCTTATAAAGACTTCAGAGCCTCACTTCCACTTATCAGCATCCTCAGAGATAAAACTGGTAACCTTTAGGGGCAACAATGCTGGCAGAAAATGGATGGTGCGAGAACCGGTGTCAACAGAACTCTCGGTAATCCAATCACCTGTGACCTTCAGCTGGCCTTTCAGTCCCTGACATCAGTCAGGTTGTGCCGTATGTCATCAGCATCGTCTCCTCGTCGATGTCTGTTCCAGTTTGGATGGAGATTACAATCCATTCACCCTAAAAATCCCCACGATTCAATAGGCTGGAGACACACACAAGATACTCTATCCTTATTATTGTTTTGTTCAGAAATATAGGAAATGGCTTCAGGATTGGGCGTCGCCATTAGGACAAAAAGTTGGTTTGGTCTGATGTAATCAGTGCACCTTTTTTCATGTTTATTGGGTGTTTATTGTATGTATGTATCATTTTTGATTTCACAATTATGTACTGTCTGCAAGATAGCAAGGCTCCATAACTCTGATCCTGTTTTCTGATGTATTTTACAAAGCAGCATCAAAGCTAATCCCAAATGGAAAAAGCACAAACAGGAACTGGAAGTGGTCTCTCAAGACAAGAACATTCACTGGTTGATTAGAAGCAATTAGAACAGCATGAGATTCATGAATTGAGTACCTCTGCAGCCTTTTGCAACTTACCAAGTAATTGTCCACATTACTGCTGGATTTCAAAGTACTTTGTGTCCGGGGAGCTCAGCGTAAAATGTATTTATTCTGTGCAATCTTGCATAAAATACTGAGAATTTGATCATTTGTGTACGGATTTATTTTAAACAACATCTTCATACCAACCCTGATTAAATAAAGATTATGACTAGACAAGAAAAAATAATTTCAGATTTAATCAATCAACAGTGTGCAATTTACAAAAGAATTACAGCACCACAAGTGGCGATTTAATGCCAGGCCTCTGTGAAAGTTACAGACAGAACCTATCCACCAATCAGAAAGCGAATATTGCACTGACGTTAGAACCGCCTCACGTGTAAGCCAATCAGCATTTGAGAAGGGGCGGCACAATGTATGGAGGGTAGCAACAGTTGCCCCGGTGAAGGCTAGGCGCCATAGTCACGGTAGTCCTGGCGACAAGAGCCAAGCAACCGAAGTCAACAACAACAAGCGGGATCAAAGGGAATAAACTTTATCGACTATTCAGGACAACGCCGGGAAATATAGGTGAAAACCTCTCAGAAGTGATCATGTAGTTTTTATGTTGATTACATGCGTGTGCTGGTGCGTTTTGTGGTGAAACGTGAAATCCGTCGAGCGTGTCGTGTGATGAAAAGTGGTTGCTAGCTTCTTTCCAAACGCAGACCGTTGTTATGGCGATGTCAGATCTTTGATAAGAGCACAAGATGGCGGCTGGCTTCTAGTGCCAATCGTACTTTTTTTTTTTTTTTTTTTTAGCTCTATCTGACCTCATGTTCGTGTTGGTTTTTTGACAGTTTCCTCGAAACTATGCTGAGGCGCGATTGTGTAGCGTGGTTATCTACTTGAGATATAGGAAGCTAGTAGGCAGCTAGCTCACTTAAACGTCAGAAGTCGACGCAGGCTGCTAGCGCGGAAAGCTACGTATCACTTTCTCGCGCTGAACTCACTTATCAAGCAAGCTGTCCAACTGCATTAATCATCGACGCGAGTCAAACACTCACACATTTTTTAGTCTGTATGCGTTCTGAAAACGAGAGATGCGTATGCTTAACCGTCTTTTTACGACTTTGAAAAAGTTTTTGGTGTGACATTGAATTCTTGAAGTCACTCCCGAGCGCACGGTATGCCACATGACCGACGAGTTGTGGGGAGTGGAGGGTATGGCAGGCCGTTTGTGAAATCACACTAGGATCACTAATTACTATTAAATGCAAATAATACGGTTCCCCCTTGTCGGAATATATATATATATATATTTTACTTATCAGAATTAAATGAAAGACGTCTACTTGAAACAAGTATTTCAAGGTTTCAGCTGGGAATATTTAAATGGGTAAAAATGATTTCATATGTAAAAGAAAGATCAGAGGGTATAAAAACGATGCTTTGAGGGCAGCACTGGCCAGTGAGTTGTACATGTGTCGTTTAGAAAAGTAATACATCAGATTTAAACTCTTTCCCACATTCAACATTTCATCCATCAAATAGCTAATTATTTTTGTTTCAAAAAACCTGAATTTTCTTTCTTAATTTGTATAGGACTTTAAGTTTCAGATGTCCAAGTATAATTAATAGAGTTTATCACAATAGTTAGGAAATTATTCGGAATAATTCTTACTATCCAGTAAAGTCTGTATGATAGTTAATCAAAATGACCAAGAGTTTTCAATTTATTAGTTTAGTTAGTTATTATTTCATTGGCTTTGATCCAAGGCAGCTATACTCTCTATAACCTGATTGCCATAGCAACCTCCAAATGGTAACAGGATAACTGCTTGCTGTTTTTTATACTAAAGGGTTAAATGACTCCATGTGTGCTCCAGCCAGAAATTACTTTGCTGATGTCTAAAACACCTTTTTGATGTACTAGTAATAATAAACCCTATCTATTTAATTTATTCATAATTGTTTATTCTCATGTTTCTCACTGCTGCAGTGAGGTCTTATTTAAAATGTGATTACTTAGTCAAAAAAAAAAAAAAAAAATTCAGGCACATATAGTGGATTTTCTGGCAGATATCAGGAGCTGTAACAGTGACCTCATTTATTGTAGCAGGAATTACATTTGAGATAACTGAAATAACACAAACAGTATTTTGCACAGCTGAAATAACTATTAATTTTAAATATGAAGAACCGATTTGACAAATATCTGGTTGGATGATTCTGTCCACATATTATGTCGTAAAATTGCTTCCCATATTAGGCTTACACAAACCTGAAACAAACTTCCAAAAAAAAGGTAAAAATTCTGAAACAGTTTCTTTAAATCAAGGCTGAAAAACCACCTGTTTAGAGCTGCCTTTGATTAGTAGCGTTGATCAATATACTTGGTTTATATTTTCTTGATGATTTTGACGATGGTATTTGACAAAATGTAATGCTTACTCCTTGCTTCGTAATTGGGTACTGTCTTCAGCTTTTATTGTGTAACGCATTTTGATTTGCCTTGTTGCTTAAATGTACTATACAAATGAACTTATTATCACTTAATATAATATAATATATATAATAAAATATAATCACTAAAGACATATAATAAAATCATAGACATGTATAATTACATCACATTAGTTAGAAAGAGAGGTCATTTTCTTATTTATTATTAAAACATCCTTACTAGATTTAAAAAAAAATGGAAACTGCTAAGTTCTTAGACCTATTCTGCTTCACACACACACAAAATAGTGCAAGCACACAAGGTCCGCTTGAGTAAAACATGTAGTGTATCGATAATAAGTAAGCAATTTGGGTTTCATTGTTTGTTCCCGGCACTTTAGTTAATGAGCGCTGCCTCCTTTTCATCCACAGAACTGGTGCCTCAACGGATTGGTTGCCATGGCGACTTGTGGATACTCTGAGGACCTTCAGCCTCAGCAGGCCAACGCAGTAACCATAGCAACGCCTGCTACCACCACGCCCTCATCTGCCAAAACTGCACACTTCCTGTCCGAGATCCCGGCAGCCTCTGGAAGCGTTTCGTCGGCCAGCCAAGCAGCCAGGGCCTCCAAAGCAGGACAGGATGCACTTTGTTCACAAGCGCCAACCACCCAGAGCCAGAAGGCAGTAGTGCCAAGTACGCCCACGCAGCACTACGTGGGCCCTGATATCCAGCACGCTGCTGTCCAGAAGAGTAATGGCCAGAGCGCTTCGCCCCAGTACATCATAGTGACTGTTACAGGTGAGAGACTGTCGTATAATTACATCACATTAGTTAGTTCATCTACTCCTCATTCGTTATGGCCCTTAGGTAAACTCAGTCTGGTGATTGTTTAGTTTTAGCATGAAGTGACCAGACCAGATCAACAAAGCAGAGGCTACGCCCTTTAGAAAAAGATAAAATATAATAGATGTTTCCATCTGTTTTGAATTTTAGAAGCCACATTACTGTGTGTGAATGGCACTAAAAATGTCCTAAAGTAGCAGCTCTATGCAAGTCTGCTCTCCTGCTGGATATCAATACACTGCAAAAACACTAAATCTTATCAAGTGTATTTGGTCTAGTTTCTAGTACAAATATCTCAGTGCACTTGGATTAAGACAAAACTAACTTACTAGTATGCTTTTTAGCAAGACATAGGAGTTTGTTTTTGGTCAATAATTCCTTATTATTGATTTAAAAAGTACTAGTTCCACTGACAGATTATTTCACTCATACCATGGAAAAATGTCTTGTAAATTGATTAATCTGCAAGTTTAAGTAGTAAGTTTTTTTAGTCAATATTAAGAAATTATTAACTTAATACAATCTCCTATATCTTGCTGTAAAGTTACTTGTAAGCTAGTTTTGTTTTATTTCAATTGTACTAAGATATTTGTACTAGAAACTAAACCAAAAATACTCGGTATGATTTTGCATTATAACTTTTGAAACTTTATTTGTGTGACAGTAGTGCTGGACGCCATCTTTGGATCTGGGTTCCTGAACGTATATAATTTTTATAATTAATATGGCTTTGAGTAAAAATACACCAGTTTCATGTTTGGACACAATCAACGTACGCTTATCGCATGATTTGATTGCTAACATGATCTAATTACTAACACAAATTTTACTAGTTCAGCACGATATATTTCCAAACCACTGAATTTGTCTTTCTCGTATGCTGGGGCTAAAATCTAGCCTGTTTGCTGCTGACTGCCAGTGTGCAGCTGTAGGTCAGCTACTACAACAGTTTTACTTAACGTCTTCTCCGCCCCTGAAGCTGGATTATAGCTGATCTTGGCACGAAGATCAGCTGTGTTTAAGGCACGAAGGTTTCAAGCTGTATTCTCAATACTCATGGAAAAGTCCCATGGAAAAAATTTGTATTTTTTTAAGGTATTATAGTATATTATAATATAGTATTATAGTAACACAAACACTTAACTTGCTTTTATTCAAGAACAAAAATGGAAAAAAAAAATTTCCCGCTGTTGTTAAAAGGAAATATTTCTAAACAGCTAAATTTGTTTTCCCTGGAAGGAGGAGGGGGGACGGGGTAGCTTTCGCTAAGCCAGCCGAGTAACGGTGCTTAACAGCAGGAGAGGAAGGGGCCGTGCTGAGATTCGCTACGCTCCCAAACAGCTGCTGAAAACTCCGCTTGCTCTCACTTTCTTTGGCATCTCATTAAAAGATTTCAAACTGTTTTTAAAACCATGGTATACCTTTAATCAATTTTAATGGGTATTTACTAGCTCAACGTTTCTTTGTCTCGTTTGTGTAACATTTTCAAACAAATGGACCTCCCATAACTTGATCCTATGTGTCTTGTATGTTAAATTTAGGGCTTATCTATTCCTAGATGTCTCTCCCTGATTGTATCAGGTAACATTGTGCACTCTCACCTAGAGTTAAAAGCTCACAGGCCTGGGCCTTGTTCCCATTTCATAAGTGCAACTAGTTGGACTAGTTGCACTGAATCTGAATATTTCTTAGCAGTTCCAACTCATAAAATAACCCCATTCAGCTTATTTGTTGTTGTTTTGTTGTTGTTGGTTTTTTTTGCTATAAGCTTTTAGGATTTTAAAATTCCTAAAAGTGTTGTTTTAGCACCCCATAGATAAATGTATAGTTTGTTGCTTATTTTTTTCTTTCAAATAAAATTCAACAAGCAGTTTTAATGTTGCTGACTTAAAACTGCAGTTAGCAACATTAGCAACATTTGAAAATGCTATTCAAATTAGCATTTTGAATGACCATCATAGCACAGTGGAAAAAAAGCTCTTATTTCAGGAAGACATACAGTTATATATATATATATATATATATATATATATATATATATATATATATATATATATATATATATATATATATATATATATATATATATATATATATATTTATTTATTTTTTGGTAAATATTGTGAGAATGATCTGGATTAAGTCTTTATTCAGGGTGTCCTTACATCCTTAAAAAGTCTAAAATTTATCTAATATTAAGGCCTTACATTTCTGAATTTCATTTAAAGCAAAGTAAGTTGGCCTCAAATCACAGGTCTTAAATTTGGTTGTGGTCAGATTATTGAATCTTGTATATTACCGGTAGTCTTTTTTTGTTTTTCTCACAGGACTTTTTTGTCAGGCAAAAGTTTGAGTCACATGCAGACATCTTCACTGTGTTCTGTGACTCAAAGAGGTTGTGGCTACCAGTAAGCTAGCAAGGGTAAAGCTAGCTAGCCTTTTTTATATGTCCATTATGGGTAAGTGGAAATTTATCACCCGTTGGCCGGACGATGTTCATCTTAACCATTGGCTGACTGCTGGTGCCAACCCATGCGATTTATTTTATTTTTCTTTTGTACATGTCTGTTGTGGGAGAGGTCTTAAATGATAATGATCTTAAAAGGTCTGGAAAAACCTTAAATTTGAGTTGGTGAAAACTGCATTAACCCTTTTGTGTTTCATCATTAACTGTCCACCATTTCTTTTTTTTGTGGGCATTACAAAAAAGCCACTTTAGGCACATCTAATATGAGAATTGATCTATAGTTTATAAATTTTAATATTCATATGTGCCACAGTTAGGTGGAGGTTCAGTAGCTCAGCCAAAGTTTGAAGAAAGAAAGCAACAGGATAAGAAGGGTTCTGCTCTCGGTTTTTTATTTAAATCCTGAAGGTTACAAAGAAGTGATTGCCCTCTCCACTGCCTGCTCTCCATCCTTTGTTTTCCTCCTCCCGTCCGTCGGCCCACATGCACCTCTCATTTCCCGCTCTCATCTGATCTGCATGTTTACAAGATGGAGGGATTTTTCTCTCCATCTGGGGAGATTAGCTGTCCAAGGCTGTCCTTTTGCATGCAAGATATAAGGACAGAAGGGGAGAGATGGGCAGACACACTTTCCCTCTTCCATGTTTGCTCCGTGGAGCCCAAAAAAGAAATTAGGTAGCAATATGTTCTGCGCCGGCTGTTATTATGACTTGGAGGCGGTTTTTCGTGAGTACCAAACTTGTTGTTGGGGTCTCTGCGACCTTTCTTTTTTTGTTGTTGTTGTTGTTGGGGTTTTTTTGTCTTCTTGTGAACATCTCCCTCCTCCATCGCTCTGGTGTCTTTCAGAGGGATCGGCTCACTCCAACGATAGCCTGTCGGACTCCAGCCCACCTGCTCCTGGCATCCCTACTCAGGTGGTCCAGGCCGTGCAGACTCCGCCACAGGTGAGAAACGCACAATGCCATCCAGACGACTGTGCAGCAGCCTGCCTTAACTGATGAGTTTGGGACTGCCTCTCCCACAGAGGTCAGTGTTGCAGGCAGTGACGCAGCCAACCAAGAGGATTCAGACAGGCCACATCAGCAGCCTGCAGTCTGTGCATATTAACCAGGAGGTAAACAGACTCTCTCTCTCTGCATAACACACACTAGATAAGATCCATGCACTTAGGCTCACGTAGGCCCGAGTAGCACATAAATTATGTATCTCAGTTGCATCTTTGTAGTTACACATAGGATGTTTAACATAGCTTTATTGCTGATTATTTAACGTTATACTCTGTGGGAGAAAGCTCGAAGTTCAAGTTAAGGAGGTCAAAATGATTTGTTCAAAGTGAAAATTTGGATCTTAATTGGTTGGTTTTTTTTTGTTTTTTTTTTGAATCGGCTTGTTTTTGTTTTTGGTATAATTTTTTTTTTTGAAGATCCTGTGATTATGCAAGCAAGGTGTGAGTTTATTGGTTGTCATTTAAATTAACGCTCTGCTAAATATTTTTGGGCCTGGTCAGCAAGTGGATGTGGTAATAGGGCACTGACTGGTTTTCTGATTATGAGTTTTATTGGGTTGATAAATAAAAAACAATAAATTAAAAAAACTCAGCCCCTTCACTCACCCGTGCTCCCTTTCTCTTCAAACTGCCTTGGGATCCGAGGATCAGGACCAGGCTAAGAATTTGTTTAATTTTGAGAATAAAGTCATATTATTGTGACAAAAAATTACTACGACAAAAAAGTCAAAACAATTTGAGAATAAACTCATAATATTACCAGAATAAAGTTGCAACATCAGTAGAATGAAGTAGTCATTTTATGGTGACTCCTGAGAAAATAATGATATAATGAAAATGAAGAACACTGGAGCTTTAGTTTTTTGATGCGCTAATTTGGGATTATTTTTTTTTGAACTAACATTACAACTAAAGGTGGCCCGAAAAGCATCAATTCTAAAAACCAAAATCCAAAAATGTTCTCCCTTTAGTTACTTTGAAGGACTAAAATATACTGACAAGTATTTGACTTCCCCTGAAATGTATGAAAATGACAGGAATGCAGGATTCCAAAATAAAACCACCAGCATGATAACATTAGCTATATTAGAATATTTTCCTAAATATTTTGTTTATTTTATCTTATCTCCTTCAACTTTTTGCAAACAATTGTTTGGTTTTGCGTTTCACTCTCAAGGTTATCAGGTGTCAGTCACATTTGCTGCTTTTGTTCCAGCCAAAGGAAACTAGCAGAAATATTCAGCAAGAATAATTTGAAACCCAAAATGTTCTATTGTCAACTATTTTCACTAACCTTGTGTTGTTGTTACTTTAAAGTTATAATCAGATTGCTTGAAAACTGTTGGACTTTGCCCCTTATTTCCAGTGAAATTAACTCATTGCTTCTGGATACAAACACATTTTGGACAATTTTGTCCCATTTTTGTGGTAGAAAATGGAGATTGTAGATGAATTAGAGCAGAGACTGAGAGCCTGTCTTTTTTGTCCAACATCAGGGTCTGATGTTGGACCTCACAAACGTTCTAAAGATTCTAAAACTCGCCCAAAGCCTGCATCATGTTAATCCCAATGGATTAAGAATGGAACTTCACTTGTGCCAGTTTTGTTGCCATGGGACTGGAAACCATTAATGCTAATCTCGTCTTTCTTGATTGTTCAGGTGGAGCACGTTTACTCGGACCAGGTGCAGTACGTGGATGGAGCAGAAGATGCGGCTTTTACCACATCCGCAATGTGCGCATCGCCTCATAATCCTTTGTTGACACTCAGGTGGAAACATTCTGTCTGCAGGTGTTGATATCTGATTTTTTTCCCCCTCTCCAGTCGATCAAACAGCTTCCCTTTCTCCGACTCGCCCCTCTACACCCAGACCCCTCCCGCATCCTCCTCCGCCTTCTACGAAGCCACGGCCAGCTCTGACTCAGACCTCCCCGGATCTGTGACTTCGCAGGCGGTTTCCGTGGCGACGGCAGGAGCCAACAGTGGGGCTGGCACGGCGGGATATGTCATCCAGGGGGGCTATATGTTGGGAGGAGGAGGCGCAGCAGCAGCAGGTGGGGGAGGGGGAGGACAGAGTTACTCTAGCCCCAACTCTCGCGCCCCTCCCGCTACTGTGAGTATATGAGATCCAATGAGATGCAGCGACCAGGAAGTCCAGTCCATTCATGTCCGCGGTGTCCTCCCTCTCTTCCCTTCCTCCCCTCAGGTCCAGTGGTTGTTGGAAAACTACGAGGGGGCCGAAGGGGTCAGCTTGCCCCGCTGCACCCTCTACTACCACTACATCCTGCACTGCCAGGAGCAGAAACTAGAGCCAGTTAACGCTGCGTCCTTTGGTAAACTCATCAGGTCCGTCTTCATGGGGCTCCGCACGCGAAGACTGGGCACCAGGTAGACACATTTACCCGAATTATGTAGGAGCGGCGTCCAGGGCGAAGGCATCACTTCTTCTCTTTGCGTTCCTCTGCAGAGGAAACTCCAAGTACCACTACTATGGCCTGAGGATCAAATCCGGCTCCCCTCTGCTCAGACTCATGGATGAGCAGCAGCACATGGCCATGAGGCAGCAGCCTTTCTCACAGAAAAACAGGTATCGGCTTAAGAGCTTCACATCATGTTATAACGTTAATCCCCTCATTAAAAACATACCTGGAGTGTTGCCTTAGTTCTTTCACACACGTTTGAGAAAACCTTGAATCTCCCGTGGCAACCATTCAGGGGTCCCTAAGTGCTTGTTTTCACAAAGCAACATGTATTTCCACAAAGCTCCTCCAGTTTCCTTATGGAAACGGGGAGACGTTACGGATCACCCCTCCCCGTCGCCTTCCTCATTCAGCTCCTTCAAACTAGCAGCAGCAGTAATTAGCAAACACCTGACGACCTGCTGAGCTCATCGTACAAACTACTTCTCAGGTCAAGGCTCCTAAGAAAAACGTTAAAGGCTTAATGGAGAGACATTGCTGTGATGATGTGCTAAAGGCGGAACGTGACAGAAAATCAGCTTCTTAAAGAGGCGGAGGCCCAATTTCAAGATGCTAAATTGTGAAATCAAATTTCCGTTAAGTTGTGATTGATATATAAAGCACATTTATAGTAACTGGAGCTAACATAATTACTTGATTGTGCTATAAAATGGTGCTATGTGGCTGAAAAATACAGAATACTGCCCCTTTAAATGAAAATACTTGTATCATAGTTTAAAGAAGCAGATTGACTGAAATACAAACTAATCATTTTAGTGGTGACTGGCCACTCATATGGAACTGCCCGCAATTTGTACAGTACACAATCTCACATGTCAAAAATGGTACTTGAGATGAATGGAGCTGGATAAGGTTGCAGATATATAAGAATATCTGCAACCTAAACTTACAATCAGAGCTGCAATTGAATTAGTTTAGATTAGAGTATATTCATGTGTTAGAATGACCTAGTCAAAGTCCAGACCTAAATCCAGCGAAAAATCTGGTAACATCTGAAATGCATTTTCTACTCTTTTTCTTTTTTCGTGTTGTATGAGCCGCTTTCCCACCTGTCGTATTCTGACGGTTTTTGTGCGCTCCGATGCGTTTCCCTGATGATTTTGACAGGATAAAGCCACTGCAGAAGACACAGGGGATCGCTAACGGGACATCGGGTGTGGCGGGTCAGCAGCAGGTGGCGGCGCTCTCTGATATTTCCGCCCAGGTGCAACAGTATCAACAGTTCCTCGGTGAGAAACGTGAACCCCAAATGTTTCCCCCTTTTGTTTATTGTTACATGGTTTTATCACAGCAGTGGATTTCTTCTTAGCCTGATGACTAAGTGAAAGGCCACAGATGCTAACATCTTTGTGTTTTTGTTTGTTTTGTCTTGAAACGAGAAGGGGAAAAAAAGTTAAGTGTTTATGTTCTGTTTTTTTGTGTGTGTGTGTGTGCTTTCAGAAGCATCGAAGCTGCTGCCAGAATTTGTGAAAATTGATCTGCATGATCAAGCCCTGCCCGATGGGATCCACTTGGAGCACCTGAAGGCCTTCCAGGCTCTGTACAGAGAGCACTGTGAGGTAGGAACCGGATGGCTTTACTCACTGACAGTATTCCATTTGCTTCTGCATATTTTTTTCCATCTTATTGGATTTTTAGAGTAAAAACAATATACATTTCCAATATACCGGCTAGTCGAACGTTGACGTAGCGCTCCTCCCTCTCGCTCACAGGCTGTTCTGGATGTGATGATCAACCTTCAGTTCACTCTGGTTGAGACTCTGTGGAAATCCTTCTGGAGGTTCAGCCAGAGCAACGACGCAGAATCTCTCAACCTGTAAGCATCTTAAGCACGATTATGAACGTCTTAGTAAAATTTCTCAAAAGGATTAATAATTCCCCCTTGAACCTTGTCACAGAAAGTCATTTCTGCATGTAGCCATCAGACTATACGACACCTTTAAATTTACTCTGGAGTCATTTGTGGATTTATAGACTTGCATATTTTCATGTACATATTTGTTTTTATTTACCGGTAATTTTATCCATTTAAGTTACGTGTAATTTCACACTTGTGCTATACATTTTATACCTAATATTTTCTAATATTTAGCACTTTGGCTGGATTAACTTCTGGTCACGTCTGGTGATCAAGAAATTATATTCTTATTCTCATTTTATTGGGATTTTATGTGACGCAGTAGCGCCTGACTGTGGCGTTGACGTGAAGTGACAGTATGATCAAACTTTTTCAAAAATACCAATCTAAAAAGTGTGGTGTGCATCTGGACTTAGCCCCCTTTTACTCTGACATCCCTAAGCAAAATTCAGTACAGCCAACTTTTTAAATGTCAGTTTATTAAAATAATAGTCTATTGACACAGTGGGACGTGTCGTATATTATTATTACAATTTTTTTTTTTTATCTGTATCTTTCTTCCACTTCCTGACTGTGGGCTCCTTCGTCACATAGAATCCCAACGAGATAAATGAACGTTTAAGGTTGCAGCCTGACCTAACTCACTGCCACAAAGACAGAAACACTCTCCTCTTGTGCAACTCCTCCGTCAGTCACGACGAGTCTGAGAAACGGTTGCCCAGGTCCTGTTTGGTGGCTCTGTGCAAGTTTGAACCGGTGCTGCGGTGGACCAGGGACTGCGACAACCTGCTCTACCAGACGCTGGTGGAGATCCTGATCCCAGACGTGTTGAGACCCATCCCCAGTAAGTCAGCGAGGAAACCTGGAGATCAACTCTCAGCTGCGTCAAACTTAGCGACCAAAGAACAATGTTGTAGCAATTCTTTTCATATGTTTGTATTTAAAGCAAGAAAAATCTAATCTGTTCATATTAATTATGTAAAATAATTTGTGCTACAAAAACTACAGTAAATGTGGTGATATTTATATAATTTTTTTTACTAGTTGGTTGCATATTTAGCTTGCTTTAGAACGGTTCCTTTTGTTTTCAAATGTTTCGAGAGATCATGGTACATTTCATTGTGTTAATGACAAATTTCTCGCCCTTAGGTGCCTTAACTCAGGCCATCCGCAACTTTGCCAAGAGTCTGGAGAATTGGCTGACGGGCGCCATGATGAACATCCCTGAGGAAATGGTCCGCATCAAGGTGTGATAACCTTTACAGACTGGTTGCCATGCTAGGTTGTTTTAGACTTCCTGTTTAGTTTTACTACTTGAACAACTTAATTAAGGTGGTTTAGAAACATGCTAGAAGTTTAAATATGTCTTTGATTGCAAAACCTTGGAAAAGTATTTATACCCCTTGAACATTTCCACATTTTGTCGTGTTACTTCCTCAAACCGTCTTTTTGGTGGGATTTATGTCAAATTTTAATGCCTAGATTAGTGGTGCCCAAAATGTTTTGCTCTGGTGGACAAAACTGGCAAATTTAAATTACTGGCACAAAAAAAGAAAAAACAAGTTTATTGTGTGTTGTTTTGTTTTTTTTGTGTGTTTTACCTGCGCAACAATAAACACAGTTATTAAAATCTGTATATCATTAAAGGAATTTCAGACTGCTGCCTTATTAAAAGGAAAACGGACAATTTCCAAATTTTGCAATTGTTTCCTTTTTCTATTGGTGGACCAATTTTTGCCATTCTTGACCTGTGGTCAGGGGCCAAACAAAAATAATTTTTTCCTAGCGCATCTTTGGTTAAGATCAGGGGTGTCCAAAGTGTGGCCCGAGGGCCATTTGTGGCTCATGGATTGATTTTCTGTGGCCCCTAAATGATAAAAATGCGTCTGGTGGTGGATGCAGATGGAGACCTTTGGAACCAATTAGGACAAAACTGTGACCCACAAATTAAAATCTGGTTGTAAGATGACAAATGCAGAGAAATTAACACTTCAGCAAAATGTCAAGAAAATGCGTTTCCTCATTTTTACGTCTCATCTGTTTAAAGAAAAAAAAAAAAAAACTTGACATTGATGTTTATGTTGTGATTTTCTGACATTCAGCCATTTGCTAAGGCTACTACATGTTTCATTTCCAGGTCGTGTGCGTGGGCTCGTTCTCCCAGACGTTACGCCGCTACACCAGCCTGAACCATCTGGCGCAGGCCGCCCGTGCCGTCCTCAAGAACTCGGCTCAGATCAACCAAATGCTCTCCGACCTCAACCGCGTCGATTTCACCAATGTGCAGGTCGGTGTTGATACTCGCCGTCTGCCCGTCTCTGTGAAGCCGGGTGGCTGGACACTGAGCCCCGTGTGCCCGTCCTCAGGAGCAGGCATCCTGGGTGTGTCAGTGTGAAGACCGCGTGGTCCAGCGGCTGGAGCAGGACTTCAAGACCACGCTGCAGCAGCAGAACTCCCTGGAGCAGTGGGCTTCCTGGTTGGACGGAGTCGTTTCCCAGGTGCTAAAGCCCTACGAGCAAAACCCAGCGTCGCTGCCCAAGGCGGCCAAAGTCTTTCTGCTCAACTGGTCCTTCTATAGGTAAGTGCACATTTATTGCCAGTTGGCTGGATGAAGTTTGTAAATTCCACTCATAGTGGTTTTAAAAAGTCTTAAATTTAAGTTGGTGAAACCCAGACTAGGAAATGCTTCAAGCTTTTTCTTTCAACTTACATTTTGTACATAACCTCCTTCTTCCCCAGCTCCATGGTGATTCGGGACCTGACTTTGCGCAGCGCCGCAAGTTTCGGCTCCTTCCACCTGATCCGCCTGCTGTACGACGAGTACATGTACTACCTGATCGAGCACAGGGTGGCCAAGGCCAAAGGGGAGACGCCCATCGCAGTCATGGGAGAAGTACGTTGTAACGGCGCGCGCTCTCTCGGCGCAAGGTGCAAATTGTTTTTGGATTCGATCTTCCTTTCATCTTTGCTGTTTTGTCTTTTCTCTGTTGCAGTTTGCCAGCACCGTTAAGAACAGAAACTCTCCAGATCTGGATAAAGGTAAAGAAAACATTCCTGATGCACAAAGGAGCATTGCTGTCATGGAGGAAAATACATTTTTGAACATTATCACACTGTCACATTACAACGTTACGCTTATGTTGGACAAAACGAGATAATTATGTTGTATAAATGTGATAATTTCATCCAGAAGGCGGTGGTAGTGTGCTTTTAGTTCTTAATGAAGGCCAGTACAATCACTCCAAGCCTTTAGATGTGGCCAGCCTTCCTAATTGACCGGCTGGAAAGCTACAGAAGACATTAGTTAAAATTTCTTGATTCCAGTAGTTTGGAACGAAGGCAAAGGAAGTGGTCGATGCTACGGGTTGATGTAAACCCTGAACCTAATGTCATGGGGATGTAGATTTCTACGACTTTGTTTTTGTAGTTATAGCACCAATAAGCTAGCCATATTTTTAGCCATTTATTTCTCATAACATTCCGAAAATAGGCTTGTATATAAACTTCTTCCTCTGTTGAGTCTCGTCAATGCAGCCTAAAGCACACTACCGCCACCATCTGGAAGAAGTTGTACCGTTCGTACAGTCTGATTATCACGTTATAACGTAATCATGTCTGAAGATGTATTTTCCTCTGTTTGACGGCAACGCGCGTTTAGCTTTCCCCCACGCTCTTGTCCTTACCGCCGACATTTGTCCGTCAGAAGAAGAAGAGGACGACGACGAGGAGGACAGCGAGGAGGAGAGCGGCGAGATCATGCTGCAGTCCAGCTCCCTGAAGGTGGACGACGAGGAGAAGTGCGACATGGAGCCGCCAGCCAAGCAGCCCAGGACCAGTTTGAACCTGCACCACGCCCTGACCCAGGCCCACGGCGCATCGCCCTGAGTTAAACGCGCGCTCGCTTTTACGTTTCAGATCATGCCATCCTGTCCTGAAACCACGGCGGTCTGCATCATGTCTGCTTGTCTGTTTGTGAAACCTGGGAATGTGGAAGAGCCCATCTCTGATTATTTTTTTTCTCTCTCTTTCTGTTCTGTACTTTTGTGTTGCTGTCGTTGACCTCTTTGCCTTCACTCGACCGTCTCCTTCCCATCTCCCCTTGCTCCCTGTGCCTTCCCCGTCTGCCCAGTGCCCACGCCCATAAAGCCTGGCCCGTCAGTACAATACACTCTTGACTTCCCTCCTGTCCTGCCTTAACCACTGACCTGAGTGCTGTGGAGCGATGAGAATCGTCCCGTCTCCTTCAGCAGTACTTCTTTAACTCAAACGCATTGCTTGCCTTTAATGAAATGACTATGCAGTGGGGTGCGAGGGGGATGGAGGTGCAGGACTTTAATTAATGTCTCTGTAAGAAACTTACATCTAAGAGTAGCATCTGGAATGATACAGCAGCATGAATTATGTCTGAACAGTTTTAGGTGAGGTTGGCTTTTTTTTTTTTTTTTTTTTTTTGGAGTTTGTTTTTGATTCGGCCACCTAACTGATGATCTGTGCCTTTAAGAGATTTCTAATCTCAAAAAAAAAACAACAAACAAAAAGTTTGTGATCTATATAAACACACATATATTCTATTCTGCATTGTGGATTAATAAATGAATGTCCTGTGAAGTGGTCTTGGTGTTGTCATGAACTTTAGTACAGTTAGTAACTAGTGTGCCTGTCAAAAGTATTCACACCCTTTGAACTTTTTCACTTCTTTGTTTAAAATCGCACCTCAAAGCAGATTTTATTGGGATTTTGATGGAGTAGATCACCAGGAAGCACTTTATGACTGTGAAGTGGAAGGAAAAAATATGTGGTTTTGTTTTTGTTTTGCAGTCAATCGGGTATTTGCATAAATCATCTTTCAACTCAGTTTCAGCTTCATGTCTCTTTGGTATATGTTTCTACCACCTTTCCACATCTAGATATTGAATTTATTCCCTGCAAGTTTAAAAAAAAAAAAAAAAAAAATTTCCTTCTTCCTTTTTCCCGCTGAACAAAAGTATTCCCACAGCATGTGTCCCCCTACTTTGCTTGTGGAAAACTGGAAATCTGTCCAGAATATTTATTATAAAGATAAAATATAACTTAATATTTTCCATCCACTTTATAGTTGCTCACTACTTCCAAGTGATCTGTCACATAAAATCCCAATAAAAAAAACGTACGTTTTTGGTTCTAATGTAAAAAAAAAAAGGTATGAATAATTTTGCAAAGTGTTGTATATTTATCTAAAAAAAAAAGATGGTGGCACTCCTGCTAGGTGATGGTCTTTATTTCTTTTCTCCCTTTCACCTATCTTTCGGTTTACGTGCAACACCTTCACACACACACACACACCTTTTCTACAACGCTGTGCCCCTTTTCAGCGGGTCACATGGCCAGGCCAAAGCCCATCCCGGCTCTTGAGGAGCATTTCCGTTGCGTCGTACCAGCTGCAGCTGTCTCCAGAGGTTTTTGTAGAGAAGAAAGTTGATGTTTATTTTATGAAATGGCATACTGTGGATGAATTTTATTGTGTATCTTTTGTGAAAACGGTTAAATATCTATATCTGCTCTATTTTTTATGTCGTCTTACCATTATTGCCTTAAGATGTTGTCCTAACGTCCATCATCCGGAGTGAAAACATGGCGTGCGTTTCCTCTGTGATAACGGTCTCAGCATGTGAATGTGGTGGCTCTGTGTGGACTCCCCTCCTCTCCCTCCTCCAAAGAACATAATGCTCACATCCTGCAGCTTCTTGTGTTGCATGAGCAAAAATGACTTTTATGTTCCAAGTGTGAAACTAAAAATTCTAGCTGTGGGATGTCTCTCAGGACCATGTCTTCACCGAGATCCCACCAAAGATCTTTGCAAATGAAAAGAAAAAAAAAAAAAATGGTATGTTCTGTTTAAATGTACATGACAGAAATATCTGACTTGAAAAGTATAAATTAACCTTTTGATGTCAAAGTTTGTGAATTTGTTCCTTGCTTGTATTGGGGAACCCTTTTTCTAAATTTTGTCCTCTTGATGTTATACTGGAGCTCTTTGTACTTAAATCTGTGATCGACGTTTGTAGCTTCGTCCCTTCAACTAAAGAGATGTGATTTCTCTCCACGCCTGAGTTTTGTCCCGTCTTTGTTCCTCACCTATACACGTCTTTCTCATCTGATCAAGATGCCAAGTCAGGCCTTTTAAGTTTTCAGTAGTATATGTATTTTATTTTTTTGCAATACAAATTAAGTTCAAATTCAATTTTTTAAATTAAACGTATCCATTTTAACTCCGACATAATGTTACATGTCTTATTTTTAAGTAAATTAACTCCAGCCTCACCCTTCCATCTATCAGATACAAACGTAATTTAATCTCCAGCTAAACCAAGCCGCTTCCAGATGCTTAAAGATGCCACAGCAAGAATTATAAAGGTCCTACACAAATGTAGCAGCTACACTATAGTATCTACACTTATTAATACGATGAGACGACATGCAGGGGCTCTGTCTGCAATGATAAAGATTCTGTCACTTTAGCATGTTGAATACTTAGGCTAACCTTCGAAGCAAAAGTTTAAACTATTTTTAAAGAAGCGCAGCACGAAAGTCTACAAGCCACACTAGACTTGTGTATCATTTCTGATTTACAACGCCCTCTAGGGGCCGTCACACGAAAACAGAAAATAAAAGTCCAAAGTATTTGTCATAATAGTAACTATTAGACACAGCGAAGAAAAAAAACAACATTTAATGTGTATATTAAATGTGAAAACAAACTGACTCAGAAATAGACAACATCTAAGCATGTTGTCTACTTGCACAACATACCGTATACATACCGTGGCCACAGAATTTTCAGATCAACTTGACCACTTATTCAGTAAGTGTGTAAAGAGCATTAAACTTTCAGCCACAGTTGATCATTAAGTGTACAACTGGCCCCATTAAAAACAGCAAGAAAAACCAACAAAACACTAATATCACAAGAAGAAAGTAGTCAGACTGAATTTTGCATCCTCCATTCCATTCTGTAGCTTCTCTACAAACTGCGGCGTCAACTAAAGAAGGCAAATGTGGATGTAAAAAACGGCAGAAACATTAACTTTATTTTAGGTAAATCAGATCAACCATAATTGGTGGCTGGAATGAATTTAAGACAGTGTTGAAACCAAAGCTGATCAGTGGGTAAAGAAAGTATTAAGGGTGAGCTATGTTGTGCCACCTTTTATCTTTATCTCCACAAACAAATGTGTGGAATTAATGTCAATATCTGTGGAAGAAGTTTTAATGGGGTTGCATTATGTAAAATCAACTCTTTGAACTTCATATTGTGTTATTTTCTCATCAAAAACATGAATGGTTGCCATGATTCTGTCATGCATGTTTGGCAAATCCTTGAATCTGTCAAGATGTCGTCATGGTAACCATTCTGTTGTGATGATGTATTGAGGGCGGACCGTCAGAAAGAACAGGAGTTTCTTAAAGAGACAGAGGCCAATTTCAAGGAGCTAAATTGCAAAGTCAATTTTTTTTTCTTGACATTTATGGCATTTTTATAATAAATCAACATAAGTTACTAAATTGTGCTAGAAAATGACAGCATGTGCCTGAAAAATACATAACACTGCTCTTTTAAAATACAATCTTGTAACATGAAGCCACTGTTGAAATCTGTCAGGTTGTGAACACAAAAGACTCGAAATAACATTTAAATTCAGATATTTTAATTTAACAAAAATATTTCCAGTCAGTCAGTCATTTCTAATCCAGTTGGGAGATGATAATGACAGGAATATGAAAACAGTACAGAGCTGGTTCTGGGTTAAAACAGCATACCTTCCTGTGTAAAAAAAAAAAAAAAAAAAAAACCCAAACAAAAAACAAAGTACAAAAGACATCTTTGTTCTGTTCAGCTCTTGGTTTCGGTGGCTGCAATATTACAGTAAAGATTTACAAAACAACTAGAAATCTATAAACAAAACAAATCTGCAGCAGACAAGCCTTTGTTTGGTTAGTTTTAATTAGACTTTTAAACTTAAAACCTCTACAGTGGAGAGTGCTGCTGTGACGTGAGGTCTTCGCTGAAGAGAGGACCCGTCTTCATGGGTGAATGTGTGATTTGGTTTCTGTAACTCTAGTTTCTTCTAAATTTCCCTTCATAATACAATCCAGGTGCATCGGTCACTGTCTGCCAACACTTGCAGAGATGAGCCTGAGCGAGACAAGTTGATCAAGACGTTAGAACATTTTGTAGGAACAATATATATATATATATATTTTTTTTTTCCACAGCTGCTATTTAAAATTAGGGCGGGGATTCACACACAAAATTTAATAGATTTTTACTCAAATTTAAAACACGGTTGTCAAGCAAGATGAGACATCACTCAGAACTATGGAAACCCCAAAGACAGGATTGGTTAAAAAAAAAAAAAAATCCACATCTTCCAAAAAGCAAAATTTAGATTAATCGATAAAATCGCCCAACATTATTTTTATGTTCATCCCAGTTCATTTGACAAGACTGATGACATGACACAGATGTGTGTGTGTGTGTGTGTGTAACACTACGCTCACCTTTGTGCAGAGCTTCGTTGGTCATGCGGTTGATGTAGCGGGAGCTGCTCTCAGGAACCAACCACTTCATCACGGTGTTCACACACGACTTTCTGTAGGAACTCCACACACTCCCACTACCAGGGACAGAGAGGAATGACCCTTACACTCAGCTTTTCAAGAACCAGCCAGATCTCTGTGTGTGTGTGTGTGTGTGTGCGCTCACCTAGTCTGCCCCCTAACCTCCGTTAAGTCACCCACACCCACAGTGCGACACACACCTGTGTTAAGGTCCCAACTGACCTGTAGGTTGGAATGGTATGTGTTTGGCCTGAAAAACACAAAATAAGAACAGAGAGAAACGCTGAGCTAAAAAGCTAAAGAGTAGAATTAGGAGGAAGAGGAAGAGAAGGAGTACCTGCAGTGCTCCTCGTCTGAGACAGGGAAGGCCAACAGCAGCAGACCAATGTTGATCATCACAATGTTGGTCTCTGGGCAAACCTGAGGAGCATCAAGCCCTCTTTATGTATTTATCTGACATTTTTCATTTATCATCACGTTAAATAAATCAGACTCTAGAGGATTCCTGCTGTACAGCCTACCAACAAGAGGTACTTTAGAATAGAATAGAAACAGACTTCATTGTCCAGCAAAGGACAGATTTGGGTATAACAGCAGCATCAAGGTATAGAGGTTCACACAAAAACAAAGTTTTCTAAAAGTGTTAGAAACGATATATAAAATCCAGATTAACTATAGTAGCATCTATCCTATCTTTTATCTTTGCCAAAACTTTATAATGACTGGAAGAGTAAAGAAAGCCGAAATAGGGCTAATCGTTCATGTTTTACGTTTTCAGGAAATCATCTAACTTCACAATTTGTCCAAACTTAAGTATCCAGATTTCATATTCAAAATATCAGTTTTGAAAAATTGGTACAGATACGCAATGCCTCTCAAAAGTTTAAATAGTTGTGCTGAAATAACAGATCCAACAGCTTTCGGTTTCAGCACTCCGTAATCGTCCCACGTCTTGTAATATTTTTGGCTTCATGTTGACAAAAGCAGCCCTGTGGGAAATTCCTGCCACTTCTTTGGTGTTGCTGCTTGGCTCTTGTCGCCTCCCTGACTGGTTTCTTTACTGTCTTTTTAATATATATATTTTTTAATAATGTGCAGTTTTTGTACTGTTCCTGCTATTAACATCTTTCTTGTCCTATGTTGCACAAACCAGGATCGTAGAATAGAAAGCATGCAATTTGCAAAAATGGTGATTCTGCATAAACAGTATGCTTATGCAGAATCATAAGCATACTGTTGCTTATGTAGCAAAAACAGATTTTATTTCCATATCCACAGTTTAATTGGAAAAAAATGCTGATATTTTAACAGCGGTCTGAAGATTTCTGGGAGCCGCTGAATGAAAAGTTTTTACTTTTTTTTCTCCCTTCCTCTATGGAAGCTTCGACCTACTATTTTCTTGATAACAAAAAAACAAACTCTTGCTTTACCTGCATATTTCCAAATTCTGAAGCTATTCCTTACAGGTTTTAACTATGTGACTCGTGAGTGGGTGGGTGAGTGGGTGGGTGTGTATTTACCTCTAGTATCACGACGTCATAATCGCTGAAGGAGCAGAACAGAGGAGCCCAGGCAGCGTCGTTCCTGATCACCTCATTGATGAGATACTCGAAATCCAGAGTCAGCTGTTCTACACAAACACTCTGCCACAGAAACACAAAGGCAGCTCGAAACTGGCTAAATGGGAAATTGAATGGTTTGTTCAGTTATTACGACCATATATTCAATTAATGGAGGACAACACACAATGAAAACCCCACAACATTATGACTAACATAGAAGCAGGTCAGTATGAGATTGTTGAGATTGCAAAAGTCATGTCAAGCAATTATTTTACCACCAGTTAAGGTCGGGTCTGACGGACGTATTTTCTAACATAACAATGTTACACACACCTGTCCATTATGCGGCCCAGTGACCAGCTGCAGGTTTCTTCCTTTTAGATCGGTAACAGTGAAGGGCAGCTGGACTTTATCATCCTCATAGCCTGGAAAAACAAACTATTTACTAAGGAAAGTGTGGAAGGAACTCTGAGACACTGAAACTCTCACCCCCAGCTTCTCCTGAACTCTGCTCTGCTGCCCCCTGCTGTTGGAGGCGGTAATGGAGACGAGAGTAGTTGACGTATCCGGGTTCGTTGGGGCTCGGCTCCTGGCTTGAGGACGGCGCTGAGGTTGATGGAAGTGACGATGGAGGAGAGGCGGAAGACGCGGCGAGACGAGGGCTTCCGCATGACGTAGATGCTTGCTGTGAGCTAGTCCGTCTGTCCTCTGCTCTCCTGTCTTTACAATCCTCCTCCGCTCTTGAGGGGTTTGCGTTAATCCCTTTATCTGCCGCTTTTTGCGGTGCCTCCTTGTCGTCACCGTCAGCTGTTCTCCTCTCCCCGGGGCGCTCAGTCTCTCTGGCTGCTCCAAACCCTCCCTGGGCTCGCCGGAAAAGGTCGGCTGCAAACTCCCGGGCTCTCATGGCTGCTTGCGATTGGCTGGGCGACGAGGGAACCGGAGGGGTCCTGGAGGGAAAAAGTCGGCTTTCTGGAGATCCCTGGGGTAACGATGAAGAATCAGGTGATGTTGAAGAAAGAGAGGATGAGGTTTGAGTTGACTGGGCAGCTCCCTTCGTGTAAAGGATCTGGGATGATTGGTCTTGTTTTTCTGAAAAGAAAGTGAACACAGATTAGGGAAAAAAAAACCTGACCTGTGATGTATGTGGACTGAAACACTTAGACTAAAAACCCACCTGTTTGGAGCTGCTTTCGAAACATAATCGATTAAGAATTTAATGATGGCACTGGACTAAATGTAATGTTTCAATTGTTGATTCTACGCTGCATGATTTTGTGTTTTTATTATGTAAAGCACTTTGAAATGCCTTGTTGCTGAAATGTGCTACACAAATAAAATTTTATTGATCGACTTCAGGAAAACAACATGTAAGGCAAATGATGACAATATCTAATCATGATAAAGATTAGGGCTGAAACTAATGATTATTTTAGTAACTGATGATTCTGACGATTAACTGGATTACAAAATGGTCACATTCTGCAGATCTTTCATTTTACCACTTCAGTGTCTCTTACACAATACTGAATACACATCAAAAGATGCAAGAAAACAAATAATTCATTTTGCCAATAAGAAAACATTTTATACAAAAATGCAATAACATATCAAATAATAAATCTGCAGCTAAAAACATTTCTACCAACATGTGAGAAGCTCAGCCCTTTCTGCTTAACCTAATAAAGATAGAGCACCTCAGTGGTTTTCAGGGGAAATGATATGCCTGTACAACGCAAACATAGTTTTAAAGTGGATGTGAAGTTAAACACTGCTTTAATTCTTTTTTGCATTGCAATCTGAAAGTGTCTAATGCATCCGTGCTAACGTTTTAGATCGTTCTCGTTGTGTTTTGGCCTCACCAGGGCAGAGCGAGATGCCGCAGGCCACCAGAGAGTAGCTAGTGTTCAACAGGACGACCTGGTCCTTCTTCAGCTGGAAAGCTGGCTGAAACGTGGGAAACGGGTACACCACCTGGTACCTGCTGTTCAGCACATACCCGTGTTCAAGGCACTCACCACTTCCTGCGGGAGACAAACTGATTAATGCGGCTGGGAGAAGGAGGCAAGAGCAGGAGCAAGCTGTGTGTGCGTGGAGGTTCACCTGTTCGTATGGTTGTGGCCGAAGGAAGCGGACAGCACTTTGAGCACGGCTGGGACGGAGGCATGGAGGCAATGGTGATGTAGATATCCCGGTTATTCTCATCACTCATCATCAGGTTCATCAACACAGAACTTGAGCTGCGGGTACTGAGCAGGAAAAACCTCTTAGCTAAACATCGGCACTGACAGAATTTTAGATCAAGTGTGCCAGCAGTATTTTCCTACTTGAAACCAAAGATGACAATTTTGGTGTGGTCGTTTGGCCATTCACACACGGTGAGGTACAGGTCGCTGTAGATTTCCTCCCCTGCAAACAGTCGCACATGATGGACCTAAGGAGAACAACAGGGAAGATGCTCGTACAGAGGCCTGCCAATCAAAACACCTGCAAGGACGATTTGGTTTCCTTCCACTTACCTGTTTGAGTCGACTGTGCAGGTTGAACTCCCACCAGTAGAGGTGGTAGGAGTAAAAAGAGAAATCGTCGTCCTCTCCGCAGTCGCTGGTGTAAGACAGAACGTAGCGGCCGCATCTGGTGAAGCCAAGGAAGATGTGCCTGGAACCAAACGGTAATACTTAACGCCGTTTGAACTGCAACACTTTAGCGACAACGGCTAACAGAAAATTATTTACATCATTCTCAATAATCAATGGAAACATCTTCATTAGCATTTTTGCATGCATCTGTTTTTGTTTTTTTTGTGGCAACTTCTCTCTTATAACAATGCTATAATGCACATTTTTAGAGAACATTTATGGTTTTTCTACAATTAGTGTTTATTTGTATACAGGACAGCATGTAGAAATCCAATTTCACGCTTTAGAAAAAGAAAACATTGGTATTAAGGCTAAAAATCCTGCAAGCGCAGTGTTACATTTAATATTGTGATAATCATATCAGTTGTACTAAACCTACTCGTTCAGCACTACTCTCTTTCACAGCTTTCGCTACAATTGTTCCCACACAGTGTGACCTTTAGCCTGGTGAGCGTAGTGATGTGAGTGAGGTACGGCTGTCTGCTGCAGAGAGACTCAGTTCAAAACGTTTGGAATATATGTGCAGTATAGAAGCTGCACACTGACAGTGATGATGAACTATTTTTAAAACGTAGTGCAGTTTCTGTCATTCCAATTGGTTTTGAAACTCGTTTTATCTGACGGTGTGAAAATATGAAGCATTAGTTACATTTTCATCCAATTATTTGCCAATTAAGGTTGAATGAAAAGAAGATTGTACTGATTAAAAATCAAAAGATTCAAACTATTTTACTTGTCTTTAGTTATATTATATTGTGTCTTTAAGGCCTGAATGTCCCCCAATAAAAGCAGGTTATTATAATCTGAAATAGGCATTTTTCCAAATGAGATTCTAACAGTATGATAACTAGGCCTGTCGCGATAAACGATAAATCGATTAATCGTACGATAAATTAAAACTATCGACGTCATTTTAATTATTGGCATTATCGTCTCTTCCAGCCTTTTTCTCTTTCTGTTAATGACACTGAATGAAAAAAGGCTCAACTCCGGTGCTCTCCACTGACTCCTCCCTTCCTCATTTCCTCAGTGTAAAGCCCAGCGCACACTGCACGATCTTAGAGCTGTCGGCCGATTGTCGGCCCATTTTCAAAACCTGAGACCACACATTAGTCGACAGAAATCCTGTCGACTAATGTGTGACAGGATTTCTGGTTCGATCAGATTCGTTCCTGCTGTGTGGTGTCCAACAATGGGCACAAAATAATGGCTACAAGTCCAGTGAACTAATTTTAAAACCAGGCATTAATCAATGCTTTACTACAATCTACCTGCAATGCATGTGGCTAGTGTCAGCGTAAAGTCCTGACTGAATGAAAATCATTATAACCTATTTACGTCGAAGATCAGCTGAAAAGTTACCGGGTTTATCAACTGCGGTAGCAATTTCGCTCCAACTCCTCCTCTTGTCATTTCTATATTCTTTGCATGTTGAATAAACATTAATGTTGTTTCCACTATCATCTCCAATGTCCGCTGGACTTCGGGTTGCGCTGTGTCAGCTGTTTGGGATTCCCCTCCGTAATTTCCCCTCAGAAAGCACGGAGGAGAATCCGCGCTTTCTGATTGGCTACCTGTCACATTCAACAGGTTGCGTTAAAGCGCCCAGTCGGGGAAAATCCCTGATTTAGATCGGAGCGGCAACAATGATCTACCGTAACACACCACACAATCTTAGAAAGATTAACGTTTTAAGATTGTTGTAAAGGGAAAAATAGGAGCAAAAAATCGTGTAGTGTGAACTATTGCATCAGGTAGTCGATGTGCCCATCTTCTCTATTTAAATCTAATTATTACTGAAGGGCAACATAATATACAGACTTCATAATCTGCAGTCTTTTGGTTGAATGCAGTATTTATTTCCACTTTTACTTTATGTTGTTTAGTTTTTTTTTCAAGTGCGTTTTTTGTTAATGGAGACCATTTTATTTTCGTTTTTGGTTGTTTTGTTTATTTTGTTTATCAGTTCCAGTGTTTAGTGTTCTTTTGAAAATAAAGTGTATCTATCTTTGGCAAGAAATCGCATGGATTATTATGTCATTTCCATTACATCAGTGTAAAAAGGTTTTCAAACAATATTATCGTTTATCGCAATAATTTTTGAGACAATTAATCGCTCAGCAAAATTTGCTATCGTGACAGGCCTAATGATAACCTTCTGGAAATATATCGCAGCAACACTATACTTACAATAAAATATATGAAAATGTATAAGAATGTCAAACTGCTTTGATTTAAAACAGAAAAACAAACAAATATTAAATAAAGCAGCAATAACAGAAGTTATATCAGTAACATTTGTTCATTATGTTGATTTGAAACTTAAACTTGATTAGGATTAGTTTGAAACAGTTTAGTGATCAGAATAATATCCTTTTCTGTCTTTTTTTTAGTTTTTGCAGAGTTTAACATGACAAGATGATATTCTGGCTGCTCAGTCAGAGTGATGGATAGCACATCTTCAGTTTCAACACAATGGCTGCCAATGTTTTTCAAACTGGAAACATTTCCCAACCAATTTTTCTTCCTTCTACTGGAAAAAATGTTTTTTCTGCTCCCTGCAGCTGGAGAAATCGCCAATGACTCCTGCATTTATTCTGTTACAGAAATATCTAAACACTTATCTGTTGTTTAGCTGGAAGTCCACTGGGTAATGTGGCTAAGTGATTATTTGCGAGTAGATGAGATTTGTTTTTAAATATGAAGCAACACAGACCCCGCTCTGAGAAACTCCTCGCTGACAATGTTCTTCAATGGGACACAAACTCTAGGCGGCAGCTTCCTAAACAGGCGCTGAGAAAACTGTCCCGACAGCTGTGGAACAAAAAAAATATATAGTAGCAACAAAACAGTGACAGGCCGGTTTTCTACAGTTTAATCCTGATAAATTAAATTATTCATTTCAACAACTATTTCAAAAAGTTAAATATAAATATTATAACCTCTGTTTGCACAATTATAAGGCAACTTAAGAATTTTGCCACTCAATTTTAAGAGTATTTTCTAACTTCAAGCTGCATAAACTTGAATACTTGTTGAATTTGAGCGTATTGGGAGGAGCAGGTTTGCAGAGTTCAGAGAAAGCGAGGCTTCAGGAGATCAACACTATCAAGCTGTGATTATTAGTCAGCCTATATCTCACTGGTAAAAAGGGCCAGAAAAGAATTAACAGATAAAAAGCCCAAAAGAAAAATGTCTTTATGCAGAATTCTTGAAATTAGCCAGATTTGGGGGTGTGATCAGAGAACCCATTTAATTAGGAAGGTGAAGCTGCTCATTCTCCTTCAATGTTTTTCATATTTTATGAAAGTCATGGACGAACTCTTAAATATTCAGGTCTGAAGTTTATTAGCATTTTGGATTGACGGAGTACTGTAGTTATACAACAATAAAATAAATCGTTAAAAACAACTGGCCTGATAATTGAGTTCAATTTATTTAAAAAGTTTAATGAGATGACACAAGTAGACAGGTAGTATCAGACATTGACGAATTATAGCAAGAAAAAAAATCGTTTATCTTGTTACTGACCTATTGTCATCGGTCAACTTCATTCTTAAAAAAGTCTGCGCTCATTAGGAAGTGCAACCGAACACAAAATGTTGGGAAAACGTTAAAATACCAGAAAACGGCAACGGTTTACTGTTTGTCGCATTAGCTTAATTAGCCACCTGACAGTAGCCAGTTGTTTCTTGGTTAGCTGCTGAGCTAGTTAGCAACTGGCTAATAGCCTCATCGGTTGCAAAAACGGGGAGGTCTCAACTAGTTTGTCTACGTCTCTTGACAAGATAACTAATTTTAGGTCAGTATTATATATACTCGCCTTGCCACGTACTAGAAGCTTTACGACATGGTCTTTATGTTTCCTTTGTGGTTTCTGTTTGCTATCGTCCTTTTCAGATTTCGAGCTGGGCGCCATATCCTACTGAGCCGTTGTTCCCAGTTGAAGCAAGGTGTATCCTGATTGGTTCTTGCAATACAATACTGAACTGCTATTGGTTGGTGGACATTTCAATCAAAATCTCAAAGGGTTAAGCTAAACCAGGTTACGCCCCTGCAGTAGTCTACACACTGGGATATTTAAATGTGCCTTGGTTAATATTTCTCCATGAGAAACAATATGAAATCACTAAGTGGATAAGAATTGAGCCACACCAACACAGCGGTATCATATTAATGTTTTATTGAAGTCTTTAAAAACAAACCGTAAAAAAAAAGAAGTAAAAATAGGACAGAACCTAATGGAAGAAATGTTTCAAAAGTAAAGCTGACAATGAAAAAGAGGGCAGTCAAGCACACAAATATACATGCACACACAACCAGCCTACAGTTAGTAGGACAATTAGTGACCAATTGCTGCCAAACCGCATTCAGTTTCTGTAGCATTCAGTAGCATTACAGGTATTACAAACACTCAATACCCTCTTGAAAAAAAGAAAGAATACAATTAAAAAATCATCACAGCAGGAAGATTAACACCTGCAAATTACACACTAGGAATGTTGGGGAAAAAAGTACCTAGGTCAAAACGACTTTGCAATTATCTTTCATACAAAGATAATTAGTGAATATATTCAAAATACTGCTAGACAGCTTTTTGTACCCTCTGAAAACTGAAGGGAAATACTAAATGTGAATCAGTATTGAGATGCTGTTGTGATAGCTTGCAAGCAAAATTGCTCATTCACATTTTCATAAAAAAAAAAGAAACCTTTACTTGAATAATGAGGTGAGGCAGTCATGTAAAGGGGAAAACCGAACAGGAAAGGTATTTAGTGCTTTGTTCAATTTATGGGCGCAATGTGTTCCCCTTTATAAATCCATAAAAAAACTATGTCACATGGATAACATTATGAGGGATAAGCAGACCTTGGCCTTGTCTTATTAAAGCCAAATAAAGGAAAAGTAAACGCATCCTGAGATCCAATACAGCCGTCCAACAGATCAACCATGGGTTTACTGGGGCTGAATAGAGAAAACAGACACAAGATGATTATTTTTGTGTGCTAAGGTCCTCTCATAGAGTAAATAAATTGGCAGCCTCAACAGAGAGTACGAGATATTAGGTTGTGAACATGTTCCAAAAAAAATATGTCTCATCAGAAGCAACAAGGTGCATTACCTGCTGTCCCGGCTGTGGACCACCTGCCTGTCCGGGAGCTTGCCCTGCCTGTCCATAGTAGGCAGCCTGCTGTCTGTAGTACTCAGCCCAGGCTGCACTGTAGTCCTGCTGTCCACCAGCGTCAGCGCCACCTGGTGCTGCAGCTGCAGCGGCTGGTGCTGAGCCTGGAGTGGCTGCTGCTCCTCCACCTGGTTGAGCTGGAAAAATATATATAATCCATCAGTAAGTCATAAAATCGATTAGAGATGCACCAGTTGTTTTATTAAAGGCATCCAGATTGAAGACTGTCATTCTTTAGACAGTTTACTGTGTGATGCTAATCAGATGAGGCTGTTTTGTTTAATATTTGAGTTTTTGAACTCAAATATCAATTTTAGATCGTCATTTTCTGTGCTTTGTCTGCAATTGTATGTTTTAATGAAAGTTAGAAAATGTTTTCAAAAAAGTAATTTGTTATAGGACTTGAGTGTCTAGACTAGACACTAGACAAAACTAGAGATGCACGGTCTTCCTGGTTAATATTGATCTCGTTTTCTTTGAGGTCTCGTCAGCATATTCTGACAAGGCAATAATGGATAAGAAAAAAAAATGCACTGCAAGTAGTTTGATAGAGATAAAGAGATAATTCCCTACTAGGGATGTAAGTTATTGATTAATTAGTTAATTTTAAGTAGATTGATCTAATGGATCGACTAAGCAGCCATTTTTAAAAAATCCTCAGTTTTCTCTGGTATCAAGAGTTATGACCGTCTTTCCATAACATCAAGGACTATTTTTTTTGTGATATGCTGAATTAAAAATTCAAATGCATTATTTTGAGTCAGCGCAACTGTATCCAATACTGACTGATTAATTGCCGTTTTTTCACATTATTAAACGTATATTTATAAAACGTAGCAAAATAGGAACCTCTTAAGTTGGTCTTTAGAAAAATAAAACACTGTTGTAAAACACTGTTGTGGTTCTTTTGCAAAAGAATTTTAAGAACCTTTTGTTGTGGTTCTTTTGCAAAAGAACCACAACAAAAGGATTTTGCATCCAAAACCAGACTCTGTATGGCCCTGCCACCTTTATTCCTGATCAATTGACTCTGCTTATGGAGGTCCAGCGGTGCCCTCTGCTGGATGGCGACAAAACTACAACACTGAAATAAAGTCTAAGTGAACTGTTATTAGATTGTTACTACTTTAAATCTAAAAAAAACATTAGTTGACAATTAATCATTAGTTGATTATTTGTTTCTATTCCTAATCACCATTGTGATTTTTTTTACTAACACACCAATCCCCTGAAAAAAAAATTATCAACATAAATTCAGTATTTGCTCCCGCTGCTCACCAATACGAACCATTCAGGAGAAATTTAGGGGATTAAAATCTCTAGCAGATCGACTGGCGCAGCCTGAGCCACTAAACTGCATTTCAAAGTTTAGTCAGATTTTGTTTCATCACATCCGACTTACTCATGCCCATCTTCTTATAATATTCCTCCCAGGCTTTCGTATAGTCAGGCTGGCCCCCACAAGTCTGAGCTCCTTGGCCCTGGTCCCCTGCTCCTGCAGGGGCACCTGGTGCCTGGGGGGCCATGGCGGCCCCTGGCTGCTGCCCATAATATTGAGCATAGTATGCTGCCCATGCTGCGTTTGGATCTGCAGCTGCTTTGTCTAAAGAGAATAAAAATAAAATAAAAAAAACACCAATAAAATAAATCATGCTTCAAAACCACAGAAAAAGAGAATTTGGCCAATTGGAGACACTTACTGGGGTCATGTGAATTTGGAGCTTGCCACTGTTGGTAAGGATTTCCCCAACCTTGAGAACAATACTGGGGACCCCCAGGAGCTCCACTACAAAGTTATACACAACACCTTAAACACTTCAATCCAGTCTAAATGTAAATAAACCAACAACTGCAGCGTGTTGCACTTACTGCGGCGCTCCACCAGGAGGCCCTGCATTATAGGGATTTGGGTTATAGGGGCCCATCGGCCCACCTGGACCTCCAGAACCGGGACCACCTCCTACTGGACACAAAGGACCCTGGAAAAACCAGATGAAACCATTCAAGGATTGGTCGAGAAGTTACGCGACCAATAAGTAGCCAACCTAAAATTTACCTCAATCTTTTCTTCTATGAGCTGCTTGGCGTGGTCAATCTCCTGAGGGGAGCCTCTGATGATAAACAGTTTGTAGTTTGGGTCGCCATTTGGCGGCATTTGACGGGAAATCTCCACAAACGCCCCGGTTTGCTGGTTGATGGACTTGATGTTCTCTCCTCCTCTGCCAATGACGAGCCCACATTTGTGCGCGGGAATAGAGAAGGTCACCTCTCCTCCTGAAGGACCCCAGTTTCCCTGACCTCCACCACGACTTCGGCCTCCCGACGACATACCGGGACCTGGAGGGCCCTATCGCAGAAACACCGTACTCCAGTCAGCAACATGCCATTTGTTCCCTCCCTCAGAAGCGTGGGAACAAACATCTGAAATCCAGAGCTTTCCTCTCACTCACCCCCTGCCCGCCTTCATCTCGGGCACGGATGCTCTGCAGCAGCTCAGTGATAATGGAAGCAGCGTGCTGACACTGGTCCGGAGGGCCCATGATGTGTGCAATCTTATCAGGGCCTGTACCGTCATCTGTAATTTATATGGTATTAATAAGCAACTCTAAAGACCAGAGTTGGAGCAGGGAGAACGTCAGTGTTTCAGTCCAAGTGCTGG
The DNA here is from genome assembly GCF_003331165.1 of Xiphophorus hellerii. Lineage (NCBI taxonomy): Eukaryota > Metazoa > Chordata > Actinopteri > Cyprinodontiformes > Poeciliidae > Xiphophorus > Xiphophorus hellerii. The sequence continues at coordinate 22,560,626 of NC_045676.1, read as the reverse complement.
ATCTATACCATAAAAGTAGTATCTTCATCATCGCATGCAAGATTTGACCCTGGATGTAAAGACCTGGTTGTCATGACAGCCTGCTGCACAGCCTATACAGTTTTGTAGAATTTAAACCATCATGTTTTATCTCACTCAAAGCGCCACAACACTTTAGGCCCTTTATGAAAGCACTTGGTTTTATTAATGTGTTCTAGTATTTCAGACAGAGACCAATGTAGAGATGACTGGAGATTATGGCTTATTTTTGTAAGTTCGTAAAATTATACAATTAAACTACTTAAAAACAGCCAAAGTTGTTGTTTAGAGAGTTTTTTAGTAAGACTGTGCTGACATTTGATATTAAATAAAGGAACAAACATTTTAAGTTTCTTTGGATTTGTTTTAATATGGACAATTGAGTGTACAAGTTGTACTTGTAAGAAGCCGTGCCTGGGAGGGAAAGCCCTCCTGATAATGGTGTCCTTAAGATCAACAATGTAAGGCAATTCACTTTTAAAAACAACAAAAACCCTCATTGTTGTACAGTCATACCCAGCTGTAACCTTAGATGGTCAAAATGAGAATCTAATGACTTATTTCAGTATATTTCCCCCCCCAAATAAACCAGGATAAAATAAAAAGGTATGCAACACGCTACATGTTAAAATAATTTTTTGATGTTAAAATATCGTAAATCGACAGAAGCTATTTTTGCCAATTTTTCATGTTTGGAATAACCATCAGTGATGATGTAATCCATTATATCTAGTTAAACTTGACATTACCATTAAAAGATATGCTAAAGAATATTGTCTTATTTTACGACCAAATGTTTCCTTCAGAGTAAATTATGTTTAAGTTGTAACTAGAGGTTTATCCACTGCTATTAAACCTAACTGAATCAAGCATTTTAAGAACCTTTCCAATCCTAATTTTGTGAATTATAGTTTACAAAATAGACAAAAAAAATAGGATCAAGTCCTAAGAAAGCAAAATAAATCTATGATTCAGTTTTGTGTACTGAAATAAAATCAGTTCTCATCACCAAAAACACTAACAGCATCTGGCCTGTGTGTGGTTTACCTGGTTTAAACTGGATCTTCACACCAGCATCGCTCTGGATTTTTTTTATCATCTCCCCACTGCGACCGATCACAACTCCTACAGACTGTCGCGGTACAGCTATCTGTAGGATTACAAGACATCAGATCACAACTCTGAAATTCTGAAAAATACTCATCTACAAGTGACTGTGTGGTAAAATTTTTTACTAGGAATCACTTACATCAATGCCGCCCCCTCCCATCCTTGAGCCGTATTCATTCCTATCTCCAAACCCAGCGTGATCCCGTTCTCGTAGAATCTCATTCACCATCTCCTTTGCTTGCTGCAGCAGGAACACGTAGAGAAAGAGGCGGTAAGAAACGAAAGCGGACATGTCTTAAAACAAACCCGTGTTGTCTGCGTCCAGTCGGTACCTGCACTTTGTAAGGGTCTCCGATGATGCGCAAGGGTTTGTCTATGTTTGGTGGCTGTGATCCGTCCTGAACAAGAATCATTTTAACTCCAGCTCGCTCCTAGAAATTCATGACAGGAACATGATGCACCGATTATAAAAAACAAACAAAAAAAAAACGGCACTTTGGAGCATTTGATTCTATAAATATTTCTCCAAAGCAGAGCACGGACATCTCACCTGGAGCTGTTTGATCGTCTCTCCTCCTTTACCAATAATTAGGCCGGCCTTTCCTGCAGGAATGATGATCTCTTGCATGGAGCCGGACTGACCGTTACTTGAATCATGACCTCTGGACACAATGTCCTCTAGAAAAGCCTTGGCCCTCCTGGGAGAAAATGTAAATTGTTAAAAAACAAATTTTTGGGGGTTGCAAAAGCCCGAGCGATAAAATCTTAAAATCAAATTTCATCCTATGGTCGTATTTTTGCATTTTGTATTTTTGATCCAAGACTAAAATTGAAAATGTGGAAAAACAAGATCTTTTTGGATCCAATTCAAAAACAATTAAAAATACAATAACTTAGACATTGCTCAGTTGACTTCAGAGGTCACACAGCATTATGCTGTTCATCAGAAGTTGAGTTTATCATCGGAAAGTGTTGAATACATACAGCTTCTGTAAAATCACCAACTACAATTTTCCAAAAACGCTGCATACATTTGGGATCTTATTGATCTACATGGGAGTGTATATGAATAAGATCCCAACGTCTCCTACAGTGCCATGCCTGAAATATCCATCTTGTGTTTACATCCGTCGCCTCCATGATTGTTAATGGCTTACCCTGTGAACAGACTTATTCACAAGTAATTTGAATTGCATTTCTTATTTAACTGAAATACCGCAATTTCCGAAATTGTGTTTTTTCAACATCACCAGAATATCGACAAAAGTTTTGCATACATTCGTAATGGAAATGCAGCTACAGTCATCAAAGCTGTCAGAAAGTAAACAAGTTTCTAATGGTAACAGGAAGGCTATTTTGTAGTGGGTTTACCAACCCTAAAATGAATAAGTTTCAAATTTTTTTAAAAAAGCTAACAAAATTCTTTAAAAAAAAAACAAAAAAACAGTTAGGTTACCAAACTTACTGTACTGCCTCTGGTGATCCAGTCAGGGAAATGCTTCTCTCTGGAAGACCGACGCTGTCTGTAAATAAACAAGACAAAATGCCTGTTACATTTAAAACGTATCATATCGGTGGTGCAAAATAAAGAGATTCACACAACTCACCATGCGCAATCTGGACCTTGCAGCCAGAGTCGTGCTGTATTTTGTTGATCTGTTCCCCTCCCCGTCCAATGACTGATGGGAACGAAAGAAAAAAAAAAAAGCGTTTTGAATTTAATTTGAACAAATGCAACATGAAGCCCTATTCCGCGTTGTTGAAGTGAAATATATGGGCTTGTACTCACTGAGGCCAACCATGCTGTCAGGAACCTTGTACTCTTCTGTAATAGTGGAGGACCTGACACTGGAGATACAGGAGGGGGAAACAATCAGTTTAACACAACCACTAAGGCTGAAGTGTTCATGTAAAAAACAAACGCAGAGGGAAAAAACCCACCTTTGTTGGGACAGAGCAGCTAACTGAGCTCCAATAGCTGTGAGGGAGGGAAAAGTGAAGAACGCAATTAATTGGAGAATAAGTAAAGCAAAAGCTTTTCAGAAATCCACAGAGTGTTTTTAACATACACATTGCTGAATCTCTTTCACTCTGTGATGCTAACTTCTTAGCATCGGGCTCATCTGAAATAAATAAATAAATAAATAGTTGGGCATTTCTACTAAGCGAATGTTGACCAAGTTCTTATTTGATTTTGATTTCCCACCTCCTTCTTCAAGGGATCGTTTCTGTGCAGAGAACGGATAACTTTCAGCTCCTCCGTTGTTTGTCACTTGGGGCACAGTCTCTCCACCGATTTTAGCTGCGATCTAGAGAGCAGAGGGTGAAGAAAAGGACAAACTGATTGCCAAGTCAGAAAGACCAGTTAATATTTAGGACTGGTAGTGGGTCAGTTACTGGTACTATCACTAGACTCAAAATTAGTCAAATTTTCCATCATCCTGTACCTCCTGCTTGAAGTACTTTCACCGAAATGCCAGAGATGAGTTTCCTGCGGCTCTATAAGGGCTATATATACCCTATATACTTATAGTAGGGATTTATCAATTATTGAAATAACCCTCAACTAATTTAGTAATCAATTAATTAACTGGAGTATTCAGATTCAAAAGGCCTTTTTACTGAGAAAATACATATGTTCAGAACAGTAACAGAGCCAAAACTGTACAAAAAAATAAATACATTTTGTACTTAAGATAAAAACATAAATGTTTGTAGGTATGGTTTAGTCAAGACCTTTATAGTTTTATCTTCACCTGGTTCTATAAGGAGAACCAGGTTCTCCATAGCATTTCCTAAAGGAATGCTATGGTGTTGTATTTTAGGCAATAAAATGTTTTCTTAATTTAAAAAGGAATTGAATTAATTGCACCTTATAATACATTTCTAATATTCTATAACATTGCTTAAATTGCTGAATGAAAAATCTGTAGAATGTGCCATTTTCTTTATCGGACTGGTTGTCAGAATAGTCTATAGAATAACTGATTGCCAAAAGAGTCATTAGTTGCAGCCCTGATAGAGAGAAAATCTAATCCTCTCACAAATGCTGCTGAGCACAGCCACTCAGCTGGCTGAAAAGTCTTCAGCTGCCACCATCATGTTTTTGTTCCAAACACAGTTTTTACAACTAAGGTCCTGTTTAGTTTTAACCAAAATCATAATTTCTAAAAGGTTCCATGAAATTTTAGTGAGGCTGAGACATTTTCACTGGACTTATTCTGTTCAGCAACCCAACTTCTCAGTAGGGTTGAAGCATACAGAACACAAACGGTATGTAAAAAAGACAACAGCTGCAGCTCATTTAATATGTTTTGTTTCTTTGCAGCCTCCATCTCTCTGCGCTTGAGAGAAAATGATTTGCATGTTGCAGACTTCAATATTAATTTATTAAACTGCTTGTGTTCTTTAAAGACCCGGTCCGACCAAAAGTAGACGAAATTTTCAGAAACCATGGCAACATGCCTCTGGTTGATCATCAAAGAACATACGAACAAGCAATGTGCAATATTAAATAAATCATCAGAAACACAAAACTAAAGCTGTACAATATAATGCGAATACATCGTCAGCGTAGTAGTGTGTGAAATATTCATATTTCACTTAAGCCGTTTCTTGGTATTGGTGCCAAGCGTCAAATTTTAAAACATTTTTAGAAATTTTAGCTGTGGATATTTTGTACGTGTCCTCTGACTAAAACCTCAAACTATTGCTTTCACTAAAAGGAGAAGATGAGCAAATACAAGAAAAAAAAATCTAACTAGAACAGCTATCCTTTATTTCATTCCCCCCAGATTCACTACCACTGATTACATGTGTGACATTAAAACTGAAAAGATTTATTTCTTAAGATATTTATTGTTTTTGTCCCTTCAATAACATACTAAATAACAGAGATTCAGGAGTTTTTTGAGGAGGAGGAAAAGGACGTCCCAGCGCTCTCAGATGGTTGAATTCCATGAAAGAGGTGTACGGAGCCCCGTGCAGGAAGAAAAACGGCGAGTGACTGAGGGTTATTGCGCGTAACGGAAACCCTGTAAATTCTAGACACTAACAGGTACCATAGAATTGCACAAAAATCCGTGAGGGACGGCCGAGTCCCAGCTCGAAATTTCGTATAAGAGGTGTTTGGAGCCGTGTGCCAGAAGCCCATTAAAATGCTGTCTACATCGTTTTAAACTGTGTGGTTGTGAGCGTGAGTGGGAATAAAAATACCAATAGGTATTTTGTTTCATACAACACAGTAGGAGTGAAACCGGTAAACCTTCTATGGATGCAAACTTGACTAAAAACCCACCTGTTTAGGATTGTATTTGAAATGTAATCAATTACAAATTTATTGATGGAACCTGACTTAATGTTGTGTTTTGATTGTTGATTCTATGTTGCGTTGTGTTTCTGTGTTTGATACGATGTAAAGCACTTTGAAACGCCTTGCTGCTGAAATGTGCTATACAAATAAAATTTGATTGATTGAATTTGATTGAGGTGACTTCACTAATGAATGAACCAAGTCGACTAAACTTTTCACCGAGATCTGAGGCAAACAAAACAAAAACGGGTGCAGATTTTTTAAATACGTAAAGCTGTATTTCATAAAATGCTTTAAAAAAAAATGCACATTTTATTAACTGTTTTATAAATGTTAAACAGTTCCGTCATTTTGTGCTCTGCACTTGCTTGACGTACAGTTTGGTTGACCGTTTGCCTTCCTGTTGGTCATCAACGTGAATCAGTGATTCCGTTTTACATAAACTTGATTAAACATTGCTGGGATTTCTGAATGCTCATTTATTACGGCCTGAACCTCAGGTGTGAAAAACGTGGGACTTCACCGCGGACGTGTCCGTTTCTGAGGACCGCTGGAAAATCGGGGACCTTTATTCAAGCCACACGCTTCTTTTGTTTGTATTCAAATAATTTTTCTGTTTGTGAAATATGTAAAAAAGAAAAAATACTCTACAGATGTTCAGCAACGTCTTTAAAGTATAAATACAAAATGAGTGAAAGATCGGATAAATTATATTTTTTCTAACCCAAGTTAAGAAATACCTTGGGTTAGATGGGTGCTTACTTATAATAATTAACAGACAAATCAACTGTGAAATAACGTTTTCCAGGTCTGTTTCAGGTTCTTGTACTCAGACACGTTTTCCACATGTGTCTCCTCATTGATTGACAAATGAAATGTAAACAAGACGTTTTCGGTCGTTACACGGATTATTTCAAATGATCTGTAGCAAAACTGCGAGACGGAGCTTAAATATAACAGCCGATAGTAAAGTAACATTTTAGATTAGGTTTCATGTGGGATGCTAACAGACCTCTATGATCAGCTTAAACATCAACTAGGTAACCGAGCTAACTTAGCTTGTTTTTACTTTAATTCATCAGTAAAAACAGATACCAAAATATTCGTATGTGTAAATCAAATGTTTACATTTTCATTCCATAGTGTATTTTTTTTTTTAAAACGACGAATTAAATAGAATTAAAGACAGAAAATCAATGAATGGCAGTGAGACGCTAACGTCAGCTATGCTAGCAGCTAGCTAGCTTCCTCCGTTTCAGACTGACCTGTCTGGCTCGTTGAACGGCGTCTGCAAAGGCGTCTTTTTTCACCCCAGCGCCAACACCGTTAGAGGAGACTCCGCCGTAATCCGACATGCTGCCCTAAAGGAGCAAACAGCTGCAGAACAGGCGAGGCTTTGTCCCGGGTCGAAGCTGCTGAGGAGCGGGAAGGCTACCAGGAGCGGACTCGGGGGCAGAAACGCGAGCCGCGCAGCACGCCGGTAGAAACTTCTCAAGATTACCAATCACAGTGCTTCCTGCTGCACAGGGTTTTCTTCCGAAGTCTTTCAACTGGTTTACCAATTCAGCTACAACTATCGCCACCTTCTGGCTGGACAATTAACCCCTTTTTAGGCATTAATTACTGTATGGCATCCTCTCTGAGAACGAAGCCCCGCCGCGCAGACCTTCATCATAACCTACCAGGTCGGCCTTTTCTTTTTTGTTCCGTCTCCCAAAGACGGAGAAATGTTGCCTGATTCTATAAATCATTTGCAACATCCTACATGCAGATGATAGAGTAAGTATTGTGATGTATAATGAGAGCATGAATCCATCCTGGCTGAACATTCAGAGACGCATAAAGACAGTTACAAAGTCGGTCTTCTATCACCTGAAGAAAGTTTGTAGGATTAAAGGACTAATGTCCCAAAAGGATCTGGAAAAACTCATCCATGCATTTATCTTTCATGGCATTGATTACGGCAACACTGCCAAATGTTTGGCCATGATTAATAATATATGGGATATTTCATTTGCCTTCAAAGTACTTAATGAATAAACTGAATATAACTTGTTAATATTCAGGCATGTTTCTTTATTAAACAAATATAAATAACCCAAAACACTCGGGTGAAGAGAGGTGCGGAGCTGTCCACAGCTGGTGGTGAGTTGGCTCCGGTGGTGGGGGAGGATGCCGGTCAGACCTGGCAGGCCCAAATGTGTTGTGAGGGTCTGCTGGGAACGTATGGCGGAATCCCCTGAGACGGAGCTTTAACTCCCATTTCCGGCAGAACTTTGAACACGTTCCGGTGGAGGAGGGGGACATTGAGTCTGAGTGGACCATGGACCATATTCCATGCCTCCATTGTCGAGGCGGCTTATCGGAGCTGTGGCTTGGTCCTCCCTTGTTCAAGGTTGTCGGTGCCTGTCGCAGCGGCAACCCTCGAACCTGTTGGTGGACACCTTTGGTGAGGGATGCTGTCAGGCTGAAGAAGAAGTCCTATCGGGCCTTTTTGGTCTGTGGGACTCCAGAAGCAGCTGATGGGTACAGGCGAAGCAGCATGCGGCTCGGGTGGTTGTTGAGGCAAAAACTCGGGCGTCTCAGGACGCCGGATGGTGGGGATGGTGTGCTGCTGACCTCGACTCGGGACGTTGTGGGCCGGTGGGCAGAGTACTGTCCCTGTATGACCAGTGTCAGAGTCTGGTCTGCATTTCCGGCAGTAAGTCGGGCTTGTTTCCGGTGAGAATTGGACTATGCCAGGGCTGTCCTTTGTCACCGATTCTGTTCATTTCTTTCATGGACAGAATGTCTAGACGCAGCCAAGGTGTTGAGGGGATCCGTTTTGGTGGCCTTAGGATCTCATCTCTGCTTTTTGCGGATAATGTGGTCCTTTTGGCTTCATCAGGTCGTGATCTGCAGCTCTCGCTGGAGCGGTTCGCAGCCGAGTGTGAAGCGGCCGGGATGAGGATCAGTGCCTCCAAATCTGAGGCCATGATCTTGAGCTGGAAAAGGGTAGAGTGCCTTCTCCGGGTCGGGGGGCAGGGGGGGATGTCCTGTCCCAAGTGGAGGAGTTCAAGTATCTCGGGATCTTGTTCACGAATGAGGGAAGAAGGAACGAGAGGTCAACAGGCGGATTGGCTCAGCGTCTGCTATCAAGCGGGCGCTGTACCGGTCCGTCGTGGTGAAGAAAGAGCTGAGTAAAAAAGCGAAGCTCTCGATTTACTGGTCGATCTACGTTCCCACCCTCATCTATGGTCATGAGCTTTGGGTCATGACCGAAAGAACGACATCACGGATACAAGCGGCCGAAATGGGTTTTCTCCGTAGGGTGTCTGGGCTCTCCCTTAGAGATAGGGTAAGAAGCTCAGTCATCCGGGAGGGACTCAGAGTAGAGCCGCTGCTCCTTCACGTAGAGAGGAGCCAGTTGAGGTGGCTCGGGCATCTAGTCAGGACGCCTCCCTGGTGAGGTGTTCCGGGCACGTCCCACCGGGAGGAGGCCCCGGGGAAGACCCAGGTCACGCTGGAGGGACTATGTTTCTCGGCTGGCCTGGGAACGCCTTGGGATTCCCCCGGAGGAGCTGGAACAAGTGGCCGGGGAGAGGGAAGTCTGGGCCTCCCTTCTTAAGTTGCTACCCCCGCAACCCGACCCCGGATAAAGCGGAAGAAAATGGATGGATAGATAAATACTGTAACCCAAATTTCCACACACAATAATACAACAGACCTGAGCCTGTAGAGGAACAGATCCAATATTAATTCTGTCTTTTTATTCAGTTGACATTTTGTCAAAAATGTACAAAGGTTTAATATAATTCTTTTAATTTTACATTAAAACAATATGTGGAAATTGTCCACAAAAGCAGCGCAGTGCATGCAGTTTGTTTGCATGCATGTTTTTTTAAAAACATTAAATATAACTTCTTGTTTTACAAACAGATACAATGAACCTTTTAGGAAACACGCTGTGCCAGTGGACCATGTCAAGTCTTTGAAAGGTATCACCCAATCCACACTTTTCTGCATAGACTGTTGTAATGTTATGGCAGGTGAGGTCACTTTAACCCTTTGTGCGTCTTTGTCCAGTTTCAGTCCATAAAGGCAGTTCTGTGTGCGTCTTTTCTTCTTCTCACCACTGTCCTTTCACTCAAAGATGTGATAACGATACCGACCGCCTGCGTTCCGTCAGGCTGTCATTGTGCTTTGGTATAGGTAATACTAATTTAAGACTCATCAGTAACTGTCCTGAGTCTGTGCAGGTTCCTCCCACAGCCAATCTTCTCTATTCCCCACCTGGTAGAGAAAACAATGCTGAAGGAATGTACCGTGAGCTGCCTTCCAGAGGTTACTTTGTGTCTGGCAAGTTCATGCAAGCCTGCACCCGTGCAGATTCCTGTAGCAGCAGCAGCAGATGCAGCGAGATGCTTGTTGGTTAACTCCCCACACAGCTGTTAGCTTTCAAACGCAACACATCACCCCAGAAATTAACAGCAGCCTGTGCAGATGGAGGCTGATTATTCATTACATTATACAGCATTTAGATGTTTCCCCATCTTTTCACCCTGATTTTGAAAACAAACTGCTTGCGTTTCCCGTACTAATGTGGTTTGGTTATTGTCATCAAGGGTTCATTTCTATCAGCATCCACCAGTGGTTTAAAAGCCCAGTGGTGAGTTTCAGGCCTTTTGTTTATTTGACCACAGTGAAGCCATAATTCTGCATAGGCCATATTATGCCAGTCAGCTCTGTCTTCCAGGTCTATTTTTACCTGTTAAACCTTTTCACATTTTTGTCACGTTACGACTACAAACCCCATTGTATTGTATTTGGACTTATGGCATAGAGCAACACAAAATAGTGCAGAATTGTAAACTAAGTTCCTCCTATAGGCATGTAGTTGCACTGAATTTTATTTAGGGGCATCAGAGGAAAAGAAGGTTGAATGAAAATGTGCTCTCATCTCCCCCATCATTTTACTTCCACTTCTCAATGATTTTTGTTTTGATCTGTTACCTTAACTCCCAATAAAATATTCTTGTTTTTATTCTATTTTATTCTTCTTTTTGTATTATTTTATAGTTTGTCCAGCTGGTTTCTGTTTGTGACCTAGCATGTGTCATAATTTTGTTCAGTAGTGCATGTTACGCTGAATGACAAGAACATCTAAATCTGTCAGTAATAGTTTTAGCTGACAAAATGTGAAAACATTAAAGAGGTCTGAATATGTTTGCAAGACATCATGCTTGGGTGAAGTTTTGTTTAAAACTATAATGATGGTTATATCCCTATTATATATATAACCCTGACCATCATTATAGTACTTTTTTCCTCCAGTTGATGATCGGTAATTACCATCAAATTATTGTCAAACCAAAATAAATTAAATAAAAGTACAACGTCCAACTGCCTGGTAATTTTTTTGTCCGGAATTGCAGTAGTCTTTTTTTCTTCAAGGCGTCATAAAAGCAAGTCAAGTTGTCTCAAAGTTGTTCACGAGTAAAGCCCTTTCTTCATGCACTGACGACGTTTCTGCACATGCTTGCAGATAAAAACTCACAGCAAACCTCGTCTCCTTTATCTACCCATGCCCCTTCCCTTCCCTCCTACCCTCGAAGTCCATTCCTAGCATTATTCTCATGTACTCATAGACGACGTAGGACACGCTCACGGCCGGGACGATCTTTAGCAGGTTGGGGGAGATTCCTCGGTAAAGTCCGGCGATGCCCTCTTGCGTAACAATGTTGCGGAGCAAGGACAGCATTGAAAGTTTAGGGGATCCTTTCACTGAAGCTGATTGGAGAGAAATATAGGAAAGATCAAGTTAGGAAAAATAAGAAAAACATTTTTTATATATTTTTATAGAATATTAGAGATACACGTAAAGGAACTATGGGTCTCCTTCTAAAAAGAAGAAAGTAGTTTGGGGATTGCAGCCCAAGATGTTGAGTCTTTGGATTTCAAATATCAGCAGACAAACTGGCACAACTTTTTTTTTAATAGATCTAAATTAATAAATTTTTTAATAATTTATTAGTTGATTAAAGTTAGTCGGTTTTGGTTGCTTTCAACCTTTATTAAATTAAATCATTATTTGAAAACTGCTTTTTGTATTTCTTTCAATTTAATTAAATTCAGTTAATCTCATTTATTTAGAACTGGCCATTGCCTTCCTGTGCAGTTTCAGCTGAAAACAATCTCGCTTGCAGCACAATCTGGGCTTTCTGTCCTTCACTTGGATTGCCCCTGGTAGATTTTTACCGGGGCCGATCAGCGAACAGAAAGAGAAATTGTGAACAATTACGTCGATTTTCTGCACTGTTTTAGAATTGTAGTCTGTCTGTACTTTTAGCCACAGCAGCGGAGGAAGTGAATGAAGCCATTCAGTCTGTTGGCCACACTTCCAAATATTGAATTAAGATTAATATCTGCCTCTTTCAGAATAGCACTTCTCTCTTTGCAGTGGAAGACGGTTGTTTGCAGCGCAGAGAATTTCCGGTAAGCTTCGTAGCACTGAACCGGTAACAAACGTTAGCGACTGGGCAAAATTTAAAACCTTAACACAGTCCACCGCTCCAGTAATCGTAGGAAAAGGACAATTTACAACAAAATGTCAATTCAATCAAATCATACATCCACTCTAATTAGATTTGTAATGCAATTTGGCTGATATGAAACTATATTTCATTCTCTGAAACGTTTGGTGGAATCCAGATGCCCGCAGCTGTCCTAACCTTGTGCTTGCATGCGTGTGCGGATCAGCGCCAGCGGGTAACTCGCAAGCATCCCGCATGTACTGGAGACTGCGCCGCATCCCAACAACACCATCACCCCCGGGTCAGACAAGCCCGTGTTCCGGTTCAGCCATGCAAGTTTGAGCGTCTGTGGAAGACAAGAGTGAGTGGGAAGTGAAGAGCCAGGGGAAATGCGCCACACTGAGAGCTGCGCGTCCCTCTGACCTCATACACGGCCAGGTCAATACCAGCATAAGGGACGATGCTCAGCATGTTGGGGACGTAGCCCTTGTAGAAGGCCGCAGCGCCTTCCCGCTGCAGGATCTGTTTGGCGCAGTCTGCTATTCCTTTGAACTGACCCGTTTTTCTGAGATTGAGTCGCGTCTTCAGCACCTGATGCACAGACAGAGGGACTGAGATGATTCATTTATAAGCAACCTTAGCGTTTCCTCTTAGTGCCGTCGAATGATTCGTACATGTTTGGCCCATTACCTCCATCGGGTAAATGACTGTCTGAGCTGTTGCTCCAGCCAAAGAGCCGGCGACAAACCTCTCATGAACCCTCAGAGTTCTTGTTTCATCATGACCGCGCATCACACTCTTGATCTATGCAGAATACAAGGAAAGCAAAGGTTCGGGATAAGCATCACTATCAAACATTTATGCTCTATGATCTTAAATAAACTGAAAACTAAAGGGAAATGTAGCTACAAGACTTAGATTTTATATTAATTACATCTTAGTTTCGTGCCATTCGTTAGTTTGTGAGAGAAGAGCAATACTACTGCCTTTTTAATACAAGTTAAATTTCAAGCAGTTAATTTCAGAATGTAGCCTGTAATTATGATTGTCTGCATGCATCATTGTTGTGATGGTTTTTTTTTCCTTTTAATAACACACAGTCTATAATCCATCTGCTTTTGACTTACAAGCTAAGTGTTGCCATATGGGAAAACAAATCATATTTAATGATAATTTAACATATACGCCAAACGATATGATAGATCCAACTCAAATCTCAAATCCAACAGGTGTCGTAGAAGTGTTCACCTGTTCATAAGTGGAGAATTTGATGGCAGTCTCAGGGGCGATTTTCAGGACATTGACTCCGTTGCCTCTCCACAGAGACCATGGTCCTCCCTCGTTCAGCATGTACTTAAACCCGCTCAGAGCGCTGCCTCTAAATTCAGAGGAGCCGTGTACCTGTACAGAGCGGGAATAGTTAGGCATAAAAGATTCATTTTCTCATACATTTTACTCTACTGCTGTTAGACTGACTTGTCTGAAGACTTTGAGGCGGTCCAGTGGAGCGGTTCCGGTTCGGGACACAGATCCAGCCATGACTCCCGCCATCAGCTGCCGCCACATATAGCCAGACTTCTTCTGCGCTTCTGAAAACTCCTCTGGGACTGTCAGCTGCTCGCCTGTGTCCAATATCTACTGAGACCACAAATCGGGAGCAAAGAACAAACTGCACATTTCAAAATAGGGAGTTAGAAATAAATCTCAGACATGATATTTTGTAGTCTCGAGACCAACTGTAGGAACTACTTCTGTGACGGTCCAACTAACTGCACAGTCTCTGTTATTTAGAGATGTTCTTGTTCAAGTTCTGCAAGCTCGTTTACCATTGAACGCTTCCAGAACCGAGCCACATCCTCCATGTCGTTCAGGTGTTTGAACAGGAAGTAGTCGCGCCACTCACTCCAGTTAATCGTCATGGTGCCATCCTTGTCCATACTGAAGAAAAACCAAATGTATTAACAGACACACTGACATAGACACTGCAGCCATAACGTATGATAGCAAAGTTAATTTCTAATAGGATAATTAGGATTAATTGTAATGAATTTGATTATTGAAATAATCGTCAATTAATTTAGTAATCAATTAATCAATAACTTGAGTATATAGTAAAACAACAGTTCAATGTATATAACTGTGTCAGCAGGAAATGTGGGTGGGCGATCTGGATTTAAAAGTTTATTATGATCTTGTAGAGTATATTTTGGAATAATGATAAAAATGGTGAAATAAAGCATTTAAAATCTACTGTAGTGTTTTTTAAGACCTTATGGCTAAGATTGTACATCACTGCAGTCAAAGCACTACAAACTTTGACTGCAGTGAAACACTGCACTTCAAAAAACTGCCACAAAAAACAACTAATTATTAAACTAGCTACTTTAGGAATCCAGTTACTTTAAATAAATAAACAAAGAATAACTGTATTTAATGATACTTTAAAATACATTGATATTTATTACGCCTATCAAATAACTAACAGCTGTCACGACCAATACATAGGACCAATACATAATTTTTTTAATTAAAATTTTCACCTTCAATGAGAGAATGAGCTTGGATTCATTTATTCATTCACAAAGTCCTTATCCTGGCATTTAGCAAACATAAATTATTTTTTCAAACCTAACTAAGATAAAACAGGAAAGATTTAGCCGGACTTACTGTTGGATTGTGTGAAAAAGCCAGATTCTGTCTGTTTTCGAACGGTTTATAAATCTGGCTACAACTGTGTAGTGAAATGAAGAGAGCCTGGATGACAAACCTTAGCAGAATCCTGGTAGCATCTTCAGGGCTAACATTCACACCGATGGTGTGCAGACAGTCCTGAATCTCTTCCACATCAATCCAACCTGCAGATATGAAGAGACAGCAGAACACAAGAAGGAAGTTAGAAGGTTTGGGATAAAACTGCATGTAAAAAAATAACAGTGAGGTTCATTGTTCTTCCGTCTTTCTCCTTTCGGCCACAGACCGTCTTTGTTTCTGTCCACATGGTGAAACATGACTTGAAGTTGCTTCTCGTGGTTGTGAAGATACTCGACGAACTCCTCAAAGTCCAGGACTCCGTCTTGGTTGGTGTCCCCGGTCTCTACAATCTGGCAATGTAAATGAAGAATTTAAATATATTATCTATCTATCTGTCTGTCTGTCTGTCTGTCTATACAGTACAGACCAAAAGTTTGGACACACCTTTTAATTCAATGAGTTTCCTTTATTTTCATGACTATTGACATTGTAGATTCACACTGAAGGCATCAAAACTATGAACAACGCATGTGGAAATATGCACTAAACAAAAAAGTGTAAAACAACTGAAAATAGCCCTTATATTCTAGTTTCTTCAAAGTAGCAACCTTTTGCTGTGATTACTGCTTTGCACACACTCTGCATTTTCTTGACGAGCTTCAAGAGGTAGTCACCTGAAATGGTTTTCACTTCATAGGTGTTGCCCTGTCAGGTTAATAAGTGGGATTTCTTGCCTTATAAATAGTCATGAAAATAAAGAAAACCCATTGAATTAGAAGGTGTGTCCAAACTTTTGGTCTGTACTGTATATATGAAATAAATATATTATTTAATATATTTGGCCATGTTTAATGAATGTATGCCCACAATTCTGCTTGTGAGGAAAAGTCGCTGAATGTTTGTTGCCCTATTTACTGTTGCATCAAAGTAGAAGCAAAAAGTGTGGTCGATAAGAGAAAAATACTTCAACACCATTTGGCCTTTTTGACTGATGGGCCAAATGGGTCACACTTTGGACTGCCACCCTGCTTTACTGGAATGCCCCCCCAAAAGCATACATACAAATGAACCTAAAATACTAAAATATAACAAATTATTAGACAGTAAAAAAACAAAATCATGGTACCTATACGAACGGAACAAAACCTCTTGGAAATATAACCAGGAAAACCTGATAACACATGAAAAAATACAAGGAGTACAACAGGGATAAAGGTTACCATTCTCAGCTTACAAGAGCAGCCTCCTTAGACAGAAATAACCGCCACGCTGCCCTTTACGTGCCCACATGCAGAAACCTTCACAGACACATGGCCACATGTACACAGCAACTGAGGATTTAACTGAGGAGAGTTAAATTGTCTGCCTGTGTTCACAAAACAGCCACGCTGCTGATGTTCTGGTACAAACAGTACCCAAACAAACTGGAGGTTACATGGTTCAAGAGCGTTTACGGAATGGAAACGGCTGCACACTTTTAACTAGACCCAACAGAAACCATGTGCTATTATTACACTGTTACAAAAATCAACTCAAGCCACTTAACATGGCGCAGTTTGAATAAAGATGGGCTGTTATTTTTTTTTTTACTTAATGTAATATTTTTTATTATGTTTTCCTTCTATTATTATGAGGGATACAATTAAGCCTGTTACGTTCTGTAATGCAACAAAGTAAAAGCTTAGATTAGCATATAGATCTTGCCAAAAATTATTATGAAGTTTAGAAAAATATGTTAAAGATGTAATTATAGTATAAATCTTCATAACATGCAAACAAAAAAAAAATGTTGGAGAAAATATTTAGATGCTTTTTGGGTGGGAACTATTTTTTTATTTTTATCATTTCATAAATGATTTGAGGCGGCCTTTATTTAAGAGTGGTTAGATAGGACAGTGGGTAATGAAGACACGCGGCAAAGGTCATCAGGTCGGGACTCGAACCTGCATCGAGGACTAAGGCCTCCATACGTGAGTTGTGCTTTACCCCTCCACCTCCACACCACCCCAGGTGGGAGACATTTCATCAGACTTTTTAACATAGTTTCATTTAGTCTGTGATAAAATACAAACCTGCTTTTCTTATCCGTGCTTCAGGCCTCGTAGTTACTTACCTTCTGCAGGCAGCCGTTGGAGAGCCCTTTGTGTGCCAGCCCCGCCTGCAGCTCCAGCATGTCAATGCGTCCATCTTTGTTGAGGTCCAGCTGTTCGAACAGCTCAGCCCAGTGCTTCCTTCTCTCCTCATCTGGAACAAAGTGTTGATCTTCCTGACACTGCACCTTCAGGATCCAAGTCGACCGCTGGGTTGTCATGACCGGACGTCACTCGGAGTCAGCTGAAATGCAAGAGCATCAGTTCAATAACCTTCGTAACGAACAATGAACATCCTTCATACCTGTACCCCCAGGTAGCGATAGACTTTGAGACTTGGCTACTTCACCTACGGCCCAAAAAGAGAGCCAATGCAGTTGTGCTGAAGGTCTTTTCAATTAAAGATTCATGCAGATATAACTAAATGTCTTATTACTGCACATATCAGGCAAGATATTGAAAAATCTCACTGAGAGTACTTGAACCGATGATTCCTTAGATAAAGTTACAAACCTCTGTATGTAACAAGATCTGGAGATACAAAATCAATTAAGCTCAAAAATAACAACGGACAGAATATGGAGAAACACGTTGGTTTGAGCCTTTGACGTTTTTGCCGTGTTCCTTTCACACCTGAATTCAATTTGTTAAATTTGTCAAAAAATGTCATAAGGAGGCTCTTTATTTGGAGATTGACGCATTCAGGTGGAGATTTATGGGTAATAGTGTTACGCTTTTATTTCTGTAATGGGATCTACAATACGAACAGCTCTAACAATTTCATTAAAAAAGCTGGGCTTCATCTTTCAGTTTATTTCAATTTATTTTATTTATATACCGTCAAAAAAAACAAGAAAAAAAAAAACAATTTGCAAGACAGCTGATCTACCTCGGTAATCCAGTCACAAAGGCATATTCCTCCTGGACCATAAATACTTTCTGTGTTAATGAAGTACTCATGTACATTTCTGTCTAGGATAGAAAACACAGAATCAATCAATGAACTTGATGGATTGATGAATTTTATGGAAAGAAAAAACTAGGAAAACAATGATAAGAGCCAAATAGCTCTATCAATGACTCCATCCGTGAAAGAATCACAACTATACATAGATGTGCAGAGCTAGGTGAACTTTCTCTAGAAAGAATTTTAAAAAGAAGAGAACACATTATAAATGACGTCAGTAGCTCCATCAGTGGCTTTTACCAGTAGAAACACAACTAAACACAAGATCACAGGGCCAGGAGTAATTTCTTTGGAAAACAAAAAAGAAGAGAGTAGGTACATTTTCGTGAGGGTGTAAACATTTCTAGAAACTATACCATGTTTATAGGGAATCTTTCAGAAAGAAGTGGTACAAAGTGAGTTGACGCAAACTTCAGAAGTTAACGTTGCAATATTGAGTCTGCTGTTGTATGTTCATTCCCCCTCCCTGTCCATTTCCTGACCTGTTACCACCAATAAACTCCTCTAACACTACTGAATCTGCCCGCAGCTTAAAGGTGATGTTTAGCCAACTCTTTGTACTTTGAGGTAAATAAAAATGTGTGTGAGCCTAGGGCACCAAAACTGACTTCAGCCCAGAGGCCCAGATTTCCCTAAATCCGGCCCTGGTAGGCACAGTTTACAAGAATGAAAAACATTTTCCCTGTTGACTTTGTTTTTTCAACCCAGGAGTATATTTAGGTCCTAATAGTTCAGCTAAAGTCATATTAGTGGTTTGTACTTCTGCCAAAGCACAAATCATCTCTTATTCTGAAATTATGTACAAATTACATGACGATAATAAAGACACATTAGCAATAAAAGTGTATATTTTCAGCTCACAGCTCCACGCATTGACGCAGGCTGCAATGATAATCGCGTATAATCTAATCCTCAAGCAGTTATGGAGGCTGTTGCAGTCTAATTATAAAACCCAGCAGACCTCCGCCTCAGCCTGACTCACTGTTTATCTGCACGCCGAGGCGCCGCCGTCCATAGCCGGATGCAGAGGAGGGTCGTGACTGGCGGGAGAAAGCAGCGGCTGCGGAGCTCCGTGTACTGGAGCCAGTTGACGCGGATCCACTGCGTCCCAGTGGATCCCGCGGGTTCCGGGTGCAGCCCAGCTGTTTGCTCCGTGTTGGGTGGATTTCCTTCACGCGGTTCTGTTCACGAAGCAGGAAGAGGCGAGAGAAGCAGTCCGCTGGCGGCCACAGTGTCCGATGAGTGAATGTGGAGGATGTAGTCCTGGTTATAGCTGCGTGTTCCACATATCTCCTCTTTAATGTTCAGCTCACTTATTTTCCTCAAGCTCTTATTCACAAGACGCATTCAGATTACTTATACTTATTTTTTTTTTCTTTACCACCATAACAGTTCCTCTTTTCTTTAATGCATGCAAACTTTTTGTTCGCCTTTTTCTCTCATTTGTGCATCTGCAACTATTTAGATGCCAAAAAGATGTAAATATACAGACAATTCTCTGCTTTCGTTAAGCTCTTATCTGAACTACCTAAGCACAACATGCACGGATAACATTTCAAAGCTGTAACTGTCAGTACTTTATGTCTGCAGTGGATTAGCACCGCAGGCTTCAAGTTTCCTCACATGATGGTTGGCATTTCACTCCCGTCGCCCACTTCCCGTAAACAGTGAGGACATCAGCTCCTTTCCTCAGAGGACTGTCAAAACAGCTTCCCAGTGTCCAACTGGTGCTTTAATGGCACAAAAATGAGAACATGGGCTGCCCAGCATTGAGCTTTGCGACAGCGCAGGATAGAACCGGGCAATACGGGTGCACAGTGTCATATCAGTTGATATTGAAAATTATTAATTTTATTGTTTTAATATGAAATACTGCCAAACTGGTGATATGACCTTTCTTGTTTTATCCTCAATTTCTTCTTTAGCTGTTTTTCTCGACTTCTCCTTTTACACCACACCGTTGACTTTTATTCTTAAGAGGCATAACTGCTTAACAGTAGCAGTTATGCTGCGCAAGTTACTCAACAGGTTGTTGCTAGGTAACCAAAGAGCCAGTGAGTTAGTTGATGCTTTTCTTTCTGACATTTTCTATTGATAATGATCAAATGACTGTCACCATATGTTGATTTATTGCCCAGACTGCTACATGGTTAAAACAAACAAACAAACAAATAAATAAATAAATAAATAAAGGAAGATCCTAGAGTCCTGGGGACGTTAGGACCCTGAAAAGACAACAAATCATCTTTTCTATATGAATCTTTGTTAGTCTCTGTTAGTCTTTCACTAACAGAGTGAAAGACTGAAAACAAATGGAAAACTATTAACATGGCCACTCATGATGAAAAAAAAAAGAGTGTTACGACGTGAAAAACATCCCCAAATAGAGCCAACCCCAAAGAAAATACAACATAAAAAGTCCAAGGGAAATCTAAAAATAATAATAGGCAACATCAAAAATTAATGCAAGCCAACTAAAAGATGTGAAATTAATGGGTTGAATCATCTTAAATAATTATGATTGCACTAAAAAATTTGTTTGTTTTTTTTGGAAGATTGACCATTTTCTTTTTGAAAAACAGAGTGATGGAGAATTTACAAACTGCAAAGAGAGCATGCAATGGCGGATAAATAAAAGCTAAAGAAAAACATCCTGGCAGCATGACGCCGTCACCACCGTGCTTCACTGTGGGGACGGCGTGTTCAGCGTTATGTTCAACATTACATTTCATTCCAAAATGGGATTTTTATTGAACTTTCTTCTGCAATTTTGCTGTGGAGCTCCTCAGATGTTAACCAGCTGTGCTAACAAACTCTGATCCCTTCACAGAACAGCTGGATTTACACTGAGATTAAATTACACACAGGATTATTCTACATAATTAATAGGTGAATTCTGAAGGCATTTGCATTGGATTTTATCTAGGGGTAGTCATGCCAGTGTTTTCAAATTTTTATTTGTAACATTTTTTTATTTTCTTTCCACTTTAGAGCTATGGACTACTTTGAGCTGGACTATCAGATAAAATACAATAAAATGTGTAGTTTTAACATAAGTGATAGAATTAATATAATAACCTATATAAATACTAATCAGTATGTTTCTGAGTATGTTGAAGGAGGCCCTGCTGAAGGACGCAGAGACAGCCGGCACTAGTTCTAATCAGACGGCTGCTCAGCAGAAGGACATGCTATTCTTCATGTTTATAAAATGATAGTGTATAGCGTAATTGTGCTGATACAGTTATACTGTTTGTAGTAAATATTCTAGTTTATCTCATGAAATGTGAATCACGTTGCAGCTGCATATGTTTTGATTAGAGCTGAAACGTGCATTGTAACTAGGGGATGATTTTCAATAAAAAGAGAGGTGCGGCAGAATGCGTTTTCAGAATAGGTGGAGATTGTAACTGAAGCACATCTCTGTCTGTTCTCCTCGCGAGGAAAAGTTCATCCATTTGCAAGGTGTTGCTTAGTGACAATTTCCCACGGTTTCAAGGCCCAGTATACACCTACGCTGTCAGCTGTGTGTGAACAATAGCAATATAATTGATACTGCAGAGCTAAACTACTTGTCCGTTATAAAACTCATACAGAGTTCTCAGACTGCTCCTCCACCTGCTCCTCCATCATCACTTCATTATCTTTCTGCAGAACTCCACAGAACAGAACGTCCATGTTTGGACCAACACAGACCTTTATGAGGCTGCCAGTGTACCCTGACCAAACACACACACACAGCGCTGCTTCTTTGATTTTCCTTTCATATACACTGACCTGCTTTGTGTCTCCTGCTGACAGGTCTACCTGATCTGTTCCCCATCACATCCCCGTTCAGCTCCCAGCTCCACACCTGCTGGTCTGAGAGCAGCAGATCGACGGATCAGATAATCCACATGTCCACCGCTGTATATAAGAGCGGCGCATTCAAGCCCCGGAGACAGACTGACAAGTTATCTAAAGTAATAATATTGAGTTCATTTTGAAATATGTGTAAGGGACTCTCCTACCTGCCTTCCTCCTGCTTGGAGAAGTAAGTGTTTTTCTAGGACTCCAGGTGATATACTTTGCTGGGATTTGAAATGCTTAAAATTTAATTTCATGCGTTCCAGGGCAAAAGGGATGCGAGTGAAGCTGAGCCACCTGGCTGAGATCCACCACAAGCAAAGGTAACTTAGTCAAGTTCGTTTTAGGTTAAATATGTGGTAATAACAATGCATTTTTAAATGAATTTTTTGCCTAATTTTCAGGGTACAAGATGGGAAAATCCTTCAGGATCTGGAAACTCTGCTGGGCAGCAAAAGTAGGTCACTTCATTTCTGTTTAAAATTCTGTTCATAAAAATCTTTTAAAATGACTTTTGGTTGAAAGACACTGAGAAAATTTCTCAGAGAGTCTTTAATTTTATTCCTACACAAACTTAATAATATGGCAGACATGCCAATAGAAATATGCTGCTAAGATGATATTTAATTAGAACGTTATTGCAAAAGAAAATCACTTTTTTAAAGAAGCATATAAATTATTCTTGTAGATTTATGTTAAAACTGAGAAATTATGCTCACTGAACTCAACATGGCTCATATATGAAAAATTAGAATAAAGCATATTTAAATGTTATGATTAAATATTATGAATGTGTGTGAGGTGGTAGTAGTGAGTTAGATATTACTCATACAGCCTGCTCAAGAAATTAAAACAACTAGTGACATTTAAGCAGCATTTTTATTACTTAGATGATTAAAAAATTGTTTTCATTTCTTTAACATTGTTATTGCATCCAGTTAGCTGCATACACTCTGGAAGTTTTTATGTAATAAAATATATTTCAGATTAAAGTTTCAGTATGATTGTGCGTGTTGCATTTACCAGTTTCTTAGTTCTTTAAACTCTGATTTTAGGTTTGAACACAAATTTATATACTCAGGCAATTAATTAGGTGTGTATGTTTAATTAGAGTCTCAAAAATCAGACCATCTACCATCCTTGCAGCTCTGATAGAGCTTAAACCAAATTAGGAATTTTAATTAGGTTATAATTTGAGAAATTAATTTTAAAAATAACTGTTTTACAACTAAATTTACAATTAGCTGCAGTTAATTATTTAAAAAATATAACTGAAGCATCTTTTTTTTAACCTGTACCTTATGTTTTAGATTTATAGGTTTACAAGAGCTGTTGTGTGTATTTTTTTTTACAAAGGTGTAATTAAGTCAGGCCATGTAAGTTGTAGCATATCGCGAAAGAAGGATGACACTATGATTTTTGACTCAACTTAAAATAACGTTTACAACGTAAATTAACTTCAGTTTTGGAATATAATTAGACAATTGCACAGTTTAAGTCAGACAATATTGAAAACATTTGATATTTTACATCATAAACATACCTTCTGCCTCTGTCAGGTGGGCTGCTAATGACAAGATACATTTTTAAGCTCCGTTACTTGTCTTTTGATTGTTGCCGTTAAGCTGCGTTAACGCTAACAGTTAAACCGGAAATCGTCCCTTCAAAATAAAAGCACCATAGCTCAACAGGAAGTTTACCATCTTTAAAGCTAATTAAGGGCGTTAGTCATGAGTATATTTCATTTGTATATTGTAGTCAATCTTTTATCCACTTTCTTTCCATATGCTGCAAAAATGTTTTTATATTTAAACTTGACTTGTTTACTCTGTATGAATATCAGAGTCGATAACTGGTTACATTTATTCAGCTACATTTACTTAAGTAAATTTTTTGAAAAAATGTACTTTTAGGAGCATTTTTTTATTACGCTGTGGTTTTTAATTTTACTTGAGTTATTTTATTATAAAGTAAATAAATGAAACAGATGTTGGTAAGACTCTACCCACTTCACTGAATGGAGAACAAGCTTGTTTTAGTTTTAAATTGACCAGACACACACATGCAGTTTTATATTAAAAGAAATTTATTTGGGAAAAAAATATATTTTGGCTGGATTTTGCTACTTAAAATGCCAGAATGTAACTTTATACTGTGGTTTGTCTGATGGTATAATTATTAAACGTTAAATGAAAATATAAAATGACTCTTACCTTCGACAACAGTCTGTGGAAGCTTTCCCTCCAGGTCGATGTCTTCTTGATGCTGCTCTACATAACTGCGTCACTGTCCTTCCAGTCGGTCTTCAGGCGTTTCGAGGGTTCCTGCGTTCAGAGTTCAGCGAGGAGAACCTGGAGTTCTGGCTGGCCTGTGAGGACTACAGGGTTTCCCCTTCAAACATGCAGAAGACCAAAGCCAGCAGCATCTACAACCAGTTCATCAACCCCGACGCTCCACTAGAGGTCAGTGGAGGAGCGCAGTGCCAAACATTATGAATCTTCGAGCTTGTTTTGACCTCCAGTTTTTCATCCATGTCAGGTGAACTTGGATGCTGAGACCCGTGAGGCTCTGCTGAGCATGATGGACTCCCCGTGTGCTGACACCTTCAACCTAGCGCAGCAGAGGATCTACAGCCTGATGGCCAAGGACTCCTTCCCTCGGTTTCTCCGCTCTCACCACTGTGCAGAGGCCATCAAGGCTTATTAAACTTCCTAGCTGAAAACGGCTTCAGAAACTAATCTTTTCTGCTGGACTTGACTGTAATGTGCAATTTATTTTAGCAACACGTTTAGTCATGCAACAGTCTATTACATGCTGTTAGGAACAGTAGCATTAAAATGCTTAAATGTAGATGAAAAAAAATACTTCCCCTTCTATACTGCATATGCTACTAACATTTACAAATACTGAAATAAAGAGTGGGTTATATAAATCTCTGAATGTTCTGATTTATTCAACATTACTGAATAGATTCACTTGTCAAATTAAGTTTTAATTTGATAAGAGTTGCAAATATAACATTAAAGATATATAAAGTTTTAACACAGGTTAGGACTGGGCAATAAATCAATAACATATATACACACACACATAAATATATATATATATACTGTATATAATCACCTTTAGACGTGATTAATTTCAGTAGATTACTTGTCAGATTTTTCAATAATTTCACAGAACTCGGAGCCAGAACCAGATGGCATTCTGGGGGATGTAGGCTGAGGAAAGGCTTTAGCTGCTCAACCTTTCATGGCTAAGCTAAGCAAGATTGGTGGCATCAACTAACTCTCTCGCTCTCTGGTTACCTAGCAACAACCTGTCGAGTAACTTGCACAGCAGCAGTTTCATGTTTCGCCACTGTGCCTCATAACTGCTTAAATAAAAAGGCAGAGTGAAAACTTTGGATAAAACAGTAAAGGTCATGTCCTCGGTTTTAGCTTTTTGTTTTAAACGTATGAAATACTGCTAATCAATAATTATCAACATGAACTGATATGAATCCCATATATGGTGATACAGTTTTTCAGCCATATCGCTGGTTTACCATCAGAGGTCATTCTTCTTTATTCTGGTTGGTTTTATTTTAGTTTCAGGTATGTGTGCATGTTCGTTTCTGTAAACATTAAAATATCCAGGCTGAAAACAGCCTGGATATGCTTCTGCTACGGAAAACAGAAGCACAAAGCATTTATCTCACCTTCTTTTTAATTGTACAAAAACAGTAAAGTGACTGAAGGGGGACAGAACCTCGCTGAACATAAAACAGCAAAGTCTGTTTGAATAAATTCTCTCCAGCCCCAGCAGAGGATCCATTAAAGTGAGACCCGAGGTGGTAGTTCCTATTTGGAGCTGGTTCCAGGGCGGGCAGCGGCGGGCTTTGCTTTCCCCTCAGCACCTTTAACCACAGCCAGGGGCTTGTGGAGGGAGGAGCTGGCCTTCTGGGTCACTTCCTGCTCAATCTTGTTCCTGATGGCAACCTCCAGGCCCTTCAGGAAACGGCAACGTTGAAATGAATGTTTAAGAAACCTCAGTGAGATCAAAATGTTCACACTGAAGAATGTTCTCACCTTCTTTAGCTTCTGTTGTTGAACTACTTGAGCCTTCTTAGGTGCAATAATCCTCCCTTTAGAAGAAGTAGAAGGATGCAGGTGAACATCGTTATGTTGAATTACTGTTTGCTTTTCGATATAAGAGGGTAACATCCTACAAATCTTTACCACTAAGCTAATAAAGAGTAACATCAACTGTGGAAACGGTTTAAAACAAATACATGTCACAGAGACTGTTGCACTTCACTACAAGACAACGTGTTTGGTCACGTGTTTAGTTCATATCCGGCTCTTTTTCACTTCACAGACATAAAATACTAGAATTATTGACACAACAGTCTTACCTCCTTTCTTCGGTCCTTTTTGTTTGTTTTGTTGGTGTTTCTTGGACCCTCCAGGACGCTGAGCCTTAAATTTCTTTGAGCCTTGAGCCATTTTCTACCGAGTAAGAACACAAGCTCCTTCTTCGTGTCACAGCTCGGCGCTTTACGTCCGTCTTTGTTCGGTTACAGCCCCCTGCTGGCGTCACACAGGAGATGTTCAAATCCCAGGGTTTACAGTTTTCTGCGCTTTTCTCGAAAAAAGTAACTGTGGGATGACGTATTTAATTTTTTTTATTTAAATTATAATATTTTTAATTATATGTATACAGAAATGTTAAAGCCCAACCAATCATCGGGATGAATGCTGTCTGATGAAGAGTGAACTGAACGGGTGAGAAACACACTGAAAGGTAGTCGGCACATCATTGGCTTATTTCTTCCATTTTTACTTTTTGTCACCCTTAAATGTTTCAGATTAAACAAATTTTATTATCAGACAAATACAACCAGAGTAAGAGCTCTCTGATCTCAGAAATTATGATTCAACAACAGAGAAAATCTGCATCAATAGTTTCAAGGTAAACACCACTATGAGAACAAAGACACACTTACCAACATCTGTTTGTTTCATTTAGTACCTTAGCATGAATATTGTAAATCCGCACTACACAACTTGACTTTTTGAACTGAAAACCAGTCACTAAAGGATTTGTAAAGAAACCAAAGGTAAAACTACACATATTAGCAGTTACTTTTTCCACTTAAATGTTAATATTTCAGTTGAATGGTTGAAGCAACGTCTTTTAAACTGTAACATAAGAGTATCTTGCAGAAGTATTCATAACTCTAGACATTTCCTTTACATTACAACCACAAAGTTCAATGTATTTTATTGTGATTTATTTAAAATGCTGACAAAGTGGTGCATAACTTTAATGTAGAAGGAAACTGACAAATTGTTTTCAACTTTTTTTGAGTTTGGCATGCACATACATGTATGCAGTCCTTCTGGTACCCGTTTGTGAATTTAGTTTTGACTGTCTGACAAAAAAACTACAAGGAAAATATGCCATTTCACTGTGGTTTTATTCTTTTTCTGTATTGATGTGAAAGAGAAATTTCTTCATTCATGACAGCCTTATATTCATATACGTATATATATATATTTATATATAAAAAAGAAGAATCCAATTTGGAACCATTTCCACGTTACAAACGTAAACAGAGATCAAGTGATTATCAATAACAATGACAAACTAGCACTTAAAGAGGCCATCTGAACAACACTCCCATCTATTTTAATTCCTTTTTTCATAACACAAGAGCAGCTACTTTAAATCAGTGAAGTCAACGTGGAAACTCTGGATTTTTGGCACCAGAACATCTTAGTGTATCTATCAAACACTGCAGTGTACTGACGCAGCTTCACGACATGTTTTAAAAAAGAAAAAAAAAGCTAGCCTACAGTGCAGCTGAATCAGAATCTAGCCACAAAATTAACACTTCACTTTGGGATAAAGATCCGATAAAACTTCCAGTTTGTTTTCTTCGAATCGGCTCGCTCTGCTGCAGCCTGGTGCTTGAGAGGTAGTGCGTTTGACTGAGGAAGCCTCCCCAGCATGGCGCTCTGATGGCCTACTCACAAAGAGTCACAATGAGAACCAGGAAATGAAAACGGAACACAGTGAGACGGGTATAATTATCGTGGACAGACGGAGAGACCTTGTACCGCTTAAAAAGAAAAAGACAGGGGTTTGTTTGTGACGGATCTAATGGCCTCATAGCTGCTACATACGTGTGGAGCATTGTCATAGAAACGCCCCAGAAAACGTGCCTTGAACAGAAAACAAGCATTTGCTTTAAAGTTTTCTACGCTCACATGTAACCCATCTCTATGTGTGAGCTTTAATGGGAGAGAAAAACGAAGTGAGGCAACTTTACAGTTTTCTAATAACATATACTCAATCAGGTGATACATACAGTGATTAACAATGGATTTTTTTTCCTCATCTTTTTTTTTTTGGATAAAAACGGTGAATTAAAGTTGCAAGTTAATATGAGAACAGCAAAAA
Source organism: Xiphophorus hellerii (assembly GCF_003331165.1). NCBI lineage: Eukaryota > Metazoa > Chordata > Actinopteri > Cyprinodontiformes > Poeciliidae > Xiphophorus > Xiphophorus hellerii. The sequence goes on along the minus strand of NC_045676.1, from coordinate 22,532,573 downwards.
TGTACAAGATTAGGGTTATGGTCTAGAGGTCCCCCTCCATTTAATTTTTTTAAAATGATGTAATGTTCACATGTAGTCAAAACTTTTTCCAGCTGTGTGTAATGAAACAGCAACAGACTGATTGTCTAAAATATGTTGTGTTAATCATTAATGAAGCCATTGATACTGGTCTTCCTGTAGCGTTACAGTGGGCTGGTTTTCAATAAAAAAGTCTAGCAAAACAACTTCTAGCAAACTTAGAGGAAGAGTTATTTGTTCTTTTTTTTGTTGAAACGAAAAGCCTACTTAGATACCTGAAATTATGTTGGGCATAAAAAGTAAAAGCTTCTGCGTGTTGAAAGCAACTTTCTCACAGCCTCTTTCAGATATGTTGAGATCTTAAGGGAAAATATATCTAATAATTGCTCTGACATGATTTGCAATGTTCAAATCATTTGCAAAAGTAAAAGCAAGAAACAAGTGAACCCATGCTTTTCCTTTTAGCAATCGATTAGACAAAGGTAGCACAAGCTGTTAAAATAAAAGCTACACTTTGTAGTGTTTGATCTCTCATATATATATGTACACATATAGCATTTCCCCCTCTTCTATAAACTACATCACAGTGGCACACATGGAGACAAATGCTCAGAAAATTAACCAAATGGTTTATATGTAACCTTTCTGAAGAAACAAAATGGCTGACAGGCATTAAGTGATAGGTTTTATTTATCCTCATTTCATCCTCCCTGATTTTGATGCATTAAAACTGATTATATGCACACAAAAAAACCCCAATTACAAATACAGCCTACCAGAAAAACGTTTCATTCCTGCAGTGTTTTATATGCGTGGAGACGATACTGAATTTGAAATTGAAGCCGACCCCGAATTTCCTAATTTTCCCAAGACTTTCCCCACTTTGTTGGATTTTTATGACCTTTGAGCACAAGTCATCTGAGACTCTTGACCTCTTTGTCGACACCAAGCAGCTTTATGGGGGAGGTAGGAACTGCAGCACTAGCTGAACGCGTCAAAGGATTTCTCAGCACCCGAATCACTCTTGAAGTGGGGAAAACTTGCAACTACTTTTGAATAACCGTTAAAAACATTTATGTATGCACATCAGGTAAGTTGTTGGGTTCAGAGATCTTTAGGTCTCATGATAAGGTAAACACAGTAAATTAGCTCAAAATTGACTAATGTCAGCAAATATTATGCACTCACTGTATTGCCAAATACAAAATTAGAAAATTTGGAAATATATCTTTACCAAATCTCTCTAACTTTTCTATATGATATCAGTACTCCCTGATCTTAAGTTGTCAAAAATATGCCAAGTCTAAACATATCGTACAATAACTATGGAGAAGATAATTTTTTTAATGCTTCGCACCATCAGGTTTAGAACTATACATGACTTCAAAATAAAACATCAGTTAAATTTAAGCGGAGGGTTGAATCCAAACAGCTGAAGCACATTCAGAAGTGAACAAGAAAGGCAAGAAGTGACAGAGTCTGAAGCCCGCCTACTGAAACGTGTCCGGCGGAAAGAGAGAGAGGCTTTACATTCAGACTGCAGATGGTGTTTCTGTGTTGGTTGCAATGTTTTTTTTGTTGTTTTTTTTTTTACAAATACTGCAAAAGAAAAACAAAATAAAAATAAGGAAAAGTTTTAAGGAAAGTTCAGATCCACGTAAAGACAGAGGTGTCTACCACTCACACCTGTTTTATGTCCTCCATCGGCTCTACAGTCTGTTTGGCCAAATTAGTGAAAATGTATTAAAGCAGAGATCAGGACTCCTGTATTAAAGGAACAGAAGGTAACATGTATTTTCCATTAAACTGCATTCAAATTTAATCTCGATTGATCATGTTTGTTAGAAATTTGTAAATGCAACATTAGCTTATTGACGCACTAATTAATTTGCCACAATCGGACTATTTTTCTCTGCTCGACGGCTCAAACACCCGGAAAAAAAAGAAATACTTGTTTCAACACTTCATTAAATCCAACAAAGCATTTTTTTTTTGTATTTACTTAACCCATCAGCTGTAGAGGAAATTGCTACATGTTAGCTCCAGAGTGTGTTTTTATTTCACATGATCCATTACAACTTGTTTGGTGACTCAAAATGTTATTTTCAGTCGACTTGCATTCAGACAGTTGTGGGTATGATTCCAGTCGACGCGTGTACGGGCTGGGCACCTAAACCCCAGATTTCCTGTGGATCTGCCCATTAGACATCCGTTTATTAGAATCTCTCACCATTTTCGGTTTATAGATGCAAACAAAAAGAACATCCATTCACAGAAGTTCTTTTTTTAGTCTAAAATCAGGTAAAAGGTTAGGGAATATCAGCTTTGGCGAATAAATGCTGGTAATTGCTTCAATTTTAATTGGATTAAAATCTACGCTATCTGAAAATGCAAACTTTTCATAGGTTTTTCTATTTTTATAGTCTTTAGAAAAGAATTAAAAAAAGAACCAGTAAGAACTGGAATTGGCAGGTCAGACCTTAATGAACTGAAGAAAATGACTAATCTGTCCATCTTTACTAATACTAGAACCTTGCATTAAAAAAAGTCTTTAATGATAAAGAGTAACAGAGAAATGGCATTAAAGTACAAAACTATGCTGAAAGACAGAAACCAGTGAACAAGATTAAAATTAAAGCCACAGGTGGCTGTTTTCTCTCTTTTTGCTACCAAGTGAAAAAAACTGACTGCACATAATTCACGAGTCATAAACGAATAATATTTGACGAGAAGTCGCAGGTGAAGTGGTGGTGAACCAAAACCTCCATTTTAGAGTGAACTATTCCTTTAAAAAGTTAGGATTATATATATATATAAAAAAAGCCCAAGTCTCAGAGTGTTTGTCTCTAGAGTAGAGCTGTCTGTCAGGACAGGTGTGTGTGTGTGTTTATAGGTATTATGCAAGTATTCATGTGTGATATAATACAGTACAGTCGGTGAGATGAAGACATGAAGTGAGGTATAAATACATGCCATGTCCTGAAAAAAGCTTCAGCCAATTGGTTCAAATATTTAAAACGCACTGGTTAAAAAGAAAGAAAGAAAGAAAGAAATTATTTTACCAAGAAAGGCTGTGTATAAACATCTACGATCTTTAATTTCAATTAGTTATAGTGAAAAAATTCTACACTGAATAACTGAAATTAAATGTTAATATAACATTTTAAGTGGCAAATTTGATTTTAAGTAACCATATTTTTGGTTAAAAAGCAGTACCTTTTTTTTTTTTTACTAGCAGAGGTTAGTTTTCTACATATTTACACTACCGGCAGGGAATAGATATTTACAAGTAGGTAGCAGCATTCTGGAAATCACGACTGATATGTTATGGAAAAAGTCATGTCCTCCTTGTTTTATTTTACTTCTTTCATTTGCCTCAGCTATGACTCTAGAAGCTTATTTTTGCCAAATTGAATTAGTCCAGCTGAGCTCTGTTGGCTGCAGAAGCAGAAGTTTCAAAAATCTTAAAAAGGAAGAAAAGAAAAAAACAAAACAGAAAATGAATTGTGGAATAAATGAGACGTGAAGATGACAGAAAAAGGATTCGAAAGTAAGAAGACTGCACACGTCTTCTCAACTCCCTGCAGAGAAAAAAAATCCCGCCTTTTTTTTGTTTTCGTTTTTGTTTGCGGTTGGCAAAGAGACTAAATATTTTCAGACAGTGCACCACTGACACGTTACAGTGACTGTGCATCGATTAAAACCAAAGTAAAACCACAAATTGTGCACCCTCGGTGAAGACAAGAGTGTTTTTTAGAAGAGCGTGACGTGAATGTGCAGTGGTGCACCGGAGCCAGCAGGGGGCGCTGAGAGGTCGCTTTAGAGAGCGGTGAGGCGGCCAGTGAGCGCTGCCTGGAGCTCCGATGGGAGGAAGACCCCCAGCTCGGTGATGATGCCTCCTGTGATGAGCTGGTGAGGCGTCACGTCAAACGCCGGGTTCCACACCTCGATACCTGCAGTCAGGAAATGGTGGTTGTTATTTTGATGTTTTTAAATGGAGCATACAATTAAAACCCCTTTAGGTAAACTTAGATGTCTGCTCTTAGGCATTGCCAGTCTTTCCTGCACTCAGCAACTGTTCGAGTTCCTTCGTTTGAGATCGTTTACAGGAACGTTGTTCTGAGATTTAGGGACTGGCTAACTTCCGCCTGTAGTCCTTAAGACAGGTGAAACAAAAAACGTAAATCGGAGAAACCCATCAAATGTCGAGCGGTTTCAACTTGTGTTCTCATCCGAAGCCACGCAGCATTGCAGTTTTCTGGTCGATCACCAATTATCGATCTTTTAAAAGTCTGACCAGTCATTACAATTTTGACCGATACCATTCTTTTTGGAGTATGAAAAGTTGCTAAGTTGGCAACAGTGGGATTGTAGTAGCTACACAACTGCTGATTATTCTTAAGGGAAAAAAACAACAAAAAAAACAAAACGCTCTTAGGTAAAGGTTCCAAAAATGTGGCAAGAAAACCTGAAAGTTTTCAAAGTATAAAAAATGAATCAAAACTTGTCTATTGTTTTTTTAAGCAGATAATTAAAATAAAAATAGCTTGACAGGTTCTTCTATGGATTATAATATACTGCATAGGAACAGATTTAAACCTAAGTGTATTTATTTTCCACCCATTAGATGATTCCCAATGTCTGCAGGTTGACAGTGCATGCACCACTAATACTACAAATCCCAGAATGCTCTGCTGGTGTGTCGACCACAAGGCCCCTCCACCCCCCCTCTGTTGACATAAAACAGCGGTACACAACATAGCTGTATTAACGTTGAAGTTTTTCAGCTATAATTCTTCTATTCTATGTAAAAACAACTAGATCACATTATCCATCCATCCATCCATCCATTTTCTGTTCACCCTTTGTCCCTAATGGGGTCAGGAGGGTTGCTGGTGCTTATCTCCAGCTACGTTCCAGGCGAGAGGCGGGGTTCACCCTGGACAGGTCGCCAGTCTGTCGCAGGGCAACACAGAGACATACAGGACAACAACCATGCACAACGGAGAATTTAGAGAGACCAATTAACCTGACAGTCATGTTTTTGTGACTGTGGGAGGAAGCCGGAGTACCCGGAGAGAACCCACGCATGCACAGGGAGACATGCAAACTCCATGCAGAAAGACCCCAGCCGGGAATCGAACCCAGGACCTTCTTGCTGCAAGGCAACAGTGCTACCAACTGTGCCACTGTGCAGCCTAGATCACATTATGTCTTTCTAAATATTTGTGTAAAAACAGAAGCAACATGATATTGTTTAATGCAATCACATACTGACCAATGGCTGACAAGAACTGCATTCAAGTCAAAGCGCCAAATGATTATAATGAAATAATTTTAAAACTGTAATTGTAACACGACTGTCAGAAAAGCTAAAGAGCTCAGAAATGAAGAAGCACCAGTCTGTCACTCACAGTCTGTTGTCCTTATTGGTGCATTACTGTGATGTCAGTGAAGCATAATGAGAAAGTAATAAATTTAATCGTTTGTCCTCAGTTCACCTAAAGAAAAAAAAACAAACACATTCCCGTCACACAGACTTTGCCTCTAAGGACCTCATTAATGCTCAACCTAATCAAAGCGTTTGCTTTGTCTGCAACTCGGCACAAAAATGCCCCAGTCTCGACTCAAATGTGGAGACGTTTCAAAGTCTGAGACATCCGCATGAAAAGACTGAGCTCAAGCTTATCCCAGACTAAATGCAGTTTGTGAATTTTGGTTCTTTTAGCTTTTAAGGCCAAACTTCCTGAGAACAGCATTTCTGGTGCTTCGTTTGATGTTTTCGATTCAGTTCAAGAGTCACAGGTCCAGATGAGCCTGAAATTAAAGTTTTTCTACAGACAAAGGAGAGATAAAACTGGCCTGTTTAACATTTTTGATTGAGTGTGCACTCAGTCAGCAAGTCCATATCCTGCAGTTTGATGGCTAAAGTGCAACAGTTTGCTAAAAAAGTTGAACAAATCAAAGAAAGAATGTCCAACTGATGAATCAATGTGGAAACTGCTGCCTTCATTAAGAATCAGATTTTATCCTTTAAGAAGCAACTTTTCTTTTTCAGTATTTTTCCCCTTCCTGGTTTTCCATACATACTGACATAAAAGCAAATTCCTTCGTTTTGTCAGGACTGTGGAGAAACTTTATATTTAACCAGGGTTTCTTCAGGTTTCACCAACTCAAATGTCAGACTTTTTAAGACATTTTAAATGCCATTACGAATGTAATTTCAGACCTGCATCTCCACAGAAATGTACGAACTTCGTCCAGCCAACTGGCGATACATTTGCACTTAAACATGATAGAAGCGAAAGACGTATGTTAGCAGCTAGTTATCAATAGCTTCAACCGTCTCGAGTAACAAATGCAGTGAAGATGTCTGAGTTCCACTCAAACGTTTTCCTGACAGAAAAAGTCCTGCGACATCCTGTTAACTGACTTTCCCTTTCCCGTATAAGTTGAGACGTTCATGTTTCCTACCAGGCGCCGCGATGGGGACTCCGTTTATACTGGTGAGCTCCTCAGGGGGCCGCACTTCGATGATGATGTCCCGCCCGCTCTCGAGGCTCAGGTCGCACGACGTGCTGGGTGCAGCCACGTAGAAAGGGATCCCATGGTGCTTTGCGGCGATGGCCAGTTGGTACGTGCCCACCTTGTTGGCTGTGTCACCGTTAGCGACGACTCGGTCAGCACCCACCACCACAGCTGAGAGGAAAGTGGGGAAGAGGAGGGCAAAAAGGTTGATGGGACGTCAGGGGATGAAAGACGGCGTCCTCAAGAGTCCTACCTGTGATGTCCATTTCCCTCATGGTGAGGGCCGCCATGCTGTCCGTGATGAGCGTGGCAGGGATGCCCTCTGCGACCGCCTCGTATGCCGTCAGCCTGGAGCCCTGGTTGTACGGCCTCGTCTCCGTGCAGTACACGCGCTTCAGCCGGCCCAGACCGTGGAGGCTCCTCACCACGCCTGCACACAGAACCGCCGTTAGAGACGGAAACATCCACAGTCTTCCTTCCTGTCGGATCCGAAGCTCCTCTCTCACCGAGCGCCGTCCCGTATCCGGCCGTGGCCAGCGACCCGGTGTTGCAGTGCGTGAGGACGGTGACAGAGTCCCTCGGGACGCCCGACAGGATGTGCTGGGCTCCATAGTTACCGATCTTCCTGTTGTCGTTGACGTCACGCTCCAACATGTCTTCGATCCATGAAATGACACTGCAGGGTGAAAGTATGACCGAAGTCGTTTTCTTGCAATGGAAAATATTCAGTACAAAGTAGCCTATTCGTCTTTTTACAGCCAAACTTTTATAATAATTTATCCAGTCTTTTATTGAAAAGTCGACTTTGCTCCGTCCAATAAAAGTGTTTTGAAAGAAAGTTAGCCAAATCCTGTTTTAATAAGAGAATAAATTTGTTCAACCGAGTCTAAAAGGAATCGAAAACTAGAGTCTGCTCTTTTAATACAGCAAATGTGCAACATTTTTTTCCAAGTTTTGGATCTATGATAAATAATATCCCTTTCCTACAAAAACAAAACAAACACTTAACTAGACTTTCCTGCCCCCACAAAAACCTTAAAACTGCTTCAGTGTGGTGGCTTCTAACTACTGCAGGTGAAATAGTTACTACTAAAAATGGATCCACATGACCACTGTCCTTGTTCAGAAATACCCGTTTCTGTGGGTGAGCGACCAAACACAAAGCAGCTCAAACTGCTCTCAACGACACAATTACAAGGGATTCGTCAGACAAAAATGCATCTGTAAAATAATTGGAATGGATTTACCAGCAAATGAACGGAGAAAGAGTGATTTTTATTTTTCTAACTAAAGCAAATCTGATGTGCTGATGTCTACAAATAATCTGCAGCTGACATTTCCTGTGGCAATTACAAATTTATTTTTGTGGCAAGTGGAATGCTCACAGCTACCAATTTGCGATCTAAGAAAAAAGAAAATTAATCTGATAACATTAACAGGTTCTTTTTTTCCAGACCCACACCTGGAGCTGGTGCTGAATGAGCGAGTGTGTCAAAGCAGCAGCTACTCCAGGAGAATCCAGGAAGGTGAAAGCTGGTGTTGAATAATTTCACACTAAAGTTCAATTCTGCTGGTTTCACGCAAAACTGTGCGATGTGATTTCAGGTTTTATTTTTGCAGATTTTCAGTTTCCTGAAGGGTTTTTCTGTTCAAGTGTTAAGTAGAGCTGGGTGATAAACCGATTTCAGTTCAATTCAAAAATACTTTATCATACCAAAGGGAAATTAAATACAATTACTAAACCAATTCATCAAATTCTTATTTCTTTAAGATCTAATTTTTGGAAAATCTGGATTTTTTCTTCACTAATGCCCTCCTTGTGTTTCCACAGTTCAGAATGACGTCGGCTCGCCAAGGCTGCCATCTTGTTGGACAAGCTTCCATTTATTTGGATTTTGAGTGAAGCTCAACTTTGCAGCAGAGTACGAGGGTAGATATCGGGTTATTTACAGACCACCTAATTTTAGAACAGGTCCTAATATATCGCCACAGAAAACAATCAGCAGTAGAACAGGGAATCGACGTAAAGCACCAGGTTCCTGCGTGAGAAAGTGCGCGACAACGGACTCGTACAGGACGTCTACCAGCCGGCCCACCTTTCCCTGAGCTGCTCCGAGTTCTTCTCCATGCTCTCGTTCTCGGCGAACTCCATCAGCTCGCGGGCGGCTCGGCCCATGTTGACGGCGGTGGGCCTGGCTGAAGTGAGGTGACACAGAGACTCCCTGATGAAGGTTACGGGGTCGTCGCCCCCGGCGCCCGCCCGCAGCTCCACGGCCAGGCTGAGGCAGCCCACGATGGCGATGGCTGGAGCTCCGCGCACCTGGACAGGGAGGGAGAGGTCGGTCGTCACGCCGAGCCTGAGAGATTTATCTACGTGTTGGTCAGAGCGGTGGCGGGGCGATCAGAAAATCTGTCATTACCGTTTTGTAGCTACAGTTAGCATGTCTGTAGAGCAGCAGACTGCAGGCTAGCCAAGCAGCAGAGAGGTCGACTGATAAAAGCTAAAATCGGCTCCCAGTTTTACTCCATTAATGTAAAAAAAAAAAAAAAAAAAAAAAAAAAAAAGGTTACCACCAAATTGTTACCAGCTGTTCAATTAAGTCTTTGTTGTTGATTCACCATTTTTATTTTGTACACTTGTGTTGTTTGTTTTTTGGGTTTGAGATTTCCTGACAAAATTTTCAAATAAGAAAACCTAGCAGAGTATTATAATCTGGTTTAACTGTGACAGTTTCATAAGTTATATAAGATTCTTCAAAGCATTTAAAACTTTGTTTAGTGGGTTTTTAATCCTCAAGTTTTTTTTGTTGTTGCTTAAGTCACAGCAGCGAAAACAACAAATTTAATCAATAACACTGTTATACATTTTAAATGACCAGAACAAGCAATGCAAATAACACACGAGCAATCAGATCGTTTTATACAGTTTTGTTTTTAGTCATGTTAAGACTGTGATAATGTGGCATTTTTAGTTCAGGTTACCAACCCAGTGAAACAGAATTAAATTTGGGGTCTTTCCAATTACTATTCATGTGGGCAGTTCATCTAACACCCATTTATATCAGCATATTCAAAGGTTAAGCCATCATTTATTTAACATTACGTAGACAAATGATGAACATAATAGATAATTTTGGCAGTTTAGGAGACTACACTAGGTAGAAAAGGTGACGTTAGACATCTCAATAAATTAGCGCATACACAAGAAGTTAATTAATTTTAGTTATTCAACTCAAAAAGCAGAAATTGTGTAGATTCACTACTCACAGGATGATATATTTCAAGGTTTTATTTCAAGTAGTTTGGACGTTTGTGACTTATAGCGAATTAATATCCAAAATTCAATGTAGATAATATAAGAACAATAAAACAGTTTTTTTATATATATATACTTAAATTTCAGAATAACTGAGAAAGTAGGTCTGTGTACCAAATCTCCAGACTCTGGGAGCTAAATTTAAAATTAAATATAAGATATACTCTCCTCTGAAAAATTTAATTAGGCCACTGAGTCACAGTTTGGTCATTTCTCTCCTTAGCCATTTAGTAATGCAGTAGTTGTAGTTCATGTCCTGGATATGTCGAGGCTCTTTAAGATCCACAACTGGACTCCACACCTTGAGAAGCTCCCTCAAACATTAGAATGGTCTTTACTCCATAACCCTCTCATAACTGTGGTTATTCCTATCGCTGGTGCACTTTTTTTCTTCCACTCAACTTTCCTTTATTATGTTTATATACAGCACGCCAAACATCCATGTTATTAATGTACTTGTGTGGCTTACTCTCCCTATGGAGGGTGTCAGTGACTGAATGTATAAGCAATACTGTGTGCATTACATCGTAATAATTTACTAGCACTGTTATATTTAAATTATCCGTCCCAATCATCAAAAACGACCAGAAATAAATCTTCACAAATATGTCACCCTCCGGATAATGAACTGATTTACTGACATAAACTCCTTGAAGGCATTCTGATTTATTAAAATGCACCTGTGTGAGATCACTTCTAGCTCCTATCACACTCCTCGGTTCCACCCACCCAGGATCAGCCCCACTACTCCCTGCTCGGTGTGTGCAGCTGGAGAGACAAAAGAGTGAATAACTGCTGCGCTTTAATTCAGAAAATCTCCAGGAACTTCTATGTTGCGCGTTTATGGTCACATTTTTATACATGCCGGGAATGCAAATACGCAGAAATGGACTAGCTGGAGGTGTCATTGAATGCAGCACAGGAAAAAAAAAATGCGAACAAAAAAAAAAAAAAAAATCCCTGGCAAAGGTCATTAATAATTCATCAATAATTTCTCCCAAAGAAAGGGAGAAGGGTGGCTTCAAAGCACTTGACAAACGCAAATAATAATAATAAAACTATGAACGGAGGACAGGTTTCGGTAGCCGGGGACGCTGCGGCTTCAGCTGGACGCACAACAACAACAATAAAATATGGTAGAGGCCGTCAGAGACACATGTGTGCGGCGGCGGGAGCACAAAAGAGCCGACACCAGCCACATGCAGGCACCGAGGCGAGCCTACCTTCATGGACTTGATGGCCTCGTAGGCGCCCTGCACGGAGCGGATGTCTTCATAGACGGTCTGGTGTGGCAGCAGCAGCTGGTTGAGGATCTGCAGAGACCCGGACCGGTAGCGGATCGCTTCCAGCGTCATGACCGAACAAATGAAGGAGGATGATAGTGGAGGAGGAGGAGGAGGAGGTGGTGAAGGAGGGGATAGGGGGATATACACGCTCTTATCACGTTCAGGTTCTTCCACACACACACATGCACACACACACACACAGTCTCTCCGTGTCGGAACGAATCCACGCTGAAGTGACCGCGGCCTGGCGGAGGAAGAGTCCCGGGAGGCGCCGCAAGGAGAGGAGGAAGAGGAGTGCAGGGGTGGGGGAGGTAAGTGTAGCAAGACGGGGAGGAAGAGGATGAGACGGTGTTGCTACGAAAAAAAAAAAAGCAGCAGAAGATCTCCTCTAGCTGTTAAGAAGCAATTAAAAAAAGAGTTGAAGGCAGGACTGGAACCCTCCACACACCGACAGGAACTGAAGGCGGACACGGAACCACGTGTTCAGCCGAGCAGGAAGACCTCAGCTCCGGATCCACGCCCACCAGAGTCCCGCTGGTTGTCCAATTTTATCAAGCTGCTCTTCTCCCGGCTGCACCATCCCCCCCTTTTGTCTGGGGAAATTTCACACTCACTCATGTTATTTGCATAACACCAAAGAACCAGCAGCACCCCCCATACAACAGTGGGCACAGCCTGATAAAATGAGTCTATTATTGGTTCAGATTTTATTGTTTTGGCCCACGGATTCTGTGCAAGATCATAAGAATATTACTTCCAATAATAAGGAATATCAGACCAACAAACCAGCATACGGTATGTTTTTTTCCCTTGGATTTTTAGGAAATTTTATCAAAACTAGCTGGTTTGGGCCAGTTATAAATAAAACTAAGTGTGCACAAGATCTGAATAGACATAAACTCCAGGCCCAAATTTTAATTTTTTAATGCTTTAAAGTAAAAACACTCTTCTTGTCTGGCATTTTTGTCAGTGTATTCAAGACACAACTAGATATGAAAATAAATATAACAGGGCCCTGCAACTTTCCCCCCATTTTGTCACTTTATAACCACCAAATTCATGTGGTTTTATGTAAAGTACACCAGGATTTAAAGGTGGAGGGAAAATGATACGTTTTTCAGTTTATGTAAAGTTTGAAACATTTGATACAATCTCCTGTATAAAAAAAAGTATAAATCAAGCACTGATTAAATGGGCAGTGAAGATCAGTTTTCAAGTCTTGTGTGAAAAAGATACAAATACAAAAAATTATCCTATTGCAGAAAAGCCTGACTCTATGGAAGGAAACAATATAATTTTTAAGCTATTTTTCTACTTACTCTTTACTTTCTACTTCACTGGTTTACATTAACTTTTGCATCTTTTGGACTAACGGTCACATTTTATAGTAAATACACTGCAAATTAACAGCAACAAGGGTTTTTTTTATCTCCATCTGGAAATTGACTATCCCTATAAGTTTATGAAGTTTGGTCTGAAAGTTTTACTGGAGCTCTTCAGATGCATCATATATTACCTAATCCAGTAAAATGGGCCCGACAATGTCCAAGTTTTAAACAAATTTAGTGATGTATAAGGGATAAAATACAATTAGCGACTGCAAAATCGGCAGCAAATATGGAGATCGGCTTAAAATAATCAAATAATAATAAAAAAACGCTTTTAAAGATGGGATTTAAAAGAACCAGCAATCTGTGCAGCTCTAGTTTACAAAGGAACCTGGAAACCTTTAGAAGCTAATCTGACTGAAGGTGCAAGAGCTCAGGGAAGTAAATGTACCCTGAAAAAAAACTGAAGAAAATTTTAAACTGCATCCTGAAATGGGTGGAGAAAAACATAAACAATAGTGGAACAATGATCAATGATTTCCACAGAACCATGCATGTAAAAAAAATATATAAAACCAAAAACCAAGTGTACTGATCAATAAAGTTAGATTTCCCTTTAGCTAAAAGAAATTAAAAATGAGGACAAGAGAATCCTTTTTTTCCACCGTTTTATTTGTTTTAAAACCAACCTCATACATGAGATTATAAAGCCTGAAGAATCAGGAACATTCCTACTTTTGAGCTGCACTGATAACCAAAACCTGGAATATATAAATAGAGCAACTTAGTTAGTGAAAAAAATATGACATTTGTACTGATTGCCCATTCATGACTTAAAAGAAAAAAAAAAAAACAATCAGGGTTTTACCAACAGAGGAAAATGTTTCATACAGTTATTTTAACAAAAGAAAAAAGCATAATGAGAAACAAGCTTTTAGGACATAGAGGGGATAAAAACAGGAGTGAAGGACCAAACAATTAGAGTAAGGATGAGTGTGTGTGTGTGTGTATGTGTGTGTAGCCTGGTATAAATGCAGGAGAGGAGCGTGAGTCACCAGCAGGACACATTTTTACAGATGTCTTTCTTTTTGCTGTCCCATCACCATGAATGCCGATGAGCTTGTTGCCATGAAAACAGGATAGCTACAGAGGCCAGGAGGTCACATGAGGAGTGCAGTGATTGTTAGGGATAATATGGGGTTAAAGATACACAGATATACATATCTACCTATTTATCTATATAAATAAATAAAACAAAACAAGTGCTGAGCTACATGACGCTGCAACGAAGCTGTAAATGAGCCATAATGAGGCAACAAAAGCAGTTTTAGCCCAGAAAAAAACCGTTTAGTGTTCAGGACTTTCCCAGAGCGCTACATGAGCACTGATTGAATTCAAGCAAAATTAGAAAACACTGTTTTAGCTACAGCTCATCATGGTTGGTTGATGGTTGATGCGTTTTGGTTAAGGATATTTCTAGGTTTAGGACAATGAACGATGAACCATTTAAAAAGTATGCTGCTCCATTTTTTTTTAGATTTGTTTTCTGCCATTACTTGATGAAGATAAAGTTTATATTGATGAATTTTGAAGAAGATATTCCTGTGTGCGTTTCCTCCTACTATTCCGTTTTCAGGTTGCAGCATTAGGACACACCGACTTTTAAGACAACAGAAACAGACGCCACGTCAGATTATCATCTCCACCATCCAACATGGAAGCTTCTAAAATAAATCCCACATCCAAACAAATAGGCATCAGTGCAGACACACAAAGTATGGAGACTCATTCTTGCTAAATGTGAAGCATCAAGTCTATCAGTAACCCTACAAATGCACAGTCACGGTCAAAATAATGCTCAATATAAACATGAAGGTTTTGCTTTTAATGATGCATCTGAAGAGTTCTTTCAACGCGGTGAAACCATCATACAACTTCAAAACAACTATTTTTGTCAAATCCACACAAGAGCAACATTTTACACGCAGACACACACCACCACTAATATCCGGTTGAATGTCCTGCACACTTTCCGGCATCATTCTGACTGCATAAAGGTCACTTGTGCCAGGAACGGCTCTGTTTCATTGGTTGATTTCTTGACACGGACTCTGCTTTTGAGGACAGTTCATCAGTTTTGAATAGGATGGGGCCAGGACTTTTGTTAGGCTGTCCTACGATTCTACTTAAATAGTTTTAAAACAGTCAAGCACGGTGGCGGCAGAATCATGGTGAGAGTATGTTTCACTCCCAGTTGTATTGGTGTACCGCACAAATCAGATGGAGTAATTTGTGCGTTAACCTCACATCATCAGCTAGAGGGTTGAAGCTTGGACATCATTGGGTGTTCAAACAGGAAACTGATCCCCAAACTACATCGGAGTTAGTTTTAGAACAGTTAATACTGCAGACGGTAACTTTTATAAACAAAATGTTGTTTCACATATTTGTTAAAACTGTTACTTTGTCGTGACAGCATAATGAGACAGGCAATCAGTGGGGAAAAAAAAAGCCCCTTCTATTGCCGTCTGAAGAAAAGAACCACTCCTAGACAAAAATGACCAATCAGAGCCAGGAGGAAGGTTTTAGTGTTGTCAATCAACTTTGTGTACACACTTCTAAATGCGCTACTGGCAGAGAAACAACTTTCAGCTCCAGAAAAACCATTTATTCGCCATGATTGGCGGTCATGCCAAGTAGCCTGAACATTCATGGCAGGGTTCGCTGATTTGAAGAAGCCGTAGCGTACCAGAGAAAAACATGGAGGTTGTGAACAGCGCATACACAAGTATGATTGACAGCGCTAAGATTCTCCTCCTGGCTCTGATTGTTTCTGACAGAGCAGTGTATTTCTGCAAATGGCAGCATGATCGCAGGGAAAAGGAGTGTGATTTTCCACACTTGTTATACTGTCACAACATAGTGAGAGCTTTAAAAAAACATGTAAGAAACCAACAATTTATAAAAGTGACATATTGCAGCTTTAACATAAGGCTTTCTCACAAGCTGGTCCATCCCAGAAAAGTATCCCATTTATAAGTTTCCTAAAAGTACAGATAAGAAAATTGCTCAAATATCGGATCAGAACTTTGCTGGGAGCTGGTTGATTGGTAAGAAAAGCATGTTGCTTCTTTGCAGCTCGCCACACAACATTTATGAGGGTGTATGTACATATTTGTTCCTGTGTGCTTAATGTGTGACCCTGTGAACTGACCTTTGGTTAGATCTGGTGATCCTTCATTTATTTCTGCAATACAAAAACTTTAAAGAAAACCTTGGAGCACAGCTAATCCATAGAGTCTGCATTAATGCTAGTCAAAGTCACAGCATCTAAATCTCTCCTAATGCAGAGCTTTTCAGATTAATCAGCATTTAAACTGCACTACTGCATGCATGCGTCAGAGAGCGAAGCATTAACGCCGTCGCATTTGGCTCAAAACAAGCGTTTAAATGTCTGTAAAGTTAGTTGCAACACCCTGGAGTGAATGGAAATCAGCAGCTTTGTGAACAGACTGCCTTTTGTCATTTAATGGCCATCTCAAACTATGCAACTAAAAACGTTTATCTAAGTTTAGGGAGATTTCCGAGCTCCGACTTTTAACAAGGATTATTTGAGCAATTACCTCACCACACCGGCACAAAGCCTTCCCGCGGTCAGACCTCTCTGTTCGCTGTGCTGCTGCCAGCGATCTCAGCTGGACGCGGTCTGGTTTTCGCAAAACGCCACCACAGAAACCAGCGGCAAAAGATGCAGCAGCTGCTCGTTATTTTCTAATAGACAGCTGAAAGAATGAATTGTTGTCCGACAGCGTGAATACATTCAAGCTGGGATAAGCCTCCGAAAACCGTTCCAGCAGTTAATTAGGGGGCTTTCATTTGAGTTTTTGATTCTACGCCTCGTCTTATTGGGGACATTCGTCTACCAGGGTTGAAGTATGACAACATGCAGCTTCAACGTTTAAAACAAGCTGAGTTTTAGCACTTCCTGTAGCCATCAACAAGCGTCCAGCATAATGTTGGCTTGATAAGTGACAGCCCTTCCTGGGGGAAATGCCAAGAGGAGCTTTTGAGCAAAGTCCACCAACATTCAATGGCTTCGAAACTGGGGCTTTGGAAATGTCGCCCAGGAAGATTGATGTCAGCGTTTCAAACCCAGTTTTGATGTGATTGTGGCATTACTGTCTTGTTGGAATACAACTTTATCTAAATTTTAACCATCTGACCCAAACCCACATTTTAGGAGGTAGAGGAACAACCCAAGAACCTCCATCATAAGAGAGACCAGTGTCACTTTCCACACTACTGGCCACTGCTTCAAAGTCACAGCATCTAAATCTCTCCTAATGCAGAGCTGGCCCAAGTGGACAAGTTATTATCTCAAGTTATCAGCCAGGTATCCAACCAACAGGACAAAGATCCCAAACAAATCAAAACTGACTTTAGACTGGATGAAGCAGGATCTAGCACGGTCCAAACCGTCAATCCTACAGAACATGAGCGGCTACGCCCTAAAGCAAGTCTGAGCCAGGAAACCACCAAATGTAACTGAGTTCAACCAATTCTGACAAGCAGAGCGGTCAAATATCCAGATAAAAAATAAAATATAGGCTTTCCGCAATGAAACTGGGGAGTTTGTATTTTCATATTTGAGACGTTCTGACCATTTCTAGATTTTAAAAAAATCACAACAAATTCCAACTTCTGGTTTTTAAAAACCAGAACAGAAAGGAATGACTAAAATAAATCAGGAAAATGCCAAACTGAATGACATCCAGGCTGAAGATGAGTATATGCAAGGCTAGGCTCAAAATTATTCATACCCCTGGCAGATTTAGATCTAAACAAGATTTAAATTTTACCAACATGCTTCTTCTGACTGGTAGTAATATTCACATTCTGCAGCGCCGCAGCCAGAGTACAGACACAGAAAAAGAGGTAGATAAAAATAAAAAAAAATGAGGGTGATGGCATGGAGGACTTCAAACTGCACAGATTTAAAGCTCACCACAATAATAATCCCAATAATAATCCATGGAAATTACAGTACAAGAAGAGTTTGACTGCTGCAAAGCCCATAAAGATTTTTCTTAAAGATTATTTAGAGAGGAGTAAATAATTTTTGATATGACATGTTTAATAAAATGTAAATTAAATACAAAAAAATATTATAGTCGAAATCGATACTCCCCTTTTTTCACCGTTTTGTTGTATTTTAAAACTCCTTGGTTGAAGGAAAATAATTTTGGATCTAAATCTCTGGGAGGTATGAATAATTTTGGGGTTCATACTGGAACCACAGGAGGAAAAGACCTGAAAACACATCAGACGATGGAGGAGGAACCCAAACTCCTCTTCCTGCCTCCCTCTAACACCGTCTCAACGTCTTGTTCTAGTCATCTTCTTGGTGACACACAAACTAATCCCTCATTATGGGATGTAAGCACAGACACCCCGGAGCCCTGTTTTCTTTTTCTTTTTCCTTCAAGTTTTCTTTCCTCCCCATATCGGAAAACTCCAAACAGAACAGATTACTGTAATCTGGGAACACTGGTGCAGACAGATTAGATTAAGCTCATTACACAGGGAAAATGCCGCAAGAAAGGGTTACTTCCACCCCAATCCACTGGTTCAATACACCCCAGGTCATACACACACACACAAATATATATTTTTGTATTTTTGGTCATTTGAGAACACCAAAAAAAGCTGGTATCATATGTAAAACATAAAATCCCTACATAGATTTTCTCCCACATCATTCAAAAATGATTGCAAATTTCTGTAGTGTTTCTTTTAATAAGTGCAAATAATTCAGCACGTTCTTCTCCCCCATCATGCCTCTAAATGCTTCCTTTAAAATCCGCCTCCCTTGGTAGTTACAGCCCAGATGGTGAACAGGTCATACAGACAGACAGAGGAAGGAGAGGTTTGGTTCATGCAGTTGTCTTGGACACAACATCGTCACGCTCAAGGTGCGTTCTGTAGCATCGGTATGAGAGTGTGAATGAGAGAGATAACAGTACTGCAGCCAAGTCTCCACCTCACTGTTCTTTCATCCTGTGCGTTTTCGTTTTAGGGATTCCAGCTGAACGACAGAAACAAAGTATAACTACATACATTTGACTCACAGGCAACAAAGTGGAACAGGTTTTATTCCACTATTACCTCACTCTCTACCATCTTCATCCTTCCCAGGGCATCCTTTGCGGCTTCCTATTAAAAAAAAAAAAAAAAAAAAAAGGAGAATGAAAATGTTTTCCAGAGGGAAAAAAAAATAAATCTGACTACCCTGACCCGCCCACACTCACCCTGTTGCCTTGGCTGGAGTATTTTTTCACAGACTCAGAAAGTCCTTGGACGAAGCGCAGCAGCACGTGTTCATACTCTGCACATATTGTGAAAACACGGGTAACATAATTAAAAATAACGGCATGATTAAACGTTACAGTCACAACATGCAAACACACTCATCAGGGACATGGATATGATGGCAAAACTAGATGTTTGACCAAGTTTAATAAAAAATAAATAAATGATACAGTGTCTCTCAAATGCATTTGAGCCTTTAAACATTTACAGACTTGTCACACAGAAGCAAATTTTGAGGATTTTTACCATGGTTTCTCCAGGTTTCATCAACTCAAATTTAAGACTTTTAAAGACTAGTATAAATGCTCCATTCATCACCCTCATTTTTTTAAGACCTACAGTATATCTCCACAGAAACGTATGAACTTTGTTCAGCCAACTGGTGATAAATTATCACTTACTCATGATAGATGCAAAAAAGCTAGCTAATACACCCAGGCTAGGTATGTTAGCAGTCAGTTAGCAATAGCGTCAATTGTCTGGAGTCACAGAATCCAATGAAGAAGTCTGCGTGCGACTCAAACGTTTACTTGACAGAAAAGTCCCGCAAGAAACAGAAACATAGAATATGGAAAATTAAGACAAAATTAAAGACCTGTAATTAACATATTGATGCTAAACTTACTTTTTAAAAATGAATGGAAGACATTTTAAGGCCTTCATTTTAGATTTTATGTGACATACATATCCTATGATACTGAGGCTACTGCTTTCATATTCATGCAGCTAAATAAAAGAGATCTGCAAGCTCAAAAAAAAAAAAAAAATCAAAAAAACTATTACAAATGACCCAGAATAAACATATCACTTGAAATCTTTCACTGCGCCTGCCATGCAGTAGTCGGGAGTAATAATTCGGACACAGCTCAATCGTTTCTGCTGATCTGAGACCTGGCGTGGGGCGAGTGCAACCTTCGCTCACGTCCCAAATTAGAAATCCTGAAATGAGCGTGAACGTGACCGAGCACAAGCTTCGCAAAGGAGCTACGTACACAGAATTAAATTATATAACACCTAAAGCCATAGGATGAGTCTGATGCACATGGAGATGAGTGTGTGGATAAACCTTTGAGCTATGAATCTGCACTACCTGTCAGCAGAGCAGGAGAGGCTCGCTCCAGCTGAGCTTTCTGCCAGCGCAGCCTGTGCGTGACCTCTTTGTGTTGATGAATGAGGTCAGATGGGGGATCGCGATGGTTTTTCCGGTAATCTGCAATCTGAAAGACTTCAGTAATGAGCAAGTGAGACCTTGGCTAAACAGATGTCTTGCGCACAGGCTTGGATTACACAAACCTTCCTCTCCAGCCGCTCCTTGTCGTAGTTGAGGAGGCTGAAGCTGTGGAGTTTGTACTGAGGAGGAGAGCCGTCGGGGCGACTGCTTCTGCCGCTCGACTCGTGTTTGGGTTTCGACTGAGGAGCTGGAGCCTTACAGGAACAGAGGAAAAACAAACCCAGCTCATCAACATGGATTATCCTCACACGTTACTTGTAAGTTATTTCCGTTTAGAGGTGATCAGTAATAGTTAACTAAGCAGAAGTATGGTTGATACAGTCCAGCACATGCAAATAAAGTCAGTTTGTGGAAAAGTATTAAAAAAACATTTTTCATATTCTGGACGCTGAACGTTACTGTAAGACTCAGTAACGTTGCTAGACTCAGGTGAGACGTAGACGATTTCTGCAGGAGGGCTTATTGCAGAAATACAACAACTGCCCTATTTTGATAAGATATTAATCATCTAATTCTCTTCTATATTCTCACACATCTTCTCTCTGACGTCATGGCACTTGGTCTCTTCTCCAAGATATTCGTTATAGCGCCAAACTAAAAAATGTTAGAGCGTGAAGCAAAAGCCTTTGTGTTTTATTGATTCTTATATTATCCAGTCGGGCAAACTGTTGGCTACTCACTCGCTCCTTTTGCCTCTCTGGAGGAGAAAGCGGCGACACCGGCTCCAGAACGAACCACTTCTCCGTCGTCGGGTGCAGGTCCACTCCTGAGAGAGGCTCTCTGATCTTCACCCTCACCTCCAGCTTCCCGCCGGTAGCTTTACGGCCATCCATCACCTGTCCAGACACACGTGCTCTCAGAGAGAATCGATGCAAATGCTTGTGTGAGCCGTACATTTGATCATTAACGCTTACTTCTATGATCTCTCTGATTTCACAGTGGTTCTCTAGAGCCTCTAGTTTCAGCTGAGCAGTGCCTACTGCTCTATCCGTCTTGAACAGACCTCTGCAGAAACACGGGGACGAGAAAGTAAATGGCAAAAGATACAACATGCATTGATTGGTGATGAATAGGAATGCAGCTTCTGACCTTTCTAGAAACTTCCTGTTGAGGCTGAAGAAGGACTTTTAAGAGCTTCTAAATCATCTCCTACTAAATGTTGAATCAGTTTCCTCTATTTTAGTTCCTTTACATTTAATTACTGCATTGACAGTAAGTCTTTGCATGCCTTAGCCAAGACTTGATTATGTTGTTCATCCTAAAAGGTGGGGTTTCTTTTCCACAGATGCAATTTCTGTGCATCAGATTTAGTGATAGAAATCATTTTTTTATGTGACTTGGTTATAAAAAAGCGCATTACAAATGGGAATGTTCTTCAAGAGCAGGATTTGTTGGGCTATAAATCGCTTTGTCATGCAGTCACAACCATACAGATACCTAAAAAAGAAGTTATAAATGGTTCATATTGTCACTTTTATTGTTATCACAAAAGTACTGCAAAACTTTAAGTCCATATCGCCCACCTCTAATCCAACCAGATGCTCTTAGTGCAGCTGAGGCCTGAATTAAAGCATAAATTAGATTTGGCTTCAGCAGCTGAAGCAACCCTATAATCAATATTTGTACTTATTTTGAATATTTACGGTCCCATCAGCCCTTGTATGTCCTGGGGTCTCTTTGTTTTAACTTGTTTCTAGTCAGTTTTATTAAAGTCATTGCTTTTTTTTTATTCAGTTGCATGTATTTTATTGAGTAGTGTATTTTTTCCTGACATTTCGACGACACTGTAAGTAGTTTTACCCCTTGTGGACGACTTCAAACTTGATGCCTTTGGATTGAACAACCCGTTTGAATCCTCTGTGGGTTCGGTTAATGTTGAGTCTGAACTGCTCTTTGAACTCTGGACTGCTGCTGTTCTTCACCGTGCCGGTTTTGTCCCTCTGGGCGTCCTCCTACACACAAACGCACCGTTCAGCACAGACGCGTGCAGCCAACACCGACTAAAAACAACTAGCCGAGAAAAAGACGGAGCCTCACCGAGCTGGGAAAGGGAAATTCGAATTTTACGCTGGCGTCCAGATCATTAGGAGAGACGCCTGTGGAGTCAGAGCTCGGTGTGAATGGCCTCAGATTTACCAGGTTACGAAGCGCTTACCTCGAAGACGCATACGTCCTCCGTACCTGATGGAGCCGGCAAGTTGATGCCTCGGATGATGTACAGTACCAGGTCACTGGGAGACAGGTTGGAGTTGATCCTGTGTGACGGACAAACAACCAATCAAGATAAAAGCCAAATAATTTAGCTTGTTTTATGAGTCACGCAGCTTTTAGCTTGATATCATGCTGGAACAGAGATGCACTGAGTCACAATGAGTCACTCTGACTCAGCTCCCACAGCACAGAGGTAAAGCAGTCCATTTCCAGGACCAAAACATACTTCACTAAATTAAAACCCTGCTTCATTGGAAGAGAAATAAATGATAAACAAAATGAAATGGAATATTTTTATTTGTTTCCGGCATATTTATCTAACTTAATCCATCCATTTCTAACTGTATGACCATCTCACTCTATAGAACATGACTTCTCCTTTACATTTCTATAACTAAGGACAACATTTTTGCTATCCAAACTATGAGCAGTCTCTTTGGGAAACTAATCCTAGATGGATTCAACCTCAAGAATCCCAGTGATCAATCCTTAAATATAAAAAAGACAGAGTAGAATCTGATGGGGATGAAACCGATTTACTTTGCGGAGTTGAAGGTTCTCTCCTGGGTGAGGCACTTGGGGACCGGGTGGCCCTTGGCGTGGGCATTCTTCAGCAGCTCTATGTACTTCATAGTCTCCTCAGCCAGCTTCTCAGACCTGAGGGGAGACACAAGAGAGACTTTTGCACAAATACTGACGGCAAGACATCTGAAGTTAGCAGAGACAGCTGTCAAGGCGCAGTGTGACAGACCGCGCTAATTGTTACACCCAACAAATGTTGAGTGTTTGAAAATCAACGCATGATGCTTTTCAGAGTGTAAATATGAGGGAAAAAGGAGAAGTGAAAATATGTTCCTTACTTCAAAGCCTCGCCTACATTGCCCATGAGCGTGAATTGCTGAGAGAGGTCCAAACATTTCTGTTTCACATCGAGACACAAGAAGAAGAAGATTGTGGGTAAGAAAGCATGTGCTAGCAAAGGGACGGAAAATGTGGAGAAAATGGAAAATAGCTTACAGATTTATAAAAAGATTCACAACCCAATAACATTAAGAGGCTGGGCAAACATTTTAAAAGGTGATGTGAAGGAATATTTATACAACAGACTTTTAAATGAAAAGGTTTTAACCTCGTGTTGCTTTCGTAGGAGATCCATGAGTGCTTGGTATTTTTCACTGGAGCGAGGAGAGGCCCGGGAACGGCTCAGGGAATAATCCTCCTCACTCACCGGAGCGCTTGGAATCTGATCCAAAGTAGAGAGAAAATGTGATGAAAGTCTTTAAAAACAGAAACAGGAATCTCCAAAAGCAGTCGAGTAACGAACATGACAAAAACAAAACAGCACTAAATCTATAGTGTAAATTGCTTTTACCACATGGACCAAAACTGTTGAAAATACCCGAGGGCTGCATACATTTAAATATGTTTTACTTCTTTCTAGTTTCTTGAAGTAGAACATGTTTGTTTATTCTCAGCAGCAAGAACAAGATATAAGTCATAATTTCCAGTATTAAGCCCAGTATAATGAGTGGGGGCAATCAAGTCTGCTTTTGTAAAAAACAAATTCTGGATGTCTATGATCATATTTCCTATGAAAACCACACAAAATGGGTTATTGAAAGACAAATTCTTTGTGTCGTGTCTAAACCTGTCAATTAGGAAAATTTTGTTTGTCTGCCTCTTGTCTGAAAGGCCTCTCACATCAGTAAAAAAAAAAAAAAAAAAAAACATATGTCAGAGATATCCCTCTGCGTACATTGGCTGTTATGTCGGACCAAATACTGGCAATCAAGTAGTTTAACACATAAGCCACTGTACTATCCAAGCTAAAACGTTTTTATTTGCAACACGTCATGGCATCTTTGAAATCTATTCAAATGTTGTTGTTTTTTCCTGTTGGTTTGAAGTGAGCGTCCGGTTTGACACCTGTGTGATGTCCCGTTGATAATGAGACAAACAGAAACACAACATTCTGGGTAAATCCTCGAGGGGCTGAGTCAGACAAATCAATAGGTTATATGAAGCATAGCTGAATAAAACAGTCGGATATGATTTAAAGAAAAAAAAATCACTTGGGATGAAAGGTATTAGTGTGGAATAATGATGTATGACTGATGACAACAGAGCTTCCTATCTGGAAGCAGAGACAGAAAACGTAAGTCTAAAAAGGTCTCACTTTCCGCCATCTTGTTTCTATTTTGCATTGAGTGCAGCTGTAAGAATTATTAGCCAAAGCAAAAATCTTTATAACCTTTGTGATGTCAACAGGAAGGCCAGACTTTGCAGCCGTAACCATGGGTTCCAGTCCTTTGGCATGTCTGAGGTGCTGTGCTGCTCCAGTCATGTCCTGAAAACGACCAACTATGTGAATACATCCACATGCTGCACAGCAGACTGTCAAGAACACGCAACAAAATGTCCACAAACAGCAGAGAAACACCAAACAGGTGGGGAAAAAATAAACAGCCTGTAGCTCACCTTCATCTGTTTGGAGCGAAGAGCTGCACGCAAAAAGGCCTGTCGTCTTAGCAACAGGAAGTCTACCTGTTGCTGGGCTGAAAATGTAGTGAGAACATAAATCTGGTTTTTAGATTTATGACACATTTCACACATGAGCAGCACCCTGCAAAAGTATTCACACCCCAGGAACCTTTCCACATTTGGCATTTGGCATGCCACGTTATTGGCATTTCCTGTGCTTGAGCAACCAGGAAGTAACATTCCTGCCCTTTATTCTGACACCCCTAAAGAAAATCTATTGCAAGCAACTGCCTTCAGAAGTTATCCAATTGACAGAGTGTAATTTAATCTCGGTGTAAATCCAGCTGTTCTAATTAAGTTTGGTTCAAATTAAACCATTCTGTTTCAGATTCACGATGCTTTTTGTGGTAACTCACATGAAATAAACTGATGCTAAAAGTTATTAGGGCTGACGATTAGCAATTAATCGTGATGAATCCATTACAGAAATAAAGTCGTCAATGAATTTAGCAATCGATTAATTATCACATGGAGTATACAAACTAAAAAAAGGTCATTTTCAGAAAAAATGACCAGAGCAGTAATTATGCCAAAACTGCACATTTTTAAATTCAAACTTAATTCAAATTCAAAAACAGTTTATTGAGCCCAAAGGGAAATGTAAAGTTGTTGTAGCTCATTTAATAAAGAGGCTGTGGGCAGGAAAGATCTTCTGTAGCAGTCTGTATCACAACGAATTTGTAGATGTCTCTGACTAAAGAAACTGTTTTTCTATAACAGTCTCATGAAGAGGATGCTCAGGGTTGTCCATAATTAGTTTTTTGACCTTTTCTTTGCACCGTCATCTCCAGCGTTTCCATTTAAGATTTACAAAAAAATCTTTGTAAATGTTTTAACCAAAACTCCTCAAATGGCATAGTTTTAGCTTTACCCGCTTCAAATTCATTACAGTAATGCCATGTTTCTTCATTTTTGACAATAAAATGTTCATTTTCTTATTTAAAAAATTTATTTTGTTTGCTTATTTGCATATTTACATGCATTTCTAACATTGTATAAAACAGCTTCAAGTAGTTAAATGAAAAATCTATAGAATATGTCATTTTTAAAGTCTGATTTATTGACTAAATGATTACTAAGATAATCGTTACAATGTCACAACATGGTAAAATTTCAAGTGTTTCTTTTATTAAGGCACTGCAGGTAGAACTTGCAGAGTTTTGAACCAACCTTTCAGTCCCAGTTTTGGAGCCGAGGATCCTGCAGGGACTGGGGGAGCTGGAGACTTTGCTTTCTGCACAGGTGGACGCACTGCAGGCTACAGAAAGGAAAATCATCAGACAAACCAAATACCTCCACAAACAGACGTCTGGCTGATGGTTTAAACTATGGCCATAGCTTGGAATAGAGACAAATCTAACATATTGTACATTAACATGAAAAGCTTGGTTCTGTAGTCACTGCTTTGTCATAATAGATCATAAAACAACCAAGCAATCCTGCAGTGCTTGGTTGGAGGTGCAGAGCAGGAAACAATACTGATAAAAAAAATAAAAAAAACTTTCTTTGAAGCTGCAGGAGCTGAAATGGCACCAAATGAAGCTTTTCTTTCTTTAATCCACAGACAGATTTCCTGGCTGCACTGGGATATTTGGGCCGTTTGTGCAGCTCTCCATCTTTTTCATCCCCACCTTGGCAGCCTCTTTCTGTCCATCCTCATCATCGTCATCATCATCTGCGTCGGCATCCTGATTCGCTATTTTCATAGCCGTTTCCAGGACACCTATCAGGTTCTGCTGACTCCCCTCTGAGCCCTGGAGAGGAGGACAGCCTGGAGAAAACACACAAACACTCAAATAAGCTTAACAAGTCAAAGCTTAACAACTGGAGTCAAAACCCGACACAAAATATCCAGGAAGTTACCAGGAGGCACCGGCAGATCATTCAGGTTGACAGGTCGGCCTGCGCTGTGAGCTTTGATGGAGTCCTGGTATTGCTGTTTGGGGAAAAAAGGAAAAAAAAAAATCATGGATGGTTTTGACTTAAAACAAAACTCTGGGAGGCTCCCTACTGAAAGGAAAAGGGAGGCAAACAAAACCAAAGTGACTGACGCAAGCAAATAACTCAGAATTGGAAAAATTGGCGGGTAAAAAACCCAAAAAACTCATCAATACAGCCAAACCTCGGTGGAAGTCATGGAAACCCACTCTGTAGGTGGAGACTATTTCCAAGAACACATTCAAAAATAATTTGTACAAAATCCATGCATTGATTGTACAAACATCTTCACATCTGCAATAGTCATAAAGCAGACACAGATCCAGCCAGGTAAATCACTTCCTGCTGATACGAGATAGATCTGCACCTCGGTTCTAGTCAGGAAAACTGCTGAAGTTGCTCTAGTCACAAACACAGCAGATGCAGACAAATATTTTCTTGCAGTGAGCTACAAGTCGAGACTTGACAACGCAATCCTCAAAACTTTACAGCATCTGTCGGTTTGAGGCAGGAATCACACTAAGATCGTTCCAAATCAATAGGTGATCTAAATATTTTTAATGCAACGCCGCAGAGGCAAAAGAAAATCTAATAGAGTCATTCAAAAATAAAAAGCATTGATTGAACTGAAAAATATGTATTGGCAGAAAAATAAATTCTTCAATCTTCTGTGAAATTCCTGACCCGATGCACCGTCCCCGCTCTTCATTTTATCCCATGTCAAAAATACCACCAGCTTTCAGCCGGTGGTATTTTTTCACACAAACTCCTTAGGTTTTACAGAATATGAGGCTGCTCACCATAACTACAACATACATAACCAATAAGCAAATAGCACAAAATCATGCCCGAAATATGTGACATTTCATCTAAAACCAGATAAACTATGTTAACACAGAGAGGACCATTTGTCCAGTTGATACAGACCAAGAGCAGATCTTCCTCTGCATGTAATTTCAGATATGTAATAACAGACGTTCAGAAAGGAGTTTGGGAACTCTTTAAGACTCACAGTTAACTTTGTAAATTTGCCCCAATGTGTCAAAAAAGTTATATTGATAAAATAGCTAATTTTGTGAGATGTTTAAAGCAAGTGAATTTTTCAAATGTGATTAATGTGTGCAGCTCTATTTTCAGCTCCTTTAATTGGGAGAATTGAGAGAAAAAATCAACAAAACCTTGAAGATTTCTAGGAATTTTTCACACATTTCCCTTCATTTTTCTGGTTTATCAATTTACCCTTGACTATAATGTCCTACAATTAGACTATAATCTTTCAAGTCAAATATACACCACCAAGATACCAAGCCAACAAAACAAAAGAAAAAAGGTTAGTCACACAGGCCATGTAAGGTTTATTTGATTCAGTTTAAGTAAAAGTAATGAATCAATTCTTAGGGAGGGAAAAACAAAAGAAATTCCCTTTTAAAAGGATTGAGGATACCTTAATAATCCGCTGGTGCATGCGAGCTTTCCGATCGTCTCCTTTGCTCTTGGCTCCCTCTGCTGCCTGCTTGTAAAAGTCCATCCTCTGCTTCAGGGCCTCTGCCACGCTGCTGGGAGCAGGAAGGTCTGTAAAAAGACAAACACAAATTCTCATGGATGCTAAATTTAACACGATTATGTTGTTTTCACAGCTCAAAGACAACATTTGAGCTACCACTCAAACATTTAACACGGAACCCATGCATGTTTGTTAATATACCTTAAAAATATTATCAACCCTGTTCCCTTTATGAAAGGTTTTGTGTTTTGATTCTTGTTTTGACTAAAGTAAAAAAAAATGTTCTCATCTTGCCACCTGGTGGCTAAATTCTGCAACTGATCAGAACTGATTAGATTCCTGTTCAGTTGCCATTAATGTTTGTCTGGCTAAGAGAAAATAGATTATTTTTTCAAATCTTATATACTGAGAAAAAAATAGACCAAAATCCTTTATCTTCTGATCAACTTTAATAAACATAAGAAAATAGTGAACACAAAGTATTTAAAAGGCACCACTGAGAAAGGAGGATCTTACTGTTGGTGGCTATCTGGGTGGGTGCAGGAGCAGCAGGAGCAGCAGCAGGTTTGGCAGAAGTCTGAGGAGGAACAGGTGCGCTCTGCTGCTCCACTGCATCTCCTGCAGATAATCAGAACAGTGCAAAAGTAAGTACTGGTTACCTTAGTAACAAAAACTTAAAGGTGGCATATTACTCTGACCACAACATTGTGAGTAAATATGAGCTAAATCAGTTAATTTATTATTTATTTAATAAGCACTGATAAAATCTAAATCAGGAGCACTGAGCACTTTTATTTACTTAATTTCAGTTCAATTATACCTGCAACTCATCAAATAATGCTAAATATCTTCAGTAAAAAAGACAGTATTGACTCTCAAAGACAAATAAATCATAAAGCTTGACTGCAGCATTTAAACTTGGTGATAAAATCAACATTTATAACCAGTAGCTCTGTCTAAAAGAAGCCATTACTTTAATTCTTATGTGTCCTATAATAACCGTAAAAGATAAAGTGTCCTGCACTGGCTCCAGTCTTTAATCCTGAATTCATAATAGAAAAGATATCTGCTCCTGTTGCCTGAACCTCAACTGAGATATTTGTCAAGTTTTTCTCATTTTAACTGCAGTGCTACAGACTCACCTGGAGGGGAGGGTAGCGAGCTCAGTTCCACTGGTTCCCCTCGGTCCACAGCCTCCACCAGCGAGTCGAGATTCTGCAACGATGGAGGGCAGAACATCTCGTTGACTCTCTGTAATTTTGAAGCAAACAGATCTGCCAGAGCGGCTGTGTTACCTTGGCAGTGAGGTAGTGCTGTTTGGCCAGGTTGATGTCACCGCTCTGCTTGGCCTGAATGGCAGCCATCTTATACTCCCTCTGTCTGGACAGCACTGCCTGTTTCAGCTCTACACAGAGCGAAATTATGAATACAAGTTAGTTTCCTGTCAGACGGAGAACTGTAACGGAGACTAGGTGATTCTACACAGCAATAACATGAAATCTTACCAAGTATTTATAGTCTAGTTTCTAGTGTAAATATATTAATACACTTGAAATAAAATAAAACTAACTTTTCAGCAAGATATAGGAGCTTGTTTGAAGTCCAAAATTCCTTGTTTTAATATCTTGTTTTAAGTGAAAACATGTCAGTGGAACAAGTTATTTATCAATATTAAGAATGTATCGACTTAAAACAAGCTCCTATAGCTTGCTAAAAAGTTACATGTAGGGACACACAGTAATGATTATTTTAGTTATCAATAGAGCTGATTATTTTGATGATTAATCAGATCAATGGCACATTCTACAGATTTTTTATTTAAGTTTTTTATACAATATCAGGAACATTTAAAATGCAAATAAACAATTCAATTCCTTTTTAAATGAAAAAAAAAGAAAACATTTTATAGCCCAAGATGCAACAACACAGGATCCTTCAGTTGAACACTTGATCATTTGTAGCAAAAAACATACTTATGACATCAACATGTGAAAAGCTCAGTCCTTTCTGCTTGACTTATCAGTATAGTGAAGGGCTGATCTGTTGACTATTTTTTCAATTAATTGATTAATAATTGGATATTAATACAACACATTTTTCACTGAATTTGTACCAGGTGAAGCTCATCTTAAATGCAAAATGTAAATATTTTTTGTACAGTTTTTGCTTAATTACCACTCTGACTATGTTGTTCTTTCAGAAAATGACTTTTTTTTTTTTACCTGGATGCTCCAGTTAACAGTTAATTGATTACTAAACTAGTTGACAATTATTTCAACAATCAAATAGTTACTATTAATCTGATATTTTTGAGTTGGTTTGTCTTATCTCAATCATAATAATACATTTGGACTAGAAACTAGACTAAATATACTTAGAAAGACTTGTGAAAGGTGTTCCCAGTTACCTGAGTGCTGGGCGTCAGGTTGACTGGGCGTCAGGGGGGAAATCGCAGGCGTTTCTGGGGTGATGGCAGCAGCTGGTTTTTGGGGAGGGGTCAGATGTCTAGGTTTAGTGTTCAGAGTTTCTGGCGCCGGCTCCCTCATTGGTTTCTGATTAGAAGGAGTGGAGGGAATCAGCGCAGGCGGTTCTCGTTCCTTAACGGGTTCAGGCTCGGCTGGACCATTTGATTTTGCGCCAATGGCAACCGGAGGAGGAATCTCCTCTTCATTGATTGGCTTCCCTTTTTTCACAGACGTCAACATGGATTGCAACGTCTACAATTAGAGAGGACAATCATAAACACACAGAGTCGATCTGTATATAAACAGAGAACCATAATGTTGCACATGGGAAATTTTTCCATTTCGTTTTATCAGTTTACCTTCAACCCTCTGTCATATCTTCGAACTTTACTAGTCTCGCCTGCAGCCTTGGCATTGGCTGTAGCCTTCTGATACATATCAAGGCGCTCCAACAGGCGAGACTCCAACCCTGACGCTCTGCTGGGAGCGCTGGGAGAAGAGACGCTCGCTTTAGGAACAGTGGGAGTGACGGCGGGACGCGTTGGAGCAGGAGTGGCCGCCTCGTCATCCTCCAACACTTCGTTTAATTCTGCCTGTGAACAGAGCAAGAAAAAGAAATACACAAAGCAACTGAGATAAGAGTTGCATCATTATGGCAACAAAAAGGTAAATGTGGGATACTGTGAGTAATTCAAAAAGTGCCCAGAAATATGACTTAAGACCTTATTTTTAATGTCTAAAATTGATGCAAAGTGTGTGTTTTACCAACAGGTCTTCATCATCCAAATCTTCGTCTCCCATGTCCTCATCATCCAGATCTTTCATACACAGAGCCGCCATGCGCTCAATTTCAGACATTGGAACAGGAGCTGAAAAGAAATAATCAAAAACAAACCAAGAAGGCTTTATTGTTGAGTCATTTAAGATGAATCAATGATCTTTAAAGTGAGGTCACAGTCGTTGTCCTTCTCTTTGATTTTCACTGATGTTCTGTGGTTTTTTCCTCTGAATTGGACATTCTTCTCTCCGTATCGATTGAACAAAGAGTTTCTTACCTTTTCATTCTTTAAGAGAAATAAACTGAGTCTTGGTTTCCAAAGTTTTCTCTAATCCCTCGGGTTTGTTCATATTTTCCCTGCTATCTCTCGGTCAGTAAAATGCAAGAGAAGTACACTCACATCTTCCGTCCCCTTTCTTCCCTTGTGGTCTCCCTCCTTTTCCTCCTCCCACTAAACTGAGGAGCTCTGCCTCCAGGTCCTCGTCATTTCCATCATCGTCCATCCCTGCGTCCGGGGTAAGGTCGAGAAGAAGCCCCATCTGAGAGGCAGACAGCAGGAGAGCCACTGAATTGCATGTAAAGCTAATATTCTCTACTTCAACAAAACATCATTTTAAATGCACATTAGACCACTTTAAGCTTTGATCACAGCATAGATTTGATTTCAGTCAGGATTCTGAACTGTTTGAATTGCTGCAGGAACTATTTTCCCACTCATCCCAAAAATATCTGATGAGTTATAATATTTTTCCATGGTCCTACAATCAAATGTTTAGCACTAATGGAAAAGCAAAACATTTTTTAATAAATAAACTACAACCTTGCTGTGCCTTCGATAAGTAGCCACACCCTTTAACTTTTCCACATTTTGCCAGAATATAACCACAAATTTCAATAAATGTTATTAGAATTTTATGTGAGAGTTAAACATAAAGTATGCTGTTTTATTAACAATAAAGAATAAATAAATAGTTGCATGTATTTGTTTTTTAAGCCTCTCTTACTCTCATACGCCAAGATAAAATTTCTGACAACCAGCTGATTTCAGAAATTGTCCAATTAGTAATTAGAGTCCGCTTTTGAGTAATTCAATTAAATTTTTAGTTTAGTTCAATTCAGAATATTTATACTGCACCAATTCACAACACAGGATTTCAAGTTACTTTACAAAAAAGTTATTTCAATTCAATCACACATACAGTCCAAATGATCCCAGTTATCAAACAGTGCATTTAGTTCAGTTCGTCATTCAATTTGTAAAAGTTTTCTATCCAACATAAAAGGTTCAAGGCATGGAAGTAGCTTTCTGTAGGATCCACAGCTGTTAGTTCTGGCATCTTGTATTTTACTGATGTTGTTTTTTTTTTTTTTTTACATTGTTGTTAAGTGTAAACCCATTTTATTAAATCTACATTTCACACATTTCTGTGGTGTTTGGTGAGCTCTGCCTCAGCTATCCTTCCACGTTTTGATTTTATTTAATTCCAGTATTCTTTGCCGTCTCTTTAGCTGTTTCATCTCCTTTCAATACTGACCGATCATTTAAACCTTATGAATCAGACACATCTTCTCCATGACTAAAAATACCTCCAATCTCTTGTCAGATGGAACATCAACGCAGTACTTTTCCACTAGACAGTTTTTCATTTAGTTAACTCCAGGAGATAATTTTATTGGCCAGCAGTGAATTAACATCAGGCACAATTTACAGATTTGGCTATGGGATATGACAGGTATTACCTGTTTGGCTCTGGCTGCCCCTTGACCCCGGGGAGGAGGGTTCCTGCTGCGACTCATGGGCTGTAAACACCTGTGAAAAAACCGAGTTAAAATAATTAAATCCCTTTGTTTGAAATAATGCGGCAAAGAAAATTATCCAAACTGTCACATATCGTATTAGCGTCCCTACTTCTGTTAGCTTGCAGCTAAAAGAAACCTCACAGCTTTTGCATTTTCTGACTGGCTGTTTTTACCTTCACAGCTCAAGTCAATGTTGCTTTGCTCAGCTCGGTCACTCAGATTTAAAACTCCTTCCCTACAACTTTAACCAGATAACAAAGAGGGGCACTCCTATGTGTAAACGCTTAGTTTGAAGTGTCAAAACAAGAGCAGTACGCCGTGTAAATGACTTCCTGTATGGCGCTTTACGGCTGGTCGAAAACACGCCCATAGTTGACGTAAAGCAGTGACGTTTGGTCCTGTTAAAGGCACACGCAGCTCAGGTGAGCAGTTTCAGGTTGGTGAAAAAAAAAGTTTTTAAATAAATAGGCCTTAACATTAAAAGACTTAGTAGAAAAAAAAGGACAAAATTTCGCTCGAGCTCAACTGATAACTTAATTTAAGATGCCGGTTATGTTCACGACAATTTTCCTCTGAGCTAGCTAGGTGTAATTTGTTTTCTGCATGCTCAAATATTTTGGGGAATATTTTCTTTCGGTGTAAATTGCTTTGTTTGCCCTAAAAATCATTATTTGATGGTTAGTAAAGTAAAATTTAAAAATCTTGTTTGCATTGTGTTGTATTCTGTCATATCTTTAAATAAACCTTTTTCTTTCTTTTAGTTGGCAAAAATTACCAAAGGGAAAACAAAGTTTAACAGCAACGATAAAAAAAAGAAAAATAATTTTAAAAAAAAGAGAAAAGGTTTGAAATTCAGTGCAGTTGTTTGACTTTTGTTTAGAGGTATTGGAGTATCTTTAATCTCGTATTTTCAGTCCCTACCCATCAAATATGTTTTTGAACTCCAGTTAACAATTAATCGGTTACTATACTAGTTGACTGTTATTTCAATAATCAATAATCAATTAATTGTTTCAGCTCTACTGTCTTTAATTGATTAGGAGTGTTTTTGTATGTTTTAAGAGGACATGGCTCCACCCCAGACTCGGTCCCTGATGTCAAAGAAAAGGACCTGTCCAACTGATGAATCCTCCCAGACACAGGAGGTCCAGGTTGTTCCCCTTCCAAAGGTATTTAGGACTTGAAGAGAGCTTCTAATGATATTACATTTAAACAAACTGACAAGTCAGACTTTTTCTTTAATTATTAGGATGCAGAAGGAGATATTAAAGAAGCCGATAAGATGCTGCAGCAGACTGATCTCCAAGAAAGTGCAGCAGTCCCAAATATACAGCATGAGGGAGAGGAGCCGTCCAGTCTCTCAAAAGCAGATGAAAGCAACTCAGAAGAGGTAGATGCCACAGGCGTCTCAAATAATGGGAAAGAAGAGACCACTGTCTGTGATCCCAGCCATCGTTTTGAGCTGGAGACCTGCTGCGTACAAACTAACGATTGTACCAACGGAAATAAAACAGGTTCAGGAGAATGTAGTAGATCGCCAGGCCAACCCCAGATATTTGTGCCCACCGCTGAAGACGACAGAAAACCCGACTGCGATGTTTTGGAGAAGCAAGTGGTCGGAGAGGAACGCTCCAACTTGAAGAGAAGTCAAGACACCAACGACAATAAGCCCAGCTGCGGCACGGCGGACGTCAAGGAGTCGGCGGCGGGTTTACCGGCCAAGAAGAAGCGAAGGATGGGCATGTGTGGTCTGACAGAGAAGGAACGGAGTCACATTCTACAGGCACAGCAGCGGGAGAGTGTGGAGGAGGGAGCAGGGAGTGCAGGAAAAGCCGTATGTGATGAAACCGCTGAGCCTTTAGCTTCAGAGGACGATGTCCCCCCAAACCATTTACACTCCACACCTCCTCATGCCTCAGCAGATGTCAGAGAGGAAAGGGAGGAAGAGCCTCAGCCTGATGATCACCAGTCAGTGTTTTTTTACTTTTTCAATTTCCGTGATATTATGCAGTGAAGAAATTAGCTTACATTACATATATCTTGAAATGATATTTTTTGAAAATGGTCCCAAAGCAATAATAGTATCATTATCACAATAACTTCTGGGACAATTTATTGTTGAGCAAAATTTGTTATTTTGACAGGCCTACCTCAAAAGGTGCTTTATTGCAGTATATTTCATTTAGGAGTATCAGTACATAGAAGGAGATGAATTTAAATAAATGCCTCATTTTTATTAGTAAAAGAAATGAGACAATAATGTATATTTCTATTCCGAGTAACATATACTGAACTTTGTGATTGTAAAGTAACAAAATGCAACAAAAGTACAAATGTAGATACCTTTGCAAGGCCCTTTAAATATGTTTCTTTCATTTTTACCTTAACCTTTACCTTCAATGCAGAGCTGAAACCGAAGTCCACAGTTCTGTGACCGACACGGACGGAACCGGCACCACAAGTAATCCAGGATGTTCAGAGGAAAGAGATTCTGAGGCTAAAGACGGATCTCTGACTGATCCAGAACTAAATGGCAACACAGAACCAATTCAACTCGCACAGGAAGGGGAAGAGAAACATCTGGAGAACCTGCAGCCACCAAAAGTCAAGGACGTCGCTCTAGTGCCTGAAATCCAAACCAAATCAGAGGAAGATTTGTCACCAAGAGAACAAACGAATTCTCTCCACTCTTTCATTGCAAAGCAGCAGGAGGAAAGTGATGCTGACGCGGCTCATCCACAGAGGTGCAGTGTGAACGGGACAGCAGATGAAAGCAAACTGGAGGTGACTGATGGGAATGGTGGTGGTGAAGAAGGAGCTTCCTCTGCAGCGACTCAATCTGCAGAATTAAACTGTGAGGCTTCACTGGCTCCCACTGCCCAAGAGATGAGTAACAGCGTAAGTAGAAGACCTGATGTTTGGCTGACCCTGAATCAGCCAAAACAATCATTTTGTTTTGGCTGATTTTAATGGGTTTTCTGTCATTTAAATGCACAGTAAGAAGGAATGGATAGTGGAGGATTTGGGAGTTTAGAACAAAAGTATTAAAGCGTTTAGCTCAGGAGCTGATGTAATATTTACAGATAAAACCCAACTCTGAATCATTTGTGTTAAGAAAGCGCTAGACTTTGTATTTATTTAAAGCTCCCTGTGTGTGTTTGCACAGTGTGATCCGAATGATGATGATGATGCTGCTGGTCCCTCTGTCGTCCACACTGAGCGCGCTCCATCCAGGAACCCGGAGGACTCGTCGGGCTCTGGAGTCTTAGATTATGTGTCGGACTCGCAGCTCAACACCATTGCTCTCATGTAAGAAAAAAATCAAAGACGATACAGGTGCATTGAACAATTTGAACATAGTCAAAAAGTAAATTTTTTCTGCAGTTTAATTTTAAAAGAGAAACCCAAGCATTGATTGATTACACAAAAAAGAGATAAACTTAAAGCATTTGCTTTTTAGTTATTAATGATCCTGGCTTGCAGCAAATGGAAACCCAAAATTCACTTTCTCACAAAATAAAAATATAGAACCTATTAAAATCAATTTTAATACAGAAATGCTATGTAATGCTGTTGTCAATACAAATAAGACTCCTGACTTGACAGTTGGCTAGTAGGCCAGGACAGTCATCCATGGTGGGTCATTGCTAAAGAAACTTAATGTTTATGGAGCGCTGTATCCAAACATGTTAATGGAAAGTTTAGTGAAAGGAAAAAGTGTGTTTTTGTCAGAAGCAAACAAATTCCTTCATAAGACTTCACAGAAGTGGACAAAAGACTGGAATTTGAATATTTAAATGCTTAATAAGCTTGTAAGTTATAAAATCATGACTTTAATCGCCTATTTATGATCTAACCAACATTTTGCTCTCATCTAGTGAGGAAATGAAGGAAGGACCTGATCCATCGGGTCATCTTGAAGATGCCACAGAGCTGATCTGTGGACTGATCAGAGAACTCTCTTCTCTGAAGTGAGTGGAAACCATTTCTGTCAACTATTTGATCTACTTTTATGTTTCATTTTACTACTTTTGTCATGTTTTTTGTCCTCTTAACTCATCTCAATCTCCTCACTCCTTAGGGAGTGACGTGTTTTATTGCCCTTCAGTACTTTGATCTTCGTCGCCTGTGTTTCTGTCTTCTGATTGGCTGCAGTAGCTCTGCCAGCTGTAAATCTTGTCTTGTTAAAACTTCAACTAAAGCTTTGACGTGACTGCTAAGAGAAATTGTTGAGTTTAGGGAATCTGAGAGGCTGTTAGCATCAAGAGCATGACAGGTGGCGCTCTTTTGTGTTGTCAGATGATTTATTAAAGAGATGCACAGGGTTAATATAAACTTCACTATCTCCATCAACTTTACTCTCCTCTAGAAATTAAAACCTGTGAATCATGTTGAAACTTCAGTGTTGTACTGGTTGCTAGCAAAACGACCAACACTGGAGAGGAGATCATGATCAGCAACCAGGTTTTTTTGGACGTAGATGACCGACAGTCTATCCTCGTCTCTTCTTCACGTGACAAAGATAAAGTGCAAAGTGTTTATACTTCTTAAGCTTTTTTGCGTTACAACCACAAACCTCCAACGTATTTCATTTTATGTTATAGACTAAAAACATATGCATTTTTACTTGTACATAACTTTGGTTCTGATGGTAAAAGTCTACCTCAAAACTTTCAGAAATGGGTAATAACTATTTGCTTTCATTACCTTGCTTCACATAATGTTGCTGTACATCTTAACCCTTGATGTATAGCTTTAAAGATTCTAACAGTGGATCTTTATTTACACATGATGAAGCTTAAAAGCGAGAGCTTAGCCCAGTTTTTTTTTTCCTTTTTGTTCTAGCCGAAAGGTTATGGTCGCCCATCGAGAACTGGAGAACCTGCGGCGTAAACCTTCAAGAAGCTCTGTACGTTAAAGACTGTTTTCCAGACGATTTTGTTCTCATGTTTTTCTCTTGTTTAGAGTTCCTTGGTAAAGTACAAAAGACGACACAAAGTATTTCCCTAGTTTTCCACATTCTTCTGAATGTTTGCTTTGGCTATGTTGATGATCTAGTTCATCCTCAATAAATCTATGAGATTCATACGACCAGAATCTATTCTTAACCTAGGAGGACCGATGAGCTGCTTTTAGGTATTTTAATGTTACAACAATTTAATCAGTCTCAATGGCTAAATTTACCAGTCTGCTATTAATTAAAATATCTGGTTGAAGGATGACGTTTTTGAGTGTTTTGCAAATGCATTAAAAATAGAAAACCAAGAAATTAAATTTTTGTAATTAATCAAAGCCTTTTATCAGTGATGCTCAAAGCAACCGTTTCCACTGATCATCCTTGAGATGTTGATAAATGGACTCCACCTGTGGTAAGTTCAGTTGATAGGACTGGATTTGGAAAGGTCCCACAGTTGACAGTGCAGGTCAGAGGTCACAGTTAGCTTCTAGACAATAGATAGGATTGTTTAGAGGATACAGAAATATTTTAATGAGCTCAGTGGCCTTCACCATTGGTCAGTGGAAGATATTTGGAACCAGCAGGACTCTAACCAGAGCTAGCTGGGCATCTAAGGTGAGCAATCAGGGGAGAAGGGTCTTAATCAGGGAGGTAACCAAGAACCCTATGGTCACTGCCGGAGCTCAAGCTTTCTTCTTTGGATAGAGGAGAATCTTACGGAAAGGACAGCCGTCTCTGCTGGTCAGGATAGAGGGAAAGATGAATGTTCAGCAATGTTCAGAGACATCCTGGATGAAAAACTGCTTTCAGACTGGAGCGACAGTTCATTTTTCAGGACAATACCCCAAATCACACGCCAGTATCTCAAAGTCTCCAGAGCCACTCTGTTAATGTTCTAGAGTCGCCAACTCAGAATCCAAACTTAAATCTGATTGAGCATCTATGGCAGGGGTCTCAAACTCCAGTCCTCGAGGGCCGCTGTCCTGCAGTTTTTAGATGTGCCACAGGTTCAAAACACTGTAATGAAATGGCTTAATTACTTCCTCCTTGTGTAGATCAGTTCTCCAGAGCCTTAATGACCTAATTATTCTATTCAGGTGTGGTGCAGCAGAGGCACATCTAAAAGTTGCAGGACAGCGGCCCTTGAGGACTGGAGTTTGAGACCCCTGATCTATAGAGAGAGCTGAAAATGGCTCACATATCTCCCATCCAACCTGATGGAGCTTGAGAAGAACTGGGAAGAAGACTGCGAAACTACCAGAGAGATATATAGGCACCCTTATGACAAAATTTAATCGGTGGAGTGATTTATGATCCTAATCATTAATTGCTTTTAATTTCCGGTGACTGGATGTGCCCCCCCTAAAATAAACATTCCTTAGACATCTGTTAATCCCATCTTTGTGACACTTTGTTTTGGTAAACTCCTTCTGACCTCTGAGTTTTAAGAGTATTAAATTAAAGTATGAAAAACAATAAGACAATAAGCGTTAGATAATCAAGAATAATATACTGTATATATACTGTATATATATTCTAGAACAAACTTCTAGAGTCAATGCACAGCTTCAGTTATTACAACTGAAAACCAGCGATCAGCCCGAAACCTGGGAGTAGTGATGGACTCTGACCTGAACCTCCAGAGCCACATAAAGACAGTCACAAAGTCGGCCTTCTATCACCTGAAGAACATTTCCAGGATTAAAGGACTAATGTCTCAGCCAGATCTAGAGAAACTCATCCATGCGTTCATCTTCAGTCGTATTGATTGTTGCAACAGCGTCTTCACAGGTCAGTCCAACAAATCAATCAAACAGCTGCAGCTGATCCAGAATGCTGCTGCTCGCGTTCTCACTAAAACCAGAAAGATAGAGCACATAACACCAGTTTTAAAGTCCCTACACTGGCTCCCTGTAGCTCAAAGAATAGACTTTAAAATACTGTTGTTAGTTTACAAATCACTGAACGGCTTAGCACCACAATACATTAAAGACCTGCTGTTGTTGTATCAACCTTCCAGACCTCTCAGGTCTTCTGGTTCTGGTTCTGCTCTGCATCCCCAGAACCAGAACCAAACGAGGAGAAGCAGCATTCAGCATCTATGCACCACAAATTTGGAACAAACTTCCAGAAAACTGTAAAACAGCTGAAACACTTAAATCTCAACTGAAAACCCACCTGTTTAGAATTGTATTTGAAATGTAATCAATTACAAATTTATTGATGTAACTTGACTTAATGATTGATTCTATATTGCATTGTGATTCTGTGTTTGTAATGATGTAAAGCACTTTGAAATGCCTTGCTGCTGAAATGTGCTATACAAATAAAATTTGATTTGATTTGATTTGATTTATATAGCATATACTATACCAAGAGAAGTTTAAAGAGATCCTGATGTTGTATTTACCTCTGGTTTTAAACAGAAGGTCTTCCTGATACACAGCGTGAAGTGGGGAGAAGACTGACCCCAACCCTGCTCAACATGCTATCTGTGTGTGTGTGGTTGGAGCGGGGGGGTAAAAGCCCCTCAGGATGGTCAGGACATTTGCTCATCAACTTTGTGACACTTTGTTTTGGTAAACTCCTTCCAACCTCTAAGGTCTGGAAGCTAGAATTCAAACGCCACCACCGGATGATTCTCATGACCTCTGGGGAAGAGTCGATGGCAGTAGTGCTCAGTGTACCTGTGTACATGAGGAAGGATGAGGAGGAAGGAGAGGAGGGGAGAAACGGAAAGAAAGCATGCTGAATTTACTTTACATGAACTTACATAACTTCATTCATCATGAAGTCATGTCACATGTGCCAAGCTTGTTATGTAGGGGTGTGTGTGCATATGTGACCACGTGTGAGGGATTTAAAGTACAACACAATTAAAGTATGAAAAACAATAAGTGATAATCAGACTGTTAGACTTTATGGAACTCCATAATAGTGTCCAGTAATAGCGGATTAAGCTCTATCTTGGTAGAATTATATTTCTACATTTCCAATTATTTGCTATCATCTGTAATAAAGTGATGCCAACACCATGGATTCAACAGTGAGGAGTTTGTTCTAGTCGTCTTAAAGATGGAAAGAGTCAATGTTGTGCTGATTCTGAGTAGCTGAATGATTAACTAAATGACTTTTTATTCATTTCAGAGTTCAGTCAGTGAGGTTATTCATTTTGTGGTGGTCCTAGTCTAAGAAAGAAAGAAACAAAGGAAGAAGGCTGCAAATGTTCATGTTGGTTCCACAGGCTTCCCCTGAAAATATGGATAAAATCAGTCATTACAGGGTAAAAGTAATTTGGAGAGGGGGAAGCGTATAAACAAGTCAAGTCAATGACATGATGCATTTTGCATTTTTTTTACTGACTTAAATAATACATTTAAATTGCTGCACTGTTTAATAAGTAAAACTGTTTGTCACAAAGCAATTTAGAAGCTTGGTTGCTATGGTGACAATTACCAAGATACAGTAGTTCCATATCTTGATATGGAACTATCATTGGATTTATTTATTTATTTTTTCAGCATTGCACATCTCTAGTTAAGAGTTTGAGTAAGAGGTTGTGATTCACATAACGTTTGCATGTGTATTTTTAAAATAAAAAGAAATAACAAAAATGCAACATAACTGCAACATTTAAAAGAAAGACAAGCACATCAACAGCTATTTACATTACATTAAAGTTTGAATACATAGAATGACGATGTAAGACTTTCATCATTTAAACAGAAACAAACATAAGAAGCTATTTACATTACTGTAAAGGAGCGGAATAGATCCAACCTTTGTATTTTTGTTTAGTTGTTTTGTTTTGTTTGTTTCTTACCGTAGTGCTAACAGCATTTTTTTTTAAAATAAAAAGACAATAAAAATTTAGAACCTGCAATACTTAAAAGAAAGGGAAACGCATCAACAGAAATTCATATTACATTCAAATCAAACACTTTCCTCCTTTATATTGCTTTTTTAAGCAATTTGTTTTATAATAAAGAGACATACAAAAATGCAACTTATCTGCAACATTTAAAACAAAGACAAACATATCAACAGCTATTTACATTACATTAAAGTTTGAATACATAGAATGACGATGTAAGACTTTCAACTTAAGACAGAAACAAACACAGGAAGCTATTTACATTGCTGTAAATAGGTGGAATAGACCCAACCTTTCCATTTTTGTTTAGTTGTTTTTCTGCTGTTTGTTTCTTAGCATTTGCTTGTACCAAATGGAGGACATAATAAAAATGCAACATTGACACAGAACCTGCAACATTTAAAAGAAAAGACAAACACAATCAGCAGCTATTTACATTACATTAGAGTCTGAATACATACAATGATGATGTAAGACGTTCAACATTTAAAACAGAAACAAGCACAAGAAGCTATTTATATTACAGTTAAGAGGCTGAATCCCAAGTCAAATAAAAAAAAACTGTCCTTTACTTTTATGTTGTTTGTTTTTAAGCAATTTTTAATAAAAGAGTACAATAAAAATGAAACATTGACTTAGAACTTGCAACATTTAAAACAAAATGACATTGTATGGCGTGTTTCAGGCCACTTCATGTATCTGAAGGGAGTGAATGTGTCTATAGCCCTTTTTGCACGGCACAGCCAGACCCGGGCTGACCCGGTCTGGCTTAAAAGCAGGGCTGGTCATTTTTGCATTAGCACTTCCAGCCCGGTACCACCCGGCTCCCTGGAACCACGAGAGCTTTATGTGGGTTACACCGGCATCAGCTGTTGCTTCTCCTCCAGGTAGGTAGGTGTGTGGCACCCCTGGGGAGTCGAATCTGTGGTTCAGTACTGGTTCAGGGGTAAGTAGGTGGCTGGATGTTACTGCAGAGGGCATCTGCCTCATTGGGGTAACTGCATAGTCATTCATTATTTTCAAGGATCTCTTTTTTTTTTTAATTTTTTTTTTTATGTAGACTGCCAAAATGTATGTTTGTATGTGTACGTCCCCTTTTTAAGTGTTTAATTGTGAATAAATAAATACATAAATAATTGTGTGGCACAGTTATTTTGATTCACTCCCAAAATTCCAGTTAAACTTATATAAATTATCAGAATAGAATCACAATGTAATAAATATTTCAAACAAAATGTAATTATTTACTCTTTTTTCCCCCCCTTCTCGCTATGAATCAAAGATAAATAAATAATTAAATTATCTTAACGCACTCCCAAAATTCTAATTAGACAAAAAAAAAACAGGATATCATCACAATAGAATAAATATTTCAAACAAAATGTAGTTCACAAACAATTTTTTTTTTTTTTTGACTACCTTAAACAGTGCAATAAAAGTGACACTAAAATAATATGTTGCAGCTTCAGCTTCACACGCTAACTCAAGATTGTCAGACACTCAACAAACTACCAGAACAAAACCGTTGGGTAACCGGGCTGCTGGCCTTGTTGCCTGGGTGATCTTGAAGCACCACGATCCGGGTCACGGCACCAAAGATGTAACCCTGTCCGTGTGAGACGACACCTCGCTGTTCCTTAGACTCTACGTTGTGTTTTCTTTAATGGTGGTTGTCGGAAGGAAACTTGAGGCAGGACTCGGACCCACACGGCGGTTGAGATCGGGGTTCAGACCGTTTATTCGGACCAACCGACAGCGCAGCGGCTTCGCCTTCAGAGTTCACAGCAAATACTGTGTCAATATAAGTCTCATTAACGCAGTTACTATTATTATTATTATTATTATTTTGTTCAACAGATACAGCATATATTTAAAAAAAAAGAAGAAAAAGACAAAACGATACAAAACTAACTACTTGGACATTAAAAGTAACGTGGCTACATTGAAGAACTGGCGGTCAGCATTGCTTACCGTCAGAATGGGCTCTTTGCACCTCAGCTTCCGCGTTCGGGGAAAAGCGGCTCAATCTTTTCCGATCTATTGAAAAAGGCTCTTTCCACTGGGTATTTGCAGGACTTGTCCAAGGTAACAGTTAATGATGAACATCGATCCGAAGCCCCGACAAGTAAGCTGGAGAAAGGTTTTAACATGTGTAGCAGTGTGATGTTATTACACTAGATTATAAAGTGGGAAGCGAATCCGGTAGGAAATTATATAAGCACGGACAGCTTTTATTTTGAAAAGTCGACAGATCCATTTCAAAACAGCGGGTAACTTCCTGTTTCAAAATTATTATTTTTATTAAAATTTAATGTGTTACGAAGGAAAATGCAAATTATCATCTTTACTGTTGAATATATTGAGTTCATGGATTGTTGTTTCGAGCGTCAGTTCAGCATTTTA
Organism: Xiphophorus hellerii; assembly: GCF_003331165.1. NCBI lineage: Eukaryota > Metazoa > Chordata > Actinopteri > Cyprinodontiformes > Poeciliidae > Xiphophorus > Xiphophorus hellerii. The sequence goes on along the minus strand of NC_045676.1, from coordinate 22,488,026 downwards.
AAAGACAAGTTAATGGATCATACCATTATAGTTTGATAAGGGTTTTCCCGCGCTCTCCGTCGCGCTCTTTCTGTCCAGATTCTGTGGGAGAAGGTATGAAGTTTTGCTTTCTGTGTTCAATAAGTGTTTTTGAGCATAATAAGTGACAAATTGATTACTGTTCTTGTAAGATAATGTGCTTTGGAGCACTTAAACTGTTAAACAGTGATAGAATTGTGTTAACAGCTAGTTATGCTACATGAAACATTGCTAAGGGAAATGCTACATTCATGTGCTAAAAATAGTGATGTTCATGGTTAAACAGGCGCTGTGGAACACTGTGACAAGAAAAGCCTGTTTCCAATCACTATTTTCTGCTGTTTGAATGCAGGAGCATTAAAAGTGCCTTCAGAGCAGCGGTTGTCTGGCTATTATTTCACACAAGACACAATGCAGAATCAACTACGCTACACATGTTCGCCTCGTTATACTCAGATACGAAGATGAGTTTTACTTTCTTTAAACTTTGTGGCTAACATTAGCTTTAGCTTATGCTAGACATTTTTCATGTAAAAATGTGCTATCTAAGTATCTAAACATTTTTCATCCATTCTAACGGACAATGTTTTTACCTTATGTTCAAGTATATTATGTACATTTATTGTCGTTAGTGTCGGAGACCAAGTAACGGGGGATTTTACAGTTCAGGCTTTTTGCTTCTGAAGCCTGAGGAACAACAAGCCCATAGCTTAACAGTAGAGCAGCTCTGGTGTCGGAGTTTTAGTTCAGCTGACTGTTCAGGTTCAAAGTTGTTGCTTTTAGAAAAATATGGCCGTGTTCCTTAATGCCTCCGTGTTATTTCACTTTATTAGTTTTGCATGTTCTTGTGAAGCAGGACGATGTTTACAGCAGTGTGTACAGGCGGATCAGTAGCTCGGCTGTCTGGCTCTGGTCTGCTCTCTCGTTCCCATAAACTCTCTTTCAGGTTGAATACAGAAGTTATTCCATGGAAATAACACAGGAGGCTCCTTTACCTTCTGCTTTAGGCTGAAGAAGTTGATCCGGAGTGAAGTGACGGCTGTAAACTTTGCTGTGCGGCGTTAGCTTTATCTGGTAGCGACGAATATTTACAAGCCACGTCTTCTTAATTCAGGACCGCTTGGAAATCCATGAAAACTTAAAAGCCCATTATATTAGGAAGACAGCAATGTTCATAGTATTATTTTATTTGCGTCTGAAATAAGACTTTGTCTTTTCTAGCTGTCATGGTAACTCAAAGCGGAAAAAAGAGAGCCGCATTTGCGCATTCTGTTGTGACATCAGCGCGGCAGGTGCAAAGAGCCCACACTGTTAGCCTTTGCTGTATTTTTTACAGTTAAATACCACAAAATGCCCAGTAAAACTACCATAAGACATCTTTACAAGTAGTTACTGTAATTTCATTGTAAATGCTGTAATACTATGTATAGTACATAGTATTACAGTAACTTACTGTATGTTTTGAATTTGCAGTAATTTACTGTTTACACATTGCAGTAGTGGTACTGTACTTATAATATACAGTAAGAATTATATTTGATTTCCAACGGTCATCATAGCTGCTTCATCGTGGTTCCCTGTTTCTGTATTTTTACTCCTTTAGTGGTTAACATATTTTTAAGGCAGAAAGAGAGCATGTACTTTTGTTTTTTTCACATCCTAGCTAACATTAATATGCTGTTTATCTAGCTACGTCATCAAGGGTGGCTTCGCTTCCAACTTTTTTCTGATGACGTTTGTTTTAAACTCCGAAGCTTTTTCTCTCCAAGTGCAGCTCTGTCTCCGTGCTGTGGGCTCACACTGCTTCAGCTCTTCAAGACAGGTAAAAAAACACTTCTTAGAAAACTGTTTGAAGCCAAAACCTAGTCTGGAAATGTACATTTTAGATGGAGTTAACGTAACTTGTAGCATCATGCTATAATGCTATAACTTAGCATTATAGCATGAGCTCGTTTGTGCTGGTTAGCCTGGTAAAATAACGTTACCTTTACGTTACTAACTCTGGTGTTTTATATAACTGGCATATTGCAACGTTACAAGTTACATGTCTGTAAATGAGGTGAAAGATAGGAAAATATGATGGTGTTATTTTTTGAGCTGGTTCGGAATTAACATTAGCTAAGGTGCTAATTTTACCGTTGAAGGTTTTAGCTTGACTTTTGCCGCTTAATCTTCCTCGGGCGGCTTTGGGTTGAGATGAGCTCAGTGCGTGAGTGTCTGTTAGCATTGTTGTTACATCCTTTGTCGAACAATATAACGTTAACTGATAATTGATCCCCCCTTTTTTTTTTCATCTAATGACTGTTCATTTGTTTAAACCATGACCTTGCAAATGTTAAAAGTGCAGATTAACTACAGTAGGTCAGCAAGGATGAATTTCTAACGTTGTTCTTTTTTTTCTTTTCTTCAGATGACTTTTTTTTTAAACTCCCAAGCTTTTTCCCTCCAAGTGGCTGTTCAGTTCTGTCCTGCTGAGTGCTAACATAGCTTCATCTCTTCAAAAGACAAGACAACAGGTAAAAAGACAGCTCTTCAAACATATTTGAAGCCACAAAATAGTCTGGAAATGTAGAGGAGCAGCTAACCTAATCTATAACTTTGAGGTTGCTACAGCTGGTTAGCCTGCTAAAGTACCATTACATCTCCAACATAGTGTATAAGAGTCTGTAAATGAGGACAAAGGTGAAAAACATTAAAGTGATTTCTGTTATTTTTTGAGTTTGTTCAGCCACAGTGGCAGGTGGACAAAAAAAGTTAATTTCCAACCCTGGTTACACATAAGGACTGTTCACATGTTCAAACCACGCTCCTGTAAATTTAAAGTTAAGTCAGTACTAACAGGTGCAACTATGTACAGGTGTAAATTCTGCAGCATTTGTACTTCAGAATTTACAGAATTTTGTAGTCATGTGAAGAAACATCAACACACAGCTAATTATCGGTTTGCATGTGGAATAGAGCAATGTCCTGCTTCCTTCAGAACATTTTCTGCATTCAGGTCCCACATGCACAGGAGTCACCACCATTGCAGAAGTCAGACTGAACACTTGTGGAATGTAATGCTTTAAAAAATGCATTTAGCCCCACAAACTGTCATTCACATCCACTGTTTCAGAGTGGTAGCAGGATGTAGGGGTAAAGTCTAGTCTAGTCTCCGGGGTGAGGTTCTCAAAAACCTGTTGTAATCTGGGTGAACTGGCCCTTTAAATATAAATTACTACCAGTAATTCATATTTAAGAGAGTTTTCCTTTTATGTTTTAAAGGTATCTTCCACCAAGATGTCTGTTGAAATGGAAATGACCTTACCCACTACACCAAGGGTAATCATGCTTGGTAAGAGGAATATTTTCTATCACTATAATTTTTTTGTAGCAATGTATGTAATTGTTATGGTAGTCTGTACTTTTACTCACTAGCGTTAGCCTGACAAGGGTTTGTCTATTTTAGGAAATAGCTTGATGTCTGCAACCCGGTGGATGGTCAGTATGGAGGAGAAGGTATTTTTCGAGCCTGAGCAACTACATGACTTTGCCAGCGTCCTTGCTGTCTTTTTTGGGTCATATTATGTCTTCAATCTGGAGTATCAGGAGTCAGCATCCACAACGCTGGAGATGATACAATGGTAAGTACTCTACACCAAGCCATTTATGAATTAAATTTAATGACAGTTTGACTGATGATGAAGAACCATAGCTGATTGCTGTATTGTACGTCTTCATTTTAAAAAATACAATTAATATATTTTATTTCTGTTAAAAGGTTCTTTGTGAGGATCAATCCAGATGTTGGTACCAAATGCACAGCCAAAGTCGGTACAAGCCGCAAGACGGGAAGTCTTGTCAAGAGGAAAGTAGTCAGTGTCAACTCCCGGATCACCACCTTCCTCCAACGACTCGCTGAATTTGAATGGAGGACTTCCAACTAGGTAAGTATTTTACCAAATGTTTATTATTTTGTTGTCTTTTCCTCCTATCTTGCATGCTCTGACTTTACTTTAGCCTTTTTAATATGATTTTAATGATTATTTATAAATGGCATGTGATTCCTACACAATAGCCCTTTAGAGTAGCCTACATCTTTTCTGTGTCCGTGGTAAAAAGTGGATGTCGCTGCATCTCTTAATAAATCACAGAAATGTATAAGTGTGTAGTCGTTTAAGTGTGGTGTATTTTTATACTATGCAGTTTTCAGTTTATTAGGCACACCTTTGCAGTAATCCGTCAGCACCAACAAAATGACTAAAAAGATTGTTGTACTTCATCGTCCCCTTGGGGACATTTGTAGTACGCAATCTTTTGAATTACTGAAGACTGACTGACTGCTTTTGCCATAAACAATCCAAAAACCTGAAGTGAAGCCAGTCCTGCTCATTCTTTATGCAGCTTCTATTATCACTTCAGTCCAATTGATTTTTTTTTAAAACAAATTATCAACTTAATGCTGCTTTATGACAAAGATTTTATGCATTTGAACATTGTCACTTCAGCTTAATTTGTCAGCCTTCCTGTCGATTTGAAAATGTAGATAACTTCCTGACCATCTCATGACCTCCCACATTGTCTGTCTTATTCTTTACAGTTCAGCTTCCACAAGATGGATCCCACTGATTTTGTTTGACGAATGGAATAAAAGTTCTTCTGATGTAGGAAATGTGTTCTATGGTTTTGTTGTTTTACAACACATTATATTGTATTGTGACATTGTTCTTTATGACATTGCGAATATGTAAATGGATTTTATTTCTACAAATCTGCTGAAAATAAATACCTGTTATTCACAGTACTTGGACTAAAATTTCTTTTATGAAATTTTTCGGTTTATGGTAAAATATTCTTATATTAAAAAAATGTAAACTTTAATTTACAGTAAACCTGACATTATGTTGTGAAACAAGTTTACAGTAGACCAGCTTTACTATAAAATACAATTACAGTATTATACTATAAACTACATTTACAATAAAGCAGTTATAACTGTAAAGCACACTCACAGTAAAAATTAACTGTGAAAAATCATAACAGTAAAGGTACTGTAGAATGGTAATTACAGTAACTTAAAATTACAGTTACTGTAAAATTACAATAAAAGGTCTAACAGTGCATTAGCAGCAAATACTGACCATTGTTCTGCCAGCGCACCGTAACAGACGCCAAGTACGGTGTTCTTCAACGGACACACTTCACCATCTTCCACAACTCAAAGAACAAATCTAACATTTTGGTGGCATCCGCTGACATATTTAAGCCAGTGCCCTACAAGAGTTTAAAATTTAAGTGACCGTTTTTGGAACGGATGAAGAAAATCACAAACTCATAGTCAGCACTGGCTAACTGTGCTACCATAAATAATGCAGTAAAACAGTTAAAGTTAGAGGTATGCGTTTACTCTTATGCAGCAACGCGCACGGACGCACAAACGGAGTTTGCATGTTCTCCCTGTGCATGCGTGGGTTCTCTCCTGGTACTCCGGCTGTACCGGCTTCCTCCCACAGTCCAAAAACATGACTGTTAGGTAAATTGGTCTCTAAATTCTCCCTATAGGTGTGTGTGTGCATGGTTGTTTGTCCTGTCTGTCTCTGTGTTGCCCTGCGACAGACTGGCGACCTGCTCCCCGCCTCTCGCCCGGAACGTTAGCTGGAGATAGACACCAGCACCTCTCGACCCCACTAGGGACAAGGGTGTAAGAAAATGGATTGGAAAAAGACTAAATGTGGAAGTAGTAAAGCAAAAAAAAAAAAACTCTCCCCAGTTGAGAGAAGCCTCTTGCATTCAACTTCCATATGCAATCTTTTTGATATAAAATATCTGCCTTACCTTTCACACATTCACCACCATCTTACATTGCTCACCGTAAACTTAAGACACTTCTACATGTATGCCAGGCATTCGGACAAACAATCTGACATCATAACATAACAAGGTTCTAAACACACGCTGAGGCTTTTTTATGATTTGCATTTTTAAAGCAAGGACAGCATCGTGTGGAAGATTTCAGCTGTTGGTCACTATACTAGCAATGACAAGAAAAAAAAAGTGCAATTTCAAGTTTAGCCACTTGTTTATAACTGGAACCACAGAAATATTTACAAACTTTACATGAGCTACAGTGGCAGAAATAGGAAATATTCCAAATAAAACATGCTCCCAGAATCCAGTACACAGAAGAGAAGGTGCCCCATTAAAAGCTTAAAATGCTGACATGGTCACATTATGTAAGCATACTGTAGAAAAAGGTAATATTGGTGAAGCTGGAAGTTCTTCCAGAGTGCTGGTTTCGTCATAGTTCTTCAATGCATTTGGTAAAGTGTATATGGACCTGGACATGTGTTGACCATGTTCTAAAAGTATTCAACAACAAAAAAAAGCAAACATTTCCTTTTTTTTGTCCTCTCTCCTCCCAACCGTAATATCTGACAGTCTTTTTGTTGTTGAGTTATTGTACAAAATTCAAAACTGCAAACCGACAGCGTTTAAATTAAATAACTCCAAACAGAAAACATGCACACACAAAAACAAAAACAAAGCATGCAAATAAGAATACAAAGCAAGCAGCACACAAAAGTAAAAGCCACACTTATACTGAATTATTATAATAATTAAAATGCACACAAAGGAGGAAAAAAAAGGGGGGAGGAAGTTTCTTTTTGTTTTGTTTGTTTAAATCAGCGCCTGGTCTTGGTGTACACCGAGCTGTAGGAGCTGTCCACTTTGGGACAGAATCGCTTGGTGTGGGCTCCGGCCCCCGTGGCGCCGCATAGTGGACACACGTACTGGCGCAGGTAGGGACACACAACCTCTCCAGCCTGGTTCTTCAGCCAGTGGGATCCGTATACCAGCTCGGACTCACCGTTATGTTTACAAAAACTGCAGACCTTGGAAGAGGGGCGCGCAGGCGGCTCTGGAGCCGGAGCCTTGAAGCGACTCGCGGTACTCCTGCGGTCCTTGGGGCGACAACTCGAACCAGTTGTAGGTGTCTGCAGCGGATCGGCACTGGCTGACTGCGGTGCGAACCGAAACATATCCTCTGGGTTCAGCACAGCCGCGGAGCCAGACAGCAGGGATTCGCAGGATTCTGCGTTCATGCGCATCGACCCTAAAGTTCCGCTGAAATGCTCGGGTTGGGAGTGATGCGCTTTGAGATGTGGCAGGGCGGATTCCTCGGTGCTGTTCCGACTCAAGATCTCTCTGACCGTCTCCGACAGTCCCATATAATCCCTCCAGGGCTGAAAACTTTTGCTGTTTGACTCCATGAAGCGCGGTAGGTGGTGGAAGAGCCCCGACACCGTGCCATTCATTCCGTCTCCTTCCCTGGGTTTGTTTTCTCGTCTGGTTGGCGAGCGAGTTGTTTTTACCAGAAAGACGTGAAACGACGAATAATGCACAGACACTTGCGATTGCTAATCAAGCAGAGGAGTCTCCGGGAGCCAACAGCCAATCAGGAAAGCTCAAGCATACGCGTGCGCCTCTCACTATCCTCTAAGCATATCCCACATGATTCCAGCTCTTTCCTGCCACTCGTGGACTTTTAGAAACTTATACCGTTTTTCAGAATCTGATTGTTATTGGAAACTTTGCAGTTTTAACTGAACCATGTCAGAGTGGCAAAAATGTTCTTTCTCAAACTTTATTATGTTGTTGGATCATTTCAGATCTTTCTATGGTTTACTGAAGCGCCATAATTATAGTTTAGTAAGTTTTAATGGCGTCTATGCAGAATTACACCAAGTTAGTGTAACGCAGAAACATTTCCAGTGTCAATCTCTTTATTTTAAAAACGAAATACTCCTTGATGTCAACAAAGTGATACACAAATAGGACACAAAAATAAACACTGAGAATTAAACATACAAGATAAAACTTTTATGGACAAGGAGAAAACCCATCTTTGCTTTTTATTATTTCCACAGCTAATTCCAATTTCCTGCTGTGATCTTTCCTGCAAAAGTGCTTATTTCCTCATTCTCCATTAAGTATCCATGAAGTCACTCTACAAATTTCCATTAAAACACTTTTTTTGGACAAGAAAATTGATTCGCAGATGTAGTTGTATCTGTATCGTTATGTGGAAGTACAGGACGCTGTGCTCCCAGAATGACACAGGATTTATGATTTTCTCCCTGAACCCCAACCTAGATGGGCCTACTTCCAGATGCCTCATACAAGCTGAAGAGGCTTCATTGGGACAAGTGTCTTAATTATATGGGATTATCAAAAGTTCTAGCATCAAGAAAATATTGCCACTGTATTTGCCCTTTAAACATTTGTTCATTGCCTTTTATTAATATTCCCTCCGTGTGTTGATCCACTGCTACTTGGGTATTGCCAGAAGATAGCATTTATGCTTATCTTACACACTATGATATGGAAAAAATAGCACTTCTTGTCCTTCCAGATTAAGACTGGATAATTGTTTCTTTTGCTTTCGAATTCAAGTTAGAAAACAAACGTCAGAAAGCAGTCATGAGCCTGGCGGTCAGGAGACGATTTTACTTGTAGTAAGATTCAGTGAATGTCTCAAAACATCAGTCAGCGGTGCATAATGATCGACAACCAGGTTTTAAAAACAAAATAAGTGCTTTTATTAAATTTGTTAAAAAGACAAATACTGAAGGTGGAATGTGCTTTAACTGCAGCAGTTTGTATCACGACCAGCTCAAAAATGAAGGCCAGGTTGTGTGTGGTCTCCTGTCAACGCCGCCCTCCCACGTCTCCAAGCGGTGATCAGCTTCTCTGGACCTGCGGAAGAAGAGCATTATTCAACTTGATGAAGATCTGAGCTTAGCCAGATAATTATATGAAGCAAAACTCTTTCAATCCTTAAATTGAGAAACTCTTCATTGAACCATCTGCACAGCTGGCTGGTCAGGAGACGGTTGGGGCAAGATGGAGGCCCTGCATCACAGGAACTCAAAACAGCGTCTTGCAGTAGAATTTGTACTTTTTCACATTCTAACTAAAGATCTTGACGTAGTTGTGAGGTCGTAAAAAAACAAAACAAAAAGAAACATCAAATGCTATATAAACACCTCCGTAAAGCACTGCATATTAAATTTGACCAACTTTGTGGTAACACTAACTGGTTATTGTATGATAGATTGAGAGCGGAGTACAGCTGAGGTGTGCTGGGCGTTTGAACTCTGACCCTTCCCTCATGTAATCCATGAGCAGCAACGTTCCCAGAGTTGCTGGGTGATGGACTGATGGGAAGACAGCCGGATAAGTTAGCTCCTCCCACACCAGAGAAATCTGCACCACAGACATTTGAAAGGTGAAATTAATGTGCTGAACATAAAACATACAAGTACACAGAGTCACACGTCTCAGTCTGGACCTTCATCCAGTCCCTTGCTTATGATTCCCAACACGGTCAACCCTTACTCACTGAAAGCACTGCTGTCCCTCCGGTTTGTTGCTTCTCTTTGAAACAAAGGCGAATCACACAGATACTGCTGCTTCAAGAACAGGCCCCGTTGTTGTTCAAAGTCACGCCGCTGTGGACAAAATACACATTTTTGTAGAATGATTTCAATAAGTGCTTGATTTGACAGGCAAGGTCTCCCACGACAACAAACCACTTAATTTAACCTATGGTTTTAATCTATGGCTGAAACAACAAATTATTTAAATAACCGAGTTTAGGCCATTTGCTGAAACATATTCAGAGCAGTAACTTGGCCAAAACTGCACAAAAAAAAGAAAAAAACCCACATTTTGCATTCAACACCTTTAACTGAACGTATGGTTTAGCCTAAACCATATTTACAGTGGACTAGTTTACATTTTAAGCAAACTAGTCCACTATAGTGGACTAGTTTATTAAATAACTAAATATTTTCTTAGTTAACAAAAAAATGCATTGTTTAATATGTTTCCAATATTGTATAAAAAGGCATAAATGATAAAAGAAAAAAATCTGTAGAATGTACCTTGCTTTTATCTGATTAATCACCAGAATAATTGATTACTGATAATCCTAATTCACCCTCAACCCCATTTTACCTCATGGCTCAGTCGAATGGCAGCGTCGGTAAACACTTGGCGCTCCCTTTCAAAAGTCCTCCTCTGATGAGTCAGCTCTGCCCAGGACATCTGAAGACGTTCCCACTCCTCCAAAAAGTAGGAATCCGAGAGTTCGGATGGGACCGTGGAGACCAGGCTGTCCTATGAGAAGCAGCCAGAGCAGGTCTCCCTCAGACCGTTCATGGCTCACTGAAAGTTTTAACAAAAAGGCGGCAGATACCTGCAGAAGCTGCTGCTGCAATCTAACCACCTCCTGACTTTCTTTCAGTTCGATCTCCAGCTGAGCTATGAGCTTATCGTGGTCGGTACCAGCAGCTGTTTGACCTGCAGACAGAATCATTTCCTTGCAGCTTTTGACGACTGGTTTGGTTACAAAAACACCTCACGAGATTTATTGTCAGCCGTTCACCTTCGGACAAGATGCTTTGCAGCTTCTTCTGCACCAGCCTCCAGCTCTGAACCACTCCTCCAGTCAGGTGCTCGCCAAGCGCCGCTTCAGTTTCCTCCAACTTTTTCTCTCCATCTTGGGTAACATCCAAAAACTGTGGCAGCCACAAAAAAGATCAGTAACTTTCACTCCAGGTTATCTACTTTTTAGCACACGTCATGTTTCTTCAATTGTAGTTAAAAAGGCTTGTCCTGACCGTTTATAAATTTGTTTGTATTAATGTAACTGATGTCTAAAAGTTGACTTTACTCAGGACTTGACTGAGACAAAAGAACCGACCCGTTTTGAGCAGAGTAGTGCTATGTGTACCTACTAATGCTACTAGTGTTTAATAGCATTTCCTTTTCTGGACTGACCCATGGATGCTGGCCACTCGTCCCTTCTCTGACCTGCTCCATGTCGACTCGCAGTGCGTGCAGCAGAGTGGTGAGGCTGTGGCGCAGCTTCATGGCCTCCCTCAGCTCGGCCTCCCTGCGCTCCAGCATCAGGCGCAGCGCAGCCTCTTCTCGCCTGTCAGGAGGAGAGAGCTGCAGTCTGAAGGAGAGGTCCAACTCAAAAGGCCAAAACCTCAGCGACCTTTAACAAGCAACCGTCCACATACCTGGCAGTAAACCTGACCGATTTGCTGAGTTGCTCCCTTTTGCCTCTGCTTCCAGGAGGGAAGTTTATTACTTCTATAGCTGCATCAGGAACAAAGAAAACGATGCGATAAATCTTATTTTAAATAAGTTTGTTTGAAATGATTCTGAAGTCTCACATGGCCCTTTGTGTCTGTCAGTCAGCTGTGAGAGCCTCTCCTTCAGTCTACTGCAGAGCATCTCTCTGCGCTTCAGCTCCGCCTCCTGTTGGCTGCACTGCAGCTGCAGACGGGAACTCTGACAGGAGGGAAAGCGCCACTTAAGGTAAACTCGATCAGGAAGTTATCGCTCTCAAAAGTACTGGGCTTACTTTTAAACGCTCAGATCTCAGATCTCCCTGTAGCCTGGCCACATGCTCATCCGTCACTCTGAGCTGCTCCTGTAAGATGACACAGTTCCATGAAAAAGTCCTCACACCCTTTGACCTTTCACGTTTTTTTGGTTTGGGTCAAGGGGGTGTTGTGTGAGATATACCAACGGAGAGTATGACGCATTTGTTTTCAGTCAGTTTTACTCTCATTCCCGTAAATAAAACCCATCTGTATTTTTTTTTAAATGTTTTTTTTGTCTGACATCAGAACTGATGTCCAAATGTCAAGGTGAGGCACAGCAGATTTTACTTTCACAAGTGGAGGGTTCCAGCTTTCGCCATGATGCTCCTCCTCATGCAAGTGTAAAACCTTAAATTGCTTTGATTTTAATCATTTCAGGCAGAGATGAGTAGAACTCGATAAGATACTGAAGAGCCAAATTTGACCCTCCTAATTTAAATCAAAGCACATTCAAATGTTAAAATGGCTCAGTCAAAGTCCAGACCTGAACCCATTTAAAAATCCGTGGCAAGATATAAAAATGTATGTTGACAAATGTCACCCGTTCATTCTATGCGAGTTGTGCCATTCTGCAAACATGCACCACAAATTTGAGAAACTAAGCATCATTTTTCTTCCGTTTCACAAATGTGTATTATTGTGTGACGCTACCACATAAAATACAATAAGAGTTTATGTTCATGACTTTACCAGAAAATGGAGAAAAAGATTAAAGGCTGTGAAGTAAGCTCGATAGGACAAGTGGTTTGCTTGGTAGTTGAGCCTCTCTTTTACCCACCCTGAGGGAATCTCCTTGCTCTTTGCAGGCCTGTCCGTCAGCCCACCAGGAAGTGTTTGGGTCCCTCTGGAGATACGAATCTGCAGCGTAATATAAACCAAAACAGAAAAAAAGGGGAACATTAAAGAATATTCAGTGCTAATGTGGATAAAGGTATCAATGTGCACATGAACGATAAGTTCAAATGAAACCTGAAAGTTCCTGTTTTCCACCAACTTTGCTCTGGTCAAATCTGTACGCCATCTAAATTCACATAAAATCACATTCATGAATTGAACACGTAGAAACTATGAGCACAGCAACGTGATCGACAAACCATACATGCGTACATTTCAGGTTAACACGCCTGTGTGTATATTTCCAGCCGTCAGCAGTCAGACCTGCTCACAGCTGCTGCTGCTTTTATTTCCAGGTGACAGCACTTCTGCTAATTACCAACAATACACACGAGGTAGGTCATGCTTTGAGCAAGAGGTTTCCTGTAAAGCTTCGTATTAGTAACTACTTCTCACTCAGGGTTCCTCCTGAATGCGTTACAGGCCAAGCTGTGGAAAAACGCACAAGAGGTCATGACAGCGACCCTCATTATGAGACACGCTCGGCTGGCTCTCTGAAAGTCAGCGTGTTCAACACATCCGGAAGAGCAGAAACAGCTTTAGGTCAGAAGATTCACATGAAGTCAGCGTGTGACATTAATTATTTTAACAGGATTAGACGACTACACACGGAAAAATGTCATGTTTTCTCAGAACATTTTGAGTTGTGCTTCAATACCTTATTTAACAAAACAGTAAAAAGAGCAAAACACACATGTTGCAAGTATATATATATTTTATTTATTTCCTTTCATACAAACACATTGCATTCATCACAAATCATTGGGGTGACAGGTAACAGTAATTCTTGTGGCTTTGTGAAGATTTCTAGTATTTGACGACAAAGCAAATCCGGTCCAGCAGCTACCCGTCACAGCAAAGGGCCAATCCAATCGACAATAAAATGATCCTTTTTAAATCCAATTTAGTCCAACTTCACTCAAATCATTTGAATGGAAAAGCGTCAAAATATGCGCGACTACTTTTCATGAATGCCTTAAGCCCTGTCTGTCAAAAAGCAGTCACGAATTAGAAAAGTGATACTTTCCAAAATTACCTTCTGATTTTGTCGTGGAAAAAGTTACAGGCAGCATTTCTGTCGTTTCCTAATCACTCAAACGTTGCACAGAAAACGAAGGCGAGCGCCAACAGACAGCAGGAAAGATTTTTGGTTGATTCCAGCGTGAAAAACGACGACCGACTCATTAAATACAAACAAAACCGAAGGATTTCAATACAGACGCAAGCGTTCATGCAATGTGAAATAAATTAAAGTTGCTACCACTATCCAAATAGTGTAAGGCCTTTACGTGTTTTTATTTTAAATAAAGAGATTCAACAAAAGGACTGAAACGTAGATAACAGGTGAGTGAAAGAAACAAAGAAGCAAGAGAATAACAAACCAACACTTATCCTAACGTTAAAGTATGTCATGTTGTAGTACCTCAGGTTCACTGTGACACTTTTCGCTTAAATACTTGAATCTTTAAAAAAGGCACAGGTACAGTGAGTTGGCCAGAAATGCAGTTGGACATTATTTCTTTTCTAAAATGCTTTACAGAGATAAACGACACAAAACAGTGCAGATGGGACAGAACCTGCCTCAAATTTACGTTTAATATCCCTCCACCTGCCCCTCAGAAGGGCACCGACTGAAAAAGCAAACAGCGGTAACAGTCTGTAAATAGATGCCGGACATGTCGAGCACTTAGGCAAAGCCAGATTAATCATTAGTCAAGTTAGTGTCAGGAACATCTTCTGCTTGTTTGTTGAACAAGTACGAGTTTGGCCGTGCTTTCGTGTAACAGATGGGAGATATGATACCATTAGTTTTGGCAGAAAAAAAAAAAGCAGATCGACATCAACCCCCGAAAAACCTTCAGCACCGAGTGCGTTTTCCCTCCCTCCCCCGTGAGGAGCTGCAGAACAAGTCCACGATGACGCAGACGAGAGGTGAGGTGAAGCTTTGACGGACGAGGAATCCTTCATGTTCCTTCTGCTGCTGGAAGAGAGCAGAGAAAATCAGACGTTTAATATGATTCAATCAGACTTTGGGGTTCCAGTCTTGTTTCATCATGAACACTAATACTTCTGGTGCCATAACAGGGCAAATCCCTTCAAAGTGAAAATATCTTGTTGTTTTATTTGGCACCTATGGCGTTTCTCAGCTCACATAGTTCTGCAGACAGCAGAGAAATTTCCAGCACCATTACTGCAACACGGCAATTACTAAACTTTACCCAAACATGTCTTAAGCCTTTCCACATCATGCCTTTCACATATAGGTTGCTCACCCAGCCTGAAGGAAGAAAAGTGGTTTATGAGATTTCCTGTTTTGTAATAGAATTCAAAATAGCAGAAATACCACAATGTGGAACTGCTGCATACTTCCAACATGAGGAAGTTTCTGATGAAAATGATAGCAAATGAAAACAATAAGTCTTTAGTGCTTTTTCCTGATTCGGGGTTATCGATAGATTGGTCAGGATCAGAAACGCAGCATTTACAATTTTGGATCTGATTTCTGTAAAACTTTGACCTTCCAATATCGACTTTAGCCAGTTCCAATTTCTCTTTGAGAACAGTAACCAAAAACAAAAACGAAGAAACAAGCCTCCTTTTTCTGAGCAGTCTCTATTTACATTAGAAGCAGAGGCGATGCCACTCTGTGAGGGAGAACCGCCACTGACATACAATGTTTGTAGTTGCCCTCAAATGATGTCCAAATAAATCATACCTTAATGTGAGTTTTTCATGTTTTTTATTTAATTTTTAGTTGGATTGGTATGGTTAGCTGAAGTCTCTGTGTATATTCTTTGAGGAAAGTAGATCCGGGTCCGTTCAGCGTTTCGAAACGCATCCTATTTGATTTCAGTTTTTCCAGGACTGGAAAAATAAAATTGAGCTTTAAAAAAAAATTGTTGCTTGTTTTGACTTTTTTTTTTTTCATCTATAGTTTTAAGGACAGAAACACTATTTAACAAATGGATTGTTGTTTCTTTCTTTTTTAACAATTCAAGCTTTATTTTTGATTTGCCAAAACACACCTTGTTTAGAAAAGGGTAACTTTATAGCACTACGGAAATGTGGATCTTCCTCCTAATCATCAAGGTAACACTTGCAAGAACTCAAAATAAATAAATATGTATTTATTTATATTTAGTCATTTTGAACAATCTCATCACTCTTAGGTATGTATATGTATTTTATAAACTTTGTATGGTTATATTTATATTATTGATATTTAATACCTCAGACGGAGTAGCTTGTCAATGAATAAGCAATATAATACGATCCCCAAGGAGAATAAGCCTTCTCCTTGGGGATCAATAAAGTATATTCTATTCTATTCTATTCTATTCTATTCTAATACTGAAATATTATGTTCTGCCAAGCACAATCAGAGGGTAAACCAGTGAGCTGACAGTTAACTGACCGACAGTCACTGACACCACGGAGAAGGACAGACATTTACAGAAGAAAATGGCTAAAGAAGCTGGCTCTTCAGACTGCTTATTAATGTAAATTTGGGTGGAAGGAAGAAGTTTACAAATAACAGCAAATCCCAAAATTGAAAGAATTGCGAAGCAAACCTCATTCAAGAGATTGGGGAAAATTCACAAGTTGTGAGCTGGGGATGGAGTCATATTCTAATTTACAAGAGGCAGCTGTATCCTCTATAGATAGCAGATACCTTAGCATTCACACTGAACCAGGTCTAACAGATCAGCATTCAGTGACTCCTTTGACTGTTTAACACTAAGATAATCAGAGAGTTAGTGGGTAAATACACAAATCTGGCAACCTGTCCTGAATCTGGGACCTTGAGACTAGCGCTGAATAGCAATATGCATCACAATAGGCATGTGATCATTATCAATATAAAATATGTCCAACAGAATATCCAATCATTTATTTTTCTTTTATATATATATATATATATAATTTCACAGAACTCCGATCCAGTACCGCACAGCATCTTGGGAGATGTAGGCAGAGGAAAGGCTTTAGCCGCTCAACCTCTTACCAAGCTTGGTGACGCCAACAAACGGCCGTTTCAGATTTTGCATATCTGATAACTGCTTAAAAAAAACAAAACAAACAAAAAAAACACCCCCACAACAACAGCGTGGAGTGAAAGAAGATGAGAAAAACGGCTCAAGAATAAATTGTGGATAAAACAGTAAAAGGTCAAGTCACCAGACACTATTACCGTATTTCAGATACTTAAAACAAAACAAAAAACAAATCAATAATGATCGATATTCACTTTTATGAAACCCTTGCCATGATACTTTTTCAGCCACATCGCCCAGCCCCATGTCGAAACAGCAGAATAATGAATAAATATTATGTAAAAGTACTACTTGGCTCATCCCAGTGGTATAAAGCGCCTCTTAATTTCTTAAAAGTCGTTTTACCTCAGAACAGTGAGCAGGACTTGGGGGGTCTGAAGGGATTATCGCTGGAGGGGACCCCCATGAGGAGCGGGTCCTTGTTGGCATTCTGGATGCAGAAGTTTTTCAGCTCGGTGGCAGCCTGGGACACCTGTGGAGCCCAACATATGGTGTGGGTGTGAAAACATGACCAGCATAAACATGAACCGTGTTCGTCTGGCCCCCCTGCGCTCGGGATTTGCCAGTTTTCTTATTTTTCCAACACTAACTATTACCGCCTCTGCTTTTTTTTTTTTTTTTTTTTGCATAATATTTGCAAGCAACGGAGCCGCGGATCAGCTGTGGTTGTACCTCAAATGTTTCATTTTCATATACAGCGCCACTCATTTCCAGAGAGCTTGATTTGTATACGCCTTTAACTTCAAAACTTCGAAGTAGCAGCGAGTTACTAATATTTTAGCTACGTTTTTTTTTTTTGGTAGCTTGGCAGCAATTCAGTAAATCGACATTTGACAGAATCCACGTTTTCGTGATTTCTAAACTTAGCTTCAACGGTCAAGAGAAAAGTCTTCCGTGTTTGTGTGTCAGCGGAGGGTTCGTACCTTGATCCTCCGGGTACTGGCCTCTAACCGGAGCTGCTTCACGGCTCGCTGGGCGACCACCAAGTTGCTGCTGGCGTTGTTGTTGGACATAGCGGCGGTCGTTGGTGTTTAAGAAAAATCCAACTTTTTATTTGTATTTTTTATGACGGCTGTCTACAACCTCAACGGAAGAGAGACCTAAAACTGCACTACACCCAGAACTAAACTGGGAAACAGCGCAGGAAGGTTGCCATGCCCACACTGCGCTATCCGAGCCCTCCTATTGGCCAGCAAGTCCGTCAACCACGTAATCTTCCCACCGTTCCCAAGGAAACGCCCATAAAAATATGGGCCATTATTTTAAGTTTCCTAGACAGCAAACAGGGTAAAACGTGACCTTCAGTGGTTGTTTGCCACCTCATTTAGCTTCACACCAGACTGGGGACGCTTTCAAAGAACTGCTGCTTTATCAATTGTGTAACATGCTCAGGTGAATCTTCAAACTAATTCAGAAACAAAAATGAACAATAATCACTCATAGCATTTTTTTTTTCATCAAAGCAGATGCAACTCAGAATCAGCTGGCTTCTTATTTCATACCTATGCGTAACCATTTCATGCCTTCCTTCTTCTATGTTGAACTTCAAAAACATTTCAACAAGCATGTGGCAAAGGTGAACAGTCTGTTGCATCAAATGATTCAGCAATCCCTCCTTCCTTGTGCCATTGTGCCACAATTAATTGCATCAAGTTGTTGTCTGTATTATTCTATACAACTATGATCTGGATAACACACAAAGTAAAAATTGTGATTAAGTGTTTCAACACTTAATTGTTTAATTAACGTTGTATTAATGTACTTAAAGTTAAAAAAAGGAATCATTATTGGGTATTTTTAAACCACTAGTCTCCAGCAGCTTTATATTCTTTGCCATTGCACCTCTCCGGTGTTTAGACCCAATGTCAGCGCGTTGGTATATTATATATCAATTTCTACTTGTAAAAAGTGACTGGCATGGTGCTTTGTTAATCCAAATCTATCGTAATTAATTAATTAGGTACTTAATTAATTTAAGAACTGGTGGATTCCAAATATATATATATTTTTTATGAGAAAAAAAAAGCTGAAGGCTAACAGAGAGAATAATGCCAGTAGAGATCTGCAAGTTAAGAAGTTAAGGTTGTGTGGCAGACAGTTGATCGCAAGTCATCGACTTTGCAACAGCTCTTCATCCTGAGTAAGCATGTGGTGACTGCGGAAATGACTTCTTTTTAACAAGAAACTTGCAGCAGAACCAAACCATCTGCCTCGACTGACATCAGGTCATTGTAGAGGATGAGTGACAGCCTCTCATGAAAGCTTTGAAAATTACATGTCAAAGAAAAGAGTGCCAACTCATTGTCAGTTAGTTAGGAGCTTCTGGTTTTTCAAATTTCAGCCCACTGTCTACCGTCTACAGCCCAGAATACTATTCATGTATTTAGAAAAGTAATTTTTACTTAGTCTAACTATGCAGATAAACCACTTGAACTTTATGCAATTCTATTTTTGTCTACACACAGCAAACTCCTGCTTTATAAGTTTGATTAAATCTGGGAAAGAAAAACTACCAGCCTTTATCTAGCTGCAGGGTTGCCACGATGCAAATGATCAAAACCCAAACACCTCCCATGGTTTCCGTCTCAAACAAAGATCAACCAGCATCAGGGTTTCTGTAGGTGTAGCTCATTATCTCTAATTATTTATTTCTCTTGAGAAGTCCGTCGATTCCCCTGATTTATTCTTACAATAAGCAACTGTCTTTTATAAATTTGTTTTATTCAGTTTGACTTTTAATAGCATATAACACACAGCTTTATACACATATGTAGGTAATTTGCCTACCAGCCCCACTTAGGAGTGGACGATGCCGTCATCTTCCTGCTGCAACGAGCACGTTCGCACCTGGATGGTGGAGGAGACACTGTGAGAATCACATTCTTTGATTCTCCAGTGCCTTCAACACCATCCAGCCTCTGCTGCTGGGTGAGAAGCTGCGGAGGATGGGTGTCAACGACTCAGTGATCTCCTGGGTGACTGACTACTTGACAGGCAGGCCACACTTTGTCCGTCTGGGCAGTGTCCTGTCTGATGTGGTGGTCAGTGACGTAGGAGCTCCACAGGGAACTGTGCTTTCTCCCTTTCTCTTCACCTTGTACACCACTGATTTCCAGTACAACTCTGAGTCATGTCACCTGCAGAAGTTTTCTGATGACTCAGCGGTTGTCGGGTGTATAGGGGATGGAGGGGAGGGGGAGTACAGGACACTGGTGGACGGCTTTGTGGAGTGGTCTGAGCAGAATCACCTGAGGCTCAACATTAGTAAGACCAGAGAGATGGTGATTGACTTCAGAAGGAAGAAGATACCTTCATGGCCACTGAAGATCAAAGGGGAAGTGGTGGAGGAGGTGGAGGATTACAAATACCTGGGAGTTGTAATCGGCAACAGACTGGACTGGGCATCTAACACTGTCGCTGTGTGCAAGAAGGGGATGAGCAGACTCTATTTTTTAAGGAAGCTGAGATCCTTCAAAGTGTGCAGCAAGATGTTGTAGACCTTTTATCACAGTGTTGTTGCCGGTGCCATCTTCTTTGCTGCTGTGTGTTGGGGAAGCAGCATCAGAGCCAGCGACTCTAATAGACTGGACAAAATCATCAGGAAAGCTGGCTCTGCACTGGGACTAAGGCTGGAGTCCCTGGAAACTGTGGTGGAGAGGAGGACACTGAAGAAGGTTCTGTCTATTATGGACAATAAACAGCACCCTCTCCACCACATAGTGGACAGACAGCGGAGCACCTTCTCACATAGACTGCTCCAGCTCCGCTGTCGTAGGGACAGATACAGGAAATCCTTCCTGCCACATGCCATCTCACTGTACAATAAAAGCTAAATCACTGCTCTGCACTAATCAGTCCGATTTTGCACAACTATTTACATATACATATCTGCATTTTTTTTTGAATCTTTGCAAGGACTGCTCTTAAGTTGCTTTTTATATTAACAGCATTTCATATTTTACAATTTATAGACAACTACTACTCAGTGGTAGTTGTTATTGTGTCTTGTCTCTATGCTGTAACTGCGAAGTAATTTCCCTGCTGGGATGAATAAAGTACTTCTATTCTATTCTATTCTATTCTATTCTATTCTATTCTATTCTATTCTATTCTATTCTATTCTATGTGCTCAGCCTTTTCTTTTGAACTTCTTTTACTACTTTTTCATTTATACAGGCTTTACATCAGCATTATTTGCAATAATTATTTTGTTTGAAGTAGTTAATGTAATACAGCCCGCTGTACAGAGCAGTGATACGGTGACTACAATGTTTTTCAGTTATTAATGTGTTTTTTTAATTCAATAATCCAAAACATAGAATATTTGTGACCACTAGGTGGTGTTAAAGAACAATAATAAACAGGATTTCCGTTTGACTTCAGTTGAGCTGAAATCCTTTGCTGCTAAAAACAGGAAGGTAATGCCTGGATAAACCATGACTAATCTTTAAAGCCTACAGACAATGTAGTGTCTGTGTGTAGGATTATTATTGTTATTCATAATTTATTAGTAGTAGTAGAGCAAGCAGCAATTAGCAAACACCTGGTGGAGCTGCGCATCTGCTGAGCTCATTATAAGAGATACTTCTCAGTCCAACTCTGGTAAAATTATTGTTAAAGGGTCAAGAGAGGAGCCAAGTTGTGATGGCTGCTTGAATGTGGAGTTTCAGAAAGAACAGGAGTTTTTAAAGAGACAGAGGCCCAAATTACTAAGTCGAATTTATTACATATATATGTATACATATGGCATTTTTATAACAACTGAAAGGAACATATTTACTTGAATGTGCTATAAAATACCATGTGACTGGAAAACACATAATGCTGCTCCTTTAAAACTCTACCAAAGTGAAAAGGACTGTCTAGATTGTTATCAGCACAAAGTTCAAAAGCCAGCATATGTGATGGTTTGGGGGGGTGTTAGAGCACATGGCATGGGCAACTTGAGTATATGTGAAAGCACAATCAATGCTGAAAGGTACAAACAATTTATGGAAGAACATATGCTGCCATCTAAGCAGAGTCGTTTTTGCCACATTCTGCACGTTTTACAACAGTGTGTCTTAGTAGTAAAAGAGGGCAGGTATTAGACTGTCCATGGGAATCTGGAGTAGACTGATGATCCATGGTCAGAGCCCAGATGTGACTTGATGAACATCAGCCACTCTGACTTCTGGGACCTTGTGGAAGATATAGCAAACCTCCAAACTGGTTTAACCACAACATTTGGTCTAAAAGATCATTATAGGTTTTTATTTTCAGTTCAATTCATTTCAAAGTTTATTTACTTAGCACTTACTTATGAAATGCAGGTTTACATGCTAGACATTACTACCTGACTCCTCTCCACTGGTGTCTTCATGCTAGTGCGCTCTCCTGACCACTTCTAATAAACAGCTCATCATCTATGAACCACCAATCACTAATGTTTCACTCTTAAACTCCAGTAACCCGAGATTTACAACAACTTCACACGACCACAGTACTTAACAATGATTACAGCATCACATATCGGTAAAAGATAGAAATACAATTAAATTTGACATTAAAATACAAGTAGCATATAATTCATTTCAGTTTAATTTCAGTAACATCAATTTCCCCCAAAACTCAGCAATCATTCAGATCAATTAAATACCACATTTTTCTTATTTCAGCTGGTCTGATTACTTTACATGAGTGTCACGTTTCAAGGAAAAAAGCTTGTTATTTCTTCATTTGCGCCCTGCAAATAAGTAGAAAAAAGAAGAAAAATGATAATTGATCCCTTGTTGTTAATTATAATAAAATACTTAGTAGGTAAACTTACAGACTATTGGTCCAGTAGTGATGGGCTTCAGTGCAGGAAAGCTTGAAACAGAACGCAACTTTCTGCTATGACAAACCTGGGAAAAGTAAATAATTAAAGCAATTTATTTATTCATTCATCATGAATCATAAACTACTGATGAAATAAAGTATGTTCAGTTAAATAATCCCCAAATAATTCACATTCTGGCAGGTTGAGATTAGGAAATATTTTCAGTCAACCAAGAACTTTGTTTCAAATAGAAAATGAGAAATAATGAAATAATGTAAAAGGATTACCGTTTCTGCAATTAGTTTTTTTTAAATGTCTTTATCTACATTTTGATAAAGCTGGCCTGTTGTGTTTAATTTGAAGTCTCTGCTCACCGGGACACAGTTGGAGCGTCTCTGGTCACACAGGCTCAGGCTACAGTGAAGATAAATTTCTCGATAATCTTCCCCCAGCAGGAACAACAGAGCAGTGAAACGAGCCTGGAGGGAGGAGCCGCTCTGAACCACGGACACCTGACGGCGATCCGTGGAGCATCTATAAGGGGTAATGGAGGAAAACATGAAAGTTTTAACCCGTCACTTTACACCAAACAGTATTTACTGAAGCTGAAGAGGAGCACATACTTGTTCTCAATGAGGGGGTATCGTATGGGGTCCTCAGGGTTTGACGTGTGAGTGGCAAAGCAGTTCTCCAGAACAACCGCCAAGTTTGAGTCCATTTCCTCCACAGAAACGCCGACGTACAACGGCGAGCCCACTGGCAGGGTGACCTGGCCTGCTGGGTAAGTGTAATTGTAGCTGGAGTCCAGGAACAGAGACATGGAGGCTCTGGCCTTGGGACCTGTACCTGAAATACCTCGTTCCCACCTGCCAAGGCAACAACCATCTTTATCAAGCAGTCCAGGAATTTATTTGCCAACACTTGTTTTAATCCTGTTTTTGTGTTATTTTAAATTGTTTGAAAATCTTCTTGTGATTAGAGCGCAATCTATCAAGCTCATTGATATATTGGAACAATGATGCAATATATTATTTCATCATCGTGGAGGATTTGGATGAACTAACACTAATTTGTGGTCAAAGGCATTTTGTTAATTCAAGAGATAAACACTCCCCACAGAATCTACCAGCTCAGTTATATTGATCAGAGAGGACGACTTACTCTAAAGTTGGTCTTACAGCCACATTCAGACTGGTGTCAGTTTCCAAAGGATAAGAACAGGAGAACGGAAATCTCCTGGGAAGGAGGAAGGATTCATTGTTTGCTGAGTAGAGAAATAAATTGTTCCCAAAGATGACATGCGTACTGTTGATCTGAAAGACAAGAAAATGACAGGTGTCAGACAGGACAGTGTGGTGGGAGAGAGGGGAAAGATATGCAGCAAAGGTCATCGGGCTGTGTCTTGAACCTATGACCTTCATGGGTCACTGAGACCTCCGTGTATGGCGGTCCACCACAACACCCAAACAACTTCCTTTGCAATCTCTATGCATGAAAACTTCAACATTCTTTCTATCTGCTTAGCTAAACTTGTTATTTACTGTCAAGTTCCACTACATACCGCAGCCAGTACTTATATGTTACCTCCTGGTAACATGTAATTTACCAGAAGGGCAATTCCAGAAATTACACTTAGGGCAATTTCTTGAATGGCTCTAAGTGCTTTCTGGAGCTATTATTAGAAATTCCTCCAAATATCCTGTATTACCAGAAAGTTTTGGAACTTGGAATGTGCTTTGCAGGAAAAGTAACCCTGGTAAGTTGCAGGGGATATCTGGCAAGTTCATGGAAGTACCTGGTATGCACGGTAATTCCAGGAAAGTACCTGCTAAGTCTCAATAAAGTAATTGAAAGCATCTGGTAATTCTGCATGCTTCAGTTCTCTCCCTGGTGGTAGTAACAAACTCCTCTGCATGTCAATGTTCTTCTTAGGCCTTCTAACGAGCCATCATTTGTTGGCTCATTAGAGATGGCTATAACCAGGAACAGAACTAGAACATGCAGCCCTCAAGGACCAACTTTAGACACCACTGAAGTAGAGCTTACCTTTTGACAATCTAAATACATTTTCTGCCTTATTATCTTTTGCCATTTCTGAACAACTTAATATTTCTTTTATCCATTTGTTTGTAGTTTTACTTTTAAGTTCTTGTAATCTTTAACAATGAGCAATCAGCAAGGTCTTTATGACACAGGCGTTTCTTTATAAATTTCTCTACAAAAATTGTATATGATATTAATTTTTAATGTGGTGTAAATAAACATCATATTGGATCTAACATGCATTAGTGAAGAATGACTGGTTTATTGGCCCAGTTCATTAAAGTTGCATGAGTAATCTGCTATCTTGTTCTCGACTAGTGACCCAACAAGATAACACAGATAATGATCTCTGAGTATAATACTTTGACTGGAAAGTGTGATGGTGACGAGATAAGAATCCAACACACACAGCAAAAAAGGAAAGATTTTCACCGTCACTATATTTCCGCAGGCACCGGCTCGAGCCTCCACCTCGTACCACACAACATCCCCTTGAACTTTGAACCTTGAGCAGTTGCGAGCAGCAAAGTGGCCAGAGAATGGATCCAAATCAGAAGACTGCGTGCTATTGAGATCCAGTCCTACTTGGAGTTTATCTTGGCCACAAGTAAGATGTACAAGGGGCCCTTTGAAAAAACAGAATGATACCATTTTCCATAACATTGACTAATATAAAAATTTACTTACTTTGTTGAATTTGTGACAAACAGGATTAGTAAGGGATTCTTTTGATAAAACAATGTGAATTGTTGTGATTATGCAGAAAGGTATTGGAAATACACAACATAAGAATTAATACATGCAAAAATTGTGTAACATGGTTTTACCTTCGCAGACAACACCAGCGTCTTCACCGTGATTACAGTTATGATTGCCAAACCCTTGATGTTGACATTCTGAAAGCTGTAATTCATTTCCTGCGCACCTCACGTTATCCAGCCATATGGGCCCAGTTCCCTGTCCAAAATGTGCACTTGATGTTGCTGAAATGACTCGTCCGCAGCCCACCTGTCGACACACCACCTGAGCATTAATGTTGTCCCAGATGTCATCACACACTGTCCCCCACTTAGGGCGAGGGCCGAAAAAGTGTACATTTGGGGGGAAAAAAGGGCCTTTTTCTAAAAATTCTGGAGGTCTAACCCTGGGTCGTAGGGTTACGGGGTCAATCTCTAAAAATCCGGTTATCCCTCGTTACCCCCGTGACCCACCCTACCGATTTTTAAGACCCCCGGTCTCCCCGTGAGAGACCCCCAAACAGGACAAACTTTTCACAAAAATCATGGATTTTGCTCCCTCGTGGCAAGATTCGCTGTAGTAACGTGTTTCTGCCACCAGAGGGCATCGTTGCCATCTCGGTGTTTCTCTCAATGGGGAAAACTGCCACTTGGGTACCGGACCCGAACTTGCCACTTGGGTAGTCCGTCAATGGGGGCTTGCCAACTGGGTATTCTTATCCATACAACTGACACTTTGTCACATTTTCACTCCATGGGGCTTGCCAAATGGGTGTTTATGCCTATGGGGGTGTTGCCACCTGGGTATTCGAGAACATGGGGGTTGCCACCTGGGTATTCGTGAACATGGGGCTTGCCACTTGGGGACCAGGGCAGATCATGGAGCTCACTTACCCAGGGATAGGGCACCCAAAGCCCGCATGGAGGTTGGGTGACAGACCCCTTGGACCTCCAGAGAACCAGGGGGGGGACTCATGGAGCTCCTTTACCCAGGGACAGGGCACCATGGGGCTTGCCACCTGGGTGTTTATTGCCACTTGGGGGACCAACACTTAAGCACCATTCGAACCCGGGGACCCAGACTTAAGCCAAATGGGTGTTTAGGACTATGGGGGTCTTGCCACTTGGGGGACGGACCCACACTTAAGCACCCTTCGAACCTGGGTACCCCACACTTAAGCACCCCTACGCGGACTACACCCACCAGCCCGCACGGCCCAGAGTCTCGTGCCCCTGGTAAGGCTCCCTTTGTGGACATGGCTTGCCACCTGGGTGTTTATGCCTATGGGAGGGTTGCCACCTGGGTATTCGAGTACATGGGGCTTGCCACCTGGGTGTTTATGTCCATGGGGGCTTGCCAGCTGGGTGTTTATGCCTATGGGAGGGTTGCCACCTGGGTATTCGAGTACATGGGGCTTGCCACCTGGGTGTTTATGTCCATGGGGGCTTGCCACCTGGGTGTTTATGCCTATGGGAGGGTTGCCACCTGGGTATTCGAGTACATGGGGCTTGCCACCTGGGTGTTTATGTCCATGGGGGCTTGCCACCTGGGTGTTTATGCCTATGGGAGGGTTGCCACCTGGGTATTCGAGTACATGGGGCTTGCCACCTGGGTGTTTATGTCCATGGGGGCTTGCCACCTGGGTGTTTATGCCTATGGGAGGGTTGCCACCTGGGTATTCGAGTACATGGGGCTTGCCACCTGGGTGTTTATGTCCATGGGGGCTTGCCACCTGGGTGTTTATGCCTATGGGAGGGTTGCCACCTGGGTATTCGAGTACATGGGGCTTGCCACCTGGGTGTTTATGTCCATGGGGGCTTGCCACTTGGGGGACCAAGACTTAAGGACCCTCCGAACCTGGGTACCCCACACTTAAGCACCCCTACGCGGACTACACCCACCAGCCCGCACGGCCCAGAGTCTCGTGCCCCTGGTAAGGGTCCCTTTGTGGACATGGCTTGCCACTTGGGTTTTCGGCACTATAAATGCTCTGCCATCTGGGCACACTGACCCTGGCTTCCCCCGTGGCACAATGGTTAAGGCTGGTGCCTCCCACCCGGCAGAGCCTGGTTCGATACCAGCTTGGGACGCAGAGCTGCAGGACTTGCCATCCGGGTATCACTTTCAAATGCATTGA
The DNA here is from genome assembly GCF_003331165.1 of Xiphophorus hellerii. Lineage (NCBI taxonomy): Eukaryota > Metazoa > Chordata > Actinopteri > Cyprinodontiformes > Poeciliidae > Xiphophorus > Xiphophorus hellerii. Next base: position 22,460,903 of record NC_045676.1, on the reverse strand, counting down.
TGCCAAATGGGAACCAACATTCACGGGGGCTTTAAGGGGGGGTCCCGCGCATTTATTGGGCCAAAGGTGGGCTCGGGTCATCACACACACTTGGAAGAATAAACGAAACCAGGCACAACCTCCTCTGATGACCCCCTGCTCTGGGGGGGCTTTGCCAAGGAATGGAGCACCATAACCCCGCATGGAGGTTGGGAGACAGACCCCTTGGACCTCCAGACAACCAGGGGGGACTCATGGAGCTTCTGTACCCAGGAATGGAGCACCATAACCCCGCATGGAGGTTAGGAGACAGACCCCTTGGACCTCCAGAGAACCAGGGGGACTCATGGAGCTCAGGTACCCAGGAATGAAGCACCATAACCCCGCATGGAGGTTAGGAGACAGACCCCTTGGACCTCCAGAGAACCAGGGGGACTTATGGAGCTCAAGTACCCAGGAATGAAGCACCATAACCCCGCATGGAGGTTGGATGAACCACCCCCATGGACCTCCAGAGAACCAGGGGGACTCATGGAGCTCATTTACCCAGGGCTAGGGCACTGAAAGCCCGCATGGAGGGCAGATGAACCACCCCCATGGACCTCCAGAGAACCAGGGGGACTTATGGAGCTCATTTACCCAGGGCTAGGGCACCCAAACCCCGCATGGAGGACAGATGAACCACCCCCTTGGACCTCCAGACAACCAGGGGGACTCATGGAGCTCAGGTACCCAGGAATGAAGCACCATAACCCCGCATGGAGGTTGAGAGACAGACCCCTTGGACCTCCAGAGCACCAGGACACCTCATGGAGCTTAAGTACCTGGACCTCCAGACAACCAGGGGGACTCATGGAGCTCAAGTACCCAGGAATGAAGCACCATAACCCCGCATGGAGGCTGGATGAAACAGCCCCTGGACCTCCAGAGAACCAGGGCACATCATGGAGCACAAGTACCCAGGAATGGAGCACCATAACCCCGCATGGAGGCTGGATGAAACAGCCCCTGGACCTCCAGAGAACCAGGGCACATCATGGAGCACAAGTACCCAGGAATGGAGCACCATAACCCCGCATGGAGGCTGGATGAAACAGCCCCTGGACCTCCAGAGAACCAGGGCACATCATGGAGCACAAGTACCCAGGAATGGAGCACTATAACCCCGCATGGAGGACAGATGAACCACCCCCATGGACCTCCAGAGAACCAGGGGGACTTATGGAGCTCATTTACCCAGGAATGAAGCACCATAACCCCGCATGGAGGTAGGATGAACCACCCCCTTGGACCTCCAGACAACCAGGGGGACTCATGGAGCTCAGGTACCCAGGAATGAAGCACCATAACCCCGCATGGAGGTTGAGAGACAGACCCCTTGGACCTCCAGAGAACCAGGACACCTCATGGAGCTTAAGTACCTGGACCTCCAGACAACCAGGGGGACTCATGGAGCTCAAGTACCCAGGAATGAAGCACCATAACCCCGCATGGAGGCTGGATGAAACAGCCCCTGGACCTCCAGAGAACCAGGGGGACTCATGGAGCTTAAGTACTTGGACCTCCAGAGAACCAGGGCACATCATGGAGCTCAAGTACCCAGGAATGGAGCACCATAACCCCGCATGGAGGCTGGATGAAACAGCCCCTGGACCTCCAGAGAACCAGGGCACATCATGGAGCTTAAGTACCTGGACCTCCAGACAACCAGGGGGACTCATGGAGCTCAAGTACCCAGGAATGGAGCACCATAACCCCGCATGGAGGCTGGATGAAACAGCCCCTGGACCTCCAGAGAACCAGGGGGACTCATGGAGCACAAGTACCCAGGAATGGAGCACCATAACCCCGCATGGAGGTTGAGAGACAGACCCCTTGGACCTCCAGAGAACCAGGACACCTCATGGAGCTTAAGTACCTGGACCTCCAGACAACCAGGGGGACTCATGGAGCACAAGTACCCAGGAATGGAGCACCATAACCCCGCATGGAGGCTGGATGAAACAGCCCCTGGACCTCCAGAGAACCAGGGGGACTCATGGAGCACAAGTACCCAGGAATGGAGCACCATAACCCCGCATGGAGGTTGAGAGACAGACCCCTTGGACCTCCAGAGAACCAGGACACCTCATGGAGCTTAAGTACCTGGACCTCCAGACAACCAGGGGGACTCATGGAGCTCAAGTACCCAGGAATGGAGCACCATAACCCCGCATGGAGGCTGGATGAAACAGCCCCTGGACCTCCAGAGAACCAGGGCACATCATGGAGCACAAGTACCCAGGAATGGAGCACCCAAACCCCGCATGGAGGCTGGATGAAACAGCCCCTTGGACCTCCAGACAACCAGGGGGACTCATGGAGCTCAGGTACCCAGGAATGAAGCACCATAACCCCGCATGGAGGTTGAGAGACAGACCCCTTGGACCTCCAGAGAACCAGGACACCTCATGGAGCTTAAGTACCTGGACCTCCAGACAACCAGGGGGACTCATGGAGCTCAAGTACCCAGGAATGGAGCACCATAACCCCGCATGGAGGCTGGATGAAACAGCCCCTGGACCTCCAGAGAACCAGGGGGACTCATGGAGCACAAGTACCCAGGAATGGAGCACCCAAACCCCGCATGGAGGCTGGATGAAACAGCCCCTTGGACCTCCAGACAACCAGGGGGACTCATGGAGCTCAGGTACCCAGGAATGAAGCACCATAACCCCGCATGGAGGTTGAGAGACAGACCCCTTGGACCTCCAGAGAACCAGGACACCTCATGGAGCTTAAGTACCTGGACCTCCAGACAACCAGGGGGACTCATGGAGCTCATTTACCCAGGAATGAAGCACCATAACCCCGCATGGAGGTAGGATGAACCACCCCCTTGGACCTCCAGACAACCAGGGGGACTCATGGAGCACAAGTACCCAGGAATGGAGCACCATAACCCCGCATGGAGGTTGAGAGACAGACCCCTTGGACCTCCAGAGAACCAGGACACCTCATGGAGCTTAAGTACCTGGACCTCCAGACAACCAGGGGGACTCATGGAGCACAAGTACCCAGGAATGGAGCACCATAACCCCGCATGGAGGCTGGATGAAACAGCCCCTGGACCTCCAGAGAACCAGGGGGACTCATGGAGCACAAGTACCCAGGAATGGAGCACCATAACCCCGCATGGAGGTTGAGAGACAGACCCCTTGGACCTCCAGAGAACCAGGACACCTCATGGAGCTTAAGTACCTGGACCTCCAGACAACCAGGGGGACTCATGGAGCTCAAGTACCCAGGAATGGAGCACCATAACCCCGCATGGAGGCTGGATGAAACAGCCCCTGGACCTCCAGAGAACCAGGGCACATCATGGAGCACAAGTACCCAGGAATGGAGCACCCAAACCCCGCATGGAGGCTGGATGAAACAGCCCCTTGGACCTCCAGACAACCAGGGGGACTCATGGAGCTCAGGTACCCAGGAATGAAGCACCATAACCCCGCATGGAGGTTGAGAGACAGACCCCTTGGACCTCCAGAGAACCAGGACACCTCATGGAGCTTAAGTACCTGGACCTCCAGACAACCAGGGGGACTCATGGAGCTCAAGTACCCAGGAATGGAGCACCATAACCCCGCATGGAGGCTGGATGAAACAGCCCCTGGACCTCCAGAGAACCAGGGGGACTCATGGAGCACAAGTACCCAGGAATGGAGCACCCAAACCCCGCATGGAGGCTGGATGAAACAGCCCCTTGGACCTCCAGACAACCAGGGGGACTCATGGAGCTCAGGTACCCAGGAATGAAGCACCATAACCCCGCATGGAGGTTGAGAGACAGACCCCTTGGACCTCCAGAGAACCAGGACACCTCATGGAGCTTAAGTACCTGGACCTCCAGACAACCAGGGGGACTCATGGAGCTCATTTACCCAGGAATGAAGCACCATAACCCCGCATGGAGGTAGGATGAACCACCCCCTTGGACCTCCAGACAACCAGGGGGACTCATGGAGCTCAAGTACCCAGGAATGAAGCACCATAACCCCGCATGGAGGTTGGGAGACAGACCCCTTGGACCTCCAGAGAACCAGGACACCTCATGGAGCTTAAGTACTTGGACCTCCAGAGAACCAGGGCACATCATGGAGCTCAAGTACCCAGGAATGGAGCACCATAACCCCGCATGGAGGCTGGATGAAACAGCCCCTGGACCTCCAGAGAACCAGGGGGACTTATGGAGCACAAGTACCCAGGAATGGAGCACCATAACCCCGCATGGAGGACAGATGAACCACCCCCATGAACCTCCAGAGTAGTACCTATGAACCACCAGCACTCAGACACTTAGCACACCCAGCTAAGCCACTTTGCCACGAAGGAACACCGGTCAGAATACCCAAGTGGCAGGCCTCCCAATCCCCCACAATGCCCGTGGACCACACTACCCATGAACCACCAGCACTCAGACACTTAGCAGACCCAGCTAACCCGCTTTGCCACCGAGGATCACCGGTCGGAACACCCAGGTGGCAGGCCCTCTGAGCTGAAACTGAAAATCTGACTTGATTTCATTCCTAATACAAGAGCTCCATCCAGGGGATTTTGCATGAACTGCATCTGCACCGATATGGCACCAAAAGTGCCCAAATGGCCCATTCAAAGGAATACCGAGGTGACAAATAAGCTCTTGCAGCCACTTAGGCATAGTGGCAGAACACGGCGGTGTCAAAGCCTATGGGAAAATTTTGCCACTTCGGACCGTGACCCTAACCCCCACTGTCTATCGTGAAAGATTTCCACTCTGCCAGAGCAGTGGCTTCCTCCATTGGCCAGTCGGAGTGCTCCCTCAATGAGAGCTGATCTGCTGCTGGAGGAAGGCTGCAGGCATTCATAGGACCCTGGTCTGTTGGAGCAAATCTGATGTGCTGAGCACGGGGAGCTCTGTTGAGAGCACTCATCAACGTCCACACAGCCGAGGTCTGGAGACCATCGATAACCGCTCTCACAACAGGAAGAGCTGTTGCAGAGATTTATATCGTAGCAGGTCAGACCATCACCAACAAAACCATCTCTACAAGCACAAGAGAAGGTCCTCTTGGCGAAAGTGTCGCCTCTTTCTCTAGACTCCGAGCAGGAGGCTTCGCCATGGCAAGAATCACAGCTGGTGACCAGTGTTGCTGCAAAAAAACAAAGTGGAAGGTTATTTAGATGTATGTAGACGTTATTGGGTGAAACACTCCACCAGCTAGACATATCACATAAATTTTTGTTGAATAAATGAGAATTAATTTTCCATCGATTCTTTTTTTTTTACATATCTTTATTTTTGACTTGATCTGCAACCCATTTGTGTTTTAAATCCAAGATGGAGGAAAATAAATCCAAGTTTTACCTGAAGTGGTTCTCATCAAAATTTGTAAAAGTAGAATTAGAAATATTGTCCAGGGCACTTCCATCTTTGAAAAATGCACAGCACAGACCTCCTGAGAAGAAAACACAGTATGCAGTATTGCTTTCCTTAAAGAAGAAACTAAATGTCTCTGGACAGGGTGAGAATTTATAGGTCCATCAAAGTGATGGGAATTGATGTTAAAGATTACTTATTAATCAAAGAAGAAGAGAAACTTAAGCTGAAGTTGTAAAACTATACAACTTCATCTGAAATAGAAAGGAAAATGTTCTAATTGATGGTCTGAAAAAGAGGTCAGGGTCATCAGCTCACTTCTTTGGAAATGGCTGTTTCATTGGCAGTGGGATTACTCATGGTGCCACTCCCTGAACATTTTGTACTCTTTGTAAGACTGACAATGTTGGTAATGTTCTTTTATGCAAAGTATCAAGACTAAATAGAAATGCAAAGATACATGTTTGAATTTACACTGTTAGTTAATGTTGTTGGACTGGGAGATATGGATAGATATGGATGGAAGGCATATGTGACCATAATTCAATATTTTTTTACTCATAAGTGACCCATATGGGCAAAAAAAGAGGTAGGTTGTGTATAGGTTTCTTAACCTATGCACAAAATTCATTTCTTTTGTACTTTTATTTAAAGACAATAACATCAAAAGTTCAAAATTCCTGTCATATACACAGACACCCACCTTTAATTTCTGCGACTATAAACAAGAAAAACATAAAAATGTATATCAGAGAAAGCTAATTCTCCATAACAATGTAGGTCAGTATAAATCAGTCTTCACGTATTTGTTTTTGTTTTAGTCAGTGTTTTGTCTGGGAATCGAAAACTCTAAGATCAGTTTCCATTTTTATTCCTGAAGGTGGGATCTCTGTGTGCAGGTGAGGTTTTCTGGATCAGGTCACTGTGGGACTGACCACCTGTCTGGGCTCAGGGAAGTGGGAGGGGCTCACGGCAGCGTGAGAATTACGGCTCCTTTTAGAGAACCGGCTCTTTTGGCTCGAATCACTAAAAAGAGTCGGCTCTTTCGGTTCCAAAGCGGCTCTTCAGGGGGTTTTTTTTGTTCCTTAATTTATTATCCAACAGAAAAATGTTGCAAAATGAATGAGATCAGCATATAATCGGAAATGACTATATTCAACAGCTCTTCTTCTGGGTCAGCGTAAAGTGAAATGTGCATTTGGAGTTTTAAACTACCATATGAGTTTGTTATTTGGCTTTTGATGGTTACATTTACAAATTTACCTGCGGAAAATTGATGGAACGGGAGCTTTTAATTCAGAAATCTTCCCATTTTGTCTGAAGCTTGTGTTTGTGTTGAACCAGCAATCAGAAAACATGCTTCTGTTAAATGACAGTTTACTGCTCTAATGTAATGGGTTTTAAATGTTTTCTTCTCTGAAAAACACACCAGCAATAAATCTCTGAAAAGAGTGAAGGGATTATTTAAATCCACAAGGGGGCGTCCTGAATTGCCTTACACTAAAGACTGAGCACGAAAGAAAATTAAACCCAACCATAGTTACTGTTTTAGTATATAATGTAGAAAATATGTGACATTAGTTACACACAGAAAATGTACATTTTTACACTATTTGTGGCTTATGATGATATAAAAATATAACAAATAAGCTCTTTGCTTTCTTATATCCTGTATTGTTCCATGGACTGAGGGACTGCTATGATCTTTCCCCCCCATGTACATGGGGGGGAAAGCACTGGGCTGCCATGACGCTGTGACATAATCCAGGATAACAGCTGACAGAAAGTTCTTAGGCTGTGTAGCCAAACTGAGCTGCTGTCTTGCATGTTTATACACAATTTGATCACTATGTTGTTTTATGCAGCCACTGCACATTATCAGTTCAGCTTTACTGCTATTTTAAGTTAATTTTTTTTCCCAAACACATTAGAGAAAATTGAAAAGTGGAGGAAAATTCTGTTTCTATTTTGCAATTTTACAACTTTTTTTTTTAAAGTAAATGGTTCATCTGATGCGCTGAGCACGGGGAGCTGTGTTGAGAGCACTCATCAATGTCAACACAGCCGAGGTCTGGAGACCATCACTAACCTCTTTCACAGCAGGGAGATTTGTTGCAGAGATTTCTGTCGTCGCAGGTCAGACCATCACCAACAAAACCACCTCTACAAACACAAGAGAAGGTCCTGCTGGCAAAAGAGATAAACTGAGTAAATAAAAAAAAACAACTGTTTTTTGACAATTTTATCTATTAAAGAAAATGATCCTATTTGAAAAACTGTTTTTCCATAAAATAATTGATTGTACCAGACCTGGCAGAAATAACTCATTTAAAGCTTGTGATGATTGAGTATTTTTGCTTTATTTCAGGGGATTTTTAACCCGCTCTTCTTTACAGATTTATTCAATCTATTTCAAAGCTTCATTTTCTTTTCTTTTTTTTGTCTTGATACATTCAGAGGCAGACTTATAATTATAATGGTGATTATACATTTTTTTATTCTTGATGAACCACAGCTTGTGAGCTTCATTTAGTTGCAAATTTATGCTTAAAAATTGGAAAAAAAAAAAAACTGGTGCAAGAGAATACTTTTTCTCTCAGCTGCAAGAATGTTGAAACCTGGGAAATGAACAATGTTTTTTCTTGTCAAAATGTAAGTATTTAAATTAATCTACACATTATACTACAGCGAACACTTAAATAGACACAAAGACACAAGAATAAAAAAATTGTGTTTATTTGAAAAAAAGGTTCCAGTAAAAAATATGGATTTTGTCAAAGACATTTATGTATTGACAGAACTTCTCCATCCACATAAAGAAAATATTTAACTTTCCCTGAAATCCTTTATAAATTAAGAAAACACATTATTATTCAATGTTAGTTTTTCTTGAAGCATCCCTTGCATTTTAAAATTCTTAAAATCTAACTTGGTTAATGGAAGAAAAGGAAAAAACATAATAGATATTTATACAAAATGTAAAACACGAAAACAACATGGTGTTAAACTTCTCCTCAAACATACTGGAATGTTAATTTAGGTAAAGGCGATGACACACATTTAGCAGAGAAAATCTTAAGTGTTTCTGAGATTTTCCTTCGACTGTCAGTAACGTGCGTTTTAAAAATCCCGCATAAGAAAAAGTCTGTCTAAACTCAAACGTTTAGACTGCAGGCGGAGGTCCATCAGGTCGGGTTTTAGTCGCTCGCTGAATCCATCTGCAGCGCCTCTTCCACGCTGTCGGTGTATCTGAAGCCTTGCAGATCAGCTGCGAGGAGAACCTTCAGAACGGCGGGCTGAACCAGGCGGAGAGACAAGAGGGAGATTAAAGGTGACGACTATTTACCCCAATAATTATCAGCTAAAAACTGAAAGGACGAGAGGCTCACCTGCAGTCCGGAAAACACCAGCTTGACCTTTCTCAGTTTGAACTGCCTCAGCAGGTCCGTCAGCTCGCTGATCACTGTGAAATCTATGATGCTCACATGATGGCAGTCCAACACCACAGACCTCGGAGGACAGGCTGATTGACAGAAGGTGGACATGTGAAGACGAGGAAATAAAAGTTTTTCAACGGGACTGGATGAAGAAGCTCTTACTCTGCAGAGCCTGAGTGTGTATGAAGTGGCTCAGATGCTCCACAGCAGGAAAACTGAGCCCACTGCTCAACTCTATCACCAACACGCCGTGATCAGACACCTGCACAGGAAAGCAAACATGGTTGATGATTAAAAACTAGCTGCAGCTGCAGCTCTGAAAAAGTTTGAAGATTTTTTTTCCCCTTCTATGCTACAGACCATTGCAGATCATTGAAAAAGTGGTGCAGGAAAATCTTACAAGATCCATATATTGTACAATTTTATAAAAGGCACTGGATAACCCAAATCCATCCATTTTCTAACACCCTTGTCCCTAGTGGGGTCAGGAGAGGTGCTGGTGCCTATCTCCAGCTAACGTTCCGGGCGAGAGGCGGGGTTCACCCTGGACAGGTGGATAACCCAAATGTTGGTTTTAAAAGCATCTTATCAGTAACGTTGTTTCACCTTCATCTTGGGTCTGGCCATGGCGTACAGCAGCAGGGCTCCAGAGACGGCCACACCTCCGATGATGCCGTATTGCACTTCCCAGAAGCTCAGCAGGAACGTCACCCCGAAAGGAAGCAGGTCCAGCCCTGTGGATGACAAGTCACAGCTTAGCTAAATTGACAGAAACATGGTAGATTCTGGAGAATCTCCCAGAGACTCTTACGATGCATCTTCCACATCTTTATTACGACACGGTAATCAACCATAGGAGCCACCGCGCAGATGATGACGGCAGCTAGAGAAGCTTTAGGGATGTAGTAGAAAGCCGGCATGAGGAAGGCCAACGACAGCAGCACGATCACACCTGCAGACGCACAAAGAAGAGGAAAAACAATTGGAAAGTCAAAAACAAACACAAGATTCCATGTTTTGGGAAATACAGATAAAGGTTTAGCTTTTACATTCAACTAACCATTGGAGTTTTCTGCTGTATAACTAACATGTTAGTATTCTTATACATAAGTTTAGATCAATTAAGATTCAGGTTGTATTTGGAGGGTAAAGACGTTTCTCTTATTATTATGACAGTAGAAATATGCAATAACGCAGTCTGCCACAAGAGGGCAGAAGAGTAAAAGGATCAAACCTACTGGTGATGATGCCTCCAGCTGGGGTGCAAACCCCCGTCTGAGAGTTCACCGCTGTCCTAAGAGGAAGAAAGAATGCAAATGTTGACGATATAAGAGTTAAATAGATCAGTAAAGCAGATTCTTCAGAGGGCCAAACACGAACCGTCCGAAGCTGCCGGTGATGGGGTACGCTGACACAAAGGAGCCCATGATGTTGGTCATGCCTATGGCCAGCAGCTCCTGGTTGGCATCTATCCTGTAGTTGTTCTGACTGGCTGGGAGGAAACAGACAAGGAAAGATGAACTTGATGCTCCATTGTTTCTGAAAACTTTATTCAATAAAAAAATCATCCACAACCCACTGCAACTGTTGGATATAACGTGCAAAAACCCTTAAAATAAATTCAGGTTTTATTGCAGCAGGATAAATAGCTGCATTAATTTAGAATAGTCCAACATTTAAGTAGACCGCATTTATTCAGCTGGATCATTTTTTTACTTGGTGGTATTGAATGCTTTGGCTCCTGTGAACCTTCATGGGACCATAAACTCTTTCAAATGGCATTACATTTTAGATACAAATCCAGCATGAAAAAAACCTGAAGATGGGACATTTTAGCAGGATCCAATGATCCAATAATGATCAAAAACAAATGATCAGTTCACATAAAGACAACCATTGTCATGACCAAAACATTGTTGTGTAGAAAACCTTAGGGTTGAGCTGAAGAGAAAAAAGTAATCATAGAGGTCCCTGTACTCTGGATGATGATCAGTAGAGCTATTTTGTAAGAACCGATAAAGGAGCTTACCAAAAGCTTTGGCGATAGCAATGCTCTCCAACAGACCCATGAGAGGGATCACAGCTAGTCCTCCTCCAAAGTCCTGCACCAAAAGCGGAGAAAAAGCATGACTGGTCAGCGTCACGCAGCAGAGAGAAATGGAGAAGTGAATGTTACAGCTCAAACTTCTGCTTCTGACCTCTATAATCTCTCTAAAAGAGACGACGGTGCCGTTGGACGTGGTGTCCGAGGTGGGCGGAGGGCTGAACGGTGGGAGTCCCTGAGTCGTGTGCCCAGTGATGGTGAACACATGATGTCCAAAAGCGTCCCAGGAAAACGCCACCAGAGTCGCAGCCACGACCACCAGCGCATTACGCACTGATCAGGACAAAGAGGTAAAACAGCTCACATTTAGAAGTTAAACCATCCGGGTTTTATTTTTCTGCCTAGATGAGAGAAGTACTGACTGGTGGCCACAGCCCACACCAGTTTCCTGGCGAATCTGGAGTAGAGTGATGATCCATGGTCAGAGCCCGGATGTGACTTGATGAACATCAGTGTGATCAGCAGAGCAAGACAAACCAGGCCCAGGACCACGTCGCCCACTCTGGCCTCTGGGATCTTGTGGAAGGTGTCGTAAACCTCCAGGAAGAACTGGTGGGGAACATCCCGGATTCCCAGAATATTCTGCAAAGAGGAACCAGTTTAATCACTCACATCACACACGTAAACAAAAGGAGGTTCAGCAGCATTATAACAACGAGTCTGAACATTCATTTCAGATTTCAAGCTTTGAACAAACATGACGTTTTATTTCATACATTATATGACATATAGACATACATTCTATATAATCTTATAGCAAATATCCAAGACTCTATATGCCCTTAAGTGAAAGTTTAGTAATTAAAGTATTTTTGTTTTAGCAGAACCACCTCCACACACAAAACACCTTGAATTTTGTCAGTCCCATGTATATGCAAATTGCTCAAACAACAGAATATGAAGAAATATCTTCACTTTATGGAAAATGATAAAACATTTTTTTATTAACAAAAAATGGACAAAAAGAAATTCAAATCTACTTGAAAGCGTGTTCAACAAATGCATTTGGAATAGGAGTTTACAGCAGAAAAGTGCCCAAAGAGCACTGAATGCTCAGTTTAGTTTAAAAGTCATTAAAATAAACTAAAATTTGGCCCTAAATACAAATCTGCATCAAAGTTGTGCCAAAATAATTTAAAAAGCACAAAGAATATAAACTCTCTGGTTTAAACTCATTGCCTGCAGCAGACAAACACCAGCCTTCTGCAGCCCAGAGGGATAAAGCAGGCATTAAAATAAATGAATATATAACCAATTTCCTGACAGATGTTATTGAAATGGCTCTTTTTGCTCCGCCTTTCTGCCGTATTGTTCAACATTTTGTTTTTGCTGTTATTTGTTAGCGTTAATTCAAACAGCTTTTGGTTGTGCGAAGTCATCATGACAACAAAAAGCTTTAGAGCCAAACACACAGCTATCAGAATATCACAGGTGATTCAACAAGGCGATGCCAATCCACTTTCTGAATGCTGACATGTCCCAACATTGAAAAAGGTTATGTTCACATCTGTGAAAAACACGATCTGCCTCTTAAACAAACTGAGGTCACATAATTTTAACTTCAATTCAATTAAAAATAGCAAATAATATTGAATGAACAACATTTCTCAGTTACTAAAACTGAACAATGTTTTTGCATTCTGTTCAAACAAATGATGTTTAACACTTTGCTAATTATGCCGATTGCACACGTACAATACTGAGATCACACAGCATGAAGAGGTGTGTTGCTATTTCACAGTGTGTGTAGGGATATGTGTGTGTGGGTGTGTGTGTGTGTGTAGCCTCACTTTGACCTGGCCGAAGCCGATGGTGACTGCAGCAGCGCAGGTGAATCCTTTAATTACAGGGTAAGAGATGAAATCCAGCAGGAATCCTGAGGAAAACAAAGATTAACAATGAATTGTAGACAGAAACAGATGGGAGATTTTATCTCTGCTACTTCTGCCAATTTATTTTAGCCAATTGAAACGTGCAAAGAAAGTTTAAACAGCAAAGTTAAAAAGAGGATCTGCGTTAACTCAAGTAACATCGTTAAAGCTGCGGCGGCAGCAGCAGCAGCGTCTCTTACCCAGTCTGAGTAGCGCCATGGCGGCCTGGATGACCCCACAGAGGAGGCTGAGCAGGACGGCCCGGTGAGGCTGGCCGCCCACCACAGAGAAACACAGGAGGGACATGATGGCTGTTGGACCCAGTGTCACGTCCTTAGATGTCCCCAGGAGCGTATAGATGAAGCCGCCCATGAAGGCAGAGTAGAGGCCGTACTGTGAGAAACGACCAGAATTCAACATTTGTTGTGACTAGTAAACATTTCTCCTTGAAAGCATCTCAACTCACAAAAACTCTAATGCCCTCGGTAATAGGATAAGTTAATTATAAAGCACATCATTATAAAGTTAAATGAAAAGGATACCAGGTCTTAAAAATGTGTTACAAAAGAAAATCAGAAAAGTTTGGCATGTTTTTGTATTCAGTCCTCTTTAGTATTACTAAATAAAATCCAGTGAAACCAGTTGTCAGTAGGATTATATAAACATATCCTCTTTTCCTACTTGTTTTCAGAGATGTAATGTAAACATTACACATTTGTTGGACTATTTTGATTGTTGCTTTACTTTTTTTGTTTATTCATTTATTTATTTATACTGTATATGTTTGTTTGTTTCTGTTGTTTTTATCATGTCTGAAATAAATGCTAAAACATGATAAAGTTGCCGTATTAGTAAATAGAGTCCTTCTTGTGTGTAAATTTATCTTATTATAAAATGCACAAGTTTGTTAAAGAACAATAGTGAACAAAGTGAATCATTAAGTCCAGGGAGAAACATGGTGGTGGTAGCATCATTCTGATGCGTCTCATCAGTTGGGGGGGGGGAAACCATCATATTCATCAAAAGTCAAACTTAACCTCACCTGAACAGGAAGTCCGGCCACTTCAGCGTAAGCGAGAGCCTGCGGTACGGTGGTCAGCCCGACAGTGAGGCCCGCCAACAGGTCCATCTGCAGGTACCTCACCCTGTACTTGGGTAACCAGGAGAGAATGGGCAGCCAGGACTTCAGGGTGCTGTAAGAACAGCAGCGCCGGGACGACTGTCCTCCCTGCAGCGGCCGATCCATTTCTAAAAACCCTTGGAGGCAGAGAGAAGAATAAAGAAGGTGTTCAAAAAAATCAACATATTGCGTGACTGGAGAAATAAAGCACTCACAGTGAGGTCAGGGTTTCCCTGCTGAGGTCGTCAGCTTTGGGTCGTTTGGTTTTCCTGCTGTGATTCCTAGCACTTAGGAAAACACAACACACCTGCTCTGAGGGGATGCATGTGTCTGCGTCCCTTTGAGAACTCCTCAAAAGCAAGCATACTCCTTACCTTCAGGTGGAGGGGAAAAAAAAGCAAAAACAAACAAAACTTGTCAGCTTCCTCCAACACTTCACATAGGTTATGCTCAGGTGTGTGACTTCAGACAGTCATAGGATGGTCACGTGACAGGTGAAATTCATGTACCTGAACATCCTGACTGATTAAAGTCGTGTCAGGGAAGCTACCTATAAAGGTATGAGCAAACAAGACGGCTAAACTCAAAATGTTATTAATGCCCTGCTGGCATGCAATTTCAAAGAAGTGAGATATTAAAATTTAACAGAAACGAGGGCTGACAAATGATAGAATAAAATAAAAACAAACTAGAACAGAATATACCACCACATTGTGCTGACTGCAGTCCTCCTCTCGGCACCTTTCATCGGCCAGGCTGTGATTTTTCGCGTCCAGCTCTGCTAAATGATAGAGGTTCAAATCCACTTCTCTAAAACCCGCCTGAGGAGCTGCTAATCCAAACATGTAACAACTTCCTGTTTTCTCTCAAGTCACGTGACCGCTGTCATGTGCCGGGCGCGCCAGTTGTTTCCGGAAGTGTAAAGAATGGCGGCTGTTGTCTCCGGAGATCATAACGTTTAAAGAGCTGCTCGTCTCATTTGTCGCTCAGATTTTCAGCAGATATTTAAACCTTCATTATGCGGATCCAGCTGCTGTTTGTTCTTGTAGCCTCTTGTCGCGTCTCGGAGTCAAAGAGAAGAAATGTCCTTCTAATTATTGGTGCGTAACCATTTAATATATTAGATAAAAATTACATTTTTTTTAAATTAAACTGTTAAGGTATAATTTCATTGTATGTTTGTACCAGTCTTTCTTTATTTCATTAGCTGCACCAGTATCTGTTCCAGCTATTTATTCTTTACTTGTTTTACTTTGAGTTTTGTTAAATCTGTTCTTGGGTATTTTTGTTTATTATTATTATTATTATTTACAAGTTTTAGTTGTTTTTTTAGTTTATAATAATTACATTTTTTTGTTGTTGTTTTGTTGTTTTTTTTTTTGTTTTGTTTTTTTGCTGTTTGCCTAACTACAATTTCTGTAAAGGAGGCTGGTATAAGACCAGCATGCCCTGCGGTGGACCAGCGTTTGAAGTTTTGTTTTGTTTTTTCACCATATCAGAAGCAGCAGGAAAGCAAAAAAGAGGATCTTTGTGTATTGTTCGCCAAACTGGATAACTAATCACTAAAACGCAACTTTCAGATTTTGGACATTGGACTTTATTTGCTTGCTTGCATGCAAAAATATCACCACAGTCAGCAGCGACTTATTGATTTTTGAATGTTAGATGTTTGGTTTGCCAAACCTCTATGTGCAGAGAGCTATGCAACAGTCTTGTGTCATCATCTGTCATTTATTTAAGTTTTTTTTGTTCTTCCAAGCAGCTAGGCTGGTTTATATTGGTTAAAAGTTATCTTTAATAATACTAAATACTGATCAAATAGGATAAATACGGGTGCATCACATTTCATTACGATATAGAAAATGTTGTTTGGTGATCCAATTCAAAAGTTAATTTTTAATTTATATCTAACAGTAATGAAACCAAAATTCAGTTAAAGTAATTATTAGTACAGTAAGGTTAACCTTTTCAACATCCATGTGAAAAGTGTACTGTCTTTAGCGTGTGACCTTGATGTCATCGCTCTTAAACCACTGACAAGCCACACAATATGAATCTCTCTCCAATTTTCTAAATCAGCTTTGCTGCTGTCATCTCTGTTGCTTTTGCTCCTTTTTTTCTGCCACTCTCTTTTTTTCCACTCAACGTTTTGGCTGAAGCACTCTGTGAGCAGCCGGCTTCTTTAGTTATGATCTTTTGTGGCTTATTCTCTATGTGGAGAGTGTCAACAACTGTTTTCTGGACAATTACCAAGTTGTTAAACTATGGCCAGATCCCATCTCAGGTAACAATAAAGTTAAGATTAATTTCTTTTTCCTTTTCCCCTCCAGCTGACGATGCAGGTTTTGAAACAGACGTCTATAATAACTCTGCGATTCACACTCCTCACCTGCGCTCTCTGGCCCGACGCAGCGTTGTGTTCAGGCACGCCTTCACATCCGTCAGCAGCTGCTCCCCGAGCCGCTCCGCCATCCTCACAGGCCTGCCGCAGGTAACACACACACACACACCCGTACCCGTCAGTCCCTCCTGTTTGATGGCACTGAGGTTAGTCCTGTGTTTTCAGCATCAGAACGGCATGTATGGCCTCCATCAGGGAGTTCATCACTTCAACTCATTCGACGGAGTACAGAGTCTGCCGCTGCTCCTCAGCCAGGCCGACATACACACAGGTTCATTTAAAAACTGACATCTTATCACCTTTCTTCACTCTGTGTTGCTTTCCTTTGATCTCTTGTTTTTTTTTTCTTCCTGTCATTTCCCGCAGGTATAATCGGGAAGAAGCACGTCGGCCCCGGATCTGTTTACCCCTTTGACTTCGCCTACACGGAGGAAAACAGCTCCGTCCTCCAAGTGGGCAGGAACATCACTCGGATCAAACTCCTGGTCCGCAAGTTCTTCCAGTCTCACAAGGAGGAAGCAGCTGAGCGACGGCGAGTAAGAGGCGTGCGAACGAGCAGCAACCCCAACGCAGAGCAGGAGGAGGAGAGGCCGTTTTTTCTTTACGTGGCCTTCCATGACACCCACCGATGTGGCCATTCGCAGCCTCAGTATGGGGCTTTCTGTGAGAAGTTTGGGAACGGAGAACCGGGAATGGGTTTAATTCCCGACTGGACTCCAGTGTATTACACACCAGAGCAAGTTAAGGTGAGGGGTAAGGCTGCTGAAAAATGCATCATGATAAAAGGTTGTCATATCAGTCGATATCGATCATTTTTGATTCGATTTTTGTTTTAAATATCGGAAATAATGGCAGATAAAACATGGATAAAACGTGACCTTTCTGTTTTTTCCACAGTTTCCTCTCAAGCTGTTGTTCTAATTTTCCTCTTTCACTCCACAGACTGTTTTTTTATGTTTAAGCTACTGCTCAACAGTTTGTTGCTAGGAAACAGGTTGTTGCTAGGTAACCAAAGAGTGAGTTAGTAGATGCCACCTGCCTTGTTTAAGCAGGTAAAGTCTTTCCTCTGCCTACATCCCCCCGAATGCTGTGCGGTTCTGGAGTTCAGTCAAATGATTGAATATTCTATCAGATGTGTTTTGTATTGATATTGATTAGGTGTCTATTTCTATATATGTTGTTATTGGTTTATTGTCCAGCTCTAGTCAGTGGTGTCAGGTTTTCAATGGATTCATAAAATGGATTCAAGTCGGTCTGAGGAACTGAATCCAGAGCGAAGTGTTTCTAACTCTGAACGTCTTCAGGTTCCCCCCTTCGTACCCGACACACCCGCTGCTCGGGCCGACCTAGCTGCACAGTACACCACAGTCAGCCGGCTGGATCAGGGTCTGTTCAGCACCTTCACAAGCGCAAAAAAAAAACAACAAAAGCATGAGGAAGACTAACCCACAATGTCCCTCTGCAGGTATCGGGTTGGTCCTTCAGGAGCTGCGGGATGCCGGTTACGAGAACGACACTCTGATCATCTACAGCTCCGACAACGGTATCCCTTTCCCCAACGGCAGAACCAACCTGTATCGGTCTGGAACCGCCGAACCCATGTTGGTTTCCTCCCCGGAGCACAGGGAGCGGTGGGGCAACACCAGCCAGGCCTACGTCAGTCTGCTGGGTGAGAGACGGCCACATCTTCCACCCAACAACAGATCCCTCACCTCCAATCCTTCCTGGGTTTTTATAATTGGGAACATGCAGGTATTTAACGGAAAACAGTGTAAAGTTATGGCAAGATTGTAAGTAAAACATTTTTAGAAGTTTAAACATGACAGTTTAAAGCTGATCAGAATATGTAATAACTTTTTTTAAGACAGGCCTATTTCCTTTAGCCATTCCTCAAAACTGGACGGACAAGAGAACATGCATCTAGAGTAAGATGGATGTATATGTTGACCTTCAATAGTCTGGAAATAGCAGCAAAAAACATCTGCTTACCTGAAGCTGCCTGGAGCTACAGTCTCAGGACTAATTGAAATGTTTCAAATAATGGAAATTGTGACAAGCTGAGCGGATTAGGACCCAGACTTATCTTGCCATTATGCTCATTCTAGCTGTTTGAAGAGAAATGCCAGGAAGCATCCATTTCTGTCCTATCATCACAAGCATGATCCCAGCTTTGGGATCCATCGCTCTAAGGTACAAATCATCAATGAGAGAAGTTTTGTCACCCAAATCACAAGACATAGATACAAGTTTAGTCTCAATCTCAATATCAACTCAGTAGCAAAAGTGCTGTCACTTTCTTTAAGCTCATTTAGGCCCATTTGGCTTGACGATATGTAAAAACTGCACTTTTTGGCCTCAACAGGTGTCACCATCTGGTTTGGGACAATAACCTGACCAGAGAGAACATTAGTAGGACAACACACACTGTCAGCTTTCAGAGAACCCTCCGAGGATTTAACAGTGAATATGTATTTTTAGTGTCAGTTTCTCCGTTCAATATGTTTCTGCTGCCACTAGAGGGAGACACAGGAACACAACAGAAGCTGCTCAGCTGCTAAGATAACATGAACTTAATGTCAATATTGTTAATGAAAAGGCTATTATATTCTTTAAAATACACACTATTAATATTTCACAAGACCAGATCATTTTTATCAGTCAGTGCAAATTATGTAAAAAAAGAAAGTAGGCTAACAGAGAACAGCAACATTGGAGCATCATAATTTAGTAGAACGCACAGATACTTATTAAACAGAATAATTTTTAAAAATAAAACATTGTTGCAGATCGGAGGAGGCAATGTTTATGTACAGAGGCAGAAGCTTTTTATGCATTGCTGGAGAATTTGATCATTTATATTGATCGGTGCATGTGCAGCATTTTGATCAACCTCTGTGGACGAGTGTTTGCTACAGGAATTGTCAGAACACAATTGTTTGAACACATCAAACTCTTACTATGAAGGTTTTGTTAGTTCTGTGTCATTTACTCTGTACAAAATTAGTAATTTTGTATTACTAATGATCTACAATGATGAGCTACGTATCAATTTTATCCATTCATGAGCTGATTTAATGTTCAGTGATAACAGGTTACAGTTTAAAATTATCTTCCACATTTTTCATCCTCCTATTTCTTTCTGTGTTTCTGCAGACATCACTCCCACCGTCCTGGATTGGTTTTCTATCCCCTATCCATCCTACATCCTCCCTGAGAGTCCGTCCTTGCAGGTCCTCCTCACCGGCCGCTCCTTGCTGCCCGCTTTGACCTCCGACCCCAGCAGCTGGAACACAGTGTACTCCAGCCAGTCGCTTCACGAGGTCGAGACCTCACCGTCGCTCAGTCAGGAGGAACTCAAAACTCCAGGCCCTGACGAACTCCGCTCTGATTCCAGGTGACCATGTACTACCCGATCCGCTCTGTCCACCAGGGGGCGTACCACCTTCTTCACAACATGCACTACCGCATGCCCTTCCCCGTCGACCAGGACCTGTACGTGTCCCCGACCTTCCAGGATCTGCTGAACCGGACCAGGCTGCAGCGGCCGACTCACTGGTTCAAGAGTCTGGACCAGTATTACTACAGGGAGCGCTGGGAGCTGTTCGACACCAGGTCTGAGTCCGCAGTGACAGAGTTCAGGTTAAAAACTGACGCAGGGGAGAAAATTCTTCAACACAACTGAACCAAAAAAAGAGAGTAAAACTAAATCAAGATTTTTAATCTTTAGGGTAAAAAAAAAATCTGAACTTTGAAATCAAATAAAACAAAATCAACAGCCAGGCCCACATTTCCTAAAATGGCAGCATACGGAAAATATAATTTGTTCAAATATTGTGCAGCTTTAATAAAAGAAAACCCTACTCTTTTTCATAAAAGTTAAAGTTAATTTATGCATTAAGTTGTTTCTCTTCTCCAGTGATTTTGAGGTAAATGAAGCAGAAGTTGTTCTTGTCCCCCTCCAAACGCTAAAGCATAAAGTTGAGCGTCAGACGACCGTAAACTGAGCTGCTATTCATTCAGTCATCCGTCGTTTTTGCTTGTTAGTCTTTCTAAGACGCCATCCTAGGCCTTGTGCAGACGCGATGATCATTCTTCATCATTTAGGTGACAAACTGTTGCTTCAGAAATGATGACAGATAAATTAATATTGTAAGTGATCATTACTTTCAGTCCCCCTCCCTGTTCTCAGCTCTTATGTAAAATAATAAGAGGAAAAACTTCAGTATATTTATATAATTGGATTACAACCAGATCACATATCTGGTTGTAATCAGATATGTGTGTGTATGTATATATTTGAGAAAGTATTATCGCCTTAATAATCAAAATAAATAGGAATAATCACTTCACAAAAATATACGTATCAGTGTGTAAGGAATCTATACAGATTTGTCTTTTTGAAATTTCAGTAATATTCCATACTATTCAGACGTGCCTGTACATTTAAGAGGGAACAAGTAATGAACTGGTAATGCTGGCTGTTTTACTGGTACCAGTTAAAAACCTATCAGCTGAGTTCTGAACCAGTTGCGAATGGCGTATTATTCGCATTTGTAAACATAGTTTGTTTAATGTTTCATACATTCAGACTGACTCAGGGTTTATGACCTCCTCCAGTAGAGGAACCTGATGGCGTTTTGTTGTGAACAAACCCAGGACCGACCCGCAGGAAGCCAAGAACCTGGCGTCAAACCCGTCCTACAGCGGCGTGCTGGACAACCTGAGGCAGCTTCTGCAGAAATGGCAGTGGAAGACCGGAGACCCCTGGGTCTGCGGGCCGGACTACGTCCTGGAGGAAAAGCTGGAGCCTCACTGCAGACCCCTCTACAACGGCCTCTGACTCACTCTGATGGTATTTTCTTCCATCTTCACTGACGTGATATTTTCGAATGACTTCATTCATTTGGTTTTATATTTTTGTAATAGAATAAGCTGTAAATAAGAAATAAAACTTGAGTTAATTCTTTACATCGTTTCAGTTTTTCATTGTGCTTCATTGTTCTGGAGAATTTCACCCCTCAAGTCAACTTTTTTTTCTCCTCCCACTTTTCAACGTTTAAGACCATCATCAGGATTCTATAGAAACCCAACATAATTACAGTTTAACAGTTTGATTTTTTTTTTTATTATTCAGTCAAGCTGACTAAGACCGATCTGCTAATTACACCATTCAGAGGAGTTCATGGTGCTTGACGGGAAGAGTTACCCTGTGTCCTAAAAAGGGTTTCTATTGATTATAACGTTTCCCCTCAGAGCTCCACATAAAACCCAGATCAATTTATGACTCAAACCCTTTCAAAAATATATATATATTCACATGCTTTAATTTAGCTCACGCTTTGTCACATAACCACAAATATCAGAGGATTTTATGTGGTGGACATAGTACAAAATTGTCAAGTGGAAGGGAAAAGATGCACAGTTTGCATTTGTTTCTTTCTTTACAAATAACCCCCCCCCCCCCCCAAAAGAAAAAGAGATTTGAAACTATAAAAGTACAGCGATGTGCCTCTACTGAGGGGGGTTGAATACAAATACACGCCACGCTTTTCACATTTTTTGTGTATGTAAAGAAAACTTAAAAAGATGTACAGACGGCGCCATTCCGTCCTGGCCTGACAAATAAAATCCCGATAAGAAAACTAAAGCTTGTGTTTGTTGCGGGACAAAATGCATAAAACTTCTGAAAACTGACGTTGACGGACCCAGGCGCTGTGTCGTGATCAGGTTGAGCTGCTCCAGACTAATCTGCAGGTATTTTCAGTCCTAATTTGTCCACTTTCACACATGTTCTCCAACAGCTTCTCCACGAAACCCACACCTTCCTCTTAAGCTGTGACATCTTGCCTCACATTTCTTTCAAGGACGACAGATTCATTTTGACCCCATAAAACGTCAGAAGGGGTGACGTCCTCATACCTCTCTCACACACACGCTCCACGATGGCGTGGCTCCAGCAGCCCATCAGAAACGGATCAATTAGCGTCGTTTCCACCCCATTTTCTACAGACGGATCATCATCATCCGCCCACCTTGGCTCTGATTTGACGAATGTCCTGTGTCACGATAAACCTCACCCAGCCTCCCTATATAAGAAACAGAAACTTTTCCAAGATTCCAGCAAAAACAAAGTGTCCGCAGGCGAAGGAGCAGACCTGTAGAAGCGCTATTTTCTTGTGCGTAAAAAAAAATAAAAATAAAAGATCACCCCCCCAAAAAGTGCCAAAACCGTCCTGGAGATGAAGAAGTCCGTCAGGTTCGCCGTGGTGTGCGTCGGAGTGTCTCTGCTCATCTCCTGCCAGTCCGTCGAAGCCTGGTACAAGCAGGTGACCGGACCCAGCTACTACTCTGTGGGCCGCGCCTCCGGGCTGCTGTCCGGCATCAGGAGGTCTCCGACCGTCCGGAGAGCCGAGTCCGAGGAGACGGTGATGGACAGCGGGGAGGCGGCGGGAAACAACTTGATCCAAGAGACCAACAAGCAAATCTCCGTCCTGAAGAACATGGTAGGCTCTCCTCGGAGAGCAGAAAGTTCATTTCTGCTCAGAGAATGATTACGCGCGTAAAATCGTGCTTTCCGCTCAAGAGTTGCTGCTTTGCTAAAGACGGCATGAAAATTGAAACGTTCTTTGAAACGCAAAGGGAACTCCGATAGAGTACATGGCATTATGTCTACATGTGTGGCTTGCAAAAAAAAAAAAAAAAAGTTACGCGTTATGCTTTAATCTGCGTAACGGCGCAGATTAAAGCGCAAAACAAACCGCTGTTCTACTAGTTCGAAATATTTGGGCTGAATCATATCAGTGAACACACACTAACACTGATTTACTTGTACAGACGCACATAACTGAACCAAGTCTCTTCAATTCCTCACTTTGATTCTGATATTTCTACGAGTTTTTTTTGTTTTTTTTTTCAAAAGTGACATTGTAAGATAACGTCATGTTTCATTTCAACTTTGATTTCTCTCCAAACTCCAGGCCATCTGCCTGAAGGACATCTCTCCAAACCTGAAGAGCTGCGAGCTGCTGCAGGACGGGACGGGAACCTTCCAGTGCAAGGCAGACGTCTTCCTCACCCTGGACTCCTTGGACTGCCTGTCCGCATGAGTCTCCGTGAATCCTCCTCATCATCCTCAAAAAAAAAAAAAAAGAGAAAGAAAACAGACAGAAAGAGAGAGAAAAACCAGAGATTTTATCTGGAAAAGCAGAAAAAAACAAAACAGAGATGAGGAATGGATGGAGATTTTGCTTTGATGACGGACCGTTGCAGACTTTGAATGTTTTCTCTTATTTAAAGAAAAATGCTTAAAAAAAAACATTGTTCAGTTTTGCTTTTGGTTGCAAAGAAAAAAAATGAAAACAGGGGGAAAAAAACACAATGCCAGACAGTTTAGATAAAGCCATTTTCATTCCAACCCCTTTGCATAATATCGAAATGTTCAAAAATGTCCAGAGGTTTACCTGCAGTTTTCCAGAATTTCTGTAAATTACTTTTATTTATTTATCTATTAAAATGAACAAACAAACAATATTAACCTGCTGTTGTCTGAATTTGCTTCACAATCTTGAAAGGTTTGTTTTCATGTCTGTCAAAGAGGACAGAGTCACATTTATTCACATTTCAAATAAAAACAGACACACACACATCACCACTTCATCATATAAAGCACTTTTGGGTGTTTTTTTTGTTAGTTTCAGTAAAGCCTCCGTCAGTCATGGACAAATATTGTTTATTACTGAAGTTGGAGCGCGTTGGCACCGTCGGTCGCTCAGGGGAATCTTCAGAAACAAACTCCGGAACAGATAACAGCTCACACACGCAGGAGGCAGCGTTTTGCACGACAAATCAAGAGTTTATGTGAGAGGATGAGTCACAGGTGGAAAGAAAGGAAATTAAACCCAAGTCAGACGACCTCTGGGGTGTTTTTAATGTACACGTTTTGCTTCTAATAAGCTCCGCCGCATGGCTGGTATTAAGTCAGTGGGACAGTTAATGGCACAGATTAAGATGCCTGCTGCGTCTGGGATCTCGGGCGAACACAAAACCCGCGCGCAGTTATACGGCCATGAGCGCCTCATTAGGAGGCTGTGACGCACGGCGCAGAGACACGGTGATGGATGAGGGGGAAAAACACACGATGGTATGCATGGGTGAATCCTGCGAGGAGGAAGGTAGCGGACAAACAGTAAATCCTCACCGCGCCTCTCTGCTGTGCTTCGGTCACAAACGCAAAAGCAAAGCCCGGGTGTTTTGGAAGCATTTCCAAAAGCTTCAGAGCTTGGTTTTGTGTTGTGGGAAGTTAAATATTAATAGAGGACGAACTTTGTTTTGGTTCATTTCAGTCTTTTAAAATGAAACTTCATTGAGGTCTCAGTCTATGGGGGTCCGTGGCGCCGCCGGCTACAGGAGTGACACAGCTTCCAGGTTCTCCTTAATGATCGTCTCCATGACCACCTGAAAGACGACCTGGATGTTGGAGGTGTCGGTCGCCGTGGTGAAGTGGTGGTAGGTGAGCTTCTTGGGGCTGTTGTTGAGCGAGACAAAAGTGGCGAGGATGAAGCGTGCGGCCGAATCGACGTCACAGTCCGCACCTGGAGGGTTGAGCAACAATTAGGTCACTTTTCTCTCATCAGTAACAATAAAAGTTCATTTTCATGGTTTCGCTCTCTGGTTCAGCCGTAAACCCATCCTCTAGAACTGGTGTGGCTTGAGAGGTTTGACAATCTCTGTACGGAACGCAAATGAACTATGACCCCCTGCACAGAGAAAGTAACTGGTTAATTAAATTCCTTACTGGAGCCTTAATGGTTGGATGCTCTATAGCTAAGTTTCCATTGGCTGCAGGATTTTATTGGCGCAGCTGTTTCTAATGGGCAAGAAAAACTCAAAGTGTTTAGAAATTCATCAGGGAAAGTATATTTCCAATATTTCCTTCACAGCAGCATTTTGACAAACTTTGAGCCAAGTTACAGTTCACTTAGCTAATTTCACTAATTACTGTTTTCAAACACATTTTACATCCAAAAATACCAATACTTTTCCAGACTAATTTTTTTGTTATCATATTGTTGACATGAAAATACAGAACATTTACCTGTTTTATAAAAGAAAAAAAAAATCACAAATCATGAACCAACGCCACTGGACGCGAGTCAGCTGCATGATAAAGGGCTATTTCACAGCTTTAATGAAGAACCTTTGTTCAGCTCTCTTTCACAGTCTTTAAGTCTGTGAATTATCCCCCATTTTCTTCTAAAACAGTTTATGATCCACGGTATAAAAAAAACATCTAGTGGTTTGTTTGGTGTCTAAATAAAACTCATTTTTGCCAATTTTTTCCATTTTTGCATGAATGTACGCTAAAGGACAATGTCAGCACTTCATGTAAAAAGCTTTCTTCTTTACGAAAATGCACATCTGTTAGATAATAATAATAATAATAATAATAACTGTAATTCATAATTTTCCAGACTTCTTAATATTACCTAGCAGCTCTGTGATTTGCCAATAAAACATGTGAAAACCACCTTAGGGTATACAAACTTTGTCTTAGTAAAGCTGTAAAATCTATAAATGTTAAAAAAGAAAAGCTGAAATTGGCCAAAATTGATCTACCTGTGCTCAGGATGAAAACAAAATCTGACTCGATTCACGCAAATATACTCTGTGCATTTTCATCAGACAGTTATGGGGAAATGAAGCTTTTAATCAGAATCACGAGAAGCAGCTGGACAAAGAAGAACAACGTTTGGAAAGACTTTGCTTCTTCAGCAGCAACATCTTAAAAATAAAGATGTTGGATCAATGTGGCGAACTACAATGAACTTCAAGTTTCAAATCAAAATGCGACAAAAATAAAGTCCATCATCTTCAAATTGGTCCTTTTAAAACCAGAGCAAGTTCACTTTGCAGTGCCGATGTTGCCTTTTCACCGTGGGTCCAGCAGAGAAACTGAAACAGCTTAGAAGAACGATTAATTCACAGCAGCTGAGAACCTGAGCAAGAACTCGGACTCATCATCATGTCTGCGCTCAAGTTGCTCTGCTGGCTGACCCCAATCCAAGCCGCGTTAGCATTTTTATTGACATTTGCATGAGAGCAAAGAGGACACAGCTCCCGTTGAGCCCGCTGAGACACGGGAGGTACGACACTGAGCAGATATACAAAACCTCCAGAAATAACAGCATGTGGGGCACCGAGAGCTTATTATCAGCCCCGTCTCTGTGCTTCATAAGCTGCCAAACCTGCTGTGGGTTTATGCATCACTTTGTGGAGTTTTAAGGACCGACGTATCTGAGTAAACTACTGAGGTGGAATAAGAAGCTTTGTAAAAATGTATTTAATGCATAAAATATGAGCAGGAAAGGCAGACGGATGCATGGTTGAGCATGTCTGTAATGGAGTTCATCAGAAACAGAATCAGAGTTATTGGTCAAATCTTAGATAAGGAGCTAATCAGTCTGCATGATGGGCATACGAAAGGTTTACTTAACATTCAAAACCCTCTAGAGAAATGAGATGATGGTTAAAAGTCAAGGTTAAGGGCAGGGTCAGAATATTTACACATCGGTGCAAAACAAAGCATCAAATATCACATATGGATGTCACCATTAATATATCATATAGATTTTTTAGTTGTTTTGTAGTAGCAAATTAGTGCATTTAGAGCTAATAAAGATCTGCTGAAGGTACAGGCTGCATTTTCTTCTCACAAATATTTAATAAACAGAATATCAGATGTTCGAATATTAATTTCTGAATACCTTAGAGTGAGCTTTAATCAAAACACACACTTACAGTGAGCTCAAAAAGAACATATGCCTCCGCTAAATTTCCCAAAAGGCATTTCTTTAATAATGTCAGACTCTAATTTCACTCTCAATGTTAAGCTTGTGGTCTAGATTGAGGTTGAAGAAGCCTCGTTTATAATACCAACATACTGACTCCAGGTTTTAAACCAAGCTTTAAACTTCCTGACCAGTTTCCTTTCGTCTGAAGGTCGTGTTGGAGATATTTATTCTTTTTTTTTTTTTTTATCAATTTGAATTTTGTTAGTTTATTCTTAGTTTACTTTATATTTTTGTATTATTTACAAAGTTTATTTGTAGGTTAATAATTATTGATTTTATTTCATTTTTTAAATTTGTTTCTCTAAGTAAGACAGAAATAACTGCGGATCCATTCTCTATAAGTATAGGGACTGGTATAGGACCAGTATGCATTGGGTTTGGGGCCTATGGTTTTTTTTACCAGAGCAGGGGGAGGCAGCAGGAAACAAAACAATGAAAAGTGTGATTTGGTTATTTGCTTGAAAAATAAACAGCAACCTTCAAGTTTTGGACTTGAAGGTTGCTTTGTGACCCAGAGATCACGGCTGACCTGAATCATAGTTCAGCAAAGTACAAAAGTTAAGGAAAAACAAACTCATGAAACAAACTAGATTACAAAATGAAAGCTGCTTTCTGATCCAGCCAGCTCTCTGACTTCACTCTGGCATTGTCCATCTCCCCGGTAAGCTAATAGAAAATAAAAATGAGATTGCAACGAGTTTATTTGCTGCACTGGGGTAGGAAACTTCACCCCAGTGCAGCAGTAGTGGCTCATTGATTGAACTTTTATAGGATGTTTGGTTTGACAAACAATCACCACTATGGATGGTTGAGACTTTGACCCAGCTGGATTTTCCAACAGGAAAATGATTCTTAATAAGTTTTGATCAGGCAGGACTCAATAACTATCACATAGCTAATGTTCTGCTCCACCTTTGAATTTTCACGTTATTCTTGTATGGGGTTATTAGAATAATACAGCAGAAACTGGAGGCTTTTAGTGTGAACTTAACATTATGCCTCAAAAGGAACTGCAGACGCTGACGTAAGTAATATAAATTTGACCAAATGTACGTTTTCTGGTAACGGTTCCATGAAAAACCTTTTCGCTGCTTTTTCAATGATTCATGTCACACAGGTCATAGAGGTCAATGACATTAGAAACATCTATTTTTGGTCAAACATTGTGCAGGTGCTGTTCACATGAATGCATAGGGATCCGTCCTACCTTTAAACTGGGGCAAATATAAGCGCAGATGCCGTCCTGTGTGTAAGATCTTGTCTTGGAAAAGGTCTATCTTGTTCATGAATAAAATCTGCAACAACAACAAACAGAGAAAGTCGGCTGGAAGCACAGGAACTGAGAAAACGTTGATTTGCAGAATGCCATCTGGAATAACAGGCAGATTTACTGTCACTTAGAAAGATTCACCCAAAAATCAATAGCTGTATTGATATGAGATTAGGTAATAACGGCACCTGACTGGAGTCATGCATCATGTGAACGTGATCAGCCAGCGGCTGAGCGACCGCGTCCATAAATCTGCATCTCTGCTCGTCGTCTCAGGAAAACACCGTCCTGGTACTTAAGGCTTTGTACCCAACCAATTAAAACTGTGACTTTGTTCTGCCTTTTCCCCGCTTGTCTGATCACAAAGTCAAACAAAACCAGAAAAAATCCCCTGGATGATAACAAAGGAGCGATAAGGTAGAGCAGATTTTCAATAAACAGGATGCGGAGCAACACCTAGGTGTGTAATTATCACTGACCAGCCACAGTGACGAGTTAATTGAGGTGGAGGTTACAAATTATCCTGCCACATAAGAAAAAAAAAAACACATATCATTAAACAGTTTTATTTAATGAGCCTGTTAGCCGCCGTAATGTGCGGCCCCACACACAAAGCCGGCACATAAACACGTCACACGCAGGCATTTTAATTGCCCATTCGGCTGTAATGAAGCTTTAAATGAGTATGTATGACTAAAAAAATAGATAAAAGAAAAACTTAGTTTTCTGCAGGAGGAAACGTGTAAAACTATGTGCCTGTGATGCGATTAGAAAGTAATCAACACAGTGACGTTTTATTTTTGAGCTTTGAATATGTCTTTGTTTCCACACAGATTAACCTGAACTAATGAAAACCGTGTTAGCGGTGAAAGGTTGCTGGAAAACACAGGAGAGTTCTCAGAAGTTGCCCTAAGTGGGCTTTAAATATAACTTGAGTCTGTGAGCTCATTGCTGTGAAGTTTTAATGTTATTACACACAGGAAGCTGGAAGAGAGGGGAAAAAATGTCACCTTGACAAAGATGAACTTAAATACAACAAGCTTTTCAATTAGTGGTGAGGAAACAGGATTTATCAAACAGCATTTTCCTGTCCGGTCTGTTGAAGAAGAACTTGTAGAAGTTTAGTTCAGGTGGATCCTGGTGGCCCTGGATGCTGTCTTGACTCGTTGGATTGGATCTGAGCCGACATGAGTTAAACTCTGAGTTCTTCTAATACTGGGTCCAATGTGAATAAATCTGACGGCAAAATGAAATACAGTGAGTGGCGTAGTTCCTTTGTTGTTTTGTCTGGAGTTTCTTCCTGTATATATGTGTGGATTTTAGGGATACAAACAACTGAACAATTTTCAATAAATGTTTTACCAGATCAAAATTAGTTCCAATCGATTAACTAATAACATCCGCTTAAACCTAATTTTAGCGCGGTAGTTTGGCCGCCATCCAGCAGAGGGTGCTGCTGGTCATCATGAAGCAGAGCCAGTTGATGCAGAAGCAAAGATGGCGGAGATATCCCAGAACGGGAAAGAGAAACGGTCCAAACAAAGTCCGTTCTAGGATGCAAAATGAACTGCATGTGGTTCTGTTTTGACACGTTTCACCTTAGTAGCGCTCATTCAGCCGGGCTGCATAAGGGAGAATGACCGCTTATTGATTAATTGTTAGTCGATCGATCAATCAGTTTAAGATTAATTAATCAATTGATAGCTTCCATTCCTAGTCCTGGTACTCTGCTTCTCACCCACAATCCAAACCTATGACTGTCATAAACTCTAATAAAACCAAGCTAAAGCCCCTTTCTCAGCTGGTCAGGACAGTAAAGGTCTTTTTCTCTGCGGTTTCCTCTGCCATCTTATCACAGCGATACTGCCATGTTGTTCACATCTGTACTAAAATGTACGTATTCTCACAAACTGCAGGATTTCCCTGAATATTCAGGAATGTTTCTGCATCTCCACCATCAGTTTCAGCATTAAGTGTGAAGGAGGAAACAAAGTCTGAATTTTTGTTGGCTTATCAGCAGCATGACAGGATTGAAAGGTAAAGTGCAGCTGTGCCAGCCTGTGCATCGAAGCCTCAGATCTAATCTGATCTAATCTGATCAATCTGATCTAATTGTTTGGTGAGTCTGCTAGGATTTGCAACAGCCTTGAATATTCTTGTACTTGTGAATAATTTAACTCAGTGTAGACCGATGGACTTGAATTTGTTTGTTTGGCGTCTTACAACATTTCCAGCAACAGTTGCTTCATTAGGTCATTTCTGATGTCATTTCGAATTGTTTTAACATTAGCAATAACAGATTATACAGCAATAACAAATTGTCCTGGATGATAAATTGTCACATAAATTATTACAATAAACAATAAAATTGTTGTTTTGAGGCTTACTTATACAAGTTCAGCTTCTCAAAGACCAATAAACTTTATTTTATTACAGAACACTCGACACTAGTGGAAGATATTTTACAAATCTAAAACAATCATGCGATTAATAATTGATTATTGCGACAGGGTTAGTTGACACACACATCCGAAGCAGGAATTTTCTGACTCAAGGACCTTCACAGCAGCATCTAGCCGCTGCTCATCCCGGGTACGCAGATTCAGGTGTGTGTTTTTGTAAACGTGAGGCTGGATTTCAATCATTTTAGAATTAAAATTGAGTGTGCTGTGTTTTTCCCACAGCTACAGTATGATTGAAGGAGTTCACAAAGTAAAACGGACATGATACTATAGGTTTAAAATGATTTCTCTTTCCCATCCAGAAAGACAAAGACGCTTATGAAAAAGCATGACTATGATGAATAAATATTGAGCAATAGCTCTTTTGTTATGGAGCTCCAGACTCCACTAACAGTGTCTGTTAAAAACAGAATAAATCCTTTTCAGTCGTTCTCCGCCACAGCTTAGGTTTGGTTCTGCTGAGGTGGAGGAAGTGATGAACGGCTTACCATGGAGGTGCTGCGGAAGAAGACGTTGTTGCAGATGGAGGAGAAAAGTTTCATGCTCTCCTGAAGGCGGTTCTGCAGGGAGAAGACAAAACACATGAAACAGCGCTTCAAATAAAATAAAATTGGATTCAAGTCACTTTAATACTGTGAAGAAAACATGCGAATCAAAATGTTTGACTGTTCAGTCAGACACTTTAAAGTTCCAAGAGAATTTAAACAAAATGAGTCAAAACATGTTTTTTTTTGTTTTGGTTTGGGGTTTTTTTGCTGATTGTGCAGCGTTGTCGTCTGACTCGGAGTGATGTGTGAAACCTCGTACCACTGAGGGGTCTTCCACCAGAGTCATGTCGTATCCGCTGAGAGCCACGACAAACAGGACCGCTCGGACGTCCTCGAAACAGCTGATCCACTTCCTGCGTTCGGTTCTCTGACCTCCAACGTCGTACATCCTGAAACAAACAGAGCAGACGCAACATGCGGAGGTGACTGATGAGCAGCTTTTTGTTTCTGTAAGCAGCTCTACGCACAATCGTTTAGGAATGTATTTTAGTGTTGTCCTGATCCGATATTGATATCAGGAATCAGTCCCGAATCAGCCAAAAATGGCTCAGTTGTTCTCATACCTGTCATTGTTGACTACTGATCTTTGCTTGATCTGGTTTTATCACTAGATTAAGCCTTTTCAGTCATTCCACACTACAAAATAAGTAGTAAAAGTATGTCTGATTTGTGGTAATATCGTATTGGATCGATATTGGCATCAGTCAATAGTCAAAGGTATTGTATCAGAAGTGAGAAAGTTGTATCGAAACACCCCTAATGTATTTATTTTAGGTGAATAAAATAAATAGCAACACAACATGAGAAAATTTAATTATTTCCCTCTTACAGATTTAATCTATTTTTGTTTTTTGATCAATCTGATATGTTTAAGCCTCCCAGAGTGTAAACGCAGCCCTATAACCAGACTGAAATGACAGAATTAGATGCATTTTTAAGCAAAACACAGGTAGATTAAAAGTCACATCCATAGTCCCAAATCAAACATTAGCTACACACTAAAGTAAAGATTATAAAAACATATTTTTGGCACGAACAGTTAATTTTATCGGGCTCTTTGGGAAAAAGGAACTGATATAGTTTGCCCTATTTTAGTTTGTTTTTTCTCTCTTTCTGCTGTATTGTTCAGTCAGCTGTCATGGAGGCTAAAACCTGCAGACGAGAAGATGGTGACATATTTGGGAAGAAAAAAGCAAACATGTGATGGGATCCACATGATTGCACCTGCCTTCTTCTGAGGCACATTGCATTGATTGTTAATTGGAGAAAGTCTTCAAAGAAGGCCTTGTTTGGGTTTTATGAAATGACGTTTCATTGTTACTCAGACTCCTTTTCAGGCTGCAGCTGGCAGCAGAAATTGAATCCTGATCAACAAACACATTGTTTTGGTTTGAGATGAGAGTCTGAAATTTTCCAAAGCATCACACACGGTGCCACACACGTCTGCCGGCAGAGTCCGCGCCCTTAATACCCTCTTCGATTTTCGCAACGTGGCAGCAGCACGAGGAGCGAAAAAGGTCAACGTTCTCCAGAAGGATGAAACAAAAAGACGGCAGGAATGCAGGCACGCAAACGGAAAGGGGGGGAAAGACGCATCCGTCCCTCTTCACCCATTTCCAGAGCCAGATGTGTCATCGCCCACCTTCCTTGTCGAGTGTCTGTGGAGGTAGCGCCACGCTTTATTGAGAGGGGAAATGAACATGTGGAAACGCAACAAGGGAAGCGCACAGGAAAGGGAGCGCAGCATAAATGTCAGATTATAATGGAAATTTTCCACTGAGATGGAAGACAGGCAAAACGCCGATGTGTCATCAAAGACTCGTTCACCTCCCCTTTAATAACGCTACTTTTAAATCTCAGGGGTTTTTTCTCAATATTATTCAAAACAAACCAGAAACAAGAAGATGCTTCTAGTCTGACATCTGCCATCAGTTTAGATGATTAACACAAACAGCAGACAGACCTGAGCTGACATCAGAACTACGTCTAGCAGTTTATAGAGTTAGAGATTATCTTCCAACAACAGATAAAACCTCAGTGATGTCACCAGTGATGTCACCAGTCAGCTCTCACCTGAAGTGATGAGCGAGGGATGAAGTCTGTGTCAAATTCATAAACAGCCTCCTCATTTTCCACATAAGTAGAAATTCATCTGTGTTGCATTTCCGATGAAGGATCCCAGGTTTTGGGTAAGGAATGTTGAAATATGGCAACAAAAAAATCCCAACAACAACAAAAACATAAAACTAAGGAGGCGTTTATGAGGCCTGGAAGAGTCTGTGATTTAACATCGGTGTTTTACAGATGTGAATAATTACTGAAAAAGTGAATCCGTCCATCCATCTATCCTTCCGTCCATCCATCCGGACTCACGACCTCATCAAATGAGATCAGAAACTTAAGGAAAGGTTGTAATTTTTTCATGTCAATTCTGATCAAAGTATTTAGAAACATCAATAAAGTGATCGATTTTGTCAAATTACCAAAATTACAAATAATCTGCAGATTATGTGTGTTATTTTTATTTGAATATTTTTAAACACCTTCTAGTTCATCAGCCTCCCTCCACCCTCCGCCTCCACCCGTCCCCCCGGCTCCTGTTATTCATGACCCACGATGCTCAGCCTCATCTGCAGGGAACTAATTGTAATTATCAGACAGCCTCATGTTAATGATGCAGAGAAGATCCCTATTACAGCTACAGGTCAAAGGTCAAACGCAAACTCTGTGCTGCTAACCGAACCACACACACTCACATGTGAAACACAAAGACATGGAGGATATTTTTAGTTCTGACCATACATAAATAATATTTATACATTTTCTCAACTTTAACCCTTTAATTGACAGCTTTAGTGAAAAAATCTCCCTATCCCTCCTTTTTCAATAGGAATAAAAATGTTTGCAAACTTTGGCACCTATGACGATTCAAATGAATTTATGTGCAAAGTTTGTAAATGAATTTCTCCTTTATACATTAAACATTTTAAAGATTGATGTAGAAATATCATGTGCATTTATTTCTGTCTATTTTTTTTTAAAGAATACTTTCTTTAACTTCAGTACTCCCCGTCCATAAATACTCACAAATTTAAAAAAGATTGTTTAATAGTGGATTCTATTTTGTGAACATGAAAGAGTCGAAAAATGGCAGCAACTTTATTTGCCTTTTTTTTGTGTAAACTTATTGCAACATTATGAAAAAGTACAAAAAAATCCCTAAAAGACACAGATAGTTCTGAGTTTAAAAGGCAAAGTTTACAAACCACATAAGAAAATATAAAGAAAGAAAACACAAAATCAGACCAAATTTTAGGCCATTTACATAATTGCCATAAATTTCACAAACTAAGTACATATAAATAAAAAAGTCCAGAGGTCCTGGAGGGTTACGCATATATCTGCATATATAAATCTATATATCTACATCTATAAAAAAATTTTTTTATATTTTTATATATATTTAATGTAATGCTGCAGTGAAGCGACGTTGTGGCTGAAAACAGGCCGTCTGTTTTTGTTATGCAGCTTCATGATTAATGGCAGATTAAACTTTGATGACTAATGTAGGATCACCGTAAAACATAAAATGGTGATAAATCATTCAAGTCACGTAAGTCTAAATAAAAACAGTCTTCAGTGTTAATGTTGATGTGATCCCATAGAGTCATACTGTACTTGTCTGCACACACACACACACACACACACACCCCCACACACCCCCACACACACACACATATCAGCAGCTAATGGGTTAAATGCGGTCTAACTGCTTCACAACACAAAGCTTTACGTTTCCATGACAAAGATACGGCAAAGGTCTAAGGGTTCAAAAAATTTCAAAATAAAACTCTGAAAAGTGTGGCATGTATTTGTATTCAGTCCCCTTCACTCTGACACCCCTAAATAAAATCACGTGCAACTAAACCTCCTTCTCCGTTCTCAAGTCTGACTCCAGCTGGTTTAGTTCAGGTCCAGTTCTGAGTTTTTGTGTGTCTCCATCGGCGGTGTGCTGCTCGCTATGTGGAGCGTAAATACGGGCGTGAACCTGCTCGACACGCCAATGATGTCATTTCGTGCCGGACCCTTAGGCTGCCAGTTCCGCTGAAATTTCTCGGTACTTTTGTTCGTTGAGTTTCCCCGTCCAGTTAACGCTTTCTGAACCGCAATTAGACCACAACTGGAAACAAAATGTCTGGACCTCGAGGTTCGATCATGGAACTATGGATTTGTCTTGCGTCGGATGACACGGGCCGATCGATGAAGGCGGTCTGCAGCCAATCAAATCGCTTACGTGCAAGAACTGGCGACTTCTGACATGTATGAAAAAAAGAAAGGGAGGAAGAAGGAGAGAAAGAAAGATATATACAAAGAAACGAAGGGTAAGAATGTCTAGAAACAAAAGAATGATGACAAAAAGTCAACCCATGAAACTTCTTCATTTCCAAAGACGTCGAATGACAGAAGAAGCAGCAGAATAAACATCTGACTTGTGAACACAGACAGCCTCATCAGAAGCTAAAACGATTTACCAATCAAGCTGCACCATCAGTCAGCATCCTCAGTCTCTCAGAAAAATATCAATACTTTAATTTACATTCATCAATATCTGCTGACACAAACTCCTTTATCATATGATTTAGTCATCACAACTTTTTGTTGTTTTTTGGGGTTTTTTTGTCAACATTCGGTTTTAAGAATGCATTTCTTCCCTTTTTTATTGTTTCTATGCATATTGTGAAAAACTGGACTGGATGGTTTTATTTTATTCAGTTTGTTAAATTGTATTCATGCTTTGCTGGTGTTTCTAAAACGGCAAAAGTACAGTATTTTATCTGAATTGGAAAATGCTCAATGAGGCGTCTGAATCACCTCCAAATGAGCTTTTCAGTGTCTGAAATTAAAACTCTTTTGTAATTCAAATGAGATTTAGACTTTCATAGACGCTCATACCGATAAACGTTGGTATGAGCGGGACGCCGGGCCAACAGATCAATCGAAAACCACCTTACATGCAACAACAAGAGACGAAATCATCTAGAGCTCAGACAGCAATCTCAGTAAGCGCTGAGATTGCTCTTAAAGCTGCAGGAGAAGGAGTGCTGGGCGCAGATGTTCACGCCGACGAGAAACCTTCAGCATACGAGGCAATAAGACGGATCCAGACGCAGAATGCTCGGCGTGAACTCGGCCCTAATTCTCACAATATGAAACCAGAGCAGGGAAAGTGTTTCCATTAAACTGCTGCGGATGCCTTGAAAGCAAAAACTTTTCAGCTCCGAATCTCAAAGAGCAATAAAACCTCTCTCCATGCCTGACGAACAGAAACCAGCTCTCCAAATCCCTTTAAAACCCATTTGAGGGCTCAGTTTGATATAATTACATTAATTTATGTAAAGCTACTCATCAAACCCGAGGGCTAGATCTTCTTGCACATCAACCTGCGCGCAGATATGCACACAGAGCCTGACACAAACACTCGAGCTGCTGCATGTCAAATATCTAGACCCAATTATTTATCTTCTCAAGCAGATAAGAAAAGAGGAAGTGGGGAGAGGATCCACCTGAGACTTCCTCTGGCTCCGACCTGACACCGTCACACCGATGGCGTTCAACAGGAAACATCCAGAATAAAGTAAATAAGTCAGAGAGCGGCACCTGAGTGACGCAGTCAGTAAAACTGCCAGGGAAAATCGGCGTCTGTCTGCACCAGATGACAGATCCATTAGCTTTTAAGGTGTTTCAATGTTGCCAAAACTTTTTCCGGGGCGTGAAATTTTCCTGTCAACTCAGATGTCCCACAAGCCAGCCACAGATCTAAAATAAGCGTCTAGGTGTCACACGAGCGGCCCAGAGCGGAGTCGCCGGCTGACAGATCGGCTCTCTGCTGCGTTTATATGCAAAGCAGAGGCCGTCTGAAAAGCAGAGGTAATGATATTTACTGTCACCGCTTCACGGCGAGTGTAGCGTCAGATCAGGATGAAAGAGGTTCGCTCTGCGGCAGGACGGAGGAGAGAGAAACTTAGAAACAGGGGAGAAGTAATCAGATTTTACTGAATATGACGAGAAGCACAATGCCACGGGACGCTAGCACGCAGAGAAAAACAGACGAGTTTGGGCTGCATTTGATTTGATTGGATTTTTTTTTTAAAGTTTGCTTTGTGCATGCATACAAGTGCAAAGGCATTTGTTAAAAAAAATAGATCACTTCCCTTCACAATTATGGTGTACTTGTACTTGTAACCTTTGTTGTATATCACAACAAATGTCAATAAAACACATTAAAATTTGTGATTGTGACATGAGCTTCATCTTTCCAAGTTAGACTTTCTGGATTTGGCTGACGTTTCATTTGACTTTTCTGGCTCCGAACTCAGAAACTACAAGATTTTCAAACCTTTGTAATGCTTTCAAAGTTTTCGTTTTATGGCATTTTCCCCTCTTTCCTTCAGTCCGGTCTCTGTATTGCA
The DNA here is from genome assembly GCF_003331165.1 of Xiphophorus hellerii. Classification (NCBI taxonomy): domain Eukaryota; kingdom Metazoa; phylum Chordata; class Actinopteri; order Cyprinodontiformes; family Poeciliidae; genus Xiphophorus; species Xiphophorus hellerii. The sequence continues at coordinate 22,422,993 of NC_045676.1, read as the reverse complement.
GAGACCATTGCAGACTATTGTGTGGAGCGTTCTTAGAAATAATCAAGGAAAGTGGACAGAAAAATCCCAAAAATCTGTTCTCCAGTGTTCTGTTTACCAAAGAAAAAGTTTCTTTTGCAAGAAAATATATGAGTGTGAAGTTTTAAAGAGATAGTAAAGATCAGGACTCTGGAGACGCAGACGCTCTGCGATAATCCCTCTGTTGGGACTGAAATCAAATTTCTGTTTTTCTACAAGTTTAACTAAAGAATTAGTTACAACTGGGCCTGTCAAAATAAAAAATAAATCAATTACACTAAAACAAACTCAATCATTTTAATTTGCTTGATTTATTGTTTTTCTTTTTTCTCTCTCTTTCTACCAAAACAGGTCTTCAGTCTGGTGCTCTCATCTCAACTATCCCTTTTTTGAAAGACAATTTTGTCTACAGAGACTGCAGAATTCATTTTATTTGTTGTTTCTGTTGTTTTGTTTATTTATTTTGGATATTTAAAATGTCTTCCAATTCCAATGTTTAAATATTCATCAGAATAAAGTTTACTGATCTTTAAGCATGTGTTCTTCCATGGTTAGCATTGTATTACTTGAAAATTGTCTCAAAATAACATTATTATTGTTTACCTCAATAATTTATCGTCTGGCAAAATGTGCTGTCGTGACCAGCCCAGTTACAACAAACTGTCTCAGAATAACAAAGCACCAGATTTAATGGGTTTTTTGTGAAGTTGGGGATCATGTGGTCACAAAGTTATTGTTCTTTTTTTTTTTTTTGATTACTAAATTAACTGACGATTATCTGAATAATCCATTAGTCAGGATTCATTCGATTAATGATTTCAGCCCTAATTTGAACAGAAAACCTGGGTTGATCAGTGGGTTAGGGTTAGTTTGTGATGAAGTATGACGATGTGGGAGCAGCTCATCGAACACCGATGAACAAGATCTGCGCTGCGGCCCTGATAAGAGCGACCCGCCGCTCCCCTCAAAAACGACGACTAATATTCATTTTGACATATTGAGTCTCGGCGTCACGTCTCGGGCTAATCTCCAGGCCGTGGACTGAGATAAGAGAGAGCTGCAGGCGGAGAAGTGGAGAAAGGTGGAGCAGAGAGGGCCTCTACCTGAAAGTCAGGTGGTTGACTTTAAACTGGGTCTCTATCACGCCCGTCGTCCTCAGCCGCACTCGGAGGACGTCCGTCTCTGTGGGCACGTAGTCTGCAGACGTGAGGCGGCTCATGTTCTCAAAGAAACTGAGCGGAGAGAGAAGAAGAAGAAGAAAAAAGGTTAAAAAGAACGAAGGGCGACGAGGAAAACAACTTGCAGTCAAACTGGAGATCAAACGAGGAATCAGTCATCGGCGCATTGTGTTTGTCCCGGTCGTGTCGGCTGCCAGTTAGTGGGTTGGGTGTGGATGATAAGGCGGGATCCCCCCTGGGGGCTCATCACGATGAATATTCAGAGTCGTTTACCATAATAAACACACTCAGGCTAAGCTTCCAAACACTGATTAGCTGCTAACACAAGCCGCCGTGATCGACTGTATCATGAGCGAGTACACACACTCGGTAAGATCTGGTCTTTTTACACACACACACACAGAGGCATCTCCACCTATGTGAACTGACTGTGACATTCTCAGCTAGTCATCCTGGATCAGTTTCTTGGACAAAGACAGACGTCCTGCTGCTTTAAAAGGGAAGAAAGAAAAGACACTCGAGTTTGTTTGCTACTTCTGTTGATCTGAGAAACACTTCGGGTGTCAGAGAGATGTTTAGTTTATTAAAGATGTTTAGTTTATTAAAGATGTTTAGTTTATTAAATATGTTTAGTTTATTAAAGATGTTTAGTTTATTAAAGATGTTTAGTTTATTAAAGATGTTTAGTTTATTAAAGATGTTTAGTTTATTAAAGATGTTTAGTTTATTAAAGATGTTTAGTTTATTAAATATGTTTAGTTTATTAAAGATGTTTAGTTTATTAAAGATGTTTAGTTTATTAAAGATGTTAAAGATGTTTAGTTTGTTAAAGATGTTTAGTTATAAGATGTTTAGTTTATTAAAGATGTTTAGTTTATTAAAGATGTTAAAGATGTTTAGTTTGTTAAAGATGTTTAGTTTATTAAAGATGTTAAAGATGTTTAGTTTGTTAAAGATGTTTAGTTTATTAAAGATGTTAAAGATGTTTAGTTTGTTAAAGATGTTAAAGATGTTTAGTTTATTAAAGATGTTTAGTTTATTAAAGATGTTTAGTTTATTAAATATGTTTAGTTTATTAAAGATGTTTAGTTTATTAAATATGTTTAGTTTATTAAAGATGTTTAGTTTGTTAAAGATGTTTAGTTTGTTAAAGATGTTTAGTTTGTTAAAGATGTTTAGTTTATTAAAGATGTTTAGTTTATTAAAGATGTTTAGTTTATTAAAGATGTTAAAGATGTTTAGTTTGTTAAAGATGTTTAGTTTGTTAAAGATGTTAAAGATGTTTAGTTTGTTAAAGATGTTAAAGATGTTTAGTTTATTAAAGATGTTAAAGATGTTTAGTTTATTAAAGATGTTAAAGATGTTTAGTTTGTTAAAGATGTTAAAGATGTTTAGTTTATTAAAGATGTTAAAGATGTTTAGTTTGTTAAAGATGTTAAAGATGTTTAGTTTATTAAAGACGTTAAAGATGTTTAGTTTGTTAAAGATGTTTAGTTTGTTAAAGATGTTTAGTTTGTTAAAGATGTTAAAGATGTTTAGTTTGTTAAAGAGCACGTTTTTGCCTGCGATAATAAACATTTTTTAGATGAGCAGCTCCTAAAATTCATCCATCAAAATGAATTTATTCACTTCATAAATGCTCAGCCTGATTTCTGTTACCATCTTCCTGGGAAATAATAAGTCATCATACATGAAGGTTAAATGAACTATTGAGATGCACAGATGGGCCCAGAAATGTCATTATTGTCATTTAATAAACCTCTAAAATGTGCTTTTTTTGTATACTTCCTTATATATTTATTATTCTTAAATGCATATGATTATTTGATTCCATGTTAGAAAATAGGTGACTCCAAAAAATAGTGTGAAAAATAAAATATTCTGTAGTCACACTTAAAAACAGCACAGATGAGTAAAAGCCTGTGTGTAAAAAACTCTGGTGATATATTAGGGTTTCTCTCAGTGTATTATAAGCCACCAGGCTTTACTTGTACTCCAACCAGGATAAGCATTGCTTATTTATTTTAGTTTTTTTTTAAATGCTAGCATTTTTTAAGACGTTATAGTTGGTGTTCAGATATTAATCTTCCAAACACATAACACATAATTATCAAGTGATATTTTCAAATTTCCTGTAAACTTTAACCATTTTAGACTCAAAAACACGGAGGGCTGCTGGATGAGTGACTGTCCTACCACCCACCCACTGGGCTTAGCAAGTTTTCTGGGGTTAACCCTGTATATTTACTGTTGGCCCTAATAATTCGTCCTGTGTTAAATGCTGTTCTGCCTGTTGATTCATGAAATGTCTTCCATTATCCTTCTCCACACTTTTCCAGATTTGGGAAATCTTGAAATCAAAATTAATGCTGTCCAGGGTTTTTCAAGACTGCAGAGGATTTACCTATGAACACACACCAAGTTTCAGACCAGAGTCCAGAGGTCGGACGTGTCAGCAAGCATCCTCACATGTAACACACAGAGTGTGCATCTGGGTGTGTGTGTGCGTTTGTTTCTAATACCTTGTGGGGACCATTTTTCTGACATATACTACGTTGCGGGGACACACTGCTCCTTGTGGGGACCGAAGCCTGGTCCCCACCCCACAAGGGTTCAGATTTAGGACTAAGGTATGAATTGAGTTTTGGTTAGGGTTAGGTCTGTAATGGTTAGGGTTAGGGTAGAGGTAAGGGTAAGGTTTAGGCTGTAGAAAAGAATGGAAGTCAATGGAAATTCCCCGCAAAGATAGCTGCGCAAACATGAGTGCGTGTGTGTGTGTGGGGGGGTGGGGGGTATGAGGTGATGGATGCTGGTTCTCAGTGGGAGCCAAGGGGCCTGTCGGTGTGGATAACCCCAGAAGCGAGGCCTCTAACTGGGGCAGAGGATGAGAACAGACGGCCTCCTGGTGCTCCTCAGCACTTTGTTGCCACCGCATCACAAACACAGAGACACAAACACACACATTAACACACACCGTCTCCTCTACAATTATATTTCACTTTCATCCATTACCTATTCCTGTTTATATCAACACATACAGATTCTACGGCTGCTCACTTCAGTAGACAAATGTAGAAAACAATGCCTCACTTCACAATTATTGTTGGTCTAATCCAGGCTGGTACCGAGGTCTGCAACATGCAGGATTTCTTCTCTGACTCCCCGTCACGTTGGCCAAAAATGACAGAAAAATCCGTTTCTTTTTGAAAAACAAAGTAAAAAGTTTTAGCTGTATTTGTATGGCTTTTCATGCAATATCAGCAAGGATTGGTTTAAAACCTTAAAAAAGGTTTTTATTATCTGAAGTGAAAAATACGTGTATGTTTTGTGCAATTTTGGTTGAATTACTGCTCTGAGTGTGTTGTTCATTCAGCAAATTTCATATATACTCCAGTTATCGTTAATCAACTACTAAAATAGTTGACAATTTTTCAATTCACGGTTAATCGTATTAATCGTTTCAGCCCTAAACACATGGCACACTTTTTCAGATCTTTAGTGTAAAAAAAGGAGGAACTATCATTTCCCTTCCTTTTCCCCACTTATGATTTATCTCACTAAAACACAACAAGAGAGTTTTTTTGTTTTTGTTTTTAAAGATCTCTAAAATCCAAAACACTTCTGCGGTATTTGATCCCATTAATTAAAGTCGCTTAACTCCCATGTATCTAAAAACAGAGCCGGGCTCTCCAGATGCTGACTTCAAGTGACAGCCAGCATCAGCTCCTCTGCTCCGCTAATTAGACCCCCGCTTCTCCTCCGCTCAGCGTGAGAAAATTACTCACTACAGCGCCGAGTCGTTCAGCTCGTACTCGTAGCCGCGGGCGGCCGCAGCCCTCACCCCCTGGTCGGCCCACAGGCAGGACAGGGCGTGGCTCAGGAAGGGGAGCAGCACCTGCTCCTCGTCGAAACACCGCCCGCACGACAGGACCGAATGGGCGTGGACCTGCGGAGACGACGAGACAAGGAGACCAGGAGGCCAGATGGATTATTAGGGAGGGAAAGCGTTGGTGACGGTGGAGTTTAGGAGTCTGCCTCCACTTTTTAGACTCGGTAATCACTAAAGATGCTGAAATGAATGACTGAGCGCACGAACAGAGATGTGAAAGTGGGCTGACACGCCCTCTGTGACATTTATTAGAGGAATTATGCTGGCCATCATCTCCCAGCAGGATGTGCGGGGTGGGTGGTGGGAGGAGGAGCTTCGATAACTCAAGAAACAAAGTTCAAATCAAATCAAACCTCGCACTCTCACCACCCACCTGCCTCCTCGGTTTCAGCTGTTTTCCGGGCAGATTGAGTGTCGACATGCCGCCCTCTAGTGGCTGACTCTGTACAGTGCAAGCACCACTCAAAACAATTTAAAGGTGACCTATTATGCCTCTAGGCATAGGTTATTCAAAACATGTTCATCGCAGTTCTTTTTGCACAGAATCATTCTTAGATAATTAAATTTTAGTCTGCTTAGTTCTGCCTATTTTGAGCTCCTTCCAGGATGAGCTGTTTTTAGGGCGTCCTGCCACTTTAAATCCAAATAAGCTGCTGCTGGCCACACCCTCCAACTCTATGTTCACAATCACATGTGAAAATGGCTGCAAACAGATGCGCAACTATTCAACTGTACAAGTTTGAAAAGCAGAAGAGGAGTCTCCTGTACAACCAACAAGACTGCAGCAAGTGGTTTCTGGATGTTAAGTCACACTTGTCTTTTCCAGCTGACCAAATGTGCTGGAGCTCAGCTTAGGTTGCTAGGTAACGGTGCAGTGCAAATCGATTGCGACTCAACAATCTGGAGGTTTTTGAAGAATCCAGATACCAAACAACATTAATTTATTGCCAAAAAATGTCTGGGTGTTTTTGTAAGTTGTGTTTTTTTAGATGCAGCTGAGACCCCAATGGGAGTACAAAAACTTGTAAAAAAGTGCATTTTGCGTAATAGGAACAAAACTAGAAAACCAGGCAAGGCAGGGGAATGAGAAGGAGGCTACCTTATTCCTGCTGTTAGCCAGGTTGATCCGGAGGACGCCCATTCCATGGAGGACGAACTTGATGGAAGTCAGGAGGTTATCCAACACCGCCGGCTGCAAAACAAAATCAGATCATGTTGATTCATCAAAAACTTTAAAAAGTTTTTAAACAGTTTGCAGCACGTTCTCTTTAAACTCATATTCAGTGTTCAATTATTTGTCACATGGTCTGTTCAGTAGTGATGACCGTATGGACAAAGACTTGGGTCAGTCTAACAGTAGGCAAACTGTTACAGCTAAAGGAAGTATCCAAATTTAACATACAGTGGATTGGAAAATTATTCCAATATAGTTTGTTCCTGCTTCCTAACCGCAACACGTTGTTGAAAGAAAACTATAAAAAGTCATATTTCATGTCATGTTGGGGTTTCAGCACACAGGTGGAGGAAACATGGGGCCAGAACTACAAGGCGATGCTTTGTAGTATTCATGTGTTATGATGGCCTAGTAAAAGTCCAATTGAGAATATGGGGCTTGATTGAAAAACTGATGCTCTCAATTTTGTAATAATGTTTATAAATCATGTCTGATTTTCCTTCCAATCAAGCATTACTTTATCACCTTAAATCCCTACATTTAATGTTTGCAACACGACTTAATGTGGAAAATGATTTTTTTTTTCTTCAAATTGCACAAAGTATTTGCAAAAAATTACTTTCGCAAATAATATACATTGAAGGGAGACGGTGAACAAAATATGATTTTGTAGTTTTAACATTATCTGGGTTTTTATTTACCTTTGTTTGACAACAACAGTATAAAGTATCTGTTTTTTTTCCTCAAATATGATCTGAAACTGCTGATCTCACTCAAAACATTCAACTGAGATGACGTGGATGTGGGTTTGGGAGTTCCTGTTTGGGATTGTGACCTTTTGAATTTGACTCCACTGAAACTGAGCAGCAGGGTAAAACAGAAACGAAGCATTTATCATTAATCACAACGTAGATCTGGTTCAAAGCATGACCGGCTTTTCCCTCTCTTTTTCCTGAAGATAATCATATGTTATGTGATTATATTGTATTTTAAAGGCGTTTTAAGAGTAATTACTGAGACTATATACACGACACAAATCTCCAGCGGGGATACCGCGCCCCCTGTTGGACATTACACCAACTGCAGGTGAAATCTACATTTTGAACTGCTTGGTTTTCTGAGTCAAAGTTCAGCTTTTACAAAAAATCGTACAATGACACAGAACTTTGTGTTACCACAGCCTATAGCCGTTCTGAAAAGATAAAGCATTAAGTGTAGAATTAAAACCAAGACGTTTTGAATTAGGCTCTTAAAAAAGCGTTAAATGTTTTGGCATAAAGTGTGAATAATCATATATCAGTCATGTTAAAGAAAGCTGCACTAAGACCGATTTTAGAAAAACTGTGGGATGTAACAAGGCGCGGGACAAACTAGTGAAGGAGCGTGAATACTTGCTGGTGGCTCAGTAAAGATAAATTTAAAGTTCAGCCTGATCAGTGTGCTTTATACGCATTTTATTAATCCACCCTGACATCCGCTGCGCTCTCAGTGGAACATGTGAGGCGGTTGTGTGAGTGGATTGGAAACATTTTGTGGCAGCGCTGCGTTGGTTCCTGTTGAAATAAAAGCCTCTTTGTGTTTCTTTCTATCTTCCTTTGGCTTCACTGTTATCATTGTCAGAAGAAAAGAAACCAGAGATCTCCACAGAATTGGTAGATTAAAAATCCCTGCTTTCTTTAAAACACCAAAATGTTTATTTTTGAGACTATGAAGTTAAAGATATTGCACAAATAAAGTGTAAAAACTATTACTGATGTTTAACTTTCACTGGTTTTTGATCGCTCACAGTTTGTTTTATCATTTAGAAAGAAACGCAGCCATTGTCTCTAATGTTATCAGATTCAACGTTGTTCTCCTCGTCCTGTCTCTATCTTTGTGGTCTATAAAAGTCAGAAATAAAAATGGTTTCTGGACTGAAGGCGAATAAAACCAGAAAAAAATAGGAGAGAAGAGGGAAAAGCTTCAGCTGGTTGTTTGATACAGTGACCTCCTTCACTGAGTGAATTCCTGAGTTTACGTAAATGTCGTAAATAGTTTCCAAAACCAAAAAAAAAGAGAAGAATTTCATGCTGGGATCAACGACAACTTTAACAAAAGAGATTACTCAAGAAAAGACATGTAATGGATTTGCAAATCAAAAAATACTGAAGTTTTCTGGAACTTGGTCCAAATGTCCTGAAGGACAAGTACAGCGTCTCTCTTTGGTAAAGATGTGTATCTCTGACCTTTGCAGCCGTACAGGCACTTCAAAGCTTTACTTCCTGGCTGATATCTTCAGATGATGTTTCTAGTCTTGCACATAAGGTTCCTCCCTCATGACGAAATGAAATGATTGAGATGCACATGTTGCCTTCTGTCGGCGAGCTAAGAGCTCTAAATCCATATAAATGCTGTGTAAGAAGTACTGTCATCCTCGCTATCCCTCTGCAGGACTTTTGATATTCCTATGAACCTCGGCCTATGAACCTCGGCCTGTCACAATAATCAATAAATCAATTAATCGCATGATAAATTCAAACAAACTCAATAATTTCCATTGGCATGATTTATCGTTTATGTCTTTTTTTCTCTCTCTCTTTCTACCAAAAACTAGATGATAAAAGTCTTCAGTTTGGTGCTTTGGTCTCAACTTGTCCTGTTTTTCAAGGACAATTTTGTTTACGAAAAACTTCAAAATTCATTTTATTTGTTGTTTTGTCATTTTATTTTGGATATTTAAAATGTCTTCCAGTTCCAGTGTTAAATGTTCACTAGAATTTAAAGTTAAAGTTTTCATTAGAATTTAAAGCTGGGTAGCACTTTATTTGATGGGTTGTGAATAAGACTGTCATGACACCGTCATAAACATGACATAACAACCTGTCATGAACATGACATGACACCGTCATAAACATGACATGACACCGTCATAAACATGACATAACAACCTGTCATAAACATGACATGACACCGTCATAAACATGACATAACAACCTGTCATGAACATGACATGACACCGTCATAAACATGACATAACAACCTGTCATGAACATGACATGACACCGTCATAAACATGACATGACACCGTCATAAACATGACATAACAACCTGTCATGAACATGACATGACACCGTCATAAACATGACATGACACCGTCATAAACATGACATAACAACCTGTCATGAACATGACATGACACCGTCATAAACATGACATGACACCGTCATAAACATGACATGACACCGTCATAAACATGACATAACAACCTGTCATAAACATGACATGACACCGTCATAAACATGACATAACAACCTGTCATGAACATGACATGACACCGTCATAAACATGACATAACAACCTGTCATGAACATGACATGACACCGTCATAAACATGACATGACACCGTCATAAACATGACATAACAACCTGTCATGAACATGACATGACACCGTCATAAACATGACATGACACCGTCATAAACATGACATAACAACCTGTCATGAACATGACATGACACCGTCATAAACATGACATAACACCGTCATAAACATGAATAAGTCTTCATGAATATTTATGACTGTTGTCATAAAGTGTCATTCAGTAAATCATGACACTTTTAATACAAAGTTGATATTATTCAAAATGTCTTTGTTATGACAACTTGACATTAACCAAGAAATCATGATCTGACATAAATTTATTATAAAAGTATTACTGATTAAACTTTAAAAATTATGTAGCTTTATGTTATTAAAGCTAAAGTTTAATCAGTACTACTTTTATAATAAATTTATGTCAGATCATGATTTCTTGGTTAATGTCAAGTTGTCATAACAAAGACATTTTGAATAATGTCAACTTTGTATTAAAAGTGTCATGATTTACCTAATGACACTTTATGACAACAGTCATAAATATTCATGAAGACTTACTCATGTTTATGACGATGTTATGTCATGTTCATGACGATGTTATGTCATGTTCATGACGGTGTTATGTCATGTTTATGACGGTGTTATGTCATGTTTATGACGGTGTTATGTCATGTTTATGACGGTGTTATGTCATGTTTATGATGGTGTCATGTCATGTTCATGACGGTGTCAGGTCATGTTTATGACGGTGTGAGGTCATGTTTATGACGGTGTTATGTCATGTTCATGACGGTGTCAGGTCATGTTTATGACGGTGTGAGGTCATGTTTATGACGGTGTTATGTCATGTTTATGACGGTGTTATGTCATGTTTATGACGGTGTTATGTCATGTTTATGATGGTGTCATGTCATGTTTATGACGGTGTTATGTCATGTTTATGACGGTGTTATGTCATGTTTATGACGGTGTTATGTCATGTTTATGACGGTGTTATGTCATGTTTATGATGGTGTCATGTCATGTTCATGACGGTGTCAGGTCATGTTTATGACGGTGTGAGGTCATGTTTATGACGGTGTTATGTCATGTTTATGACGGTGTGAGGTCATGTTTATGACGGTGTTATGTCATGTTTATGACGGTGTTATGTCATGTTCATGACGGTGTTATGTCATGTTCATGACGGTGTTATGTCATGTTCATGATGGTGTTAGGTCATGTTCATGACGGTGTTAGGTCATGTTCATGACGGTGTTATGTCATGTTCATGACGGTGTTAGGTCATGTTCATGACGGTGTTAGGTCATGTTCATGACGGTGTTATGTCATGTTCATGACGGTGTTATGTCATGTTCATGACGGTGTTAGGTCATGTACATGACGGTGTTAGGTCATGTTTATGATGGTGTCATGTCATGTTCATGACGGTGTCAGGTCATGTTTATGACGGTGTGAGGTCATGTTTATGACGGTGTTATGTCATGTTTATGACGGTGTTATGTCATGTTTATGACGGTGTTATGTCATGTTTATGACGGTGTTAGATCATGTTTATGACGGTGTCATGTCATGTTCATGACGGTGTTAGGTCATGTTTATGACGGTGTCATGTCATGTTCATGACGGTGTTAGGTCATGTTCATGACGGTGTTAGGTCATGTTCATGACGGTGTTAGGTCATGTTCATGACGGTGTTATGTCATGTTCATGACGGTGTTATGTCATGTTCATGACGGTGTTATGTCATGTTCATGACGGTGTTATGTCATGTTCATGACGGTGTTATGTCATGTTCATGACGGTGTTAGGTCATGTACATGACGGTGTTAGGTCATGTTTATGACGGTGTCATGACAGTCTTATTCACAACCCGTCAAATAAAGTGTTACCTAAAGTTTTTAGAATGTGCTCTTGCATTATTATTTTCCCATTACCGCTATATTCCTTGAAAAGTGTCTCAAAACAACAATATTATCGTTTATCGCAATAAGTTCTGGAACAATTTATCGTCCAGAGAAATGTGTTATCGTGACGGGCCTGTGCTGAGCCATGACTTCCTTTTACCTGCATTTATTTTCCAGCTGATCAAGCACCACCAGGCCTGCAGGAGCCATTATGTGCTTTTCCTAATCTTTTATTAGCTCTACATCACCTGTGAGTACAGAGTAACATAACACCTTCCTTTCTCTGATATTTGTGGGTATTTATTCCTGAAGGGAAGTCGTTCAGATAGAAAAGCACATTTCTGACCTCCACTTCCTGCTGTGGTTCAAATCCCTGTGGGAACTCTGAGCGTCAGCAGCGAAGTCCTGAGCGTCATTACAGCAGCGTAATCTCTAAATCCATCCACCTAGAGTGAACTATTGTTCTGCTCCAGGTTTCTGCTGGGTCTGCCTCTCTGAACACAGAAAGCGACCAGCCATTACGACCTGGATTGTGTCGGGGCATTTCCAAAGAAAGCACAGAGAAGAATGCGGATGAACGGGTTACCGCCTGATATTTAAATATTAACCCCAGCTTGTAAAACATGTAACGCATCATGAGAAGGCAAGGAGTGTTGGAGGAAGAGGAATGGCTATAGAAAAATGCAATATTTGCTACATTTTTCATTAAAATCTGTATTTTTAGCAAATGTTTTTTTTTCTACAGAATTAACACACTTTTCCATATTCAGCTTCTCAAAGTTCTCGAGTTGTTTATGTTTATAAAAACATTTTGAAAGTATAAAAATACTCAATTAAAACAAGAATTTGATGCAGGAGATGTATCATACCAGATGGGATGGAAGGAAGGAAAGAAATGATGGTAGGACACAAGGGAGGAAATAAAGTAAAGAAGGAAGAACAGAAGGATACAAGTTAGAGTGCAAAGAAGAAAGGAAGAAAGGAAAGAGGATGGAGAGGGGAAGGAAGGACACGATGTGCTAAGTAACAAAGTAGGAAAATAAAAACATTCTTTTATTTTCTTAATTTAATTTTCTCCGTTGACCCAGACTGTCTAGGAACGTGGTATTAAGCACTTAACTCAACAGATATTTTGGACTGAAGATTTCATAGTTGTGGTATTTTATAAGCGCTGCCAGTCTGACACAAAGACAGAGTTATGTGTTCAGTCTGACCAAAGCCAGAACAACAGCATGGCCTCAGGCTTCAAATAAAAGAGGGATGAAACAACAAAGAAGTCTCTTCCAACCGTTCCTCTCCTCATTTCCCTTCAACAGGCCATCCAGGTCTGTGAAAGTTTAACTGCAACACAAACCCAAATTAAAGGGCAACAAAGAAACACGAGTTAAGAAGCTCGGCCGCTCGCTGTGGGGTGAGACGTTCGCTGCCGGGCTGACGGAGAAAGATGCGTTTGAGTCAAACGGAGATAAAGACACAGATGAAACAATGTCCACAAAGGTCAGATAGAGAGCAGTGTGTGGGTGTGTGTGTGTGTGTGTGTGGGTGTGTGGGGGGGTGTGTGGGTGTGTGTGTGTGTGTTTGCTGTGGGAGACTGGGTCGGTTCGGGAAGGGAGGGACCGCCCTGTGGGTTAGTGTCAAATTTTCTCATCTGAAACTAAGGGCGTCAGCGCAGAACAAAGGCAGCGCTAACTGACACCAGACAGGACAAAGGAGCGGAGCGGCGGCGTGTTAACGCGCGTGTGCACCCCTTCCACACAAAACATTTCTATCTGCAAAAAGTTGCTACTGGACAAACAGACGGGAAAAACGTCTGGAAGAAGCTGCTGACAAATAGTCCTGTTTCTGAAAAGTGCTTTGCAGTATTCATGTTTACTGCAGCATCACTTTTCAGATTCATCAAGTGTTGTGTGAAAAACTAAACACAAAAATATTGAATGAAAGCTTTTTAAAAATAAAGCTACTATTTTTCATAAAACTTATTTAAAATGGTCACTAAAATCAAAATGTGAGTTTCCTTTTTCAAGTTCTTCTTTCCCACATTTCTTTAAGTTTATAAACTGTGTTTACATTAACATCTGTATTCACGTGTGTGTCATTAAATGCTTGTAAATGTTGAATCAACCAATCACAAGCCAGCATGTGTTTGAGTCAAACTGAGATAAAAACAGATGAAACAATATTCACAAAGGTCAAATAAAGATTTAGGCACGTAGACGAAGTCCAAACTGAGAATCGAAACGAGGAAGAGGGCAGAATTGCACGATATAAGCATATTTATCATTTCAACATCAGTTTCCACAATATTAATATCAAAAAGAACTGCCCCAGAAACATTAGCTAATGAATATTACTCGATTCACAACTGAAAGCAGACTGGCTTTAACACTGTAGATTTTAGCAAGCATTTCTTTTCTATCAATTTTGCTTCAATAATCAAATTGATTGAATATGACTGTAGTTGTATGCAAGCAATAAAAAACATGCTGTAGACTACTGTGTGTAAAAGATTTAAAGAGATAAAAACTGTAAATAAACACTTTACTGTCACATCTATCCCAATATGGCCGCCATGTAAATATATTGGATTTGGAGTGAGGAAACTCCCAAGTTTTCCCAACTTTAATTCTCACTGAAGAGAATTTTCCAGTTTATTTTTCCAATGCCTGGAAAATCTGACTTACAAGTAAATATAGCTTTCAAACAACATGTAGTGTCGATACGTAGGAATGTTTTGTCTCTTTCAGTTCGGTTTTTATGCCTTTCTGAGGAAAATAGCCCAGTTGAATTATCGTTTCCCTGAGGACGGCAGTACTTGGAAACTTCTTTGGTATTCAGTGAGGTGGCATCGACAATCAATGCCAACAGGAAGCAGAGGAGTAAAGAGGCCAGATTCCAGACGACCGAGTCCCAGAAACAAAAACAAATATTAGTGAGACCTTTCCCAGATGAACCTCCCAGAAGAGGAATCAGCTGTTATGTTTTCAGCAGGTAGTTTAGTCCAGCCGTTCACATTTAGATACTGTGTAGGAAATATTTGAAGTGGTTACTGTCTTTCCCTTCAGAGGCGTACGCAATGTTAAACTGACAAGAAACACGTCAAGCGAATTTCCAAAGGGCTGACTCACACGATGCCGAATTGACGACAAAGGGCAGGCGGGAGGTTAATTTTGCTAAACAACGACAAAACTGAATTGAACTTTAATCGGGTGTTTCAAGCAAAATGTATTTTCCAAGAACTCTTAATAAATCAGTAACATTGGACAATTAACACAAAGATGTAACAAAACTCAATAAACAACTTTATTAGATGTTGGTAGAAAGACTTTCTCGTTATGCATAATGATTTTGAATGCTCTAAAGCGCAACAATGTTCTATATGATGTTGACTGATCCTTTCATTTATACATTATAGTGTCTTATTTGCTTAAAAAGGTTCCAAAATGAGAAACTAAGAATGATAAGCAGGACATTCTCAATATTAGAACCTCTTCTATTTAAACTTTACTGCCAAACTTTTTTTTTTTTAAATGACCATCTTTCATTATTGACTATTGTATGATACTTTGCAGAAGTTCTCACACCCAGTGAATTCTTAACATTTTTTAGGTTACAATAATCAAACCTCGATTTATTTTTATTGGGCTTTTATAAGACGGACCAACACAGGGCGTATCACACTCCATCTCCACTCTGAGCTCCAAGATGGGGATGACTGTGAGGTAATGATACAATACAAAGCAAACAGAATCTGACGTTGAGTTTGGTGCACAAAATCTTCCTTGTAATTAAAGCAGAGAATGTATTTAGAAAGAATAAATGAGAAGTTCAGACAAGTTCAGGGAATTACCCCATACTTAAATTACCTCCTCAGGTGAATGTCGGGATTTGGTAGCCACGCCCCTTTGGTTCCACAATCCCGACCTCAAGGTGTGAAAGCACACACACAATCCCCAATCACATGAGATCGACTCATATGATCGAAAGAGGCTGACGGCTTAGTTGAAAACAGGTGAGTTAGAAGAAAATAAAAGTGGGAGGCATGAAGAGCAGCCACTGTAAGAAAGCTACAAATGATAAGTGAAAACAGAAAGTGCTGTGTGTGTGTGTCTGTATGTCAAACCAATTCCCTTTACCCCACCCCGTCCCAACTCCTGGAATAACAGAGGAATTTGGCTCCCATTTGCGCTCACTCACTCACACGCACTCACACACACACAAAGAAGGAAAAGCAGATGTGAACTAAAACCACTGCATACCAGCTTGAATCTGAGTGTCATGACAAATCCCCTCTCGTCCCCCCCCCCCCCCCCCCCCCCCCCCCCCCCCAACAGGAAAACGAGACTTCACCTCAGCTTCCCTCCGATCTGCATCACTGTTTCCTCATTTAAACAATCATTTTTTTAAAACCACTCTGCGCCAGTGGCACGCTGCACCCTCTGCTTCCTCTGCTGAGCTGCAGCTCTTCCCTCAATGAAAATTACATCGTTCTATTCAAGTCATGCTTGTTTTGTAATATTTCTGTTCAGAGATTGGATGAGGCTCTAAGCCGAATTTGAGTTTCAATTAGAGCAACGCCCCACCAGCAGCTGCAGCATGATTAACCTCTCTTTTAAATGATTAGCTAAGCTACATAGCTAAACCAGTGAGCTCACGTTGGATGCTTTGAACTGACTGCATTACAAAGTGTGTTTACATACAGTACAGACCAAAAGTTTGGACACACCTTCTAATTAAAATGGGTTTTCTTTATTTTCATGACTATTTATAAGGCAAGAAATCCCACTTATTAACCTGACAGGGCACACCTATGAAGTGAAAACCATTTCAGGTGACTACCTCTTGAAGCTCATCGAGAAAATGCAGAGTGTGTGCAAAGCAGTAATCACAGCAAAAGGTTGCTACTTTGAAGAAACTAGAATATAAGGGGTATTTTCAGTTGTTTTACACTTTTTTGTTTAGTGCATATTTCCACATGTGTTATTCATAGTTTTGATGCCTTCAGTGTGAATCTACAATGTCAATAGTCATGAAAATGAAGGAAACTCATTGAATTAAAAGGTGTGTCCAAACTTTTGGTCTGTGCTGTAAGTAATTTGTTTTTACTGGTTCTGATTAAGTCATTTGATCGATCGGTTGCATCCAATTTTCAATAATACAGTCAGTGTGATTTTGAAACTGGATGCAACTTTAGGGAGATAATAACTTGGCCAAATAAATAAATCTGCACCGATGCAGTCCGCCTACATTTAAACGAGGTGCTATGCATGCATGCATGCATGCAGGGAAAAGCGTGGGAAAGGTTATATAAATCAATCATGAAACAGGTTTTTATTTTTGAAATACTGGAGCTGTTTGTTTTCCGCAAATTTGGCAGAAAAAAGGAACCAGCAAAAATGCTGACTTCACAAAAACCCACCAACAAACCCCCCCCCCCCCCAAGATCTGTTTGTATTGCTTGACTTTGTTGAAGAGCACCGAGGAATTAGAGGCCCAGAGGCGGGACAGAAGTCAAAGGCAACTTTATCGTAATACTTTTATCATCCGATACATGTTTAATTTCTGTCTTTCTTTTCACGGCAGACACATTTTCTCCCCGATAAAGCTGATACAATGTAGATATCGGAAAGATATCTGCTGAGTAACAAAAGCAACACACACAAACAAAAGAAAAAAGGCATCCAGCAAACGAACATGAAATTGTCCCACCAGCATTCTGACTTGATCAAATCGGTCAGAAAGATTAGGACAGCCTGGCAACGCTTTGCGTCTCAAAATGTTTACTGCTTTCTGTTTTGTGAATCAGGTGCCAGAGAAACTCCAAGGAAGGTGAAGTCCCTCCCCTGTGTGCTGATGGGTCTCTGTGTGAAAGCTGTGTGAGGTTCCCACCTTGAAGCTGCTCAGCTCTTGCTTGGTGAAGCCATTGCTGTGGATGATTTTCATCTGTTTGACCAAAGTGCTTTTCCCACTCTCTGCTGCTCCTGCAAGGAGAGTAAACACGAGCTTTTTACTTCCATATTTCAATCGGACACCCGGGGATTATTTAAGCGCCTCCCGGGTAAAAGTTGATCTTGACAGTCGGTCTCACCCAGAATGAGGATTTTAACCACATTCATCTCCCGCTTTGCGCATTCGTACAGGTCTCTGTCTATCTTGGCGCTGTTTATCTTCGCCTTCTTCTCGTCCTCTGTGTCTTCGGTCCCGAGGCACAGTCCCATCCTGAGCGATCATCTCCTCTCCGACCCAAACAGGCAGAGAGGAAACCTAGAAAACTCCGAGCTCGAAAATAATAATAATAAAAAAATAATAATAATAATAACTAGAAAAACTTCCCAGAGAAGTCAAACAACTCTGATTAAAGTTTTTTTTTTTAAAAGGAAGATTTCAGGCCATCTTGCATGCTTTTCAAACTCCTGCTGGCAGTTGATCGCCAAGCCTTCAGGCAAAACTGTTTTCACGCATGGCTCCGAGCGCTTTCTCCGCCTCTCAGCGCCAGATTTACTCTGCGGTAAAAAAAAAAAAAAACACAGACCCAGAGCCGAGCTGTTCCTCGCAGGTCAGCCTCCTGATCTGCCCAGATGGAAACCTCTTGGACCTCCCTGGGGAAGTGACGTGGGCTCCGTGGGTCTCACCTGAAGACTCAGTTCCAGCTCCGAACTTCGGCTTCCGCCGAGACGAATTTCGCTGCAGACGTGGTGATGTGGTAATGAAAAATCCATATGACGGGTTTCTGCTCTAAAAACCAAATATGTTCAAGGGTTTAGTGCTCAACCACTTTTACAGTCATCTCCGGAATGACCTCACCAGCGTCTCGCATGACTGAAAGAAAAACCAACATAATCTGCAGTTACCTTATCTGCTGCCGATCCTGGTTTCGCTCTGTCTTATTCCCACGCATGTTTCACTTTAGGTCTCAGTTTGGCTTTGCTCATCGCCTTGGGTGTGTTCATTTGTCCTCTGTGTAATGACATATAAAGCTCACACCGTAAGGATCCAACACTGGATTTGAACCCAGTATAGATCTGGATCGTGAAAGGGTTAATTCATCCCTTCTTTCCTTGAATGAGTTTAGTATTCATTAGTATTCAGAGGAGTTCATAAACCAGCCCAAATTCTCACTCCTCCACCCTGTGTGACTGTTGCGATGAGGGGTGTGAGTTTGCCTTTTTTTAATTTTTACCAAAATATACCTTATATGCATGTGGAAATGTAATGGAACCCCACGTATTTAACCGTTGCCTATCAGTTGCTTTATGCTGCTTAAGTATTGAACATTACACACATTAACAGAGTATGTCAGCCTTAAGAGATGCGCCAGATGTTTCACTTTTCTAATATTTTTTTTAGCAGTTTCTTGGGGGATCACGTGGTCTTGCGTACCTGGACTTCCACGCCTCGGAGGATTAAACACAAAATTTCCCACCCACTGTAGAATATGAGACACCTATTGTTTGTAAGTGGCCTTATAAACCTTTACGGATTGATTCGCAGCAACTTTGGCTTATATGAGGCCACTGCTGATGGCCATTGCTTCTTCAGGTTGTGTTATGCTCCTCACCAGAGCATTCCTTGGAAGAGAGGAACAAGCTTGTCGTCAAATACCAAAATGATGCGATATCTGATGGCACAGGGTATCTGATGAAGACATTCCTCAGGCAGAAAAATGCTATCAAAGCGCACGTTTATCCAAAACCGCTCTGTGTTGTGTGAAACTAAAGTGTTGTGAATAGAAGCCATTTAGAAAGAAAGTGGAAAGAAAGAAAACAATTCCTAGAAACTGTGCAGTTGAATGAATAAACATTGATTGAGATCTTTCTGTTTTTTTTGCACAAGCACAGTGAAAAAATGCATAAAGGGTATTAGTGTCTACGCATAAAATTGATTTTGGTTACTCTCCGCTCATATCTCTTAAATGTCAACAACAACAAAAAACGACATTTTAAAAAACCCTAACAGTATAAAACGGTTAAACAGAAAGGTTCAAAACTGATTCTAACATGTTAACATATGGATTCCTTAATTTGCATTTATAATCAGGTCAAGGGAGTTGTTAAAGTGTAGCTCAAACAGGTGTCCCTGCTCGGCTGACCAAACAAAACCAACCAGTCAGAGAGGAGGTCAACATTTGTAGAGGAAATAAAACACCAAAAGGTCTGAAAGCTCACAGAAAACAACCAAACAGGCCAACTGGATAAAAACAGCCAGAACCCCGAGACATGAAGAGAGACCTTAATGAACGTGCATTGACCTCCTGTTGGCATAGTTACTTTACAACAAACCCAAATGTGTTTGTTTGTTTATGGTAGAGTTTATTCATGCGCGGAATTTTTATTTGTGGTATCAAAGTAAAAGAGGCTGAACAGATGTATGCACGCTTGTCCAATTTAGATTTGCAAAAATGAAAAACTAGAAAAATATGTATTTTTTTTCTTTCAGTTTACAATTGTGTGCTAATTTGCACTGAGATTTGTGGTTGTATCATAACACAATGGTGACACACATTAAGTCATGGATGTTGACCTTATTTGTTCATTTACTATCTAAACTTTAAATAAAGAACAAAAAGGGCCACTCAATAAAGGTAAACTAATTTTATTTTGGGCCTTGTAAAGATTAGAAATGTCCTCCAAGGGCCGTAGTGGCAGAACGTATTGATCATAAACTATTAAAACATGAATAAATCTCTGCATTCGAAAGTTAAATAATATTGAACATCTTTTCACACTGATATAATTAGATAAAATCTACTTTGATTTGACTGATAAAATAATATTTCAGGCCTAAACTGCTATCTTCTATTAACGTGTCCCTCTACAGTCTGGAGGGCCACATGAAAAGCTTTGGCGGGCTTTTCATGTTTGTGTGTGTCAAACTCGGGCCTCGAGTTTGACACACACAAAGTATAACAGAAACAAACTTAGTGTGACAACAGATCACCTGTCCTGGGGTCACAGCTCGACCAAAAAAATCCCTGCAGCAGAACTTTCTTACACGTTGCACAACTTTCTGAATTCATTTCCTCAAACGCGCCACTCAAAATATGGCGACGCTCGCGCGGCCTTTCCTTTTGGTAGCGACGCTTACATTTCTCGGCCAGAACTGCGACTCAAGGGGTGAATAAATGCTTTGAAAGAAATAACGAATGAATATTCAAAACGTGACATTACTAAATGTGATTTAGTACCACTTTGGAAGATGATGGCGGATACTGTAAAGCCATGCTGGTGTTGGTTGTGCGAGTGCTGCGGCTGAGTTAGCTTCAGTTGTTTCGGAGCGACTGTGGCCTAATTTCTCCGCCTCAGCGAACCAGGACTATGTGCTGATCACACAAACGTCCGCCTGCATGGATCAACACGTGACGCTTTTCACAGATTACCCATTTTATTTCACAGAGTGAAATATACACGCACAAAAAAGTTGTTACTGAAAAGCTGCGAAAAGCGCCAACATGAAAAAAACAAAACAAAACAAAAACAACCAGGTAAGTTTATATCTCACCACGTTTAGACCATTTTGTTTTCAAGGATCACATTAACAGAACTCTGTTAAAAGAAAACAACAGAGGAGGTCTGGAAATGAAAATCTTTCCTTTCCTTGGATTGTCTCATAAAAAAAGAAGAAAATATGTTATTTATTTAAATCAAACAGCTTCAGAGACAGAAGTGGTTGAAACTAACAGCCCTTACAATAATTTATAGCTTCAGGATCGAGGCACTACGTTCCTCTCACACACTCACGCCCTCTCTTCTGTATGCACTCGCTCACACTGACACACATTCATTCACACTTGGTGCAAATTCAGGTGGTTAAAATCCACAGATAAAAATCGACACACTATTTCACAAGTTATTATACAAAGCTACGACGGTTTTTTTTTTTAATACAGTGAGGACAAAAACAAAACTATAGCAAGAAATTAACGGTGATACTTTACAGCGCATTAAACATTACTGATGCTAAAACTCCTTTGCTTAAAAGACTGATATTAACAATTCATAAGTTATGAATAAAATCCCAAACTCAACATTCTATCACATGTAGTGTGTGACTCAAATGGGGGAAAAACTAAACCTAACAAGTAAAGTTTTCTTTGGCGGAAATGAAGGAGTAAAGATTATTTCTTTAAAAACTGAGACCGTATAGAGGATCTGAAACAGGCTGGCCCTGCCGGATCATCCTTCTTAAAGCTGAGTTGTACCTGGATGCATAAAACAGATTAAAAACTGTCCAGGCGCATTAATGTGCCACAGCTTCATCCTGCTGCGCCTCCTGCTCCTGGTGTTCCCTCCTCTTCATCGCTTCGAACACCTCCATCTCCTTAGCCTCCTTTTTCTGGTTCCTGGCTTCATACTGCAGCCTGGAAGCCCAACAGATATTTAAACATAAATTAAATAAACACATTAAACTGTGCTGTGTCGCTCTGGCGGTGTGTCACCTGTTTGCGATGATCCTCTGCACGATGTCATCAGTGGTGAGACTGTTCCCGCTGTCGATGGTCCTGAATATCCCCCTCCTCCTCGGCTCCTAAAGGACGAACACATAACTTACTGCATTAATGCAACCAAGAACCAAATGGAGAAATGTATTAAAATATCACTGCAGAAACTGGGTCTCCTGGCGCCATCTTGCGTTAAAAAATAACAATGTAATAAATTATGTAATGTAGTGATTACAACTCCTAGGTGCTGCACAGATTTTGTGTGGCAGTAATTTTTAGACATCGTTTTTTTGTTGTTGTTGTTGTTGTACTCACAGCGTATGGGTCGACCCCGTCCTTGTCTGGAAACACCTCGGTTTTGCCGTGACAAACCAAATCCACCTAGAAAGTAACAGAAATGCAGGAATACAGCAACAAATGTAGCAACCCTAGTTTATCTAAAACAGTGAAAGATCAGCATGATGTCATGTCAAACAGCAAAAAAGGTGTTTAAATAATGTTGTTTACCACATTTTTATATGTTTCAGTCTTATTTCAAAATGGTTCATTTCATCCTTCAAAACTATAAATACCCTATGATGAGTTTTTATGTATATATATATATATATATATATATATATATATATATATATATATATATATATATATATATATATATGTATACAGTATGTCTTATAGATAAACTACTAAGACATAACATGTGCATAAGTATTCACATTTTAGGATGCTTCCTAACATTTTGAAGCTCATAGTTTCTATGAACAGATTTTTAATTGCAAGCCCAGTTGTAGTTACTCTCTTTCTGTCGACAGTTTGCCAGGCAAGTTGAAATTTAGATGGAGAACGCTACTTGATCAAAAACGTGGCTGTCCAAGGGAAGCTGGACAGCTGTCTGTTACTTATATTTGTCTGCATTATATCAATGTACAATACTTTAATCACTTATGATAATGACTCTACTTTGCTGAAAATTGAATATTCTGAAAGTTGTTCTTGTTTACTGGATAAACAAGAACATTTATGGATAAATCAATGTTTTGGATAAATTGCTTGGATTTCCATAATTTCCACTGGGGAAACATGTCTTTAAATAAAAATTGTGAAGAAACAATTTGCCTGTTAGAGGTTCCGCTATATGAAAATTATCATCAATAATACAGTCAGACAGAGAAATAAAGTATCTTAGTTTCAACAAAGCTCTATTAGCTGAAAATCTGATGCAGTAAATGATGGTTTTTGGTGTTTTTACACTTTCTTCTTGCATTTGGGAGCAATTTGCAGCCATTTTTCAGCCAGGCTGCTATTGTTCTCTTTAGCTGAACAGATAAAGTAGGTGCTAATTAATCCATTAAGAGAAAGTGAGGAACCCACCTTGAAATGATCCAGCAGGTCCTTGCCCACTGCATAAGGAGCACCAATCACCACCTCTGACACATACTACACACACACACACAGAGAGAAACAATTAGGGAAAAACAAAATCTTCTGATACTTTTTTCTCCTTTAAACGACTCTAAACCACAAAGCAAAGCTAAAACTTTTTGCTTCCTTAAATGTTAGAAAATTTTGAAGTCTCTCAAAAGGCCTTCATCAGAACTGATAGCAGAGTACAGACATTGATTGTGTAACATTGATATAACTGACACCAACACACACACACACACACACACACCCACGCAAACACACACACACACACACACACGCACACACACACACACACACACGCCATGCACACGGGTAACAAGGACTCATTGTTCTTGGCTGATGGCTAACTAGAAGGAATGAAGGGCACAGAGCCCGGTTCAGGCCGCGGTGCTGCGAACATGAAGAGCAGAAAAGCAGCCCACCACTCTGAGCATCAAGCATTGTGTGTGTGTGTGTGTGTGTCTGTTTGAGTGGGAACTCACCCGACAGGCGAGGACGCTCAGAGTCCTCTCATGGATGTTCATGATCGGGTAGTTCTTCCTCTTGTAGCGGTTCACTTCCTGAAGATGGTGGAAGGACTCAGTGAGTGCTTTTACATTCATATCAACTAGATGTTTACTTTTGATGGCAGCAGAGGTTTAAAAGTTAAACTGTCTCCCAATCCTGGACAGCAGACGACGTGTTTCCAAGTCCCAACATGTTAGCTGTGCTGTTAGCTGATCTTCTTAGTGCAAAAAGAAATCATTGGAGATTAGTGAGAAATTCTGCACACCTGATCAAAGTGCAGACCCACGATAACGTAGGCCTTCTCCGCCTGCTTGTAAACCATTTCCAGGAAGTCAACATGGCCGATGTCTGGAGAAGGTCAGAGGTCAAGGCAGAAACATTTCTACACAGCAGCCAGGAGGGAGCTCATAAAACAACACAACCTCTTCCATTTTGCTGCTGTTTTGTTATATTTTCGTTATTTACTGCAGCAGATTCACAAAGCAAATAGCATTAAACACATGAAGACGCTAAGACCAGCAGACGGGACCAATTTGCACCTAGTTTTGAATCGCTCTCTTTACATGTGAATCAGACTGGAATAAAAACATGTTTTACTTTTTATCTGAATGCACGGGATTGCTTCAGACTTGCATTTCTAAATCAATAAGCGATGCTGCAGATGCTAAAAGACATAACACATTTACAGTTTCTATAGCTGCAAATCACATAAAAAATACATAAACAAAGGCAGGAGGTATGCCATTACACATGCAAAATGCATCATTTGTATGTGAGCAAACTGCCTCAGAGCAGAGTTATGCTGTACGGTTAGCAGACTTGTTCCAGGACCAGCTGTGCTGATGTATGCTGTTACAGAAATAGACAAATACTAACATTTAAGCACATTTCACAGCTGCAAATACCTCCATAAATTTACACGTCAGAGTTTTCTCATGTGATAAAAGATACGGAAAAGATCAAAAGCTCCCGCCACATAAATGATGGTGTCTCCAGGCTGCGGCTCCTTCCCTGAGGCAAACTGGATGATCTTCTGAGATGTTTGCAGGAACTGAGACACCCCAGTCCACGGACTGTGGAGTGTAGCACCCTGAAAAGGCAACGGCAGGACTTAACAGAGACTCTCTGCTGTCGCAGAGCAAAAGCTGCATGTAATTTCATGTCTTTCCAGACAGAAACCATTTATTTACCTTTCCAAAGTTGTCAGTGTGCTGCTGGTAATCTGTATTTTCCTGCAGGGAGAAGCACGGCAGATCACAGTCAAGATAAGCAACCGTGGGCGACATGCTGAACACAGGAGTGTGAACCTACCATGTTGCTGTGGTGGGCTTTGGTCATTAGCAGCATTCGTCCCACCAGGTCGGTGGTGGAGACGCCCTGAGTGCGTTTACATTCTCTGTAGCGCCCGGCACGCTTAACCTCTGCGTACGTGTCCTTACCGTCAACTGTTAGCGTGATGTCATCTGACAGACAGAAAGCAGTCATCCATTAACTTTAATGCATTTTATTGGGATACTATGTGATGAGGTTGAGTATAACTGTGAAGTACAAGGAAAAAATACGCAGGTTTCCAAATTTTCAGCAGAAAAAATCTGAAAAGTGTGGGGTGCACTTGCACATAGGCCAAAAAGTTGTGTTTTGGTCTCATCTGATAGAAGCACCTTCACCTACATGTTTGTTTGCAGAGTCCGCTTCACAGCCTGACTGGAGAACTGGAAAAGGGACCCATTCTTTAATAAAAGGCCAGATTTGTTGACCACATCACTGGTTGTGTGAAGTGAAGATGTCTGTGAATACCTCAAACTTTTGCGAGATAAAAACCTACATAGAACGTGAGACCGAATAGTTCTGTCACAACAAAATGCAAGACCTGTGATTCATGTATTTAAGGCCAACTTACATTTGCTTTAAGACATTAAAAAGCCTTTAGATAAATTAGATAAATTTTAGATAAATTACCTTAAGACCTTTTAAGTAGAAACGTCGTTCACACTAAGTGTTATTTTGTGTTGATTTATCACAACTAATCCAATTAAAACAAAGTGGAGTGTTTTGTCAAAACGTGACAAAATGCGTGTTAAAACAAAGGCTGCCTCACCTCCATGCACACAGAAGTCACAGTTGTATTCGTCCAAAGTCTCCAGAGTGGTGACATAAGGTGCTCCCTCAACTATCTCATCCACCCACTTGATGGCGCGGACCATCTTGTAGCGCTCTTCCTGAGTGAAAACTGGGGGACCTTTGTGTTTGGAAATCTCCGCTTTGAAAAGAAATTCTTGGAGTCAGATGCTTATTACTGGCGTGTCTGCAAGTCATACACACGTTCCCTAAACATTAACCGCAGCTTTGCATGAAACGCAATGATATGTCATGAAATGTAATGATATGTCAAGTCTTTATTAATAAAAACATTTAAACATGGAGGAGGAAATTCATCTCATACACGTTTGTCTTACCATCTGTGTGGACCCCAACTATGAGGTAATCTCCCATTGATTTAGCCTGCCGCAGCTGGTTGGAGTGACCATAGTGCACCATATCGTAGCTGTGGAAACAAGACATCAAGAGTTTTAAAAACAATAGCTTGAAGAGGGCACTGCTCCAGGTCAAAAGAGATAAAACAACAACCACCCAGAGGGAGGCTGCAGTAACAGCACCCCCTGCCGTCAGGCTTTCTTCTTTTAAAAGCAACTATTATCTTTTAAATGTCCTATAAGCAAAGACGTTCAGGGCCAACTAAACAATCCTTTTGGGTTGAATATTCACTATTGGGGTCCATGTTTGTGGCTTTCCAAACTTATCCGAGTTAATTTCACCCACCAGCAGCAGTCTGTTGCTGGTGGGTTATAGTGATAAAGGTTACTGGGACTAAGGTAATGGCCACAGGCATCCTGTCGGCCACCAATGAGCAATGTTTATTTGACTTCAGTCACTTAGTAACTAAGGCAATCGATGCTTTGCTATGCTAAACCAGAGACTTGACTCAAACAGAAAAAGTAAATATGAGGAGAAGCGGCTGCTTTTATTTATACAAGTAATAAATAACTAATTTGGACACTTTTGATTAGTAGTGAATTAAAACTATTTTACAGCTCTGTAAGATTACAGCCAAACCTTTTATTTACTGAAGTAAAAGTAGATACCAGCAGTGCATTAAGGCCAGAGATTACCAGAAACATCCAGATGTTTAGATCCATTCGACCAATCCGATCATTTTTGTTGTGAATCATGACCAGTGGTGTTGTGGATAAAATAATTCTGTGTCCTTCCTGTGTCTCTTTTATCTGCTCACACGCATACTGCTGCTGCTTACATAACCATAACACATACGACTGGCGACAGTCACACATGAACAAAATGAAACTGATAACCAATACCCTTTGGTCCAGAATGAGGAGAAGATAAAAGCAGAACTCGCTCTACAACTTGGTTGCACCTCTAAGGTGAGCTAAGTGTGGCCCAACGCTGCAACGACAATGAATGTCACTCTGTATCTGTTCCATTTGGAGGATTTTGTAACATTTGATCATTTTTGGCATCAAATTCTGTTTTAAACTTTACAAAACTCATTATTTCAGGGTAAAACTCAGAGGAGTTTCATGGTAGGGACCCTTAACCGGTGAAACGAACTCGGTTGTTGCACAGAAAAGGTGCAATACAACAATGGTCATATTCTGTTACGTAAGAGTTGACTTGCTCAGACAGCAGTCAGAACCAAAATAAATGACAAAAGTTAAAATAGAGTGTTGTCTGAAGTTAACAATTAAGCATGTGAATATGTTTGCTTTTGGGAAAGGGTTTGAGTTTAGTCAGAGGCTTCTTCAGAGTCACTGTAATACTGACTGCTAACAATACACCAGTAATACAATAGCACTACATTTTAGAAGTGACCAGGAAACCCCAAACCGCCCCAACTCAAAGGAATATTTATTGAAAATAAAACAAATCAGTTTAAAGTAAAAAAGGTTCAGTTCTGAAGCAGAAGCTGTCAGAAGGTGTATTTGATTATATTACTCATCAAAATGTAATGCTTGTTTCTGGTTATGTCAAATGTTGAGTGTACGGTGTTTTTTATGACTGTATTTTTGTGTTCAAAGTGCTTCATGATATAAAATACCTTGTTGCTGAAATGTGCTAAACTTGATTCATAACTTTTTTGTTCCAGGCACAGGACCAAAACAGATACATGATTCTGCAACATGAATCAGTTTTCTGAGCAGCAGCAGCAGCAGCAGCAACCAAATCATGCAGAAATCCTAATCTAATAACACCAACAAAAGCTTAAGGTTCCACCAAATAACTTCCATCTGACAGCTTATAAATGCACTTAAGTGTGTGAGTTTAAGTCTCTATTTATGCCAGTAAAATGTGTTGAGGAAAAAAAAAAAAAGTTTCTCCTTGAGCCACTCTTAGCAGTACTTACTGTGCAGGTTAATTAGAATATAACTACATGTTATGTTACACTACTTTATGGACCAGCAATCAAACACCTGTTTGCTGGCGGATTGCCTGCGAAATAGTTTACCTAGAACAAACACTCAATACGATATCAATTAAAGGCACAGGAGGATTGTGAGATTATGTCTAACCCCTGGGCATAAGACGTTTTGGAGATTGCTACTACATTCACATAATTTATTACATTTAATTTAGATAGTTACATATATAAAATATTCCCATGACTAAATGACAATCAATATGCAAAATAAATAGAAAGGCTATGACTATAAATCGGTTATACTCCTGTCATCAACTGCTAAGTAGCATGCTAACAGTAGCATGCTAGTCAGCCGACTTGTTTCCTGCTGGGGTTTTCCACAAGGACAGCTTTAAACCAGACACGCTTACCAATACCAGTAATACCAGTATAAGACCGACTCACCATCCATCGCACCACAACCGGACCACCCTCTTCCTTTTCTCCGGGCTACACGCGGAGGCACCCGGCTTACTGCAACCGGCTTCTCCGCTCTGATCCTTGGTAGCGTGGTGTCCGTTTTTGATCATTTCTACGAGTTTACAGAGAAACGTTTAATGTTTTAGAGCTGCTTTGTGTTTTTTTAAAAAAGTTACTACAATCTGTGCTGAAAGAATTAAACAACAAAAGTCTTCAACGGGTCAACCCCGCTTCTGGTGATGGGACAGAATGTCACTGAACAGCGGCCAACGCCTCCGATTGCGTCACAGCGATCGGATGGTCTCGCGATGACGTAGTGGTTGCATAATTAATCCAAAAAGAGATTTAAAGAAACAGAACCCGAATTTAAACCGAAAACAGTTGACTTCAGTTTAGATAAATATACACATTTGTACATTTTTTTAAATGTAAAAACTCCTAAAGTTGTAATTTCACGCAAATTACCAACTCCAAGTTATAATTTATGCTTAACCTCAGGTCTTTTTTTAAAAACCACCTCTGTAAAATGAAAATCACGGAAGCCAATGTATATATGTAATGTAATAACTAATAAAAAAAGTGTTGTAATTTTGGTAATGCCACCTTATAATTCTGCTCCAATATATAATTTATTTTATTAACAGAGGCAGACTTGAATTCAGTCCATACAAAATATTATGCTGCTTTCCTTCCTTCTCTTTCTCCTTAACTCAACTGATCCTCAACTAATCATATCAAAAATAGCCTGGCGACCTGTCCAGGGTGTACAGCTGGAGACAGGCACCAGCACCCCTCCCGACCCCACTAGGGACAAGGATATACAGAAAATGGATGGATGGATATCAAAAATGAAAATTTTAGCAATCAAGAAACATAATTAAAAATTATGTTTCAAAATTCTTGCAAATAAATGTGCTTGATAGGAATAGGTAGTACACAGTACAATGCATCTTCAAATCCCCAAATGAAAAAAAAAAGTAATTATAACCTTCAGAAGAAACACTGGGTATGTACATTAGATATTTGTACAACCCTATTACTATGTACTGATACCCACAAGAACATTCTGTTCATTTAGCATAAGTCAGGTTTATATTTGGGGAGAAAAAACCCACAGAAGGAACTCAAAATAAACAAAAGCTTTTAATATTCTGGTTTTTGTTTAGCATCTGAATATCATCTTCAAAAAGAAAAAAAAAAAAGTCAAGTTTAATACCAGATGGAAGTAATAAACCATCAACAAACTATCTTAACATACAATTCTAATACACAGTTCTCAACCTGCTTATGTTCCACACATTCCAGCAAGATACTGCTCTTGTAATTAAACCCGTTAGCATTAATATGTCAATAAAACAAAATGTTTTATAAACATTAGCACCTCTGGCGTTCTTAAACGAGTTAAAGCATTAAACGGTAAACATTGTTTTTTTTTGTCTTATAAACAAATGCTTTACAAATGCACCAAAGGAAAGCAGAGTCGTCTTCACATTCAGGTTTAACACTGTTTTCAGTTTTAGGAACTGTGAACCCAAGCTCATTATAGCTGTTCCCTGTTTTTGATTTAATAAATTACATGATGATCTCAATATCATATGACCTTCCTGAGACAAAAATAATCAATGCAATTGTTACTAACCAAAGAAAACATTAAGTTATCACATAAAATAAGGAGTAACCAACACATGAGTAAAATATGAAACACTTCTTTCTTACACCTCTGTAAACAAATAAAGATAATTGTAAAATAACCCAAAACATATACAGTTGTGATGGTAGGTTACAGAACGACTGCCAAGTTTAAGAAATAGTGTACATAAACTACAACCCCTTCAAAATAAACACAAATGTACAGCAATGTAAAAAATAAAATGTATACAACTTTAACATGCACCCTCTGAAAAATGGAGTAAAAATATATCTCTTGCATGTAGAAACAGTACAAACCTCAAATTTTTTGCTGCCTTGCTTCTTCTGAAATGTTTCATTGACAAAAGTCTAATTTTTCCCAAACGAACACTAAGGTAATTGGCACTTTATATGGCAGCACCAGAAGAACAATAATAATGTTTATCTATCAACAGGCAACATTGTTAAGTCAAATTCGCTCCACAAAGGCTTGAAAAAAGAAACAAAAAAGCTAACATGGTGCTGTGCATGCATATGGCGCAATCAGATGAACAAAAAGTGCAGGAGTGTTTTCATTACTATCCAAAACCTGAAAGCTTCCGTCTTCAGGATCTTTCTAAGACTTTTTAACCAACATTTCTGTTGATAGTAATTTCCACTGCTCAGTAATCCCACAGCAACTGAAGTGGGTTAAAATTGCAGTTCTTATTAACCCCGATCTCCTAGCTGCTGTAAAAAAGGTAGCATTAAGAAAAACAGAAAAACTGCTACAAGACGGGAGCTACTTTTAATTCCCGCTGCTGCTACAGAATGAATGTAGAACAAAATAACAGTGCAAAAAGCTTTCTGTAAATCTCATCACTCATACACATGATGCATGCGTATATGTATCATTTCAATACAGTGAGCAACAGCATCTGCGCTCCTCAAGAAGATAAGGAACATAAATAACTGGTAGCACCTGAATGCACTTCATCATCTCCAAGACTTTCCCTCATTATGCTGCTTTTTTCTTTTTTTTCCTCCTGCCTTTGTTGTAGCCTCGACCGAACCAGCCGCCCTGCAGCGACGAGGTTTCCTCCGACGGCTGCTGGTTCTCGACAGAGGGGCTTTCCAGGCCGTCAGGGGCAGCTAAGACCTCACGGTTATGGCTTTGGACTTCTTCTAGGCGAAGAGGCGTGGCTAGTTTGAAAATAGGGTCCTCTGCTCTGAGGAGACAATCATAAAGGAAGGAAAAACGTAGATAATCCGCCATTTTGTTTTTTTGTTTACATTTTTGCATGCTTTCATAAATGTCTAGTGGCTTGCAAAAATGATTCAACCTTACAATTGCAAACCTAAGTAAATGAAGTCGCTCCTGACTGCAAGTCGCAGGACCAACCAAACTATGAAAGAAAGTGCGGCTTGTAGTCCAGTAAAAACGATACATGCAGTAGTGCAGCCAACTGCCTTCAGACGACATCAAATTAGTTAATAAAGTCCACCTGTGCAAATATTAATCTCTGTATAAATCCAGCTGTTCTGTGAAGACAACTACCATGGAAAGGTTTAGATCACATAATAAATGTGTATTAGAGAATGGCTCAGTCAAAGTCCAGACTTGAATCCAGTTGATAATCTGTCACAAATTAAAAATAAAATAACCTTAATAAAACAAATTCACTCCACACTTTTCAGATTTTTTAAAAAAAGAAAGACACATATATAAACATCCTTCTTCTTCATAAACCTAAACTATGTTGTGTTAGTCTATAATATTGTAATTTATATCAGCATGTGATTTATTTCAGCACTGTTCACCATTACTAGCATCTCCAACAGAAACATCCACTTATGTCCTTAACAGAGGAAGTTAAATGGAGCATCGTTTGCAACTCTGTTGCTGTATCCAGTCCATACCTGTCGTATTCAGGAATCTGGATGTTCAGCTCCTCCATGAGGAGCCTCATGACATCATCGCACTTGCCGTTAATTTTCAGCACGGCCAGATCATCTTTTGGAGTCCACTAAAAATAGAAACAGAAACAGAAAGTCTGGTGCAGAACATCAAGGCATTTACAAAACAACCATCAAATTTAATGTACCTGGAGATTCACAATGTAGAGTTTGGGCCTTTTGTTTGCAGGCCTACTCATGGACCACAAACAAGCATATTTCTTTAGCACCTGTTGAAGTAAAAAAAAGTCAAAATTCATTTATTTATGTTAGATGTGTTTAGGTAGCAAAGAACTAGACTATCACAACAATAAATGTTACTGGTTGATAAGCTGTCTGAGAAATTGTGATTTAATATTATTTCCAAGCAATATACTGATGATAACAATGCAAGTTGGCCCTCTCAAAGACTAATAAACTTTCATTATGTACAGAACACGTCACAATGGAACTGGAAGATATTTTGAATATCTAAAATAAAACACAATAAACAATAATGAGGAAATGCAAAACCTGCCTTCAGACTGGAGCCCAAGCAGAGTATGACGTCGGCCTCGTTGGCAGCCTCCGCCGCTCCCTTCCAGTTCAGAGGTTGTTCCAGGGTTCCACGTTCCCCAAAGTGCACTATGGTGTCTCTCAGCTCACTGCCACAGTGGCTGCAGCGGCGCCCTGTCCCATGGCGGTGCAGCGACGTCCGCTCCGTCACATCAAATAAACGCACAAACTCCCTGGGAGGAGAACAGGAAGTGCACACCTGGAAACAGAGACAGTTGGTGCAACTCGGTTTACTTTGGGAGTGACTTCCGCAAGACAGTTTATAAAACAAGTCATCCATTTTGTCTGGCACAAAAACTCTATTTACAACCTGTAATCTGTGAAAGCAGATGCCTTTTAATTGTAACCGTAATGAGAACAGCCTGCCTAAATCCTATCTGGCTATTAAATAAGGAAGCCGCGTCTCACCGCCACATTCCTACATTTCAGTTCAATTATTTTTTGATTTTCACACAAGACAGCTTATTGATATAATTGCAAATATTCATCTTGCAATGCTTAAATAGTATTTTTATCTGTAGATACAAAAGACATTTAACAAATATTTATGGACTTATGTTATTTTGTTGTCATTATTTTGTAAAAATCAGCTACGACATTCAGGGTTTTCTTTTATTTGTTTTGTTCATGATTGATTTGGAAAAGAAGTAAAACATCCAAGGTGTGACTACTTTTACAGGCTGGATATGGCTAGTTGATGGCTATAAAAAAATAAAGGTCATTCATATTTAGTCAGGGCAAATATATAAGTTAAGCCACACTAAATTCAAACTTGTGCACTAAATTCATATATTTAAAAATCATCTACGGTGTGTGTTGTGTGATTGTTCCAACACTAAACAAAAACAAAAACAATGGGTCAAACTCATCCCAAAAACAGGTTCATGTAAATCTCTGACCAGAGCTACCGGTCAGTTTGAGAAGCCGTAACAAACATCACAAGGCCTAAATCAAAATAAGAACATAGGTAAAAGCATCCATGAAGTTGGATCCCTACTATAATCAAACACAAACAAACACACCGTGTCCCAAATTATTATGCTAGTGATATTTTCTCAGATTTTCTTAAATGGTCAATGCAAATGATGGTCAGAATAATTTTCAAGTCATGAACTATTACAGTATAAATCAAATTTTACTGAACAAAGCTCCCCATGAGAACAGTATTTTTTTTCAAAAATAAAAAACCCAAAATGCACTGTTCCAAATTATTACGCAGAGCAGATTTTCTAAACATTTTATGGATTATAAAGAACTGCAAACGGTCATTCTTTGAATGTGCAGCATTAAGTGGTCACATGTACTAAAATCAACAGCTGTTTCAATCAAAAACATTTTAACAGACCGAGTTACATGTTACCAGTACGATAACACTTCAGTTTTCGTTAAATATCTAATGTTTTCATATCTTGTCATACGGCACTACACTATCTGATTATTTTCATCAGCAGACAGAGCCTTTCTCTTTCCCATATTGCTTGAAACCTGTGGCCTGCTAAATAATGTGGAACATCCTTCATAAGTAGATTTCCTTTAATTGAGCTCACCAGACAAACTAATCAACCAGCTCTCTGAAATTAATTATAGTGATTCAAAAAGCCCTGACACACAATACCATCTAGAAATTTAATAGCACAACAAGAAATTTAATCTTTATGACACTTAAATCCAATTTGCACAATAATCTGGAACACAGTGTAGTGAAGCCAAAAATCCAGCAGCATGTAAAAAAAAAAGAAGACATTCTAAAATGTCCACTGCTTTTGCAGTAGAACAAAAACGGAACTATCTTACAACAACATCCTGACTTACTGGAAAGTAGAAATTATTTAGTTTTAAGTGACAAAAATCAGTGAGAGACAAAAAAGAAGCCATGGTAGAGGAGTGTTACCTCGATGAACATGTTGCCATGGAGCTCAGACAGAGCTTGTCTAGGCAGACCGCTTCGCAGGTGAAGTCCATCACAGTTCTGAGAAACAACATGTTTCACCTAAATTGGAGGGAAAAAAAGAAGACATTTAGATGTTCCTGGAAGAAAGTGAACAATCATCACCACCTGTTTGGGTTTTAACATACAAGCTTCTCTTTATGCAGCATCCTGATACACATGTGTGTGACGGTTGGTGCAGCTTTGCTCAAGTCTGAAGAGCTATAAAAGAAAACAGAAATGAGAGCAAAAATCAGTTCAAAATATTTCTGAAAATGGCTTTCAATTTCCACCAGTAGCTATAACTCACCTTACGGTGCGGCCCTTCTGCAGCTGCGTCCACACCCCGTTAGGTCCTCTGTAGTCTGGGATGGAGGCTGCCTAAAATTAAAGTCATCATCACTTCTGGGAAACCTTTAAGTCACAAAAACACAGAGGAAGAGAGGTCCGGCGTACCGTGCTGATTCCTGCTCCAGTGTAAACCACCAGGTGATTGGCTTGCTTGGCAGCCGCAGCCAGCTGCTTGACTTTACTCTTCAATTCATCAGCCTCGTCAAACACCTGCAAACAGCACATGAGGATAAATATGCTAGACATATTAGAAATCAGGCCCCAAAGAGAACAAATATGCTCATTTATAACTTTTATTTATCTTTCTTCGCACATCATAATCTCAGTTAATGGGAGCAATTTGATGGAAGGGCCCCAATATGGAACCCTGAGGTACCCCCCTGGTGATTTTGAGTCTGTTCTGGTTGTAAAAAAAAAAAAGGGACCAATGGCCATACATTTAGTTATACCTCCCTGGCCGGTATAGATGTTCTCCTAGTGACAAAAATTACTGCCCTGCAAGAGTATTTTCATTTTTCCATTTGGTAGTCCGCTGCTGAGCTCATTCATTCATCAGGTCTCACCTCCTCCTGCTTCCTCTTCAAGACATTTCTTCGGATCTGCCTCCTGCAGAGCTCGTCCACGGCCTCTCTGTGTAGCAGCAGCGCTGCGGCCTCTTCCGCCGACCGCTCAGCTTCAGGCTTCTTCAGAACCCGTCCGACCTGCGGAACGACCGAGAACCCTCTCAGAATTACCTCCATGGAAACCATAGCTTTAAAGCCCCGGCTGCTAGATTAGCATGCTAATGCGGTACGCCGCTATCTAATTACGTTTTTTCAAATGTCGTCTCACCAGTCGGAAAACTTTTCTCTCTCTTTCGCGTTGTAGTATTTTGGCTTTTTCCAACGCTTTTCTCTCCGTCCGGGCTGAATTCCCGGTCTCCGGGTCCTCCTCCATTCCGACTCCGGTTAGCTGGAAACAAGCTAATCTATTCAAAACAAAGCGACTGAGAGCGGAGGCGGACGTTAAGGCAAGTAGATCAACGCGATGAGGCGACCGACAGCGACCCCTGCTGCTCGGAGTGTGAAACTGCCCTTAGATTCAGAAAGTTTAGAAGAAAACAACTTGATGGTGGATTACTGCCGTGTCGAGAACTTTAGAATTACAATAGAAAAAACAAATCCTTCCAAATAAACCAGAGAAACTGAACTGTAAATGGATAGCATCTCGTTTCCCTACTTTTAATTTCTAACCTACTGAAATTAATTCCGTTATCAATATCGCCATGCTTTGTTGCTACCTTTGCCATTTTGTCTGCCATCTCATTTCCATTTGCCCCTATACTTACTAGTATTCACCAAAATACTACCATAAACCTCATTCTTTGTGTTTTATACGTTGTCTGCTGTATCTGAGAATATCTACTCTATCCTCTGAATTACTATGTAAACTTTGCAATTATGAACTTCTGAACCAATGATTGTTTTAAGTGACTTGTGGTACATCACTCACCCTTTTACCCACTATAACAAAAATTTCTGGAATTAAATGCCACTCCCATCTTGTCATCTGAATTTTTTGGTGCATCTCTGCAGATCTGAATGTAATTATGAAAGCTATCAATATAATCCTGTATTTTCAGAAACATCGCAACATAAAAATAACACAATAGGAAACCTTTATTATCAAATATAAACAAATAAATACCAAACATACTGAGCCTTTGCACACAAGAATGTAAAAAAGCAAAAATCTACACGTATTATGGCAAATCTGTCATTTTAAAATGGTACAAACTGTAAGGCAACAAATGCTTCCAAGCATGAAAAACATCCATGTCTAAAATGTGACAGTGACATTTGGGTGTCTGAGAACAGAATAAGCAAAAGTCAAAACAGCCAAACTGTGCCAATACTATGGAAGGCCAACAGTGCTAAAAACGAATTGAAAATAGATTATTTAAATGTGACACAAGTAATTCAAATTTCATTAAATGTCATTCTAGAAATAATGGTCCCACATGTGCAGCACATCTGTTAAGGGGGATTAACACTGCTCCAGTCAATTGTCTTGCCTTGCAGATAAATTTTTCATTTATCAAAGTTTGTTTTTAAAAAAAAGTTATTAAACAGTTTAAAATTATGGCACTGCAGCATTGGAGCCATGAAAGATAAAAAGTGAAATAATTGTACACAAATCTGCATAACGCTTCAAATATGGATATATGCACAGACACATTTAAAAAACGTAATTATTTTTAACACTTTTGGCCCTCCATACTTCACCTGACTTTGTTGGAAGGCACATAAAACATCATTTTTGTTTTTTTATTTAGCACAGGTGCAATCACTAGCTCCAGAACGGAGTAAAAATGCACGTCAGGGGACTGAATACCCCTAAAGATGTGTGGAGTCCAAGTGAGCCATGAATTAGGAGCCAAACCGCCGGTGGCGTTTGTTTCCAACTCTTGAGAATATTCTGTTCTGATGAGCTACGATTCCTCTACTGAAAACTCTGAGCAATACAAGAAGCAGATTAGATAAATAATTAGTTTTCCTGAAACAGCATCTCTATATCTCCTGGGGTCGGTCAGCTACAGCATCCATTTAGATTTTACATCTAAAAGGTTTCCTGTCTAGCATTTATTCAGTTGGCTGAGGGCACTG
This sequence comes from Xiphophorus hellerii, assembly GCF_003331165.1. Lineage (NCBI taxonomy): Eukaryota > Metazoa > Chordata > Actinopteri > Cyprinodontiformes > Poeciliidae > Xiphophorus > Xiphophorus hellerii. The sequence continues at coordinate 22,385,168 of NC_045676.1, read as the reverse complement.
CTAGAGGAGTTCTCACTGGGGCCAATTAGAAAAGTGTCATCGAGGTCTAGACGAGCAAACGCTTTTGGGAACCCTTTGAGGATTTGCTTTAAACTGTCCTCGTTTTGTCTCCTGTGGTTTCTCGACTGAGAATCCAGACTTTGGGCCGGTCTGCGCCGCTGCCCCCCTGTGACATTCTGCAGCCTTTTTCTGAATCCTGGAGGGAAGAAAAGATGCTTTTTATTAGCTGAAATTTTAAATGACTGATGCCACATAAAATCTCTAAAGTGTTCAAGACAAAAATAATTGAAAGTCAGTGCCAGAAACATCACTTTGAAAAAATCTAACTTTTAATTTGATTAAAATTATTCATTGGGGAAAAATTCCATCTTAGAAAATAAAAAAATCACTGGTAGCACAAATGTTGCCTCTGTCAATAGTCTTCTCTCATAGCATTTTACAAAGGTCAAACCTACATAAAGCAATGGCTCGTTGAACATTTCTGTGTTGATTTGGAACATTACTCTGTTGCCAAACCTAATGACGACCCATTTTCAGTTCTGTGTAAGAATCCACCGGATTTTTATCTGAAGTTCTACAGAATTCTGATTAACCTTCCAAAGTAAAGGATTAAAAGACTTCTTGGTGGTACCAATAAATATACCATCAGTGGTTTCTGCTTAAAACAATTACTCTTGAGTTACTTTCCACTGAATAAAGGTGATTATATTTTTTCTAAGACTTCCCATTGTCAGATTATGGGGCAGCAATACAAGATGAATGTATTTTAGAGCTTTTAACACATCCTTGACAGGGTGTCAATAACTGTGGCTGGTACTGCATATATTTTAATGTAGGCTGGGTTCAACTTGTACTGAACACACTCGGGTACACTGAGGGAAAACTCACATCCTTTCTCTCTTTCTCTCCAGGGATTTCTGCGTCGCAGCAGACAGAGAACTCTTCCCTCGGGCGCAACCGGCATGTCCGTTCTAAACAAGATTAAACACACACACACACACACCCACAGGCGCAGCTTTGTCAGCAGAGATAGGAGGGACCAAAGGGTAGAAATATATATACAAAGGACTTGAGTAATTCAGTCTTCTAACCATAAAGGCGCTTTTAGTATAAAAAATAAAATATGTTTGTTTTTTATTTTTGGCCATTTCTACTTTGGTCTCCTTTGTCTAAAGGACATCTACCTTGATCATTTAAGTCATGGTGCCATAATTGTTTAGAGAAAAATTGTTTATTGTTGCAATCTGCCTAAAAATGCAACGCGTAAGTTTACTTCTAAATTTAGTTAGTGTTGACAAGCTGTTAGGTCTGAGAAGATGAGTTTATGTCTGTTTCTATGAACGTTGCATGTGTTACCTCAGGAAGAACTTGCTGCACCCTCTAGTTTAAGTAAGAATGTCTACAATGATTTTCAAAGGTGAATATTTTTTATTAATGAGGACCAGTAGTGATATCTTCTTGTTTTATCGTTCTTAAAGGGGCGGTATTTTTTGTGCTTTTCCAGCCACATAGTGCCATTTTATAGCAGAACCAAGTAACTATGTTACCTTCAGTTGTTACAAAAATGCTGTATATATCAAACATAAGTTAAAAGAAATTTGATTTCACAATTTAGCTTCTTGAAATTGGGCCTGTGTCTCCTTAAGAAGCTACTGCTCTTTCGGAAACTCTGACTTCGGTACATCAGCATAACAATAATCCTCCACTATGCCGTTAACAACCGTTTTCACTCAGCAGTTCATCATACTCCCGGTTCCACCAGGTGTTTGCTAATTGCTGCTGCCGCTAGTCTGAAGGAGCTGAGTGGGAGGAGGGTTGCTCTGTGAGGCAGAAGCTCAGCTGGAGGAGCTTTGAGAGATCAAGGAGTTCTCAAACATGCATGAAAGAATCAAAGCAATCCATGTTTTTGATGAGGGAGTAACAATACAAGATGGTATAAAGTTTGAAAAAGTCGGGCGCGCAATGGTGGCGTAGGGGATAGAGCGACCCATGTTTGGAGGCCTTGAGTCCTCGATGCGGCCGTCGCGGGTTCGACTCCTGGACCCGACGATATTTGCCGCATGTCTTCCCCCCTTTCTTGTCAGCCTACTTTCATATAAGGGACACTAGAGCCCACAAAAGACCCCCTGGAGGGGTAAAAAAAAAGTTTGAAAAAGTGAATTTTACATTATACCACCCCTTTAAAGAGAAATCTGTATCTAGAGGTCAAAAGTTAATGGAAACTGGAGATCTAAAATTAAATACAAAATTCTGATTGGTGCGTCTCTAAATAAAACAACACATGATACTCCATGTGTTGTTTTTTTCATTGCATGTCAAGTCCTGGTAAGAGTGATCAGATAAAAACATTAAGGCTAGAAACGAAACACCCATTTTTACTTTGACTCGACATAAATGAAAAAAATAAATAACTGAGCCATGATACAAGTACGCTCCATGGTACTTTATTACGGACCCAGATGGTCCAGAATCACCTGTTGTGCACCTGCATCTAATTCCACCACCCCAGGATTTACCGCACACTGTGGGGAGATTACCTGCCGTCTGAACTGCCTCTCCCTGGCCAGCTCTCTGTCCCATCTGATCAGCTGCATCTGCTCTCCGGCTGACAGACTGAAGAATATGTCGTAAACCTCATAACGGGCAGCGCGCAGCTGGAGAGAAGAAACAATTAAAACGCAGAAGATGGTTTTAATGATTAGCTCGTAACGGCGCGAGTTAACAGATGTCTGTACGGCATGTGTTTGTGTTCACACCTGCAGAGCGACTCTCTCCTGCAATAATACATCTTGCCTACTACAGCGATCCACTCTGCTGGCGCTCTGCTGCTGGAAGGCTTGCAGGAACTGCTGCGTGTCCTACACACACACACAGATACACACACGCACACACCCCGCAACATATGGAGAGTACTGCAAAAATATCCATACAGCCTATGCTGTTCCATATTTTGTCTTGTTGGTGTTTTGTTTGGGTGTAATGTGATAAGAAAAGCACAAAGCAGTTGATAATTGTGACACACTTTATAAAAAATGTGTACAAATGTTTTCAAAGTGAGGTCTGGGGGCCATTTGCGGCCCCTGGACTTATTTTGTGTGGCCTCTTGCCCACAATTCAAGAATAAATTAGAACAGTTAGAACAAAAAGACGACTTTAAATTAAAATCTACTTACAAAAATGTTAAGACGCAACACAAAGTAATAATTTTTCCAAAGCTTTCTGGTTGCCTGCTTCTATCATGGTAACTGGGACCACATCTACTCATTGACATATACTCTAAAGTACAACTTGGTGAAACCAAATCTGATTTTAATTGCTGTATTAAACCTTGGCTAGTGTTTTCAAATGAGTACTGACCTAGATCTGTTTTTCATTGCTGAGAATAGACAAAATACATTTAAAGTTTTCTTCAACTGAGCCAAAAATAAAAAGCAAACTGGACGCCTTTCATTTAAAAGGGAAAATGTGTGAAAACCACTTGAAGTTTTGGATCTATGATCTCATTCCTACAATAATCTGATTACTTTTTTTGTTTAATTAAAAGAGTTCATGGCGATTTCCCAGTCTGAAATTCACATCATAAATTGGTCCGATATCAGCCTAAAAAACGAGTACCGGGTTATATATGGTCTGCATCTAAAAGAACTCTGGTAGAAGAACTCTTCTAAAGCCTTTCTACCCAGCAGCGCTTGGATGCTGGGTAGAAACCAATAAATATGCTTGGATGCAGAGTCATTGGTTAATAATAAATCAGTCAATTGTTGTTGTTTCTCTATCACCTTGATCAAGCCGTTTTTTTAACAATCCACACAACAAAACAAGTAATAAAATTACGTACGATTCAAGCTGATATCATATTGGGTCAATATTGGCATCAGCCAATAATCAAAGATGCGACATCAAAATCATACCAGAAGTGAAAAAGTTGTATCCCTAGTTCATCCATGGTTTATTGTTGAACAGGATTTTAGTTTTTAAAAATTATATTTCTTCTGTCTGCGAGTGGTTTGAGGTGACGATTTTGACACGTGACAAAAAGTTTGGACACTCCTGGTCAATCATGCAAAATCTAAGAAAGTACATTGATATTTCTGTTTGTTAAAATAAGAAAATGTGAAAAAAAAGTCTCAGGGCATGAATATGTTTGCCAGCCACTTTTTATCATCAAACCGTGGTGAGCGTCAGTCCTGCTGTTTTTACTCACCCTGATGGTGCGCACCAGCTGCGCAATTCTCTCCGTCCGAAGAATCCTGCGAGTTAGAAAGCCTTTTACGGCTGCAGCCACCAGGGGGCGGCAGCGCCGCGAGAGCGGGCTCAGGGGCTGATGAAGCCAGAGAGAGAGGGAAAAAAAGAGGGTGAATAATGATAAGAGAGGGGGAAGACAGAGGAGAATGCTAATTCCATCAATGACAACCAATTAATTTCCACCACGGCATCTCAAGGTCCTTTTGCTGGCATCTGTTCGGAGCATCGGCGCAAGTGGACTCGCGGCTCATCATTAGAACAGAGAATAATAAACAGAATAATAAGCAGCTGATGTGCTGTCACTCACTTGTTGATTCAAGAGCCGCAGCTTTAAAGGGTCACGTTTGTTAAACAAATGGGAACTCGGGTTGTTGATTAGATCCGGCACAATAGCACGCGATTGGTGCTGATTACGATTAAAAATATGTGGAGCGGGATAAGAAACTGCACAGGTAAAAGGTGGAGATGTTGTGGTAATACCTGAGGGAGGCTGGAGAAGGTCAACGCGTCCCCAAGTCGAGAGCAGGGAGACACGTCCTGCAGGAGACGGTAACGTGTTGCCAACACCTGAGATGGGCAGAAGGAGAGAGCATATATGAGGATGGGTGTGTATGTGTGTGTAGGCACAGGTGTGTGTGTGTGCGTCTGGGAGAAGACAAGGGTGGAAAATATTGAATTGGAAAGGACAGCAAATGAGGCAGGAGGAAGAAATTAATTGAGGGTAGAGAGAAGAAGACAGAAGGGGAGTGACAGGGCACAGAGGGAAGAAGGATGAGACGAGGACCGGAGAGATCCGGGGAAATTAATACAAGCAGACGGTAAGAACAATGTTGGAGGTGGAATAATAGAAAACAAAAGAGGGAGCGAATAAAAAGAAGAAGGAATCATTAGCGGCGGCGCTCAGCGGGACGATCTGGCGCTTAACCACAGACGCTCATGAATTAAGCAAATTATCTTTCCCTTTTCTGTGTCAATTCCCTCAGTCCCCCCTCCTTCCGCCCTCCGCCGAAGAGTCCGGCCAGCTCGCTCTCACCGCGTCACAGAGCCAGAGAGAAGTCTTCTTTATTAAACAGCTTATGTTAATTATATTGTTGTTAAGGATACATAAATTAAACAGAGACCACAATTAACAGGGCGAGGACGGCAGCCAAGAACAAATATACGGACACGGGCTATGGAACTGGGAACAGGTTGCCAGAGAACAGCGGGCGTCCTTGAAGCCTTGCATGGTCACACACACACACACACGCCCACCCCCACCGACACGCGCACACGCCCACACGCATACACACACACAAGCACAGGGAAACAGGCAGCCGTGCCAGCTTGTCTTTTAGGGATGTAATGAAACATTTATGGTAGAATCCCCCTTTTCCTCCAGACTGGGGGGAGTCTGAAGGTCTCTCGTAACGACCAGACGTCTGCAGTCTGGCCCCAGCCCAGGAGCTCACTCTCACAGGTAGGCACACGACCTGCACGGGAACGCTTATGTGCTTTTAGTCTCAAAAGAAACATTAGCAGCCCGAGTTATTATTCTTCTGAAACAGTCAGAAATTCATAAAGCGCTTTCCAAAAAGACAAAGTCGAGACGAGCCAGACGTTGATTTATAATTCCTCAAAGGTGACTTTGGGTGAGCCAAGAACCCCGGGCAGGGTGAGTTATTGGTGCCGTTCTGGAATTACGCTGCACAGAATCTGTACGGCAATAAGTGATGCAATCCGATGCAAGAGGCAGGCCAATGGGAGGATGCTGTGCTGTTACAATACCGTGCCTCAGAGTAAATGTTTTACTGCTGTTGGGGTTAAAGAAAGATACAGATGCAGACCCACTTGTTATTGGCCCCGCTGGTAAAGATGTGCAAAAAGCTGTGAAATAAATTCTGATTTAAGTGTTTTGTTGTTTTTTTTAAATCCAGCTTTTCATTTGAGAACATTTATTCAAATGAAAAACAAACAAAATCATGTTTGGAGATGCTTGTTTTTAACAAAATCGCAAGCAGCTCAGTTGTTGCCAGTCCAAACAACCCCATGGATATTCATGGAACTGAAACTGGTTTATTTGTTTAAACTTTTACTTTCCAACTTTCCTTTTAAATACCTTTTAGAGTGAGAAGATAAACATTTTATTGCCTAAAATGCAATAGCAACATTCCTATAGTGAATATTTGATCATTTGTATCTACAGCTAAAAAAAATAGCGTTTACTAATCTTTTGTTGTTTTTTTTTATTATTAATAACTGTATAGCAAAAGTTGTTTAACAGGAGTTTGTTTTATTAAAGAGAATTTGAACCAGGTGAATCTAAAAATGCCACTCGAGAAGTTCAGGGTAAAACAACATCTTAAATGCAAAATGTATATATGTTTTTTTGGCCATTTTTAGGAGTCTACATGCCAGTTAATGATTACTCGATGTCTATATTAGTAGACGATTATTGCAATTATCAATTAATCACCATTAATTCGACTAATTGTTTCAGCCCTATTTTCAATTTCACAAACAGTCAGCAATTCCAATACTTTATGAGTAATTTATTTTTTGTCAAAGTGAAGTCAAAAATCAAAATAGTACTTATTCGCTTATCAAATACTTTTCACTGTTATTATCAGAAGTTGGATTAAAGGCAAACTAAAGAGCGTTGGGACTAAAACAAAAGGCAAAAATACACGATAAAGGCTTCTGTGATTCTGTTGTTGAAACATTTCCTTGGTGCTTGTAGAACAGAGACTGTTGGACTGTGAGAAACCGAGTTCACTCAGTGTCTCCTCAGTCTAATACCTTCCTGTTTATCACCTGCTTGACAGCGAGAAGTTCCCAGCTGACTGTTTAAACTCCCCATCTCCCCGGCTTGTCCTCTCTTGAATCCTGCTCATAAAACGACTGCAATATTGAAGTAATCAAAATCTAATTTGACTTCTCAGGACTGTCTCATGATTTGATGATTAAGGCGGATCGTAAAAACAAAACAAGAGCTGTTTCATGGCAATTTATTGTTCACAAGTCCTACACTTGAAAAATAAGAACTACAGCATTTCTTCCTAGTTGAACAGACTGTCCATGTTATTCAACTGCAGAATAATTTAAGTGGACCACAACCGTCCATTGCCAATCAGTGCCAAGGAAAATGAATGGTGCTCCGGGATTTGCGAACGCCAGCCAACAGCGTGTCAAGCAGCATCGCGCCAAGTTATTTGTGCTTCCCAAGTTGCATTTTCTTTCGAACATTTTAGATTTGTTCTAGGGAGAAAAAAAATACTCGTGTAGTTGGAGTTTCCGCCAATGTTTTTGAGCGACGCGCCACTCAAATCAGAGAAATCTGTGAATACTAAACAACAAATGGGTGGGGATCCAAATATAATGTATTTGTGAAAGCATGTCCTATAAACTCTCATATTTTGATATAAAAGGTTTGTTTTCAAACAAAAAGACCATAAAATAGGGTTTCTACACAATCTGCATGACCTGTGCTGGTACCTAACACATACACAAACACACTCACTGCACTTGGCTAACAAATGAAATTAGGACTTTTAAATAAAACATAAGTACTGACTATGGTCTGTACTCATGTATTTAAATTTGTAGGCACAGCTCTGCTTTAATTATGTTTTAATGATCTCACCTGTAGGAGTTCTTCCTGCTGCTTCCTGTGCTCCTCTTGCAGGGCTCGGACTTGAGCTGCATGGATCTGTTTCAGTCGCTCTTGTTTACTTTTCAGTGTCTCTTGTTTATGAAAGCTGCAGCCTTCGGACAAATACACCCCAGCTAACGTTGACAAAAACAAATGGTCAAAAGTTAAAAATTATTTCAAGGCCAAATTCAGATGCAGAATAATTAGAGAAGAAAGCCGTCCTTGATCAGGAACAGCTCTAACTGATGACCAGGTGGTCAGAAAGTCAAAGTAAATTTTCCAACCAAACCATGCACCAGATATAATGATCACTTTTCATTGAGAGTGGGCAAAGGAAACTGCAAGCAGTTGTTTTTAAAGGAACCTGCATTTTAAATGAATTGTCAAAGCACATCTGAGGTTCACTGAGGCCGCAAGAAAGCAAGAGAGAGCAAGATTTTAAGCAAATAAGTGGAAGGCTAACTGGAACATAGCAAAGTTTTATCCTTTTGAACTTCTCTGCATTTGAAAATGTCTAGAATATGCACACAAAGATAAGCGTTTCTGTAATGCTAGCTATGCCAACTGAGCTTCTCACAAATATTTGGGCTAAAGTCGGTTTAAAATAGGGACTGTCCCAATCTAATATTGATATCAGACTGATCATATCTAAAATCTCTGACAGAAACACTCCACTCCAGCACTGAGTCCGCCCCAGCATTTCTATCCAGCAAGGCTTGTATCCTGCATGCAGACTCAATGGTTAATAATAAATATGTCAGTTATTCCCAAACCTGTTGTTGTTGGCTATTCTCTTAGTAATGTCACTTGAACAAGTCTTTTTTAACATGCAACACTATAAAAAAAAGTAATGAAAGTATACATGATTCGTGCTGATATCGTATATCGTATAAACTCTAATTGGTGACTTTCTTATCCTACTATCTTTCTACTTAACTTCATTTATTATAACTAATTATTCGTGTTTTCTCTTTCAGGATATCTGTTCTACTGTTTGAGAGAAATAAAACCTGCAAATCTCAAAACCCCGATAGTCCTTCACTCTGTCCTTACCTGTAGGAGTGCCGGAGTTTGGTCTGACCATAGAGTCCACTGCTCGGCCCCCTCCTTCATTCATCTCCATGGTCCCCTCGGTCACATGCATGAGCAGTCTCCGTTTGACCTTAGACACCCCCGACTGATCTTCAACACCACTCTCTGGAGTCAGACCCTTTGTCTGACTGTAACTACACTGTGAGCCGAGGTCGGATCCTGATCCTTCCTGCAACCAAAGGTCCGACGGTGTGTCCACGTCATACGACCGATTAAGAGACTGTGAGGGAGCGGGGCCCTCAGAGCCAGCAGATATATTCCCCACTCTTTCCTTAAGATGTGAAAGGTGAGCCGCAGAGACGTATTTGCAGGCAACATTTCGGAAAATACTGGGTATTCGCATCTGCTGTGCTACGGACATTGTATTTTTAGAAGGGAGTTGCTCCGTTTTGGAAACACCACGCTGTGTATTACCATTGCCTCCTCCTTCTGGACTCATCTCATTTCTGTTTTCTTTTATTGAGGCTCGGACCTGACTATGTTGGCCTAGTTTAATCATCTCAGAGCCATTCTGTAGGGAAACATCCCTGAGACTTGACCTTGGATTAGGTCCCACATCTTTATCCATGTTCTTAAACTGAATGAATGATTGTCTTTGCCATGAGTCATCTACTTCATTGTCATCATCATCATCAGCAGCAGCATCCTGTGTGTCCTCCAAACAGCAGGAGGAATCATCCGGACCAGCGTTTTCGATTTGCTCATAGTCCTTGCTGCTCTCAAGGTTCTCATCATTTTGCACGCTGCAGTCAGGTTCCCGGCGATCGTCCAAGTTCTCTTTGACTGTGAACTCCAGATCTGAGAACAGTACCTTCAGACTGCACAGGTTGGACTCGAGCTGATCGATGTGCAGCGAACCTTTGGCGAACACGCTTGTGGCATCGTCTCCAACGATGACATTCCCAGAAGGAACCTCCGTTGTGCTCTGTTGGCAATCGAGGTTTATGTCCTTAACTCTGACCTCGTTAAAGTCAGAACTGGAATCTGATTTGGGTTCTGGTGTTCTTGCAGCATTGTCTGTTTTATTTTTGCAGGGAACGGGACTCAGACAGAAGCTTGGGATTGGAACAGAACGGTACTTCTCGACTCCGCCATGAAAAGACGGCAGACAAGGTGGCTCATAAAACGCTCCTTGGATAAGGGAGGTTTTCATCAAAGACTGCTGCTGCTGAATCAAAACACTGACCTGTTTAGGTGTCGCTATGACCTCTTGAGAACTGTTCAGCTTGTTTTTTAAGAATGTCTCTTCTTCAATGCTGAGGCGTTCCATGGCTTTTCCATCTTCTGTTACGCCTTCGCACTCAATCCTGTTTGTTTTCCAGGGTTTCTGAGGCGAGGGTTTCTCCGACCAGATAAGAGTGCCTCTCCCCTCCTTAGTCTTTTTGCCCTCTACTGTAACAGCGCCCTTGTGATGTAACTCCTCGTTTTCCTTGTCAGAAAGGCTCGGCTCCTCTGCTCGCCCTTTTGGCTTCTCCTGAATTCTATCCTGGTGCATTTTAGTGTTTTTGGCTTGGTTCCTCAGCATCCGCTGGCGCCGCCGATACTCCTGAGACTTCTTCAGCAAAGCCTGGAGGCTCAGAGGACGAGACTCCTTGGGTTGCTTTAAGTCAGCGACGTCAATCTCAATGTCTGCAGGTTCTGCCTTCGCGTTGCTGGGGGGTTTCTGAACATGGACGACTTCTGTCAGATTTAGCGACCGCTGTAAATCTGCATTGTCTGACAGGCTGTTTTTTTCTGATGAAGCAAGTGATCCGTCATTTGTTTCTGTGCTGCTATTCCTGGCAGGATTTAGTTGGGCTGTAAAAGGAATGTCAACCTCTTTGTTCCGACTGTGTGGACGACTGAATTCAGGCTGTTCAGCTCTTAAAGGATCACATCTCTGTGAATTGATGTGAAATGAGGTGCTACACAGATCTTTAGGTCCCATTATGTTTGTGCAAAAGAACGACTCGAGTCCAGTCCTCTCTAGCTCCTCTCCATCTATGGGAGGATGGCTGATAATATCAGGCATCTTGGCAATTGTATTTGAGGTGCTGTGAAGGAAAAAGCCGCTATTGTTGTTAGTTTCTTCTGTCGTCCAGACGTCAATCGTCCGGACAGAATCAGCTGTGGCGTTTTCTTGATTCTCACAAGTGATATAACCTGAGGATAGTGACTGGTGGCTTGCAGTATTAAAGGAACATGGCTGTAATCCTTGTTGGCTGTCCAGTCTCTCAGTAAGGTATTCTTCCTGGAAACTTTGCAGAGGCGGCATACTTGAAGGAAGAAAGGCACTGTATGTTGTGGAAATCTTTGGAGGTTGGGCGATGCCATTCTTTAATTTCCCGGCAGGTCCTGGTGAAAGACTTTCCCTGGTTCCAACGGAAACATCACTGCAGGACATGGAGAACCTGCTGTTGTTATGCAAGTGTGGAAATTCAAATTTAGTCTCTGTTTCTTGGAGTAAATCCTGCAGTGTTGGTGTCTTTCTCAGCTGCAAAGACAAGACAAAAAAATACAGTAATTAGACCGAAGGAAAAGTTCTTTTAACAATGTCATAAAAGGCAACAAAATGACATATGCTCTAATCAGAGTTTAGTTGTTGTAATGGTGTCAAACACCAGTTTTGTAACCAAAGCTGATTTCTCTTTAAGATTAACAGCATTCAAAATACGTGTTTTTGCTTTTCTCCAGGGGTTGGCTGATTTAAGACAAAGATAAAATGTTGATATTTCAAATTGTTTTTAACATATTTTATTGGTAATTAGCACAGTTAGCAACAACCACTGTAAACAGCTGTCTCTGTGTGTATTTCATGGAGAATGTAGACTCTCAATACTTAGCAGTATCCAAAACACTGACATTACAAAACCAGAATGTTCCATGGCAGTGTTTAAAAGATAAAGAGCAGAAAATGGAGGAACTTTGCAGAAATAAGTTCAGCCTTCCTGTTATCTGCTGAAAGTCTCACTTTTTTGCAACTGCATGAATGACCAGTGAAAATGTTTCCTAAATGAATACAGCTGAATTTTAAATGTCTTCTTAAATCTTTAGACTTCCCTGCCTTTATTGTTAAAAACATCTCACTGAAACTAAAAAAGCTTAGCTTCTTCCTTCAGTAACGACTTCAACACTGACGAGTGTTGCTATTAGCGCAACCCATTAGCACTCAGGGTATTTAGTGACCAGAAAGTGATCAGATTTTGAAGTTTATAACTGGTTGGTCAAGCTAAAATTCCTCTAATTCAAATCTTCAGCTAATTTCTCAGTGATTTCCTCATTAAATTGAATCTTCATACGTTTTTTATTTTGTTTAGACCTCTATTATATAAAAACTGTTGAAACAAAATATCTTCAAACAGGGAATTCTTTCCAACATGATCTGGGTTTCAAAGCAAATTCACAAATTTAAGGAAACAGACACCAGTATGTGGAGATAATTCTTCAAAATATATAAAGAGAGAAAGAATAAATGTAGATACCATTTTAACAAATTCCTCCACAGCAGTCTGAAGAACACAGCTATCCTCACCCTCACACTAAAGTGTTATGATAACAGAGGATTTAGAAGCTATTTATGCTTTAGCATTAAATTAAAAATATTTTTTAGCCAGTGTAAAAATTACTTTTGGAGAGAAAAAAAATGAGAAAAGAACCAAAGATTTTGGGGAGTAAAATTAAACCAGTTTAAACTGCATTTATCCAACTGGAAGCACTTGTTAATTCATCTTTCTCGGATACCTAGGAGGAATCCTCTGTGGTGTTCCTGGTAATTTTCTTGATTTATCTTCCCCATAGGAGACCTGATTTAAAAGACTGCTGGGGTGTTTTACCTTTATTAAACTACTGTTGCAAATCTTTAGCAACTCTCAAAGTCCCTGGGCAACTTAAATCTATGCATCATTGTCCAGCAGAGGTAACTATCACCGCATGTTCCTAATGTTAATGTTTTAAACCAAAGTGAAGCTATAAGTATTGTCCTCTCCGCTCATGCTTCCACTGTCCTCAAAAACTTTATTCTTTAAAATAGCAGGAAGTTATTTCTCCCCCCGGTGAGCAGCAAGTTAAATACTGACAGGTTTGATTCTGTTTCCCCAAAAATGCACCAAACTGAACACTTTCACTGTTATCAATCTGTACAAACTGGATGTTCTTTAAATGCACATCATTTTGAGTTTGGTATGAAACAAATCAAGATTAGATATGCGTTTTAATAACTGAGGGTAATTTTGTAATCACTCAATTTTCTGTTGGACCTCTTTTAAGGAACCAGAAGCACATTAAAAGTGCTAATTCAATTAAACTCAAACATACTTTTTTTTTATCCCACAGGAAATCTAAATGGTATCTCAACTCATATAATCCAAGTATCTTTAAAGAATCGCCATGGATGGTGATGCAGTGAGCAGAAAAGACAAACTGAAAGCAGTCAGCCTTACAAATCTTAACTAAATAATGTTGCAGTATAATAATCTTCAATAAGTATTGTGACAAATATCATCAAAATGTTTTCCACTTTTCTTCTTAGAGGTCAGACCTCAAAGAAGAAATTGGTATTGGCCAGCAATAGCCTTATCTTTGCATCCCTGTGCAGTATAATTACCTGAACGCTGTACAGGATAGTTTGCACATGGGCCATTCTGGAGTCATCCTTGAGCTTTTTGCTGGCTCTACCTTCCTGTGCTTCGTCTCTGTGTCGCCTCATCTCTTCTCTCTGTGTCCCTGAGAGCTGTTTTCAACACAAAGCACACACTGGTATTCTTAAACGAAGCATAAAACTAAAAAGCAACAGCACGTTCAAGCTCTTTTTAATATTCAACAACGTTTAACCGTGCAGTAAACTTCACATCTGGTCAGATTGTACGATGAGCGGTTTCCCCCGGAAAGTATTTGTGCATTTTCATGTTAATAAATGGCTACAAGAAGCCTAGATCATAAAGCAGTGACTGCTACCGAGATGAGCAGAGAACAACTGTCTTAAAACTAGCATCGTACCAGTGGAGGAAGGATAGGTCGTCCATAGAAGTGGATGAGGGAGGATGCTGATAAAGGTCTGCGGTGTTCCTCCTCTTCTGCCTCATTTTTCTTCAGTCTAGAGAGACAAAGCTGTGCAAACTCTGCGTAGTTCTCCATCAAGTTGCATGAGGACACAATAGTCGATAACTGAGGGTATTAACAGAACTAAACTACACCAATGATGTTTGCTAACGCTAGCTGACACCGGCTAGTAGCAGCTAGCTAAGTTAGCTAACATAACGTTCCGTGTTGGTAAGCTGTTTATATCATGACCAACTACTCAGCTCGAAACACCAACTTGTAGGAATTGGGTTGGTAGAGGTTTCCGGTTTACCGAGAAAGAAGGGATGAAGTCTATCGAGCAACAGCTAAAGAAAGTCTCCATGGTGAAGGACCAGTGTTTACATTTTACCCGCCTCTCCTCCAGGAGCAACAGCCGGTGACAGTTGGACACCGCTGGGACGGTGAGAAAACCCGGAGCGGACTACCAACGAGGTGGCACCATCCAAAGACACAGCACAACAAAGCTACACTTTCACACATGTAAAATGCTACAAACTTTACAATATCTATCCCTTCAGATAATAATAATAGTAATAATCAGAGAAACTTACAGAGATATTTAAATACATAGTCTTGATTTTGTTTTTTTTAATGTATTTTCTAATTTTGTCTTTGTCTGCATGCCTCAATTGCCTATCACTTTGCTGCTGTTACGCCTCAATTTCTCATCTGTGGAACAATAAAGAATATTTCTATTCTATTCTATTTTGCAGTATATTAGACACAGTCTCAGAGCTCGCACCGTTCTTATAGGAGTGGATGGGTTCGTTTTCCTTCACCAGAAAAATAAACCACTGGTACATCATAATTTTTTTTATAAAAAAGTTACTGAATTGAACAAAACTCCTAAGCTAGCAATAAAAGTTACGTCAATGTCTTCACTCTCAGAACGTCTAACTTCTCATTGTTTGAAGTGTTATATTGTTCTGGGTAAGTGACTTTTTCAGTATTCTGCTCCATTATTGTCTTGACAATGTCTTACACCTCAAGGAACTGGTATTTCTGAACACTTTTATGTTGGCATGAAGGCCTCAGAAATAAAGAGATCCTTTTAAATGTGTGCTTGTTTACGGTTTAAGTTGAAATTGTGTCAAAACCCATGCATGTGGTGCTGCCTTTTATGACAGAGATTTTTCACCGCAGTGAGTTAGTTAAAGGTGAAATACAAAAGTTGTACCTCTTGTGATTCTCACTGAATTAAAAGTTTTCAGGTAGTTCTAAAAACAACTGGATTGCTCTCAGACCTTCTTTTAAACACAGTTGAGAGTCACAAAACTTTGCAGTTAAATATAAAGTGCACAAAATAATTAAGATTTTTTTTTTTATGTATTATGGCCACCTAATGTGAGAATACAAAGAAATAATGAAATATTTGACATTAATGACATGCTTTAAATCATAATTTGTGATTTATGAAACTCCCCCTCGGTGTCCATCCATCCATCTGTGGGGCAGCAGAAGGGGTTCATTCGGTTTACCGTTCATGCAAGAACTGCAGCTGCTGGGGTCAGCCATCCAAAGCAAGGGGCAGCTCAAAATAAATAAAGCATGAAAACTTTTCAGAAAACAGAAGCGGATACTGTTAACCTGCCAAGTTGGAGAACCTGATCTTAATTTGCTCCCTGCTATAGGCTCGATTGCCTACATATAGCATTCAAGTTATTCTAAACTATTTAACTTCCAATTCTGAACAGCGAAAGATGGATTTCTGGTCATGTTACGTTTTTAATGTCAGATATTCACAAGCCAGGAGAAAACTATGCTTTAATTTACAAATCTTATCTTTTTCAAATTAGTCACAATATTAAACTATACTAGCCACATTGAGTTGTGATAAAAATTGCGAAAGCGTTTTAGAAAGCCTCAGTGAAGATTTTAAAGACTGCGAGACACTTTGACTCATCATGGTGTTTCTGACTGACTCATTACAGCAGGAGAAACAGCTTTTGTTGTGCAATTACTGCAAGGAAACAGCAGTTCTGGTATGTTGTCACTCTTCTGAATTGTGACTCTGCAATATTTTAATGGCTTTAACAAGAATTTCCATGTAACTCTAGGATGGTCACTCTACTGTAACTACCAGAACAGCTATTTTAAACCTCAATTAATTAATATTATAAGTGTATAATGATGTTTAATTTAGCTATAACTAACCAATGTTTTTCAAAAAAAAAAAAGAAAATGACACCAATATTAATTGTTTTAGTTTAATAAACAAAGTTTAATTATTCATTAAGATTTTTACCAAACATCAACATCAAACAGTGTTGTAGCGTATATACAAAAGTTGCTTGTATATATGACAAGTGACTTGTAATTGACAAATTCTTTTGTCAATTATAAGAAATCTAACAAAAATACAAAAATACCTTAATATCTCAATTTCTGTCTTCATTTATATATTTTTAAGATGAAAGATGCGTTTTTAAACTACGAGGGAGAGTAGAGATAATTTTTGACAGACAGCTGTCAACCTTCCCTCCTGCAGGCCTTCTGTTTTCATCTTGCCTACGAAAATTGGAATAGACTAGCAAAATTTCCTGTGTCCTACACGGGTTAAAAAATATTGTATTTAATTTATCTTTTGCAAACTAAATCTGCTTTTCTTTATTAGAATTTACACAGTTTTAGGAAAATAATTGTGTTTATACCTGATAAAGTAATTAAACATGCAAATTGCATAGCGGTCAAAATGACTGCCATGGTTGTTTTAATGTTCTAGTTTGTCTAATTAGCAGAAAAATCAAATGTTAGGAAAATATTTGCATTTAAATGTTAGATAAAAACAAAATGGCTGGAAAAAATAAAGCAAAAAACAAAAAATATCTATACTTACCAAGTCTTTCTGGGATATAACTTTGTACATATGCAGAACTGTAATAGGTGCCATCAATTTCAAGGAGCTGGCATGTCTGGATTGGTCACCAGGGGGCATAAGTGCTGGCAACATGAGTGGATCACTGGTGTAACAGATAGTTGCTGGAGTCTGAGGCTCAGCCAAGAGAGTGAGTGAAGGTCACTAGACAAAAAAAGATGCCTTGTAGATGCATTGCACCGCATTATGAGCACCTGACAGAGTTTGACAGGAGCCACATTGTGGGTTTGCATTAGGCTGAAGGGTTACATTGAGTAATTGCATCCATCCTTGTGAAAAGCCCAACAGTGAACCTGGTCAGGTGTTTCCACTTATTGTTTTGACTGTTAGACAGTCCTGCAATGTTGCTCTTCTCATAACATCACTAATTTAAGACACAGCAACTGCTTGCAAAATAAATCATTTACATATATTATACCTTGTTTGCAAAAGCAGATATACTGTTTGACTTCTTCAACATTTAGTTAAAAACTTCAATAAATTTTGTCTGGATCTAATGTGAAAAATCCTAACATATAGTAATGCTTAATTATGAAGTAAACTTGAAAGGATGCATCATCTGTTTCCACCTGTCCATGTAGAGTCAACAGAGGGCTGATGCCTGTCTCCAGCAGTCATTGGGTCGCCACTCCATCACCAAAATAGTAATAGTAGCAACTTAGTGCTCAGTACTAAGTAGTATTAGTCAGACCACTACTGCACAAAGACAAGATACATTTTAAATGTTTTTGGGCGTGATGTTTGATATTTAGGCTGTTCGTTTTTATTGGTATTTATGCTGATATTTCACAAACTGATTGTGCTATAAAATGAAAAATACATAATACTTCTCGTATAAAGGAAACAGGTCTACCAGCTGTCACCATGCAGCTGCATATATGAGTTTCATATTTATTTACAAATAAAACTGTGACGAATTCAGAATTCAGCCCCCTTTTCTCCGACAGCTTTATTTAGGAGCAACACAACACTTGACATGGTGTCATCCTCCAGCAGAACAATGGTCCTGAAAAGGCAACCACAGCTATAATAGAACAATTCAGATTAAAACATATTGATATGCTAGAATGACCTAGTCAAAGACCAGACCTAAACCTGATTGAGGATGAGATTTGAGAAGCGTTGTTCACAGACGCTTCCTATATAATCTGACTGAACTTGTTCTAGTTAATAAAGCAGGTAGAGACATACGGTCCAAAGCCTTGCAGCTGTAAATACTGCAAAATTTCGTTCTACAAAGCATTGATTCACTTTTCAGATTAGTATTTTTAGAAAGATTATGAAAACCATACCAGAGTTGTTTTCCATTTCCCTGCTATGCACTACTTCCACAACCGACTCCATGTTGTGGACATCTGCAGGACACAAACACTGTAATGCATTTTAAAACATGTTTATTGGTCATATACAAAATAAAGTAAGCTGTTTATCAACAAACGTACAGTATATACATCAATAAGATGCGTCGGACTGATGATGAAACAGTTCACTTTCATTATTACCAATACCTTGTCATCATATCTATCTACAAATTGCAAAGAAAAAGAAAAGTACAATAATTTAGTTGGAGATAAATACTTACAAAGACTGTCACATTTGAAGGTTTTTTTCCCATAGAAAGTACCGTTGTACCGCAGAATAATTTATTACACCCCATACAGAAATATTACAAAACACAGAGCTTCTCATCACAAGGGCTTTTCTGAATACATTACGCCATATTCACACAAACTCACTACTTCTGTATAGCTTTAAACATACCACCGTATACTTTTGGAGACATTGAAACATCCCGGCTCCAATGAGCAACCTCGCTTAACCATAGATGGGTGATGAATAGGAAAAGAAGCTGATATCAAGGCTAAATAAGTGAATGTGTTAAAAAAAAGTCAAGAAAAAGAAGAAGAAGTTTTGGTTGGACATTGTACAAGTGATGATGTGGGGCAGCGGGGAGGAAGACACAGCAGCAGATGAGGTAAGTCAGGAGGCTAAACAAACATCGTTATTGATGAAAAAGCCAAACAAACGATCAAAGGAATCCTCGGTTCATTTACTTTTATCGATCTGGATTTTGCGGTGGGTGAAAGGGCTTTTAGAGTCCAGTGGCGTGATTCAGTAGGCAGGAAAAACATCTGAACGAGTGCTCGCTGATTGGCCAAGCAGCGAGATA
This sequence comes from Xiphophorus hellerii, assembly GCF_003331165.1. Classification (NCBI taxonomy): domain Eukaryota; kingdom Metazoa; phylum Chordata; class Actinopteri; order Cyprinodontiformes; family Poeciliidae; genus Xiphophorus; species Xiphophorus hellerii. The sequence goes on along the minus strand of NC_045676.1, from coordinate 22,366,097 downwards.
AGGAGTTAATGATTCCAGAAGAAATGGATGTTTTGAGGAAGGGCTTGGTAGGCCGCCGATTTGACTCTGGCTGCCTTCTTTGAAAGGAGGCCAGAGCGAGCGAGGCGGTTTAGGAGTGTTATCAGATGTGTCTCCACCGCCTCTTTTCAGCTTCTGTAAATTATTTATGGGTTCAAGTATGAGCGGTTTTTCTGGTTAGCGATGAAATGCCTTATCGTAAGAAGGTTGTGACCTCTGTACATGCAGCGGAAAGCAAGGCTGGCGTGTCTCACAGCTCGTAAACTCCGTTACGAAAAGAAACCACGCCGCCTGCTCTGCTCGTACGGCTGAAGGTCGGCGCTGTCAGCTGACCGCGTCTGTTGTGGGGAAATCAGGATTAAACCTCTGTTTGACACCATTGATCAAAGAGGCCACACACTGCTTCCCTAGAAATCCACATCTGGAAGACAACATGTTTTATCGTCCCCAGGAGAAGCTCCAGTACAATTATTGGCACCCATGGTAAATGTGTGTAAAAAGCCATATTATAAGATGTAATGTTAGTGATTTTTGGGGATCATTTATGGGTTTTTTTTTCACCTCCTCTACCGTTCCCTCTTCCTTCCTTGTCTAGCCTTGTTTGCCACAGTTTCAGTTACTCCCTGATTGGTTTATTTGGTGTTAGGGCAACAGATCCAATATCTGTGTCATTCCTTAGACACCGGAAGTAAAGGACGCGTGCAAACTGTGAATTTAACAAAAAATTCTTTATCTGTAAAAAAAAAATGCAAATACAAAAATGACGATAAATCAGTTTTACAATTCCTTTTTTTAAAACAAAAAAGTTAAACAGCCTACACGGTCAAAAACTGTATTGCGCCGTGTCTACGCAATCCGTCAATGTTTTTTTAATACAATATACGGCCCGACAGGAAGTAAGCCTTTCAAAATAAAACTACATTTCAGAATAAAAATGGCCTGAACAAATATCGATCTTCTTAACTAAATATGATAAAATAAAAAGACAAACCACTCACCAAATAACTTAAATATTTCCTATTTATGGCTCTAACATTTGGGTTTGGATCAAATGTTTCAGATAATTAAATAAATGTAATCAAACAAAACAACCTGGACTATGTAGCTAACAAGCTAACAAGAGGTTGTGTCCTGCGTGGTGTAAGCATGAACGGTCTCGGTTGACCAACAGCTTCTCAATGACTTAAGACTGGACTTTGACTAGGCCACTTCAAAACATTGACTTGGTTGGTTTTGAACTGTTCAGAGGTGGACTTGCTGGTGTGCTTTGGTTTTGGGTTTTATAAAGCTTTCCAGACAGGGAAATGTCAAAGACTTTGTTTCAAATCTGGTCTTTAAGTTTTCTGTCTTATTTCGGAGTAAGATATGCTTCTTTTTGAGACCTTGAGATCGGTTTATTTAAGTACTTTTCTGCTTTTACACGTCCGGCAGTAATCGGCCCTGCCTGTGGCTAGTTAAATTGGGTGCAAATACTTTTTTACAGCACAGAGAATTTATTCTCCAACTGTAGTCTTGGACAGGTAGCCCTTTTCTACTAAACATTTTCTGACTTATAGACATGTCTTCCCTTTTTAAATGGCATGTTTTCTTGTCTTTCCCATTTTGAAGCATAAGAAAAGTCACATCATGTTTATGACCCAAGGTAACAGGAAGTCGGTGATTACCAGAGGAAGTTCCTTTAATTAAGGTACTCAGATCAAAGGTTGGGTTTTTAAAAATGAGATTAGATCATTGTTGTTTTTCCTTTCACATATTTTTACCAGTGGTGCCAATAGATGTGAAAGGAGCCACGTGTCAAAGCTTATTTTATGTCATCCTCTCATTTGGAAAGAAATTAAAGAGATTTTATCATCGCAAATGTCACAGTTAACTTTTAGGAAAAACTGAGAAGACGCCACAACACTTTAAGCCGCAATTAAACAAAGACAAACCCACATCGGTTTTCATTATCGCTTACAAAATGCTTTTTAACCTCGTCACATCACATTGCACCTGCAATTATAAAACAAACAACTAGACAAAAAAAAAAGAACACAGGCATGATAGCATCACTCCTCCTCTGAGGCAGGAGTTTTAATTTTACCCTACACCATTTGCATAATAAGTTTTGGTTCAACACATTCATGCTTGTACAGACCGGATCCTTCACAAGCTGACGACAGCGCAGAGTGGGATGAAACGCAGGCTGACAGAGGCACAGACAGCAGTAAACTCTCCAGTGGAAAACAGAAATCTCTAGGTTTAACAGAAAAACAATGGAAGACATCAGATTGACAGAGAGAAAATAGGTTGTCACTGATTGAGCTGATGTATACTAGTGATTTTTTTTTCCAATGAAAATTCAAGTATATTGAAATCTGGTTGTAGCTCGATTCCTCTGAATAGGTTACAGTTCAATTCAATAAAACTTGGAGCCGTTTTGGCACAGAGTAAATTGTTAAAAACTGTTAAAATTCTGTAGAAACTGCTTCGTTTTTGCTCACCGTTTAAATTAAATTTACAATATATTCTTAATGGTGGTGCCGTGCTTGCTAACCTTTCTGCAGGGAGTAGTAGCAGTTCAGATAAAAGGACGCATCATTGTTAGAAACGCACCAACCAATTAGTCGCTTTCTCCCTCACTCTGTTATTTGGTTGTTAAAAAAATGGGAGAAAATAGTTTTTCTTGTTTGTTAAATGCATCAACACTTAAAAATCAGCACCTTTTCGGAGGACCGTAACTCTATTAAGACCAAACAGGTTTTCTCATTACCTTTCTGATAAGAGTTGGGGACATACAGTATATGCTTTAGCGAATGACTAACCCTTTTGTTTTCTGTGAACTCAATGTTACAGATCATGTTATGTTATGTTACAGTTAAAAAAATCCCTCCAAATCAGCAAAAACAAAACACACACACAAATCTCCTCAAAATTTTTAACACAAATTTGAAACTGAGGCCTGATCGGTGCATCTCTAATATTTAGTACTGGTTATAATCGTTTAAGTTGTTTTCATTTCATTATAATATCAGAGTGGAATTGCTTGAGACACTTGATGCACTTTTTGGGTCTAGCAATCATCAGAGAAAGGTTAGAGACAAATTATTTGAATAATGAATGAGAATAATCTACAAATCCCTTAAATTTGCTTTTTTTTTCCCTATAAACCCATTTGAGTCTTTATGCTTTCCAGTCCTGACAAAACAAATCAAAACAAAACAACAGCTTACAATTAGCAAGTAGGAACACAAAAATATTTTAAATTGGATTTGGCCACTGAAGCCTGATGGTTTAAACTCAGTAAGTTGTTTGCATGACATTGAAAGAAATCTTTAAAACCAGGTTTAAAAGGTCAACCTCACCCTGACAGACAAACCATTAAATAGCATAATATAGTTTTTTTTTTAACTTTATAAAACACCGTATACACTTACAAATATCATTTAACTTCCCTGACACTTCCCGAAGATCTTCAGAAGCTAACACAAGAACAACATTAAATATACATAAAATATACAAAGAAAAACAGAGTGCCTTATTCACACAGTACAAAAATAACTTACTGAAGGAGTGAGTTTGATGCAGCCGGAGAGCCCCTATCACCAAGTTTCACTTTTCTGATAGTTTAACTTGAAGAGACAATATTATTAAAGCCTCTACTGTATTTTCATCCCAAAAGCAGCAGGACCTGAACATAGCAACTGGCCAAAAACACAAGCAGCCACAATGGCCTGCTCAGAAATCTGTTAAACAAGCGAACTTGTTCAAATTCACTCTTTGTAAGTGCAGTTCAACAAAGGTGGGAGCCGAACGACAGTGGGGCAAAGAGTACACGATCAGAGAAAGAGTGCAGATACACACAACGTCATCGTCCACGTTTGGGCTGAAATCTAAAACGGATCAAAATCATAACCAATGAAATAGCTAGTAGTCACCTCGTTACATACCTACACAGCACGCCACACGCTAGTCCACCGTTACACACATGTGCCTAATCACTAGAGGAAAAATAAACAAAGCTATTCAGTAGTTAAGCCACTTTTGGTACAATTGCAAAATAGAGAGATTACTGTATATCAAACGGATTTTGTGATACCTTTTTTTTCCTTTTTTTTTTTTACAAGTCGTTACAAACAATGCAAAGATAATTGTCTTTATAAAATTACAGACTCCACTATACATAAACTCTTTGAGTACAGAACACCACGGAGGACTACGCCTGGTAAAAGCCTGGGAGAAAAATAACAACCTGGTAGTTTGACTGGAAGAAAACAAAAAAGCTCATTCAACAAGTCAGCTGACCTCCTCAGATCTGACCATCCTGGTGAAAACTAAATAGGAGTAAGCCTGTTTTTAATTAACCTGACAGTCACGTTAATGAGCCTCATTAATATGTGATTTTGATGATGACAACAAATCTCAAACAGCGCACAGCAAACCAAAGTGCCAGCCACAATTACTGGTGTTCCTGGTAAAGATGTGTCAGCAAATTATTATGTGTCGACATCAACTTACTATGACACGATGGAAATTAGTATTTGATGTATTTCTTTATTAATTTTAAATAAATGAATCTAAATCTGAGAAAAAGCCTTCAAATAAACTCAACTTTTATTGCAGCAGAATAATCTCTTACTGGGACAAAACAAATCCTACTTGTAATTTGAGAGCATTCATCCAGTACAGAAAAAAAAACCCAACCTGTTAATAAATAATTGTTTTGAACGCCCAATGGGTCACAATTATTGATAACCTTGCTGTTGACACTTTGTACAACCCAGCTTTTGCCAATAGGACAGATTTTCTTTTCTCTTAGTCTTCTCTTCAAAAGATTACTGCTGGAAAGATCAATCTCACTTTAACCTTTCCAGTGGTTCCAGTTAAACTCCCATTTGGGTATTTTATTTGGGTATAAACTCCACATGTAGATGTAGAAAGTGTCCAATGGTTGCCATGGATACTTGGTGATCCAATGATGCCACTTTCGATGCACTTTTTTAAGAGTAAACCTTAAACGTGAAAGACTTATCGCATGTGGTGGCAACATTAGCATGGCTAATAGGAATGGATCTTCGTCACATCATTTTTATACCCAAAAACACAGAAATCTTTGAATTTCAAGTTAAAATTCCCCACAAAAAAAATTGAGGAGACTGGGCCATCTTGTTGAGTTTTATCCCCTCTCACTAATTCTTATAAGTTTGAGATTATGCTACTTCAACAAAAATTTGAAAATTTTCTTTGCACATTTTTACCAGGAGTGCCAATAAATGCGTCCCGACCTGTAAATACTGTTTGATTCTTGATTGGTCAGCATATATGGCATTAGGTACAGCTTTATATCTGCATTGAATCCTCAGCATCCTCCCTCAGTTCCTCTTGGCTTTCTTCTTGGTGCATATCATTATAAGACCAAGGCACTTGCCCTTCCAATCTTTTTCTGTATTGAACATATTTTTCTAGAAACTCTCACAAACCAAAGTTATTTTCACATTTTCTTCAACAGGATATTGTCCATTTGTCTCTTTCTATTTTTGTTAAGTACGAATCGCTCTGCAGCATCCTCGTCCTACTGACAAATCTTGGAAGTACAATATGTAATACTGGAAGCCACTTGCTCTTGAAAAAGGAAAACAGGAAGGAGAAAGAGCGAAAGACCATAGAAAAGAACACAGCTAACTAAACATAGCGATACCAGAACAAACACTCGCCACAGAATTTCACAGAATTCCTGATATATAACATTTCACACACAGAGAATACACCTTGGACCTCATGTGAATGACAACACGGTACAAAACAGTAGAAATACAGTTATCACCATCGTATATTATGGATTTTTCCATTAGTACTTTTCTGCAAAAGTTCTTGGGTGAAACAAGACCGGGCTTCGGCGCAGTCACTGAAATCAGCACGTCACTTTTTTTAAAAAATAATTATTTTTAGACATAGCTTGGGGTTTTCAACTGATGTACCTAATTTTTAATCAAAGATGCACCAAACCAACACGGTTAGAGATCTGAATTGCCAATTTATTACTTGATTGGCTCTGATTTGAAATCTGCAGGTAAAATACCAAAAACGCAGATTTTCGTCTCTATTTTTTAAATGCATCAAATCTATCAACTCCAACTATTTTCTATTAGTTGCATGAATTTGACTGCCTTTCAGGGGGTTTTAATAATCAGATAGAGGCTAGCTGTGATGCATAAATAGGGGTAAGTTTTTAATACTTTGATTTTAATCTGGATCCAAAAAGTCTATCAATGAACCTGCAGCAAAAAAAAAAAAAAAAAAATCGCAATCTTTCAAAACCAGAAATCATATTGCCAAGAAAAGCCTGATCGGTGCATCTCTGTTTCAGATTTCAACCTTTTTATTTAAACTCAACACTAAAAACTTGACATGATTCAAACGCAGCTCCCCCAGGTTTTTCTAGTGTTTTCCCAAAATGATCACTTTCAGATTTAAATACGTGACTCTAGATCAAGTTCTCCAATTCTCTGACATTCATAATCCACATTTTAGCCAAAGGGACTCTGTGTGTTCATCCAGTTCTGGACGATCAAACTCTGACCGGAAGCTTCTTTGTGAGCCAATAAACCGTCCTCTGCCTCCATCCTGTCCTTCATCTGCACTGATCTGAGACGGACGATGGGAACACGTCGGGGTGGTCTGGGTGGTGCCGCCCAGCTGCTGGGAGTCGGTGCAGGTGGAGGAGAGGGGGGCAATAGAGAGGCAGGCTTACTCTGATGCGGCTGAGCTCCATCCTGTCACACCCTCCTCCAGCCTTCTTCCCCTCAAGACCGCGCGTCCGTCTTTGACTTGACTATCGTGATGACGCTCGTCGCCGTTGCCACCTTCCCCGGTATGAGCGGGCCGATGACCGACGACGGCACCCCTCCGCCCCCACCGCCCCCGGCCCTCACCCCGACCCCGACTGTGGGGCTCCGCGCCACAGTCCTGGCGAAGGTCTGCAAGGCTTCGTACTTGGACCTCAGGGCGTCCAGTTCGATGCGCATGGACGCGTTCTCGTTGGCCAGTTTGTCCACCTCCTGCTGCAGCTGCGCCTTCTGCTTCTCCAGCTCCTCCTTCTGGGTGACCCGCTTGACCCGGCAGCTGGCGGCGTAGCCTCGGTTCTTCAGGGTGCGTCTCCTCTGTTTGAGCTGCAGGATCTCTTCCTTGGAGAGCCCCCGGAGGTGCTGGTTCAGCTCCCGCACGGACATGGTCACCAGCTCCTCGTCCGTGAGGCTGGTGCCATTTTCACCCGGCTCACGCTTCACCTGGAGGAAACACGAGGGCGGTGAAAAACCAGATCAAACCAAGCGCAACGCTGAGAACTGGGTGGGAAACACATGAAAACATTACTTTCGTTTACCTTTAAGGCTTTATTTCCTTTGTTAGTCGTCGTCATGCCACAAGAGCCTTGCTCTTCTGCGCAAACCTTTGGAGAACACAGGAGAGCATAAAGGGTAAGAAACATAAAACAAAAGAAACCACATTTTATCAACCTCCCCCCCATGGAATCAATATTTATCACAGATTAATACCCACCAGAGAAAAAGGAGATATTAAGCAAAACCGAGCATTCTGGCCCTGTTGTGAGAGCATGGCACAGACCTTTTGCATCTGTATAAGACTGCATGAGTGAAAGTGACAAACGCTTCTTAGAATTTCCCTGACTTCCTGTTTCCTTGTGGTTTCACTCACAGTGCCCACTACCTTTGTGCTCACAAGCTCTCATTGGCTGGCTGGAGGCCAATAACGATGAAACGAGCAAGAAACAAGAGGAAGTGGTGAAGTTTGTAGGAAGGACTCCAGAGGGAAGCTAACTGTTACAGTCCTGTTTAAATATAAAGACAGACCATCTCAAAAGATAAAGAGAGCAACACAGAGAAGTGTTCAAACCGCTCAAACATTATCGTGTGGAACAACAAAATGTAATGTTTTTAACTGGGATTTTATTTGATGGAGCAACACAACATGGTGCATAATTGAGCAACCAGCTGTTAAAGAGGCATGATTTTTAACTTTTTCTTTAACGACAAAACCGATGGCCCCTCTAAGAAAATGTTGCGGCTCTGTACTGAGCCCTCAGGATTTGAAACTGAAATGTTTGCTCATTTTTCTTTGCTAAACAGCTCAAGCTCAGTCAGACTGGATGGAGAGCATCTGTGAACATATATTTTCAAATTGTCCCACGTTTTCTCAATTGGATATAGGCCTGGACTTTGACTGGGCCACTCCAACACATGAAAACAGCAGAGTAGCTTTAGCTGTATGTTTAGGGTTCCATCCCAATCTGAAGTCTTTTGGAGCCCAAATAGGTTTTCATCATTGTCCTTTTAGTTATGGTTATCAATCATCCTCATCCAGGAAGCTTTTCTGGATGAGGATGATCCTCATCACATTTCTAGTGGGACACTGGAAATGTGTCCCAGAGCAGGATGCAGCCACTGCCATGTTTCACAGTGGGGGGGGTTTGTGTTCAGGGTTATGCTCAGTGCATTGATTTGGTCTCATCTGGCCTGAGAACCTTCTGCTACATATTTGCTCCAATTTGTGGAGTGCGTGACTATTTAATGTAGTTTTTTGCTTGTTAACTTTTTTGTCAGGCAAAAGTTTGAGTCGCTCGAGCTTCATTACGCTCTGTGACTCGAGCCGGTTGAAGCTACCGCTAACTAGCTGATCGTATACCCTTGCTAGTTAGCTAGCTTTCTGGCATCATGGCTAAGTGCAAATGTATTACCAGTTGACTGGACGATGTTCATTTTCTCCACTGAGTGACTTCTGCTGCCAACCATTAGGAGGCTAGATGCAAAAAAAGTTTCAAGCTAGGCACTATGGGGGTTAAGACTGTTGAGAGCCACATGCACAAACCCTGGTTCACAGTTATTGCTGTGATTTATATATTTCCCAGCTTCAGAGGGTACAAAATGCTGCTGCACGTCTTTTAACAGGTACACGAAAATTTGACCATATTTCCCCTATTTTAGTTTCCTTACACTGGTTGCCAGTACATTTTAGGATTCATTTTAAAATCCTTTTATTTGCTTTTAAAGCTCTTAATGGCCTCGCCCCTCCCTATCTGTCTGAGCTGTTACATTCTTACACACCGTCCTGTTCCCTCAGGTCAGCTGATCAGCTGCTTCTGAAGGTACCAACAACAAAGTGCAAGCTCAGAGGGGACCGTGCTTTTTCTGTGGCAGCTCCCAAGCTATGGAATGATCTTCCTTTGGGCATAAGACAGGCCTCTTCACTTGTTGTTTTTAAGTCCCTTCTTAAGACCCATCTTTTTTCTTTGGCTTTTGGCACAGTCTGAGAGGTTACACTTTGTTTAATTTGTTTTATTGTGTCTGTATGTATTTTATATTTCAGTCTTTTCTATTTTATAATCGCATTGTATTTTATGATTGTGTATAGCACTTTGGTCCTGTTGGTGTATAAAGTGCTTCATAAATAAAGTTGGTATGGTATGGTATGCTTGATTGTAATGCAGCAAGTTCCCCCAACCTTCCCTTTTAAATACATTTTTTTGTTATCTTAAATTTAATTCAAGGTGACATTAAAAATGTCTTAAATTCTGAAATTTGACTTGCTGAAACTTGCAGATCCCCTGGACCAGGTGGATGTATACCGAGATAAAATTAAAACTATAAGCTCATGCCACGCTTTTCAGATTTTTTATTTGTAAAAGCTTTTGAAAATCCTGCATGGTTTTCCTTCCACTATAAAATTAGGCACTACTTTGTGTGGCTCCATCACATAATAAAACATTAATGGGGTACACAAAAATTGTGAGGGGAAAAAAAAAATTACGATGGGGTGTGAATACCTCCGACACCTATGGCGGATTAAAAAAAAAAGAAGTAAAATCCCATCGGATGAAATAATATATTTGCTTTTGTCCCAAAGTGCAAACAAGGAACAAAAGGATGGAGACAGAAGAGTGAATCAGAGGTCAACAAAGAGCGAGCGTGGAAGTGCAACAGATGAGATCAGACCTTGGAGCTCAGTGTTCCAGTGAAGAGCGTCTCCACAGGCTCTCAATGACAAGCTTTGTGTGTGCGCTGGCCTCCTCTCATCTCTCAGTGTGTGCCTGAGATAAAGAGAGGCTATTGTTGTTGTTGCTGCTGCTGCAAGATCATCATGAGACCAGTCATGATGACTCAGCAGATTGCTGATCTCAACCCAACCTGCCCCTTGTCCCCTCTCCCAGCCTCCACACTCTGCTCTCTCCTCTGACACTTTATGTGGCGTCCACCCCCGCCTGCATGACTTTGATGACTGTTTAACACCTTTTTTTGAAATCGGACCAGTGGGCCAAAACAGCAGACGAGCCATGGAGAGGTTAGAGAGAGAGAGTAGAGTCAGGAAGATGGCCAAGTTGTACTCGATGAGCTGCTTAACAGATACAGGAGGCACCTGTCGTCAAAGCTTTAGCAGGACGTTCTGCTATCAAGGCATACCAAGGTTTTCAGAACGATAAAAAAAAGTTACGTCATATCGCCCTAAAGGTTTAAAACTGTCGTAATAAAGTCCCAGAGAAGCTGCTGCAATGAACTAAGTTTTCTCCAGCTGTCGGAGTTTAAAGTAAAGCAGCGCTGCTTCTCTGCTGCTACACAATGCTCAGTTCATGGATTTGGAAACAGCTTTAGTCATGCAAAAAAAAACTGACAGTGCTGTGGAAACGAAAGGAGTGCCACCTGTCACCTTTATTACGATAACGTTGTTTTATTACTACAGTTGCCAAGCTATGTGTGGCATGTCTTTCTAAGTAACGTTTTCAGTAAACGTTTTCTTACAAGAAATGGAGAGGTGTCATGAGGTTTACCCTTTCCAGCCAGTCATTAACTCTTTCAGCTCCTATCTGAGGTTTTAGTGGAAACACGGTCAATGAAGTGAAACGGATTGAAGCAATCCATTAAAATTGCTCTCCTGTTTAGGCCTGTCAATACAGGGTTTTAAAGTCATGTTGTTCAAAAATCTGCAGATTTTTCAAAACAGTTTTTTTATTATCTCCATTTTTATCACCAGAAAGTCAAGTTGGGACAGATTGTGGAAAAAGCTAAAAAGAAAAAAATCAATGTTTTGTAAACTATCTGTGTTAAAGATTGGGATTCTGCAGCAGGATCTTGATGGTAAAGCAAAAACTTTTTCAGGTCTTGAAGTTGGAATCGGGATCAACCAGCGTAACTTTAGTGACGTTGTTCAAATTAGAAGACAACACTAATTACTGCACTTCCAACAGCAGTAATTCCAGTTATAGTTGCTTTAAATGGCATAAATCAGTGAAAACTGCAGGTCCATCTGATAAACTGCTCTGAGGATTTATTCACGTTTCCATAAATGATGTGATGTTTTTTTTTCTTCTACAGGTAAAGGGAATCGCTACTGATAATAACAGAATCTCACAAAAAAAACAATAAACAAAAAAAACATTCAAAAATATCCCTTTAGGCAGCTGGCTGCTGTTTGGCTACCTGAGCAGAGAGCCTGACTAATTACTCAGCTAATATATTGTCGAAATATACCTGAAATATCCAAGATTATATTATATCTCACTATTCACACAATAGAATATTCGTCACAATCAGCACATTCACTTGAAAACTAAAATACTAAGTTTAGAGGAGTTTTATTTTATTTTCTTCCTAAATATATAAATCAAAATAAAATTTGCAATTACATTATTATAGATAATGGTTTATTGTTTTTGCATCAATAGTCAAGAAAACGTCATAATGTAAATGACATTAAATATAGGTATTTTTTTTACTTCCAACTAAAAACTCATATCATTCTATAACAGAAGAAAAAGTGAAATAACCAAAACTTGTTCATTAAAATTTAAGATGCTTTTAAATATTTATTTTTGATACAAAGCTTTGTACTTGTATATTATTTCTGTACTATTTGCTTGTGTATTTCTTATCAAAGCGCTACAGTGAGAATGTCACACAGGGCCATGCTTACAGTGAAAATAAAAGATTATTAAATCAAATAAACGAGCAAAGCTGCGAGTGTGAACAAAAAAAAAGCTCCTCCTTCAGAGGAAGCGATGGGTTTATACGACACGAGGCCACATGTCTTGTTACATCTTTATCCTTTTGTATCAAAAAGACACGGAGCCAATTGTGTGGCAGTGCGCCTCCCCCACAATGCACCTCTGTCTGTCTGTGAGGGTACCACAAATCCTACATTTATAAATAGCTGCAAAGAAAAAAAAAATTTAGCAGCTCATTAAGCGCACACGCACTAAATATGTCAAGGCACAGCAATTTTAAAAATTCTGTTTACGACTGCATGACACGTTTAAGGTTGTGGGAATAAAGCAAGCGCCGTAGGAGGCTTCATTCAATCCTCCTGCTTTTATTCTATTTATTTTGAAACAACTCAAACTTCCTCTTAACGAGTCGGGATAACTCAAGTAACACGTGGCGACTGTTTTCAACAACTGGAGGGCTTCCACATGTGCTGCTGCAGTCTGAAGTTTTACTGTGATGCAGCCTCCTGCAGCTGGAGGTGCATCTTCGCACAATAGCTGCATCAAAGGCAGGGAGGCTGAGGGTGGCTGCCGGTGGTGGAGGCGGTGAGAGAAGACAGTGGGGGGGGCTAAAAAGGAGGCCGATTTCCTGGCAAGCGCTGGTTTATTTCCCCTGTGTCGAACTCTCCCCCCCATGAACACCCAACACCCACCCTCCATCGACACAGAAACAAAAAGCCTGCTGCCAAGATCGTGCACATTATCCCGCCGCCATGCCTGCGGGGTCTAATAAAGCACACACGTGTAAAATGGTCGGCAGCGCTCAAACATGCAGTTTTAGCTTTTTGGAGAAGAAGCCGACAGACGTGGAGAAACTTTGAGTTCCTGCACCTCAGAGGTTCGACCCCTCATCTTGGCGTAATTAAAGTTACTTTTCAAAAGGATGTTTTAACGTGACAACAGAGTGTTGTTGCTTGGATCGGAACTGACTGTGGAGCTAAATCCTACTGTCACAGCCTTAACACAATACTGCCAGGAAGAAGAACAAAAAGCAGCTGGCACGATTCCCTCAGAGCCTGAGTGTCAACATCATAGAGTTAGCGATTACAAGAGGAGACACTGAGACAGCTTAAATATGCAGAACAATGGAGACAGGTGTGTTTGTAACGTTTCACCTGCCAACAGCTCAGGAGCACAGAGGGAATTTGTTTGAAAGGCAGTGGGTGGTGGGGCAAAATCACACCTGGAAATGGAAAAATATATTATTGAAATAAATTTAAATATAAAAACGTAGCAATTAATATTTTTACATCTACAGGGCTTTTTACATAATTACAGGCCAACACTCTTAAGCAAATATTTGTTGATCGCAGTGTTTACAGCTGTTGTGTTTGTAAGGTGTTAAGTTGTTGGCCCTTAAGGTAACAATCAGCAGAAGCAGAGGTTAAAATATTGTAAACTATGCAATAATGACATATAAACATTTAACATTTTTGATTGTTTCCATTTGTGATCACTCAGTAGTTCTGATTCATATTAAGAAGGCTATTTTATAACAACAGTGTTGAAAAAGGGTCTTTTTCCATTTATTGTGTGGTTTGTTCAGTGGATAAAATGAAATAACATGAAAGCAATGTTAATACCGATGCACAGATTGCAGTTTTCTGGCCGATCTTTAAAAAGCTTGACCTGCCGATTCCGATTTTGGCCAAAAAATGTATTTTTTGTTGTTTTTTTTTTACGGAAATGTTGTTAAACATACCAAGAAAGTCACTGAGTTGACAAAAATGGGGTGACTATTGTTAACTGCAAACATGCAGACATGACCTGGTGGGCCGGTCTGTCAGTCAAACCTCTCACTGCAGAGCAGAAGAGGACAGAGGCTGATATTTAGACCTTAGGCCAGGTAGATAAGATCAGTGGATAAGATAGTATTCACATTTAAGTATCAGCTGATCACCGATCTCCCAAAATTAAGGAAATCGGAGCGTGGCCGGTTTATCGGCTGACCAAATGCTAAAATAGCAACTGGATCTAATTACAATCAGTAAAAAACATTAAGATTTTACTTTAGCAACAACTCATTATTTCATTGATATGTTGAAGCCAGTGATCAGCAAAACTCTGTAACCAAATTTAAAAATAATTAAATCAGACTAAATCTTTCCTGTTTTAGGTCAGCTTCCTGTAGGTCAGCCACAGGTCAGCCAATGATCGCAAATGTTGTGAACTAGCCAATCAGAAGCTCACGAAGTAATGACATCATCATCTGAGCTTTTCTAAGTTGCAGTTATTTTAATGTATGTAAACTTCTGAGCTTGAAGAAATACTTCTACTAATACGAAGGACAATACTACTACTACTGGTAGTAGTAGTATTTCTACTACTTCTACTACTACTACTACTACTACTAATAATAATAATAATAATACATTGTCTCTCTTTGTTCTGACAATTTGAAAATACAAATAATTTTAGTAATGCTTATTTATTCCAACCATGAAAGGTTTAGCCTGATTTAATGTCAGTGGAAAAAAGGTTAAATGTCTTTTTATTCACTGTAAATAAATATTTATTTTCAACAGTTTAAGATGACGGTCTGCCTCTTCATCTTTTGATTGTTGTGCTGTAGTCTCTTGTTTCTGACCCCCGATCAAATGGTTATGTCTTAAAATCCACAAAATGATTATTTGGCCAGTCATCAGTCAGTGAAACAAAAGTGAAACAAACGAGTTGTCCGAAAGGGCTCAATGTTTTGTTAAATGAAACTTAGTTTAAGACACGATAAAAGTTCTGCAGTTTTTCTCAGCAAACTAAAATGTAAAATTAGCTATTCCTAAAGATAAATAATAATAAACAAAGCATATGAAGTGATAGAGGTGAATAATTAATATGTAATTCTACTGCAGTCTAGAAGTTCTCGTTATTAGAGCTGTGTGATATTAAGAAAATCTGAAGTATGGGACCGTATTGCAATGATTAAAACATGCTGACATCATTCACTGCAGGTTTCAGCATCATAACAACTATTATCTAAATCAACTGTGGCCATTTTATGCAAATGTGACTCGCCAATGGTATTATGAAGGTAATAACACTTTAGCTTTTTACTAATTCCATTAAAAAAAGCATAATAAAACTGTCTTAAGACAAAAAAATGTGTTCAAATTCACACTACTAAACTACTGTATGCAACTTCCAGAAAAGTTTAGACCATTAGACCACATGGAAGTAACCCAGGTTAAGGATTATGTGTAGAGTAAAGGCTATGCCATTAATTGTACGAATCAGTGCACAAACACACATTATATCTTTCCATCTTCACAAGGACTTTTCATTGACTTCCACTCATTTTTGAATAATTTCTGCAGCCTAATCCTAACCTTGGCCCTGAACCTAATCATTACCAGTACATCCCTAAACCTAAACCTAACAAAAACCCAGTTCACGTCTTAGTCCTAAACTTAACCACTAGCCCAAAAACAGCACTCCATCTTGGAGCAGTGGGTCCTCACATCGTACTATTTGCTGGAGAAATGGGTCTTACAAAATGAAAAATGGGAAAACACACACACAAATATATATAGTGTATATATGCACACACACCTACACACACAGTCTAGGGGTGTCCTTCCCATAATGGTTGTGGGGTGATCGTTGCAGAGCGGTCAATGCCAAAGCCGCTGTTGCTACAACAGACAGGCTTTTTGCTGTGGCAGACTGTATTTTTATGGAGCAACTTAAAGAACGCTGACAACTCAAGAGTAGAGCTGCTTACTGTTACAGTGGAGAGACGACACACACACACACACGCACACACACACACACACACGCACACACACACACACGCACCCCCCGAGGATGGGACCCAGAGGCGGGGATGGGTGAAAAGGTGAAAAGTGTTAGAGATGAGCAAAATATGGCTTATAGACAAGAAAAGAAAAATCTGAAAGGAGAAGAAGAAAAAAACAGGTGAAAGACTGGAAAGACATTAAGGTGTGAGTGTGGGGGGAGGGAGCAGATGAGGACAGAGGGGAGAAAAGAAGAGATGAGGAAGAGGAGGAGTGGGGTGCTGTTGGGAGAGGACTGAAAGAATGCTGACGTCTCCAGAGCTGATTAGCGTTACACAGAGACATCACACCCACAGTCGGGAAAAATGCTGAGTACGGAAGGAAGACAGGGTGGGGGGTGCAAATGACAAGGGAGAAAGAAGAGAAGAAAAAGAGAAGAGCGAGCAGGGAGGAGGAGGAGGAGGACAGAGGTGGAGAGGAGGAGTGGGACGGTGGGGAGGGTAGAAGAAGGGGTGGGAAAGCGTTTGGGTGAAAATGCATCCTCAACACATTTGTAGGAGCTTAGCTGTTGAGTACGGGGAGGCGGAGGAGAGAGGGATGGAGGGATGGAAGGGGGTTGGAGTCTGCGATATTAAAAAAGGAAAAAAAAACTGAACTCATCAGCAATCACAACCTCAAATCAGAAAGGTTTTGATCCATCAGACATGAGACCGTCAGCTTCATCGACAAAAACAGCATCAAAAAACTGGCATAAAAAAACAAACTAACTCAAAACTAAAGTATTAATTCCAAAGTGGTATCAGATCACACAGGCACTCTTCAGTGTGAAAGTTGTTATTGAGTGAAGGAGTGAATTTATAGTTTCTGTGAGGTGTTTAAAAGTACCGAACAAAATGTGTACAAATATGTTTAAAAGGAAACTGTTCTTACTTCATGCAGGCTGCAAGAAAACAAGAGAGAGTAAGTCTTTTAGAAGACAACAGGAAGGCCTAAGTAAGCACAATAGACATGTCATTAAATCCTTTTGAGCACTTGAATAAATTTTTTAAATTAATTTAAGAGTTTACGATCTCTATAGTAGCCACACAGCGAGACTATTATTTCAGTCATTCAAGCCAAGCTAACTGTGCTAAGATGTTATAAGACAGATTTATCGATTCTATTTTTTAAGCCCTTTTCACAAAACAGTTCCATCATCAGCCCACAAAGATGAGCCCCTCTCTGAACTGCCTCTGGCCACTCAGATTACAGATCAAGACGACAATATATTGCACTTGTAAGGTTGCAAAAATCCAGCCAAAGAAGATTTGGAGTGGATCTCAGCAGAGTTGATATTCAACATTACACTTGTAATGAGTGTTGAACATCTCCCGCTCTGCGGGGGTAAACTCATAGCTGGCATCTTATCAGTTTTGTTCTCTGCTATGCATCACTGCTACAGAAAGAAATACCCTTGGCTAAAGTCCAGGGATCTTTTTTGTTTTAGCACACTTCACCATGACTCAGCTAAAGTTTGCTAGTGACAAGGAATGCTGTGCACTCTGCAGTGACCCCAGTTAGTTTTCATTACATCCTTGACCACCTTGCTTGGCTGATTAGAGGGGTGACAGTGCTGGGTTGACTTCAACCCCCATGCTGTTTAGGCCCTACAGAAATGACAACGAGGCATCTAAATGGTGCGTCCCTTTTATAACGGAACTCTTAACTGGGAACTCGGAGTAACTTTCCACTTTACTGCATTCCAGTTGTTCCACTCGTTCAGAGTCGGAAAGCCTTTATTGTTCTAACTATACCCTGGTACCGCTGGGTAACAGTAGTAACAACCGAGCTGCACAGAACCCACTAGGGTGAGGCATTCCAGGTGATTTTCCCGACTTGGAAGTCGGGATTTCCATGTTCCGACTACAAATAGATTTGTAGTCCGAATGTCGTTTTTGAATGTTTTGTGAAAGAGCTTTTTGTTTTGAAGTGCTAGTTAAACCCTGTTTTATAGTGACTACTCTGTCATACACACAATGTGACATCACCTCTGGTCCAATTATAAATAATGTATATGAGGAGTCTTAAGGTGCATTCACACCAGCCCTGTTTAGTCCGCTTTAATCAAACTCCAGTTCCTTTGCCAAGAAAGTCTGGTTCGCTTGGGGAGGTGTGAATGCGTAATCAAACTCTAATGTGGACCAGAAAAGTGAACTCTGGTTCACCTACAAACTAAGGTCTCAGTTTGGTTGAAGTGGACGCTGGCGTGGTTCGTATCCAAAACCACGCTGACCGGAGACCGCTCCAAAAGCAGGAAGTGACTGTAGCACAAGGCATTCTGGGTAAATACATCCAAAACAAACGGGAGAGTCTAATACCAGAGGGAGAAATGACTGGAGGTCTTTTGCCAAAGACAAAAGAGAAATCCTACAACCACTAAACTCTAACATTAATTCATTATTGTTTACATTTAGTGAAGAAGGAAGTTGTTCTCATATCTTCTTCAGAGGTTTTCGTGTTGTGTCCTTCAGTAGTTCTTGATGCAGCGCCACCACAGGCGAAGGGGGGAAGATTATAGTTTGTTTGGCACAATGTAGTATGAAAGGGACTTGCGCCATCTGAAAATTTAACAAACGTTGCAATTTTGGGTTCAAATCGAGTCTACCAGACTATCAGGTGCGAAAACGTCCTTAAAGATACAAAGAAATTGGCTAAAATAGGTAATGGCATGTAAAAGTTTTAAGAAAAACTATGATTGGAATTGGCTACAAAATTCAAATAATCTCTGACATCGACCCTTGTTAGCAAATCGGGATGGTACGAAAAGCGAAGGTGTGGCAGGAGGTTAGAGTGGTAAATATGAGTCTTATAAAGACAGATTAAAGAGCAGAGGGAAGAGCACAAGACTCCTTTCTCTTCGTGTAATTCAGACTAACAGGATAATGAACTCTAAGCTTGTGGGGGTGTGAGTGTGTGTGTGTGTGTGTGTGCGAGTAGGCGTGTGGGGGTGTGTGGGTGTGTGTAGATGTGTGTTGTTGATTCAGACGGAGCTCTAATTAATCTCGTTTTAAAGAACCTTCTGCTCTGGTCACTGCTGACCCACACAGACAAATTTCTTAGAAAGAGACTTTCGATTTAGCTAGCTGCTCAGACATGGGGGGGGGAATAAACGTCCAGATTAGATGCTCCAAAAGCCACTGGGGAGGGAGACGAGTAGGTGTGCTCGCACATAAACAACACAGCGTTCAGGGGATGATCAAGAACAGATCGCGAGAGTCACAAGTCGTTTGAGATGCAGTGTTTATTGAATTATCCTGCCATAATAGCTGCTTTAACTGCACCGTCTCCCTCAGGCAACTCTCTGAGCAATAACTGAAATCACAAAGGATGGCATCCGAGTGAGGCGGCGAAGACACGCAGCAGGACACAGAGGGAACGGGGATGGAGAGACACAAAGGCAGCATAATGTGGAAAGCGTGAGTTTAAAACCTCAGAGAGCCACAAAAACACAGCTGCTGGCTGCGGTCCCACCTTGCTTCTGCTAGAGAGAGAAAAAAAAAAGAGAGACCAAAACAAAGCAGCGCTTAAGCTGGCTGATCTAAAGCGGGCCGAGGGTGTTGAGGGAGTTGGTAAATAATTAACGACGGGCACTGTGTGGAGGCTAATTGAGAATTAGGAGCCAGATCAGAGATAATGGCAACCTGTGAATAGAGAAGACGCTCAGGGTGGAGATGCAGGACCATGGAGAGAGGGAGAGAGAGAGAGAGAGGGAAGCCGAGAAGAGGACACCCATCTGAGCTGGGAGCGCGTGCAAGAGCAGAAAGAAAATAGGGAAGACATTAACAAGAAGGTATGCAGAGCGTGAAATAAGCATGATAACAGACGGAGAAGAAGAAGAAAACACAGGGAAGGAGAAAAATAACAACAATCTTCACACTTTTCTGCAAGTTAAAAGTCTGTGTGCGTGTGTGTGCGTTTTGTCAAACAAGTGTGTTATTAAAGGCAAGAAAAACTCCTGGCGTCGACACGTTTTTCCCATTTCAGGTAGTAAGTCGGAGTGTGATGACAAATTTCCCAACACAAGCAAAAAAAAACTGCACTGTCAGGCAATTGAGCTCTGGCTCCCTTTTTTTTCATAAGCACTTTTTCCTCTTTTTTTTGAATAGAGAAAGATTGTACTGCTGGTTAAGTTGCTTCCCTCATGGTGTGTGTGTGTGTGTGTGTGTGCGTGCGGGGGTGGGTGTGTGTGTGTGTGCTTGGAAAACAAACAGAGCTGCGAGGGGAGACAGTATTAAGTCAAACCACACGGTGAGTTTATTTCTCTCTCTATACCTACATCCTGGTCAGCAATAGCAGTTTGGGAAGAAGAAAGTTGGAGCAGCGCATAAGCACCGTTTTTCTCTGTGAAAATGCTCAGATCTTTATCAGGCACGTTGATGAGAAAAGTGCACGGAGAAGCGTCTCGGCGAACACAGAGATGTGTCTGGTGCCACAGGGAGCTCTTACCTTCAGCTCGGGGACATTCCTGGTACCCATTTTAAGGTTTTCCATCAGCTGGCCATCATTCTGGACGGTATGAGAAGCACGCACACGTACTGCTGCAGCTATGTCACCTCTTTTTATTCACTAAGGAATTCATCTCTTCACGCTACGCACACAGTCCTGAGCAAAAAACACAATCGGCAAACAAGTAACAAAAACAAGGTTCCACACTTTTCCTTTCTGGTTTTTTTGTTTGTTTGTTTTTCAGTGATTATACTCAACTTAAATTCCCCAAATTAATAATAATAAAAAAAACCTTCAGATTTTACGGAGTGGTAAAGTTAAAGCTGATAGATCTGTTTGTGACCAGAACTGGTTGGTTGGTTTTCACACTGATCTACGGTTGGACGATATCAGGAAAACATGCGACCTGACCCGTGAAAATGTGAGCGAAGGTTGCAATGGTCATGTGAACTGAACTGTACAGTGCTTATGTCATTCTGCCCCAGCTGGATTACAATCACAAACCCCAGAAAGTGAGTAGCATGTTATGTCATGTCTAATAAGCCAATGAACTGCCGCATTGACAATCTCCTTTCTATGTGGTGGAAGTTGTGACTGCAAGAAGGAAACTTTAAAAGTTTGTCATTTTCTGTGATGTTGAGGTATTTAAACACGAAATCAGAGGAGGCACAAGGATGAAAGACGACACTTAAAAAGTTTACAGAAGTTCAATCTTGAGATGTGTCTAAGATTCATTTGGGCTGCGAGAGAGTGAGAGAGAGCAAGACTTTCATTAGATAACAGAATAGCTGAACAAAGTAAAGCAGCATTGTTTCGTTTTACTCTTTTGAGGTTTTAATGTCTGCCTTTTATTAAAGGGAAATGTTGGCAGTTTTTGGAAAATAAGTAGGGATGGGAAATTATCGTAGCTTTCTTTTTACAACAATTGCAAAAGTTACAACAATTTTGATTTATCATAATAATGATAAGCTGTACTTGGTGTTGATTGCAAACCCAAAAAATTAAAAGCATTGTCAAGATTGTTACTTTTACTATTTTTACAAGGTTATTTCTGTGAAAGAACCCAAAAAGACTGGAAGGAGATTTTAAACAAACAAACAAGCCACTGTAGAAATGTTAGCCAACCTCATGTTGCTAACCGACAGCATAAGATCCCGAAAACAGTTTAAAATATGAAGTCTGTAACTGAATTGTCTATTTTAAATGCGTAAAATCCTCTTTTAAAGCAACAGTTCTGTCACACACAATGTATAACATCACCTCTGCTTCCAATATAAATTAACAAAGAGCGTTCACATCAGAAAGCTCAGAAAATTAATACTACGAGCGCTGATTTTACATCCTAAACATAGAAATCGCCCTCAGATTCTAATCAGTGCTTCTCTCACAAACAGCCATTTCAAGGCTTTTATCCTCAACCAACTTAGATCCAATATAATTTTAAATCTTCAACAGACTTTTTAAATCACAATTTTTGAACATTTTTATTTATTTATAGGAATTCACACAAAATGCAGACTGTAAATACTCCATTTCTAATTCAACAGTTTTTTTTCCCAAGTTGGAAAAAAAAAATCCACTCTCACTTTTCTTTTCCTTACTTTTCCAAAGTTTGATAGTCAATATTTCCTTTTGTGTATTTTTAGCCAAAATTTAGTAACCCTTGCCTTTGCCAACAGTCCAAGCTACATCTAGTTTAATTTTTAATTTATACAAAAAAGAGAAAAGCTGCAATGTTCATTCATGATAAAAGAAAAGAAATCTAACTTTGTAGATATTTAAAATATTCAGTTCTTAAACAACTCCGTTAAACCTCTGTCAATCTTAAGGTTGCAACAGCTTGAACTAAAGTAAAGTATATTACAAAGACGATCGTTTGTTGCAAAGGGTTTTTCCAACAAAAGCCAGAAGATCCTGTAAAAATGTGTAAATTTCACCTTAGATTGTTGTTCTAAGCACCAAACAATACAGTGCTGGGTTTGCTGACCTGAAATTTGGTTGTAATAATATGTAGTCAGTTCATTCTTGAAGAAGCTGTACTTTTGTTTAAAAATAGTTTGAATGTATAAATTATAAATCAGACTTTGGAATGAACAGAGAAACTCAGGAGAGCTTCCCGCTCCTTGGAAATATTTTGATGTCACAGGTGACGGTTAAGAGCTGCCACCACACCGTGAGCTACAGACATACAGACTTTGTTCCCTCTCTTTCAACTCCTTGGCATTGATCCACAGAGACTGGTGTTGTTTCTTTTCTTTCTTTCTTTCTTTTTCTTTTTAAGGTTCACAAATTCATACCACAATCGGAGACTCGTCACACTGCAGTTAAAAACTGCGGCAAGTTGGCGCATCGAGATGATGCAACTAGTAGACAACCGGTAGTGCGGGTATTCCTGTTACTAGGGCCTTCGAAGCTGTGCACTGTTCACAGGGCCTTGACGCCGCAGGAATGTCACTGTGCACAGAGGGTCTCACGCAGACAGAAACTTCTCGAAAGTGAAGAAAGCGGTCGCCACTAGGGGAGAGGTGCGAACTTTGTTCTAGACCGTACGTTGATCTGAAGAGCTAAATGAGTTTGAACACAACTTAAACTAAAACTGTGAACTTGTTTTCTGTCTGCTAATCCTTCTGGTGCAACTTATAATGAGATTTGTCTTGATTTCAGTCTGGTTATGTAAAAAGAAGTTTATGCACTTGTAGAGTTTGGGTATAAACAGTCTAAATAACGCAGCCCACTAATGCGGAAGCAGATGAAGTGTGTGGGGGGGGGAGGGGAAGACAGTGGAGCACAGCAATGATTATGCACCAGATCTGCTTACACCATATTTCATCATTACTGTGGAGAGGAAAAAAACACTCAAATATTGATCTGCCCCACTGCTTCCTTTCCTCCCTGCCTCTCTCGCTCACCACCAATTCTGTCTTTTATTCCCGCGTTTCCATCTCTCGTTTTACTTCTCGCTAACACTTTCTGAAATTTGCAAGCATAACAAGACTTTTCTGAGAGGAATCCCAGTTGTAAGGACGATCATAAACACGCAGACGATGCTTATGAATTATGTTCAAAAACACCAAAGTTTCTTGCCTTTAAACACACACAAAGAGAAGGTGGACAGAATATCGTGAACACCTGCGCAATCTATCGCAATCCAGGGCTTTAGGTGTGCAAGGGCAGCGCGTGTGAAGTTTTCTTTAATGTGTTCTCAAAGCTCAGGGGTAAACAGACCACATCACGCAACAACTTAAAACTGAACATCAGTAATTAGGTTTTCAACGAACCTAACGGACAGAAAAAAACACTCATTTAGACACAACAAGCTGAGATGTACCACTCGTTAAAGTTTTTCTGGTATTTAAACTATGCAAAAACAAGCCTTATGGCATTACAGAGAAAAAGGTAATGGTAAAAACACAGGTTAAGTTCATGTTATAATAATCAAATAAAGGTATGATTGAGTCTTTTAATTAACTTATGAAAAGCAGGTCTTTCAACTGCAGTCATTATTTGTAGACGCTCCTGGTAAAGTTGTGGAAAACGCTGTAAATAAATGCATCTTTTAAAGTAGCAGCGTAATCTCCCTAAGCTGAAAGTTTTAGAAAAATTCTTCTGAGTTTCAGTGTATGTCTAATTGTTTCAGTAGAGCACGACATTTCACAGATGTACAATTATCTTAGCCACTCATCAGGAGCCTGGACAAGGAGCCATGTTTATCTGCCACCACTCACAGTGATGGAGAATGCTTGGGAAGTCTTAAACTGTCCAAAACTCACTGTGACAGAATTGAAGCAAAAGCTGCCATGTTGGAGTCACTGGGTCTTCATAACAACCTCCATCTGCCATGTTTGAGATCAGGAGTTTAACAATCACTGTGCGCTTTGCTCAGACGAGACGAAGATTTGGGTTTGGCAAATGCGTGTCCACTCTCAAGTACGGCGGTGGATCTATAATGCTGTGGACGTGTTTCTCTTCCAAACACCTTATTAGAAAGCAGAAAATCATAAACCGTAAACTTTTTGAAATACCAGATGATTTAAAATTTGACTTTAAACCTAAGTTTTGTTGGGGGAGCTGAAGTGAACAGAACAACAAGAGGACCCTGAAATAAAGCACCGTCAAAGAATTTGTAAAGAAGGATTTCTTAACCACAGAGGAAATGTACCTGAATTAAAAGTTGTATTTTTCTAAAATTTTTCAGTGTGAGATTATTCTAATGCAATGAAAGATGAGTTTGTTTTAAGGCATTTTACTTGTCTACCAATAAAGGTGGGTAGCAATAAAGGCCACCATGCTTTTATTAGCAACTTAATGACACAACTAAGGTCAAAGCTAAACAACTAATAGCTAAGCTCCTTTATTTCTTATACAGCTTTAGCAGATGTTTCTGGACACCAAAGTTTCTTTCCTGTAAGCACACACACACACACAAAGAGAAGATGGCTATATTAACAGCATACCTGTTAATATTTTCTGCCATAAATCTAAACAAATTTCTTTCTGTTTTGTAGAGCAAACACCTGTCTTAGCTGTTCGCCCCGTCTTCCCTTCAAAGGAGGTTTTACGGAGCGTTTCATCAGTTTGATCCCCGTACACGCAGGGAATAGAGCTGCTCTTTACTCAGACACACAAACTGCTCTGATGTGGTGAAACAGAGCGACGTTAAACTGAATTTAATGCTTTGGACTTTGTCCTGGAAGGAGGCCGCTCGGGTCAGACGAGGTGAAGGGGTGGAAATGAAAGAAGTGCGAAATGTTCAAAGACCAACTGCTAGTAAAATCACTTCCCTTTGCAAAAAAATACAAAAAAAAGGAACTAAGACACGTTGTGTTTTTTTTAAACTTCGTTGCTACAATGCCCAACAACAAGCAGGTCTTAGGTTCTTGTAGGTGTTGTATATCTCTGTCTCCTCTTTGCACTCGCGTTCTCTTTCTCACATACACACATGCACGCACAAAAAAACAGGGCAAAGAAACTAGCTGTGGTAAGTAACAAGTGAAAACGCCATCTGTCAAGCGAGAGCGCATTTGCTTCGCCTCAGCATTTTCAGGGGAATGCCTTGAAGACAAAAAGGTCCTTGTTCTCAATCTCTCCGCAAATCCCATCTCTCATTCTTCCTCCCTCTTCCTTCATCCCCCTTGCTCCGCGCGTCTTGCCGCTCCGCCACCATCAGCAAAGTTGCACACATAAGCATTGGTCAGCGTTCAATTACCGCGAACACCAGGGAAGGATGGGAAAGTACTTGACAGAGAAATGCACTTCAAGCACTGATTAAATACTGATACCAAGTATAAAAAGCTAAGCCCCTTAGGTTGTGTGTGCGTACGTTCAACAAGAGAAAGGAAATGGGGAAAGTGTGTGAAGACAGTGGTGGTGGTAAGGGGGGGTTGCTTTTCCCTCCAATACTGATACAACTGTTTCATCATTATGACCCTCTATTACAGTACTTGCCAACTTGCTTACTACATACTTTTGATACACTCTGCAGAGTGCTGACTCTAACTAAAGCTGCTGATATGGAGTCATTAGGGGGTGAAGTTTCTGTTTTTCTTGTGCCCACAGAGCTTCCCTATTACTCTTTAGTGTTTAAGAGTTGCACCGCTCATAGGTTGCTACCAGTCAGCAGATAATGGCCTATCCACAAGAGATCAATCAGAGGATATTCTGTTGCAAGGCATTATAGTTCACTGAGCCGCTTTCCTTTTTTAGCTCGGGTCTGCGTGGTTCATTAACTGCCACAACAGTCAATCCCTTTCTCTGGCTTTTGTTTGTTTTATCGGGGGAGTTACTTAAGGTAAAGCCAATATTTTCAGAAAAACAGATATAAGGTTTTCAAATATTATGACGCCCAATTTGAATAAGTGTTTACAGGCAAAAGCATAATGTTGATAAACTATAGTCTATTAGATATTTTTCATCTTAAAAAGAGAGAAGAGTCAGGCTAACTAATTATGCTAAGGTTTATCAAGATTTATCAAGATTTTCTCTATGAAAGTAACCAAATATATACATTTTTGTACTTACTGTTTTTTTTTTTTACATAAATACAACATCAATCAACTAAAAGAAGGTTAAAACCCTGCTTTTTAAGTCAGTCTAAAGGGATAGTTCAGCTTTTAAGTGAGTTCCTGTTAAAAAGTTATAAGCACTTAGTTTCTTACCTGCAGTAGATAACTCTTTGTCTTTCATCTAAATCCAGATTAATTGGTCCAGAAACAAACAACTAGTCTGAGAGAAGCCAAAACCAAAGTGGACATCACCAACCAACAACAAAACCCTCCAAGGTGATCGACATTGTAAGAGAAATAAAAGTAGGTGTGCCATCAATAATGTTTATTGATAAAAGAACATGCAAAGAGTTTTTTGATTAAGCAACTGGACTCATCGTAAAGGAGAAAAGAAGATGTTTCACACAGGAAGATTATTGGAGATACACAGCCGCTAAAGTCCATTTTCCATGAAAATAATCATCGGCTTCTTTGTAAATAATAGCTCTAACCAAATACGAAGACGGTTCAAAGATTCATGAATTAGCCAAACCTTTATGACGTTTTTGAGAGTGAAGTAATTTAAGACAACAGAGGCTCTGTCTGGTCTTCACCAATAAACCAGCTAATCTACTTTATACTAAATGAAAACACCGAACAGCTACCTACTGCCTTTATGAGCAGAGGCATCTTCTGAGCATTATTTAACCTCTTTATATTTTGTATCTTTGTAGATTTTGACTGTTCTGTAATCGAGTTTTTAGACGGCTGACCTTTTCTAATTACCAACAACCTTAAAATGTCCTGGGACTAGACAAAAAGCAGAACTTAAATTCAAGTCTTAAAACTTGACATTTTTCTAAAACACACATTTCGGCAAACTTGATTTCATCTTTCGGTGATTTAATTGCAAAACTGAAGCTATAGTTGAATTTCATTTCGGGCGGTTTATTTCTAATCATTTCAATGTTTGTGGTATACAGTTTTTCTGAAAATGGAATATTAAATAAGACCAAAATAAATAATTGAGCTCAGAAATATATGCAACTATGTTAATGGAAAATTGAGTGGAAGGAAAAAGTATGAAAGGTGAATTGAATTACTGAAATAAGGTATATATATTTTTGGCAATATTCTAATTTACGATTCATCACAACCTAATTACAATTATCCCACAATTACCAAAAAAGCCAACATCACAGATACCAGAGCCTATTTTTTATTCCTCATCACAATATCAGCTAAACTTCCCCAAAATAAAAAAATTCAAATGTATCTGAAACACATATGAATATTACATAAGACTAATTTAAAAAAAGGATGTTTATCGCTGAAACATATTGTGATATATTAATGGAAAGCTAGAAGGAATGGAGAAATAACTTCCCTGTTATTTTCTAATTTATTAATGTTCACCAGTACAACATTTAAGTTTACTTAATTTATTTAAAAGAGACAATAGATATAAATAACAGGAGCACTTCAGTTTATATATGTGGCAGACTTAGCTATAAATAGAGGCTGATTTTCAGTCCCTGTCAGGTTGGTGGCATTAAATGAAATAAAATTTAGAATCATCCCTTTAATACGTTCATGATAGCTAATGTCAATATTTATAAAAATCCGGTAAATGAATAGGTTGCCTGAACAAACGGCCCGCCCCTCTAAATAAATACGACCGAAAGGTCGAAACATGGTGACTAAAATAGTTTACAGTACGATGCCGTTTGATGAGCCTCTGCCTATAAAGCACCAGCGGAACAAACGAATGGAAAACAAATGAATTCGGCTCAAATTCCGTTTTAAAAACCAGCTTCTTCCAACACACAAATGGTTTAATCATCACCAGAGATAGAAAAAGTGAATATCAGCGACATAGCGGAGCGTATTTTTGTCCCCTCGTCACAATACGAGCTGAGCTCCTCTTCCTTCGCTCCAGACCTTTGTCCGCCCGCCGCGCGCCTTCCGCCGCCGCCGTGTTGCCATGGCTCCCTCATGCCTCCGCTCCGCTCGCGCAAACGTTGAGAAATAACAACGTTGTGATGAATCAGCATCTCTGCCGCCAGCACAGCCGGCGTAGCTACAACACCGGCGTGCCAGGAGACGAACCCGCCGATTCCACACGTCGCTCCACTCACGCTCACGCTCACTCACACAATAAAAAGGAAAAATAAATCCTCTCCGCTGACAGACGCATGAGCTGAAGGCCTGTCGGCGGCGGCGGCGGCGGGGGTGGGGGGGTTGGCTGACACAAAGCAAATGTCAAAACAGCCGCTCCGTCTAAGCTAGCTGCTGGGACGTCTGACAGCTACCGACACTCCGGGATGACAGCCTGAACGCAGAGTCCGATTTGTAGGCACGTTTCAGTCACAGAACTTAACAAAGGGCGAACAGGCTGCGAGTCAGCACGTCAAATAAACCCACCTCAGGCGGCGCAGGTACCGAGCATCGGAGCAGCTGTCCTACCTGAATGTGTCCAGCTTGTGTCCGCCGCCGCTGCCGCCTCTCCGCTAATGAGGTTAGGTGTAGTTACCGCTCCGAGCTGCCACTGACGGCCCCTCGCTCCTTTAGTTTCAGCCTCAAAACAAGGGAATCCCCAGGCTGAGCAGAGCAGCGTCCCCCCCTCCTTCTCACGGTCCTCTAATTCCGACACATAGTTTTTAAGCTTTGACAGCCCACCCGGCAGCCTGGCCCCCTTTGTCTGTGTTATTATGAAATCTGCGGCTGGTCGGTAGAGCGAGGCGGTTCGAGCGACCCAGCGGGTCCGCGGTGGCGCTTTACCGAGCGATGATGATTCAGCACTACCAGCAGCGCTGGCTGCCCTTTAAACAGCGGCGGGGGACAGGGGAGAGCAGGGGACAGCGCGGCGGCGGCGGCGGCGGCGCGGCACCGCGACGGCTGAGGCGGCGGCGCACACTCAGCAAAACACCGCCACATTCAGCACTTTTTTTTTTTTTTTTTTTTTCAGCGATTTCACTTTTGTTTCAAATTAAATCCGACTCACCAGAATTGGAGCCGGCGCCTTCGGAGCCTTGTTGTTGTGTGGACACGGTGTGAGCGCTGGCAGGAGGACAGCCGGGAGTTGGAGAAGAAGCGCTTCTTTTTTTCTTTCTTTTTATTTTTATTTTTTCCGCCGCCTCACGCTTTCTCACAGGTCTCTCTCTACATATATCCTCTGCCTCCTCGCTTGTTTTAGTCTGTGGTCGGAGGCGCCAGACGTCAAATGATGTTTGGATCACATGGTTTCATTCATGAAGGATCTACGCAACCCCGCATTTAAAGAGACACGCTACTACAGCGTGGTATAACAACAGGCGGCGTGGAAAGTGTGACAAGACAGCTGTGCGCATTTCTAAACTTAGAGGCTTGATCCGACAGCGCAGCGCAGACTGGATGGATAAAACTAACCAAAACAAACCCTGCTGTTCTTCTCAGGAGCTGCGGAAAATGTAATACAGTCAGAGAGGCAGCTCAATAAATCACAACACCATCAAAAAGTTGCGTTATTTTTTCATTAATTCGATCTAAAAATTTAAAGTTATATATTTTATATAGTCATTACACACAATCACGCGCTTATTTATGTCAGATTTTATGATTATGTCTCAGTCCTTATGAATACATGCAATTCAGTTAAAAAAAAATACAATAAAAATGATTTTGAGCACGTAAATGTTATATTATGAGTAGTCATGGGAGAGACTGCTGAGTTGACTCACACTAAGGGATGCTGCTGAAGAAGCTGACGGTCCAGAAAGTGCTCTGCAGCAAAAATGTTAATGGAAAGTTGTGTGGAGAGAAAAAGTGTGGGAGAAAAAGACACACAATCAACAGGGATAAACTGAGAGGATTTTGCCCAATAAAGAGTTTGAGCAGATCCACAACTGACTCAAGATGCACCACAGATGAATCCAGGACATGAACTACTGTTTTCCTCATGTTAATGCACTCCTGAACCAGAGACAATGTAAGAAGCATCATGAAAATAAACTGAACTGTTGCTCGGTGATCCAGTCATCTATTTAATAGGTGCATTTTCTCATTTCATTTGTAATTTGTGACTGAGCTTGAACTAGGCTTACATTTCTGTTTTAACAAAATCCTTACTTGTTGGTGTTATGTTGAAATTATAAGAAAAACTACGTTTTGGTTTTTCATCATCTGTGAGCATCAAAATTAACAAAAATAAACAAATGGAATGTATTACTCTGCTTATAATCAATCTATATGCAACACACATGATATTCGCTTTTTGAATTAAATTACCAACACTTTTTAAACAAATCTAATTTTATTTTATGAAGGTGCACATGTAGAATAGAATAGAATAGAATAGAATAGAATTCAACTTTATTGTCATTGCACTGTCACAAGTACAAGCAACGAGATGTAGTTTGCATCTATCCAGAAGTGCTCTGCGAGATATAAATATTTATTTACAGATGTACAAGACTATGTATGTATGGACTATAAGGGGTTATAGCAAGAGATATACTGTAGATATTGTGTATAAATATAAATATGGGAGCTATATGCACAGATTATACAGAATATACAAGAATGTTAGGGAATGGATTATAGATAAATAATGGCAGATAAAATTTACAGGTTGTATGTGTGTGTGAAGAAAACAGTCTGTGATGTGTGTGTGTGTGTGTGTGAGGATAGTCCATGTGTTATTGTTGTATGAGAGGATAGGGGAGTACAGTCCTTATAGTTTATGTTTTATGTCAGGAGGCGTTCAAAAGCGTGACAGCTGTGGGAAAGAAGCTGTTCCGGTGCCTGGTGGTTCTGGTACTTCAAATAAAAACAAACAACATAATGGCAGTAAAACCAAAAAGATTTAAATGATCGACACACGCATCCACTCAGAAGATAAAAAAGTGTGGAGGAATATAGAAGTTCCTCATATAGATGTGCCCGCAGAGCCAGGCCAGTGCAAAAGCAAACCCAGCAGCTGTATTTGGTCCCGAAACCAACAGGGGGCCCCAGAGAGCACTGGATGAGTCAAACAAGTCAGGCTCACAAACTTTACTTCTTGGTGTGAGTGATTCTTCATCAGCAGTATTTGTGCAAAACAAAACATAAACTCTTGTACCTAAATTTTTACTTTGGTTCAGCTCTGCTTGCGTGTTTCTGTACATATCTTCTAAAAAAAACATCCAAATTACACTGAGATTCATATCACAAATTTTCCACTACCTCTCAAAGAAGGATGCGAAACGACAGAAAGGAAAGTTGATGAGTTTCAGGTTGAATTTCTAGTTTAGGTCAAATTAATTTGCTCTTACTTCTTAGATCTATTTTACATATACTGTATGTCTTATATTTACATAATCCAGCAGACAATCAGACGTTAGCTCTGTAAACACATCACACAACAATTGCCATCAGTCCTCATTTATCCCAGCAAAAACCAAACCAGCCTATTAGGCCTGAAGTGCACCATCACTATCCATTTTCATTTCAGAGGAATTAATGACTCTGTGTACAAGCCCAGGAAGCACTCAGCCATTATTAGGAGCCTATTTCCTGACAATGACACAGAAATAGCCTGTTTTTATTTACTGATGAACAACTTAGACACAAGTTAGAGCTTTCAGGAGTAAATCTGTGGCAGGTTGCTGAAGGTGGAGGTATAACCTGATGCATCAGCTTGGTGTCTCTTTTAAAAGATCAACTCTAACAGTCTGGACAGTTTTGGCCCAGACATGGTAACATGATTGTAACAACCTGAGAAATATGACACTGAAGTTTCAGCATATTCTTTTCTATACCATTATGATGTAATTAAGACGAATATGCATTAATGCTCCATGTCAGAGTGTTGGTGCTGGATTTCATGTTGACTTAAATTTATGATAAGTAGAGCTGATAGAGTATTGGTTGCATTATTCATTTGAAAGTATTTTTGTCTCCATTACAGGTTGAAGATTCTTAAAAATATTAATTTGGCCTGATTCATAAGAAAAAAATAATAATTAAAAAATGAAAATGTTCACTTTTTTTTTTTTTACTGTTTTGATTCTAATTGTTCAAAGGACAATGTGTCATTTACTGCTCCTTGCAAAAGCAAACATCTCCCCTTTTTACAGTTTGTCACATTACAACCACAAATGCCACTGCATTTCACTGAGATTCAATGGGATAAATCATCACAAAGTACTATATGACTGTGATGACGTAGAAAAATTATGTAAAAATGTTTTACAAATAAAAAAACGTAAAAAGTGCACAACACGCATTTAGTCCCCCAAGGCTTTGAAAGTGCATATTTACTACTCTTGCCTACTGAATACTCAGTCATATTCAACTCATAACATCTGTGAACATCAAGTCTTGCCACAGATTCTCAATTGTATTTAGGTCTGGGCTTTGACTAGGCCGTTTATCAAATAACTACACTTAGATCTAGTCCATTCTATTATGCTCTGGCTGCATGTTCAGTCGTTGTCCTGCTAAGATGTGACCTTCCAGCCTGCAGTCTAAAGTATCTTAAAGGCTTGTCTGTTTAAATCCATCCATCCATCTTCCCATCATCTCTGACGAGCTTCCCTTTCACTGCTAAAGACATATAATAAAGGAATAAAATCAAACAAATAAAAAATATTTCTATATTGAAACCAGCATTGCTTGCACACACACTCCCTCTGCTCAGCAAACAGCTGCAGCTTAAAAAGTAAGTAAATATACGTGCTTCTCTCAGCACAGGTTTGCAGCATGCTTTGTTTGCTAACTTTACACAAAGGCTGTCTTTTTTAAAGAAAGTCTGGCTCTGAAGGCTTAAAATTCACCCACAGTGATAACGTGAGAGTTTTCAGACTGATTTAGAAAGAGGAAAGGATTTCCACAAGGCTATTGAGCAAAAGAAATAAAAGCCACTTTGGAGAATATGGCTACTGCTAAATCCTAAAATCTGATCCCTGCACAGAGGTATGAAAGAAAAAAGGTGGCGGTTAGTTTTTGAAGACAAAATGTTTTATGTAGCTAATTTAAAAAAAAGAAAAAAAGATGAAATAGCAAAGTTTAATTTGCATTCATGAGCATAAGTAGATGTTGGAAAACCGCTGTTATAACAAACCTCTGAGGATAACACAGAACAGCTATGTGGTCAACTAATTACTATTTAGTTGATTTCTGAAGGTGCTTAGTCGCATTAGATTTTATCTAGGGGTATCAGAGCAGAAGGGGCTGAATATGAATACAAGCCACAACTTTAGGACTTTGTGTTGGTCTGGAACACAAAGTCTCAATAAAATACATCGACATCTGCGGTTGGAACATAAAACACCCCATCGGGTGTGAATACTTTTGCAAGACATTTGAATAAAACATACAAGAAAAAGAAAAAAGAAACCATATCGGTACAGACATGCAATTACATTCTGAAGATGGAGAAAAAAAGGTCTGTGCACGTTGTCAGCATAGGGAAGCTCTGAATGCAGATTCACCGACTGTGTGGTAACCATCGGAGGTTCCTGTTCCTGTGACTGTTTCATCAGACAGCTGCATGGACCTGATACTGTATCAGCTCCAAGATCAATGTAATGCACAGGTCTCCATTTGACACACACACACACACACCCACACACCCCCACATACACACACACACACTGCTGACAGCCCAGGGGATAACAAACACCTCTTTAAATGTACGTTTCATGTAGGAGAAAATTTTGTGTTTGCAAAAAACACCAAAAAACCAAAAAGCTTTCCTTCTGTTCACACTGAAAAAAACACAAAATCTTACCAAGTGGTTTTAGTCTAGTACAAATACAGGTACACTTGAAATAAAGCAAAACTAACTTACAAGAAACTTTTCAGCAAGATACAAGAGCTTGTTTTACGTCAACAATTCCTTTAATATTACTTTTAAAGAGTACTAGTTCTGCTAACAAATTATTTCTCTCATAGACATTTTTCTTAACTTGAAACAAGCTCTCATATCTTGGGTAACAAGTTCCTTGCACGTTAGTTTTATCTCAAGTGTACTAAGGTATTTTCAGTAGAAACCAGACTAAAAATACTCCATAAGATGTCTGTTTCTGCCGTTCACTCTTCATTGTTCCTGCTTCTCCTTGCTAGCAACCATGCTACTGCAAAGGTCACTGATTGCATTGATTGAATGGAGATGACAGACAGCATCTGGCCTACCTGTGGATAGAAATCTCACGCCAAGCTCCATCACACACACACACACATACACACACGCACACACACCCACACACACACACCCACACACACACACACACACACACACACCCACACACACACACACCCACACACCCCAACAGCTCAGGATTATCAGCATCTGAACTGCCGCCTCAGACCCTCATGGTGTCAGGATGAGTGACACAGAGAGCATCTGCCTTGCCTTTTGAAGGAAGAACGACGCCTTAAACCGGGAAAAGGTGGCAGAAGTCTAATAATGAGAGGCAAATAGAAGTCTCTCCTCGAAAGGCTAATCTTAACGGACAGTGGCAGGGGCGAGTGTTGAATAAGAGGGGGGATTATGAAGACGCTTCAGCAGCAGAGAGAGAGGGAGAGAGAAGGGGGGGGAAAACTATTGCACGCACAAATAAACAGCCAGATTGCACCAAGAGCACGTGGGGCGCAGTTTAATCAAGAGACGCTGGTGTGTGTGTGCGTGTGAGTTTAAGAGGGAAAAATAACTAATCCTACAACAGCTATAAATTGTCCAATTATAATGAGGACATGGTTCTTCACAAACCATCGCTCCTCTTCATCATTCGCCATTATGCACCTGTATTGCCTGAATACATCCGGGAGCCTATCTCAAACCAGCACAAAGTGGCGGCTGCTAATCCAAAAACGTAGCAGCCCCGAGCACAGGAACGGGTCCAAATATCTAAAAATAAAAAATAAAAAAATGCCTTAAAGAGCAGCACTCTGCTCTAGCTGCTCTCCTATTAAACCCCAAAAATATTGCTGCTCTTTGTCCTCTACTATCAAACTCTTCGAAAACTCTCTAATATTTAGGTTTTAAGCTCACAAGCAGCCAGACGCAGAGAGGAACGTTTCTGCATTCCTACGTTGTTTTCATGTTCTTGTGAAATCTGTTTCTTCTGAATCTACTTAGGAAAGAAATAATCTTGGAAAGTTTTTACATTTTGCAACAAAAAGCAAAGCTTAAAAGTTAGTCACTCACAAGAAACTTTTCAGCAAACCACAGGAAGTTGTTTTAAGTCAATAATTCCTTAAATATCAATTTTTTTAAAAGTACTACTTCTACACTGATTATTTTATTTATAAGACTGTTTCCCAATTTTATTATTGGTTTAAAGCAATAATAACATTGTTTATTATAAGATACAAGGTGCTTGTATCTTGCTAACAAGTTACTTGCATGTTAGTTTGGTATGATTTCAAATGTACTGAAATATTTGCACTGGAAACTAGACTAAAAACATTCTGTAAGAATGTGGAAGAGACCCTGAACAATAAATTTGTTCTTCAGAGTTTTCTCTTGAAGCTTTCATGTAATTGTGGAAAGTTACAGCCTGTGGTTAAGATGACCCTCCGAACTGTTACAGCCCATTATTTTAAAAAAAGCTTTTGTTTTAACACTAGAACTACCAAAGATTCCCAAAATGGGAATCTTCGTCCAGGTACCAGAGAGGGGCCAGTTTGGCCCTGTCCCTAGAGCTACCAGAGAGGGGCCAGTTTGGCCCTCCAAGAGAGGGTGTGAAGAGGCGCCTTTGTTATGTAAATAAGGCCATTACTATCCTGTTCCAAGGACAATCAGCGTGAAAGTTGATGTAGTGAGTTTGGCTCTCCTCCCCCCTGCTCATCTACAGGGATGCTAATTAGACCATTCAGAGTCGTCAGTTTGGCCACATTTGGATACTAATAACCCAGTTTGGCCCTCTCTCGGTAGTTCTAGGAAGATACCCAATTTGGCCCCTCTTGGTAGAGATAGGAATTTCTCAAAATCCTGGTAGTCCTAGTGTTAAAACAATAACAACGTATTGAGCCAATAAGTTTGGTGTCGTTTTGGTAAGCTTAAAAAAAATAATTTAAAAAAATCCTCCGGTATTTGTTGTATCCATGTAGAAAGAGCTGAGCGGCCATTGAGCTCTGCTGACGGAGGCCTTCTAAAACCGGACCGTGTTTCCTCTTAAAACAGCCAATCACAGCTCACCTCGGGGCCATTGAAGAGCACAAAAAATAAAAACACGTTTACGCTTCTTTTTTTTTCTTCTTCTTTTTTTTTTTTTTTTAAGCATTTCGGTGCTAATTTTAGCAGGAGAATTTGATTGGAAAGAATTCAGGAGGCGCTCCTCACCCACAGGAGGAGGCAAAAATAAAAACACCAGGGATTCAGATGGCGCGCGAGGGGGAAACATGTCGTCGTAGCAACGCAGTTCAAGCTGTTTACTGATTATTATGGAGGCGAAGCTATATTTAATTCAAGGTTAGGGTCAAGTTAAAGCTACTCTCAACTGGCAGTGGCATGAAGGTGATTTGATCCTTGTAACTGTTTATATCCCAGGCAAGTTGATTAAAGAGCGCCATCTGGAGGACAGATTGGAAACCTATTAACTGATTAACAGATGCGCAAGAAAAGCTCATAATTGGCATGAATTTATTAAGTGTTTGTACATGATGCATTTGAATTGTTTCTTCCTCAGAGTGAAATGAACAGCAATGATGTAAAAAAATGAAATTGGGTGTTTAATTTATTGCGGTTCTATACAGTTGCACCCAAAATATTCGTATTTTTCATAGCTGAAAAGTACGTTCTACCAACATGCTTCTTCTGACTGGAAGCAGTCTTGCTAGTGGAAACAACTTACCTTCACAGGCAAACCGTTAATCCGCCGTCATCAGTGAATAAATCGTTATCTGTCTCATAGTAAACTGTCACAATGTAGTGAGTTTTAACAAATATGTAAAAAGACATTTTTTTAAAAATAAAAGTTTATCCACCATCTTCAGCGGTGATCGTAACTAGCCTGAGCTTTCATGACAGGATCGTTTGTGGTGAACCAGCTGTAGCATATCAGAGAGCAAGTGAAAGGCTGTGAGCAGCTCATACACAAGGTGATTGACAGCATTAAGACCCGACTTCAGCTTCTGATTGGTTGTTTCTGAGCAAAGGGTGCATTTCTGTAGATGGCAGGAGAAATACTGAGAGAAGCTAAAGGAGCTCGATTTTTTTCCACACATTAGCCGTCTCATATTATACCATCACCACATAGTGATAGTTTTGACAAACGTGGAAAAAAACATATTTATAAAAGTTACATTCTGCAGCTTTAACGTTCAGATTGAGGCTTGGAGAAGATCATCTATATAGTGTGCTTCATCCGTCCCATAACCAGTTTGGGATTATTCTCCCGTAGGAACGCACAGTTATGTCCGACGATCTGACCCAGTCAGTCACCGTCACCGATGCAATTTCCCATCAAATGAAATGTGGCAAAGGAAATTGCCACAACAGCAAGAAGTGTTTCAAGCGGACAAGGAAACCAAACTGAATGTCAAACACAGCAGAGGCAGCATCATGCTATGGGGCTGATTTGTCTGGCTTTACAAAACAGGCCCTGTTTTGCGACAAGAATATCCGCACTGCAGAGTAAAAGCTCTTTTATATTCATAAATTAAAATTACTGGAAATAATGATAAAAATATTTAAAGGCTCAGACTCCAAAAAAAATGTTCTGAATAAACTGCAATGAATTTACTGTGGAGAAAACAAATACTACTAGATACCTTATTTAGGAAGAAATTCATTAATACATGTAATGAACTGTGATTTTTAATTTACCTTATTTAAGCTTTATTGTAGCACTTATAGGTAATTACATCACATTTGCTGAAAAGAAAACATAAAAATTCTCTTTGGGCTTTCAGAGAAATCATAGGATGACAAAATTATTGTTACATGACAGAAAAAAAACATTTGTTTGTTTTTTTATTCTACAGGGGACAAAATCCCTGACATATCATTGGATGGTCAAAATGTGTTCAGTCTTTGTTAACTTTATGCCAAAAGTAAAAAATCTGAAGATAATGTGGAACATGATGGAGGTTTAAGGCTGTAAGACAGCTGAGTAGCACCTTTGATTCTTCTGGTTTCTCTAACTGGACTTGTGTTCATGTATAATCACAGCAGGAGGCGCCAGCTGTGGAGAATACTCCTGTGCCTGTGTGAAATGTATGTGTTCCTGGCTCTCGTATGAATAAATAACACCAGAAATTGATTTGTTGGTGATTTCAAAGCAGTCCCGTGTCCACTGTTTAATCCTACGGTTGGACGGGGGTTGGAGACCCGTTGTGAGTCTGCATGTTTAGACGTGAACCTGCAGCATGTCTGTCTTTCGGCGTCTCTCTGCTCTCAGTTCTTCTTTTTGATCCCAGACGTGCGGCTGTTGAAGAGGTTGAGGCCCGACCGGCCGTTCCCGCCGGCGTCTCCGCCGACTGCAACTCCGGGTTGCTGCAACACTTTGTCCAGGGTGGTTTTCTTAATGGCTGCTGGAGAGATGCGCTCTTGGTCCGCAAGGAACTGCAGCTCCCTGCATGGAGAAACAAAAATAAACACACCCATTCAGGAGTTGTTTAGTCGAATTTAACTGTGTCAAAAAGATTGCTCACTTTCAAATATTTCACAAATGAAAAAAAAAAAAAACTGAGAAGTGTGGCAGGCTTTTGTATTCAGCCCACTTTACTCTGATACCAACTATTGCCTTCAATAGTCAGTTAATTAGTAAACAGCAGGGCTGAAACAATTAATTGGATTAATTAAGATTAACCAATTATTGAAATAATCGTCAGCTACTTTAGTAATTGATTGTTAACTGGAGTGTGCAGACTGTAAAACATACTATTTGCAGAAAGAACAAAATACTCAGAACAGTAATTGAGCCAAAAATGTACAAACAATAAATACATACATTTTTCATTTATGATGAAAAAATAAATGCTTCTTTATTTGTAAATATGTTGAACCCAAAACTCCTCAAGTGACATAATTTTTAACTTCACCTGGTTTAAATTCTGTAAAAAGAAAATTTCCCATTCACATTTTGCTCTGAAATGATTAATATGTTTAAAAAAACCACCAGATTATCCTTGTACTGTATTAGCGTTATGTCAAGCAGTAAGCTTTTCACATGTTGATGTTAGCAGATGCAACCTTAGCTACAAATTATCTAGTATTTAATAAAATAATTCTACTTTGTTGCATACTAGCCAATAAAATGTTTATTTTCTTATTTAAAAAAGAAACTGAGTTATTAGTTTATTTGCATCTTTTAATATAACATCAAATATTGTATCAAAAAGGCTGAAGTGGTTAAATGAAAAAGCTGAGTTTGATTTAATCTGGAGAGCAGAATGGGCAAAAAGTTTGGTCTCCAAGTACAAAGCTGCCAGAGACGACACAAAAGATCAACTGCAACGAAATGTGATTCTACAAAATTAAAGCTTGCGACGTAATAAAGTGTGAAAAGGTTCATTTGTGTATGGATACTTTAGCAAGACGCTCTAAAATTGGATAAAAAACAATGATGTTTACAAATAAAGAAGCATTTTTTTTTTCATCATTGATGTGAAAAATGGATTTTGTGATGCGACAGCCTCACCTGGTCCTGATGCATGAAGCCTCCACCGCGTTGATCAGGAGGCTTCTGAAGCCACCGCTCTCCAAGAAGTGCAGGGCGTGGATGGTGGCGCCCCCTGGTGAGCAGACGTTGTCTTTCAGCTGGCCGGGGTGCTGCTCAGAGTCCAGCAGCATCTTGGCTGCTCCCTGAGGAACATCAGATCCAACAGAGCTATAACAATTCAAGCTCCAACCTAAACAGCTGAAATCATTCTGACATTTCACATGGCAAAAAAAAAAAAAAGTCAAAATGCAACCCCCCTCTCCCCCAAAAAACAAAAAAAAAAAAACAAGAAAGGTATCCTTTTATTTTTATTTTCAGAAAACTCACCAAGAGAGCCTGAGCTCCAAGTCTGACCGCGAGCCTCCTGGGCAGACCCATCTTCACTCCTCCGTCTGCAAGAGCGTCCAGGGCTGTGAAGGCCTAGTTAAAAAAACAACAAAAAACACAAAAACAAAGAGAAGGACAAGTTCAAGCTGCATCACAAATATCTGGGATTCATCTGTATGGTTGCTTTATTCATTATGCTGCCCTCTAAAAATTATTGTTTGACAGAAAAAGTCAAGATTTTCCATCAGGAAAAACTGCCTTTATGAAAACATAACACCTCATTTCCGCTTTGGTCCTTCTTTCAAATTTAATGCAACAATGTATCTTTAAGATTACTGATGTAAATGCTGATGAACACTGGACTCCTTCTTGCGTTCTTACAAAAGCTTTAACTAGATAATAGTTCATTCATTCTTTTTCTCTCTCCACATTTCTGTATCATTTTAAAGATATAGCACAGTGGCGGCAGCAAAGTACTCTGAAAATGAAGTTCCTCAACTTGTGTTTAAAGCCTAGATGTAGAATTTAGATTTTGATTAGGATTGAAACGATTAATCAAATTAATTGTGCTTAATCGATTATTAAAATAATTGTCAACTAATTTAGCAGTACATTAATCATTAACTGGAGAAGCAGGACTCTGACCAAAATAACAGTCGGAGGTGTTCACCTAGAACTAATCAAGCGGCGTTTTTAGCTTCACCTGGTTCAAATTACGTTGAAAAACAAGAGCTTCACTCACGTAGGCGGGTCCACTGCCACTCAGTCCAGTCACGGCATCAACCAGGTCCTCCTCCACCTCTGTGCAGAACCCAACACTGGCCATCAGCTGCTCCAGCAGCTTCCCATCCTCCACCTTAAGCAAAACCATGCATGTGTATCATCAATACTTTTACATACTCTACTTTTCAGATTATATTCATCAATTCATCATGTTTTCCAAAGAGGAATAGTTTCTCTCTGCTGGAGCAGCGCACTAATCCTCCCACTGACCTCTGCATGTGTTCCCGTGGCGTACACGGTGGCGCCCTCTCGCACCACGACAGGAGTGTTGGTCATGCACCTCATGACTCTGGGAGCCGAACGGTGCTGCAGCAGCTTCTGCATCAAGCAGAGAAGAGAAAAAAAACACAGCACGTGTGTGAAAGAGAGTCACAACAGAGCTTTAACCAGATCTCTGAAAGGAAGGATGTAGAAAAGGGTCCAGGTCGTTGGGGAAACGTTCCAACAGCCTGCATGTTTTTAATATTAAAAGTTTTACTTTCTCTATGGAGCTGATGGTAACGCCTGCAGCACAGGAGACGATGAGATGGCGGTCTTCGATGTCCGGTCCGATCTCGTCCAGGACGAAGGGGATGATGTGGGGCTTCACAGCCAGAAACAGAACGTCGCTTCTGTTGACCGTTTCTTTGTTGCTCGTGGTCAGATTCACCCCCATTTTCTAAAGGAAAAACAGGAAACATGGGACTTAAAAAAAAAATAAAAATTGCAATAAAGAAAGGCACATTCTTCATTTCAAAACACCACACAGCTAAGCCTCACCCTCAGCCCCGTCACTGTGGGCAGGTCTGTGTCTGGGGAGCTGGCTGTGATCCTGTGGGCTGCGATCACACCTGAAAGAGAGGATGAAGAGATGATAAACAAACATTCAAAGAAGAAAGAAAGAAGGAAAGAGAGGAAGAAAGGAAGAAAGAGCCTCTGGAATGGCATGGCAATGCATTGATCTGTATAGACTTG
This sequence comes from Xiphophorus hellerii, assembly GCF_003331165.1. Lineage (NCBI taxonomy): Eukaryota > Metazoa > Chordata > Actinopteri > Cyprinodontiformes > Poeciliidae > Xiphophorus > Xiphophorus hellerii. The sequence continues at coordinate 22,324,162 of NC_045676.1, read as the reverse complement.
GGAAATGTTTAGTACCTGTTCAAAAAGCATATAATTTAATAAGAAAAGAAGCACAGTATATAAAGTCCCAGTTGTTACTGCAATATCAATGTGGGCAGTATTGCAATCAGAAGCCATTATTTCCAGTACCATGCAATAACACTGTGCTTTCCAGTAAGTTGGTATTTTAGGCTGCGAGAAAGAAAGATGTCCTGGTTGATTAATACTAACTAATAAAAATAGTTGAAAAACAGATAAATATTCGCAGAAATCTTTACCTGCAGCAGTGAAACCTTTCACAAGTGCATGAGCCAGCTGGCCTGCTCCAATGAATCCAACGCTCATCCTGACAGATGATGTGGCGTTCACGACCTGTCCGTAAAAGCAGACAGATGCTGCAGATCAACATCTGTCCTTTTTTTTTTTTTTTTTTTAAACAAACAACATAGCGGCTTCTATACAGGTTTTCAAGTCAAGCTCGATTAGAAAATAAAGATGATGGGGATCAAACATGAGGAAAAAATAGTCCATAAACGCACATAAACATTGTTTAGAAGTAAATTATTTTACCTGGGAAGGAACATTACTGTTTGACAGTTACGTTCATAACAAAAGCATGCTTTATTTCATTGTCAGTTCAGAAACACCGTCTAAGGAGCCAAAATAAAAGATAATTTTTTGTAAACTGTGCTACGGTTCCGTTATACCCTTAACTCCGTGCAACACCACGGAGCCAGACCAGCTAGTTTCTTCCTTTTATGATGCTAGCACTCCTGAATGCACCAGGTAGCCTCTTGCTAGCCGGGGTTTCTGGAGATTAAGCTACTAATCATTAAAAACCAACAAATGTCTTACTGTTGACGCTTCAGCTGAATAGGCAGTTATCGACGTGACCTTTATTTCCCGGGACACGAAAAAATACCCACTTCTTGTGTCAACGTGGCTTCCCCCTTTTTTTTTTTTCTTTTTTTTTTTTTTTTTTACTCAACCCCCATGTGCGCTGCGTACGTAAAAGAAAGGGGATTAGACCAATCATGAACAGACGTTCCGAGGATTCGACCAATTAAAATGTGGAATGTAAGACGTGGGCGGGACTTAATGTTCACTACGCCCAGTTGCATCATTCCTCTGAGTTTTAGCGCTAAAGAGGATAATGGTCAAGCACAGTGATGTAGAAAGTAGGTCATGCTTTGTAGAAAGTGTTGTTTGACTGCAAAAACGATCTATCTATCTATCTATCTATCTATCTATCTATCTATCTATCTATCTATCTATCTATCTATCTATCTATCTATCTATCTATCTATCTATCTATCTATCTATACACCTTACAGAAAAAGTAATTTCATTTCAATTAATCACATAGCTTCCAACTAATCCTAGTTTTCAAACAGTGCATTAAGTTCACTTTGTCGTTAAAATTAGCTTAAAAGGCTTTCTGTCTAAGGAAACCCAGCAGATTTTATTGAGTCATTAACTTCCAGCATTCATCACTGAGCATGTAGCGACAGCGAGGAGGAAAAAGTCCCAGAAAAAGACCTCCAGCAGAACCTGGTTCAGTATGAGCGACCATCTGTCGCAACCAACTGAGGGTTTGAGGAGACAGGGCAGAGACACACAAACAAAAACAGAAGAACTGATGCAGGAGGACTCTCTAAGCTACAGCAAAGAGCAACTTTTTGAGAACCCATTTCCTTGAGAAAATAGCAACAAACATCTGTCTAAAACAGAACTCATGAGCTGCAATATGTATGTTATAGAAATGGTATCAAATGATAGAGAAGCTGTGTTTTTTGTTTTAGGTCTGAGTGTTAGCATGACTCCCTCATGTGAATTTCTGATTTCTGTCTGTATTGACTGCTCAGAGGTGCTCCATACAGACTTTTTGTGAAACCTGAACCGTGAATCTGACCTTTTTTAATTTACATCCCAGCAGAGCCTCCTCTTCTTCACTGTGTAGACATTAAAACGCTCCTCTTCAACTACTTCCTTTAATGTCTCTCATGCCACACAAGGCTAAATTTACTCTATACATTAGGAAGTTGGTATGTCTGCTCCCCTAAGGTACCACATTTATTTCCTCACTGGAATGCAGACTTGGGGTGGTGGGCTGTATGTTCATGTCTATATTTAAAGCCAAATGCAGCTGATGGCCCGGGACCATCAGCTGTTCAGATCCTCGTTAAGTCAGTTGGACAGGAGCCAAACTTCTTGTTCTAAAACAAAAATACAAGTAAAGTCTAAATCAATGATCTTGTTCACTCTGGATTTGGTTGAGACTTTATGCCATCTTCTGTCTGTCGGTTCACCTCTACTCATCTGGCTCAGTTTTAATCTTGATCTATTTAATAAGCAGGTTCCTGGGCTCAAATCTCAACAACGGCTGTTCGTTTGGAGTGTGCAGGTTTTTAATTTGCATTTCTGGAGTTTCCCCCCCACAGACAAGCATGATCGTTTATTTATGGATTGCTGCTAAATAAGCTAATGGAAGAGAAACATCTTACTGTTGCAGGAAAACTGTTTATCTGGCATCATCACTGGCTACGCTAATTAGCCTGAGCATTCATGGCAGGGTCTGCAGCTGTAGAGCAGCAGAGAGAAAGGATTAGGCTGTGAGCAGTATGTACAGGAGCATGACTGACAGCGCTAAGACCCTCCTCCTGACTGGTTGTTTCTGACTGAGTGGTGTATTTCTGCAGATGGGAAAAGGCAGCAGAGCTTGATTTTTTTCCCATCTCAAATTATGCTGTGATGTGTTATGATGTTGTTTTTTGTTTTTTTTTCTCCGAAGAGTTTTTGTGGCGCTAGTGGCTCGTATTTTTTCTACAGTAGGCAGACAGGAAGGAGGGGTGAGGAGAGGGGGGGAAGACATGCGGCAAAGGTCGTCGGGACCGGGAGTCGAACCCGCGACGTCCGCATCGAGGACTAAGGCCTCCAAACGTGGGGCGTGCTAAGCCCCTGCGCCACACATCAAAAATGATGTGTTTTAACAAATATGTGAAAAACATATATATATATTTTTTTATATATAAAAGCTACAAACCGCAGCTTTAAACTTAGTTCACACCAGCTGAAGCTCTCTGCAGTTTCTCTCTGTGGCTCTCCCTCTCAGTCTGACTGACGTACAAAGTTTACCACTGCCTGCGTCTGTCCCTTTCAACTATGACTCAGACTCCGTGTGAGCGCCGAGGCATGACATGACGTCGCTGTTGCTTGATAAAACACTGAGAGATTCCTAAAAATGACCCGAGAGCTGGAATGTATTAAACTGGCAGATCCAGGAGAAAAAGTCACGACAGATTGTTGCTAGCGGCAACTGAAGGCTTGAGTCGGTGTGTTTTGGTGCATGTGTGTAATGGAAGGAAGTCAGCAGGCAGAGAGGTTTGTAGTTTTCCACTGTCAGAAACAGAATCTGAAACAAAATCCAGAAAATCACACTCTATGACTGCTACATAATAAATTAGAAATTTATTACATGAAATAAGTATTTGATCGGTGAAGTCTGGTCAGCTACGGACCTAAATTAAGAAGTGACAGTTATGGAGAAAAATGATTACATTTCTTTTTATGCACTGCATTTAAATTTAAGCTTTCAAACGTTTAAAATCATTGTGTCACAGATACTGACTCCTCACAATTTCTCAACACAACCCCAGAAAATGATTCCACCTGAGTGAAGTCGGCCCCTCACCTTCTTCAAATTAAACAAAATTGGTGTCAAACGCTTGTGTTGCTTTGTGCAGCAAAAATGTTGCCGCTATCACTTTAAAGATATTTAAATAACATTTCAGGGGTCATCAAAGGTCAGCCAGCCAGTCCACATTTACACAATCAAAAGAAATACAGTGTCAATCAACTATGCTACGTATGTCCTGTGTTTGTGCAGTAAAAAAGTATTGTTTGTGCTGTTATAATGAGTAAGATTAAAAATAAAGTGTCCAGAGGTCACCAGAGATCAACCTCTCCCACACATTAATAAAATCAAAGAAACTTCATATAAATTAATTGCTCCATACTGATTGGCTCCAAATTTTGCTTGATTTTGTAAATGTGGCTGGACGGAGGCTGACCTTTGATGATTTCTGGAAATATCTATTAATACCTTTAAAATGATGGAAGTAAAAATGAAACAATTTGCTGCACAAACGTAGCACAAAAACGTTTGACACCAATTTTGTTTAATTTGAAGAAGATGGGGCCCAACTTCACGCAGGTGATTATTCCTCAGATAACATGAAAATTAAACACATAAGGAACATAATCTCAAAGAACAGTTGAAAAGCTCAAAGGCATGAAAAACAAGTAAATATTGCTTTTAAAGTTGCTATAACAAAAGTACATTCTCATCCAAACCCTCCGTAGTGGATGTTATCTTTCTAATTCTTCTTTTCCATTCATGCCTGGAATAGATCACACAGAAGTGTCACCATTTACTGTGGTGTGTCAGCTTCCCTCCACAGTAATCCTTACATGTGAAGTTGTCATGAATCCACTGAGAGAGAAAGAGAGAGAGGGGAGGATTCAGATGCCGGCAACAATCCACACAACATTTGGTCAAGCCAAAGCCTGGTACTTCAGGGAGGAAACTGCATCAGCAGCCTGTGACATCAGAGATCAGTCGTAGGCCAGCCGTCCCACGTCCCTCTGTGCGGAGATCCAGAGGGAACAGCCATGATGGACACCTGTCACAGCTCGTCTCCGTCTGCAGAGTGTCTCCGCCGCTTGAGACGGAGGCCAGCAGGGAGGAAGAGCGCTATGCACGAAACAGCTGCTAAAAACGGGGGAGGGGGTCTGCTGTGACAGACGCTGCGCTGACACCGACTGCGAAAGCTTTCATGGCCTTGGTCTCTAATTGTTTGCAATTACACATTAGTCTCCGATTTTCACTCTGTAATTCACAAATATTGGCAGAATGAGTAAAGCAGCAAATCTCTAAATCACACAGTGACGTCCTCGGCAGTCTTAGTCAGACTTGAACAAACGAAGCGGCCAGCTGGTGCTGGATTCACGGCTGGACAGTTTAACAGGATGTTTGCAGAAAGTTTCCATCTACATGAACCCGGACAAATCCGCTACTGAGCGTTTTTTTAAACTTTAAAAGTGTAGGAAGTCGTTTGCTTCAAAATAATCATGACTTCCTGTTAGGAATTAAACATGGCGCCAGGAGGTTTACTTGCGTAGACAGATACTGTAGAAGTTGAAGGTATGGGTGGCGCTACTTTTAAATAGTTTATTAGAATATAAAGTAAATAAAACACAAGACGACTTCGATTGGGAATCAGGTCAAAGCAAGCATGTGGACATATTAGCTCATTATGTTTGGCAGAGTGTAATGCTTAGAACCGTAAATCTCCATTTTCCACAAATACAGAGTTTTGTCAAATGTCCACTTTGGGCATAATTTATTTATAAAAGTCAACTACGTTTTTGTGTGGATGAAAGGATAAAACGCATAAAAATGTATTTGCCCTCCCAGGTATCCAGTTTGCATGAACTAGACCTTGGATGACCAAAACAGAAAAGAAAGACAGAAAATATTAAAAAGAGGATTTTAATTTATGAGTCTAAGCAGGAGCAGACGTGGAATAAATGGGGAGAGAGACAGTAAATAACACTTCACACCACACCAGGTATTCATTTGCTTTTTCTCATTTGTAGAATAGATTTCACAAACCAGAATTGTGTTTTTAACAAACTGCTGTCAATTTTACTTGTACAAGTTAAAAAACGTTCCCAAAGCAGCTTTGACATCAGGAGCTTCCTATAAATGCAGTGTCACTGCTTCAGAATGACTGCAGACGGCTGGTGTTTATTTTCGGCAGTCTGTGAATTGCTGGGTGTGGGGTTTGCAGATGGCAGGGATAGTACAGATGCCATTACCAGATGTACAATTTATGCTGCACACTTTATGCGTAATTTTCACGGACAATCAAACTGCAGGACAGTGTGTGTTAATCCACAGACAAAAAGTGTCGTATCTGGACGGGTTACTTATGTATGTGCAGGTGTGAGAAAGCTTGGGTCAGGAATGGGTCAGGGGATTATTTAAAGAGGTAGGATGTCATTTCTGTGGGACGCGTCGGAGAGGAGAAACTCCTCAGCAGCTCTTTGGATTGAAGTGTGTGTGTGTGTGTGTCCGTGTTTCAGGAGCAGTGGCCTCCATGCATGTCAGAATTAGTCACATTTTTTCCAAATATCTCAGATGGTTGAGATCATTTCTAAACCTAAAGACAGATCATTTCTGTCTTGAGTTGAGTAAAAACTTTCTTTCCCGAATTTTCAGATGTTAATTCTTAGTTCAGTACATCATCATCTTATGAGGAATATTTATTTCTTTATGAAATCACAAAGAGGATTGGGACCATTTCACCCTTTTGGCCATTAATTCCCACTATTTTATGCCCACATGTTGCTATTTAGGGTATTTCTTCTTCCATTTATATTTATTTTAACCATAAACAAACCTTTTTTCATTCCCATATTTCATGCTTAATTATTGTGTATCAATTTATTTATCATGGTTGTATTTGATGTCCTACAAATACAAACAGCAATGGGTGTGAATACTTATGTACGTATAATTTTTATTCCCAAACCACCCTTTTCACTTCCTTTGTAAAAAAAAAAAATGTAAAAAAGGATGTTACATAAAATAAAGACAAAGTGAGGAGGTGTGAATACTTTCCAGATGAGCTGTAAAAAAATAAAGTTCTAAAATGTCATGCATAATGTTATATAATGGCAAGCTATCCTCTAGTATTTTTATGTTGCATCTTTCCTGATTTTGGCAATGTAATAAGAAATAATTTCATAAAATTTAAGAAACAATTATGGCCCGTTGACTAAAATAAGTGAAGTCACGTAATCAAACTTCCTTACAGCCCATTCTGGGTAAATTATGAACAATTAATTTAAAACCATTGGCCATGAGGGCAGGCAGCAAATGTGATCGATAAGAACATCCTGGCACAGGTCGCGCCTTTCTGTGCATCAAAACGTGGGACGCAAAAATCTAAAACTACACAAGTGTGAAATCACAAATAGAGGAAATGACTCATAATCCTCCTCATGTCAAGATCAACCAATGTTGTGTTTAAAAACCAGTCACATTTCAGAAAAGAACCCATTTCAAATGTGGTCTTCAGGTAATGTTGAAAGCACGCCGTCACAGAGACACAATCGTGTTCAAATTTCTTTACCTGAATGAAAATAACAACCCCAAAATGTCTGACATGTAGTCTCAAAGATGTGACCAGCTGAAAACTTCCTACATGATGATACATCCATCAGGTGATATTTGTCGGATATTTTCTGTATTTCTTTTATCACATATTTTTAAAACCCGTGACTGTCAGTCAGTGTTTTAAAATTTCACTCCCGATAATTGTTCTCATTCCTCCATTTTGAAGTACACACTCCACACACAACATGTCGCCTTTGTCAAGTAAGAAGATTGAAAAGAAAATGCAGGAGCACAAATACGAATTGTCGGAGAAAATTGGAAAGCCTGAAGAAATTTTTAACAAAGCCACTTTAGGACAGCATGAGTCTGACTGTTTAAAAGCAAAATATAAAGAAACAGAAAGGCAATATGCTCCCTGTAGATAATTCAAATAACAGCGGATTAAGAAGCTTCAGACTGTTCTCTTTCTTCATATGTCCAAAAGACTCATAAAGATAATAAAAAGGTGAATTTATTTAGTAATCTAAATGTGTTACAGTTTTATATAGGGCCAGATTTACAAGGCTGTGGGCTGGAGTCAGTTTTGGTGCCCAATCCACTGCATCTACCAATGCAAATTACAATACATTAATATGTAGTCATATACATTAATTGATGCATTTTAGGTTTAAAATGGAGGGAACAACTTGAAGCAGTGATCCATGTTGCCCCCAGAAATACCATAACTTCATAATTTTCCAATATCTGAGTATTGTGTATATTTATAAAAATCAACCAAAATATGAGCCTATAAATTGTATATAAAGTACAAAGCAAAACATGCATTCATAAAAAAAATAAAAAGTATCTGGGGCCCCGAAACACTTTGGGATCTGAGCTGCTGCCCTGTAAGCCGTTTCTAAAGTCTGGCCCAGGTTTTATAGGTGATCCTGCTCTGCAGCTACTGGCACCACATACAAAAAGTATCCTAGCTTTCTGAAATGTTCATGTGAAACTGGATTCATGTCTGTCAAAGTGTCATTATTTCTAGGTGGGTTGAAAGTTTTTAGGGTTCTGAGTGGTTCTACACCCGCGAGTTGGTGGGAACGCGTGATGAAACAAACCGGATCCTCTGTGAGTACAGCAGGTCTGTCAGATAAAGCCCAAAATTCACACAGGAGAACACGGCCACCACCACTTTGCTGTCCCAAGGACACTTCCCTTGCGGACACGACGAGGGTCTCCATGGAGACCCATATTTTGAGTCAAAGCAGAAAACTGGCCACACCACCGAGGCGCTCAGGTAGAGCAAAACCTCCAGGAAGGTGCACACCACTACGAAGCGATCAAAGGGCATGCACCTCACCGTTTTGGTGCGTTTACAGACGGTCATCATGACCACCAGGGCGGTGAGAGCAAAGCAGGAAGCGTAGACGACCACACAGTAGATTGTGGCGGCGTAACGCGAGAACTGGCTCCCGTTGGCCAGAGCGCCAAAGATGATGCAGGCGACGAAGGCCTGCACCACTTTCAGAAGGCCGGGGACGGTAGCCATGTAGCCCACCACGATCTGGCCCGGTCTGGCCCGGCACAGGGCCACTTCGGCTCCGTAGGCCAGAGTTCCCAGGATGGAGCAGACGGTGACGGCGATGCGGAAATCTCGGACTTCACAGCCTTCGTACGGGCACTCGGACCTGAGGAAGAACAGCGGGTAAACCACGGAGGCCGTCACATACCTGCAGAAAGGAGACAGGAAGACGGGTTCATCTGTCTGGATTTTCACGTCATAGCACACTCAGGTTCAGCAAGTCAAGGCAAGAGCAAGATCTTAAAACTGATTGATTGATGGTGATGATTTTCTAAATCAATTATATAGCGTGGCCAGCAGGTAGGAGACGTGGTACATCCTGGAAATGTCACAAGGTCATCACAGCTCAACAGGGTGACGCATAACATCACAAACACTCATAACTTTGGAGAAATTGAGCAGTCGGTCGGTTGGACATCCATCAGTCCGAAGGGACATGAGGGAAACCCAGACATCCCTTCCCCCAGGGACACTCTCCAGCTCTGGAGGAGACCAACCAGAGGGGATCTACAGTCTATACTTGCTTGTTGATTTTAATCATTGTATTTGACAAAACATAATGTTTACTGATTGTTTCCTAATTGGTATTATGGAATAATATTTATGATGCAAAGCACTTTGAACTGCCTTGTTGCTGGAATGTGCTACAGAAATAAACTTGAGTTGAATATTGGGGGTAAAATCTGGAGATGAATGATTATTTCGTGAGGGGACCTCCAGTGATTTCTGTCACCTACATGAGTGTAGCGCAGGCAGCCCAGGTGACCGTCAGGTTGTCCCAGGACACCCGGAGGCAGCTGTAGAGACGGGTGGCGTCCAGGAAGAAGACGGCCGCCGACACGGCGAAGCAGCAGCACCAGGCCGCCATGCAGAACACGCCTTGCGACCCGCTGTACCCGGCACTGTGGGTCACCATTGCGATCACAGCACAGCCCATAGCTAACTGGCAGATCCTGGCGCTGCCCAGGGTGGAGCAGAGAGCCCTCTTATTGAGGTACGGACTCCCCTGGGAGTCCATGGCTGACAGGAAAATGAAACAGCTCGACGTTTCAGGTTCAACACAGGTTTGTTGAGGATTTTCTTTCTTCAGGACATCTGTGAAGCAAAGAAACAGGGTGACATTTCCTCATATTAAGAGCTGAAGGGGTTTTCTTACATTTCTATCTTAACTGGTTGTATGTTCCCTCATTTTCTATCCAGTGCGACTCCTAGTTTTATAAAGCGCTGACTTAAAAAAAAAAAGTAATGTAGAAGTCATGCAAGTTTAAAAGAGGTGATGTAAAAGTTGAACCACTGTTGAGTCTAGTCTTTTAGATCTACAGCCAGGTTTTGTGACTTTGCTTTAGTGAAACATGACACTCAACCAGATATGAAAATAACGATTTAGCTTCAACAAAATGATTCCCAGTCAGGTTTTAGCAGGAAACTTGGCAAGCAGTCGGTGATCGGCCAAAGAATGATGAATATCTCAGGTCTTTGCTGGAGTCTCTCCCATTTCTGAATGACTTTCAGGAACATCTGCTGCAGACAGTTTTTCAAACCTGCATCCTTTCTCGCATTATCAAAGCCGAATGCTATGATACCAAGTATCTGTGGTACTTTCTATTGATCCAATGAAAGAAATGGGAACAAATTGCCTGAAGATACAATATAAAATAGATCATAAGTAACTTCTGTCTTGACTCAACCCTGGAGCTTGGAGCCATTTTATTTTTCAATGATTCAAATGTCATATTGTTTAACAAATTATATATATATATAAAAAAAATTACTTTTCTTCTTGGGAGCAAAACACAATGGATCTAAAATCTAAATTAATGTAGAAAAGTCAACCAAACACCAGATTTGTAGATTATGATGAAACATTTCAAAATGAATTTGTAATTTTACATAAATCCTGTAAAATTCAGCTGAAAAAAAAAAACGTGTTAACAGATGGAATGAAACAGAAAAAGCTTCAATAAATCTGCACAACCTTAAACTAATACTTTGCTGAAAGAGGCTGATTTAAATTTAGCATTCAGTCTACTTCGGTGAGAGTCTTGTGGTCTCATGTAGAACATGATGAGTTCTGGTTGGAAACTTCTGCAGCTCCTCAGCCTCCTTTTCGCATTAGTTTCTGTTTTCATTCATTGTGAAGATTCTTTTCTGTCGATTCCATTTTTTCCTCCGTGTCATGCTATGTAATGATTGGAATTTTTATGCATCCTCCTCCAGACTGAGACATTTGTACAATGGCGTACTTTAGATGCTCTATAATTTCTCTGCATCCTGCAGCTTTAGCTAAAGAGGATTAGTAAAAACTAAGTTAAGGTCATTTTATTTATGTAGCACAGTTTCAGCAGTAAAGCAGTTCAAAGTGCTTTAAGTGAATTAAAAGGAAATACATCAAAACAACAAATCAAAGGAAAGGGCAAAAGAAGAAAAGAAAAAAGTGTAACCCCTTGTTTAAGGATGAGTAGTCCGTGATTTATAAACTAGTAGGAGTTTCTCTGGATTCCTGTTCTGATAATGTTTCTCTGGATTCTAAGTTTGTTCTTATTCCTGCTCTGGATTGAATGAAAACCTCTGGATCTTTTAGCTCTAACTATAGGTTTGATTTCTGTTCTGGGTTGAGTGAATTATATAAACTAAATGTTCCTGTTCTGGGTTGCGAAGCAGAAGAAGTTAGGAAAATCCTGCTTGGGCAGCTGAATCACTGGTACTGATCGAAACGTGAGCGCTTCACCCATGAAAACAAAATGCTGTGACCGGATCAAAACCTGCCACAAAAGGCGGAGTACGTGTCACGATAAGAGGAGCAAAGTGTTTTGAACGACTTCATTCTGGTCTCAGCTATTTCAGCCACGCTGAGATTTATTTTTGTGTTGATGACTCGCAGAAAGCCGAGACAGACACAAGGAGAAACACATTTCAGAGATCTTCTGTCAGGACTTCGTCTGGGCCGGCAGTGGGACACTCACCTCTCCGCTGACCGATCCCCCTCGGTCACATGAGGCAAAACGCTCAAAGTTCTTCAACAAAACAACTTCCACTGCTCTGCATCATCAGCGCCGGGTCCAGACCCAACGCTCAGCGTAGAAAAACTCCACAATCCACTCCGGTTGAACCTTCCAGGACCAAAATCCATGCTCTCATCTTCTTACTTTCCCCGAGACACACTCCGCCTCACACACTTTCTCCTCCCAGTGTGGCGAGGAGGGGTCGCTGCTGGTCAGCGGGAGCAGAATGAAAGTTATTTGGGGCTGGGCCGTCACCACGTGAAGAGGTGCAGGGCCCACGAGGCTGGGTGTGGAGTCGGAGGAATGCAGACACATTGCAGACCCTCTGGATTTCTAGCTGACCACATGAAGGAGAACACTGTCACTTTAAAATACAAAGATCAGGATTGACATGTGATGATTTACAACGGCTTAATAAGTCTGCAGATTTTTGTTAGGCTACAAATTTCAATAAATTTCATTGAGATTCTCTGTTACAGACTAAAACAAAGAGCATAACTGTGACGTGACAGAGAAAATTCACTGTTCAATCTATCATGTCAAAATGGAAAGAGTATGAAACATACGCATACCTACCAAGACGTGAGGTCCATCTGAACAGGCCAGGAATTAAAGAAAACCGGTATGAGGCTCATGGTTAGTCTGGAGGAGCTGCATAGATCCAAAGCTCAGGTGGGAGAAGCCGTCCACAAGACATCACTGAGTCTTACAATTCTGAAATGTGTCTTAAATGGAGGAGTGGCAATAAGAAAGCTGTTGACATCACAGTTGTTGCATACTAAAGCGCGAAAATGGTCTAGTCAAAGTCCAGGCCTTAATCCAACTGAGAATCGGTGAGAGGACTTTGTGTCCATAGACTCAGGCTCATGTACTTTGGGGGTTTCTGCTTTTATGCAAAATCTTGTGACTTTCATTTTCTGTTGTATGTTAAAGTCCTTCCTCTACAAATGAACCTGCAGCGCAGAACTCAAAGAAAACCAGAAACCGATCAGTGGAAGCCCGATCCGTTCATCTTTATTCATTAGAACTGAAAGGTTTTGGATAGATCTGTTTTTATTCATTTAACACACAGACTAAGGCTTTACACAACTGTAAATACGTTTACAGTAAGAGAAAAAACACGCATAAAAACTAAGATCCAAAAGGTAAATCGTTAGCAGCTGTTGTGAGTTAAAAAGCACAACAAACGGGATAGAGATCCGATTTTAAAATTTTACCTCAAAGCGGAGAAAACAGCAAATGCCATGCCATCCTCACTTTAAGCAAACTCTCTACTTAAACTAGAATCAAGCCGTTTGGTTTGATGATGTAATTTGAATGAATAAAAACAGATTTTTGTTTATATTTTTAGGTCTTTGTCTCCCCCTGCTGGTGTCGCACAGTCTTGCCAGCCTCAGTCTAATCCATCAGCTCATGCCCACATGCAAGGAGCTCCCTTAGTACTAAAATATAACACCAAATATTCACTCAAAATAAACTATTGAACTATTAAAAATGTCATTATTTTGTGTTCAGTCTGCTAATGTCACCTAAAAACTAACGATGGTAAAATCACAGAGAGCATCGCCTCAGTCAGTTCATGTTTAATTATTTAACCTGATAAAGTACGTTAGTTACCAAAAACTAAGCAGAATTGTTTCTTCTTAAAGTTGGAAACTTCTAGGAACAAGAAGACATAAATATTTCCAGTGTGAAGTTAAAGAGCTGGAGAATAAAAGACAAACAAGAGCTAACCCTGTTAGCACAAGACTCTTTATTCAATCATCTGCCCATTCCCAACACGTCTCTCTCTCTATCCCAGGAACAAACTGGAATGAAACACAGCAATCGCCTTCAAATTCATCAGTTCAACTATTCCTCTCCAACTGTAAAGGCAGCAGGTTCTGGTTCTGGTGGATCAGGACTTCAGTGGAAGCACAGCAGAGGTCTGGATGTGGCTCCGACTCCATCAACGCGCAGCACACGCCTCATTTCTTACCTGGGTAACAAACAGGAAACGGTTAAATACGCCACAGGAAGCTTAGAAAGGATAAGCGTTTAAATGCTCTGGAACCTTTTCAAACTGCTGGAGCTTTTTTCACATTGTTCAATGTTCGTTCTGGTTCTGGGGGATTTTATGAGACAGCAACACAAAGAAGTGTTTAGCAGCCGGGAGGAAGGACATACATGCTTTTTTTTTTGTTTTTAGTAATCTGAAAACTGTGGTGTTCCTTTTTGTATTCAGATTGATTTTAAGGTCATAACTTCCTCATGTCTGATGGTGGATTGAACATTGCTCTGAGAGATCTTTAAAACTTGGGATGTGATTTTATAACCCGATCCACCTGGAAATATCTCCATAACTACCTCCAGACCTGTCTGGATGTTTGTACAAAATATTGGAAGCTACGTATCGTTTTCTTCAAGGCTTTCATTTACAGGCATATGAATTAAGCTTCTTTATAATTCAATTGCAAAATTGTGGTGTTTTTTTTTTTACATTAGCGGAATATCAACAAAGTTTGACACACATTTGTAATGGAAAAGCAGCTGGTTAGGAATTAAATAAATTGGTAAGAAAAGCCAATGAACTGCTTCTGAAAATAGACCGACTTACAAAATATTGTATAGTCAGGGCTCCCATACATTTCTATATCTAAACTCTACAGATTACCAGACTGAAATGTAAAGTTTTCAGTCCTATTTAATCCAATTTTATAAATGTATTTGAAGATATTTATAGAGTGGCCAGACGTTAAATGTGCACCCCGCAAAAATGTCCAACTGTGAAGAAATGGGAGGAAGGAACCAAGAGAGAAGGAAAGAAAGGATGAAGGCTAAACTGATAAATGGATGGCTAGACAGATGGATAGCAATCCAAAGCTGGAAAACTGTTTATTTCCAAACATTTGTGGGAAGTGCAGGATCTCCGCACTGGAAAAACGCTCGTCGTGGAGACGAAGGACAAGCGAAAAGCCACGAATAAAACCGTGTGAACACAAAACGAGTTGAGGTTTCGTCACTCCTGGATGCGTCGGAGCTATCCTGATGCGTCACTGCTGAGCCCCTCAGAAATGGACAAACAGCGCGACACACACACCGAGCAGAGGCTAGAGCGAGTGTGTTTCTGTGCACCGGTCCACACATGGAATCTATAATCCTCATTGAGCGCCCTCCCATCTGTCTTTTTCTTTTAACTTTCTTCATGAAAGAGAAAACAGCCACAGCTGGGTTCAGAGAGGACACACACAGAGATCAGCCAGAAATAAAACTCACAAAAACACAAACATCACGGGGGAGGGGCTGCAAACGGAGCGAATACCTCGAAGGAAAACACCAATATGGTGACCATCAGGAACCCTACGACACAACCTCAGAGGAGCGGCTGCACCAGAGGCTCTCTGGCTGGACACTCCGTGTGTGTGTGTGTGCGGGCGGGTGTGCGTGTGTGTGTGGTGGCATTCAGGACAGGATGTGGACGACCGTTCTGAACCAACTGCTTGGTCCGAACATCACCAGCCGTTCTGTTCTTGAAAAGCAGCAATTTGTTGAACGTGGTTCGCTGTTCTCAGTTTGTTAGGAGCTTAATGGTGCAAAACTGCAGTGATAAAAAGTTCTTTCCCAACAAGAAAAAAGAACATAATTGATCTCAGTGGGCTTTTATTTCCATGTTTAGTGTCTAATGATGTTTTCACTCCTTTTTAATGAAGTTTGCAAGCTCAATTCAGCAGCAATAAGGAACATTTTAAACACTGAAGGCCTGATCTACAAAGATTCAAAACGAGCGGCAAATTGTGCGAAGAATAAAACTGTAAGAGCAGAAAGAGGCCGTGTTGAACGCAATCGATTACTGGAGCGACAGCGGTGCAGACGGCCCTATTTAAATGAGGATTTTGTCATCATGGAGTGTCGGTGAGCAGAGGGGGCATAAAAGATAAATGAAGTAGAAAGTGATTATGCTGCATGTAAAGTTATAATACATTTCATTTAATGAGGTAAAACAGTAAAAACATTTAACGTTCAAAGTAAAGCTCAAAACCTCTGTACTCACTCCACACTCACCTTCATCTCACCTCAGATCTTTATGTGACAATTTGAAAATAATAAATATTGCTTATTTAGCCCAAACATTGCAAACAAAGGTAAGGCCTTTATAATTTATCATAACATGAACACGCTTCATACGAGTCGGTAAAGAAACTTTTCTGGGCTTTAGAGCCGCGCTCCTGCAGAGCATCAAAACGTAACAGCGTGTTGCAGAAAGCGACTGGCATTATTTCCAACTCATAAACATCATTGCCGAATATATTTCTAACCTATTTTTATTTTATATTTAAATGTTTTACAAGCAAAGTCTGCTGTCAGTGTATCTGTGCCTCTTGCTCGACACAGTGACCTCAGACATCTCTTAGTGTTTACACTTACTTTTCAAGTTTGTTAATATAGACACAAAAATAGCACTTAGGAATCTGGTTCAGGTTAATAAATCACATTAGGGGGAAGTAAAGTATTGGAATATCTTCCTCCCACATTTCTCCGCTTCCTGTTGATCACTGTGTTTTGCATATTCATGAAAGCAGACAAGCTGAATTTAGAGCGTCTGCGATTCTCCTCATTTTGCGGCACAATCTTGTTTGCGCGTCGTTTGTAGATCAGGCACGTGTGCACGTTATCAAGTTTGGACCAGATTTTACAAGTCATATGGTTAAACAAACTTTATTAGTTTTAAACAAATTGCAGCTCTTTCTAATACACTTTTGTTTTAAATAAATTACAACCACTTGAGACTAAGTGGCTGTTCCTTCTCTTCTGCCTAACATCAGACCAACCTGTTGCCTTCCCCTGTCTGTGATTCTTTCTTCTTCTCTTCTTTCTCTCCATCCTCTCAGCTGAATGACATGAACTTCATGTTAAGTAGGTTTAAAATACAACAGTCAAACCACATAAGAAGCATAATTTTAACTAATATCCGTTTGGATGAACGGAGGCTTCTGATCAGAACTACATACATCACACCGCCGCTCACATGTTAGACCGAGTGAAGATATTTAAACTCAAGTTTATCACGGCCAAGTTCTATAATTTATTGGTTTTATGGTTTACTATTTCACTCAACAAATGATGAATGTCTGCACAACAAAATAACCACAAGTTCCTTCATTTTTCTCGCTCTAATCCATTAGTTTATAAAAGCAGCAAACATTGACAGGACAACAGCAACCTGTCATTTTACTGGTTAAGCTAAGCTGGACATTTACAAGCGTCCTCTTGACGCACCGATATGCACTGACCTGCTGTCTTTCAATCACTTTCAACTTTTTTTATGTTTTGCGGTCTGAGTGCTTTTTTTGCCCGCCTCTCCATCTTTAGCTCAGGTGACAACGCGATTCAAATGGGCAAAAAAATTAAAAACCGCACACCGAAATCGGAAAAAAAAAAAAATCAAAGACCTGGCCTCCGTGTGTCAAGTATAAAAGCCGCAGCGCCTAATTGACTTGCACGCTCAACGCTAACCTCGAGAATAACTCAGCATGTGGGGAGGAGGGTGACTGAAGCAGCAGAGGGATGTCTACAAATAATAATTGAAGTCCCTCTGTTGTTGATTACATCATGCACAAAGTTGTTAAATACAGAAAATGCCAACTAGAAATAATTTTTGCGGCACCATTTTGACGCCCCCTTGAGCACGGCACCCACGTGCGTTGCATGTAGTGCATACCCACTGTTTGCTCCAGTGGCTGCCCATCCTCTCCTCACCTGGAAGTTTGAACCACTTGGGCACCTTGCCTGGGTCAGCTCTGGCCGGCTTAGCGCCATGTGGTTGTGTAGACGCTTCTGGCTCTTCCTGCGCAGACTTTGGGTCAGTGTCCATCGCTTCTGTGGGCGGCGGAAGCTCCTCGACAGGTTCTGAGCCGGATGTAGTCTCTGGGGACCGGAGCAGGCAGCTACAGTAAGAAAACAAGAGAGAAAAAACCTCTGAGGGGAAGTGCTGACTGAGGCATGTTTGTGTCTGATCAGAGCTGGATTATTTTCCTTTAGGGTTTCTGCTTTTTAAGACCATTTTTAATGAAATTTAAGACCTGTATCACGACAGAAAATTGGATATTTTATATAATAGTAGTACGAAGCTTTTTTGCATAGAATCTGCATAGTAGATTAGCAACAGAGGTGAGCCAGTGGCGAAGATGAAGGTCATCCTTATCAATGAAAGATGCAAAACAAGCTAGCTAGCTAGCAAGGGTTTATTAGCAGCTAGTTAGCAGTAGCCTCAATCGTATCAAGTCAAAGAACATAATGAAGATGTCTGAGTGCAAATTTTTTTTACCTGACAGAAAAGTCCCACGAAAAAAATAACCTACGTAGAATATAAGTATTTAAACACGACAAAATTTAAGACCAGTGATTAAAACATATTTTCAAATGAATCTAAGACATTTTAAGGCCTTAAAAGTCTTTAATTCATGTATCGAAAATTCATACTTATTAAGGATGTACTTTGTCCTGGCTGGGCAGATAAGACGAGGTTAAGTGCCAACTTTGTCTCAGCAGCTGAGGGTCATTTTTAAGGCTCTATCTTTAGAAGTACTGGGGCATGGTGTGTGTGTTGGCGTGTTGGTGTGTGTGTGTGTGTGGAGGAAATGAGGGCAAATGGGGGCACCTGTCACATAACCAAAACCTCAAAGAGATTCCACATACCTCGCAATGGACTCATCGGCTTGCAGGGCTGAAACAGACGTCTTAAGCAGATCTCTCTTTATGTAAAACTCTGTGGAGGAAAACTGGGTTGTATTAAAGTCCTCTGCAAAAACACAAGTATTTATTTGAAGCTGGTATAAAATGTGAGTAAAAGAAAAAACAAGCAAAAAAAAAACCTGCTTTGACGTCAGAGCCGAAGTACACCAAAGCACCAGGAAACAAGTCGGCCTGAAGACAGACGCAGAGAGCAAGCGAGTAAACAGAAGCTTTCAAAATGTTTGGCATTCTCGTCAATTTCTACAAACAGACCGAACTGCTGCTGCCTCCCGCTACAAGCAAACCGAACGTTCCTGGCAAATCAGAGGCAGAAATTAAGCTCGTTTCCTGGGATGATTCATGGCTCGGGGGGGATATGAACCAGCAACCACTGTTCTTTGAAGCGGACCACAAAATGAGCACCAATCAAATGGTTAGCGAAAACACTTTCACCCCTGAAGCTTCACATTCCTCCACCATAGATGGTCCTAATGGTTATAATGGACCAGTGGCTGGGAGATAAATTATCAACCGTGTAATTTTGAGGTAAAAAACACAGACGGGTGGGCAGGCGGGGAGCACGTCTGTCACTCTAATAGGACAGAAGTGAAAAACAGGAAAAGAAAATGTCTTCTTCACACGAGAAACACAAAATGGTTCTTGTGGAGGAGAGAACTGCTGTTTTTGTTGGAATTATATATATAAAAAAAACTGGCTAAAATTAGGACAAAAAGGTTATCTTTCGTCTTAATTAGAGGTCACAGTGAAGCAGAAACATCAAAACCACAAAACTGGATGCAAGGGGACCAGAGACCACTCCGCAAGCAGGAAGTGGACTGTAGCACAGGGCATTCTGGGTAAATACAACCAAAACAGACAAGATAGTCTAACATTGGTGGGGAAAATGTTTTGTGGTGTTTTGCCAATGAAATATAGAAACTCTACAACCACTAAAATCTGATGTCACTCCATTCTGATTTACATTTCATGAAGGAGGAAGTTGTGTTCAGTGTCTTCCTCTGAGGTTTTCATGTCGTTTCCTTCATGGATTCTTGGTGCAGGGAGGGCGCGAACAGGTTTTTCAATTAGTTTGGACTGTTTGACACAGTGCAGTGTAAAAGCGAAACTGGAAATGTTGCAATTTTGGTCCCCAACAGAACCGAGTTTATCGGACCATCAGGTGTGAAAACACCTTTAGTAAGTCTTAGAGTGTCCGCAGGAAAGATGGTGGAAAGATTGTCCTGATGGAGACATATTCTCTGTAAAATGGTGCCGACAGCAGGAACTGCTCCACCTGTTGGGTTTTCATGTCTTTTACTTCCCTATTTCATGTCGGTCGTTTCGCCAGATCAAACAACTTTATACAAGCAGGTAATCACAGTGAATTGATGAGCTTCCGCATCAAATAAATATAGTAGAACGACCCGCATGACAAGAAGCCATCACAAATCACAACAACGATGAGGACGTATATAAGTCTCTATCTTACAGCAGTAGTATCAGAGATACTATACAACTTAGGGCTGCAGATAATTATTATTTTAGTAATCAATTATTTGATCAATTATTCTGACAATGAATCAGATAAAAAATGGTCGCGTTCTGCAGATTTCATTTAGCAACTAAAGCAGCTTTGTATACAATATTAGAAATGCATTACAAGATGAACATATCAATTTCTTTTTCAAATAAGAAAATAAACACTTTATTGCCTAATATTCAATAACTTAGCATTCCTTTAGTGAACACTTGATCATCTGCAGCTAAAAATACTTCTAACATCAACATTTGAAGAAAAAGAAATCAGCCCTTTTTGATTGTCTTAGCATCAGTGTAGTGTAGGGTAGTAGTGATCTGATGATTATTTTTAGGATTAACAGATTAATAATTGGACAGCAAAAGGTGTTTAATAAATTATTTTTTGCCCACTTGAGTAGTTCTGGATCGGACATACTTACAGACAAGTTGTTTTTTTTAATCTTAAATGAAAAACGTATATGGTTTTTGTACAGTTTTGGATTAGCTACTGCCCTGAGTAGTATTGTTTTCAGCATGTACTCTCCACTTAACGATTAGTCGATTACTAAAGTAGTTAACGATTATTTCAATCATCAGTTCATCACAATTAATAGTTTCAGCCCTGTAAGAGTTAAATGAGCTACTCTGCAGTGACACGGGGCAGGTGGCTGCCGGGGTCACATGGGTTTACACATGCACTGTCCTCTCTCTGTCTTTGTGCGGCTGGTTGCTAAAATGGGACATACTGGCCTAATTGCTGTCATCAGAGCCCTGTGAGCAGGAAACAATGTGTTACAGCAGAACAACGAGCATTCCTGCGATCCCGTTCCCTACAAAGCCGCGCTCCGGAAGAGACGGGCCGACGAGAGGAGACCTGTGGGTGGGTGAGAGGAACGGACAGAGGGGGGATTGAGTAAAAAACACAGGGTGACAGAGGAGGAGACGGAACGGATCCTGATGGAAGAGCGAGGGGCAGACGGGTGAGGGAGGGGACGCCTGCTATCAAAGGGCCTCTGGGTTGGGGAAACATTCCTTTCCTGACATGACACAAAGTGATTAAAGCGCACGCTTGCGCGTGTGTGTGTGTGAGGCTGTGTGCCTCACACACACAGCCTGTGTCATGTCACACAGACGTGCACGGACGTCTGCGTGAAAGAGAAAGATTAAAGATTCCTTCTGCGAGTCAAAGATTGATGTATAGACTCAGAAATGGAGACAGACGGTACGTGCCTGAGTGTGCGCGGAGATTAAAGATTTTGTTTTTGCTCACTTTAACACTTTTAAGTCCCTAATGGATAGAGACATGTGGGTGAAGGCCAGAGAGCGAGAGGAAAAGAGAGAGAGAAAGGGACCGTCTGGGTGCTGGAGGCTAAACGGAAAGAAATCGTTGAAGTTGGGGTGCAGGAGGGCGGGGGGTCGAGGGGGATGAGTTGTGGGTAGCGGCTCGGGAGACGGAGAACAAAGACGGTTGCCGAACATCGCAACATCTGATTTGACTGAGACAGATCCTAACAAGGGAGAGCCTCAACAAAGACCTTTCAAAGTAGGCTTTTAAGGTTTTTGTTTTTTTCTTGAAGGATTGTTATCATTTGTACCAGCCCCACTGAGGGCTGAATTTTCATCATCATCACAACAAGATAAACTTCAAACAACCCCCACACCCCCACCCCTTTGATTTGCCACTTTTTCAGGTGTCAAATACGTACGTAATTCCAACTAATATATTTAAAATCAAGAGAAGGACCTAAAGGTATGGGAAGTGAGGTAACTACTTTATAACTCTGACACCATTCCCTCTAAACTCAAAGGCAACAAAGCATCCTGGCTGCCTACTGCTCCATGTAGGCATGTGTGTGCGTGGGGGTGTGTGTGTGTGTGTGTGTGTAAGATCAAAGCGAGGCCTGTATTAACCCCATGCGCCAGTCTGGGAAAAATCAAGCCCAGCTGGGGTCAAGGACAGTGGAGAGAAGGGTGGGGGGGCAAGTATGAGTGGAAGTGAAAAAAAGGGGATGGAGGGGGCAAGAATGCAGAGGAGCTTTGAAGAGCCAGCCGAAACATTTTATAGTGTGTGCTAAGAGAGAGAGGGGGGAGAAAACAAAGTTTTATTTGTTGTTTTGTTGGAGTTTAACTTTGAGATAAATCAGTCCTTTTAACAGCGTCAGAGTGAAGGTGAAGGATCTTACCTCCACCAGAGTAGCTGAAGGGTCTTTCAGAATAGTTTTTGGAGGGGTGATGACTGAAAAGGAGAGAGCTGAAAATCACAAACTGATCATTGAATTCATGATCAAATCAGCAGTTATTTAACTTTAAATATAAAGCACGAATCCCTGGTGCATGCGTTCTTACAGTGCCCTGCACAAGTTCTCACTCCTTAAACTTATTCACACTTTGTTACATTCTAATGACTAATTTCAATGCATTTTTATGTAACAAACACAAAGTGGTGTGTAATTGTGAAAAGAAAAATGATAAATGGTTTTAAATTGTTTCACAAAATAAAACGGAAGAAATGTGATATTTGCTCATTATTCAGCCCCCTCTAAAGTGATAGTTGTCTTCAGAAATCACCTAGTTAGTAAACAGAGAACATCTTTGTGGTTTTCCAAATTTGAATTGGTAACATTCAGTGTTACCCCAAAAATATTTGTAAGTTTTGGCTCTGTGGGGCTGTAAACACAGAATGGCTGGCAGATTCTGACTAAAAGTAAAAACCTGGAAAGCATAAATCATTTTTCTTCTTCTGTGTCACATGCGATCTGAATAACGAACACTGAAGTATGAGGTTGTAATGTGTCAAAATGTGGAAAACCTAAAGGAGTATAAATACTTTTGCAAGATGCTGTACATCAAACGAACGTAGCTGTTGACACTCTGCACTTTTGTAACCACTCATAAGAAAGACAAATAACTGCTTTCAACAAAATAACAAATATATCAAAAGATTTAAAGCATTAAGTATAATACATCAAGACTCAGATTTCATCAAAATGTCCCATCCACAAAGACTTAATTCAGAGACGAAGGACTTTTGTTGTGAATGGCATTTCTTTAATTTCCTCTCCCTTGTTCCAACAGCCACAGAGGCGGTACGCGGCAAGGCTATGTAGACACACACTGGATGCAGAGCTTCTGAATGCAGCCAAGACTGAATGTACTAAAAAGTGTTGCAGACAACAGGTTAGACTCCAGTGAAAATTATGGGTTGAAAACTGAAACAATGAGCTTGCATATTTCCTCAGATTCTTTGTGGTTTTAAGCAGAATCAGAATCCTGAAATCACCACTGTTGGCCTGAGAGACACGGTGTTACCAAGGGCTACACTGCTCTGCTTTAAAGCAAACCTTAGAATATGAAATTTTAATCACTAAACTGCTTTAAATACAACAAGACAATAGAAAAAAAACTATTTGAAACAAACAATAGACATAGGAAGTTAAGATGTAGCAGCTTAACATATTTAAACCATAAAAGCATCACATTTTATTATAAGCAATGCTGCTTAATGCGAGTAATAGTGGAGAATATAAACAGCTGTTCTTGTTTGTGTTCAAGCTAGCATTATAGCACAGCTGACTGCTGCAGGAATTTAGAAAAGCAGCATTTAAAAGAAAAGCTATTGCTTCAAAAGTCAGAAGATATTTCATCTGTTATTTAGGGGTTTTTTTTGTGCGAGTGTGTTCAGCTGCTTTCAATGTTTGTGTAGTTGTGGATGTCACGCTAATTTTGGCAAATAATAATTATAAAATCATCATGTCCTGAATTAAGATGTGCAAGTAATTACATGGAGAGAAAACTCATCCTGGTAAAACCTCCTGGCTCATCCACAATAATCACTTACCAATAAGCTAACAACAAGCTAATCAAGGAATCTCTGCAAATACAAGTTCATTTAATTTTTATATCACCTGTAGAGGTTGGTCTCCTGTGAAACAAACTCAGTTTTTGTCAGTGAGGCAAACATCCAGTCTATTTTAACACTAAGATAAAAGCTTTCTTTTTCAAAAACCCTCTCTAACTCTCAAAAGGTTAGAGAGGGTTAGGTTACTCTGAGCAATATCTGTAGTTACCACTTTTCCTCACTATGCTACTTTCTCTACTATTCTGCTGGAATGACCAAGTTTCCTCCAGTCGTACAGAAAATACGGCGGTTCACGAATCCACAGCAACACGTCGCGTTAAGCAACCAACTACAGGTTAGCTAACCTAGTAACAACCTGAATATTAAACCAGCTAATAGCTTGTTAGACTGTTAGTAACTCACAGAAATTCAGGTAACTTCTGAGACCTACATACATAAATAAATTATCAATTAACCCTCCCATTGACTAAACCTATTGGACTGTCACAATAGGCTTGTTAAGGCGATATGATTGCAGTAAAGCTAAATGCAATCTACTGGGTTTCCATAGATAGATAGCCGAGTACCAGAAAAAAAATCTTATTTTAGCTGCATTGTATTATAACTATGTATTGTTTGGAATGTATGCATGCTGCTAACTAGAGTCTAGATCAGGCTTAAAAAATTTAACCCTAATTGACTAATTACCATTAATTATAGGCCCCAGCCCAAAGTAAACCCAACATATTGTTTTAATTAAGATTTTACTGCTTTTATTTTTTAACAGGAATTTGAGTAAGCAGTGTAACTTCTCCTGTTTTTAGCTTTTGTTTAACATCTTCAAGCTCCATTTTGTTATTTGCTGTAACTGCAGGGTGAGTCAGGTGCAAGTATTTGGGGATGTGTCATTGATAGAAGTAGAGGAGAGCAGAGCTGCACCAACTCCCTAATGTAGACCATCATAAGCAGATTAAGAAAACTTTATATTGGCCCGACCCGAGTATCAAGCAAATAATTTTGGCCGATGACATTTATTGTTCATTTTTACGTAAATAAACCGACTTGAATAGAAATAGGGTGTCATCTGTTAGTACTCAAAGATGGTTTTAAAGGTTTACACAACAGCAGAAAGGTGGATCAACGTCTTAAAGGGTGAGTTTGGATACATGGAAGTAGTGGGAATAACTAAAAGGAGATTAAATGCCACTTACATAAGTAGAAACTGATCTGAGGATCCTCCAAGTGACTGCTCAAGAAGTGTCTCACTGCACCGACTGGACAAAAGGCAACGTGAAAAAAACAACAAAAAAACAAGCTATACTTCCATCACTCAGTTTATGGACTATAATTGATGTTTTTGAAGGAATTTTCCTTCAACTTGTTTTTTTTCCCATGCTGGCTGTCAGATGGCTGTTGCTCATAATCCCTGGAATTACAGACTTGTCTCATTCTTTCCGTCTATATCACTCTGCTGCGGCTGCAGTCGTGAATGTGTTTACAGAGCCACGAGTTAACTTCACATTGCAGCCATACCTGTGGCTAGTCAGGTGAAATGACGCACGCACCTGTCTCAAGGGGCCTGAAGAAGCCCTGCAGAACATGTCTGTCTGGAAACTGGATCCTCAGGACCACCTGGAGACGCACAGGATATACATACTCTGAATTTTAAAAACACATGATTTACATTGTAGAAGTACTTATGCCACTTGAAACTTTTGATATTTTGCCAGGTTACAATCAAAATTTAGTGTGTTTTTGAAGAGATCTTATGCGTTTGACCAACACTGGACAGTGCGTAATGGTGAGGTTGAATGAACTTTTACTTTTACTCTTACACTTTTACTTTTTATAAGTAAAAGTGTAGTTCACGTCGGTATTCTGAATCCATGAGCCAAAACTTAGTGGAACCTTTCGCTTCAATTAAAGGAGCTAATTTTTTTGGGGTGCGTCTCTACAAAATGAGTCGTTTCCCCTTTCTTTAAAAAGGTGGTGTAGTGTCAGGTCGTACAAAGGCCTTCGGGTGTGTTGGAGAATATTTCTAAGCAGAGGTCTTACACTGGGACTGATCATATAAGGAAATGGTATGGATTCCAGCACAATGTGGAGATGGTCAAAGAACATATGTGGAAGAAATTGATGAAAGGAAGACAAATATGTTGGGAAAAGCCAAATATGGTCCTGTGAAAGAGACTGTCTCTAAAGATTTCTTCATGATTCGATTGTTTTAATACAGATTGAACTTTGAAATAAAAGTTGTATCTGCAGAGCCGGGAGTGTTAGTTTTACTCCAGACAATGTTTTATAATTTTAGTTTTGGTCTTCCTTCTTCAACATGTTTGCTGTGCTCCCTACAAACTTTACAAAGGATTTAACTTTCTTTCTACAACGGCTTTGTCTCTCTTCAATAACGGCCACATTTATTCATCTCTGCAGTTTCTCCAGAGTTACCATCGTCCTCTTGGCTGATCAGCTGATTAACGCTCTCCTCAACCAGCCTGCCAGCTTAGTCGGAGACCCACATCTTGGTAGGGTTGTGGTGAGATGTGCACAGCTTCAAATATTATTTTATAATTTAATCCTGCTTTAAACCTCTCCACAACTTTCTCCCTGATCTGTTGGTTGTCATCTTGGTCGTCAAGGTGCTGTGCCCCGTCTAAGGCCTTCACAGAGCAGCTGGATTTATACTGCCCACCAGCCGTTTTTAGTCCGCTTTAACCAAACTCTAATCCGTTTGTCTAGAAAGTCCACTTTGTTTGAGGAGGTGTGGATGCACAATCAAACTCTGATGCAAACCAAAAAAGCGAACTCTGGTCCGCCTAAAAGCGCATGTCTTGGTTCAGTTGAAGTGAACTCTGGTGAGGTTTTGAATGCCAAACAGACCGAGACCACTCCAAAAGAAGAAAGCTGACTGTAGCGCAGGGCGTTCTGGGTAAATACAAATTAAAACAATGCTAGAGTCTAGTGTTAGCAGAAGAAATGGCTTAGAAACACAGAAGAGAAATCCCACAGCCGCTAAAAATCTGACCCTATTTTATTTTTGTTTGAATTTTGTGAAGAAGGAAGTACATGTCTTCGTCAGAGGTTTTCGTGCTGTTTTCTTCAGTAGTTCTTGCTGCAGCGCCTCCACAGCTTGCTCAAAGGGTTTGAATTGTTTGACAGTGTGAAAGCAAACCCCATCAGCTGAAAATGTAACAAATTTTGCAATTTTGTCCCCAATCAAACCAAGTCTACTGGACTATCAGGTGTGAAAACACCCAGCATAAAGGGGAATGAACAAATTTGTCAGTCTATTAGATTTGTAGTGGTAAAAAAAACCCCTAAAAATTCTCTCATTTTCCTTTCACTTCACACTTATGCACTACTCCATGTTGGTGTGTTACAAAACATCCAAATAAAATAGATCTCAGTTTGTTGTTGCAAGGAGACACAGTTCAAGGGTATGAATACTTTTGCAAAGCCATGTAGACCAGAGGAATGTTTGAACGTTGCTCACTTTGGGATACCGTTCCATCTTTTCCTTCATCTGAGCTTCTCTCAAAGCCTTAGTGAGGAGCGGAGCCTCCTCTAGCAACTTCCTAGAAAAACAGGGAACAGAGAGAAACACACGGGTTCAGATACGAAGCAAACTGCGGAGAAACAGAAGAGCGTGTGTGGCCGTGTATGTGTGCTGTGCGTGTCAGAGGCAGAGACAAATTGCTGTGGTCGATTTAACTCCAGCTTCGGTAATTGCAGTCATTGACATGGTGGCAGCGTCGCAGCGAGGCAGCATGTTGGTGCAGATTAAAGGTTGCGCTCGGCGAGGTCTCAACCTGATCGTGTTTGGTCCGTTGACTGGCCGGGCTACACAGAACAGAACTACTAATTGCTGCCAGTACACTGCGTTCGCGGGGCCTTTGTAGTGTGTGTGGGGCGTGTTATGAAAGGAACCATGTTTGCAAACACACACAACGTCTGCGCAGCTGCGGCCCGCCGCGGCCGCATCCAGAGACGGCAGAGTAAACTCAGTCCCATCTGTTTTGAGGAAGTGCTCATAAATAAATAAAAACTTCAAACTCATATTAGGCAGGATGGAAAAAAAAAATAAAAACCTTCTAAACACACGCAGAGATGCCCAGCATTCTTCCTGCCTGTGGCCTCGCATCACTGCTGTGGTATTCAACAATTAATAGTTACATATTGACAAAACACCACAGGACCACATGCAAAACCGACTTAATTATCTGCTTCAAAGAGTGCAGGACCAGAAGTCGGACTCAGATAGGTTTCTGTGGCAACGTATTTTTTGTTGTTTTTTTTTTTAAACTGGCAAACAAACAGTTTTAAAAACCCTTTAATTTATTTTCTGGTTTTGTTGTTTCCTTCCACTCACCTCTCGCTCTTCAGCTGGGCGAAGCGCTTACGGACGTCGTCCATGGTCACTTCAAAGAACTCGTCGGGCAGATCGGCGTGGTCCTCGGTCCGACGGGACGCAGAGTCCATGTGGTAGATGAGAAGCTCCCTGTCCACTGGCTGCTCAAGGAGAGAAGCGACAACGTGTGACGACGCTGTAACACCAGCGACCCTGAAGGAGTATTCACACTCACTGAACTTTCCCACATTTTGCTACAAAGAGCCAGAAACTTCAACCAACACAAAGAGGCGCATAACTGCACAGTGGAGAAGACAAGTAGATGTTGTTTTCAGATTTTTCTTTAGCAAGTAAAAATTAGAAAAGTATGGCAGGCATTTGAGTTGATCCCACTTTACTCTGATGTGACATGTTCATACAAGCTGCAGACGCTTTGAAAACAATCAGATACACATCGAGTTTAGTACCACATGGAAGTGACACAGATTTCTTTGGGGTGAGAAGATTGGAAATGGGCCGTTCAGATTGCCCCGTAAAAAAGATGGATGCACTTAAGTAAAAAAAAAAAAAAAAAAGAGTAATTGGGTCTCATTTGCCTGCTGTGAGTAAAAAATTCAGCTGTTTGGTGAAGACTTCAGAGGTTCGCTAGAGGACATTAGTGAACAAACAGCGTCAGCAAACATCCTGAGACACCTAGACTGACACAGATGGGCAAAGAGAGGAATAGTCAGAGAAACAGCCAGGAGGCCCGTGGTAACTCTGGAGGAGCTGCAGCGACCAACGGCTCAAGTGGGAGAAAACATATTGAGAGGAAAACTATGAATCGTACCGTCGACAAATCTGGTCTTTATGGAAGAATGGCAGCAAAATAAGGCACTGTTGAGAAATGTGGCCAGAAGAGAATCTTTTGGCCCACACTGAGAACCTTTTCCACAATGAAACGATGGTAACATCATGCAGTGACTATACTTTGTCTCTGCTCTCTATTTCAGTCAAAATTCAGATATTGAATGAATTAGGGAATTTGTCACAAGAAATAAAATTCACAGACGTTATCCGTTCAATCTGACTGAGCTTGAGCTATTCAACAGAAAAAAATGGGCAAATCTGGTAGAGAGAAAACTCAAGAGTTGATGCTTTAACTGCAGGAAAAAGTTGCTCTTCAAAGGTATTAACTACAAATGCATTACACACCTTGTATGTATTTATTTGTAAAATAAAAAAGAGAGAGACACTCAATTATTTTTTTTTATTATTTCACATTTATGTGCTACTTTGTGATCATGTGATCATTAATGCAATAGATGCATTAATGTTTGTGGCTGTAACATGATAAAATGGGAAAAGGTTTGAGCAGAGACACACTGTATACACAAAACAAGGCAGGGGAAGGAGGTTTAATTATTTAAATTATGTTGAAAATTTAATGAATCGGAAGATGCAGGAGAAGACTCTGTATGTAAATAAAGAGAATATAACTCAAAAAGAGAAATTAAATGTTTACCTCTAGAAACTCTTCTGTGTTATCCAGATCCCGGTCTGCCGATTTGACAGTTGCTTTGCACTGACAAGACAAAAGTTAAACTTGTCAGTAAAGCCAAGAAGCCTCGTGAAAATCATTTTGAGATGATTTAACCATCCTGACATCAAATACAAGAATCCACCTACAGTTTGTTAATTTCACATTATTTATAAGTTCTGACACCTCAAAAATATCACAAACAAAGCACTAGGAGATCTTTAATTAACTCTGTTTCCAGTTTGACAGAAATAAATTATTTAGCTTTTACTGAAAACTTGCATAGTTCTGTGAAAATCTGCTTCCATTCTGTCATATAATTCAATCACAAATGAAATCCACTTAACAGATTTTTTTAATGTCACATTTCAACAACTTCTTGTACTTATTAAAAGCGACAAAACCAGAGCATCAATGTCGTTATCGCTACAAACCCACAATACTCACCTTTATTGTATGTCACACCTGAATGCGACACACCATGAATGGTTAAACTGTTAAATCTGATTCTGTTTCTGGCTCGTCAGCGGCGTTCCCTCGTTCTACCTCAGAAACAAAATGTCGATCAGGGCGGGGGTGAAACTCGCTCTAAAGCGTTTGTGCAAAAGAGATTTTCAACATCTTCTGATGCTCCATGAAAGCCAGCTTTTAAAACTGTTCCCCTCTATTTTGATGTGTATTAATTAAATAAGAAATGCATGTGATGTGTTGCTGGGGCTCACTTTAGTGCTGTGGTTTGATTTGGCCTTCTTGGCTTTGGGCGATTGCACAGTCGGGGTTAGAGCCGCCAGAGACGATGACGAAGACAGCGAGTGTCCGATCTCTCCGGCCAGACCCCCGAGGCGCTGACCGCCGCCAGAGAAAGGAATGAAAGGAGCTGCTGGAGCAGAGGAGGTTGGGTGAGAGTTCAATCCTGACGGTCCGGCTTCTTCTCCATCCTCGACTGCTCTCTGGACTTTGGGTCGAACCACATCCTGGGGTTTAGGAACGTCTTCAGTAATGGAGCTTGGAGCTGGCACAGCTGGGGTTTCCAGTGGCTCGTGTGGATTTGGTTTACTGGTTGGCACAACTTCAGCTGACGCCTCTGGAATCGACGGAGCAGGGTCGGGCTGAGGCGATTCGCTGGGAGTGGCTTCCATTGCAACGGGTGTGCTTGGCTTTGCAAAAGGTTCATCTTCCTCTCCTGCTGCTTGACTCTTTTTGTGTAGAAACCTAAAACAAAAAGTGTTAAAATCACATCTCTAAACTTGTCCACTCTTGCTAATTAAAGTGAAAGAGAAAATAACATCAAATGTAAATAAAGCACAAATGTCTAACGATCACTAGAGAGGCACCAGAAAAATTCACCAGTGACCAAATCCAGACACTTTCCACCTTGATCGGCCGGTCAGAAACTCAATAATGCCAGTTTGTTTTTGTTTTTTGTACGTACTGAGTAGTACCAGATGATGCCGGTTTGGATGCTGTCATGTGTCCAGTATCAGTAATAGTTTAGATGGAGCCTAAAAAATTCCAGACACTGTGACTGACCCTGATCCAATCCGACTAATGAACCTCACTTATAGGCCAAGTCCAAAGTAAACCCAACAAATATTTTATTTAAGATTTTACAGCTTTTGTTTTTAGACCATAATTTGAGTTATAATAATTCTCCAATTACTAGCTTTTGTTTAACATATTTCAGCTCCATTTGGTCACTTGTATTTTTGACACTATGTTGAGACAACCTGGTGATTTATTCATGTTGCAAAAAAGTGAGAGAGAACAAGACTTTGGCAGATAATAAGAAGGTTAGCTGTAAAGCAGCAATGCTGTGCTTACCATATTTTATTAGTTTTTACCTTTCTCTTCTGCTAAATGTTTCAGTTACAAAAGCTGACAATCTTCTGGTAAAGTTTAGTGAAGGCTTTAGATCAGGGGTGTCAAACTCCAGTCCTCGAGGGCCGCTGTCCTGCAGTTTTTAGATGTGCCACAGGTACAAAACTCTGGAATGAAATGGCTTAATTACCTCCTCCTTGTGTAGATCAGTTCTCCCAGTCTTGCTAATGACCTAATTATTCTGTTCAGGTGGTGCAGCAGAGGCACATCTAGAAGTTGCAGGACTGCGGCCCTCGAGGCCTGGAGTTTGAGACCCCTGCTTTAGATAGTCTAGGATATGTACATCAGGAAACTGTTGTTTTTGTCATACTAAATGCGCTAATTGCTAAAATTGGAGCTCCATTAATGATTTTGTTTTATTTCAAAATAGTAAATCTTTGTTTTAAAGTTAAACAATACTGGCTCTTCTTCTAATAAAAATAACTGATCACACAGTAGAAAGGCTAGAAAAAAAATATATTCAGTGCTCATCTACTTGGATAGTAAAACTTAAGGTCAAAGCGTTTATCAAAGACAAAAATGAACCACTAAGTTCTGATTGGCGAGTCATTATTTTTATGTCTGATACAAAAATGTTCTTTGTTGTTTAAATGGGATGAATTTCAGCAACAAGTGTGTCTAGGAGTTATTTTTTTTTTTTTTTACATTAAACCTTAACAATACTCAAACAGAAAATAAAGTACAGTAAAAGGCCAAAAAATAGTTATTTTGCAAACACCAGAGGCTGGAACAGCAATCCCAATCTGTGGTTTGTTGTTTAAACTAAGAGAAATTTGACATTAGTTCAGATTCAGGCTAGAGATCAGCTAGTTGTTTTTTGCTCTGACAAAGAGTGGAAATAAATGAAAATAAAAACAATGAACAAAGAAATATGTTTTGATATTCCAGCGTGATAAGGGTTGATGTGTTCGCCCTACCTGACAATGGCGCTTCCACCTGTAAGACCCAGAGACTTTAGAGTGGTTTTCTTTAACGCTTCCTCCCCACTCACCTACACACACATGGACAAGCAGCTGTGTTTCCATAAAGCTCACTTTCATCTCTTGAGAAAGGGAGAGTTAAAGGAAGGCTTCATACCTCGTCTCTCATGTAAACACATGCAGGAGTGGCTCCAGACTCGGTCAGCTCCGACTCTCTGTCAGGATCCAGGGAAGTAAAAGTAAAACCGAGATTAAAACCAAAGGTAAATAAATAGTAATAGCTTACTTTAACTGTGACAATAAAAAACAAGACACATTTCTTTTTATTGTTATTCCCCTTTTTAAGAGGGGTGCACCAATAAAACCTCATGGTATGTAGTGGCACGCTGCATGTGTAAACCATGTGCTTACAATGTCGTGCAGAAACCAACTAAACATTTTACTATTGTTCCCCTAAATTCCTGAAAATCAAAGCCGACCCTTCCGTCTCTCGTCATTCCCCACATTTTTGGTTTCCCCCGTCGAAGTGGAACTAATACCCATTTCTTAGAAGCATAACTTTGCTGGCAGAGAATCAGGATATGCAGTGATGTAATTTAATAGAGCCGAGATGAAGGCCGGTGGACTGCAGGAGCACCTGGCACCGCACAGCTGGAACTACTGGGTAACAGCTGCATGAGTGTGTGAAAGGTGAGTGATGATGTGTGGGAAAAAGGCTTCGACGGAGGATGTTGGTTTGGCCCGTGTTCATCTTTCATGCAACCGCAAGTCGAAATCTGCAGAACCCATAACGGGTATATTCATTTTGTGCAACAACATTGCCTTTCACCTCTTCTTCGTCATTTATTTATTCAAAACTTTTCAGTTTTTATCTTAGCATCTATATTTTTTAGATAACATGTTACTGCAATTTCATCTGTTGCTCCAATGTTTTTCTATCATGGCACCATTGAAACAGTGTGTTTTAGTTTTTTGTGTTTATGGTAATGTCGATGAACGATGTTTTTGCACATTTGGGACAAACTGTCTACTTCCTATAAAGAGAAAAAAGACGACACTCATCGTTGAACTAAATGCTACCTTTTGTTGCATCAGTTCTCTAACAGCTTCATGATGAGATTAATATGCATTAGTGCTGCAAATAACAATTATTTCATTAATCGATTATTTTTGACTATTAATTGAGTAACCAGGTAAAAAATTTGGCACATTCTGTAATTTTTTTTATTCACAATGAAACCTCATGGTAAGATTATTTTATACAATATTAGGAATCTAATGCAAATCTAAAATGCAAATAAACAAATAACTCAATTCATTTCTTTGAAAAGAAAACAAGCACTTCATTGCCTTAAATGTCATAACAGCATTCCTTCAGCGTATGCTTGATCAGTTGTAACAAAAAAAACAACTTCTATCGACAACATGTTAATATAAGCTTTCTTTGATTCGTGCATAACTGCTGTCATTTTAAAAGTTCATCATCATCTGCACTTATAACCCTAAATCTGTCAACAAATTGCTACTGAAGAAGGGAATCTTTTCGGTCCCGTCCCCATCTCCTTGCGTCAGTGCGCATGTTCAATACGCACCTGATCTGAGGAAAATGCGCGATCACTTCCCACAGGCTCTGTCCGGAGGAGAAGGAACCCTGGAGCCGAGAGCCGTCCTCCATCTGGAGCGCGATCCGCACCTGATGCGCAGCGAGCCACAAGAACACACAAGCTGCATCAGAGAGCATACACGTTCCAACTACAACAAACATAATGCAGAAGTAACAAGCGCCCATAAATGTTCAGCATCAGTTCATCCACAATAAACTTCAAAATGAAAAAAAACCAAAAAACGAATAAAATACCAGAACACTACCTATCAGGGTACAACAATATAAAACACTTTGAAGTTTGTTCCTTTGTCTTTCTTCGCATTAAAGAAGCTAAAAATAATGTTCTACATTCCTAGACCTCAAGAATCTCACATTGATGAAATCTAAGAAAAAGTTATTGACTCTCTGATCTGGAGCCATTTTTTCAGAGGAATAAACTCTTTGATAATCCAACTTGTTTTGGTCGCACATGTGGGCCTACATCAGCGTGAAAATGAGCAACACACCCGGCAACAGTGTGAGGCTGATGTTCTCAGTTTCTGAGTCATACTATGGGTTGTTTATGTTTACTCAACGGTGCCGTTGTCCAGAGCAGGGAGAGCGCTAAACGGCGGCTCACCGGGAGAGATGAAAAGAGAGACTTGGCTGTCGACACCAAACACTCATACACACACGCCAGCCTGCCTGAGGTGAGTGGTCATGTGAACATATATAAAAATCTGTGAGGGATCAACAAATCAACCATCCGTCAGATTAACAGAGTAGCAGATCAAACGCAGCAATGAGTTTATGGATCAGGTCATCAAGCTGTGATGTCAGAGGAAAGTAAAGCTCAGCCGCAACAAAATGTGTGTGTTTTTTTTTTTTTTTTGGAGACAAGTGAGAGCGAACAGAGAATATGAACTTACCAAAACCTAAAACTGATTATGAGACTCACACACCAAGGTGAGCTACTAATGTAAGAGATAAAGTACAAATGTTTTTATCAGCAAATAATACAGGGTTGCTAGTTACATGCTCATAATCAAACTTTTAACTTTCCAGACTCAGATTTCCAGGGTTTTATGCATATTTTGGAAGTATAAACACTGAATTTCACAATTATTTTATAAATGAGTGGACAAATAGATGACAGATGTTATGATTGTGAAATGGATGAATGGTCGGACAGAGAGATCAACACATGATGGACAATGATGATGCCATTTGACAAAATGTAATGTTTGTTGCTTGTTTCATAGTTGGTTACTGTATTATATTTTTATCATGTAAAAGCGCTTTGACCAGCTTTGTTGCTGAAATGTGCCATACAAATAAACTGGACTTCTTTAGTTGGACAAACACGGGATGGGATGGGATGGACGGACGGATAGATGGATTCTCTCACTCTTTCAAATCCAAGCAATGGTTCATTAAACAACAGGAAGCCACTGACTACATCAGTTCGTTAGTTAACAGCTGCAACATATTTAAATGCAGCGTCACTTTCCAGTTCAGCCCGTTTGCTTAGTTAAATCCAGGTGCACCCTTACTTCATCGGGCTGCTTACAACTGACTGCATGCAAAACTATTTTCCAATATGCTCTTTCATTGCATACACTATAGAACATAAACACCAACATTACTAAAACTAAAATCTTTTCATCCAACAGACTTTTTACAGCCACAAATTTTGAAACATGTGGAAGAGCACTGATAAAAAAAAATCCAGCCATATGATTAGTATTTGAAGTTTGGAAACATAATCTGTTAATAACTCTGAATGCAATGAAGCCACTGTTATTGAAGAAGAAAAAGGTAATAATCTAGTACTTGCTATTATTAATAGTAGTGGATAATGTCGTAATACTTCAAATTTATTAAAGGATCTAATTGAGCCTAAAAACTTTTCCGCCCATTTGCCTTTGCAATTCCTTCTGGACGGCAAACTGCTTTTGAACCAACTTTGACAACATTGTAATTGTGACGAGTTGCTGATTTATTCAAAAGAAGTTATCTAAACACACCCAATAAAGGAGCATTCACACACATGGATTTAGAACAATATAAAAAATATTCACAGATTAGTGATTTTAAAATATTTATGTTATATTAATTTCAGTGAATTTCTGAATTAAATTCTGAATTTCTGAGGCTTCTTCAGATTCAGTGTAGTACAGACCGCTGCAGGAGATCTTTCCTGCCAACAGCCGTCTTCAATAACTCTTTAAAGAATCTAAATTGATAAGTTACAACAACATTCCCAAAGGGATTACGCTATAATACCTTTGGGATTATAGAGTATTTTTGAATTTGAATTGAATTGTTTTAGAGTACAAAAAATTGTCAAACAAATTACCTGTGGAGCTAAAACCTCACAGGTAAATGCAGACATGAAAACTTACAATAAATGACACCTACAATGTTGCCACTGGCGATGTCTTAATGGTTCTGGTGATGACCAGATTTCAACACCATTTTTCTATTCTTTCACACACTTTTTAAGTCAAGTTAACTAACCTGGCTGTCAGCTCCACTTTGTTTCCTTGTACTTGTCACCATTTCCAGTTTGGCATTGTTGGGAAGGTTGGCAAATCTCCAAGGCAGCGTCAGGTCAAGAACGGTCCTCTGAAACCTGTCAGCAAGTTCACAACAGAAATAAGACCGCTGGCACCTGTGAAAATGACTTACAATATACTAATTACAAAAAGGTTCAGTGGATCACAAAACCTACTTTTATGCACAAAGAAAAACATCCAAGCCTGGCAACATTTAGCAAAAAAGACATCAGAAGTCTCCTAAAAGCATCAAATGAAATCAAATTTTATTTGTATTGCACCTTTTAGCAACAAGGCATTTCAAAGTTCTTTACATCATAAAAACACAAAAATATAAAGTCACAGAACACAGACAACAGTCAACAACATCACATTTTGCTGTCTTTGCACATCAGATTATTGATTAATGTTTTATGATTATGTTTCAAAAGAAACTCTAAACAGCTGGGTTTTTATAGTCTAGATTCGCATGTGGTGGAAAGTTGTTACGATCTCAAGATACCAAGGTTACTTTTTTGGATACAGTTCCACTAGGCATGTGTATATTGGAAATATTTATTCAAAATTTTGGAGCGCTTACAGAGAGCAAGATTGCTTATTTCCAGTATTTTGTACCGCTTTCCCTCAAAACTCTGCTTTCGCATTCATATACCTCCTGCATACTAACCAATACGCTCTGCTCTTCCTAACAACTGTTTCTGTCCTAGATGGCTCTCCCACAAGTCTTTTCTACATCTGTTTGCATCCTTTTTCTCATACTCAATCTTCTACTCTGTGCAGATTAAGCCTACTCACCCAGGTCTGTCCTTTTCTGCCCACAAATTCCCTTTGCGATTTCTCAAATCAAAGTTGTTACTGCTTCATAGCAGGTCCAAACTTTAAGACAACATGGAGTGACTGTGACATCGGTGCCTTATTTGGAGCAAATGACTAAGGCACTTGCTCACATTTTTCAATTTTTTTTTTTTTGAGAATGTGGCAAGAGTTTAGATGGTAACAGGTTCAACACTTGAGTGTAAATAAGAAATCCTGATTTAAACTGTAAAATTCTTACTCTAAAAGCAATTTATTTGCAAGGAAAATGAACAGATATGGCCAAATCAAGATGCACATTTCTGGAAAACTCCTACTACCTAAAACATTTGCACAGATTATAAATGATTTATCATGATTTGTTTTAGACAAAAAAAAGAAAAATCGGGCTTTATTTGTTTTTTTAGAAATTACTTTATCTCGTCAAATTTTTATAATGCTCCTACCTTCACAGCTTTGAATTCAGATAAGAAGATTTATATATTGTCACACTCACTTTAAACCGTGATCATTGGGGTCAAATCCATGTTTTTTGCAAACATCTTCCAATACCTGCAAAAGGCAAACATAGCAGGATGGTAACAGCTCAAAGTAAGTCAGATATGAACAGGGTTGTGTTGACTTAATTCGCCCCGAAGGCTAAAAACTGATCTGTCACTGGCTAACAAGTGTTAGCCTAGCATGCTAGCTGGAGAACAGTTCGCTCTCCTGTTTTCAGGCATGAACAGAAATAAAAAGCTTCGCGAGCACCGAGAGCACCGAGCGCTCATTGTACACGGGCTTACCTGTAACAAAGGTGTGTTTGGAGCCACTTTAATTGTTTGCCTTCTCCCGTTTGGAGTCAGGACCGTTACAGCTGAACCGCTGGCTGCCATTGTTTGCAGTGACGTCACGGTGTTTGTTTGAATCAACTTTATTGTCCTCGTTGCAGACAGCGCAAAAAGAAAAAAAAAAAAAGAAAATGAAAGGACCAAATCACATTTCAAGCTGGGAAAAACTCGCTTCACGGCAAACATTGTATTCAGAACATTTTTTTTTTCTTTCTCTTTTTTGTTTTGCTTCCGATAGAGAAAATAAATATGGGAAAAAATATTAACCTGAGTGATTCGTGACAGGAAGACAACAAGAACTTGCTCACAGTTTATTCTGAAGATGAAATAAACCGACAAATGTTGAAATACTGCAAATCGTTAAATTTATAGAGGCAGCAGAACAGCACTTCAGGAGCATAGACCAGCGTTTCTCAACGGGGACGTTCAGAGAGGGCGCTGGCGGAGATTTTTACAAGAGGGGGGCCCTGGGATTAGTTTGGGGGCCGTTTGCTCCAAGGTAAACTTTACACCTTATATGCACAACAATACCAGTTTAGACTTTGAGCAACTTGCTAAAACGGTATTGTGTAACATTAAAACATGCTTGGCTACAACTGTACCGATGGCAGCTCTTCTTCTCTTCAATGTTTCTGTTGGCTTCTTGGCGCAGCTCCGCGGTCTGTAACGCTTCACCGCATCAGTTCAGCGTCACACCGGCTGATGACGTTGCTGTGATTCACTTGTCTGGTGACTGATTTTCAAATATTTCGTTTTACTGAGGATTTTTGTACACATGTCTTGGCAGTGCTGTGATCATGTCAAAGCAGCAACTTATATTAAAACGTGTTTTATTGTCTGTCTGGATGCTGCCCGCTTCCATGGAAGGACAACAGAGTATCGATCTTTTGTAATTACTAAAATCACGATACCCTCACTGTGTATCCCTCAGAAAAATTTACCAATTTAAATAAAAATAAAATCCCTCCATGGGAGATTCCACGATAGAGAGCGTTTATTTTATACATTTAACATCGGTGCTGAAAGTGATCCGATCAAATAAATCTAGCAACAGGAAAGAAACTAAAGAGGACATAACACTAAACCAAGAGATGATAATACTAATCAAAGAAAATTAAATGGAAATGAATGAAGAACAAAATGCAAGAATAAACTAAGAAACTAAAGTAAATACAGAGGAATAAGCTGGTATGGTAAGACCTTTCAAGCAATAATTAATACAGAGAACAAACAGACACTATTTTCCACATAAAAGGTAAAATAATATTGTTGAAGTGCCATGGGTTTGTTGAGACCACAATTAGTACTAAGAAGAAAATTGTTTTACAGACCATAACAATAAGAAACTTAGCACTTAATTATGTTTTTAATTAGTATTGATATATTTATTTCTTCAATATTAGTTTTCATGTCAGTGTTAATGTCACGAGGCTGTTCAGTGACTCCATGACACTTTCAATCTGACTCATTAGGACTTGATTAAGAACCAGCTTTGTTCTGTCCAGTTAAACTATTAATCCATAAATCAATAGTCCGCTCTATGTAAAGATATAATCCATGTTTCTGTCCCATATTTGTGTGGCATTAAAAGGATCTTGAACTTTTGTTTTTCCACCAAACGCTCTGGTTTGCACAGTAAACTCCATGTGGGTCAAATTTTATGGATGATACTCTGATGTCCCATTCTCCTGAAGGCAGCACAAAGCTGCGCCACCAGAAACTGTCAGAAACACTGAAGAGAAGAAGAGTTATGACTGACATCATTGCAGTTCTATCCATGTTTTAATGTTGCAGGGCTCTGTCTTTATAGTTCAATAGTTCAAAGTTTAAACTGGTATTGCTGTACATCTTTTATCTGGTCATTTTGTTCAAGATTTAGCAACTAACATCAGAAAATGGCACAGAACAAGAATATTCTTTTTCCGCTATGGTTAGCTGCAGAAAGGCTTACCGATTTTAACTTGAATGTCCATTCACTGCATTTTTCGTAGACGCTTGTAAAAATAGTTTTTATTCACATGGCTTTTTTGTTCTCTGGGAAATTATTTTTGATGATAAATACAGAAACAAGCATAAAAATCAAAACATCAACACTAGTGATAGTAATATTAATAGTAAAATAATATTCAGTGCAAAGTAGCCTACAATTTCTATGATGGGTGCGGTGAGGGACCTGGATAATGGACAAGGGAGCGCTGGCCCAAAAAAGGTTGAGAAACACTGGCATAGACAGAATAAAAAGCTTCAATAGTTCCATTGTTGTGGAAAATAGCAGAAATTGAGATTGCTTATTGGTGTACTAATTTGATGATGAAGAAGACAGGCGGTAATGGAGGACTGCAAGATACACACCGAAGTACACATATATGTATCCTTTCACATTTTGGGGCATTACCTCCTCAAACTTCAATTAACTTGTGAATTTTTAGGTGACAGTTAGGCAAGAAAGTGGTAGGAAAAGAACACATGGTTTTCAATTTTGTTTGACAAAAACCTGAATATTTTTACATGCATTTGAATTTAGCACCCTTTACTCTGAAACCGGTAAATAAAATCCAAGGCAATAAATTTCCTTTAAACGTCACCTTTAAAGGAAAGGAGTTGAGCTGTGCATAATTTAGAAATACAATTCTTACTACCAATCTCTGCATACAATTTGCATGTGTTACCTGACAAGAGCTGAATACAAAGGCACACCACGCTTTATTTGTAAGTCTCTCTTGATTTGAACCATTAATATTGCCTTTTCACTTCACTACTTGCGTTGGTCTATTACATAAGAATCCATCCAGGTGCTGGTGCCTATCTCCAGTTAACGTTTCGGGCGAGAGGCAGGTTACACCCTGGACCCTGGAATTTAGAGAGACCAATTAACCTGACAGTCATGTTTTTGGACTGTGGGAGGAAGCCGGAGTACCCGGAGAGAACCCATCGTACGCAGTAGTATGGTGAACATTACAAACAGTACTACTGAAGGAAAAGTAATTTACAGCAGCCCAATTTACACGCATGCACAGGGAGAACATGCAAACTCCGGGCCGGGAATCGAACTCAGGACCTTCTTGCTGTAAGGCAACAGAGCTACCAACTGCACCACTGTGCAGCCCCCGTAAGAATCCAATAAAGTACATTAAAGTTTGGGATTATGGAGCGAAAAACTGTGAAAGGTTTCAAGAAGGACGTATACTTTTGCAAGACAGCCAGTTCTTTACTACATTAAAGTTGTTTAACAAAACATATTTATAAGAAACAATGAAATTTGCCAACCCCCCAAACCAAATGAGAGCTTCTGTACTGATGTCTAACATATTTCCCATTGACATCAAGACAAATGGGTATTTAACAGATGTTTGTTTAATTTATTTCTGCAAGCTGTAACCCTTCTCTTGTAGATTTATAATGTCAAAATACACTTTAAAATGCCAACAGCAGCTATAGCCATGCCACTGATGAGAAGGTGTTGATGTATGTCTTACTGTTTTAATAAATCCCAAACCCATCCACCAGCAAGGCGTTAGATCTTGCTGGTGGCAAAGCGCTGTCAGAAGAGCTTTGACAGCGTAAAGCTCTTTTTCTTATTTTAGGACATTTAAAAGGAATATGAAAAAAGAGATTTGAAATTATTTGCAGGAGAAGAAGATTGATCCTGTCAGAGGCCCGACCACAACACAGCAAATATGTTTCTCAGAAGACTTCATGTAAGCACTGGGAGACGTCTGACAGATGACCTGGGCTGATACCAGAGAATCAAGGCTATTTTCTGTCAGCGAGGATCAAACCGGATCAAAGCTGGAGTCGGAGAGAAAAGACAACGGGACACGTGGCGTGGCCAGATGGAGAGGTGTGAAGGCCCAACAACGGACTGACTGATTGACAGACTGACTGACAACTCGGTCTATATTCAGACACAAAGCCAACGAGAGAGAAGAAGAAAGAGAAAGAGACCTCTGGTAGA
This sequence comes from Xiphophorus hellerii, assembly GCF_003331165.1. Classification (NCBI taxonomy): domain Eukaryota; kingdom Metazoa; phylum Chordata; class Actinopteri; order Cyprinodontiformes; family Poeciliidae; genus Xiphophorus; species Xiphophorus hellerii. Next base: position 22,281,958 of record NC_045676.1, on the reverse strand, counting down.
AAACTGTCACCATCTGAGTAAACAACCAACAACTTGCTTTCTTCCTCACACAGCAGGACAGAAGCTTTAAAATTGACTGGATGGAGAGAGTGTGTTGTGATTTCTCCATATCTGGTCTGGGTGTTAAAAACACATGATGTGATACTTGTTCTGATAAACTCTTTAGGTGATGATGACCTGCACCGTTCTTTCAGCTAAACACCTTTTTAATTGTGTGAGCAGTTTAGGATTTTCACTGTTCTTTTCCTTTTCGAATCCTGGGAAAGCAGAGCCAGGCTAGTATTCAGTCTAGTACTCTGTTAGAGTAAATCTCAACTACGTCATTATTGCTCCCGTTAGTGGCTGAGATGTACTGGGCAGGTTTAATTTAAATTCTAATTCAAACATACCTTATTAACCACAGAGTGAAATTAACTGGAAATCCACCTGCATGGATTTCCAGTAGCAGTCTGTGTTACAACATTTCCGGAAAAGCCTCTGAGAAGAGCTGTTGCTACAGTCTCATAAAGAGGATCCTCAGGGTTGTTTGGCATTTTATGAAGAATCATTCTTTGCCCAATAATCTCCAGAGGTTCCACAACATTTTTTTCCTCTCGGTGTTGTTGCGTTAGAAACAGCTTTTCCAAAACTGCAGCTGTCCAGAGGTGTTCCGGATTTGGCATCATTAGATTCTTCAACAGCTAAGAGATTAGCAGCAAATTTGACATTTCAAGGCCACCGTGACTCATCACCTCCAGAGCCCAAACCCTTTTCTACAGAAAAATAATCACCTTTTTTGTTTGTTTGAAATAAATTTCAAAGAATAAAAGTAGCATTTAAAGGGTTTCAATCTCGAAAAACATTACATTTTAATTGCTTAAAAAAACACGAAAAAACAAAGATGTACAATAATTTAATAGCTGTATTTTTGGTGCTTTTTTGCCATAAAGATGTTAAGAGCCTTTTAGGAGGGCACAAGGAGTAGCTGTTGCAAATATTACCGATTTTTATATGACCTGTACGGCTCAGGATGCATTTCTGTTGTACTGCTTAGTTGGCCCAGACTGACTTTTCTCATGCACTTCACATATTTATTTCATATGGATCGGTGGCACAGGATAAACAGTGAAAGAAAAAATAGCATCAAGTCAAGACTGGCAAACTTTATAAATTACTGGCTTCAAGTTAAAGGTTCACTTCAGAGGCAGTATCGAGACTTTCCTGACCTTCATTTATTAATCTCTAGATCAAAATGTAAATACTTAGCATGAACAAAGATATATGGAACAGTTTGAGATTTATTACATCTTGACATGCAGAATATGTTTTGGCATCAGGACTACGCCAGATTGAGGAAAGCATACACATTGATTTGGGCTCACCTATCCAGAAAAGAACCAAAACATTTTATTTTTAGTTTATGTGATAAGACAGTCATGCAGGAATGAATGACTGACGAGAGATCTACGTGTCTCAAACTCCCCCGCAGACATGACTTAAACGCGTCCGGTGACCTCGTCGCCTCCCAGCAGCTAGAGATCATCCCCACAACAAACCACGTGAAAAGCGAGGTTTCCGTTTTCAACGCACAAAAAGACTAAAAACATGTGCACGTATAGCTGCAGCGCTGCGCACCCCTCTCACACACCGGATTCAATCAGCACTTCAAAGGCTGCGTGAGCATGTGACGACACAACATCAAAGGGACGGAGGGGCGAGACTCAAACCCAGCGTGTGGGCGTGCCGCGGCGAGATTGCGCTCGGGGTGTGGGGACCGACGCCCGGTGAGGAGCTTCAGCCAACCACAGCAGAGCCCGATTGGCCCGCGGGAGAGAGACCGAGAGAGGGAGGGACGGGTAGGAGGGAAGAACCTCAGATAAATACCCAACTTCATCTGGAGGTCAGGAGGACTTGGATCCGGAGGGAGATAACGCTGCGCCCTTAACAGACTTTAAAAGTTTCACTGCGGAGATGGATTGATTTAGTGATCCGAACTGGTTCTGTGCGTAAATTTGGGGGCGAATCTGGAAGCAGCCGCCTGTCTCTGAAAGAAACGATGGAGATCCATAATCTGCGCTCATTCAGTCCACCCATGAGCGAGCGATCGTCTCCGGGAGGGCTCCGTGTGCTTTAACAGGACTTCGCCTCTCTCCGTATAGAATGCTGTGTTTGATTCGGACCCGGCTGACACACACGCCCCAGTAACAGCTACAACATGAGGAGCCGTGGTGGGTTTCGAAGCTCGGCCGGACTGTCAGCGGTGCGCTCCTGCCTGCTGCTGCTCTTCATCCACATGAGCGCTCCGGTGGAGGCGCGGCGAGTGCGCGGCGGCCGCGCTCAGACCCGGCGGATCCAGCAGCAGCCGCAGCAGCCGCAGCAGACTCCGGAGCAGCAGCGGGTGGAAGGACCGGAGAGCTTCCCACTAGACTTCACAGCCGTGGAGAGCAACATGGACAACTTCATGGTGCAGGTTAAGAACCTGGCGCAGTCGCTGTACTCCTGCTCTGCGCAAAAGCTGGATCAAGACATGAAGCTGCACCTCTTGAGAAATTTGTCGGTGACCTGCAACGACGGTTCATCATCGGGGTGAGTGCACTGCTGCAGCTTATGTTTTAAGAGCCAAGCGCCCAGTCTGCGGTTGGGCTCCTCTGGCTACCCCTCATTCCCCTGTCACTCCGGATGTGACCAAAATGGATCAAAGGAACAGATCAGAGAGCGCGCGCGCGCGGAGCAAAGAGACCATGACTGCCGACGCAGAGACCTTTATCCCCCATGTGACCAAGTTTTAAATTCTTCTCATTCACCCGGACCACAACCAACCCAGGGCTAGATTTAAGTAGAATATATATATATATATATATATATATATATATACAATTTGTGACACTACAACAACAGAGTGCGGTGTATTTTATAATGATTTTATGTGACGGACCAGCACAATGTAACTTCTTCTTCGAGATTAAATCAGACACCGAGGGACTCCATTTGCTAATTAAGTGACTTGTAAAGGCCTCATTGGATTTCATGTAGGGGGATCAGAATGAAGGAGACTGAAAACAAATACACACCAAACTTTTATAGTGTAATCTATTTGTAAATCATTTCCCAAATACACAGCATTGACGTTTCACAACAATCCCTCCAAAAGTATATATTAATGCCTCGGTTTGCCAGTAATAATAACTCATAAATATGTGACCAAACGTATTCCATACTGTAAAAATAACCAGGACAAAAATGTCCTCACTTTTGTGGATCATTTTTGCTTTCATAGATCAGTCATTTGTGGTCTTACAGAGTCTCTTAAACACAGTACATGTTGTGCTGATGATGATAGAACTTTAGTTCCAGAGATCACAGAAAGGTTTCTCAAATGTTACTATTATTGTTTGAAAGTAAAAAGATACTTAACACCGCAGTCCTGGTTAAGGAGTGTGGATGGCTCCACAGTATCAGAGTGTGTCCTCCTCATGGAGACACACACTGTCTGAATGCACTGTGGAGGAGAGTAATTAAAGAGAACCTGTTGTGGATCAGGTGGCTGCGTCTTTGTGCACAATCACTTCCTACCTGATCTGACATTCTTGTTCAGGTTCTACATCAAGGAGTCCAAAGGCAGCAGGAGGTGGCTCCTCTTCCTGGAAGGTGAGGATGAGCCGAAGGATGAAAGTCAGCCTGATGTCGGTCTCTGAAGCCTGTTGATGAGCTCAGTGTGTGTGTGTGTGTGTGCTTGGTGCAGGTGGGTGGTACTGCTTCAACAAACAGACCTGCAGCAGCAGATATGAGACCATGAGGAATCTGATGAGCTCCACCAAGTGGCCACAGAGCAGAAGAGGTACGAGCCCCATCGCTGCATCAGTGCATGACCCCGTGCGTTGTGCTTCACACGCTCACGCAGCTTTTCCCGTCACCAGAGGAAAGGAAAAAAAAAATGTCTCCTGAATGGTCAGGATTCATCATGGAAGTGTTTGCGTTTCCTCTTTGCGTTTGAGTTGATCCCTAAAAGCCAAACTCTCACTGAATTCCTTCGTAATTCTCACCGGGGATTCTGTCAAAATCTTCAACGCCTGCATGTACTCAATGACCAAAGTGGGGAAAAGTTATTGGCTTACGTACTTCAATCAAAACATTTTCATTATATCCACAAAGACACAAATAATTATTCAGACTTTTGCTGACCGTGATCCTCCCATTCATCCGTTTTGTGTCTTCACAGGAACAGGAATTCTGTCTCCAGATCCAGAGGAAAACCCTCACTGGTGGAACGCCAACATGGTGTAAGAGCTTGTCTTCATGTTTCCTCCTTCTTTCCATTTTGAAAATGAAGAAAAAACTATTTATACTTTAATTACTAAGGAGTTAAATTTACTGAAGATATAAAAGCAGCTGGCCAGGGATCAACACCAGATGTTTAGCAGCTCCAATACTGAAAAATCAGATTTTTTTTTTTTACCCAAACCAATTTCAGTCACTAAACATTTCACATCAACCACCTTCATGTACTTTAATGCACCTTGTTTGAGTTTAACATAATCCAGATCCACCTTAAAGACATACGCTTTCATGCGAGAGAATAATCTTGTAATTCTTTCTGGATGTAAAACTGCTTCTTCAGTCCAAGAATATGCAACAAAAAAATCTTTTATAAATCTTTTATATGCTATAATCCTTAATAAATAGTTGTCAGAATTGGAATCAGACCTCAATAAAAACCCCAAATTGCAACTGTCCAGGAAAAGACTGATTATTATTTCATCCAAAGAACATATTTTATTTATTTATTTTATTTTATTTTTTGCACGTGTTTAGTGCCGACAGCTTTGGCAAACAATATAGTGGATCATGTTGCATTTACTTTAATAGAGCGGATTGTTAAGGTAGCAAAGAAAACAGCTGCAGCAATTTGTCCAACGCCAGCATTTAATAACAAAACTTGCCCCATCCGTCGCACTTATAAACACATTCTGCAGTCCACTGTCCGACAGTCAGATTGCATTATAACTGAACATTTGTCAGCATCAGCAAACTGATGGCCTTTAAATCCAGATGTTTTGCCCTAACAAGAGTTTTATTTGCCGTTTCCTGCAGTTTTATTCCTTATTGCTCCAGCGACGTGTGGAGTGGAGCCACGCCAAAGACCGAGCACAGTAAGACCCAGTAAATTAGTTCAATCACAATTTTTTTGAGGTGTACTTTCCCCCGCAGCCCCTACTTGTGGGTTTCTTTGGAAGCCACAACAAGAAAGACAAATAAAAAAAGATAGATCTGATTTTTTTAAAATCCATTTCAGAGAGCGGGGTGTTTGTAGATCTGTGAGACGGGATTCTGCTGGGGCACAAATCTGGGAAAGGATACTTCTGTTACTTTGTGGAAATTGGAAACATGAACACTCCAGTATTTTGGCCTTTATTGCCCAGATTGGAGCTATTTTCTCATTAAAGGGGATATGAAAGTCCTTTAAAAGGCTGCCAAAAGGCACCAGAGTGACTTTTAGACCATAAGATACAAAAATCATCTGATCTAGTGAAAGAAGCTTGAACTTTTTGGGCACAACTCCTGTGAAAGTCTTTGAGAAGTAAGCTGACCACCCACTGATTAATGCCATCCATCCCTGCAGCCGGCTGCTGTGAAGCGGAGATGTTTGTACTTTACACGAGCTTACAAACTGTTTTCAGGGTCAAGACGATGACGGATGCAGATAAATAACAAGCCGAGGCAAAAATCTGTTTCGGAGTCGTTGGAAGCAAGACTGGCGTCATGTCGTAACGTTTTAATAAGATTTCAACTTGAAGCAGAAAGTCCAGAATGAAATCAAAGAAGCGTCTACAAACAAACAGGAAGGACTGGACCCAGTAGAGGATTTAAAAGGGATCTACATCCTAGCAATCCAACATGGTTTGATTTAATCATTAAAAAGAACAAGGGGGAGGAAAATCTTTTACAGGAAAGGCATGCAAAGCTTTCTGGATGAATCTCTGTGAAGAAATCGGGATGCCAAAGGTGCATTTTATCAGCATTAAATTACCAGTTTAGGTCAGAAGTTCACATGAACTCATGTCGGCCATGAATTTCATAATTTTTGAGTTTTCAAAGATTTATTTTACAAATGCACGACGTCTTGGTGAACTAGTTTGAATTACTTGTTGACTTTCTGCACTCCACACATGCTCAAAATGTACACACACACCTCCATTGGCAAGTCATCAGCCGTCAATCTTCTGACATAACTCAGAGTTTGGAGCACCTGTCTGAACTTTTCAGTTTCACCAGGTTAAGCATTTCCAGGAAGAAGGAAACTGAGCCGAAGCTGCCATCTTTAAGCTGATCTGAAGGTTGCAGCTTAACTCATGGAGAACCCACATTATTTACTGAAAGATTCTTCATAAACATGTGAGACAGTGACTCTGTTGTTTGGCCATAGTGATAAAAGGTACAGCTGGGAGAGGCTTTCAGCCGAAGCATGGTGGTGGTGGTGTCATGCTGAGGTTCTGTCTCTCCTTCGGTGGTATTGGTGGATTTCGCAAAGTGGGTGAAATCATGAGAACTACTTTCAAATACTTGTACAGCTATTTGGTTTATGCTTGGACACAGTTGTGTGTTGTTCAACCTCCACCAAGATTTCACAACTACGCCTTAAAGCATGAGAACACGGATAAAACCAACACAAGCTCCACCAATTCTGCCAAGAAGAACAAACATCCAGCTGTTGTTGATGGCTGTGGAAAGGCTGTAGTTACTATGTAGCTTACTGAGGGATATGTAACTAAATATTAGTGAGGGTGTGTATATGTAAAATAGCGGCTCATGTTGATACTAAATGAATTGTGGAAAACTTGAGCCTAAGCAATAAGCACTAAGAAACTTTCTGCTTTTTTCTCTATTCACTTTATGTGTAACATTCTGCAGTTTATTGATGGCAGGAATGCAATACATCCATGTAGGACATTGTGCAGTAAGCAGGGACTTCCATCTATAAAGGAGCAGGATTATGTCAAATATTTTGAGTTGTAAATCACATTATAATGTTATTCCCTCGTCAAAAACATACCTGGAGTGTCCCATGCATGTTTGAGGAATCCTTTAAACTCCCATGACAACAATTCAGGGTGCATAAACGCTTGCTCCCTCAAAGCGCCACCTATTTCCACAAAACTCCTCCTTGGAGCCTCACAGAGCGCCTCTCCCCCATCCAGTTCCTCCAGACTAGTGGCAGCAGCAATTAGCAAACACCTGGTGGAAATGTGCAACTGCTGAGCACATCATATGAACTAGAGCTCAGTACAACGCCTTTTAAAAACATTTGTTAAAGCCTTAATATAGGAGCACTGATGTGATGAAATCGGGGAGTCGGAAAGAGGAGGAGCTTCTTAAAGAGACGGGGGCGCAATTTCAAGGTGTCACATTGCAAATTAAAAGTTCTTTTAAGACATGCTTGTTATATGAAGGTACCATATTTACTTGATTGTGGTATAAAGTGATACAATGATACAATGTCCGTGGAAAATACATAAACCTACATTAGTCCGGCCTGTGTCTGACAGTCAGTAAATGAATAATCACGTTGTTTCCATATGTTCTCAGGTGATTATGCCTTCATGGGCTCTCTGATTATCAAGGAGGTGGTGAAGGAGCTGCTGACTAAAGGTCTGGACAAAGCCAAGGTTCTGCTCCTGGCAGGCAGCAGGTCAGTTCACCACAGGCCTGTTTTGTTATCTTTCCTCCACGCTGCAGTTTCTCCCTCTGAGCGCTCTCTCTGGGTGTCACCAGTGCGGGCGGTACCGGCGTCCTGCTGAACGTGGACGGCGTCGCCGAGCAGCTGCAGGCGGCGGGCCACAGGGGGGTGCAGGTCAGGGGGCTGGTCGACTCTGGGTGGTTCCTGGACAACAAACAGTACAAAACCACCGACTGCCTGGACACCGTCAGCTGCGCCCCCACTGAGGCCATAAAGAGAGGCGTCAGGTCAGCGGTGGAGTTGTAGCAGAGAGGAAATGGTGACGCCTCAAAGAGGTGGTAACTTTGTTTGTGTTTTTTGCAGGTACTGGGGTGGACTGGTACCAGAGAGCTGCAGGCAGGCTCACGTAGGGGAGGAGTGGAGCTGCTTCTTGGGATATAAAGTCTACCCGACGTTGAAAAGTGAGTCACAGCACAAAGCCCGAGGCTCTCCGTAAAACACAGAGCGGGAGTCTGACCCCTGGTCTGTACCGCGCAGGCCCGGTGTTCGTGATCCAGTGGCTGTTTGACGAGGCTCAGCTGACCGTCGATAACATCCACCTGACCGGGCAGCCCCTTCACGAGGCCCAGTGGAGGTACATCCAGAACCTGGGTCAGGAGCTGAGGAGCACGCTGCGAGACATACCGTAAGAGCTGCAAACGCTCCTCACGGGCAGCAACTGGACAAATACGGAAATGGTTTCTAACAGGCTGCTGTGTTTCTGATTGGCAGAGCCATGTTTGCTCCAGCCTGTCTGTCTCACGAACTCATCACCAGGACGTAAGTAAGAACGTCATGTCGTCATTTTCATCATTTTCATCATTCCACCCTTTTTGAGAAATGCAGCTATTATTTTAGTAATCAATTATTATGACAATTAATAGATTAATCGGATAAAAAATTGGGCTACAGATTTTTCTTTGAATCACTTAAGCCTATTTTATGCAATATTAGGAATACATTAAAAGATGCAAGTAAATAATAAAATGTTATAAATATGAAAATAAACATTTTATTGCCTAAAATGCAGTAACTGAGTGAAGCTAAAACTGTAACACTAGAGGGTTAAACATATTTACAAAGTTGTTTTTATCTTAAATGTAGTATGTGTAGATATTTTATACAGTTTGGCCTAAATTACAGATTTTAATATGTTGTCCTTTTAGCAAATGGCATTTTTTTTGAGTGTATACCCTGATAATTGATCAATTGCTAAATTAGTTTACGATTATTTCAACAATCGATTAATCACGATTAATCGATTGGCAGCAGCCAGGCCTTTAGCATGATGCTGCCACCACCATGCTCGACAGTCAGTGTTCTGTGGCATGAAAAGCTCCTCCTAACATTTTTCTCGCCACTGCAGACGACCTACGACTCAACCTGACTAGGCTGGCAGAGGGGGTGCGATTGTTGATTTGCTCTCTAAGGGGGGCTAGTTCTCCTAAACGTTGAAAACCCCTGGTTTAAATCTTTTCCTTCGTCTCGTGCAGGTACTGGATGGACATTCAGGTGAAAGGCACGTCCCTGCCCAGAGCGCTCCACTGCTGGGACCGCAGCCTCCAGAGCACCCTGCACCTCAACAGCAGCCACGGCCTGAACAAGCACCGGACCCCCCCGTCCAGGGGATGCCCCCTTCATCTGATGGACAGCTGCCCCTGGCCGCACTGCAACCCGTCCTGCCCGACCATCAGAGACCAGCTGACGGGACAGGAGATGAGCGTGGTCCAGTTCCTGAAGCACATGGGCTTCGACGTGCAGAAGATGGCCCAGCAGCAGGGAATGGACGCCAAGAGGCTACTGGGCATGCTCAGTAACGGAAGCTGAGCTGCTCGGTCGTAGCTAAACGAGCGCAGTTGCAGCTGTTGGAGGCCAGTCTTTATAAGCACATGGATGAAATAAGAGGGGAAAAAAGGAACCTCTTCTTACGTTGAGGTCTTGGTGACAAACTGAACAATGTGAACAGTCACAAGTGCCTTGTTTATTTTTGAAGACGTGCAAGTCGTGTACAACCAAACCAGAAAGTTTGAGCTGTTGGAAAGCTTCATATGGGATCAGCATAGAGATGAACTCAGAGGAGGCGGGTACAGCGAGTATAACACAGGAGCGTCTCAATGTAAATTAATTTATTTTCTTAACCCAAAGAATGAAACTCATTCCACACATTCGTTAGTCAGTGATAGATTTCAAGTGCTTCCTTCTTTCCCGTTTCCTTTTGCATGAATTACTGCATCAATGCGGCGCAGCATGGAGGAGGTTCTAATGGAGGGTCAGGTAGCTTTGATAACGGCCTTTAGCCCATTCATCTCCGTCTTGACATTACATAGATTCTCTATGAGGTTAAAGGTCAGGGGAGTTTGCTGACCAATTGAGAACAGGAACAGCATGGCCACTGATCCAGCTTTTAGTACCACATGCAGTTTGGACAGGTGCCGAGTCCTGCTGGAAAATGAAATCAGCAGCGCCATAAAGATTGAGCAGAAGGAAGCACGAAATTCCCTAAGACTTCCTGGCAGAGGCCGCGTTGACTCTTGACTTCAGTGGGGTTTCTGCAGGTTTCACCAAATCAAAATTAAGACTTTTTAAGATCACTCTGACTTAAATTTAAGACCTGCATCACGACAGAAAATAAAATAAATTGTATGTGTTTGCAACAGAAGTGAGCCAATGGGTAAGATGAACTTCGTCCAGCCAACTGGTGAGACATTTGCACTGAGCCATGTTGGACGTTAAAAAGTTAGCTAGCTTTAGCAGCTAGTTAACGCTAGCTGCAACCAGCTTGAGTCACAGAACGCGGTGACCACGTCCGCATGCAATTCAGCTTTGCGTAATAGTAAACTCCTGAGAAAAAAGAAAACTACACAGAACAAATAGTCCTTTCACGACAAACTTTAAGACCTCCGATTAACGTATTTGAGACCAACTTTTTTTTTTTACCAATTAATTTTAAAAATTTTAAGGCCTTATTTTTAGAAACATGAATTTAATACATTCTGAGGATGAACGGACACCCTGCTTCACAATCCTAACAAGCTGCACTTCTCTCTGTTGTTTGTGAACTCTTCTTACTTCCACAGTTTTTCCTTCCAATAAACTTTCCAATAATATGTAAAATAACATATGAAAAGATTTTTTTTTTTTTATTGATCTCATGCTTCATTCAAATGTTCAGAGAAATTGATCTTGGGTTTTCATATCTGTGAGCCACAATCAGGAAAACTAACAGAAATGAATGCTTGAAATGTATCACTCTGAGGGAAATCTCCACAGAAGATGAGTTTCACTTTTTGATAAGAAAAAAAGCATTTATATTCTTAATTATTGGGGAGACACCAGTATATGCAATAACCTGAACTTCATACCCTCATGTAGAGGTAACACAACGACAGCCGTCTTCAGCAGCCGGAGGGGTTCTAATGGGAAACCACCGAACTGGAAACCATTCCCAGTTTGATGTGGACATTCCCAGTATACTGTGGTCAGGGGAACGAGGCGGGCCAGAAAAATTTCACTGATTCCTCTGCTCACTAAATATGCTGCTTTTTCTCCATGTAAAAAATAATTTAATGGGAATTATTTAGTAATAAAAACAAAATCTAACTCTGTTCTTGTGCCTACAGTTCACTGTACTATTTATTTTTTTATTGCTCAAATCTAGGAAATTTTTATATCAAGTCTACTTTTTATTTGCATGTTTGTAATAAATACCTGTATGCTTGTGGATCAATTACTGTTTGTTTTGGGTTTTTTTAAAAAAAAAAGGTATTTTCATAAACTGTATTCTGCTCACCTATTTAAGCAAAAATAAATACAGATACACAGCGATGTAGTAAAATGTAATTTACTTACAAAAGCAGAGTGAAAATTTCACTGAAAAAAAAAAACAACAAAAAACTATTTACACCAACACACCCAAAAAGCCCAAAGTTTACCAAGGACACATTAATGAAATATTTGTATGATGAACAGAAAATAGTTCACAGTTGGTAGAAAAAGTGCTTCTTTAAAAGGAGATGAAATCTAAATATTTCTGCTTTAAATACAAAATGATCAGGATGTTGCTCAGCTAGCGACATCCTGATCCTCCAGGTCCATCCAGATCAAAAAAGTCCTCTGACATATAAGTCCGTCGTGTCTGTACCTTATACGGAAGTAACGATGTGCAGATAAAGCATCAAGCTTTTTTCTATAAAATGTTTTCTTTGTTTTTTTTGCCAGTGGTTTTGTACTGCTAGTTTGGCTCCATATAAAAAACGGAACTGATCTTCCGCCACTGCATGAAGTTTATTAAGTCTTTGTCTCAGTTACAAACCCAGTGGCTGAAGATTCCTCAGACAATTGAGGAAGTTCATCTTCCAGAAGCTCAGCGGCTTTAACATCCAGAGTCCTGCGGCGGCGAAAAACAGGAAAAGCGAGCAAAATCAGGGGAGCAACAGGACGTTCATTTCTGTATTCAGCAGGAGGTACGATGATAATTGTAGGACAAGAGTAATTTATGTAGCTGTGCATAAACTGGTCAATCCCAGCGCATGAGCAGTCAGGAGCTGATAAACCTAGCTGCATTACTATTACCCACAGCTGAGTGTGTAACAAGGCTGAACGAACAGTGACGAAAAAATAAGGAAGTATTTCTTTCAGATCTTAAAGTGACAGCATCACAACACAGATCCAATGGCATGGTAAGATACAAACCTGAAATGAACTTTTTTATTGTCATTCTATACTCTGTAGTTCAGATCAGAGCTGTTTGCAAAAAGGCCTCAGATTAAATCCGCCTGTCCAGATTAATGTGCAGAATTACAGGCCGATATGAAGAAACACGCTTTCTCTAAAGTCTGTAACAGAGCTGATTCAAATCAGACTTGCAAATAATCCCAGATTATTACACTTCCCATGTTTTTAAGAACAACCAACATTTATCCTGGGAAAACTTTGAGATCATTTTCAGTAGGCTTTTATTTTTCTCCCTTCATGTTAATTAATTAGGGGCGATTCTAGGAAATTAAATGCTCAGGGATCCATAGTCGAAATGTGCCTAACAGCAGCAACAGCAAATTAATTATTTAGATTCATACAAGCCTGTCGTTCCACAGACTGACCTGACTTGTGAGATTTCTCGCTGGGGTCCGTTTGCGCTCATGGACGGACTGAAGCCGGGTAATTAGAAACTTTTTGTCTTCTCCCTCCTGAACAGAGTAATGAAAGAAAACGGGGAGCATGAGTGAGTCTTTCTAATTAACTGGACGGAGAACAGGCAAAGCGCTTACGTTTTCTATCTGCTCCTGCAGTAAAGCGATGATCTTCCTTTGGCCGTCCACCACCTGACTCTGGAAGTAAATGACTATCCTGGGAAGAAAAAGACAGGAAGTCCCAAACGTGCAGAGTGTAATTAGACAACCTGCATAATTACAGCATGTTAGAAATGTAAGTTTAAACAGAATATCCTGTTCGCCTGCATCATCCTGCTACGGTGTGGCTCTTAAATCTGTGTGTGAGTGTGTGTGTGTGTGTGTGTGGGTGTGAACTCACAGAAAGATGGTTGCTCCCACAAACAGGACAAGGGGATTTTCCACCAAATAGGTGTGAGCTTCAGCCAGAAAGTACAAGTTGGGGTTTTCTTTAACCAGCTCAACAATCCTTTGTTTCCCCGCCTGGATCATGGTTTTGTTCCCACGGAAAGGACCACATGACTCTGAGGATGGGAGCCTGTAGACGGAACAAAAAGGCAAAATGTAATGACTACATGTTTCTATTTTTCTGCATTTACACAAGTATTACCGTTACCACAGAAACAGTCTCTTTTGAGATAGTTGTTTTACAAAGATTGATTTGACTAAAAGTGATCGAATAGATACCGTAATCGTTGCTGTTTAGTTTGTCACAATTTTTATGTTTTCTTTTTGTTTATTTTCTTGCATTTGTGCAGATTGTCCAAAATATCCTTCCTTCAATCTCAGCTTTTCTTTGCTGTCACTTTTGTGCTTGTGACATGCTGCTCCATCTTTATGGGAAATCCATGGTCCATCACCAAATTGCTCCTGAATTGTTGGACAAAGTTGCTCTAGTTCCATTTTTGATTTGGGGCAGGTTTTTTTTTGTTTTGTTTTTTTTAAGGAATCCTCTTTAGGACCCAGATGTGAGACTTGCTGGATTTCCTTGACAACCCTTTTTTCAAGGCGACTGGACCTCTCTCCTTAAGGTTTTAAATAATGGCTGATTACAGTAACATTTTACTAGCACCAGCTCCTATATCTAAGAAGAAATTTAGCAATTTTAAAGCAAACAGTGAAGTTTGTGGCAACTACTTGCTTTTTAAATGATTTCCACACCTGGAAGTTTTAACAAAATCAGTAGGAACTGTAATGTTAGTCCCTATTCTGTGCTTCATTGGTGAGCACTGATAGATAATACGGTCAGCGGCGATAAAGACGGCTGCCTCTCGAGTTGTGTCACGGTACCTCCACATGGTGTATGTGACGCACACGGAGGCACCGAGGAAGGAGGGGAAGCACAGGAGGGTGATGAAGATGGTGGTCATCTGGCTGACTCTGTATGCCCTGCTGGGGGCCTGACAGTTCATCATCACACTGCTCTGTGGGAAGGAAAGACACAAACGCAGATGATCAGAGGGGTCAGAGGTCACCTGGAAAAACTGAGAGCTGAGTGTGTGAGAAGCATGGATGTTGTGCAATACAGGGCTGCAACTAATGATTGTGTTAGTAATCTATAAATCTACTGTTCTGACGATTAATCCATAACTAAATTAAGTTGATGGTTATTTCAATAATCAATTAATCACGATTAACTGTTTCAACCCCAAAGTCATACCAAACACATGCGAAAGGTCAAAAAGTTGTAATTGAGTAGAGTTTAATACCATCTTAATGTAGAAGAGCAGCAGCAGTTTGAGGATCTGCACAGCAGGCAGGAGAGGAGCGAAGAGAAGACCCAACCTGGAGAGAAGAAAACGGACCACAGTCACCACCATCACAGCACTCTGTGTGTGTGTTTATATACATGTATGCTAGCAACACGGTCGGTACCAGGCTAACGTCTGTCCATAGATGAGGTCCAGGACATTCTTGGCGATATCAAACCCCGGTCTTCTGTTTCGCTTGAGCACTTTGTCAGAGAATGACCTGCAGAGAAGCAAAGAGAGGTGTGGCTAATGTAAAGTTAGCGAGTGCCACCGCAGCGCTGGAAACTGCCACTAAGTTAAGCTGCTTATTCTATTTTTGGCTTCAGTTTGTCCTAATTAAAACAACAAATGCAACAGATAACATTACTATGGCTTGTAATAATCAATATTATATTTAGGGCTTCAGCTAACTATTTGTTTTAGTTATCGATCATCTATTCTAATAAACAAATTGCCACATTCTGCAGCTAAGCCTTTTTATACAATATTAGAAATAAACTAATAATTTAGTTCCTTTAAAAAAAGAAGAAAATAAACATTAATTGCCCATAATGCAAGAATGTACCATTCATTTCAGGCATGCTTGATCATTTGTAGCAAAGGATTCTGGGAACAACGATGTACAATCATATTGTGATCAACAGTTAGTTAATTTTCTTTATTTTATTTTATTTTTTATGTCTGGCCACATGATGCTGGTCAGCTTCATGCGCTAACCAGCTCATGTCGCTCTACAATTTTAGAAACTGGTGATGCTCTCCTAATTGATAGATTAACTTTCTTAAATCACGGTTTCTTCTTGCAGGTTGTGTTAATAAAATATTAACTTGTTCGTGTGACCTTCAGCCTTTTGGATGATTTGCAGCCCGGCTCCAGCACTAAGGAGGAGAACACCTCCACCCTCCAGGTGTGCTTATTGCAACTCTAATAAGATATTCAGCAGGAGGTTTTTGGATTATAAAGGTTGCTGGAATCTGATATGCTTTAAAAAGCAGCATTAAGAAAATTCAGCTGTTAACAATGGACCCACCTCCAAAGCAGCTCTCCAAACAGGGTAGCCAGCAGAGTGAAGATGAAGTCGATGATTAGGAAGCGGTAAAGCTCCTGACCAACAAAACTCTCCCAGCACTTGAATGTCTACGTAACAGAAATCACGAAGGATAAGCAATGCATTCCTCTGCAAGAAGAAACAAAAGGCAGTCCCTTTCCGATAAAGTTACCTTGTTATTATCGGCGCTGCCAGCCACCCGTTTCAACCAATGGAAGCAGAGGACTCCGAGCACGCTCACCTTTAATATCAAGTTTCTATAAAACACAGACAAATCCAAAGATACCTGATGTTCTCTTAGCACTGAAACAGTTATGATATGATTCGACAAGAATCCCACTGCTCTTACCGACTGAGTGAAACAAACGTGCGCAGAGATGGAGAATTGTACTTCTCAATCCAGGCTGTGAACTGGAAGAGGATCGGTAACATCAAGTTGATGAAGGAGACCAGGACAGGCAGAGCCAACAGGCTGGCTTCTTTTAATAACTCTGGATCCCCGGAATCATTTTGTGAACTTTTAAGCTGCTTTTTGTAGAGAGGCAGATAAGATGGAGAAAGTTACTACGAGGTACAAGAAAGATGGTCAGAGTTGAGAGGATGTTGGATGGAGCTAAACATAACATAGAAATATGTAGATTTTTTGTTTGCCTGCCAACTTTGAATAAATCTACCACAGAACTTCATGTTTTGACCTTTTTTTGTACCACAAACCTATGATGCATCAAGTGACTATTCGATTACTCTTAAGGTCTCTTTTTGGTTTTTATGGACAAATAGTCACTAAAGATGTGAAGCTATGATTGTGATATAATGTCCTGGGCAAAGTCTGGATTTAAATCAAAGTCCAGCTTGTAAAAAAAAACTAATAGTTTGAGCTATTCTCGAAGGAAGAATAACTTCCTTCTAGATGAAAAAGGTGACAGAGATAAACACCAAAACAGTTCCCATTGTAACTGTAGTGAAAGATTTTCTACCAATTATTAATTTAGACTCTTTATTAAACTACAAAACCAAGCTTTATCAACTTGACAATTATGCTCCATTTTGTGTTTGTCATACAAAACCTTAATAAAACACACAAAATGTGAAAGTTAACTACTGTTTGTCAGTCTAATTAAACTGCCAAAATATTTAAATATATCCTTCATGCAACCACTTGGGGGCAGTATCAATAAAACAGTAAATAATGATAAGCATCGGTTTGTGTGACTGATTTGCCTACATAATAGAAGTGAAACAAAAACATCCCGTGTACAAAAAAAAAAAAAGCAAATCCACTCAACCTTACTTCTTTGTGCATATAATCTGAGAAGTAGTAAATCACAGCCACGCATCCAGCGGTAGCTCCAATGCAGAGTATCCAACCCAGGCCATGCATCAGCAGTCTGACCAACTTGTCTGAGATTGTACTCCTGATGTGCCTGTGATGTGCTTCTCCCAGCAGCTCCTACAGGGAGGTGAAGTTGGGAGTGGTGAAATATTAACATCCAAAACAAAGCAAGAAAAGGAAACGGTGACGGAGGCCGAAGAAGAATGTGTCAGATCATCACACTCCCGTCAACCCTTTAAATGACAGCGTAGGAAGGGAGGAAGGAGAAGGTGGTGATTTTACAAACAAAGCGGCGAGTTTGCATGTACCTTGAGTTGGGTGCGGATGTTTTCAGACAGCAGCCTGACCGAGCTTCTCTTGATGACCTTAAAGTCCCACGAGCAGAAGACCTTCATGGCCAACATGCCGTTAGACTTATCGATCCTGAAGCTCTGACCAAACGACTTTGACATACTTTCAGGAAATAAAATGTAAACATTTAAGTCTCTGTGTTAATTTAAAAGATAAATTACTAATATTTCATTCAGAAAACCTCACCTGTACACAAGGATGATGCATGTAACGAAGAAGGACAGTCCGATTGTGAAGAAATATGCAAGCGGCATGTTGTAGGACAGGGACTTTGAGTCACACTCCGGTTTTGGGGGACTGGAGATGTTATTCTTCGAACAGCTATGCAGTGTGTGGTTACTGTAGTATCCGTAGTACAGCAGGGTGTTAGCAAAGTAACCCTAAGGCAGAACAAATGTGATTCAGACAGAACCTTTCAAGCTTTTTTTTTGCTCTGTGTGATTAAACTAAAAGTAAAAAAATTGCAAAGAAAAATCTATCTGCAAAAACATGGCTTGGCACATTTCAAAAATTAAAAAAAAAGGACATAAATGGTTTTACTTCTGAACATAAATGAATTTAACTCGAAATGTTTCCACTGGCTCACATAGGAGATTTCTGATCAACACAGGAAATTTTACACTTTGATGAGTTAACCATGCAAAAATGTACCGGTACTCTATCAACTTTTCATGTACCACATCCTCCATAGTGATAACACTTTTAAGTGAAGGACGATTGACAGCAAAGTCCAACGTTTTAAAGAAGTAGTGCGAGTAATTACAAATGAGCAGGAAAAACTGTGGCAGTCATGGAAAGACCAAAACTGGGAGACGGTCTTGTTAACATTAGATTAGGACTAATTGTGTCACTTAAATGCAGCTAAAATATTACATCTCCACCACTGTGGATTACTCAACAATCTTCTGCATTAATGAAAACACTGTCTTTATTTTTAGTTACATATTATTCCTCTCTGTAATGCACAGTTTTTCCTAAGGTGTCTTAGATATTCACTTGTTTTGCACCAAAGTGGTTTCAGTGTAACCAGGGCTGGTGGTAGCAAAACACTCAAACCCAGTGACTCACATTAAGCATCAATATATTGCACTGCTTACATTCAAATCCATTAAGGAAACAAAAATCAGCTGACCTCAGTGAAAATTTGAGTTAAATTAGCTCAAGAGTCAATGCTGTTGTAAACTAAAAATGCACTGATTTGAACGGGAAATGTCAGAGGACTTTACAGCACTTATGTACCAAACTATTTTACAAATCCAGCTCCAGTTGTACGTTTTCAACTTATTTTAGGTTTTAAAGAAATGCGGCACCCCGCTGGTGCCTGCTGAATCCTTTCAGATACGTTAAACAAGCCGTCAGTGCTACAATCCTCAACTGATCTTGCGATATCAATTATGTGTCAGGGTGGAAACTCTGGGAAATAATCACTTTACTTAACAAGGAAGCCTGCGCTGTTGAAATTATTAATAAGTTTGTTAGTTGCAGCTGTCTGTGGAGCTTAGTGAGTCTATACAAGCTAAGTGAAGACCTAAAGCTAGCGAACTAATGAAAGGTTTGGCAAATGCTCCTTCGAACTGCTTACCCCTCCGGTGAGGAGCTCCAGTCCAGTGAAGGACTTTCTGTTTTCAAGCTGCTCTGGGGGGTACACTGCCTGTGGAACCACCAAGAATGAACCCAAGACCAGAAAAAGGAACATGTTGAAGAAGAGGAGAGTCTTGAGGAACAGGAAGTAGGAGAGGACCCCGGAGCCGAAGCGTCCGCTGACTCTCTTGAGCGGCATTTGCCACAGGTGCAGGGAGTGCAGGAAGGATAAACAGTTGTACCAGCTGTGCCTCAAGGCCTGAGAGGAGACAGAGAAACAGAGGCAAGTTAAAATCAATGTTGAGATTTAAGACAGAGTGCTTGTGGTTTTGTGAGTCAAAGCTCGCAACTGCTTGGGCAGCAGAGCAACTGAGTTGGCCTGACAGCAGCACCTACAGGAAACACCCGCTGACATCTGATGGCAAACCAAGAGAAATAATTTAAAAATGATGGAAAGAATTCACATTTTTTCCTGGTTTCAGAGCATTTCTTTATACACTGTGTGTAGAAGGTAAATTTTTTTTGTAAAGGTTGGAGAACATTTTTAAAATGCATTATCCATCATCTCACCTCCTGGGCTTTATTTCCCCTTCACCTCTTAACATTGACAATGCTATGCTGCAACTCTTATATTTCACAGTAAAATCTCATAAGTGCTTTTATTCTGATGTAGTTTACTGATAAAACCCGAGTAGTAAGTTGTCCAGTGTTTTATACATAGCAGATTATGCAGGAATTTACAATTATTCAGCATGTTGGTTGTCTGTGTGCTGGATATCCGCCTTGATTTTCCCTTTTGCTATTGTTATCAAATGCAGAATTAATAGTAATGCATAAAAATGCCAAGAAAACTGAATCAATAAAGAGTCGCCTTTTTATGCAGATAATTTTTTATTTGAAAACAATCGTAACAAACAAATGAGGTTGCTGGAGCGCAGCAACTCATTTCATGACCTGATAGCGAGAGCCGTGCTTTCGCCACTGAATATTCAAAGTGAATCTTAGGCTGTAGGAGTGAACAACAGTTTCTGCAGCAGCGTCTTGCACAAACACACACACTCTTATTAGGCCACGGAAAGCACACACTGTTCAGCAAGCAGTATAGGATATAAATTATGGATATATCAATAGTGTGCATTACTAATGTGAGCATCTTTGTATAGAGGGGTTGAGCTGTGAAAGTTTGCTGCTGAAAGCAAGCCTCTGGCTGGCGTGCAAAACACTACACGTAATGGAAAATTACCATTCCACACCCATCATTCTTCAGAATGGACAGGAAACTAGCCAGGCGTAATGGGAAGAACTGGAACAGTACAATGACCCCAAACACAGTCAGAGCTATGATGAAACAATAGCTCAATGCATGTTCGTGTGTTAAAACGGTCCAGTCAAAGTCCAGATTTAAATCCGAATGAATGAGAATGTTTGGAAAGAGATGAAAGCTGAAGCTCACGTGTGTGCTCCGTCCATTCTGAGTTTGAGTCATTTTGCAAAGACGAACGGGCAAAAATTCTAGTGTCCAGAAGGACAAAGATGGCAGAAACACTCACTGGTTACACACACACACGCACACACAAATAAATTGGAGGGAAATGTACCCTAAACTTTTCAGACTGTTTCCTTTTCAGAAGTGCGAATTACTTTCGGTTGGTCTACCAAGTAAAGATCCAGAGGAATATAGTGAAGTTTGTTAAAGTAAATTGAAAAAGTGTGAAGTAAAATTGGTATGAATACATTTGCAAGGTGCTGTATGTATATCACCATGTATACATTGAGGTTATATCTAACAAGTGAGATGAGAAACACTGTATGTATAACAATTTTATTTTTAATAAGGTTACTTACTAAAATGATGCGAAATTTCAGATAACTGCAACAGCGAAGATTACTGCTGGAACGTGTTTGCTTAGTCATTTTCAAAGTCAACCTCCTGATGAGAGACAGAAGTGAAAATTATACAGATTTATCAGCAAGGTAATGGAGCGATAAAAGCAAAAATAATAATAATAATAATAATGTACCTGAGGCCTTTTTTCTCAGACAAATTCAGAGGCATTTCTTTGAGCAGCCTCACTCGGTCAACCGCCGACAAGTTCTGCAGGTTTTGGATCAATCGCTCCTGCTTCTTCTCTGCAACACATCCAGCAGGGCCGTTTTACAGGTTATGCTTTATTTCTGGCAAACGGTTTAATCAGCGGAGACGTTTCTGCACCTGCTGAGTCTGTAGTGTCCACCTCCACGCCGTAGCCTCGTATGCTGGGTCTGGCGGAGCGAGAGAAGTCTTTGATGGACGCTCTTCTCTGCGTGCGTCTCCGAAGCTCAGCGGTCCTGTTGTAGTACTGAGAGATGATGGCTCCCCGGCTGCGGCCTGGAGGGTGAAAATGATCCGGTTCTTCGGCGTGTGGTGTAATTCATCATCGTGTTTCAACCAAAGTCATCTCACATTTGCAACAATATTTTAAAAAATTATTCTGGTCTACCCTGTGATAAATTTTCATACGGTTCACACATTTCTAGGGATGCTTATGTAAGTAGAAAGGGAAGCAACAGTGTCAATCGAGAATGTCTGACTTCTCCCATGTGTTAAATTAAGCTCGTCTTGCTCCTCCAGAGGGACGGCGAGCCGTTTCCATGACAGCCGAGAGAAATCTCCCCCATAACTCTGGGGCTATTCAAAGTCCATTTCCCACTGGTGCATGTCAGAAAAAATGTCTCCAGGGAAACATCCAGAGCTCAAACCGCCTTAACCGAGTTGTTTGGATATGGAGGAACAACATATCGACAGGTGCAACTCAAAACGTTAGATTATTGCTAAAACATTTATTTATCTTAGTAACTATAGTCCATAAGTGAAACTTTTCATAGATGAACAGCACAGACTGACGTTATCAAACCTTTATGATGATTTTCAGCATGCAGATCATGAAAAAAAACACATTTAGGATACATGTAGAATATTAAGTCAGACCAACAAAAAACTAAATAATAATACAGCAACCTGAGCTTAATAAAAAGTAAAAGAGCTTTTATTCTGACAAATTAGTCTTTTCGGTTCGAATATTTTAATGACATGTTCTTGAACGTCCTGAGATGACTGAGCTCCAAATCTCAGGTCAAACTCCTATTTTCTTCTATTTTTCAATCCAGATAGTAAAATTTATAATTTTTATATCAAGATGCAAATCACTTCTCAGCTATTTACTCAGTTATATTTGATCAGGCCCATAATAAAATGATATTTTTGATACAGAAATGTCTTCCTGTGGTGCAGGATAGACACTCAATAGCTGTCTGAGGCTCCTTTTGCAGCCTTTGAATTGTATATATTTATATTTAATAAAATATAAATATATGGATTTATATTTTATTAATTTGATCAGAAATTAATAAAATATAAGTTTAATAAATCTATATTTCATAATATAAGGTTAACTCCTTGAATTGAATTACTGAAACTGGAATATACTATCAATTACTTAGATGAGGCTGTAGAATACACATAAAAATAAAAAAAAGTCGGAGGAATCAAACCAAATGATCACAAGATAAATTGCAACATGTGACACAATGAGATCATTTTGTTGGTTTTAGGCACAAACCAACATATCATCTCTGAAAACATGCTGCACCATCTGATAGGAAGGCAAACCGCTTCCTCATGACGCTCTGCTCAGTTGCAACACACCCATTTTTTTCTTAAATGTATATCTTGTGGCACCAGCGTTGCCAGCTTGAGTGCTTATAGTGAATTAAGCAAATAAGTGAGAAGAAACTCTTATCACTGGCTGGGTTGGGCGATACAAAGCACTTCATAATGTATGTTTACAAACGACAGCTACATACAATAAAAAAAAAAAAAAAAAACACACACAGCCATTACATCTTTATCAGGTTTCACCATACTGTGGCAGGGTGTGGCGGTGGCACACTGCAACACTTTGTCTTGCAACATTTAAATGCTGCTGAGGAGACACATTTTCAGAAAGGTTATTTACAATCAGTGATGTGAGAAAAGCCTCTTCTCAGTTTGTCAGAGGAACTAAAAAACTTCCCTCGTTGCGAACTTATTTAACCAGTACTGACCGATAGTGCGGCTCGGCATGGAGGAGAGGATCTTCAGGGTGGCTGAAGACCAGGAATCCTTGAGGAGAGAGTCCGTTTGTCTTCCTTTGTCCTCTTCTCCAGTTTTATCACTTCCTATCCTCCATCGCCGATTCTCAGAGGGTGACAAATACGCCACATTGTCTGTCAGAGTAGAAACACGCATGCACACAGTGAACGTATTGCTACGCAACGCTGAGAAAAGAAGACTTTTGATTTTAAAAGAGCAAATATATCAAATAATATGAAAAAGTCCGAATGAAAAAGTCTGTCAGGGTAATTGCACGAAAGATTGCTTTCATTGTGTACAAAAATAACTTTTTTTGTGAAATATATTGAATAGGATGTGTGGATGGCTTTTTGGTGACAGAAAGCGGATGGGTTTAAGACTCTTGCAACAAACATCATCTGTTCAGAAAACACGGATGATATTCAGTGATAGACGACACATTTCTGCTCACCCACCAAATACAGTCTCTGCTGAAACATTTTTTTGCTTTAAGACCGTGAAACAATAAGAATCTTAGATTTGAAGGAACTGAAAACCTAATGGTGCGTTCACACAAACGCGTTTTGAGCGTCAGGTGCGTCTAGTTCGCATTCAAACGCTCCAAACGGTTCAAATAGCGCCGTGCTAGAGGCTCAAAACGCGCCGTGACGGCCTTCGACGCACCTCCACATTGACTTTGAATGTAGACCAGATGGGCCTGACGCTCGTATTTGGTGTGAACGCACCATAAAGCTGAAGGTTACAGCAGACTGACTGAGCAGGAAGTCAACAGATAGAACTTGGGCCACTGCAGTTGTTGGGAGCATTAAGTGTATAAAGTGAGAAAATACTAATTAATAATTGATTATTTTTCCACTGTCAGCACAAATTTTCAACCTATATGGGCAAATCCCACCAAATCCACCAGATGTTCCTCCTGGGTCTCAATTGTTTCTGAGTCTGAGGTAAACCGGCCAAATGAAGGAGAGAACGTTTGACTGCTTCTGTCGACTTTGTTTACTTCCCTCCCATCAATCACATGTGTAGCATTAGCTTGAAGTGATTGAAAATTATTTTCCTCTACTATTCCTCTAGGTTGGCCTCTGTTTTATGCTCTGAATATAAGGTTATATATTCATATATTGTGTTAGAACACCAAACACAAGTTTGGTGTTCTAAGCAAAATGCCATTACTCTAAAGCAACTTCAGTTGTTTTCTCAGCTCTCTTGTCTTCATTTCTGATTAGGTTTTTGCATATTTCTCAATTCACAAGCAGGACTGCAACTATAAGGCAAAAGTGGCAACTTTAATTGCATTCCCTTTAATTTCCTTCTCATTTCGCATGAATAAACTCTAGTGGAGTACCTCGGTCCTCGTCTTCTGGATTCCTCTGCTGATACTGCAGCTCGATGGCATCAGACAGTCCCTCCTTCTGACTCTCTTCTGCAATCAGCTGGCTGAATGAATCATGAACCCCTTCCTCATCTGCTGGGCTTCTACCAGAGGAACACATGGATTAAAAGTGAAAATACAGTGAGTTAAGCACAGTCTAGATAGATGTTTCAGTACACATTGGTGGGTCCTTTGAAAACAAGAAGCAAGTAAAAATACTCCAGATAAAATACAACGAATCAGAAGCCCCCTGGGTGGAAAATGCAATGATTACAGTGTTGAGTGTTTATGTGGTCCTCCTTCTTGATGTAGTGTAAACAGGGCCATCAGGAAGTCCATTTCCATTGAAGTCTGTTTTTTTTTTCTCTATACAGAGACCACAAGGAGGAAACACGTTCAAGCATGACTTTGTCAAAGCTGCATTTCTTCCAGGAACGGACAATGAACTAGATGTTAACAACAGATCACCAGGAGAGAGTTCAATACGTCTCTCCTTTACATTTAGTCTTTTCTTTCTCCCAGGTGTTTTTGTTGAGACACACTCCACCAGCAGACAGCGTGAATGAACAAGACCCAACTTGAGAAACCGAAGGGGGAGAGCGGGGGGAGACACTCAACGGCAAAATGAATAAAAAGAACAATGATTAGGCTTACTCCAGTCCAGCTTCCACTCTGGGGTGACTCAGGTCAAAGTTAACATTGTGAGCCATTCTTCTTCTCTCACCCCCTCGATCTCAAGAGTGGTCACACCCTCACTTGATCGAACTCGCACTCCATTCCCAGCATGCCGTTCAGTTTTTCCTAGCCTGTAGAAGGAGGAAAAATGTTACAGGAGGATGTGTGCTTGAACTAAGCTAGAGCAAAAAAAAAAAAAAAGCCAACAGTGTTCTTTTCACTCCGGCGCTTCAGTCGTGTCTCAGCTTGTCTCAACTGGTTTTGCCAACACAAAAACAAACAGAAAATACTGACTTCACGTCAACCACCTTTGGTGTCTCTACATCTTTGTGGAACAGAAGTAACAAAAGTAAACGTGTAGCCACTTAAAGGAAGTAGATATTGGTTTAAAGCTGTAAATGTCTTATTTTTTTGTCTCTGCTGCCCATATTCAGAATCCTCTGTGATAAGAATGATGATAATGACTCACGTTTCTGTCTTGTCGTGATGGACTGCGTCACTTTGTCCAGACCGATAATAGATCTATTGTGCCCGAGAACGGCAGTCACCACCACAGAAATGAATATTTATGAGAGAACGATGACAAACAACTGGAAAGAGTTTCTTTTGTGGGACATTTGGACAGAATAAGTCGCTCTGCTTTAAATCTGGCTTTGTTTAGGTGTTACAGCTCCATTAAAGGTTTCATCAAACATCCAGAGAGAATATGCCCTGTTGCTTAAATGCATCGCAGATGTGAATTTAAGCATTAGTGAGAAATTTAACATTCAAGAAAACTGAGGCCAGATGTGAATTAACGATCAATAAAACCTCCTTACAAGAACCATTATCAAAAGGTGCTTTCGAGAAGGAGAAAAAAAGTGTTTGTACAGACAATAGGTCTAAAAAACTGAGGACTAACACTCAATGTTACAATAACTTTTTGGTCTTTATAAAGACTGTTGATAGCAGTTAGTAGGTTGGACAGGATTTTATTTTGGGGAACTGGAGTAAAGGGGGCTAGTGCAAATTTATTTCTAAAATAAATAAATACAAATAAAAACAACGTGCAATTTTCCTCCCACTTCACAATTAAATGCTTTGTGTTAGTCTACGACATAACCTGCTGTAAAATGCAGTTACAGCAGGTTTACTAGTTTGTTAGTACCATAATGTGAAGGAGTTTTGTGAGTCTGGTGTTTAGTTTGAAAACAAATGAAGATCAGAGAGTTCATATCTAGGTCTATATTTCAGACACTTCTGTAGCATTTACATTACTAATCTGACTTGGTATATTAAGATGTTTCAGACAAAAATTGAGGAAGTAACTTTCCTGTTTTAAACTAATGTTGGCGTGTTCTGATACCAGTTTTTTACCAAACCGAGTATTTCGGTTTAGATACTTTCCGTTTCAGAGTAGTTAACAAGTTGGAACTTATACTTCACACAATAACCTTTGAAAAATTATATATTGCATTTGGAATAGTGTCACTATTCTTTTTTTAAAAAGATGTCATCAACAAGTTTTTCTTCTGAAACAGAAGGAGTTGTTGTTGACACCTTCTTAATAGATTGTGATGAGCAATTTCTTCCTGAGAGATTGGTGATGACACCTTCTTTTTAAGAGGAAATGGCTTTTTTTAACATGACATACAGATTGGTTAGTCTTCGAATGCACCATCACATTACTCGTTAATGGATGCTCTTTTTGCTAGGTTTTAGATCTATATATTTAGCCCAAATCCAAAACGAAATTCAGGCCGGCTCCAAAGAGGAGCTGCGTCTCAAAGGCACGTTCTGCACAGCTGAATGGTTGACGTGTGAGATTGAAAGATTTCTTAAACATGCATGAAAGAATTAAGGCAACACTCTGTGTTGTCTATATATTTTTGATGGGGGAAAACATATATAGCGTGATGTAAAGCTAAATAAAAGGTCATTTTACATAATACTGCCCCTTTAAAAAGACTGCGAAGCACACACAGAGAAAGACAAATGAGTTTGCATGAAAAAGTTGTGTCTAGTTCCACTTTTTCAAGAAAAGGAATAAGTAGCTTGTAGAGGAAGGAAAGAAAGTCAGGTGCAGATGCTCATTAGGCTGTTACAAGTGTAGAATAAATAAATGTGAGTGCAGCTACACCCTGCTCCGCTCCTATCAATCACACATCCCAGGTAAAAACGGAGTTATGCTAATTAATGTACCCTACTTAATGATTGTCTAATACTAAATAAAAGCTTAATTAAAATAATATGTTGGACTCTGCTAAACTAAAGCCACTTCATCATACCAACACTGACTCCAATTCACACTTGATTTAATAATTAGTGATAGCTAACCCTGGTGGAAAATAAAAGCTATAAATGTTTGCATCATAATCGTGTGAATTTGCAAAGGTTTTCTTTTTCCTCTAAAGAAGACAGCGAGTTTTGATTTCTCAAGTCTTTATTTTGTGAAAACCACATTAGAGGAGAATAAATCGCCTCCATAAATCTGCAGATTTATTATTCGGCTTCATTAGGTGGAACTAGGCACAACTTTTTCATGCAAACTCATTTGTCTTTCTCTGTGTGCACAGTCTTATTAAAGAGGCAGTATTATGTAAAATGACCTTTTATTTAGCTTTATATTTTGCTATATATTTTTTCCCACATCAAAAACATTTTGTGAAAACCACATTAGAGGAGTATAAATCTCCTCCATAAATATGCAGATTTATTATTCGGCTTCAGACATAACGCATGCGCTTTATTTCCTTTGATTACTGAAGTAAAATTATGTTGAACTGAAACAAGGTAAATTGACTTCAGTAAAAATTAACAAGCATTAATCATGAAACAACAAAATGAGCTGCAGGTTCCTCGACTGAGCCAGTAGTTTTGAATCCAACAGGAAAAAAGGGATTATTAGATTATCACTATCTACGCATTAAAGATATGCTCCAATCCATTATTGCCACTCAAACATTTATGTCTCCGCCTTGCCTTAAGTGTAATAAAAACAGAACGTTAACC
The DNA here is from genome assembly GCF_003331165.1 of Xiphophorus hellerii. Lineage (NCBI taxonomy): Eukaryota > Metazoa > Chordata > Actinopteri > Cyprinodontiformes > Poeciliidae > Xiphophorus > Xiphophorus hellerii. The sequence continues at coordinate 22,253,884 of NC_045676.1, read as the reverse complement.
ATCAATACTGAACATACCAAGTTGTGATCAAAAAAACATAGAGAGAACCAGATGTAAAAAAGCTGGAAAATGCATGATTTTAATTTTTTTTTTTAAATCTGAAGAGAATGAATGTGAATGAGTTCATGTTGGAGGTGTCAGTTTAGCTTAGGTGGTGAATTACGATAATAAGCTAATTCAGTTTTAATCTGTGTAAACTGCAGAACTTAAGACTAGTTAGTGTTGCAGGTATTATCCAAAATGGAGCTGACTAATACAAGTTTAAAATTTATGAGCTTTTGAAGAGCCGGTCTATCTGCTGCCTTTCAGAACGCTCTGGTATGCTGATGCAATGAATGCCTCATCCACTTCCTGTTTACATGAACTAGCAACAGAGAGCACAGCAGATTTCACCACTTCACATGTCATGCTTTTTAATTTAAGACCAATATCTCCACAGAAATGTACAAACTTCATCCAGTAAACTGGTGGTAAATTTGCACTTATCTATAATAGATGAAAAAAAAAAAAGAAGCTGGCTAGTTAGCAAAGGACTATTAGCAGCTAATTAGTGGTAGCCTCAATCGTCTGGGTGGAGCTCATTATTTTGCCTGACAGAAAAGTCCTGTGAGAAAAAAATACACATTGAATGAACAAGATTAAATAGAACTGTCAAGACAAAACTTAAGATATACGACATATGCTCTTAAAGCATTCAACTTACTTTTTAAAATGAATTTAAGATGTTTAAAGGTCTTAATTTTAGACGCATGAATTTAAGACCTTTCATCGGACATCTTGCAACTGTTCCAGATTCACTGACACTCTTACAAACAATTTATTTTCTAAATAAAAACATCTCGTCCAGAAAGGTTGTATCAGGTGTACACAGCTTTTAGCAAAAATAAAAAACAGAATAATTACTGGAGGATCTAAACTTTTTGTCATCGTGGATGAAAATATGAACTGTTCTACATACCATTCTGTTTGGAGTCAAAATATCTGGGAGTCAGAGGGGGGGGGGGACTGATATTTTAACTTTCAGCATTTCTGTCCTGTAACGGTCTAGTCAAAGCTCAGAACTACATTCATAAACAATTTATGAGGTCACTTAACGAGGGGTAGGGTGCAAACGAACGTCCTCACAATCTCATAGATTTAGAGAAGCCTTGCAAAGCAGAGTGAGTCAATACTCAGGTCAAGATGTGACCTGTACATTGTACTCAACACTACTACACACTAAGATAGCTAACACAAACAGCCTTTTAAAGTGTCCAATCACAGGTTGTTATATATAAAAAGTAACTTGCCCTGTCATAATAACAACATGCACACAGTGCTCAGCTTCATCAATGCGCTATGTATGAATGTTGTGAGATAAGACAAAGATCCAGACCCTTTTCTCAGGGTGAAGGTATTGCTGGTTGAGTCCTCAGTAAATAAAGCTCACACAGAGCACAAGTATTGGTGGAGCTCTGAATATCCACCAGGAATATATCCAAACAGTTTGAAAATGTCCTTCTGAAACTTGTTTTTCTTCCGTGTAAAGTAAAGTTACAACAAGCTACAGCCAACAGATTTTCCCTATTACTCTCTCTCCCACAAGCAGGCTTTTCCCATTACCAGACTTTTCTAGGATCGTGTTGCACTTTTTTTTTCCATATTCCGAGCGTTTTCTGTGCAGCTCAAGACATAGCAGTCCTTTTGAGACCCTACAGTTAGAGGCGGATACTGTGGGAGTGGGCCACAGTGCATGAACGGGTCAAGGTTGAGCTCTTCTCCTGCCAAATTAAATAGACTTGAAACAAAGAGAGGAGTGGTTGACTACAAAACACAGATTAGAGGTTAGGCTGGATTCAGACAAATATGATGAAAAAAAAAAAACTCTTGGATGTTGCAAAACAAATTAATGTTGACTAAAGATCAATCCCTTGCATCATAAGTATGTTTATTATCCAGAAGAGAAACCAAAAGGAATATAGTCAGCAGCATGGGGCTAAAGAAAAGGAAGGAGTTTGAAGTCATCTGTCCTGTAAACTCTGACCGCTTTAGACAACTAGAAAGTCAATCAGTTCCCACAGTTCTTAGAAAAACTACTAACAGATCCAACTGTGCAAGCAAATGTCTTACACAGTTCACTTCACTTAGGTTTGAATCTGCTCACCATTCTTCAGGACATTACAGCTGATAACATGGTGTAAAAATGACAAAGAGGTCACTGGATGATCTTAAAGGGGCTCAAGTAGATAACTCTGGAGAAGGCAAGGAGGGAAGAGCGGACAAAACGACGACAGGTCTATCTTAGACTAATGTGTAGCCTCTAAACTCCAAGAATTCAATTTAAAAATTCACAACTTTTCTAGACTGATATTTATATAGTTATTACCTAAAGGTTGAGGAAGTAATTTTGACTGTATACAGAAGATAAATGTCATCTTCTGTATCCTAATGTTAGCTATTATTTTTGCCAAACAAAGCCCTATCATGGGGCATTTCTACCAAAGTGGTTCTGGTGCTTAACCAGAGCTCTTTTTTTCACTTTTTGTGGACAATCACAGTGCAAAGAGACAGTTTAATTACACAACACATATTATTTATCTCAGTATCTTCACAAACAGAAGCCCTATTATCCCCAGATTTATTCTTTAGTGCTACTTTTAGCAATAAGTTGTGCTTTTGCATGCTTCACAATCACAGTCAAAGGATCTGCAGCACTGTTGGAGAACAGGGGTTAAAAGCACAAAATCCCCTGGCGGCATCAAAAGACAGACGCTGCTAAAGAACTGAGTCGGAAATTATGTTTGTGAATTTCAGCAAATATCTGCGAGCTGAGCTCTCTGCGCAGCGCAGTGATCTACTTAAACTTCAGGACAAGTAATATCACAACATAACATGAAAATGAGAAAGAGTGAGCTGATACTATGCTTATGCTCATGTCTTCAGATTAGCACTGGAACCAGTTTAACAGAAGAGGAGACGGATATCGGCATCACCAGCAGTAACCTGATCAGAGCATCGCTGCCATTTATTAAAAGCTTCAATATCTAAAGCCACTTAGTAGTTTTCTTGAGATGTTGGATCAGAACATTTTGCATAATACAGATTGAAAACTGAGCAACATAGAGACCCAAGAGCGTCAGGATTTAAAACACAAACAAGCATGCATATGACACAGATTAAAGGTATTTTAAGGATCTTCTTTCTCAACATACTTTCATGCTGCAACGTCTACAGTCATGTACACACAGCTCAATGGGATTATCATTCTGTTACAGTGTAATCAGATGCTCATAAAAAGGCAGTTTAAAAAATAAATGAATAAAATAGTTATCTATCTAGCCCGCTGATGTTGCAGTGCTCATCCTAAACAAGCATCTGTTGACAATTACCAAAAACAACAATACTTTTGAACAATGCAGGAATCCAGTTACAGCTTAACTTCAATACTGAACTCTGTTCCAGACCTATAATTGCCCTCACTCAGGGCAGGGGACTCTAAATTATAGGTTTGCTGCTGAGTCTTTCAGAGATACCGAACTGAATGTAACAAAAAGTTCCTGTTGTTGTAAACAGAGACAGAAGAAGAACTCTGACCCCAGGGTAGAACAAAGCTACCTGCCATCACAGAGCAGGGAAACTCTCCGACCAATTCAAGATTGTGAATCTGAAACCTCCTCCGCCTAATCAGCTCCAAGCAACAACAGAGGACAGTCTCCCTCATCCTCACCACTTATAACACCGACTCTCCTCTGACTCCTGCCTGTTAAAAGTTGTCCACTCGCCCAAACTGCAACTAACGAGCAGCGGCGGACGACGAGACGACTAGTTTTAGACTCTTTGCTAACCTGACACGGTTTTAAATGACAAAAAATAATCGCTTTTCAAAACGCGAAAGAGTAAAGAGGCGGTCAAATAAAGCACATAAATGCCAATTAAACCGAGCCAGGGTTTAACTTACCCACCAGCTAACTTGACAACCAGTTCAACCGCCTCACTGGGTCGTCCGTCAGTCAAAACTGCAGTAATGTGCCAACGGCGGGGAGGAACCATTATCGAATTGCCTTTTAATATTAAAACAAACCAATACAGGTTTGACACTGGTTTAACACCACGTGTATTTGTTTAAATGTCCAATGTAGACTTCGTGGAGTTTCGAGATATTTTTGTTGTCGATATCTTATTTTGTTAGGTTATCGACTTAATGTAAAGGTGACCCCCGCAGAGAAGGCGCGGATGGTTCGGTCCATTTCAGATTAGCCGGTGTAAACTTACACACGAACGAGAACGGAGGCTGAATTTAGGTTTTCAAGCGTGGAAAAGTAGCAGCGACCTGCAAACGATAAGTCTTTAACATAACACGAAGTGACTCAGGGCGGAGTTGTATGGGACATTGAGCAGAACTAGATTTTGTGCCCTCTTCCTGTTATGAACATCCCCACCCTGAACAGGCTCCAGTAAACAATCTTGGAGAGGGGCCAAGTTCACTACGCTAATTTTGGGGACACACTCAAATAAAGATTGTGCTTTTGGCATCAGATTGAACCCTGCCACATCAACCTAATTATTACAAAAAAAGTTCTTTTAAATCAGATTTTTAAAAATCAAATTAGACCATAAAGGATGGCTCAACAAACCTGCTGCGCTTATACAGCAGATAGTGTGTTTTTGCGGAAGTGACCCACTTTTACCACCCTAATTGATGTTGTTGAGCCCTTAATTGTGATATTTTCAAACCAGGCAATGATCATTTTAAAATGAAAACAGGTGTCATGTGGGTCAAAAGGACCCATGACACTCCTAATCTATCAGTTCCTGGTGTCTGTGTTTGAAAAATGTTTAAACAAATCAGAAAGGAGAGCATACTTATGTGAGTAAAATTGATTAATTATTTTAATTAGAACCTGAAAAGTATGGGATGAATATGAAATCAGCCCACCAAAGTCAGAACTTCCCATTGTACCTCACCTGGCTCAATGATTGGGGTTACTAATGGTGATGGGCAGATTCATTTGAACAACTTTTAATTAGTATGGATCAAATTTATAGATTTATTTTTGTTTTGTTTTTTTGCAGAAGAAGTTGCAAAACAAACTTGACCAGCATATCTTTTCCACACACAAATGTGAGGTTTCCTGTCCTTTATTTTGCTTCCATGTGTAAAAATATGCAAATACTTTCTTTGCTAACTCTCCACTTCCTCTCCAAGTATACTTTGAACAAAAGCTCAACAACTTCTCCCCTCTCTGTTTCCATTCCTTGTCTCGAAGCTAAACTCTAACATCCCTTTGTTTCTGGCCAAGCAGAGTGCGTCTTTAACAGTTTCAGTAGAATGGAAACCAATCATGTGGAAAAAGCAGCTAAGAAATGACATTGATACCCATTTAAGAATGTATTGACTGGAAACCTCAAATGTCTTTGTGGTCTCCTGAGAGTGGGTGTAAAAAGCCTTTGTGTTTCATCACCTCCTTTTTCCCCATCACTCACTGGCTGTAAGCGGCGAACAGCTTCCCTGAGAGGATGCAGTGATGTCGAGCTATGGCCTAAAAAGCTTGCGATCTACTTTTCTAGTTAGCCAGAGTGGAAACTACTCACTGCGACAAGACAGAGCTGCAACTTATGCTAAAAAAAATTCAGTGTGAGATAATTACTACTAACGTTTTGTTGAATTTAAACAACGCATCACAGTCAGCAATGAGTCAAGATGTTTGCATACATCAAAGCTTCATCTTATTACTTCCCTAAACCTCTTTGTGCTTTTTTCCTACCAGCCCATTATGTGTGTGTGTGTTTTGTGTATTTCTTCTTGTCAAGTGAACTCAACAGTCTGCATCCTGTCATGTGACTTCCTGCGATCTGTCAAACTTCAGCCTCAGTTTGGACTAATTTTACACCTGCTCCACCTTGAGAAACGGAAGCAGTCCCAGTAGCATGAGACAGAGCCGGTCAGCTGTACAGATCCGGTCAGCTGTTCAGAAGCACTTCTGCATGGCGTCCGCTGCGAGGCGTGAAGCGGGGTATTTTGATGCAGGACTCGGAAGTGACTTTTCACTTTCTTGAAACTTTGAGTTGCAGCTCAAGCAGAGAAGTCGACGGTATGTGTTGCTTATGAAGACGGACAGCGTAGTTTGCAATTAAAGAGGAAGTGCGGGGTGAAAATGGAGGGCCAGAAAACGGTGAACTTCATGAGACTCTTGTCAGGTAATAAGAATCTAAATTTTTCAACTCAGTGTGTGTGACAAAGTGAGATGAGAGAGCTCATATTTTCTACAAATGTGTATAAGATGATCAGAATTATTATCTCACAGGCATAAAGTTCACAGGAAGCCTGTGTTTTGCACTGTTTCATGAAACAAAAGTTTATGTGCTCGGCTGTCAGTTGAGCTGGTTAGTCTGTGTTTAGTTATTTTCAAAACTAGACTTTTAAGTCACAACCTAAAGTCACCTTTTCTCCTTTTAATCAGAATGTGGCTGAAGATGATGGAGATGTGCTGGACTTTGACTCGACTCCTTTCTTTTTAGTTGTTCAGATGTAGATTTGCTACTGAGCCTCTGATTATTGTTGTATTTAACAACAAATAGAACAATAATATAAAGCTAAAATATAGCTATTATTGGACAGACAGACTTAGACTTAAGGAAATAATCTCAGGAAATTACACCAAAGCTTGGGATTTTTCAAAAGGTTCAAGACTAATTAAACTTTGGCAGGACTCTATATATATATATGTTTACTTGCTTTATCCTGTCCCAGACTTGTGCCATTATCCATCTGAACTAAGATAGAAATTTGTTAAAACCTGAGATATGGTGACCAATTTTTCATAAATTTCCCTAAATCCTGCAGGAATGGATTTCTGGTTTGCATGAATTCAATGATTTACTTTTTGCTGTCCTAACAGATGAAAGCGTCGAGTCCACCTTGTCGTCAGACTCATGTGAGTACTACCAGACAGAGATATTTGACCTGCTGCCCAGTGTCCAGGCTGTCCGGTCCCAGCAGGACAGCTATGATACGCTGAAAACCAGCGAGGTCCACCAGGGTGGCCCGCAACCCGGGGAGGCCTTCAGCACTGAGAACCAGTCAAGAGGACCCAGAGACAAGCTGTCTCTGCAGCCACTGCAGAACCTGGCCATTTGTATGCAGGGGAAGAGGAGCGCAAGGTGGGACAATGTTATGAACAAATATTTTTTTATTCTAAACTTGCTTAAAAACCCATAGAACTGTAAAAGCCTGTTTTCTAAAAGAACTTCTGCAGTAAATGTAAAGTAAATTTAAGGGGTCACTACTTGCACTTGATTCAAATATTATTAGTTGTTGGTGCTAAAAAAAAAAACATTCTTCAAAGTAGAACAAAGTTACTGTTTTTTGCTAAATATATATCTTCTGTTTTTAGTTCAGTGCTGTCAGAAACCATTTTCTAAACAAACTTTAGTGAGAATCTAGAAGCTGAAGTGGCCGCTGTAGTTCTGGACATATTCCTGCTGTTGAGGGAATTTCAGACAGCAACAGTTCAGGATGTAAAAATATACATTTGCTGTTAATTAGGGAAAGGAGGAAAATTCAGATCAGCAATATTGGTTTCTGGGAGTCATGGAGGCGGAGCCAGAGCATCAACAGGAAGAGGGTCTGGGCTCACATGAGGGAGGCGGGAGCCAGCTTGTTGCCTTGGAAACAGACACTCCACAAAATTCAAGGTAACAGAAACTTTGAAAACCTGCTTTTCTTTTTCGCACCTTTTTGATCCTGTTTTTTTGTTGTTGTTGTTGATTTTCAGGGAGGTTTGGCGTTGGAGTGAAGTCCTACTTTGTGTTCCTCAGATATCTGATCTACTTGAACCTGCTGCACTGTGCTCTGATCGGGGGCTTCATCCTGGGGCCCACAGGGTTTTATGGCACAAACAGCAGTGGTAGTTATATTTAACCCACCTCTGGTAATAAAGTATAAAGCAGAAATGCAGTCGAGACATATGTGGAGTTAAATCTCGGTTATTTCACAGAATCGTTGCGATTTGGCGGAAGCGACTCTGTGTTAGACTTCCTCCTGGGATCGGTAGGAGTTATTATTCTGAGCATGAATGCTAATTCATGCACAGAATTACAGACATGAAGAAAAGCCACGTAAACATATTTTAATTTAAAACAAAAGATACCTGCTATATGCCACACATGAGCACATCTTCTGCTTCTTTTAAACCAGGGATTTCTGGCTCGTTCGCCTGTTTTCTTTGGCTTTTACACCAGAGGCTCTCTGAATCTCGACTGCCTGAACACACCCCTGCTTTACCTGGCTGGGATCCTCAGCATCATCTTCCTTAGTCTCATCATGGTGGTCCGCAGGTTAGTAGACCACAGCAATGCTGCAGAAACATCAATCATCTTCCGTTTACATGGGATCTCAGAAATGTGCCTGTTAAAATGCCAGACTTTAAAAATGAAACCCCAAAAACTCATTTTAAAACTTTTGCCTCTTTTAGCTAGACTGTAAAATGTAGCTGAAAAGCAAATGTTGACAGGATAAAATCTATGTGACTTGATCAAAACAGTCTCTTTGTCTAGCGGTGTCTGTCACGGGAAGGATGCTCATTTTTTTTAACCTACATTATGTAGCTGTCGCTCCACAGAGAGGCTAGTCAACAATGACTTCAGAAAATAGGATACAAAAAAAACCCTGAAGTTTCTCCAAAAATTAAATATATAAAAAAAAGAAAAATTAGCCCAGGAGGCTGAGAAGAAGCATACAGGGATGGTTGTGTTTTGCTTGTGACATCAATTTCCTCTATTTTCCATTTTTCTGCACCAAACAGTGGAGCAGAAGACAGATGTCTTTTCTTCCGAAGAAAACACTCAGACCTTAACAAGAAAACATTCTGAAAAACAGAAACCTATTTCAGAATGTGCTCCCGTCTGATGGGCCTCAGAACCAAAGCAACACGCTTCTGTAACAGAACTCGCAGTAAAGCACGGTGGTGGAAGCATCATGCTTTGGGATTACTCTTTTCTTCAGATGGAACGCCCATTTTTTTTGGCCGGGTGGGGGAATGTGTGAGCAGTTTTGATTCAAAACTTTCAGTTCCTAAAACGCTACAAATGAAGGGAGGTTTTACGTTTCTGCACAACACTGAGTTCAATCATACGACCAAACCAGCAGAAATGTGTTTTACCAGAGGAAAGTGGTAAATATGATGGAAAACGTGGGAACCAGAGGTTTGCTCTCAGTTTCACAGATTTAGAAAACCTTTGTATAAAGTGGACAAATATTGTCAAATCAAGCTACTGTTAATTTCTGCAGGATAATGTCAAATAGAAGGTGGAAAAATGACGTGTAACAATAAAATTTTTCTACATCACATAAACCTCTCAGACATTTAATCCTGGTTGTGTACGTTTTTTCTCCTCTTACAGAACGACTGTTGGCTACAAGCACACCTGGATGCTCGAGAAGCGAACCAGCATGAATGTGAGCTTTAAGGTCTTTTGTGGCTGGGACTACAGCATCCATCATCCAGAGTCTGCAGAGCTCAAGCAGAGCTTCATCAGGAATGACCTGAAGGTGAGTGAGGAGACGCACCTGCAGATAACAGCCTCCTGTTCTGCTCACAGCAGCCGACCTGATGCTAGAAAACAAAATGGAGGCAACACACAGTGTGTATGAAACAGTATAGTCTTCACAGCAACGGTTTGAAACTCTTCTGTGAACCGAATGTTAGAAAGCTAAGATGCATCTGACCAGAATGCAACCATTTCAATACTCCTGATGGAAATCTTTTTGCAGAGGCGTGTAATGTTTTGCAGATCCAAAATACATAGAAAACTAAGAAATCAGAAGCTGGTTAGTAATACAGCTTAATAGTATTAAAAACCCCCAAAACAAAACAATGCCCGTCAATGGGCCAAAAGAAACAACAAGGTACAGCTCTACCCTTCTATATACAACTGTCCAAACATACTTTAGACCATTGATTATTTCAAATAAGTGTGGTCTGAATATTTTTGTTATTTTTCTGTTATTTTGAAGCTTAGATCCCTCTTTCATTCTCAGTTAAATTAACTCTGACTTGTCTTTCTTCTATTGACATTTTTGTTCTGTTGTGTTGTTGTCTGCTTTATATATGATTTGACCGAATGTGTCACTCGGGAGACCTTTGAACCACTTAAAGCTGCAATATGTACCGTAACTTTAAAAAAAAATAATAATTTCTTCATACGTCCTGACAGCATGACAAGAGACAGATAATCTATGGAAACATAATAGTTTCTCCACCTCTTCCCCAGTGCTACTATTTCCATTTGTCAGGAATAACCAATCAGAAGCAGTAGGAGGATCTTGTGCATCCTATGCTTAATGTGCTAATGGCAGCGAAACAACTTACAGTTACAGAAAAACTGTTTATCCACCGTCATCAGTGGCTACGCTGACTAGTCTGAGCATCCACAACAAGCTCTGTTGATGGGACCTAATGCATAGCAGAGAGAAAGGGCAGAGGGTGTGAGTGGTGCATACACAGGTCTGATTGACAGCTCTAAGACCCTCCTCCTGGTTCTGACTGGTTGTTTCAGAGAGATGGCAGTGGTAGCACAGGGAGGAGGTGGAAGACTCAGGTTATCTGTTTCATAGTGTATGTAAAATAATGATATGTAAAAAAACATATTTTTAAAAATTTACTGCAGCTTTAAAGTATTTAATACCTTTTTTAAAAAAAACAACAACAAAAAAAACAAACATTGCTTGTTTATCACCTGAATTTGTACCTCAGGCCTCACTAGGAAAGTATTTCTTCCCCTTATCTCCAAAACAAATTCAAATGACATGTAGCCACATTTAGGTGTGATCTTTGTTACCATGTAAAAATCACATAAAAGGAAGTTACTCTTGTGCATCTTGTTGACCTGCAGTAAATATTGATCTAGACATTTATGCTGCAGCTCTTCCTGGAGGAGATGAAGTTTAACTTGAAAAAGGCTCAAAGGACTCTGGGACAAAAGCTGCGCCTCTACCTGCTGAGGTTCATCCTAAACCTGATTGTTGTCTTTCTGCTTGGTGGAGCTTTTACTCTCATCTACTTGTCCACAAACGTGTCCCTCAAAGAGGTAAGGATTTCAGCCCGAAGTTTTGTATTTCTGCAGCAAATGCATGAATAAATATTGTTTGGAAAAAAAAAGGGCTAATGTCTGTTTTTCATAGTCGAACGAAGTTTTGGTTCTCAAGCTGATCCTGCAGTATCTTTCTCCCATCACCATCACCTTTGTGGACCTAGTCCTCCCTCAGATATTCCGCAAGATCTCATCTTTCGAGGACTACTCTCTAACCGTTCAAGTAAATGTAACACTTGTGAGGTGAGAGGCAGCAGGAGACAAACACCTTGTAAAGGTTACACACACATAGCCACAAGGGTTCACCGTGTCTTTTATTCAGGAGTATCTTCTTGAAGCTGGCTGCCCTGGGGATCTACTTAGTTTTCCTCTTCAAAACATCAGTCGAAAATGTAAGTGAAAGTGAAAGGAGTAGGTAATATTTTACCTTCATAAAACCAACCAGATCTGAGTTATTCTGCTAAACTTGGCAATGATTTAAATATTTAGAATTTATTGGCATAGATTATGAGCGTGAACTACGGTTTGACTTCGGTTTCAAGCACTTAGTAAATTCTTTGTTTGAACTACTGGCACTTTTTTCAAAAAACAAACAAACAAATGAAAAAATTCTCCTTTTGACTTAATTTTTTTGTTGTTTTGTGTGTTTCTTTACAGCGTCTGTGCAGGGAAAACCAGATTGGCATTCAGATGTACAAACTGTGCATCTTCAACTTCCTCACCACTTTCTGCAACACTTTTTTGGTGAACTACCCCAGGAAGTGGGTTTGCTTGAGATCACTCGGTTTCTTTCATAGTCATTGTGATGATTTCTACAGAAAGCCCACGCATTCTCGATGTTTTTTTTTTTGTTTTGTTTTACCACGCTGACGAATGTGCTTGTGTTCCTGCTGTTTGGCAGGCTTTTGCAGGAGAAGCACCCAACCTGCTTTCTGGTCCGGCTGTGCGGGAGGCAGCGGTTTCTGATCCCGTTCAAAGTTCTGGATCTGGTCTACATCCAAACTGTGTTGTGGGTTGGAGTCTACTACTGCCCCCTGCTGCCTATGATCGGAGTAGTCAGCCTGTTGGTGATATTCTACATCCAAAAGGTAGCAGAGCGAAACAAGAGATTCGCATGATCAAAGAAATTGATCAGGCATAACATTATGACCAGGGTGGGGACCCTGATTGGTGTGTGGCTATGCAGCCCTGCATTCAACAAACTCAGGTGCATTTTCTGCCTCATAAACAGCAAAAACCTCTTTATCATTTTAATCCGCAGCCGTTGTTGCTGCTCAACACATCCCACCCACTAGAAGGGTCCTGTCATGAATAGATAATCACTTAAAAGTTTTTTCACTACACCTGCCGGTGGTCGTAATGTTATGCCTGACTAATGCATCCCACTTGTCTTGTTAATATTCCTATGTAACGTTTAAAAATCTAACTAATGAAACCAGGAGACCGGATGGCAGGCAAACGGGTTTCATGCAGTAATATGTATATATTTTATTTAAGTGTATATGATTAAAGATGTTTCTAGTTCCTTTACCACCTCCTAAGTCCACAGTTTGTTATAAAGCTAGCAACCAGTTAGCTTAGCAATGTTGGCTTAAATTACAGTGTGTCTGGTAAAAATAAACTTTCTTTAGTTTTATAAATATGATATTCGGAGCTACTAAGACAGGAGTCCTTGTGTTCACAGCTGCTGCTGTTCTTGTTTCTTAGACGATGTCTAAAAAATTATACAAAAATGTTTATCCTAATAATGGAGATAAATATGACCCTTTTCCTAAACATTTGGCACTAAAAAAAATATCAAAAAATTTTACTTTTTGTAATTGATTGCAACTTTTGATCTGCAGCCTTAAAGCACTGGCGGCGGTGAAGTGGGAATAAAACTCCTATCTCTGCGTGTTTCCGTGTTTCTTCAGTTTGATGTTCTGCAGTGTTGTGAGGCGGAGCAGCGGATGTTTCGAGCCTCCAGCTCTTCGGTTTTATTCCACTTCATGCTGTTGCTGGGTCTCCTCATGGCTGCAGCCGCACCGATAATTGACTTCCACCTGGTCGAGGGAACAAACAAGTACACATTGTTCCATTACTCTTTCTCTCAGTATTTTCAATATGACACTATATGTTTCAGGAACAGCTTTCTATCTAAAATTGTTCAAATTGTGCGTGTGTTTTTTTTTTTATTAACCTTTTTTTGATACAGATTTTTCTCTCTGTCTCCTGCTTCAGGATCTCCTGTGGTCCGCTTAAAAATGAAACTGTGCTTACTGTCACAAACACCTGTGTGACAAGTCTTCCCAACTCAGTCCAGAACGTTCTCAAGTACTTGTCCTCACAAGCCTTTGCCCTGCCTCTCCTGCTAGCTGAGATGTAAGTTACATTAGATGCCATCTTTTAGCACAATGAGGAATGCAGCTTTACCTGTTTGAAGAATAAGTTACTACCAACAGGTGGCACCAGAACATCCTGAACATCTCTTCATATTTTATCATGTTACAAACTTCATGAAGTAATTCAGTGGAAGCGACTTCAGAAGTAGTGATTCAAAATGGCTGAATAACTATAACAGCTTCCAGATTTTTATTTGTACAACAATTTCAAAAACTATGCTTCCCCTTTCTTCTACTGTATGTATGATGATTGATTTTGTGTTGCTACATCACGTAAAATCCCAATAAAATCCATTGAAGTCTATTTGGAAGAGGTATGAATACTTTCTCAAGCTGCCAACCATGTCGTGTGGTTGTTGTCCATCAACTCTGCGTTAATCTGATTGGATCCACTGGAGATTAGATATGATGTGAAATGAAAATGTAACATTTTGTGTCCTCAGCATCATCCTGACATCGTATGTGTCACGAGGACGCGCCAACCAGAAGGCAATCGAAAGGCTTAAAGACATGCTGATTATGGTAAGCTTCCAAATCATTTTTAACTCTGATATTTGTATGATTCTTATAGCATCCCGATATGAAATGTACAGGGTTTACCTAGTTATAAAAAGTGGGTAACATTTCACATTTCATTTTAATCCTGTTCAATGTCAGGATTAGCATGACGCAAAGAAAACTGAGCATTCGGTTCATTTTTGTGAAAGAAAGAAACATTCGTTTAACTTGGCTCTCGTCATTTTAACTTTTATCTGCGCTTTGTGAGCTTCTGTCCTGTTTGTGTTAATGCTATGTGTGGATTCTTGCTGTTGTTCCCCTACAGTGCAGCTCAGATAAACGGTTCCTGGTGAAGCAGCACGCCACCTTACTGAGAGGTCCTAAGAACTCAAGCAGAGCCCGTCCTGCTGCTGTGGAACAGAAAAAGCTCCTCCATGGCGCTCCCTGAGGATCCCCGTTTATTCTCCTCTGGAAATGATGGAAAACAAGAAGACACATGTTGAATTATTCACAAAGAAGCAGAGTGACCTATTGAAAACCAACTCTGTAAAAAGACATTTTCAGATTATTCTTGCAACCTTCCTCGCAATCATTTTATACACCTGTGTTAAAGCTAATAACAGTGTGCAGACTGCTGGAAGGTCTTTTATCAGTGTTGACATTAATGACATGCACATGAACGTCTTTATATGAAAAATAGAGCTTGGTAGTATTCCTAAATGTTAACTTAATATTATTCAAGAGGCTGTAAATGTTTTTATTTGTGTGCTTATTAAACTTTTTTTGCACTAATTGCATGTTTTTCAGGCTCTTTGTATGACGTCATAGCAAAACATCCCCTCTGTTACGTTATCTTCACACAACATATGTGTCCTAGCACCATGCCTTGACTCACGCCTACACATGCACACGCAATGAGACATACATGCAGAAAGGACCATGCCAAAGACACATTCATAGTCTTGTTATGAAGAACCGTCTCACTTTATATTTACTGCCAATCCTGGGTGAGTAACTTGGGACTTAAGATCTGAATGGTTTATTTACTGGGCTAACATTCCTTCTGACTCATGTTGTTGATTTGCTTTTTTTTATTTGTTCCTTTAGCTCTAGCAAGTTTGCCCGTCACGATAGGTGAGTGTGATCGTTCAGATATGGAGCAGTGTTTACTCTCAACCAGTGAAAACTCCTCAAACACTTCGGTGCACTTTATAAACTTTAGGTTTCAGGAGGACACAACATTTTAATGCGTCTAAGGTGAACTGGAAAAACGGCTCAAACTGGCATTTTAAAGGGATTTGTGAGAAAATATCCAGTCAAAATGTAAAATTTGGATTACGGATTTTCTGACTTCTTGGGTTCACTTTGGCTTGCTGATTATTAACAAAAAACAAAATCTCATTATAGCTGTTAGACAGAAAACACAGGGCGAGTAACCGGTAGGAACCTTTAATTGTGTATGTAGCAAATATTGACAACATCCAACCAACTCAGCAGCTACAATTTGGTATAATGGAAGCTTCAATGGTTAATCTGTGCTATGGAGGATTAAGGTTTAGTTGCCAATCCAGCACTAGCATAGAATAAAGTGGCAGGTGAGCTTAAGTCCATAAAGAGATCAAGTAAAAACAAGAAGGGAAATTGTTGTACATTCATCACTAAAAAAACAATCACTGCACAGAGAGACGAGAACCGACTTTAAAATAGGAAACCAAAATCAAAACGTATGAAAGATCAAACGTCAAATGCACAATTTCAAGATAAATCCTAAAACATTAAGACTTAAGTCTATAATGCCATGACACCTGTAATCAACTCTCTCAGATTGTCAGCATATCATATTTTAACCATTACTAACCCAAGAACATGTGATTTCAAGAACAATTGTCCTTCTTTTACTGCAGTGAGTCTGCTAATTTCAACTTGGCCCTTCCGCTAGTTTGTCATAAAGATTTTTGAGGATATATATACACATTAGCTATGCTCCATTCTTTATGATAAGTTTGACTTGAATCTCCAGGTGAGCCAGGTTCTCTCCGTCCGGTGCTGTCTGGCCCTGACAGAGCCTACCTCAACACCAGGGTGGTCTTCCGCTGTTCTGCCCCCGGCTTGTCCTCTCGGGTCGCCTACAGGCTGATAAGGGATCGTCGTGTCCTGGTCGCCACAGAAGTCAGCCCCAAAGGGGACCAACCTACAGCGTTTCCCCTGAAAGTCAACACAGCTGCAGGCGGCTCATATCAGTGCAGGGCGTTTGCTGGAAGAAAAACGGGACTCAGCAACAGGATCAAACTGACTGTAGTCAGTAAGTTTTGGACTTGTCTGGGTTCTACTGAACGTTCCCAAGCTTCACACTCAGTCTAATGCGCTTCACCTTATTTATTTCTAGCTCCGCCATCAAACACAAGAGTGACCTCTGAGCCCTTTCCGCCGGTTGCCTACGAGGGGTCAAGAATTGTCATGAGCTGCGACGCTGAGCGAGGTTCCGACCTTAAGTACACCTGGCACCGTAACAGGAAGGAAGTGACCTCATCGACCGCTGGATTCGTTATCGCTGAGAACAAACTTGTGATGCAGGAGGTGACTGTGGACCAGGAGGGAAGCTATAGCTGCGTTGCTTGGTCTGTGGTGCGAGACATCAGCAGGTATTCAACCAGCACAGAGGTCAAGGTGACAGTCAAAGGTAAATGCCAACAAAACGATATTTCATGTATGTTGCATGTCTTCGTATGAAGGGTTTTGTTGTGACGTGTGGTGGTGACGTCGGACCTAAATGCAGATGTGGCCGAGGCGGAGAGCTGGTTTCATATTTAATAAAAATTGATAACAAAAATTTACAAAAAACAACACAGGGAGCCAAAGCAGAACAAAAACACAGGAACTAGGCACAAAGCTGCCAGGGTGTAACGTGAAAGTAACTGGAGGAACCAGCAAGGAATGACTGAGAATGAGTTGTAAAAATACTGAGGAGCTTCATTACAAAACAAGGAGCAGCGGCTGATTAGAAACAGGTTTCAGGCGTGAGGGGAGAGAGAGAGCGCTAACATGGGAGCTGGTAAAAAAAAAATAGACACTAGGAATAAATAAACAGAATTAAACTAAATCACTACGAAGGACTAAAGTGAAACAGAAACGAGGCTGATCTAACGAAAGTATGAGACTAAAGTGAACAAAGAACAGAAATCAAAACTAGAAACAAATAACCAAACCCCAAAACAACCCAGCACCTGACAAGTTTGGACTCTTTATTTTAACTTCATCCCTGGGTGTTGGATGGATTTGTTGTGTGAAATTGTTGGTTTGGTTGAGTTTCTTCTAAAATACATTCTCTCTCTGTCTCTCTCTACATTTCTTTCTCCTCCTTTTCCACAGTCAAGATTTCAAAACCGGAAATTTCCATCTCCGTTTTCAAAGACGGGGAGAGTTACCATGGAAATGTAACCTGCTGGTCCTCAAGAGGAAGTCCGCCTGTGAGCTTTTCTCTGCTGCTGGACGACAGGGAGGTGAGGTCTGCTACAGCTGCAGAGTCCCTCGCCGCCTGGTTCGATGTTCCTGTTGTGATCGGGCTGAACATGGGAGAGGCCCGATGCCGAGGGAGAACGGAGGTGCAGGACCTGAAGAGTGAGGCCCTCGCTCTGGAAGTAGGTGAGATGTGTGTTCAGGTTCAACGCCATTCTGTGATCCACACTCCCGGTTCCCTCGTTGACGGGGAGCCATTTCTTAATTTCTCATCATCAATCTTTCTCTACGACAGGCTGCTATATTTTGAGAACAAAATGTGAGTAATAATTTGTCAAAGTCATATTTTCACCATGTTGTTTACACATTTATAAATGTCAGCGATCCAAACTAAATATTTTGCAAGTTAAAGATTTAATTTGCAAATTAAATATTTAGTTTGGATCTACATATTCACTTAGCAAAATAAATATTTATTTTGCAGTTAAATGTTTTGCAAACTAAACTAATTTACCAACTAAGTGTTTAAGTCTGAGCTAAATATTTAACTGGTAGATAGTTTCAAACTAAATATTTTCTAAACTGAATATTTAATTTGAAAGCTAAATATTTAGTTTGTGTACTAAATATTTAACCTGTGAATTGAATGTTTAGTTTGAAACTCTGACATTAATACATTAATAAAAGAATGTGTAACAAGTTGAAAATATGACTTTGAAAAGTGAACACCCATATTTTTTCTCTATGACGAGCTAAATAAATCAAAAATATTGCGGTTTATTTTTATTATTATTTTACTCTGCATACCCATTGAGCTCAGAGCCTTCCTGTTGAGCTCATAGCCTTCCTGTTGTCCTCTAACTGTGTCTCCAGTCCCGGTCGGGGCGGACGTGAGAGTGGAAGTGGACTATCTGTACAGCGCTGAGGCCACGCTGACCGCTGCCAGGCTGAGCTGTCACATCAGCAGAGGGACGTTCCCACTCTTCTCCTGGCTCCTCAACGACTCCGTTCTTCTGCCCGAGGAGATTCAGCCTCAGGCTGTCCTGACCCACCAAAAGAAAGTGCTCTTCCTCACTCAGCTCAGCGCAGAGGATTCTGGGTCTTACCGCTGCAGGGCCAGAGACAGCTACGAGGACTCTGGGCCCTGGGCCGAAAGCGCCGCTGTACTTGTCCGAATCACCGGTGAGTAAAAAAAATATTTATCATAAATGAAAAGTTGGAGATGCACTCTTACGTTTCCAATCATTGTCCCTCATAGCCTGCACAGTTTTAGGTAACGTAGTCACCAGATGTCTAGGATACAAACAGTCAGGCCAAAGGAAACAAATAGATGTGTAACATTTCTGATTTATGCCATATTAATATTATATACTTTGGTTCTGCATTCAAAACAGAAGTAAAATAAGTACTACTTACAGTACTTGTTACAGATTTTCTCCATCCAATCTGATTAACTTTGGGATATTATGAAGAGAGAAATGGACCAAAATGTAAATTTTTTTAGACTTGAAACAGGGATGCTGGATACAAATGCACACCACAGTTGTCACATTTTTACTTCAAAAACAAAGTCAAAAACCATGCATATTTTTTGTCCCTCTAGTTCACATTCATGCATCGTTTTGTTGTTTTCTATCACATGAAATCTAAATAAAACACACTGAACTTTGCGGCTGTAACGATGAGCGATTTTAATTTTTATTCTGCTTGTTTTCCCATCAACCAGAGGAAAACCGCAACTCGGTGGCTCAAGCATCACTCTGCAGTGAAACTTCACAAAGTAAAAAATAATATACGGCGCTAGTAATCTGCTCCCATAAAGCCACGATATGTTACATTAACGGCTTTGTATCTTCTGACCCGCAGAGTTTCTTACTGAAGTTATCACCTTAGTGTTCTGCTGCTTCTTCCTGCTGATGCTGGCAGTGGCCTCCGCCTGTCTGTTCAAGTTGCTTGACCACTCCCCAGGTCTGTGCAGCAAAGCATGCGTGCAATCTGTCAGACTGGAATGCGGTATTCATGTTTTGCTCTCTGCATGTGTCTTATTTGCAGCTCCTACCAATGTTTCTGCAGCTAAGTAAGTTTTTCCACTTAATTTAAAGTCATTTAATCGTTTCTTTGATTTAAATCGCCTCCTTGATGCGCATGAGATGCATATTTTCTATGATTCCAGCACAATGCCATTTCATCTCTCTGAGCCGGAGTCTCAGACGGACACTTTGTCCCGTCATGTCCGGAACCAGGTAAACCTAGAATACACCAGAGTTAATCAAGTTTTCTGACATGTTGATAGAATACTTTACTTCAAAACCCCATATTTTTATTTTTATTTAAAGCTGTAGTAACAGCTATATTTTCTCTGCAGCACTTTCATAAAATGATACAGAAGTAATCAATAGAGGGT
Organism: Xiphophorus hellerii; assembly: GCF_003331165.1. NCBI lineage: Eukaryota > Metazoa > Chordata > Actinopteri > Cyprinodontiformes > Poeciliidae > Xiphophorus > Xiphophorus hellerii. Next base: position 22,234,075 of record NC_045676.1, on the reverse strand, counting down.
GCACTTACTCTGTGCACTTAAGTCTATTGTAATGTTTCCAGGCTGGACCATGTTGTTGCTCTCTGGAAAGAAATGTTACCAATAAAATTAGTGGAGGTCCTTTATTGTTACAGTTGATTAAGCAAAATTATTATTTTTGTGTGTTTTAATGTTAATTCAATTTGTGCTTTTTCTTGCAATGACCCGTGTGCCGTGTCTGCCGGGTCTCCCTCAAAAAACAGATGATAATCACAAAGAACCTGCTGGTTAAATAAAGAATAATAAATACAAGTTTTTAGAAATAAATTAGTGCACTAGAAAAAATGCTTCCCTGTTATGTAGGTTATAGCTACACAGCTACAGCATGGGCGCATTAAAGTCACTCTTATCGCTGTTGTATTTGTGAATACATAACATAAAATATTTTTGCTCTGCAGCAGATGTTAGTGAACATGTCGGCCATCTGTTACCTGCTTGTTTCAGCTTTTAACCACTCATCATCTTGAGGTTTGCTTGCAGGTTGAACACAGTTTAAATCAGCCAAGAGCACTTTAAGCTTCTTCATTCAGGCTGGTCTTTGGTCTTTCAGCCCTAGATGCTTAAAATATGCTCCTACGTCCTAGAAAATTTGATTTTGGCTAAAGTTTAAGCTTTCGGTTGCATCAGTTCTTCTTCATATCTCACAGTTTAATCAGTGGATGCATGTTGCTCAGTTGCTAGAGCAGAAAAACAACCACAGCATGTCAGCCGCCTTGTGATGACATGTGATCTCTGAGAGCAACAGCTGCAGGGGTTACATGCAGGTCTGGTGATAGTGTTTGGTGGTTTTGAATTCGCTGAGTAAAGCCTGTTTTATCTGTTAGCCGTCAGTGGAGCTCAAAATGTGGGCGGAGTTTAGGCAAAGCGAGGCGATCCGTCTCCTGTTGTTATTACTGGCGCTGCAGGAACAACAGCAGCAAGAACAATTCAGTCAACTTTTTATTCATTTTTTTCATACATTTCATCTTTACTTTTTTTTAAAATTGCAATTAGATTCTTTAAGTAGTTTAGTCAGATTTGAATGGATTCTAAAAATAACTACTACTAATAACAGAGTTTCATATTTTTTGAATAATTCATTCATTTTGAATGTTTTTCCCTTTGACAATTGAAAATGTTTAAGTAGATCACATTCATAATTAATTATATATATTTTCAACTTTCCCATATTGTTATCAATATGTTTCCTTTGTAATTTTATGATTTGTATTTTTGTTGCTTTCTGAACAAAAATACAATGAATGCCTTTTTTTGTCAATTTGATACATTTTAGTTTTTGGGGTTTTTTTATTTGTCACGTCTTAAAAAGGTTTTGTTCCATCTGAATAATTAGATTTTTGTCACACGTCACCCATTTATTTGTTTATCTGTTGTAATTTTAGTATAGATTTTATTTTACTTGTCACCTCTAAACTGTGATTTTTTTTTAGAATTGTACACTTTTAATTTTCAATGACACAAATAGACACAATTTTCAAATATATTTCTGAAGGTCTTTCATTTTCTGAAAAGAAAAAGAAAATACTGTAGGTGCAAAATATATATTTTTACATGACTTAATGTGATTGTACTATTTTTATTTTATTTTTGTTGATATTTTAGCATGTGCTCTATTTTGGCTCCCATGCAGACTACAAACTTTACAATATAAAAAACATATAACTTATGAACAAAAAAAAGGCATACTAATTCTGTCTTTGTTTCTGTTTCAGATCGCTGAAATCACAGTATAAAAACATCCAAGATTCCTGATTCATGCTAATTATTATTTATTTATGAAGTAAACAACTTTCTGTTTTCAATAATCTGGTATGTTTTATAAAATGTTCTAAGAGTGGGCTGTTCCTGTATAAAGAGTGATAAAATGTGTTGAACCACTACTGTACTTTGTCGTTTTGCAAATAAATTCTAAAGATGTAAACGTGTGTTTTCATCGATTAAGTGAAAGAAAATAATGTTTCCTTGCTTCTCTGTGAGTCTAAGTTTGACTCGGTGAACTGCAGCAGGACGGTTTTATTTCTCCCAGCTGAAGTGATGCTGAAGCTCGGGAGGCGTTGGCCTGCAGCTCTATCAGTCGCCTGCACGTTTCTCTGACTTTGCCTGTAAGGCCATCAGACGCACGGTTTCACCCACCCAGTTACAACTGCCACTTATTCCCTCCGATTTTACACCATTCAAAGCCTCCTGCTGCACAAACGACTTCAACATGTTTGCTTCTGTGTTTTTGGTCGTCCTGGGTAAGCAAGCCAGCAGAAACTCAATCGAGTGTCAAGGATTTTGAAATAATCTAACATTTCATCTGATTTCGTCTCCATTCCTACAGGGTTGTGCTGCTGCACAAAAGAGAGCAGTAAGTACATTTTCATGATCATTTGTGTGCCGTCCGGTGATGAAAGCTGATGGCTCTCTGGGATTTCTTTTTTGTTGTTGTTGTTGTTTCAACAGATCAGTTCCAACTGGACCAGCCACGACTCCACGGCCCCTCGCAAGCTTTGGTAAACGATGTCCTTCCCTTGGTGTGTGAAATTCCCAGTTCAGAAAGTAATGAACCGATTCTTCTGACGTTATACAGGTAAGTGGAGTCGGGTTACAGCTGGAGTTAAATGCATTCGGAGAAATAAAGCAACAAGAGACGTGTTGTAATTCCTGTCTTCAGGAAGGATGACCGTAAACAGATGTTTGGAGAGTACACCCTCTCAGCCGGGGAGGAGATGGGAATCTTTCCCCAGGTTATCAAAACTGAGCATGACGGCTACTTCGAGTGTGTGGCCAGCGCACAAAACAACACGGAGATAAACGAGACTGTCAGCGAAGCACACTTCTTAAGGGTTATTGGTAAGTCCTGTTGAGTAGGAGGAATTATGCATTGTTTTACACATTAAAAACTGCCTCCTTAAAATATAAAGTCAAAAAACTATCTTACACTCAGCAACATTTCAACTCTGGTTAATTTCACCCATCAGTGGCAGGAATGTCTTATTTATATACACTTTGTTAAATTCATAGAATAGAATAGAACTTCCTTTCATTGTTTTGCAGTGGGGAAATTCACGTTTTTTTTATCTTCAGGAAGGTGCTTTAGGATACCTTACAAATACATAATCATACCTTAACACAAGCATTCAATGAATTAAAAATACACAGTTGTGTAAACGAAATACATCCATACTAAGATCATATCTTTGCATGTTGTTGATTACTTATTGAAGTCCACATTATTTAGGTTTTATAAAATAGGGCTGCACTATAACAATTACAATATTGTGTGGTTTCCTGGGGAACAGGTTGAATATCGCTGAAATAATCTGGTTACAATCTGCTAAATGAGTACAGAAAAGACAAATAAAAAACAATTCAAATACAGGAGCTCGAAAGATTAAATCTTTGCATATTCTCTTTTCTGACAGCGGTGGTAGTGACGTTAATGTGTTGTTGTTTTTCCGTTTGTTTTGCAGTGCCAGTCGTCGACGCTGCGATTGTTTACACAGGTCCAACAGAGATCTATGAGGAAACCAAGATAGAGCTGCAATGCAAAGTTAAATCTGGAAATCATGTTTCCTACAACTGGTTTCTCAATGGGCGCCTCGTCTCTCCGTCTCCTGTCCGCTGGATTGGAGACAACCGGTTAATAATCACCAGGTCTGTGATGGCATAAAACATGGCTTAAAAGAACATGGCTCGAGTCTTAAAAGAAATCCTTTAAGACTGGAGCGCTAAACTATTGGAGCTTTTTAAATTGACTGCTAAATGTGGGCAAACCCACGTTTGTGCCTCCATCTAATTCTCCAAATGTCAATTGTTTTTTGAAATTTACAGCAGTGCTGAATGCTACTTATTGATTTAAAAATTCAGAACAGTTTTTATGTCATTTTTACGTTTTGTTGAAGAAAATCGTCAAGTAATGACATGGGGTCTTTGTGAGGAAATCATTGTTTTTCTGGTTAATTTTCCATCTGCTGTGTTTGTGGCTGAAGACGGGACAGCTGCAGCCTGTTGTGAGAACAGGTGTGAACCGCTTGCATTAGCTGCATTTCATGAGTGTATTTCCATCTGCACTTATTTAGTGAAATCTGCTCCGTAAATAAGAAATTATGACTGAATGATGAAAAATAGCACAAACTAAACAGAGAAAATTGATGTTCTTTGTGAATTACCTCCTATTTTTACTTTAAAGATCTTACATGTCAACATCTGCACTGTTGCTGAAACAAGGCTGAAGTTTAGCTGATGTAATTGGACGCAATCAGCGCTGTAGCTTTTCCTGTCATCACTGCCGACGTGTAAATATAAGGCACAATGTCATCTGTTTTGGTGATAATCTGTTTCAGTTCTGCCTTTCTGAAACACAAGAAAGGGTTTTAAAACTTGCAATGATTCAAGACTTCTGCTTGATGTTTTTTTTTTAACCATCAGTCTTTGTTTCATGACACGTTTACCTCATTCAAACCAAAACACAGTACGGTTTTAAGGGTAAAGTGTATCAGAAGTCTTTGTTTGCTTGGTTATAGTTAACATGATCTGCGTCTCTCCTAGAGTGTCCTCTAAAGATGGCGGCTCCTACATGTGTCAGGCTAAAAACGTCTTCAACGAAACGAGATGGTTCGCCTCCAACAGCTCCGACCTCGTTATCGCAGTGAAAGGTTGGAAGTCATCCGCAGAACGTGTTTGATTACACTGTGGCTTGCAAACGTAGCTAAACCACTTGAACTTCTCAGATTTTTGTCATGTTGCAACCACAAACATTAATGTACTTGATTGGGGAGATTTTTTTAAAATCAGTTCAGTCCAACCTGTTTCTTTCAGAAGTCGTTAGTAAAGTGAGCCATCTAATCTCAAATCCAGCCGTTCTGTGAAAGAAATTTGTGATTCGAGTACAATTCCATCCATCCATCCCATCCATTTTCTGTTCACCCTTGTCCCTAATGGGGTCGGGAGGGTTGCTGGTGCCTATCTCCAGCTACGTTCCAGGCGGGAGGCGGGGTACACCCTGGACAGGTCGCCAGTCTGTCGCAGGGCAACACAGAGACATACAGGACAAACAACCATTCACACACACACACTCACACCTAGGGAGAATTTAGAGAAACCAATTGACCTGACAGTCATGTTTTTGGACTGTGGGAGGAAGCCGGAGTACCCGGAGAGAACCCACGCATGCACAGGGAGAACATGCAAACTCCATGCAGAAAGACCCCGGCCAGGAATCGAACCCAGGACCTTCTTGCTGCAAGGCAACAGTGCTACCAACTGCGCCACTGTGCAGCCGAGTACAATTCCAATCGAATGCATTTAAAATGTGTAACGTGACAAAATGTGGAACAGCTTAAAGGAGTTTAATACTCTTGTAAGGCGCCGCATTTCAGCCCGGCAGATCAAACGTTCTCCTCGTTTCTGTTTCCTCAGATCTGGTGTCGACCCCTGACATCTCATTCACCGTGGTGAAGGAGGATGATGGCAACTATTCAGCCAGCATCACCTGCCAGTCTGAGAGAGGCGATCCACCGATAAGCTTCTCACTCTACATGGGCATGGAGCTGATGGTCAGGAAGAACGTTTCAGAGAGACACGCCACGTTCAGTCTTCCAGTGGTCCTGGACAAGCACTCTGGATGGCTGCAGTGTCAGGCCAGGAACGGGAACCAGACCAAATACAGTCGATGGTTGCCTCTTGAAGTTGGTAGGTAATCGGGCTAACATAAAACTCTGCTGTGTATTTCTTACTCTGTAGATCTGCAATAAGTACTTACCAAAATAAGAGCCTCATACCCCTTCTTCCCCCCAAAAAAGACTTTTATCATGAAAAATCCAGACTCTTTGCTATCTTCCTGCTGTTAGCTGTGCTGCAGTACAAATGCTATCAACATTAGGAGTTCATGGTATTACTTCATTGTGTTTACGTTCATTGGGGAGCATTTCATTCAGCTACGTGCTGCAGATGGAAGAAACCCAATCCGTTAAGATTCGTCTTTTGGTTTTTCTGTTTCAAAACAAAACAAAAAAAACTTGTGGTTTTTTTTGTTTTTGTGTTTTTAAACTTAAATAAATGTATGCAAAATTAAAATGATTAAAAAACATAGTTTGATTTGATAAAATATATGGTTGTTGTTGTTTTGTTTCTTTTTTTTATATGTGATACTGGAAATGGTGAAAGGCGCCAAAGAAGAAGAGTGTACAGGAGATTATTGCACTTCGTATTGTCATTTACTTTTACGTGGAATGTTAAATACATTTTGTTCAGAGTTCATGAGCTCTCAGTGCGATGCATCGACTCTATTAAGACAAGGATTTCTGCTGGGTCGGGGTTTGGTTTAAGCCGATCAACAGTAAACCAGAACTGCACTTACAGTTTAACTCGAACTGAGACAGTAAAAGTGGGCAGAGCAGCGCAAGGTCAAAATACGTCAACGTTTACAATCCCTCTGACTTTGTGTCTCTTTTGTCTAGTGTCAGTCGCTGGCCCAGTGACGGTCCAATCTGAATACGACATGGGAAATAACTATGCCGTCATTGGCCTCAGGCTCTACTGCAAGGCGGCAGCGGGAACTCACCCACGTTTCCAGTGGTACCTCAACCAAATGCCTCTACGTGAGCAGGGAAGCTTCTTCTATGTGGTGGATCTGCCAGAACAGTCCGTCCTGCTGATGGCCGTGGGGAGACGGAGCTCTGGAAAGTACCACTGCGAAGTGTGGAACAGCTTCGACAACAGCACGGTCATAAGCAGCAAAGGGCTTTATGTGGACAAAGAAGGTAGGCGCTGAATGTTGCTTGAGCAACGTCTCCTGGAGACAAATCGCTGACTGATTTCCATTTTTCTACCTAGTGCTGAATCGCCTTCCAACCTTAGTGGTGGCTGTGGTCTTCAGCTGTTTCGCGCTCCTGATTTTCCTGGTGTTGTTTTGTTGTCTGTCAGGAGTCATCTTCAGTAAGTTCGCCTGATTTCATATCTTGGTTTGCCTTCCTTTGCTGTGAAGGGGAGATGCTGAACATTTGTCTGTTCTTCTTTCAGGGTGGAAACTGTCTCAACAGAAGTCAGAGTGAGTGTTTTTTTTTTTTTTTTTCATTTATTGGAAAACAAAATAATCCAAAATGTTTGGGTTTTTTTTTTTTTGCTTTCTTTGGAGGAAAAGATAATGAATGACATCATAAACTCAAAGTGAAAATTAAAATGTCTCTATTCCAGTTTTCTATAAACGTCACAGCTGCTTTTAAAAGAATAGATCGCAGTTTGTGAAGCGAGGTTCTGTTAAAATATTATAAACCGTAGATTCATCTCTTGCCGTCTTCATGTGGGTTAAATCCAGCTCCCACAAAATTCATTCAGAACTTCCCTCATTAGTTTTGACCATAATTCAGTACGAGAATAAAGTGATGGAGATTTAGGATTACTAATTGCCAGAATATTTTTTGTTATGAACGTAAAGATGAAATCAAAAGAAGGTGACTGAACCTAGTAAGAGTGTTGTTACTTATTAGCCACAGTGTAACAAGTCCTGTACTAACATGGGCTGAAAGGCCATTTAATGAGGAAGATGCTATTAGTCCACAAGCAGAATAAAAAAAAACAAGGTTACAATTGCAAAAGGACTCAGGGATAAATCTTTTGCTTTTTGCAAACATGTCTTGTGATCTAGTGAAATAGAAACTAATCTAAAATTTTCGCAAACAGACGTAGATTCGCAATCTTGACTGACCTAAAACAGCGAGGTGATTTGATGTCAGATTTAAGAAAAGGAAAAAAAACTGTGCATGTAAACATCTGGTTTCAGCTGCATTTTCGTTCAAAGACGAAGCAACGCTGTGGTGTATGCTTTGTTGCTTCTTCTGGAAAAAAAACCATTTTACCACATTCCACACCTCCCACCTGAGTTCCAGCCGATAATAAATACCCTGCAAATCTTCATCACACTGTAAATTTGTTTGGTTGTATTTTCCCAAACGATCATGCAGATTGGGTCTGTCAGGAGCTGAAACTTACATAAAATGTTTCTGAAAGACTAACAAGCTAACTGTGTTTAAACTCACTGTTAGATCGAGTTTTGCGATGGACGAAAGACTTGTTGTATCTGAGAACGAGGTGGTAAGTCAGCATTCCTACAAAACCTGAAGGTTTCCACTACATCACACCACCAGCCTAAACGCCCGATATAAATCTTCTCCTGTAGGACTGGACAGAGTACAACGAGGACCCAGACGTAGCGAAAGCACCAAGAGAGGACGAACTTTATCAGGTGACGGCATCATTCAGTTCAATATTCAGCCATTGTTAACAAATATTCAAACTATTTTTCTCATATCCTGGTCAGGAATCTGAGGCCTCTGAGGACGAATGGCCTCAGATCGAGCAGGAAAGAAGGACACTGGAGAATGAAGCTGATGAAGACTCAAACTGAACACTATAACTTAGTTGATTATCTACAGTACAGACCAAAAGTTTGGACACACCTTTTAATTCAATGAGTTTCCTTTATTTTCATGACTATTGACATTGTAGATTCACACTGAAGGCATCAAAACTATGAATAACACATGTGGAAATATGCACTAAACAAAAAAGTGTAAAACAACTGAAAATACCCCTTATATTCTAGTTTCTTCAAAGTAGCAACCTTTTGCTGTGATTACTGCTTTGCACACACTCTGCATTTTCTTGATGAGCTTCAAGAGGTAGTCACCTGAAATGGTTTTCACTTCATAGGTGTGCCCTGTCAGGTTAATAAGTGGGATTTCTTGCCTTATAAATAGTCATGAAAATAAAGAAAACCCATTGAATTAGAAGGTGTCCAAACTTTTGGTCTGTACTGTATACCCTGGTGCCATTTTAGTGTAGATATTTGTAGTAATAGTTTTAGCAAAATGATGTTAAAGGTGTTTTTATAAAATAAGCAGTGTCTTTTTGTCAAATATCTTGAAGTCTTTCTTACATTTTGTAACATAACATCAACTTACTTAATTGGGATATTATACACAATTCTACATAAAAAAAAAATCACCATACTTAGCATTTGTAACTGTGCTTTGCTGTTGAAATTCCCTGAAACGTATCAATGGATGGCCAGGAATTAGACTGTACCTAAAGCATTGACCAACCATTGCTATAGGCAACCGAAAGAGTTTGTATTTCTGCTGAGTTTGCACTTGGTTTGGTCATAATTTTCTGAGCGTCCTAAATGTGCGCACCAACCAGTGTTGTGTAACTAACAAGAACAAGAAGTTAAATCTGTTGAAACTGAATCATCCATGTAGTTCATCATCTAAAGACTGTTAACCGGTTTCATAATTGGTTACTGTATTTGAACTGCCCTGTTGTTGTTGAAATATGCTACACAAATAAACTTGACTCGACACAAACTACGTTTTATTAATTCATCACTTTTAAAAATAATAATAAAACATCTCAATTATCCTGTGAGTAGTATAGAATTTGCAATCTGGTCTTATTTCATTGATGCACTTGTGTTTAGCTCTCTTTTGTTCTCTTTGCTCAAACAAACTGCATTTCATATTGGCTAGAAATAACAAAGCTGTTCTCGTTTTCCTGCATTAATTGCACGAAATCAAAGAGGTGAAATTGAATTCAGAAAGTTTGACTGAAAGCAGCTGCGGCGTTGCTGTTCCTCAATGAAAACCTAGTTTTGTTTAACTGAGATAAAAACCAGATCCTCTTATGCACCATTCCATGCCTGCTGCAGGTTGCATGCAGTGTCAGCCGAAATCTGGCGAGGGAATAATTTGGTACGATCAGAGATGATGCTTAGAACAAGAGCTTTAAGTTCATAATATTGTCGAGGTTAAGAAAGGACAAACCTCACGATTCGGTCTCTGAATCTCTGCTGTGAATTTCCTTTGAGGGAAATTGTTGCAACTTCAGCTTTAAGAAGCCAAAATTCATCCAAAAACTTAAATCATAAAGGAGTGCGGTTTGATGACGCCTGGGCAAAATCACCTTAAATAAACAAAAAGACAATAAGCCAGGCATTAGTGTAAAGGCTTTGGTCCAGCAAAATAATGTTTCATTAACTTTCAGGTGAGCAACATTGAAAAAATAAAAATAATTTTTAGTTCTTGTTTTCAGGAAAAATGAGCAGATTTAAAAAAAAATTATAATTACCACAAAAGTTGAAGCTCTTTTATTTCAACGAAGACATTCTGTGTTGCTGTTTTTAATTGCGAAAAAAATCATACTATATTGCAATGTACATGACCTTTGGGTTAAATAAAATCTGTATTAAGACATTTATCCCATTTACAAAACAAAACTTCAATCAGAGACCAATTGTTGGATCAGAATTTTTTTCAGGTTTTATTGTAAATGTTGGAGCAAAACTTACCCAATAATTTCAGTTTTTAAATAGCTTTAATCCACGGTAATGTCCTTCGTACCATTTAAATGTTTTCTTTTAATTGCTCTTTCAGATTAAATCCTTTGCTCTTTTTTCCTCGCTATTTTTCAAACCAACTCACTAGTTTGTTTGAAAGAAATCCTGAAGAAAAACTGAGAAGTTTTCTTTACTTATCAAAGCTGAGCTGTGCAGCAGGAGAAATAGGAGGGCGGAAGTCAAGCTGGCCAAAGTTTACTGTAATTCTGGTGTAAGGATTAAAAAAAAAAAAGAAACGTATTTGTGAAAAAGCAACACTGACTGCCGGGTCCTTCAGGCGGACGGCTCCCCGGCAGCTCCGCCCCTCACCGCGCCGCTCTCCGCCTCCTGCTGCGGCTGTCACTTCAGGGAAACGCTCTCAGGAGGTGGCAGCGCTTTTGAGCTTTGGTTCCTCTAAGCCCACAGGCTGCCTTCACTTGTCCGGGGACCCGGCTCCACTCCCAGGGTCGGACATGGCGGAGACCGGAGGTGCAAGTGCATACGGAGTCGCGCTGGCTGGAGTAGGCTTTGACTTCTACAAGTTCGTCCGACAGCCGCAAACAATCGTGCGGGTCCTCAGCTGGGTGAGTGAGAGGCTGGAGGAGCTCAGACTTAAACAGAGCCGGTGGAGATTTTAACCTAATGTGTAAACAGGTGGACTCTGGTTTTAAATAAATAAATGAGCTGGAGAGTTAAAACTGGTTCTTCGTGGTGCGTCTCCAGCAGGCGTGGTGGGGTTTTTTTTTTTGTTTTTTTTTGCAGCCTGCTCGGTGACAGATCAACACTCAAGACAAAAGGCAGACAAATGTCATGTAGATTTTCACTTCCGGGATGAACTGAGCGTCTGAACGCTGCTGTTAGTCTCTGACCTTAACTCTGTCCTACTTCCATGTTGTGCAATGGAAGAAAACGACTGTAGTTATACGTTGAGGTGCTTATGAGGAGAAATTATGGTAACTCATGCTGAGGGGATATGCTTGTGTGATCACCTGTTGCTAGGTAATTTTATTAAATATAAATTTGTATCATTGTGTCTCGTGAAACAGTAATATTTACTGTGAGCAGGGCCTAATTCAGGAGTTTTGGTAGCATGATCTTCAGGGTTGTTGGATTAGGATCTCTTTTTTCTTTCTTTTCTCTTTTGCTGAAAATGCGACTGTAACTATGTTAACCTAAATGGAGTAACACAGTCACTGAAACTGACCAAACACACAGTAGGAGATGTGGAGGATGCCGTTAAAGCTCTCTGTCTGTGCCCAGGGGTCAAAGGTTAGGTTAGAGGAGGGACTGTGACATCACTGTTGCCAGCAGTTGTGATTATGACTGAAACAATTAATTAGATTAATCGATTATTGAAACAACCGTCAACAAATTTAGAAACGGATTCATCGATTCATCGTTATCTGGGGGTGTGGGGTATTTTCACTTCATTAATTAAGCCAGAACTGTACTAAAAAAATATACGTTTGCAATTAGGACAAAAACATCTTTGTCTGTAAATATATTTAAGCCAAAACTCCTCAAGTGCTCTAGTTTATCTTCACCTGGTTCAGGTTTACTAAAAGAATGCTATGTTGTTGCATTTTAGGCAATAAAATGTTTTCCTTACTTAAAAAAGGAATTGAATCATTTATTTAATGTATTTATAATATTGGATATAAAGGGCTTAAGAAGTTAAATGACAAAAATGTAGAATATGTATGTTTTTATATCAGTTTAATCGTCAAAATAATCAAATTAATCGGTTACTAAAATGATCATTTGCACAATTTTGAGGCCTCTAAAACCACAGCGTCCCAGGCTTCGCCTGCTTGGGTCTGACTCAGACTTTGAGTGGGACGGTTTCCATCCCCCTGGTGGAATAAAACCTTCCAAACTCTCTTTGTCTAATTGAGATACTCCTGAGAAATGAAATCCTCCAGATTCAGAGGAGTCAAAACGTGTATTTTGATGCAGATAAAGTTCTGCATTCAGGCTATCAGAGGAGGGCTGAGAACAGAACATGCCCTTGGCTGCCATCGTTGTTTATGTGAAACACAGTGTGTGTGAGGGAGATGAAGAGTGTTGGTGGTAAATAGGGGCTCTGAACGGGCAGGTAAGGTGATACCTCCCCCCACCTGCTGACCCTTTCCTGTTACTCCTGGTCAGCTACTGCTCTCCCTGGGTAAATGCAGTGCATGCTTGCTGTGGCTGTGTACAACTCATTTGCAATTCCTTCATACCAGATCAGAGTCTATATCTGGTGATTTAAACCTGACTTTAATCATGTTTCGTTTTCTGGAAACATACCTCCGGGTCCCATGATGTGCTTTAGCTAGTCTAGGACTAAGAGAAGTCACCATACGGTGGATCGTAGCCACTGGATTGTAAGGACTATTGTGATCTGAAATGAAGAAAACCTGCAAAAGTCAACTACTAATGTGGACAGTTCATGCAAGCATAGTTTACCTTTTGAAGATGTTTAAAAGTTAGAATCATTACTTCTCAGAACCACAGGGAGCCAGTGTAAGGACTTTAAAAATGGGATGGTTTGCTCTAGCTTCTTGGTTTTAGTAAGAAGATTCACAGCAGTGTTCTGGATCAGCTGCAGCTGTCTGATTTTTATTTTATTTTTTTCTTTCAAATCAGACCTGTGACGACACTATTGCAGTAATCAATGTGACTAAACAAAGCACTAGAGGAAGAAAACACATGGAGGACTTTCTCTTGATCTTGCTGAGACATTTAATCTTGAAAATGTTCTTCAGGTGATAGAAGACCGACTTTGTAATTGTCTTCATGTGTCATCCATATTTTGGGGCCTGATCAGTACTTTCTAGCTGTAATAATCGGCCAACAGAGACTCGGAAGGCCGACGAAGTGCCTCGCCCATGGACACGACGACTGAGAAAGATGGAGTGGGGATTCGAACCCACAACCCACCGGGTTACAGGTCGAACTCCTACCACTCTCTCCCGTTAAGTCCAACAGAACTAGTGCTGTGGTTCTTCCACAGTCTGTATTTATGTGGATTGAACACTTTGACGAGGGCGGCCCGGGTACTGTGGTAACCACGGAAACCGGACTCAGACGTCAAAGCGGTTTGTCATTGTTAGGAAGCTATTTAACTATTAAAACAACTTTTTCAATGATTTTGGTGATGAATGGGAGGTTGGAGATTGGCCTGTAATTCTGCAGTGATGATTTGTCCAGATTGATTGTTTTTTTTTTATCAAAGGCTTGATAACTGCTGTTTTAAAACACCTGATGAGAGGGATGAGTTTATGATAGGCTGGCCTTTCTTAAGAAAAGTTGTGGGTATGATATCAGGACAGCAAGAAGAGGAGCTTAGTTGATTTATAATTCCTTCTAGTGTTTTTGGGAGTGTGGGGGGGTTGAGTTGGTAGAACAGTATGGTCTCTAGATTGATATTGATTGAACATAACATTAGTAATGGGTTGGATAATGATGATTAACCCTCTGATTTTCAGAATTTTCTCTGTAAGAAGCGAATTCATTGCAGTCACAGGAGGGTTTGTTAGTCACTCAACTATGGCAAACAAGACGCAAGCAGGGTCAATATGTTCATTAATGATTTCAAAGAAGAATGATTCTCTTGCATGCTTCAAGGTTAAGTGACATATGTTCATCCTTTCTTTCAAGAGTTTCCAGCGAAGTTGAGTTTTTTTGTTTAACCTTTCGACAATCGCTTCTTTCTCTTCTTACGAGAGTAGTTCTCCATGTGAATTAGACATCAATTACAGAGATCAATTAAATATTAACTCCCTTACTGATAAGTCCAGCGTGTGTCCTCGATTGTGTGTTGCATGTTTGATATTAGATATTGATCGCGGTTTTCATCCAACTATGTTTCTGTTAAAAACATAACACAGAGATTATGCTCAGTGATAAAGTCATTAGTTAAAAATGACTTTCCTGACAAGCAGGAAAGTCAGCGCTATATAAATTTATTTATATAGTGCTGCACAGTGGCGCAGTTGGTAGCACTGTTGCCTTGCAGCAAGAAGGTCCTGGGTTCGATTCCCGGCCGGGGTCTTTCTGCATGGAGTTTGCATGTTCTCCCTGTGCATGCGTGGGTTCTCTCCGGGTACTCCGGCTTCCTCCCACAGTCCAAAAACATGACTGTTAGGTTAATTGGTCTATCTAAATTCTCCCTAGGGGTGTGTGTGTGTGTGAATGGTTGTTTGTCCTGTATGTCTTTGTGTTGCCCTGCGACAGACTGGCGACCTGTCCAGGGTGTACCCCGCCTCCCGCCTGGAACGTAGCTGGAGATAGGCACCAGCAACCCTCCCGACCCCATTAGGGACAAAGGGTGAACAGAAAATGGATGGATGGATGGATGGATGGATAGTGCTGGGTTTCCCCCAGAAAACTTGCTAAGCCCGGTGGTCAGGGCACTAGGGCAGTCGTCCCGCAGAACGTCATGTTTTTGAGTTAAAAAATGTTTAAAGTTTGAAAATATCACAGGACAGGAAATTTGAAAATATAACTTGATATTTATGCATTATTGGAAAACTGGAAGATTAATGCCTAAACACCAACTATAAAGTCTTGAAAAAGGCAGTAATAAAAAAAAAAAAACTAAGATAAACTAACAATGCCAAACCTGGTGGGAGCAGAAGTAAAGCCTGGTGGGCCGCCAGGCTTATAATACACTGAAGGAAGCCCTCTGGGCATAAAAACACAGACATTTACCAACGTGCTACCATTCAATAAAGTGAAACACGCTAAACAACAATAAGAACAAGAGAGCAAAAAATAAGGTTGAAACAAAATACAAAGATACAACACAAACTGTTACTATGAAAGAATCGCAAACTCTTTTTGAGTCAAACGGCAGGGAATGAAAATGAGTTTTGAGCAAAGATTTAAAAGTTTCAGCAGTTTTAGTGGTCTGTACATGTAAAGGTAAATGTAATGTTTTGTAAAGCCAGTTTAAAAAGTTAGTGTTGAATAATTTATCAGTTGGAGGTTGCTTTAGACGGGGGATAAATCTGAGTTCAGATTTTTAGACATACATGTTTTTAAAGAGGAAATCATGATCCTTTCAAGGGAAATTATATATTTACTGTCTGTCCTGTTATGTACCTTAAGCTTCAACCTGAACCTCCATTTTCCAGCTCCTGCTGCATTCTCCTCCCCTCTCCGCTCCCATTATGAGCGTTGTGGAGGGAGCTGGTGGCATCTCAGGAATCACATGGCAAGCAGCTGCACCCAAAATGAGGTCACATGGTGCAGCGAGTAATCAGAGCGGATAGTGGCCGACCGCAACCACGGGGCAGAAGGGGAACGGGAGGGGCATTTAAAGTGTCGGCAGTGAGAAACGGGGCTGTTTGTGACGCAGTTTAATCTTGTTATTCTTTTACCTGACTGTGGAAAGCAAATACAAGATGCTTTTATAGTCCTGCCTCCCGTTGTCGAACAACAAAACATCAAATTATGTTGCTAATATGAAAGCCAAGCAAATTCCTCATTCTTTTACATGAATTCAATCTGAATTCAATCTTTTACATACATTGAATTCAGTTCTTTTTAGACATTTCCTTTAGTGCTTTCATAAAATGAACCAAATGACTGCCTGAAGGCTAAAATAAAATTGACCTTTTATTTTAGCTCTATATCATGTTATGATGTTATTCCCTTATTGAAAACATAAACGGAGTGCTGCTGCTTTGATTCTTTCATGCATGTTTGAGAAAATCTTTGAATTTCCCATGGCAACCATTCAGAGGTACAGCAACGCTTGGTTTCACAATTTCCACAAAGCTCCTCCAGACTAGCGGCAGCAGCAATTAGCACACACCTGGTGGAACTGTGCGCCGGCTGAGCTCATCATCTCCGTCAAACGTTAAAGAATGGTTGTAAGCAGCAGGATGGAGGAACGCTGTGATGACTTGCTGAAGGTGGAGTGTCAGAAAGAGCAGGAGAGAGGCCAGCTTTAAAGTGTCAGAGCTCAAAAACAAATGTATTTTATGTTTAATATGTACAGTATTTTTATAACGACGACCTCTTTTTTTTCTTCTCTCTTCTGAAGGTGTTTGCCCTGGTGGTGTTTGCCTGCATCACCACGGAGGGGTACGTCAACCCTCCTAGCAGCTCACAGGCAAAGTGCATCTTCAACCAGAGCGACTCGACGTGTCAGTATGCCGTGGGAGTCGGGGTGATCGCCTTCCTGGCCTGCGTGGCCTTTCTCATGCTGGATGTTTACGTTCCCTTTATGAGCAACGCCCAGGACAGGAAGTACGCTGTCATGGCGGACCTTGGATTCTCAGGTGAGTGGTGGACTTTGTTAGGTACAACAGCTGCATCAATCA
Source organism: Xiphophorus hellerii (assembly GCF_003331165.1). Classification (NCBI taxonomy): domain Eukaryota; kingdom Metazoa; phylum Chordata; class Actinopteri; order Cyprinodontiformes; family Poeciliidae; genus Xiphophorus; species Xiphophorus hellerii. The sequence continues at coordinate 22,217,389 of NC_045676.1, read as the reverse complement.
GTGGGTTTTTTTGTTGTTGATTTTGTTCCCATCCTCTCTAGTTTTTAGCCCAGTTGTTAATCCAGTAACAACTGGATTGGTCTCCATTGGTCTCCATTATATGGATTACATGTAGGTATAAGAGGATCTGTTTGTAAATTTTATAAAAACGATGCAGTTGGTTCATACTTTAGATCCAGCAGTCTGGGGAGAGCCGCATCCCCTGACCTCAAACTTATGCTCGATTCATTCGCACCACGGCTGTGAATTTGAAATAACGAAAGCTGCTGTTGAACTTGTTGGATTTTCAACTAACTGGTCACTTTATTAGATACACCGTCTTATCATGGGGTTGGACCCTCTTTTGTTGGTGAAGCTGCTCTGTTGGATCAAGATCTGGTAACTTAGGAGGTAACTGGAGTTCAGTGAACTCGCTGTCCCATCAGAAGAGGGGTACGCTGTGGTCATACAGGGATAGAGGTTATCAGATGCAATACTCCGGTCAGCAGTGGTGTTTTATATGATGCTCACCTGGTATTAGAGGATCTAAAGTGTCCCAAGATAAGATCCCCCTGACCGTTATACCTCTCCCAGCCTGAACAGTTGCTGAAAGACGGGATGATTCTTCTTACCCTGGCTCCAACAAATGGCTATTTGAGCTATAGTTGAGTTTTATATTTTCTTTAACTGCTCAGACATCAACACATGTAGCAAACACGGCTACTGCTGACTGGGTGATTTGTCTTTTCAAACCATTCTCTCTGTACTCAACAAACAGTCAAAATCTCAGTTATTAAATTCTCACACCAGGCCGCCTCGCACCACGAGCCACGCCACAATCAAAGCCAGTTCGTTCTCCCGATTTCGCCTTCACGTTTGAAGATGTGTACCTAATAAAGTGACCATGTAAAAGTGGGCCATGAGAGGAGGTTGGTAAACATTTTGCCCTCTATTTCAAAGAGGAAAACTCCTCCCTCTCTGCTCGTCATCAGCTCTAATCAGGTCAACCCTCACATAAAGACCAGACCTGCTGCTTGGCAACCGATCAGATCAACAGCATTGATATCTATGTCAATCAATGAGTCAGTCAACCAATCACGGTCCTTGACATAACGCTAAACAAGAAAGAAACAGGAAAACAGCAATCACACATTGAAGCAAAAAAGAAAAAAAAGACAAAGTTTTTAGGTCATGGATTTCTGAGAATCTACATCGTTGTAACTTTATTTGTATTTTTGTTTTATTAGGATTTTTGTCCCTTCCTGAAAGTAGATGATGAGACTGAGTCCTTGTATAATATAGAGAGCATGTGTGAACATTCGCACTCAATATTGCACAAAAAATCGTAATTATACTTTTGCCTTTTTGCAGCTTTGTAGTTTTTTTTATTGTTGCTGTGTTTTGTTTTCGACTTTTTTAGTAATGAAATCTATCTGCACATAGATATTTTGTGTTTTACCCACTTTGGGAGATATTTTTGCATTGGCTTTGTCAGCAGATGATTTAAGTATCCTTTTATTATCTGCCGTTAGTCTTTTGTTAGGAAATGTGGATATATGACTCTATTAATTAACCTGCTCCAGTAGGATATTTCTCAAAGTTATCAAGGTTTGACCAGGAATAATAATCTGTCATATTCCATAAAGTCAACTGGATTAATCAGGGATCAGAACCGGAGACAGTTGGAACAGGGTGTAAAATTAAAATCTCCAGAAAATCACATGCAGTTAACTTGAAGTGAATGTTAAATTACATTTTAGATTTTTTTTCTTCAATTATTATTTGCCTTTGATTCATTCATCAAAAATACTTCAATATACTTGGATACAAATAATAATAATAATAATGGAGGATGGCAGTCAGTAGCCAGCTGTACTTTTACCTCCATGTCAATAATTAATATAATTAATTAATCTAAATGTGTTACTCTTCTGTGAAGCTCAATCTCCTGGCATCATCATCATCTGCTGAATATAATAGCGAGTTTTTCTGTGCTTAACTCTGTACTTACTGAGAAGCAGGGTGGAGCGGCAGGAGGATGACCCGGCAGATTCTGATGAAATGCTCGCTTATCAGCTGCACACAACACACAATTGGCCATTCTTCAAGCAAACAAAGAAGTGTTAGTTGGAGGAAGAAACAACAGCTTGTGCTCAGCTGAGCAGATGGATACACTTTTAGCCGTTGTTTCCAAGCAAATGTCAAGCTTGCTTGCTCTTCATTTCAGAGTTTTTACTTTAAAAAGCAAGTGACTGTTTTTGAAACGCTCTCTCCATGTTTTCCAGGCGCGTGGACCTTCCTGTGGCTTGTGTGTTTCTGCCTTTTGGCCAGTCAGTGGTCTCGCACTCATGATGTCAGGGCGATCCCCGAGGACGCTGCGCGCGCCACCATTGCCTTCTCGTTCTTCTCCATTGCCACATGGGTAAGCACAAAGGCCACTGTGTTTGCTTTCTTGACGTATTCTCAGGCTTGGTTCGCAAAAACGTTGGTCCGCAAAAATAGAATAGAATAGAATAGAAGTACTTTATTCATCCCAGCAGGGAAATTACTTCGCAGTTACAGCATAGAGACAAGACACAATAACAACTACCACTGAGTAGTAGTTGTAGATAAAATAAAAAATAAAAATAAAATATAAAATGCTGTTAATATAAGAAACAACTTAAGAGCAGTCCTTGCAAGGATTCAAAAAATGCAGATATGTATCTGTAAATATATGTACAGCAAGTGTGCCACAATGCAGTTGTGCAAAATCGGACTGATTAGTGCAGAACAATGATTTAGCTTTTATTGTACAGTGAGATGGCATGTGGCAGGAAGGATTTCCTGTATCTGTCCCTACGACAGCGGAGCTGGAGCAGCCTATGTGAGAAGGTGCTCCGCTGTCTGTCCACTATGTGGTGGAGAGGGTGCTGTTTAAAAAACATCTTACTCTGAGTGGAATAGTTGACGGTGGTTGTTTATGATTCAGAGAAAACATCTCTGAATCATTTACATTCATGACTACCAACTAACCTCGTCAGAAAGCTGATGAAAAATTCTGACCAGGTAATTATATGTGAATTAATTTATATTTATATATTGTTTAGTAACTGCTGAGACATTTTGTTCTGAATAGAGACGCACCCAACACTCCAAATTGTGTCGCCAATTTGTCCTTAAAGACCTAGACCACAACAATATATAAAATATAATTTAAAATATATTTCTAGCCATGACTGTTTTATTCATTTTAATCTTACCAGTTTGACAAACTGATTAAATATTTGACATTTTAAACCACGTCTTACAACCTTTATTAGTGGTTAGCACGGTTAGCATCAAGAAAGGTTTCCAAAATAAAGCCAACATTTCCAAGTCCAGCATTTTCTGCAACAGAGATTGAAAACTCAGAGATAACGCAGAGAAAATATACCATTCTTGGGCTTCTTATTACAAGTCTTGTTAGTTGTGGTTAGTTCAACTATATTTTAATACTTATAACAACTAGTCCTATCTGCACATTATTATTGAAAGCTGCTGTCGTTTGGTCACCTGGTAGCCCTTTGGGATGCTGTGTTCGCTGACTGAATAATGATTGGATTTGAAAGAGGTTCTTGCTCCATTTTACTCAGAAAAAGCTTAAGTTTTGGTCATTTCTGTTAAAGCTCTTTCCAAACAAAAGGTCCTGAATCTCTTCTGTGTGATTAAACCCTACATTAGCTGTAACATTTGTGTTAGCTAGCAGTTTTCTCTCCTTTCCCACATCCTTGTTTCACTTCTCTCCTGATAGACGAGTCGTGTTGTGAGGTTTAGCTGCTCTGCTGTTGCCTCTTTATGACCTCATTGGTCGCTCCTGTGGAGGCTAACAATAGTGTTGAACTTCCTCTGTTTGTAAAAAAGAAAAAAGAAAAACATCTAAGGTATGTTGAAATCCAGGCTACCTCTGGATATTTTTGGAAGCCTTTTTACTTGTCTAACCTGTTGAGCAATAATGGCTCAACTTTTCTCAGGTCTTGAAAACGTCTTGCCTTGTAAAGAAAAACAAAATATTTAAACCTCTTTAAACCAGTTGGTAAAAAACAAACGCATGTGAAATTGTTGCTTATTTAAAGTCTTAAATTCAATGATGATTTATCTGCTGTGGCCTTTCTGTCCTTTTTGAGAATATCTCATAGACTGTAGCAGATCTGAAAGCTAAGCAGACGGGTTTGAAAGAACAAGAAGTCCTTAGTGTAATAACCGCGTTCAAAGTCAACATTGTCTGACTTCCGCGTGCTGCTGAAAGCCGAGTCTGAGACACAAAACACAAGATTTCATTTCCAGCCCTTTCAGAGTTCTCTATAAATAGTAAGATTTCATGTGTTTGTTTACTTTAGTGAAATGTATCGTGATTACTAATAGTTTAATTATTAATTGGGAAACAGAATTATCTGTAAATGCAGACATACATTTATGTCTGTATTTACATCCATAAATGTGTCTGGTGTCAGGCACACGTTCCTGGCTTATTAATTCTGTGCAGAGTAAGGTTACAGAAAAGGTTGTTTTCTCCTGCTTTATGAACATCATGCTATGCTTTATAAAAGCTTTATAAAAGCATAGCATGAGCAGGAAAAGCAAATAGGCAGCAGGTTATTACATAATACAGATCAGATGAGAATCTGCAGCAGCCAAAACAGTCGCGTTATTGTTAATAATGGAAAAAAACATGGGTTGTAATGGAAAACACAGGTTCAAACCCAGTCAAAATAAAGTATACTGGTTGTGGTACAGTTGTGTAATCAAAAAGAAACCATGACCCTTAGCTGGATGTTCCCTGATGGCTAGCTGCTGTGATCCAAACTCTGCTACGTTTATTGGTGCCCCTTAATATTGACTGAGAAAATATTTTACTACTAACTCATTGCCCATCATTTAAAATGTGTCCAAACAATATTCCTGCTAGTTGAATCAGGCTGCCCTGCCAGTGAGCAGTGAATTGGGATTGACCTAAACTGGTTTGAGACCCATATTCTGTATTTACTTCCTGTGCCTCTATTAAATAAATTGGCGCTATTGATGTATATTTATGAAAACATGCACCAAACTGTAATTCAAGAACCTCCACTTCTATGGATGTCTCCTTTGAACAACATGGTCTAAAAAAGTGTTGCACAACGGGGAGAAATTTTCAGGGATTTGAGTGAGTCTGACTGAATGATGTCACCAGAGTTGTGTGATATCTGGGACAACGAGACCTGCTGGTTTCCTCCAGATGAACAGGAAGCTGTGAATATATCAGCTTTCACAGGATTTTACAGATAAGTTGAAACATGTTGGTGTCAGATATCACACGGTATCTGACACCAGCGCACGTAGAGTCACATTTAGCTCAATGGGCTAAAGTTTTCGGCTCTTAAAAGCATCTTTCCAAGCTTTCATCTGCATTAAACCCTGAACGGTTACATTATTAACCGTCTTTGACTTATTGCTGGAAAATAAGTATATGACTTACTGATCATCCTCTCCTCCTGCAGGGAATCCTGACCTACTTCGCCCTGGGCCGTTTCCGTCGGGGCGTGGACGACGTCAGCATTCCCACCTACACGGATCCAGCCCAGGAAATCCACACCCCGTACCCCCCCACCTATGCTCCCACCACCTACACCCCCACCACCTACACCTACCCCAGCAACATGCCCGAATCCCAGAAGCAGCCCACCTTCACCTCAAACCTCCCGCCGCAGAGCGACACCGGCTACCTGCCGCCCAAATACTGACGCAGTGGAGGGGGGTGGGAGGGGGTCTTCACGGATGACGGGGCGCTGCTGAGCGACAGCGCTCTGTCGTATCGATGCGGTTTTACATTCAAGTCAACACACTGTTCAAAGTGTCCGGGAGGACGTGAGCCTCACGGCGGCAGGCTGGAGACGACGGGCAAACGCTGTTTACGCCAACTGGCCTGAGATCAGATCTGAAGACACTGAAAGAGGCTTGAGCAATGTGACCTTTCACCTGTGCGCAAAAGCAACATTTACCTCAGACGAGCTGAACCTGCAGGGGAGAGGGGCGTTGCAGTGAAAACAATCCTGTAGAGGAGCAACAATCAGCGTGGAGGAGGCCAAACGTGTGTTTCTCTTTATTCTAAAGACAGGACGGTCACATGCCATGTTGTTTTGATTTTCAGGATTTTTTTCTGTTTCTTTAAATTGCTCAAAAAACTATAGTAATAGAATTTACCAAATGGGTTACAAGGTTTGTGGAGAAAAAAACCCCAACCTAATTTAAGTTATATTTTATAATCATGGATTCTGTAAAAGTAACACAAATCCTGTGATATATAATCAGAAAAGGTTTACCTTTCCTTTGCTGCTTAAACTCATTAAAGCCATAATGATTGAGCATTTCCACCAGACTGACTGTACTAACTGTAACAGACGTGTGTTGGTTTGAAAAGGTATACAAGTGCTGAACTGACCTTTGAACTTGCAGCTAACTTTCTGATGGAGAGGGAGGAGCTTGGAGATAACGCGGCACTTATTGAACGAGTCTGTCCACTGAATGTTTTCTTCTTCTCTCCCTCTGTGCAGCATTTCTTCCTCCACCGCCCAAAAACAGAGCAACAGCACCCTTCCTAAGTTAAATACTGACATTTTTAGTTTTCTGAGACGTGAGGGGTTTCTTTAGTTAACAGGCTTCAAAGGTAGAACTACAGATCACCAAAACCTGCTCTCTGAGCTTGCAGTTAATTTGCTTCGCCAGTTCTTTCTGGTGCAGATCAGAGACCAGTTTTGGTTCGTTGTGTGAGCTGAATTTAGACCCGTGAGCAGATTATGTGTTTCTTGAGTCATCTGTGAAAACGGTGGAGTGACGTCTGTCATTTTTCATACAAAATGTGCGTAACTGGTTCAGAGAAAAAGGAAGAGACGACTTCGTTTGTACTGAGAATTGCCTTGCAACATCATTCTGGTGGTCAAAGACAACAAATCCAGGAGAGTTCCTCTGCTTTAAAAACCGCTTGCGCCCTGCAGAGGTATTCATACATCCCATTAAATCTTGCTAAGATACTCTGGAGTCCTGAGGGTGTAGGTTGTAGGAGGATCGCAACTCCTAAGCTAGTTTGGGAACCGAAGAGTTTAAAATGTGATTAAATCTTGAGGTAATATGTTTGAGTTGTAACAGCTGTGTCAAATGCTGAAAATCTAGTTCTTGGATCTGTGACATCTAAAGCAGCTTCTTTTAATTTCTCACTTTAAACAGCTTGTTTTTGTTTTGTTTTCGTTCCCAAAAGTGCCGTAAATGATGTGGGCCTAAAAGTGTAAAAGTGATGTGGCCAAGGATTTGTGATTTACTGAATAACTGTAGCAAATGAGCTCTGAAATATGTGTAAATAATGTGCACCTTGTTTGATTCTTGCTTTAAAATAATAAACAAGTGGTTAATGAATGAAAAAACATCGACGTGGCATGTTTTAGTTTCCTCTGGTTGTGTATTCAATGGTAGCCTGGTAATAATCAACTCCCTGTCCTAATGTTTGCTTCGTACAGAAGATCTGGGATCTCAGATATTGAGAAACATTTGCTTCCTGGAGACGTGGACAGTGTTGAGGTTGCTAACCTCCAATATTGTGTTGCAAGTTGGTGGGGACGTGAAGGAGCGGGCGGGGGGGATGGGTTTCTGGAAGACCTTTTCTTTTTTTAGTGCTAAGAATAAAGCCAAAATTTACATGTGAATGCCAAACAAATCTTATTCAATAAATTAGGATATATGTCCTGATCAGGCTTGTCGGAGTAAAAGTAACAAATAACTAGAAATGCTACTAGATTTTGTAGTATTAAACATACTACGAAATCTAAATATGTTAAAATGGACGTAATCTAATTAGTCTATATAATGTCTCTCACTTGATGGTGATGGAATTACTAACAAAGAAACTTTTCAGTCATATTCTAATTTATGGAATGAGTCTGTATTTGCTGAGTATATTTGCTTTTAGCAAATATTAAAGACGCAAAAACCTGTTTTGGGTCTGGTTGGGGCAGTTGGTTAGTGACCATCGATATTACAGGTGACTTAAAATAAAATGTGACTTAAAGCTGAGATGCTGATGTTTGGATATGTAAAATATATATTCTCTCTGCATATAAATCTATAAATAGTTTGGTTTCTGTCAGTTCTGTAAAGATACAAGAGAGAAAAAAAGCGAATTCTCGTTTATATTGACCAATAATTAAATTTAATTGTCGCTTTAGGAGCCATGGTTTAAAATTTAACAAACTTTGTCTCTTTATGCTTTATGAAATATTTCATCCTATTTGATGACTGCTCTGAATCTCGCCACGTTCTACAAACACATGATGCAATGATGTTCTGGGACAATGTAGAAAAAACCAAGTACACTTCGCTGCAGCCTGCGGAAAGGGGCGGTGACGGACCACTGTCAGTCTCATACCTTATATGGAAATTGGACTATTACATTCCGGAAATGAAGGGGGCGCCAGTGACACCATTTCCTGTACCAGCCGTGTTTTAATAATTATAATAATAATAACGCATTTTATTTCACAACGCCTTTCAAAACACCCAAAAACACTTTTAACATTTGAAATTAATTGCTAATTAGGAAATGACATACCACGTGTTACGTTATGTTAGTGACGTGGTATGTCAGTCACGTGGTATGTCAGTCACGTGGTATGTCCGCTTTTTTATCTTTATTAAATCTTTTTTTCGGATGTTAAAATTACATTAGTAACAAACAATCTACAATAAACAATAATAAGGAAATGAAGGGTGCGCCGTGTTTTCATAATTATAATAATAACGCATTTTATTTGACTACCCCTTTCAAAACTTACACTTTCAAAACTTTTCAAAACACCCAATAACACTTTTAACATTTAAAATTAATTACAAATTAAACGTTAAGGAAATGAGATACGTTATATATTACGTTTATTAAATCTTTCTTTTCGGATGTTAAAATTATATTAACAAACAATCTAAAAGAAGGAATCATGGAGATGTATTTATCTATCTTTACACCCTAACTATCCCAAACAAAAGTCATAAAACAAATTAAATTAATATTTTAGAGACAAATGTACATTACATTAAGAACACATCTATCCATTCCATTAATTATTATACACATATAGCGGGGTGGTGAGAGCTGCTGATGGACTCTGGACACATCGCCAGTCCATCCATAAACAAATACTTGCTGGTGTTGAAATTCAAATAATAGTTTTAGATGTTGTGAATGGTATTCTTAAAATAAATAAGTTAAAATCTAATATACAATGTCCTTTTCATTATTTCATAAGGACTAGATGGAAAAGAGGTTTGGTCAACAATTTTGGCCAACCTGGTCCGTTCATTCACAATTCTGTTTATTTGCCAAATATTTTTCTTATTATTCATATCTTGAATATAATTCACTAACAAATTAAATGACTTTTGAACTTCTAACAAGCTCAACTGTTATTGTTTACCATAATGTCTTAACCAGTAAACTGGTTGGTGTCCCACTATTCCATTTAGAAATTACAAATCTATTCTAATTGCAATCAATTTATAAACTGCGCTCCAAAGACCTTAAATATGCAATTGTTGCAGAACCCAGTGATTCATTTAAAACTTTAAATTCAGCTTCAACCTGGAAAGACTCACACAGAAAGTAGGTTTTAGAAATTTTATTTGATAAGAAATAATCTTCGGACCCGGCCGTAGACGCTGCGCTGGTCACCGCCAGAGAGAATGATCTGCTGTTCAGGAGTTATTTTTTTCTATATGAAAACCTTTTTTTAATAAATTCACTGGATACATAAATTAAACCTGTGTAAATTGTAACTATAACTGTCTTCATCTCACCTGATCACGGCGCCGGTCTTATCTCCTCCACCCTTCAGAAACTCCGGCTTGATGTGCAACTGCTCCTCACCTGAGCTTCCATCACTTCCACCTGATCTCTACTTTTGCTCAGCTTACCTTTAATCTTATGTTTGGATTATAACTTTGTAACTAAACAATGTTTCTGTATGTGCTTGCTTTATTATAAAACAGTTCATTCTGACTGTTAAAACAAGCAGAAACATTTGTGTTTCTGTTTGTGCCGTATGTCAGGTTTGTAAATGAAATTTGTATTGATTCCAGTCATTGTTGAAAAAGTATAGGAAACATTGTATTTACACATATAAAATATTGAAAATTATGAACTTAGCATGTATTTTAAATTGTTAAATCAAGGTTATCCAAATACTAAACAACACTGTTACAATATATTTACAACCATTTTATTGGCTCTACTCTACAACAAAATACAGCCACAATGTAACTGTGTGGAAATGACACCATTTCTATAAAAACTAAATAATTTCAATCAAATGAGTTACAACAAAAGTAACATTCAAAAATGTACATAATATTTTATTAACATATTTCAAAAACAAATGACTGAACAAGAAAAAAGGCAAATGTGCTTCATCATAAAAAAAAAAGAAAAAAAACTAATATCTTCCTTGCATTTAGTACTGGCATTCAGGGCAGTGTCCAGGTATGCCATCACAATAGTAACGAGGGAACTCTCCTCGTCTTCCATGCCCGGTGACTTCACCACAGACTCTGTGGTGAAGCCCACAGAGTCTTTATACTGCCGGTTACAGGAAGAACATTGGATAACCGCAAAAGGAATCCTGTTTTCTGCCTTGAATGATTCAGAAAAATTTTCCCAGTTGATCTCACCTGTTAATGAAAAACTTATTTTATGTAGTGGAAATCTAATTTCACATGTTTTAGGTGAAAAAAGTGAAAGGTCCTTACCATCCAACCAAGCAAAGTGAGTCTTCTTCCTGAACACTGGGTCAGACACAATGGCTTCAAAGGACTTGCATGTCAATGCCAACGTGAGGTAAGCTGTGTCTCCCTGTGCCAGTATTACCTCCTGGAGAATAGCTTCCAGGACAATCAAAGGCATCTGAAAATAATGATAGTAAAAAAAACAGGTGCATTGCAAGACTTATCCTGGAAGAATGGCTATGACATGATTATGAATGAATCTTACCTGTAAGATTGGCGGTATACTTTGTACCTGAATGGTGACGAGCATGAAACAATAATTAAGACTTAGTATCTGTCAGTACCTTATCCTATCCATCTGTAATGGTATAAAAAACGCTGTCCAAATAATACATTTTACTTTTTTTTTTTTGCCTAAATCATTTAGAGTTGTAGTTTCATTTGCACATAAAGATACACAAATCAAAATTACTAGTTATGCATATTTTTAAAAACTAACCTCAATTTGTGCCTCGGTTGCTTTGGCATAGTTGTGGTCATCAGCAAACAGAGTCTGTAAAAATATAGATTTTTTTAAGTGGAAGATTAATGCAAGCCCAAATAACATAAAAAGTCATTCAACCCTTTTAATTGTTCTATCCTGATTTTATTTCAGACTTAAAAAAATAAGCATACACCAAAAGTGTACTGTGAATAGAAATTACATGATTTGAAAATACAAAGTCATGAAATTTAGCTACAACTCACCTCACATTTTTCCCTTTCCTCAACTTTTTTCCGCTTTCTCTCCTTTTGCAGTTCTTCTCTGGACCTTTAAAAAGGACAAAGGGATGTTTTCTTAAAAAAACTGTCATATTTGTAACATGATGTGGTACATTATTGTTCTTACTTCACAGGGAAGTTTGTCAAGAGAGTGAGAGACCACCATCTTCGTATTGTCATCATATCATTCTGTGTACATCACAGGTTGAAATTTAATGAAATATCAAACAGAAATAATAGACTCTCATCTTTTTCTTTACCTCGCTGAAATCAAATGATGCTCCCATCACAAAGTACAGTGCATACTGTTGAGAAAATTTTGATTATTACATCTACACAAACCATACAACAATATGGTGGGTGAAAGCGGATGTTACCATCACTACAAACATTCCACAGTTGTTGGACAGTCCTTGTTTCGGCAATCCCTGTGGTGTTTAAGAGAAAATTCAAACAGGGTAGAGAAAAGTAATGCGTCATTACTTTAACTATAAAATTGAGGTAAAGGACAACAGCCTTACCCACAGTATTGCTTATAAACATTTAAAGCAGGAACGGTTTGAAATAAGCAGCTCTTAAGAACCACAAGTGTCCCATCATAACATCTCACCTCAACATCGTTGCCAACAAATTCTGTCCATGGACCAGATGACATCTGAAGACAGACTTCTCTGATGATGCAAATCATAAGAGAAGTTAAAAATTAGCAAGGGTATATTTCACAACATAAAAATTATAAAGATGTATGAAAATGCAAGACAGATGTGAGACAGAACGGTCTCTTGATGGTCCAGCTTTAACCCATGTCTTTGTTAAAAAGAAACAAGAAACTGCTTACAAAATGTGTGTCTTATCAAATTTCAGACATTAAAATGTTATTCACAAATTCAATTTGTATATTTACTGTTACATAAAAATGAAGATTAATGCTGAACCTTTGCCTCCGTGGAACAACGGAACAACATATTGAACACATGCCACACTCAAACTTATTCCTATAAAACCTTAATGTTCTGATGCGGTTTTCATCAGTGAAGCCAGTGCCATTGATAGAATCAAGGAAGAAAATCTCCCTATGTTTAGGCTTCAGAATCTGAAATAATATGTCGCACTGATGGTGAACACTACTGCACATTAATGAATGAATTTGACTACTTTCAAGAAAGGCAGTAAATATGAAGGTGAATATCAAATAAGTATTGTACTAACGCATAGTGTCCAATGTCCAGGATGCCACACAGGAATCAGAACCCAGTCCAGATCTTGTGCCTGCGGCTTCCAATTAAATCAAATAATTAATATATTGTGGTGAATCTGACCTCCAAAGGTGAACATAAATTTATCAACAGGATGTACTGGTAGGTGTTGTGCTGGGTCAAGGGAAAGAGGTGGAAACCAGGTGTGGACTACATGACTGTTTCCTGCAAAAACTTTGATGCCCTAGAGAAATAATAATAAAAAAGGGACAATCAAGAAGTTCAAAGTAAAGAGACACTTTTTTGTCATCTATGTTAAATTCACATCCGAAACCATGCCTGACATTGTTTTTCATTTCCACGTTTATGAGATTTACTCTTTTAGTTTTTATACGATTCCAACCTCTCAAATATCATGAAACAAATGTAGGTTACATAAATTGACATACCTTGTTGATGCACATTCTTTCAACAACTTTCAGACAGGAGTTCAGAATCTTTGAAGAATTGTAGCAGTCATATTTTAACAACATAAAAAACAACTTTAACACTGATATGGCTTGAAAAATATTTAAACTCACCTGCCCATTCATGTCTTGCGATAAACCAAGAGTGAACATGTCTCCTCTGGTGAGGACCTGCCCATCAACACAAGCAACATATTCAGCTGGATCTCTGGTTTGGTCCAATACTTGAGCAAGCTTAGGAAAGAAAAATGGAAGACAAATACATTTTATTAACTTAATTTTGCACAATATCATGCATTCCTCAAGTATGTTTACTGATATCCACAACTTACAATGTGCTTATACTGCTTGTTTGTTAGAAATTTCACATCATAACAGATGTCTCTAACAGAAAAATATTGGGAACACTGTTGTGCAGTGTCTTTTGTTTTAAACTAAAATTCAAACACCTGATCATGTCACAACTATAAGTACTAAAAATTATTTGAAAAAAAAAAAAACACAGAAAGAAATATTAAAAAAACAAACACCAAGCAAAATTGATATAAATATTTACCAAAGTAATTTCTGTGTTATTAGGCTTTTGAGTCCAGGTGAATTTATTTGCTCCAGTTGTTTGTAAGCTTGTCAAAGAGTCATCAAGAGAACATTGGTGAGTTTGAATAACGCTGGCTTCCAAACTGCAAGCATGTTGCTGGTTTTTCTCACAGCCTTTATCAACAGAAACAGTCCTACATTAATATATGTGTTGTGCTTTAATTTCAGAGACTACCACAACGATAACACAAAAGTTGAGCATTACCCATTATGATGCATCCATTTTTGTCTAGGACCAAATTTGCATGCGGCCCCGCAACTTTTAGAATGTTTTGTTTGGTTTTTGTGTTCTTCCTAAGATTGAAATGGTGGAGGATGTTTCTTTGCAGAAAGATGTGCGTGGATGGGTTGAGCATATTCAGGAAGTAGTTATTTTTCCTCATGCCTGCAAATAGTTGCTCTGCACACTGGCTGTTTAATCTTCCTGCCAGTTCCGGAACCATCTCAATCTTCCGCAAGACATCCTTCTCATCCTTACTATTGCCTTGGTGGAAAACGTCACTCAGACAATAATGCTCTAATGAGCCAGTGACAGGATGCCCTCCCTTGTCTTCTGGTTCTTTCCTGTGCTTCAACCAGGGTAAGTTTACAGCAAGTTTTTTTTCAGTAGCTTGTCTTATGTTTTCAGGGGTGGCCTCAACCAATCTACCATCGTGGATGGTAAATGGGGTATCCTTAGCACACCTCTTCTTTAGATGACTTACCAATCCCCTGGGGTAGTCATACACTGTAATATTGGAAAAAAACTTCCAGGATAAAAGAAGGTCTGCAAAGTCTCTAGGGCTCTCCGCTCTCAGGTTAAACTTTACAGAATAAATAATGCCACAGGGACAAGTGATTACAGCCCATCCACCTGAAACAACAAATCATATTCTTATTAGTACAGCATACAACTTATCTAGGTCCTTGTTGTTGTGTACTAAATTAAGCTTAACAATAGCATTGACATTACTATGACAACGTGTTATATGTTCAAAATAGCAGATACACAAGGCATGTTTTTTTGGTAATTTCTATTTTTCTCAAGGTCATACTTTCTTATGGGTTAACACATTTTCTGTTAGGAGTTGTCACACACTTACCAGAGGCACCCCACACTTTCTCAAAAACCTTGTTATATGTGGCTCTAGAAGCCATTTTGTCCCGCAGACGGAGCACAAGATCCATCTTAGAACCTCTGCTGTCAATTCCACATTGACTGCAGAGTCTCCTGATCTCAGGTAGCTTTAAAATAAAACCAAAAGTTAGTTATTTTTAATATTATTTAACTGTCCTGAAAGACAAACACAATCGGAAAATTCTGAAAATAAATAAAAAAAAAGAGACTACCTTGAGATTGAGAACCTCATCTGCAAGCCGCTCTTCTGTGAGAAACTGGTCTACATCACTGTCGGAATCAGGCAAGTGGACTTTTTCACTCTCTGTGTTGATCAAAATGTCAGATCGTCTTGTCTGTGGTCCAATCCAGGGGGACCAGTTGTGATAAGT
The DNA here is from genome assembly GCF_003331165.1 of Xiphophorus hellerii. Taxonomy (NCBI): domain Eukaryota; kingdom Metazoa; phylum Chordata; class Actinopteri; order Cyprinodontiformes; family Poeciliidae; genus Xiphophorus; species Xiphophorus hellerii. The sequence goes on along the minus strand of NC_045676.1, from coordinate 22,202,142 downwards.
AGGCTTTACAACAAAAGGATTCTTGCAGCCAGCTGAGAAATACAATGGAGACAAGGAAAAACATTTGAGTCACATTAATACATGAATTACTTGGTACACAAAATGTTTCCCATTTATCTGTTGAGTAGACACCAGACTTACGTGGATAAAGTCCACGGCTAATCACTTCCATAGTAACCGCTTCCCAAAATGAGCGCGCATTAACTTCGCCATTATATTGCTGAGGTGGGTTTGGTATTTCACTAACTATTAAAATAAAACAAAAAACACAGGATTTTATTTTTTTAATGTTAATTTCAGATGAGTCAAAAATTTCAAATAACAGTATTTTGATCCATGCAGGTTTCAAACATAAAGACCTACCTGGCATGCTGAAAACACCTTTCTTATGTAGATCCATGACAACAATTGCAGGATGATACCCACATGAATCACATGAGTATTGGTAATCATGGTCACTTAGACCTTCAAACGACAGATATGCCTGCAGGATTCGATCCTTGAAAGGAAAGTTCTCTCCTTCTGTGTATTCGATAGTTTCGATTATGCGACTTACAGCAGTGTGAGTCTACAGAAATAAGTAAGGCACATTTACAAAGTCACAGTGATGCCTTTAGATGAAAAGCTCATTAATGCATGTTTAACCATTTATTGTATTGTGTTAAAAATAATATCCACATTCTACACAAATAATTAAAAAATGCAACTAACCTGCAATGCATTCCTCAGTACCAGACAAAAATGTATGGACAGCAGCAAGTGATCGTTGAAGTTGTGAATACCATCTTCCCAGTCTTGATATCGGTAAACCATCGAACAGTTGGGGCAAGTCTTCCTGTATGTTGATATACCTACGAGAATATTAAAAAGGTTACTATTAAGATCTTATGCTGACATGATAGAATTAAAATATTAATATTATTCTTATGGAAATAAAAATAAATCTGTGCACTTGTACTTACAGCGGAGTACATTAAATTACTAACCTTTAACTACTCCTGTCAGAGTCACTATTTTAGCAGTGGAAGACAACAACTGAGGGTCACCAAGACTGGCGTGCTGTCCACATTCTGTGCATTCAGTCTCTGATGGGATCAGATGTTTGGGGAACCCATTGAGAGACTTGGCGTCTCTACTTCTGGTGATAAGACTGTCAGGAAGATCAGCAGGTATTTTCTTGTGGTAAATCAAATACTTGATTATCCTCTCTGCTGCATCATCAGTAATGGAACCACTTTCCTCCTGACATTCTGATACTGTTGTCCCACACATAACATCCTCCTCTGAATGTACTGCTGCTTTGAACATGTCTGGCATTTTTTCAAAAAAGATGCCACTTTGCCGTAGCCTTGTGCGTACAGGACCTTTTGCCCTCTGTACATGCACAATGCCAGGTATTTTTTCCTTTGTCGTAAGTGACAATCACCCTTCCAAGTCTGCTGAAAAATGCCATTTTTGGTTCAAAGATAGACACGTGAAAAGTTGTGTCTGTCCCACTGCCAAAAAGAAGAACTGAAAACGGCGTATTACTTGATAGCGCCTCTTGCTGATTTTTTAAAAGTTCTTCTTTTCTTTTAACACTGAACCATAAGTTGTCAACCAGGATGTTGAGGGTAGTTTCAGACAGAGGTCCTTCTGAGTCTGTGGCGCGTGGACAAAAGCGTAATGATTGAATGTGTTCACACTCAAAAGGCAAAATCCCACTTCGCTTGGCAAATTGTGCATTCACATTACACCTGTCAAGCTCACACTCTGATCTGTGAAATTGTGACCAGGTGTTTTTGATTACATGTATAGGTTTTGATGGACCACAAAAGGATTTCTGAACAGCAAAAACACCTTTTTTTGCATCCACACACTGACTCCTTAAATGATGATTTTGTGAAATCAGCTCCACTTTTTCATGGTGTTTTCTTTTCAAATGAATACGAAGATTCTTTTTTCTCAGGCGCAGATTGCACATTTCACATGTAATCATATCTTCTGAGCGGACAGGCGCCTGTGTAGCCTGGATGTCTGTAGCTGCTGGACGGACAGGCGCCTGTGTAGCCTGGATGTCTGTAGCTGCTGGACGGACAGGCGCCTGTGTAGCCTGGATGTCTGTAGCTGCTGGACGGACAGGCGCCTGTGTAGCCTGGATGTCTGTAGCTGGTAGGTGGACAGGTGGCTGGGCTGCTGCACAGCTGGACACCATGTGAAAAGTCATTCTGTGATTAACCAAATGATTAACAAACCTGTCCCTTCTGTCAATGGTGGAAAAACAGTAAGGACAATGGAAGTGAGTGGTGTCTCTACATGGTAGGCCACATCTGAAGATATGGAATTCTGCAGTAACAAAAAGAAATGAGTAAAATTTTAAAAAAGCATTTATATACATTGCAGATATGTTTAAACAAGATGTGATTCATTATCCCTCAGAACAGGGAGAATGAATCCCTGTTTTTCTTAGTAGCCTCATAGCTACTACAATAAAAGTAGTAGCTATTAAATACACAATTGATTGGTAGAAAAAAAGCCATGTTTGAATTAATCACTGTACATTCCTTAACATTGTTACTGTTTTGTAGGATTTAACAATTAATGGCTTCCAGATAACAAATATATATTCTGCAAAAAATGAATTTAAATTTTAGAAGTGATATTGCTCAAACAGCCATGGGCAGAGATTAACTAATCAGATTAACTCAATTACTCTGTAATTTTGACAAAAAAATAAATAATTAGGACCATTTTTCAAAATGTTATACTCTTACATGCAACATAATGTGAGTAACTTCACTGAATGAAGAACACATTTTAATACACAAAAAATTTAAACACGATACACAGATAAAAGTTGTTTATGTTAGGTTTCCTCTAACCTTAATTTGTTGTCTTGTATTAAAATGTTTCCTTTTTGGTTTTAAAATACCTAACAGTGCACATAACTTCATTTTTATTAATGTCTGCTTAAATAAATGGGTAATATTACATTGCACGTTATAATCAGTAAAACAGTACTTAATAATAGCCATTTCACAAAATACTTTGTTACTTTTAAATGTGTAGTTTGCTGCACAGTTACTAAAAATACATTGAAATACATTGAAAATACCCAGAGATGTACTCATCTCTGGGTACTATGATGGCAGCTGATAGCTTATAAAGAAAGCTGTTAGTTTATAAAAAATATTAGACTTTCCAGAAATTGAACATTGGTGTACAAAAACATATTTTAAAAAATATTAACCTTAAAAAATAAAATAAAATAAAAACACGAGAGAACTGATAAGTGTGTAAAAAAAAACATTCATTAGTGTATTTTTCCATACCGTTATGTTGAACCACAGCAGTTCTTGCAATGTGGTTCTTAACCTTGTAAGACTCATCCGCACTGTATGAGCAAAGGGGACAGTAGTACTTGTTGTTCATGCAGTACGGAACAATTTTAGCTCCGATCCCAGTGTTACAAATTGATACGTGCATCTGTGAAATTTAAATAAAAAAACAAATTTTGAGCATAAAATACATTTTTCAATTATACATTTTCTACTTTTAGATTTTTATCTAACGGTGGCCTGCACGAAATAATTAGCTATGCTACATGCTAAAATTAGCCTTCCCGAACTACGAATTTCACTCGTTTACAGCTGTCAATTATATTTTCTAACTAATCTAGAAAAGCGTATTGATTTACTCTGTAAAAAAAGGATTTAATACGGTAGAAAGTACCTTTTGCTGACTTCCTGGTTTTTGCATTGTGGATCGCGTGGCAAATGTCAGTGGTGAAACCTCTCAAACTTCTTACCCCGCTTCTTTAAGGTATTTATACTAGTGACTGTGAAAATAGCGCCCCCTTCATTTCCGGAATGTAATAGTCCAATTTCCATATAAGGTATGAGACTGACAGTGGTCCGTCACCGCCCCTTTCCGCAGGCTGCAGCGAAGACCCTCTCGAAAAAACGGCTGGTTGTATTATTTTTTCTCTCTCTCAGTCGGTGAGATTCACGTTAAGGTCACCGTGCGTGACTCGTTGCCAGGGCAACCAATAAACAGTCCCGGAAGCACAGAGCAAAGATTGCGTTCGAGTGCATCAGGAATCAAAACAAACAAACAAACACAAAAACATTTCCCACACAAAAAAGTAAAAACACCAAACAAAACATTCTGTCCGTTGCAGATTTATGGTTTTGAATTTTCATTTTGCGATCAATAGGAAGGAACACTCACGGTGGTTGATTAGCTAACTTAGTCTCCTGATTATCTGTCAGAAAATGTAGGTCGCCTTATTTTTGTGTAGATTGAACCGAAATACTCCGAACTGCGCAGCAATAGCACATGCTAAGGCGATAAACGTTAAGCTAGCATAGCTAACCTACTCCTCACTTTCTTTATATATATTTTTTAATTAAACATTTTTTACTGACCTGTGAGATGTGATCCATTTGGACCTTGTCATCTTGCTGTTCTAGTCTTGATAATTAATATTAAAACTTTGCGTCCCTTTTTCAGATTCTTTGCTTGATTGCGTCATTTCCCCACCACTGATATTCCTGACTGAATGTAAAACAGTGGCGCATGTAAAGCACTGCCACGCACAGTCACATGATGTAAAATCCACTAGATCAATGAGTGGACTTGCCATTTACGTTTTACAAAGCATTAACAGCCAGTTAATAGCAGTTAATGGCATTAACAGCCATTAATAGCCAGTTAATGCTTTGTATACAATGGTCAGGCTAACTCAGCATAGAATCCTGAGATGTCAGAGAAAGTAAGTTTTCTCCAGTTGTGTGGAGAAACCAAGCACTGCTGACTGAAAGAATGTCACTATGCTTTGTCTCAATAATGTCTAATTGAGTAAAAACTCAAACTAAAACTGTGGAGACTGAAGTGGAGCCACATTTCACTCAGCTAGCTGCAGGCTAGCCACACCAGCTATTTAACCCTCAAGTACCAGCTAATTATATTTTGAAAATCACATTTAACATTCTGCATTTTATATTTTTAAGATAAAGTTCAAAACGTCCAGTTTTGTGTGATGTTCTCCTACAGTACATTACACAACCCAGACTTTAAATGCAGAACCGATGAAAACCACACCCTGTAGAGGAGGATGAGAGCAACTTAAGGGTAATTAGATGAGGAAGTCAAAATTTGTTTCCATTTCACAGACATGACATTTTCGACCCTGCTCACTGCAAACCAGCGGCTCACTGCAGTGTGGTGGGTCGCTAAGATTTAAACCGTTTATTTTTATCCTCACGCTGCTGCGGTGAGGAGTTAGATTACACATCTCGGGGTGAAGAGGTCAAATGAAAGTAAAACATGTTTGAGGTTCCTACAGCTACTGTCAAAAATACTTAGACACAAAGCAATAAAAGTGTCAGTTCTGAGTTTATTATACAATTTCTGACTTTAAGCACAGAATAAAACAGATGTATTCTGGATTTGAGAGCAAAATGTGCATTTTCCTTAAAGATAATTTAAGATTTTATAGCCGGCGAGGCAAATACCACAGTAAAAAATATTAAACTAAAAGGCACAGATGTTACCTCAAGTTATTAAACAGTAAGTTGTTACAAATTATGCAAAGATATCAAGTGCCTAATGTTTTCAAGTATCCAAAATGTCACGTCAGACAAAAAAATGTTAGAATATTGAGTCGCTACGTTAATTCATCACAAAATCAAAACACTCAAAAGAAGAAAAACAAAGAAAATTGGACACACACTTCTCACACACAGCAGATTGTTCATTGTTCAAATTCAACATAAGACTGCATCAAGTCTTATGTTTCCTGCTCAGAGGTGCAGAGGGGAGAACAGTTTCCGGGGAACGTTGGGGTCGGCGAGTTTTCCCATCGGGACGTGAAGCGGCGTTTCATTCCTGACAGAGGGGCTGTTCTCTTTGTCCACCACCAGACCGCCGTGGCACTTTCTGCACACCGCCTGATACTTGTCAGCACCGCCGATCACTTCCACCTGTAGAGGAGGAATGAATCCGGTTGGGTTTGATAATGAGATGTAGTACAATCTGCTCCATCTAGACCAAAACTCATTGAAATGATCCGGTCCGTTTGTCTGGTCTCCTCACCTCCTTCTCTGCTCCGAGCCTCTTGGTGTAGGCGGCTTCTTTGTAACACTGCATGCAGACGGCGAGGAGCTTCACCACACTTTCTGCCAGAGGAACCAGGTTCAGGATGTTTCCAAAAGGCTGGAAGGACAAGCGTTCAGTTTGAGAGAGAAAAATCGTAAAGGAAGACGCAGAACATCTAACAGGTTATAAGTAGCATCATCCTAAATATAAGAAAGAAACGGTACAAGCTAGCTTCCGCGCTAATGTATCAAGCATCGTCACTCAGTGATTCTGTGTTTAACTGTGTCCTTTTCCTGGACTGAGCCTTAGATAGAGAAACTGATGTCTGTAACTATTTATTCAACGTTTTAACTGTTTTTGGGATATAATGCGATGGCATCTTAGTAGCATTTTCAAAGAAATAAAATGCGGTCAACATGCCAACTCTAGAAGAACAGAAAATGACTGATAAAGTCGTCAAAACCAAAAACATCTGGACATCCAAACAGGTGGGAACATAGCTGATCTTTCTTTATGTATAATTGCTATTTTGTTAATACAAATAAGAAAAAAAAGAGAGGCAGGAAGAAACAAACCGCAAAAGACAGCATAGAAACATTACCTAGCACTAAAAGCATGGCGACTTAACAGCATTACAATCACAAGAAAGGCACTATTGTGTGTGGAATAATGAGCACACTCGTTCATCTGCTGTTGCAGCCGATTGTTTGGATTCTGCCTTAAAAAAGAAAAAGAGTTCATTGTGTGGGACGTTTTGTGACATCTGCCCAGCATGCGTCAGCACCCACCTTCCTCTGGAAGGTCCCATCCAACGCAGCCACGATGACCGTCTTCCCTAAATTGGCCATCTCCTCACAAAACTCCACGGTGTCTGGAAACTACATCCAGGGAAACGCAGCAGATCAGATACGGGTTGTTTGTCTCACTCACATGAAGCTCAACATTTTTAAACTGCGTGACAAATATCACCGTTACCACAGAAATACAGCAAAACAAGCCAGTTTGCCCATAGAAAGTGCATTAGGATCAGTGCTTCCTAAATCCACCATGTTTTCTTTTCTAGACGAAGATGAAGCGGCAGATGGTTGATCATTCCAGTGAATGGATTTCACCTGTTTGTCTTGAGATTATATTTGCTCTCACTTGGTGCATTATAAATAAAAATGAACTAACCTATATTACAAATATCTGACCGAAACCAGGAAAGAGGCAGCGTAGATTAAAGTTACAATTTGATTTCAGTTTCAAAACAGCTAAAGACAAAGTTGACGCAACATGATTTAAATGCTATTGCAGTGTAGCACCTTTAACACATTCAACTTTTAAACATGTTCTCCGTCATTTTGTCTTCGAGTTCTCCTCCCATCCGTTTGCTCGTCTCCGCCTTGTGGTTTTATGTCACAATTCACCAGATGATGACTAACTCACTTCTCGATGGTTGATTTCACAACTTTCTGCAGGAGAACTGGCACGCTCTGGTTTGCACAGTTTGTTTATTTCAGCAACATTGGAGGGTTTTGAAACGTCTGAAGTCATGCCACGGCATCTCAGTTGGATCTGAAGGTGTACTTTAACTAGGCCAGTCCTAACCCTTTGTTTCCAAGTAATTGGAAACAAATTACTTGCTACCCATGTGCCATTGGAGATTAAGGTTGCTGATGAATGGAGATTTAAAAAAAAATGCTGCCCAGGTCCCGAAGCAGCAACAGAGCCCCAGATCATCACACTACTACCACTGTGTTTGACTGTCAGCGTGCTGTTCTTTGTCTGAAATGCCATTTCAGTTTTACGTAGTTTACTTTCCAAAAAGAGTTACACTTTTGTGTCGTCTGTCAAAACACAAAGATGTCTTTCTTCCCCAAAGGTGTTGATTTCTATTAAGGTGATTGAAGGTTATAGGAGATTCTGTGCAAACAAACTTACAAACTGTCCTTCATCAATCCCAATGACGCAGGCCTTCAGAGCGGCGGAGCGAACGTCTCCTAGGCAGGTGGCAGGCACGGCCTCCATGGTGATTCTGAAACGGCAGCAAGATTCAGCAAAAAAAAATGTTTCATTATAAAATGGAAACTCGAGGATTTTTCTGCCTTTAGCGTTCTGAAACAAAGCAGCAGTAGTTGATTTTTAAATGCTGAATTTTTGAATTCAGTAACTACAGCTATGACGTGGCAAAAAACAAAACAATTTATTAAAATGAATGAAATTTACAAAAGAAAATTAACATGTGGTCAAACAGTACATATGGAAAAAATATGAAGGTGTGTGTGGTTTTATCTTAATCAAAAGGTTGCTGTTGTTTGTAAATGCTTCATTGTTCATACCGCACAAGGATGATTTGATGCAGTTTATTCTGTCATCTTTTACTAAAAATGCACCAGGGATTGAAATCAATTGAAGGTCATGAACATACATGTTTGTATACAATAGTTAGAATATTTTCATTTTTTTCGTTTTGATGGAAAACTACTACGTCTTAGGGGAGACGGTGGTTGTAGTTACGACTGGATCGTTGAGGTCAGACCTCAAAGAAAACCAGATATCGTCTTCGGCCAGGAAAAGCCGGGTCAGTTTCTCTCTGCTTTTTATTTGACAAGCGGTTCTGTGATAATGGAGTATTAATAACTGTCAAATTTAATATTTGTTATTAAGCATATTCATTTTAATCTAGTGGTCAGTGACATACGACAGGAAAAGCTGCTGTGATTGAAGAATATCACCAGCAGGGGTCAGCTCAGGCTCAGTTATTCCTGCCAAACTATTTTCATCAGCAGCCACTGACTTCTGAACTTTAAGCTTTATGCATAAAGCTATCATTTTTTATAATAATAATAATACATGCATTGTTGTACGCAAACAAGGAACCCAACACGCTGAATCTCGACTGCGTTATAATTGGGTGTATTTTTTTCCTGTTTTTTCCCCTTTTAGCTGTGAACAGAATAAATCTCATATTCTTCATCGCATCAAGTTTTATACTCATAGATAAAAAAATATTTGTAAAGTAAGAAATAAAAACAGTAGCTTACTTGTCATGTGTGGCCACACCCGAGTCTGAATACCGGATGTCTTTGGCATATTTGATGATCAAACATTTGTACTGGGCCACCTGGAAACGGCGCACTCTTCTCATCAGTTCAGTGCTGCAAAATTATTCATTAAAAGCAGAATAATTAATACTGTGACCAAGACACTGGTCAACAAAGACATATTAGAATTGGGACATTCATTTACATAATTATGCAGCACAAGCATTTATTAAATTATTTTTGATTCAACTATATAATAATAATAATATAGCTGTACTGTGAGTAACAAGATCTGAACGTGATTATTATATGATGGCACTAGTTTAAAATTTACTGAATTTGGACTGAAGTGTCTGGAGATTACATTTGTTGTAATGTAGTGCAATCTAAATAAATAAAATATAAAATATAGAGCTTTTTTTAAGTCCTAAAAAACTTGCCAATTTGAATGTAAAAGCATAACAATTGTGTGCTTTGCACAAGAAGGATGTGAATGAATGGGAGTAGAGTAAACAAAGCAGAATTGGCGGGATGGTGATGTTTAAGCGGAAATCAAAGCAAAGATCGTGTTTCATTCTCATTTTGAACACTGCGGATGGGCAAAACTGAACAAGTACGTCGATTAAAGCAATGTAAAAATCACACACTTTGTGGTAAGAGTTATAAAAGAATAACTCACCTTTTGCCTGAAAACATCGGCCCAAATATAATCTAAAAACAAGAACATTTGTGTAACTGTTAAACTGAGGAAGAGGCTTAGATTCCGTTTTACATCTACAGCTGAATTTTACTCAATTTTTGATACATTTTAGGTTTTCTCCAGCTGATACGAACCTGAATCTGTCCTTGGGATTTCCTCGGTGAGTTTTGTAGCCTGATTGGACAAACTGGCGAACCGTAGAAGTCCATTTTCATTTAAATACACACTTAATAATATATTACAATAAATATAAGTTAAAATAAAAAGATGCTATGCTCCTTGTAGTTGCTAACAAAGGATGTACAGAAAAACTTTGAATGCGGCGCGCTAATGTCAGCCATTTATTCGACATCTCCACCAATAGCCTTATTGTCACGTGTCACTACGGACCAATCAGCTTCAGCTGTCAGCTGCAGCTGGGCAGGCTCCCGCCACTCCTGACCAATCAAATTACAGAGCGTCTTCACCCCCTCCTCTGCTTATGACGTTTTTTGTTTTTTTTTGTGGTGGGAATTGAAGATCCTTTCCAAGATCCGATTCACTTGGCACTCGAAAGAACCGGATTTTTTCCGCTCTCGAATTAATTCTTATCATCGTTGCTATTCTCAGATAGATGAATGGATTTTAGCGTGTTAATCTAATCCCTTTACAGCAACTCCCAGTAATCCTTACAAAGAAAAATCACTTAAAAGAGAAACTTAGTGTCTATAACAGAAATATCTGAAAAATGCATAGCAGCTAAAATAGGACACAAACAATGCAACAGTAGAGGGTGATATATCTGTTCTCATAATTTAAGGCTTTGTAGAAAATCTATATAAACAACATATCATTTACAAGGGTTTGGACAGATGCCTTGTAGCAAGAAGGTCATGGGTTCAAATCGCAGCCTGGGGTCTTCCTGAATGGATTTGGCATGTTCTCCCTGTTCATGCAACAATACTGTTAGGTTAGTTGGTCTCTCTAAATTGTTGGATATTAGATCACATTACATTCTCAGTTCCTGAAATGCAGCTGCAAGTTGAGAAGAGAACAGAAACGGCCACAATCGTCTGTTCCTCTTTTGTTTTCTCTTCCCCTGATGTCCAAAATCCAGCCTGATAAAACACTAAGCAAAAGGTGTTGTGCAGCTGATTCAGCCGTGAACAATGTGTGTTTACACAGCGAGACTCTGCAGTCTAAAGATCAGATCCTCAGCAAATGGTGGTCACATTTATTCCTTCGCAGCAATCCGAGGTATTCTGTCTAAGTAAACGATGCACTGGATGGAAATGGAGAAAGACGTAAGAGTTTTCACTTTATCTGTTTGCACTTTGGTTGCTGACAGGAGATAGAACATAATGTGAAGCTGGAGGAGTTCAGATCACTATGTGTGATTTGACTGTTTAGAGTTTTTTTTTTTTTAAAGAAACAAATAAGGTTTTCATTTTCATTTGACTAACAAAACAAAGAGAAAGTTTTATGATTGTGATATATTTATTTTAAATTTATCAGCTTCGACGACCGTTGAGCAAAGATTCCCAGTGATCAGACCGATGACTTTGCTCAGTGTTTTTATTGGATCACACAGATTGCACAGCCATGTGACTCTGTGGAGTTCAAAGTATACATTTTGTAAAGTAAAAAAACGGTAAACAGATGGAATCACTTTTATCCCAAAAAAGCAAGAACTTTTTTTTTTTAAAGAGGAATATAAATAATGAAAACATCGCTACGAGAAAATAAATAAAATATTTTAAATAATTTTTTAAGACCGTTTGAATTCTTCTCAATAAATGACAATGGATTATTTTAGTTGGTTGAGAATCACCTTGTTGGAGCTAAACAAAAAATTTGATCCATACCATGTATTACTGATGTCATTTTTTTCTAAATAAAATAGAAAAAAATTTAATAAAATGTGACAGAAAAAATGCCTGAAGTCCTGAGTTACAGTTGTCTCTCTGCTGAGTATTCCGTTTTGTTTTGTTACGTTACGTTTTGCTATGTTATTCTGTCATGTGTTAACACAAAATTCATCCTTTCAGTTTAACAGCTTTTCTGCTACAGTGACTGATAGCTTGAAGATAAATGGCTTACCAAAACAAATAACTCAATAACCTGCACTTAGGTAATGTTCAATGACTAGAAAATGAAGGACAAGCAGCTAAAGCAGACACAAAATCTCCCAGGGACCCTTGGGGGGAAAAGTAAAAGTTTAAATAAACATTTTGACATGTTCCAACAAAAGTCAGGGCCAAAAGACAAAGTACTTGCTTTACTATGGACACGAAGATGGACTTTTTTTTTCTTTTTTCCTTCTATGGACAACCGTATTTTCAAAATGTCCCAAACAGTGTGAAGAGGCGGCTTCATTAAAGAAAATAACTTCTCCTCAGTCCAGTTGTTGGTCTTCCTGTTGAAGTTTGTGATGATTTGAGAAGTGGCCGATTTGGGTGCAGTTTTAGTTGCAGCAATAAGTCTTTCCTGTGAAACTTTTTTGGTGCAAAGAAATGATGAAAGCAAGTTTCCTCTGAGGCTATCACAAAGAAAAGAATTTTCTTCAAGCACCACTCCCTTTAGATTCAATCATTCTGCTCATCTAACTCAGTGAGTAAGACATAGACAAAACAACTTTATTGCCTCTTCAATGATAGGATTATAGAAATGATTGTAGCTCACTTAGTAGCAGAACTAAATGAACCTGCAAATGATGTTTCTGTCATTAGAGAAAATGTTAATTAACTTTGCTAATAAATTAATTTATAAACTTTATCAGATTGAGTATTTTAACAATACAGACCCATTCCACTCTGCAAACAAAACGAACAAAGAATAAACAAATACGGCAACATTTTTATCTCTGTATTTGAAAAGTATTATTATTATTATTATTATTATTATTATTACTATTACTATTATTATTATTATCAACAACAACAACAATCGCATAAAAATTGATACATGCAGTTTGGCCGTGTCGTCAGCAGAAGGCGCTGTTTGTTGTATATATTCCTCCCTGCCTGGCGGTGTGCCAGGTCGCATGGCGGCGGAGCGGCTCACAACAGTGTCTTTCTGTCAATAGGAGCTTGAGAAGCAGTACTCACCCAGCAGGTGGTCTCACAGGATGGCGGCAGACGACGTAATCAAGGCCCACGTCAAGGCTCTGAAGGAAGGTTTGTTTGTTTGTTTGTTTACCGGCGACACGGTAACTTTGTTTTTAATCTGGCAGACCGACGGGGCTGTCGTTTCGGAGCACCGGTGTTGTGCTCAATGTTGTGTATCCGTAAATCTGAAAGCCCCGTCGGATAGTTATGAATGAGTTTGGAAGTTTGAAGCTATGTGTGTGTGGGGGGGTTTTTTAGGCAATGAATGTGATTTTGTTAGCTTAAAACACGCTAGCTTAGCTGAAACATGGCATGTTTAGCTACACATGTCTAGGTTTTTATTGTTCATAAATCACATAGTTTGGAATTAACAGCAATTGTATATCCACAGTTGGGTTTAAATGTTTACCACACACATATGCTACATACATGCTGTTTCATATATTACTAAGAGACGCACCATTAAAATATGACTACATTATATTATCTTCTGTTTTATTTGTAGAGATTTAAAATGTGTTTTTATTGAACATCTAACGTAGTAAGATGCTCAGGAAAAGTCTTGTCCACCAAATTGTAAAATTTCATTGCACGGATTTTTTTCCCCCCAACCTGTCACAGTAAGAAGAGCACAGCTCTAATGATTGGTACATTAATTCACAAGGAGATGCTACACTCCAAGGTAGCTTTCTTGAAGCCTAAATCAAGTTGACAGGTATTGAAGGAAAACCCACACCTCTCTCTTTCCAGTTTTCTTACATGTTCTTCTCAGTCCATGATGGATATATTGTCTCTTTAGTGCCATGGTGCGCAGCTATAGTGCTTGGGTTTCCTTCAGGGGTGTTCAGGACAAATTTTCTGGACAAATGAAAGCAAAATGATGCTATTTATGGTGTTCCCTCTGAAGGAGTGACCTCGTCCCCACCGTAACCAGTCTGAAGTTTAAAACCTGGTGGAATATGTCGAATAATGTGTTCACTGACCAGGATAACTACTGTTAGCAGTGCAGGCTAATAATAAGCTATTTCTCTGTTACTTGTGCAGCCAAACACTGTAGCAACATGTTCACCAAATGTGGTCATATCATGTCGTTTGTTAAAAATGTAATAAATACAAACCATTTAAAATTATTTATGTTCTACATATTTCCCATGTTGATTATGAAACGTTTGATTTCAAGATGGATTTTGCATCCTTTTCTTTTTCTTTTCAATTTTTGAATCACGTTTTCTCCTCAGGTACAGAGCGAGCCCGCAGTCTGGCTCAAACTTTAATCAATGTTCCGTACGGAGAGGGAGATGGAGAGAAACTGGACGTGTACATCCCCAAGACCGCCTCTTTGGGTATGGAGCTATGTGTCGGATGTCCTGAATCGACTCCCGGATAACTAATAACCGGCTGCATGTTTTCTCTCTCAGACGTCAACCTTGTTATTTACATCCACGGAGGCTACTGGCAGTTTCTCAGGTACCGCTTCTTACTCAATGCTTTATTTTCCAATGTAATTTAAGACATCAAGTTAAAAAAAAAAAGTCTTTGCAGCAAAGAGGAGTCTGGATTCATGGCTGTCCCACTCGTTGATAAGGACGTGGTTGTGGTTGCCGTTGGCTACGACATTGCCCCCAAAGGTAGAGTCATTTCTGATCTGTAGATGAAACGATAATCTGAGGAGATGGGCTGGAAATGTCAGCTGTGTGCTGCGCTTCCCTTTAAGGTAACATGGATTTGATGGTGTCCCAGGTTCGCAGGAGCGTTGTTTCTGTCATTCAGCAGTACTCTCACATCAGGTAAAAAAAAGATATATTAATAGTAAAGTTTGGAGGTCGTTCACCATGGTGGACGTTCTTTTCACTAGAATCAACTCCAGTGTGTTAAATAAGCTCTCTGTGGTTCCTTATTCAGCGGTCTGTACCTGTGTGGCCACTCTGCAGGGGCTCACCTGGCCGCTATGGTGCTCTCCACCGACTGGTCCCAGTACGGCGCCACACCAAACATCAAAGGTAAGTCGCAGAGGATCAGGCTGGGCTTACTGGTGCCTTCAGAAAGATAGGCTCAGAAATCTCCGGTTGATTTTATTTGTTCACTGTCGCTCTAATTTTCCTCCAAGGTGCTTTCCTTGTGAGCGGGATATACGACCTGCTGCCCGTCCTGTCCACGTATGTCAACGAGCCTCTGAAGATGACGGAGTAGGTTCCATGTGCTGGTCTGTTCTGACTTCCTGGAGTAATCACACATTGGGAAAAAATACATTTTTCTACAAACACAGAATCCTTGTTGCACACTGTTAACTTTGAAACGGCTGACATGGATTGATTTTTGCAGATAAGTAGGCAGATAATTTAAACATATTCTAATGCATCTTATGGAAAAAGCTTTCGGTCTGTTGGTACCAGGAAACATTTATTCCTAAAAATCAACTTTTTTATTTCTCATAAAGCCTTTTGTTTATTGGGAAGCCTGTCACAATGATCAGCTAATTATACCATTAATTAAAATGAGCTTGATCATTTCTTTGTTATGATCAATATTTTTTGAAGGACAATTTTTATTTATGGCGACTTTATAATCCACTTTACTAACGGTTTCAGTTGCATATGGTTTTTATTTGTTTTGGGTTGTTTTTTCATTTTGGATACTTGAAATGTCTCCCGGTTCCACAGTGGATAGTTCTGTACAAAATTAAAGTTTGTTAGTCTTTGAGAGGGCGAACTTCCGTTGTTATGCCTTTATTAATATGTTGCATTATAAACAACAGTATTGAAGTTTAGCGCAATAATTTCTGGGACAATTTATCGTCTAGCAAAAATGTGCTGTTTTGTCAGGCCTGTCTATTATTCAGAGAAGGTTTTCAAAAGCTTAAAATGCAAATTTACCTGCTAGGGGAATCATAAACCAATGGTCCTTTTAAACAGATAGGTAATTATTGATAACTTTCACCTCTTTGTATAGTCCAGACAGTTTTAATCTATGGATTTCGGATTGAGTCAATGTATTCTGAGTGAGTTTAGAGTTTATAAAGATAAGCAATGATAAGATATGAGTTTCAGATTGTTGAATTAGCTAATTAAAGTGTGTAAGGCCTTCCAATTACTCAAGCTTGATTCGGATAATAAAAAAAAAGTAATCATAAGCTTAGATCTGGACACGATTGGTTGCTTTTTGAGATCTTCCAGTCGACTGGCTGGTTCTGCTTAACCGATTCATTGATTCTACATTTCTGAATCAACAGAGGGAGATTAAATGGAAAATAAACCAAAAAAAAAAAAGTGGTTAATCCCAGTTAATCAATGACTTTACTGTAGATGCTGAAAGGGTTAGTTTAAGGCTTATAAAAAGAAAACGCAGATCTGACTTTAGACGTTTTGAACTCCTGCTGTGATTTTTATGTCCCGATTCTCCTTTAAATTGTATTGACTGGGTCGTGGAGAGCATCGTGCGGGAAGCTGTGGTGGTAAATGTCACTGTTGGCGTCTCTGTAACTGTGCCGAGCTGGTGCCAGTCGGAGCCTCATTCCTTTGTGTCTGCAGGGAGGTGGCGGTGAGAAACAGCCCTAGCCAGCTGGTCCCTGAGCTCAAGCGATCCTCGTCAGGCTGTCAGATCGTCGTGGCTGTCGCCCAGAACGATTCGCCAGAGTTTCGCAAGCAGTCAGAGGAATACTATAAAGTTAGTGGCCACAGCCGAGAACAAATACTGCTGTGAATGGCGCAGGAGCAGCTCGTCAATTGGGACGTTTTCTCTGTTGTTCAGATTTTCATGCACGATCGTATTTATAAACGTATTTCTGCCTCATTCTGTTTTTAAAATATCAAGCTGCCATTCTGAAATTAAACCAGACATAGTTGCTCTTGTCACTAACTTCTCTTACTTTTGTGTGTCTTTAAGGCTCTGGAAGCAGCAGGACTGACTGTGACCATGGAGGATGTGGCGAACACAGACCATTTTAGTATCATTGAGCAGCTGGTAGACGGAGACTATCACCTGACCAAGGTACACGCTCCCCTCACTTTCTGTTACGTTGGATTTTGTCAATATGGTAGATTCATCGGTGTTTAGCTGGATCTGAACATGAGTAGCCTTTTTATTTCTTCACCCTCTTCTGTTGAGAAAAAAGGCAAAAAAACATTTAAGGAATTATTAAAAAAAACATTTAAACTGTACTTTATATTGTAACACAATGTAAGTATATTTCATGACAAACTGCTTTAGTCATCTATGGTTCAAAAATCTGTTGAAAAATCTGAACATGTTGGCTTTATAGCTTGTAACTTTCGCTTGTAACGTCAAAGCTGTAACTCTTTACTTTAATGCTTTCATTTCTCTGTAGCTCCTCCTGAAGATGATGGGGAAGAGCTGAAGTTCAACAAACCTCTGATCAGTCCCAGTTCACCGACAATGAGAAAATAGGCATTTCTTCAGGGTTTCACTGTGGTAAATGTTCTTTTTTTTTTTTGTTATTTTGAGATCAATCCAGGTGACATCAGTTGTTCTGATGGTTTAGTTTACATTATTTACAAATGTTCGTCGTCAAGACGTCCTAACTAAGCTTTGGATGTTTGGAACACCTTCGCTTCACTGCAGTGCATCGTGGCAGAATTCACTTCTCAGGCTCAGCTGCAAACAGGTTGCTGGACTACTGTGAACGTTGTTGTTGTGATGAAGCATGACACCATTAAATATTAAATATTTTTGAGTGGACTTTTACTTTTGACTTATTTCCGTCTGGGCAAGTCTGACTGATTATTGCTGTTTTCATTTTTCTTTTTCTTTGACAAGCTTCAGTAAAAAGTAACCGCGTATCATTCAACGTGAAGGTAGCGTTTTCCCCGAACCTCCAGCTCTACGCTGAGATCTGACCCGGGGGAATCCTGACGCAACACATGATGATGGTCCATAGCTGTTCCTGATCCTGATGTATAATTGCAGAATTTTGATTTCCAAACATGAGGTTTTGAAACTGAGATTAAATTTAAACTGTAACAGTGACACTTTGATTTGCACTGCATATTGTAGCGTTGCACATTGTTGAACAATATTCACACCATGTTCTGCTTATCATTATTGTAGAATACAATAAATATTTATATTTAAGATAACATGTGGTCTGTTGTTTCTGGTTTTCCAATTCAATGACTCATCATTTCATAATAATTTGAGAGTGCTCATTACCTTTTAATCCAGCTGAACTGTGACCCAGAGAATAGTTGGTTTGTTATTGGTTGCATTGTGGATGCTGTCTGTTCTTTTTTCGAGAGACTTTCAGTGTTTGAGTTCAGTGGTCATTCCATCAGTTTTTTTTTTTTACTTGTAATTGTTAATGTCAGACTACTTAAAACAAATCTAATGAAACTGTAATTTACCAAACTACTTTAAATATTACTGTGTGTTTGATTTGTCTGGGAACGATGTCAGACAAAATGAGGTTTGTTACTGTGCTTTTACAATCTGTTGATAACCCTATTCTCTCTAACTGTCCACCTAACTATGGATGGAACATAGTCGCATTGTGTATTGTAGAGGAAAACATCAGAAGAAGAAAAACAAATACCGTATTCCTTCAACTTTTTAGATGTTTTATGTGCATGGAAGCCATATTTAATCGAAACTTGGCAATTAGGCTAACAATTCATTTAAAACAACGCATTTCTCTGTTTTAGTTATGCAAACATTACCAAAACATCTTCACAAATTATAATTGTATCGTATGATATGTGCCACTGTCACATGTGATAAATGCTTTATACCAGCAATGTTTATAACTTTGATTTCTATTTGTATAGACATTTGATATAGAATTCAGGGCTACTCTGACCTCTGACTGTCCAACCTGGTATTTCGACTTCAGTGGACTTTATATATATATATATATATATATATATATATATATATATATATATATATATACAGTACAGACCAAAAGTTTGGACACACCTTCTAATTCAATGGGTTTTCTTTATTTTCATGACTATTTATAAGGCAAGAAATCCCACTTATTAACCTGACAGGGCACACCTATGAAGTGAAAACCATTTCAGGTGACGACCTCTTGAAGCTCATCAAGAAAATGCAGAGTGTGTGCAAAGCAGTAATCACAGCAAAAGGTTGCTACTTTGAAGAAACTAGAATATAAGGGGTATTTTCAGTTGTTTTACACTTTTTTGTTTAGTGCATATTTCCACATGTGTTATTCATAGTTTTGATGCTTTCAGTGTGAATCTACAATGTCAATAGTCATAAATAAAGGAAACTCATTGAATTAAAAGGTGTGTCCAAACTTGTGGTCTGTACTGTATATATATATATATATATATATATATATATATATATATATATATATATATATATATATATGTTATATTTCTGACTGGGAATATAACAATAAATAATTATCTTGAGTACAAACAAAACATAGCAGCAAATCGTTGAGATGCTAACCACTATTAAAAATACACACCTTCAAACATCTTTAACAACGTTGATGCTTTCCTCAATAATCTACTGTATGAAGATAAAAAATCGTCTGTCCCTTTAATAATAATAAAAAAAAGAGTGATCTCAATTGAGATTTTCTGAATTTACTGATTTAATTTGTACTTTAAATACTAAAATAAACAACTACATTTTTAAATATTTTTGACAAGAATGACTTTTAAGTGTACGTTAGCTGTTTTTGTGTATAATTTATCAATGTGGCTGCGTGGAAACCCTGTGGACACATGTTTTGTTTATGACGTTACAGAGCCGTGAGGTGCCCTTTCTCTAGGGAGTCCCAGCATTTCCTCCGGTGTAGGAGGAGACTGTCACCGGCCAACAGGGCGTCGTGAGAAGCCTCCACATCAGGTGAGCTGCTGGGGCAGAAATGGGGACGTGGGTCGGGTAAACTCTGCAAGTTTGACGAGCAGCGTCCTTGGTGAGTCGGGGCGAAACGTCAACGTTTACTGTTGCTAGCTGATGTTAGCTGTGTGGCTAATAAAACGTCTGGAGGTGATGTCCGCTGTGTGACATAACTTTCCGTCCGTGTGAAACACTTGGACAATGTTCGGACATTTCGGCTTACGGTTTTAGGAGCTTATCTGTGTTCATTAAAAGCGGCTAATTCAGCTTTGTACTGCCAAAGTTTAAGAACCTTTAACCGGCTTTTGTAACCTCAGACTCTGGCTTAAAGTGGAATTGTTCCAATTAATTCTCTCATCATTTACACACGACAAAACAAGGGAAATAATGACGAAAAAGGAAAAAAAACCCAATTGACAGTTGAAATAGTCTAACATAGTTCGCAGCACAGCTGATTTGCGACATTAACTGTTGTGAAAGCTTAGAGGACGTCACTTTCTGCCCCGTTACGTAACGTAACGTCCCACCGACGTAAAGGAGTTAAAACCGCAGTTGACGCTATACTTGCGCCACACTTGAATATGAACGATATTTAGGTTTTTAAAAATCCCCTGTATGTAAGTAGTTAACAAAATATTCAAGAGATACTTCAAAAACTATTTAAGCGTATGACTATCTCTTCTTTAAAAAGGCAATTTTTTTATTTGTATCATCTTCAATCTTGATTATTATAGAGCACAGAATTTTTACCGTTCAAAATGCAATGATAAAACCAAACAATGAATAAAATATACATTCTTTTTCTTTGTTCATAGTACAGAAATATTGGAAAGGTTGTTGGGGTTCGCCATGTTGCATTTACTTCCTGAGAAAGAGTCTACTTTTATTTTTCATGTCCCTAAAAATACATTTGAGAGGATTTAAAGTGCAACTTTTACTGCATTTTGTGGGGAAAATTAATTTCACATCAATTTTTTTTACTTTTGCATCAAATTCGTCTTTAAGCTGTATGCTGTAGACTTTCTCTTATTTTGGCAGATTTCTCTTATTAACAATACAAATACAGTTCTTAATTCATTACTAAGAAATCCAAGTTAGTTTTGGCTGTGAAACTTGAGATGGTCTACAAGAGGGCAAAGGAAGAGACCTGCTGAAACCTGCTGAAATCAATTATTCATGCGAATACCAGGGCTGAACGAGCGAGTTTCTCTGAGGGATGTGCAGAGCAGAACGACGTGATGGTAGCAGCCTGTTCAGGGGACAGGAGGCGAAGGAAGGCTGAATAGTTTAATTCTTTATACCCTGTACAACAATGTCGAGTTTTGGCCTGTGGTGCAGGGAGGTGGAAAATATGGGTTATGTATTCAGCAGCGACAAAAAGCTCTTTTTTTGTTCTGTCAAGCCTTGCGTGTTCAGTTTAAAGAGTCGACAAGCGTGAACACGTTCAGAGAGAAGCAGCGGATGCACCAGGGGAATTATGTGACGTAAGATGATCTGTTCCACCCAGATGACTTCTTGGGAAATATTCATGTGAACCCTTTTTTAAAATCTTGTCGAATTTAGTCAGTAAATATATATATATATAAGTATACTTATTTTAACAATTTTAAGTTGTTTTAGAATTAATATTCTGCTTAGAGTGCATATATTTAAATGGTCAAATCTTGTTTAAAAGATTCAAAATGGGCTGGGCAAAGATTTGCCCTACTATTTGTCGCTGTTTGGAGTAACATGAAGGGTCACCTTGGCCCAAAACAATAACAGATCTCTTATTTCAGCAGGTACCACGTCTCTTTACCTATTTATCTAAGTTTCTGACGGCGATGAAACAGTTTGTTGAGAATAAAAGTCTGCTAAACTTTTTAAGTTCTCTTAAAGTACTTCACAGGAGAAACAATACAGTTAAATCAGAGAGTCAAGGGGAGAGAATTTTGTACAACAGATTAGTGTGAAAAATTATAAAATGGATAAAGTCATGTGACAAGTGTATAATCTTGACAGCAGTCATGTTAATAAATTAAGGCAGACAGCAGGGTAAGGGTGTGCTTGTTCTGTTCCTGATGGTTTGGTACGTTCGTGGAGCTCTGTTCCTGTTCGCTATGCGGTCTGCTCAGCCCAACAAAGCCCTGTTGTGAATAAGGAACAATAGGAACAAGAGCCCATTTTAGCAGCTTGCCCTCCTACCAGTGGCTATTCTTCTCCAGCTGCTATGAAAGCAGACTCGTACTTCAAAAACCTCAAACTTTTCAACTATTTTTTACATTTTGTGTAAGCCTGCTGATGTTCCTCCTTGTTCTTCTTCTCCAGGCGGTGGAAGTCTTCATCTCCAACCCACAGCTGGCTCCAGGGATGAACCCGACACTTCCATGAACTCCTTCGGTTTCGCGGTTCGAGGCCTCCCCTTGGCCTTGCCGTCCATGACACAGGCCACTGCCTCCGACCTGCGCTTCCATCCCAGATGGAGAGCAATAATCGTGACCGCCCTGCTGGCCTTAGTGCTCATGCTGTACCTGCACCGGACCGTAGGGAACACAAACACACCAACCAGAGGTAGTTTTCAAACTCACAGAGAGGAGGATGTGAGATCACAAAGACTCTCTTGGTGTCTAAAGAGGAAAAAGCCTTACAATGACACATACCCGTTGAGTCCACCAGAGAGGACACCGCACGGCATTCGCTACCGTATAGGAGTGATTGCCGACCTGGACACGGCGTCCCAAAGCTCCAAGGGTCAGACGTGGTTTAGCTACATGAAAAGAGGCTATGTGACCGTTTCAGAGAGCGCGGACAGACTGGAGGTGGAGTGGGATGCAGACAGAGTCACCTTGGAGAGCAGTCTGGCTGAGAAAGGACGAGGTATGTGGCTAAAATCCTGCTTCTACATACGGATGTGCATGTTCATGTCAATATGTGGTGCAACGCCGTGCCTGCAGGTATGGAGCTGTCGGAGCTGGTGGCCTTCAACGGTCACCTTTACAGTGTGGATGACCGCACAGGTGTGGTGTACAGGATTGAGGGGAGCAGAGCCATTCCCTGGGTGATACTTCCTGATGGCGACGGCTCCGTGTCTAAAGGTCAGTGCCAAGGCTGAGGAACGCCAAAGATTGATGACAATTCCTTTTAAGAAAAACAAAAACTGAACGTTTAGTCGAGAACTTTAGTACCTTCCAAATATATTCAAACCTCCTGAACTTTTTATGGACTATTGTACACACGAATATGCCTCAATCTAAACCGTTCCACTGTTTAGGTTTGTTGTCCTGTTTTAAGGCAAACTTCTGAGCTACTCTCAAGTCTTTTAGATCTTCTAACAGATTTTTTTTCCAGGATTGTCATGTATTTAGCTTCATCCTTCTTCCCTTTAACTCTGAGCTCTGCCTGATCCCTGTCAAAGAAAAGCACCCTCACATTATTATGTGTTATTTTTTTTGTTTGTAAATGATTGTATGTAAGGCAGGAACATTTGATTAATGTAAGGTAGGAACATTTGATTAGGGTCAGCCAGATGTTGGTGGTCAAAAGAGTTGTCTGTGATCGCTGTGCTGTTGTGACTCAGGTTTGGTAATGTTGTATATTAAGACGGCCTGTGGAACAGCGAATGCAGTCAGTGGTAAGGAATAATTTTTTAAGCTTACAAGACAAACACTGCTGATGTTATTGGACTTTCATAAGTTTTCATTCATAACGGTGGCATTGGGTCAACTCCCCCTGTTGCCCACCTCAGTAGCTTCAAGCTCCCACACAGGGTGATGTATTAGTTTCCGTACACTTATAGCCATTTGGATGTTTTATTTAGAGGTACCAGAGTACAGGAAGCTGACTGCAAATCCACAAAACATCACAGATTATTGTCTATTGAAAACTTGGAAAAATTGAGAATCGTCTTCCTCACTTTTGACTTTGGTTCTTTAGTTTGGGTTGGTCTGTCACACAAAGCCCCAAAGCAGTATATTCTAGTCTGTTCTTGAAGCAATAAGTTGAAGAGCGAGGAGTACTTTTCCAAGGAATTGTTTGTGATTATAGTTAATGTTTTCATTTTCTGTGCAGGATTCAAGGCGGAGTGGCTGGCAGTGAAGGATGAGCACCTGTATGTTGGAGGTCTGGGGAAAGAGTGGACGACGACGTCCGGGGAATTCGTCAACAACAACCCCGAGTGGGTGAAAGTGATCGACTATAAAGGTGGCGTGGAGCACGAAAACTGGATGCCGTATTACGCCGCCCTGCGGAGAGCTGCAGGGATCAAACCACCAGGTGCATGTCTGCCGTCGATACCGTCCGATGGTTGCGCTTAAAGGCTAAAAAGTGTGGGACTTAAACCTGAGCCTTGTGGAGCTCCAGTTTAAATCATACCGCTTTGATGAAGCATTACCTACATTTACAAACAGAAGTTCTTGTCAGGATTCATGTTTTTTCCTGAAGTCATGTGTTTTATGTTTTACTACTTTAATAGGGCTGGTTGAAATAAAGAGGTCAGTTCCTCCTCGTCGAGCTTGGTAGAAGCTCAACAACGGTTCATTCATTGGATTTAGGTGGAAAACATTTGAAGCATGCTGGCCAGTGGGGTCACCAGGGTCAAAGCTGCTAGACCACTAGCCAATTTCTGTGTAAATTAAACATTTATTAAAAATGTTTATTGTAGAAAACAGAATGTATAAAGTTTGTTTTTTTTGGATGCTTCCATTGACTTTATCTGACACAAAATGAAAAAAATGTATTCATAGAATAAGGATTTGTCCCGCTGTATTCAACATAATGACTGAAAGGTTGCTGTCTTAAGGTTCTGAATCAAGTTAATTCAGTTTTGTGACTGGAAACGATGGTCCCACTCACCATATAACGTGGACAGTTCGGTCAGCACCCTCAATGGGGTAAAGTGTAAATGAAATCCCCTTGCTCTTTGCAGGTTACCTCATCCATGAATCGGCAGCTTGGAGCGAGCGCCTCCAGCGGTGGTTCTTCCTACCTCGCCGTGCCAGCCACGAGCAGTACGAGGAGGCGGCCGACGAGCGCCGAGCCACCAACCTCCTCCTGTCCTGCCCCGCGGACTTCAGACATGTGACCACGCAGCGCGTCGGACCTTTTAACCCCACCCACGGCTTCTCCTCCTTCAAATTCGTTCCCGACACCGACGACCAGGTCGTCCTGGCTCTGAAGTCGGAGGAGGACGCAGGCAGGATCGCCACATACATCATTGCTTTTACACTGGACGGACGGCTGCTGATGCCCGAGACCAAGATGGGAGATGTGAAGTATGAAGGGCTGGAGTTCATTTGAAATGTGGCAGGGTGAAAGTTTCATATCGCATTATTATTATCATGATCGCATATCGCTAGAGAGCATCGGGATAACAACAACGGTAAAACGTTTTCTGAAAGCACAGGTGAAAGGTCAATAGAACAACTGTGAAAAATGGAAATCTGCTGATGTGTCCTGTCATCAAACACTAGAGTCAAACCTGCATCATCTCAGTGCTGATAGATGTTTTAGTTTTTTTTATTTAATTTTGGGAAGAGACCCGATTGGAGTTGAATTTATAATTAAAGGGAAGAAAGTAAAGTGCTTTTAAAACCATAATTAGGATTTACACCAAACATTAAAGCAAAAATATAAAATAGTTTTTTGGAAATATATATATACATAGTATATATATATATTTATATAAACAGGTAACAGTTGGTGACATGGCCAGTTTTCTAGTATTTAAAACATGGGAAATAGTTTGCTAGTGAGGCAAAATGTGTTTTTCCCTTTTCATAAGGTGCTAAATATTTTCTGATGATGGCATTCTTCATTACTGATCATGACAAGCACAACAGTCCTCTTCACTGTGGAGGATTTAATGTTGAAGAAAAAAATCTAATTTATCACCACAGGTATTTCTGCTTCACATTTAAAAAGACGGCTTTCGGTGTTTCTTCATTTTGCTTGTTTTATAGCTTTAGCTTTCATCATCAAACTGCATTTATACCAAGGGGTTTCAAGTCTAAATACTTAACTTAAATATACTACTTTAAAAAATAAGCCCCATGAGTGGAGATTTGTTCTTTTGAAAGGTTTGATATTTACCAGAGTCATGACTCTCTCCACACAAAGTAAGGCTTAGTGTTATCGTTCCATTGTCAGTCATTTCACAAATGTATCGTTTTGTTACTTTTTATGGCCATGTGTCGTTCTTATCAGAAGTTGACATACACTTATCTTGGGCAGAAATGTCATGAAATTGGGGCATTTAATGCTGGATGTGAACCTTAGTTCATTCAAATGGTTTGATTTCTTTGCACAGATTACAGACTTGATTGGGTCGAGGTCAGAACCATTCCAGAAGCTCGATATCGTCTCCTTTCACTCTAAATCGTGTTCTGATGTTTGCGTAGATTCATTTCCTGTTGGAGCCCAACTGTGTCCAAGTTTCAACCATTTAGTTGTAGATTTGAGGTCAAGATAAAGAATTAGGTGGTGGTCTTCTGTTGTTGTGTGTAATGCAACAACATGGCCACACAGCATGCTGCTGCCACCACCATACTTGACTGTTGCTATGGTGTTCTTTGGTTTGCACAAAGCCTCATCCAGAACCTGTTTGAGCCTGTTTGTTTAGTTACCATCCTGTGTGGATTGAAAGTAATCCATAGTAATTTCAGACGTGCAGACTCTTTTTTTTTTTTTTTTTTAAATGTCAAATATGTTAGTATAGTCACTCCACACTGAACAAACAGCTCAACGAAATAATTTGTTGGTACAGCATTCCTACTTATGATGGCTATACAAGCTTTAGACAGGAATTTTATTTTTTACATTCCATTTTCTGTGTTTGATGTGTATTAATTTGCCTTTAAATCACACATTATAAGCATATTACATTTGTTTTACTCAAAATATCTACAGCAGTGTAGCTTTTTTTTTTTTAAACAGGGTTTTTATATTCAGACGCAGTAAAAGCACATCTCTGTGCAGCGTCTCTCAGGGTTCAACAAATGGAGAAAAAAAAATAAGTGTCCTTAATCTTAAATCCAGTCCTGTTTGTGTTTTACTGCTGAGAAACATTGGACTTTGTCATGTTGTTTAGTGATCCCTTCATGTGTAGAGCAGACATTTTGGCACCATGAAGCACAGTTACTTAATGAGGCAGAACGTTTGTTGTTGCTGATCTTTGTGCATCTTTATTTCCTTGTCCAAAGTTTAACTTTTTTATGCTTTTAAAGCGAGAGAACAAATTAAAAAGAGCTATTTAATCAAAGATTAATTCTTAATATATTCCCATTGTCTTGTCTAAATGACATAAAATGCATTCTTTGTTTAATTGTCTTGGTGTGTGTGCGTGTGTGTGTGAGAATGTGTCGCTTTGATAAATGTCAGGAACGCCAACGATTCACTGTGGATGTTTCCAGTTTATTGAAAAAATATCCTTACAGAGATGACGTTGACAAAATGTTAAAGACAAGGCGAAAGACTTGATTCAAACTGATGAGCGTCATTTACCGACATCCTGAATGCCTTCGCGTTACTGGAACTTTGTTGCCATGACGACGGCATCCTGAGGCAGACTCTTGTCCACGGGAACGTGCTTGAAGGAGCCGAGTTTAGAGTAGAAGTCGAGCATCCTCCGGTCACTCTGCCTCAGCTCGCAGAAAACTCCTCTGGAGCCTGAAGGTTAAACAGAGAGTCAATAAGAGTCTATCTTTGATCAAATACACCGGGGGGTAAATTAAAAAAAATACTTTCAATTCAGGAGTACACATTCAGGCAGGTCTAGTTTTAAAGGTAAGGTGACGGTGATCAGGATCAGAGGCAGTAGCAGAATTACAACATGCTTTTACTGTAGTAAAAGTAAAAAGCAGCCATCCAAGACATTACCCAAGTAAGAGTAAAGAAGTATTTGGTAAAAAGACTACTCAAGTACTGAGTAACTATCAAAACATCAATAATTTAATATCAAAAAATGACCTAAAATGAACCAAAATATAATGTTATGTGGAAATTCTAGTTTTAAGGACTAAAATGAAAATCTGAAAAAAATTACAAAAAACAAAAACATTTTTCCAAAAAGATTTTACTCAATATAAAACTTTAACAAAAACGGCAGGTGTATATCTGGTGACTTTTAAAGTTAAAACAAGCTAATTCTCCATTAGCTTGTTTTAACTAATGGGAAGGGCAAGCGTAGCAATGCTTCACACTAAAATTACTCAAGTAAAAGTAAAAAGTATAGAGTAATAATACTCCTACAAGTAAATTTTTTCCAGAAAGAACGCAACTATTTACTACCCAACTCTGATCACGACTCATGTAAAGTAAAGTAAAGCAGCAGCAACAGAGCTGGGCAGGTTTTCCTCGGGATAAACCTGTAGACCAAAAAAGATTTGAGTTTTACTGACCAGCACTCAGAGCTTTGAGACAGAGCGACTTACCGCTGCTCCTGATGGAGGACAGCAGCTGAGTGACCATACGCCTGGCCGGGGATGGATCAGTGACCCGAGGCAGCACTTGGACCACAACCAGGGAGGGGTAATCCTTTAACAAGGCGTCACTTCCTGGCCTCTGGAACCACAACGCCACATTCGGTCAAGTCACACTTTTTTATTTCCACCAACTGTTGTAGAAACTAAAACTGGGATGTTAAGTTTTGACCACCTGCTCTGTGCCTGCAGCTTGTTTGGCATCGGTGAGTGCCAGCGCATATCCACAGACCCCGATGTCATCCTCCACAACAAGAGCGCACTGTGGAGAGGGGGCGACGTCCCCCAAGGACAGGCTGCAGACGGCCAGCAGAGCACATTAAGACACAGCTCACAGGACGAGGAAATATTTACAGCACAAACACTCATCACTGATGGCTAACTGGCAGCTCCTAGCTGCTTTGTTCTTGGTTTTTTGTGTGTGGATATTTAATAATTTCAGACCTGATAAATAACTGTCAAGATATTAGCCTGAAATGAAATGTTAAAAAAGAAAAAAATAACAATAAAACTGGGTAAAATGAAGAATGGAAGTTTCCTTACGGAGGGAAGTACAAAGAAAATGAGTGTTATTAATTCATCCATTATCTTCTCAAACATGAGCAATTCTTCAAAAAAGGAAGAGAAATTATTCTGTCCCAAATTCACATCTTTCACAGTACAGATTTAGGAAAACAAAGTCTAATACTCCAATTAAAAAAAAATATCTGAGTTGGCTATTGTTTTTCTAGTTCTTTGGAATGATCAAATCTTAAACTGAACAATATTTTATATCTAGTTTGAGAATATGTAGCCACTCTTTTGGTCCTGTTTCCCCTAAAACAAAAACAAATATTTTTTGGGGACTTCTTCTTACCGGTCACTGATGAGTTTGGGGCTTTGTTCCTCTCTTCTCTGCATCTCCTTAAAAACCTTCTGCACCTCAGCCTAACAGAACAGTTTTCATGTTAGGTCATATTTCAAATACAACCCAAACGGTGCCTCGGTGATGGACCTCACCTTGTCGTCGCTGCAGTAAGGACGTATGCAGTAAACTGCAGTCATGGGAGGATGTTTAAATAAATCCCTGTTGCCATGTCCTGGAAGCATCCTCTGCAAATTCAAACTAACATTTTAACTTTGACTTTCTCCAACTTCAGTTTCTTCATTTCCTGCAGGCATCGAGTCATTACTGAATGTTATTTTGGAAGAAGTCACTACCCTGGTTTGGTTACCTGGAACTCTCCGGAGAGACCTCCTCTGAAGCCCCACGGCTCCGGATCGTCGGTCAGTATGTGAGCGGAAGGTTGATCCTGACCTCCTGTGGAAATAAACACACGATATAAACAACACACTTCTCTTTAATAAACAGCAACTCGCCGGCTAACATGTACAGTTTTTATAATTTTGGTTCATTTTGATAACGGTGACTCACAGTTAATGAAAATAAAGCAGCTTTCTCAAAACAGGTTTTATGTTACAGCCTACATTTATTATGGGGAAGACACTGAACTTGAAGAGCGAGCCATAAACAGTCATTGCTAAAACAGGCTGCCATTTCACAGTTTGGTATCCAAGCAAAGTAATGAAAAGTTTAGTGAAAGGAAAACATTTGGTAACAATCTTCTTGATGGAAGAAAATTTAGCATTTTATCTGGACTTGAAGCTCCAGAGAAAGAACTTGAAGTCCAGTGTGACGTTTCCACAGCTGGTGATGATTTTAGCTGCCATGTCATCAGCTGGTGTTGGTCCACTTTGTTTCATGGAGTCCATTTCTGCTCAAGCTTTATGGAGATGCTGATTTCATCTTCCAGCAGCACTTGGTACCTCTCCAAATTCCCTGACCTTTAACCCCACAGATAATCTGTATGTTGTTGTCAAGGGAACTGCAGGGCTGTGACCACTTGGCACAGCAATAATGGGTTGACAAACAAACAAATCCTGCTCTTGAAAAACATTACCAGTTTTAATAAGGCTTTTTGGGACACTAGTCACAAAGATTTGTGTTTTGTATCACTAAATTGCACCCAGTACCTGCATTTAATCATATTTTAAAATTTATTGATACTCTTATTGAACAAACAGAGGATAAAACAGTAAAGCTAACAATCCTGACAATATGGACAGTTTTGGGCGGTTCTAAGCTTAATTGGATAAATCTAAATTCTTGTCGTGATTCATCACAATAAATGATAAACGTCACAATAAATGCCCAGCCCAATAGCCTTAAGCAATATAAACATTTTAGAGAGCCAAATTTTTTTATTTTTAATCAACACAAATAAAATCTTGAAATGTAATAAAAAAAATATATAAAACATACGAGTGAGGTTTTTAAAAAATATTAATAAAATAAACTTCTAATGACGTGAAACTTTTATCAAATTTGATCATTCTCATTATGCATCCTGCCTGCTAATTGTCCTTCTAGCAGAAAACGTTTTCCCACCGAGAGTCTTGACGTAGGCTCGAGCCAGTCCGACGCCGCTCTTGATGTCGCAGATGTAGTTGTAGAGGTCGTACAAAACGCTGCGGTTCGGGGCGTTGGACAGACGGTTGAACATCTGCACCACCGCGTCGCACATGACGTCGAACTTCCCTGCCCGGCCGCGCCACTGAAATCAAAAAGAAATATTTCATGAGGAGAACTGGGATGCTCCAGGAAGTGTTTAAAAAAACCCTACCCTACCTCCTCTGTCTGCGCTGCAGCAGCCTCTCGGTGGGTTTTGAGCCAGTCCAGCTCCTCCAGCATGCTCCTGGCCGTGGCCCCGTGCTCGTACGGCAGGTAGAAGAGGTCCGACAGCAGGTCCAGGTCGTCCAGAGTCAGCGGCTCGGCCGTGTACAGCGGGTTGTCTCCTGGTCCGGGAACGTAGAGGCTCTCAGCCACGTCCGTCTGCATGGGCTCCTCGTCCGGCAACGCTTTTCTGAGGCGAGCCGACCGACAAGCACCTGCAGGCATGAGCCGATTGGATTCCTGTCTCGTTGGTTTTCCTGAATTTTGAGTTAATGGAGGTAAACTCTGGCTGTACTCTACCTCCCGGCTGATCTGCGCTCATGAACTCCTGCAGCCAGTCTGAGAGGGCCAGAGCCAGGGCTCCCTGAGGGCTGTAGCCTGGAGGCAGAAACAGGGAAGGTCGTTCTCAGGGTCAAACTACACTGTTATTTAACTGACACATAGATGTACCGCATTCAAATGATGATTAGAGATCAATCCAGACTTTTGTGTTTTTTCCCTATTTATAACTTTCTTAAAAAGTTATGGATTTTGTAACCAGTCTTCTCATTGTCTCAATCTTAAAAGTGTCACTATGGGCACAGTTATCCTACTTCCTCTTCTTCTGCAGACATTGCATGTAGTAAAGAAGCCCCACAGGACTATAGGAGAATCTAATGAAAGCACGAGGCTTGCTTCTCTAAAAAAAAACACACATTTTATGAATACCTTAGTGTCCAAAGCTTCAAAGATGTTTGAATTTTCCGATCTTCCTTAAAAAAAAAGGTTGTTCAGTCATACCTGAAGACTCATCTCTGGTTTAGTATTTGGACACTACAATGTATAAAATGTTTTTTTTTTTTTTTTCAATATAATTTTACTACTCCTTAGTGGTTTTAATGAAGAAAACGCTGATGATTTTTGAAAGGGTCATAAACCAGGAGTGTCCAGTTTACCTTTAGATGTAACCCAGTACCCCTACATCTCACCCAAATACAAGACAAAAAGCAGAACTCACCCATTTCCACATCACTTCCTCCTCCAATAGCTGAAGATCTACACCATGTTGCCAAAGTGTGGATGGCCACGAAGTTTAGATAAAACTCACAGTTGGGGTTTGTGAGCACGCCTCTCAGTTTAGGAATCAGCTCAGTGGGTCGATCCTTTGCAAAGATGGAGTAAAGCCGATCATTAACGAGCTCATACAGGCAGCAGAGATGATTCTGCTGATGAATACCTTATACGGTCCCAGGAAGAGCCGCTGAGGATCATAGTCATTGGCATGAATATTGTCCCAGATGACCGGCGCCCTCTTCAGGACTGCCGTCACCTCCTCTATGGATTCAACTGAGATTTTGTTGGACACCACTTTCGGACCTGAGAAAAAGCAGCAAAAAAAAACTGAATAGATGGACCCGATCTCTGATTAATACACGTGGAAATAAACTGACTATAGCCCCACCAGTCCACAGTATGTCAATCCCAGGCAGGAGCTTTTCCCCAACGGTCTGCAGATATGAGGATTGAGGCACATTGGGGTTGCAGAAAGCAGCGCAGTAGTCTGGAGACCCAAAACAAGTCAGAAGCAGGTGATAAAAACGTCACAATTTAGCATTATTTGCTGCTTTAGAGGAGCCTGACTTGTTGGGCAGAAGAGGAAGGTCTTGGCGTCTCTCAAGTGCTGGTACACCTCGTTGGTGATGGCCACCTGGGCGTGGGCGAAGGAGCTGAAGGCCTGCTTGTCCGCTGGACACATCTCAGTCTCAATGTCGTCAAAGAGCAAAGAGAAGGACCTGCAGCCGAACTCCTTCACCTGAAACACAACAGCTGTTTAAACACGCTGGGTCGCTCAGCAGGATGAACTCACTAAATCCGAACGACTTTGGCTGCTTGTTGCCATCATAAAAACAGGAACTGCCACACTGTGAATTTACTGACTGCACTTGTTTACAATTTGATGGGAAAAAAACAAAAAACTTGTTTCTGCCGTCAAGCAGACAGTTACATGAAGATATTTTTAATCTGCTGGTTGAATCAGGGCAGGAAGAGATTTGAGTGTACAAGGGGTAAGAACACCGCCTTCTAAAAGTATTCACACCCTTCATTGTTAGTTTTCTATTCCACTGTCTAATTCAGTAATTTGCAGGTCTGCTTTTGGCTCCAGTTAGAAAGTCTTTTTGAGGTCGGGATTTATAAACTTTACACGTCTAGAGACTGACATCTTTGCTCATTTCTCCATTACAAATATGTTGGGTTGTGCAGACTGTCTGCAACCATCGTTTTTTTTTATTCTCAAGCATTTGATCTGTACTTTGACTGGGCCATTCTAACACAAATATGCTTCGATCTGAACTAGCTCAGTTCTCTGCCTTTAGGGTTGTTGTCCTGCTAAGAACTCCAACTGGTTTTCTTCCATGACTGACTTGTTTTCAGCTCCATCCTCCATGTTTGTGGATGCAATATGAGGAAAAACTTTGAGCTGGGAGGCAGTTTAGGCACTGTAACTCAAAAGGTATAAAAGTTAAAGATTTTATGCCCACTCGTAAAATAAATGCTCCGGGAACTATAAAGCTAGATACAGTCAGCGGTTTCATCTAGCCTGCTCCACCCTGAGCCTCGGCTGCCAAAGTCCTACCTGATCCAGCTTCCTCTTGAGAGCTGCGACCTCCCTGGGGTTGGAGAAGGTGATGTCCAGACCCGGAGAGATCGCGTAGATGAACTCAACCCGATTCTTTTCGGCTGCTGAAATCAGGGCCACCAGTTGCTCTAGGAGAAAGGGAAAAGATGGAGGCAGGTTCCCTGATTTGTCTTGACAGTTACCAACACAGATTAACTTTAACACACTTCCTGACAATGTCCAAAGATGAGGTCAGGCCACAAGAGGCATTTTTGTAAGAATAACGAGGCAGTAAAACCTGAAGGGTTATCCTGAGATTAGACGATAAATTCAGAGGGTTAAACATCAAACTTTAGGGTGAAACATCCTTGATAACAAGCAGAGATGCACAAAGCTTAGCGTTTAAACACCGTCTCCATAGAGATAAAGAGGACTCAGAGTGGGACTTTGAATTAGGCCTGCAGCTGACCCTTGAAGATGGCTGATTTCTGTGTCTGGTAAATCATTTCTGTGTGGATGTGGCCATACATTTAGTAACACTATCCTGCAGTCGGTGCTCCATTTACAGCCAACTGTCAAATGCTAGCAGGTTTTCAAGAACAAGAGAAACAGGCCCACAGCATCACGGATCCTCCGTTGTACATTACACTGGGAATGAGGTGTTTTTCACAACCTTATTCTCGAAGATCAAAGCTGAGCGTTTAGGCAGCAGCCCACCTGAAGTCTTCATTGTGAGAAAGTTTAATCTTGTCCTCTTGGTGTAACGATTTAAAACTTTAAATATAAAAAAAGTTCAGACGAAGCCATTTTCTTGTACACTTTTCCTTACTTGTAAAGACAAGCACTAAAACTTTTTTCTTGTCTTGCGTTTCCCATTTTGAAGAGAAATTATGAATCTTTCATAACAAAAAGATATGGATTTATAATTTAGAGCTTCTTGATATAAAAGCCTGCAACAAAGATGCCAAGTGTAGCATGAGTGAATTGAAAAGTTCATAGAAAAACAAAACAATTGTCAAGATGGGATTTTTCAGAATTGTTAATTATTCTACTGCAATAACAGCTTTGTTTAGGGGTTTTCGCCCACTTTTACCAGCTTCTCTAAATTGCCCTTAGTTATGAGGGCGTGTATCTGTGTCGTACCCCGCCACACCTCAATGGTAGTGGGCACAGACATCGGATGAATGCACGAAACTGACCTGCCTCCTCAGGAGAGTATAATTCTCTCCAATACATCCGGTGTTTGTAGTCGTCCTTGGGAGCGTACAGGTAGGTGTTCAGGCCCCACTTGTGCTCCCTGGGGAAAACAAACATGATTAAATTACAGATTGCTCTGCAGATATGATGAGGTATGCATGGCTGCCTCAGTGACACAAAATCATTATATCTTGCATTAAATGCAGTTTTAAATGTCACCATATGATAGAACAATGCATCATTATCCCTCAGCTGGGTCAGACATTGGAAAAGGACTTATAGGGGCAGCAGCCCAGGGCCACAATATTTAAGGAGCCAAGAAAGATTAGTTTTGTTTTTTTTTTAATTTAATTTGAAAATCATAAAAGGTATAGTCAATTTCTTTGGAAACAACATAAAGTTATTGGCTGGACTTCATATCTGCCTATTTGTAGTATGAGCTTTTAATGTACTGTAATTTAATTTGGAAAAAAAATTTTTCCTTAGTGAATCGGGGACCAAACAGCTCCAGCCCAGGGCCCACAACCTTGTAAATGCGGCCCTGTTCCTCAGTATGAAAACTCCCAGCAGCAGTTTTGTTTTGGTACACTCACCTTTTAAAGAGCTCTGTTCTCTGCTCCATAGTCCATGGCCGCCCATAAAACCCTGCATCCAGCAAATTTAAGCTTTAATTCACATTATTGCCACAAACAATAAATAACAGCCTACTATAAAGAACCAGCAGATGCACCAGGAGGTAAATCTATGTTGATTTATTCGTCCGATAAATCCACGAGAGGAGTCTAATATGTACCAGGATTGATTAATTATCTCACCTTCCACCACCCCACTGATGAAGGGTCTCTCGTCCCTGCCAGGTGTGGACATGTCCTCGGTGTAACACACAGCCTTCTCGCCTCTTGTTCAATGGAGCTTAAGACGGAAATGGCATGGCTCTGCTCCCTAACCTTTGCTTTTCATCCACTGGTTTATGGCACCGTCTTATTGCAGCATGAGTAAACAGACCTGATTCGCCCAGCTGTGCGGTTGCTGAGCAACTTCACACTAGTAAACATCCGGTCTGAACGACAAACTCTCCTCCGCTCTTCCTTCCTGCCAGCCGGTGCGCGGTGCGTTCCATCACAGTCAGCCGTTAGGTGAGCCGGCCATTAGTGATGACGAAACGAGAGTGGGAGGAGTTTCAGTTGAGACTAGTCAGAGCTACAATTTAATGGTTCAGGAAAGGTCAAGCTTTTATGCATCTTTTAGATAGTGGAACCATAATTACACTTTTAAAGGTTAATACGTTCCCATCTTCAGTTTTCTGTCTCCATCCTAGGAAAAAAATAAAATCAAAATCTATATTCCTACGTCTGACTTCTGAGGTAAATGAAAGGGAGTAAAGCAGGGATGTTTCATGGGGGAAAATAAAGACCGTAGGACGAGGATGGATCAAAAAACTTTAAATAAATACCCAGAATAGAAACAATAAAACATATTTATTTTGATATAGAAAACTTTATCCATGTAACTTTGTGTGTTGGAATGTAACAAACATGCAATAAAACATATTCAGTGCCAGAGCGCTACATAATGATGCTGTTCAACATTCCACCTGAAAAACTGTACAATCAGTGCTGTATTGTCATGTACAAATCAATAAATGCAAACGTGTTCAGCTTATTCATTCAAACCTGGAAACACCCAAAACAAAAGTAATAAAACAAAAAAGACTTTGCTACATTATTGTGAGATTGATGCTCTGGGCTCCAGAAAGTCTCTCTGGATGATCTTCATCCTGGTGCTGCACTCGGCTCTGCTACCTCTTCATTCCTCTCTGGGCCTGTTTCAGCAGTGAGTCAAAGTCCAGGTCTTCAAACCTACTCCTGGGGGGCGGCGGCTCTGCCTCTCTGTTAGCGTCTGAACAAGAAGGTAAATTTAGGTTAAATTCATTTAAAATTACTATTTGATCCAAAATATACAAAAGATGTTTGTTTTGCCTTTTAAGCGGCAGTATGCAACTTAAAGATATATATATATATTTTCACATATTTGTTGAAACTGTCACCATGTTGTGAAGCAGTCAGAACCAGGCGGAGGGTCTCAGCGATGTCAATTATGCTTGTGCATGTGCTGCTCACCCATCCCAGATTTTCTCTGCTACGCTACAGCCGCTTATAACGGTGGGTAAACAGATTTAATGTAATGCTAAGTTGTTCCTCCATTAACGCATTGAGTAGTGTGTACACGAGATTGATCGACAGCACTAAGACCCTCCCCCTTGCTCCGATTGGTTTTGAGTGAAGCATTTCTTCAGACGGTAATAGTAGGTGGAGGAGCTCGATTTCTTCAGATTATCTGTCTCATACTACACAGTCACAACATTTTAACAAAAAATTTTAAAAACTTTTTTTTTTTTTTAAAGTTACATATCCCATCTCTAATGTTGGGAATTAAGCTAAAAGAAATGACAGTGAAATGTCACTGAACACAGGGTTTTTTTCCCAGAAGGCAACACTTCTCACCCAGATCAGCGTAGTTAGAATTACAAAATTGCCTCCGACCACCGAAGCAGAGGTCAAAGGGCAGCTCATCGGGTTGTCTCAGCTTCCCGCCGTTATCAATGGCTGCGAACGCATCCTCTGTGCTGTAGAAAGTCACGAAGCCGTAGTGGTCGCTGTGGGGACCAACCATGGTTTCATGTTAATGCGATTCAACAAGTGAAAGAAACAAGTGACTTTGAGTACTGACCTGCCGTCTCTGAAGTGAAGCGACACGCACTCGACCTCTCCGAACTGAGAGAAGCGTTCCCTCAGCTCGTCATGAGTCATCGTTCTGCGGATCCGGCCGACGTACACCACCCTGCGTTCGTCCTGGGTCACGTAAATTAACATACTTTCAGCCCGCTGAACAAAAACATAACAATATGATATGGAAGAAAATGTACCCACTATGGCTTTGAGTTTCTGAATCCTCATCTCCCGTTCTCTGCTGCGCCGCCTGGACTCCCTGCTGCTGCAGCGAAGGAGAACACAGCAAAACTTAAAACATGAAGCTCATTGTGATTGTTTTTAACATACAGCTACAACGGTGTAAAGGTTTTCATCCATACACTGTTTAACACCTCACTTCAAAGCAGCCATGCTTCCTTGATACCTTTAAAAATAGGAGTGTAACCTTGGAGATCACCAAAATAAAACTTAGAGAATTTTTTACATCAAGTCTGCCTGCGTTGACGACGACCCAAGACTTTTACACATTACTGTGTGACGAGGACTCATCAAGAAAAGTAACTCACGCAGACACATCCCTCCAGCGCCTGTGGTATATTTGTGGAGAAGATGACCGGGATCTGGACCGGGACCAGGACCTGGATCTGGACCTTGATTGGGCCGCGCGGTGACGCCGAGGAGGCGAAGCGCAGGAGGAAGGGGAAGACGAGCAGGAGCTGCTCTCTGAGCGCCGGCGCCGGATCCTATGAGGAACAACAACGTGAGGTCAGAGAAGGTGGCGGTTACACCTGAGGACGACGAGAGACGAGGAGCACCTGGGTCGTTTTGGAGAGCAGGAGCAGGACGAGGAGCTGGAGCCAGAGTCCGAGCGAGGGGACCTTACCCGGTACCTCCTCCTGCTCCGTCCCCTCCCAGGAGGAGTGGGTGGAGGAGTCGGGAGACCGCACAGCGCCGCCCTGCTGCCGTCTCGGCCGCCCCTGTCTGCAGCCTTTCTGGGTGAAAACCGCAGAGCTTCATCTGTACTCGTGTCTGTCTCTGAACCCGTCCTGGTTTGATCCGATCGACGGTTCTCTGAAACCTGATCCGC
The DNA here is from genome assembly GCF_003331165.1 of Xiphophorus hellerii. Lineage (NCBI taxonomy): Eukaryota > Metazoa > Chordata > Actinopteri > Cyprinodontiformes > Poeciliidae > Xiphophorus > Xiphophorus hellerii. Next base: position 22,163,664 of record NC_045676.1, on the reverse strand, counting down.
CGTCCGCTCCGGTTCTGTGGCGGCTTCAGCCAGCTGCTGGGCTTGTGGAGGACAACGCTCAGCAGAACCGCAGTAATCATGATCGCAGCACAAATACGCGTAGATCTGAGCCGAACTGTGAGCGGCGGCAGGCGGCTCCGACTGGCTCATCCGAACCTTCCTGGTCGGAAGCGGCCGCGGTTCGATGATCTGAACGAGCTTCAGAGACAGACTTCTGCATCTAGTGGGCGGGTTCCTCTGGGTGCTCAGGACGACCTCGGTGTGTAGAGGCTCGGGGACGTCCAACGATTGGACGTCTTTCAGAGCGTCTCCAGGGCTCCGTGGTTCCAGCGGCCCCACAGTGGGCTTCAGTGGTGATGTACAGGTCAGTTCTGGTCCTTCAGGCTCAGGTCTGTCCAGGCCCACCCGACAGTTCGATTCGCTGGACGAGGACGAAGCAGCAGGAACTGGTTGGGGCCCGTTATTACAAAGGCCGTTGTCTATAGCTGAAAGGAAAAAAAAGGAAAAACGAGAAAGTGAGAAGATGGTTTAACACTGTGGAATAAAATAATTATTCACAGTGTTTTTACTTTTATCAAATAGTAAATAGCTTTGTTAGTGTAAGCAAACAGAAATATTCAAATTCCAAATCCTTGAATCTTGAACAATTTGAGTTATCACAACATTTAATTTCCCTTTGGGATAAATAAAGTATTTTTTTTTATTGCATTTCAACATAAAACGCAAGACAACATTTAGTGGAAAACACTATAAACACTAAATAGAGAGTTACAATGCTGTACAATTAATCTAAATCCTTACCAGCATCTAACTGGTAAGGATTTATCACAGGGTTGAGTTATAAAAACAATGTCTGAAGCTCTGTGAGAAGCAGTCATGAGTACAAATGGTAACTCTGGAGGAGCAACAGAGATCAACAGCTCAGGTGGAAGAATCTCCTGGCAGGACAATGCTTGGCAAACTTCCTTACAGGAAAAGGCCATAAGAAGTCACGTTTACATTTGACACGAGTTAAAATCTGTAAGAAGAGCAAAAGCTTGTTACCTTTTAAACCAGTAAGTATTTCTGGTTGCCATAGCTACCTAGCAAGGATATATTAGCAGCTAGTTAGCAGTGGCCTCAACTGAAGAGTCTGTCCACTACTCAAACTTTTGCCTGACAGAAAAGTCTCAAGAAAAAAAGACTACATACAATGTACAAGATTAAATAATCCTGCCCCAACCAAATTTAAGAGCCGTGATTAACATATTTAAGGACAACTTCCTTAAATATGTTAAGGATTTTAAGGACAACTTCCTGGGCTGCACAGTGGCGCAGTTGGTAGCACTGTTGCCTTGCAGCAAGAAGGTCCTGGGTTCGATTCCCGGCCGGGGTCTTTCTGCATGGAGTTTGCATGTTCTCCCTGTGCATGCGTGGGTTCTCTCCGGGTACTCCGGCTTCCTCCCACAGTCCAAAAACATGACTGTTAGGTTAATTGGTCTCTTTAAATTCTCCCTAGGGGTGAGTGTGTGTGCATGGTTGTTTGTCCTGTATGTCTTTGTGTTGCCCTGCGACAGACTGGCGACCTGTCCAGGGTGAACCCCGCCTCCCGCCTGGAACGTAGCTGGAGATAGGCACCAGCAACCCTCCCGACCCCATTAGGGACAAGGGTGAACAGAAAATGGATGGATGGAGGACAACTTCCATATGTAAATAAATTAAAGACATTTTAATGCTGTAACTACGTTATCAGCCCACCTTGTGTTTCCTCAAACTGCTCCAGCAGGCTGGTCAAGTCAGCAGCTTCAATACCTGAAAGAACAACAAACCGAGATGATTTATTTTTTCCTGTTCTTGAAAGCATTATTACATTTAGTTTAAGATGCAATTTGCCTTGATTAGCTTTAGAGAAGCTGTAGTGAGGTAAATTGTTCCCTTGTGAGAAGACTATAAAATAAAATCTTTTGTTTTAATTAAATCAATCCAGAAACTCGACCTAGTCTTGTTTTTCTCTGTCTCAGATGAAGTGACCCGTCCTCAAGAGGCTTTACCTGATTGATCAGCAGCACTGTTCTCTCTGCAGTCGTTCTGAGGCGGTTCTGGTTCCGTAGAGTCTGTAAACTCCTCCTGTGACATCATGTGACCCTCTGTGGGAGGCTGATGGAGGCGTGGTGTGATAGCGGTAAACCCAATGTCTGGACTCGACGGCCGCTCTGCTCGGCTCAGATGCTGAGGAGATTCAGGGTAAACAGGTGGTGGCATCTCAGTCAGCTTGGCGTTTACTTCCTGAAGCAGCGGGGTGTCCACAGCTTTACTGTCGTCGTTGGGAGGGGAGGTACTGAGCTTTGGTTCTGAAGATCTCTCATAAAGTGCTGGGGATTCATTTTGGATCTGTTGTGAATACTTGTTGCTGCGCAGTCTAACGAGGACCGGGTTTGGAGGATCGCTACTGACGAGCTTTGGCTTCTTCACTGAACTTCTGCTGTCTGGTTTCCTGCTGCTGGGTGTGGCTGAGTGGTCAGGCGGTGGGCTGGCAGGGGAGGTTCTGGGTTCAGGTTTTGAGCTCTTTAGCCTCCTGTGATGTAGATGATTGTGTAGTTTAGCCTCCTTTAACTTAACATGTTGGGTAAAAGTGCTGAACTCAGCTGCTGTGTTTGGTTTATGCAAGGGCAAGATGGGGGGCAGCTCTTTGGGCAGCTCAGACACAGAGGGCCACCTGGTGGTGTAGTTCCTATGTTCCTCCACCGGGGGTCGTCTATTCAGCCGGAGCTGCCTGTATTCTTGCAGGCTCAGTGATTTGGTTCTTGTCTCGCCTTTCTTCTTCTCTTGTTCTCCATTGTTTCCTTCTGAGGGCTGTGCTGAATGTTGAAGCGCTGAACCTGATGGCTCTTCGAGTGTTTTCCTGCTTTTCTCCTCAATTTCTTCTTCCTCTGATTCATCAAACGATGCCACGTGAACAGGACCAAAGCTCACCCTCTTCTTCTCTCTGGAGGTCTTTCCATTTAGCAGTACACTCTTCAGGAGTGTGCCATCCCCTCTACTTCCACCCTCTTCCTCCTCCTCTGTCTGTTTTGAAGGTGTCTCATCTTCAGACACGACATTTATCTCTTCGTCGCCGTCTTCGGAAGGCCGTTCGTATCGCCACACCTCTTCCTGAGAGAAAAGGGACTTGTTTTTCCTCGGATCATCCTCCTTTTCCACATGCAGCTTCAAGCAATAGGGGTGCATGAGTTTCACCAAACTGACGAGGGACGTTGAGGTGAAAACCTCCACTTCCGCCTTCGCCCTCCTGTTTTTGGAACTGAACAGCTTCTGATTTTGTTTCTTTAACATCTGGGGGCGGCCGTTCCTCTCTACTTTCTGCTCTCCGTCTGAACGGGTTCTCGAGGTTTCGTTTGGTGGCTTGGGTCTTGGTCGAAGTCTGAAAGAAGGCGAGGGTTCCTGAAGAGTAGGAAGACAGAGGTTGAGGTTCAAAAATTGTTTCTCGGACAAGAAGAAAAAAAGATTATAGAGGAACAACACACCATCAACAGCAATCAACAAAGTCCTGGCAGAATGTCAAAGAAATGTGCATTTATGCCAGCGTTTTTAGTCTGCTTTCGTCAAAGTCTAATCCATTTGCCTAGAAAGTCCGGTTCGTTTGGGGAGGTATGAACGCGCAATCAAACTCTGATGCAGACCAAATAAGAGAGCTATAGTCCGCCTCAAAACTCAAGTCTTGGTTCGGCTGAAGTGAACTCTGGTGCATTTTAAAAGCCCAGCTGATCTGAGACTGCTCCAAAAGCAGGAAGCGGACTACAGTGCATGGCATTCTGGGTAAATATGAATTTTTAAAAAAATCGTTTTTATGGTGTAAAGCACTTTGAACTGCCTTGGTGCTGAAATGTGCTAAACGAGCAAAGAAAGGAAACAAGCGTGTCCAGATCAAGGGAGAGGAACGGATTACCAAAGACAAAACAGAAATCATACAACTGGTAAAATCTGACAGCACTCCTTTTTTGTTTACATTCTGTGAAGAAGGAGGTTGATCTAATGTCTTCTTCGGAGGTTTTAGTGTCGCTTCCTTCAATGGTTCTCAGTGCAGCGCCACCACAGGCGAGGGGGGTGAACAGGTTTTTCAAATAGTTTGGATAATTTGACACATTGCAGTATGAAAGACAACCGCACCAGCTGAAAATTTAACAATTGTTGCAACTTTGGTCCCCAATCAGAGAATCAGCCAGACAATCAGATATGAAACACATCCTTAGACACAGAATTGCTTGTCTAAAAATGGTGGGTTTCCAGGCACAGATTTAGCTTTTCAGCTGAGAGGGTGTTTGGATTACGTTTTTCAAATTTTCCTCTCAACTTCCTGTTTTACATCGGCCGTCTCCTGAGTGAATTTCCACAGTGGAACATTGCTGTTTATGCATGTTATGTCTACAGACAGTAAGCACCTGCTTCCTCCTGCTGCAGGAATGTCGACTTAAGTCTTGTTCAGCTGATTTTCGGCATAAACTTCTGGCTCCTCATGCTGTTACAGCGGTAACGCTTTATGACCTGTATAAAGTCACTACAAAGTCCACGGGAAGATGCGAGTGTAAAAACTTTAAAGTGACTTTGTCTCTGCACTCTGCTCCGGTCCGGATTGAAATCTTGTGCTCTGGAGCAAGAAATGTGTGATTTCACAGCCGCAAACTTGTGAAACTGAACTATAATCACTTCAGAGTCTGTGAAACATCTGGATCAGTAATGACTGTTTTCTTTTGCTGCCTCTGAACGATTATGTAGAGAAATAAATTACTTTAAACGGGTTGCTAAAAATAACTTTGAGAGGAAACTTATTACTTAACACACTTCAATAATTCATTGAAGTCCTTTGTTGCGTCAATATTTCGCCTCAGATAAAGAAATGTTAATATTAGTTATTAAAAGCCCAAACTGAATACGACATCGATGCCCATGATTACTCCCACTGTGATTTAGCTTCTCCCCACCTGGAGGCGTGGCTCGTCTGTGTGCTCTGCTCGGTGCAGCAGCTCAGTGTTTGGCAGGACGTCAAAGGGTGAGAAGATCCCGTCATCGTCGTCATCCTGCCCCACTCGGTCCAGCATCTCAGTCAGGGCACACAGCAGGCTCTCATTTTCTTCCTCTGCACCGTTATGACTCTGAAAGAAAAAACCCCAACATCCTCACTTACCCGTCTAATCACGTCAGTGTGATGGGGAGAGCTATTTGGTAGGATAATACATGTCGAGGATCGTGAGTGCAGACTCTGCATGCCAATGTAAAGTTTCACCTCATGAAAAAAGGCAGAAACATCTGAGCCAATTGTAATATTATAATAATATAATTACAAATTAATTGTTTTGCCGATTGCCCGCTGTCCATCATTAAAATGATCCATAAAAATAAGTTATGAAGAAAAGACATTCTGGGTTACATTATCGACATGGATCTCTTCAGACATGGCAACTTTTTATGAACTACTTTAATTCCTTGAAGACAATTAAATCAGAATACATATTGTTGTTTCTTTTTGTTTAATTTGTTTGAAACAGCTTTAAAACAAGCTGTTTCAAATTGATGGCTTGAATTGGACTGACTTGGATACTTATTAATTTTTATACCATTTGTATCTGTTGAACCATATGTCAAACTGCATGTCAAAATTAACAAATAAAGATGAAAAGAAGAAATTAAACTGCAAAAAACTGATTTTTTTTTTTTTTTTTTTAATCTGAAAATTCACAAAATTAGCAGACGGTCAAATGCTTTCATCAACAAGCTTCAACTCTGACCTCTGGTGAAACAGTTGAGTCTTCAAAGATGGACAAAATGGAGTGGTCCACATCTTGACTTCTGCTCAGGACCAGCTGGAGGCACACAAAAGGGAAGAACAGCTCCACAATTACACAGCCAGCAAACAACACACTCCTTTCCCTCGGGTGATGAGGAAAAGCCCCAAACAGTAAAAACTGCCTCTTCTCAGGAAGTTTTAAGACAAAACTCCCCGATGTGGCTACATTTTCTGGGTAATTGTTGCCTGTAGTCAGAAATTTGTGTTGCAGTAATCAGTTAAGTACTGGAGGCTTCTGTTCAATAGACTATTTTCTAATAAATGCATTCATACTGGTAGAGAGGACCCCCTAATGAAGCGGAGGAGGAGGAGGAGTCAGCTGTAAATGAAGGAGCTCAGTAGTACTGCAATTACATAAATACAATAAGATTATGGGAACTCATGGCAACTGTTTAAACTTGTAAATAAAAATAATTAGAGTGTATTTCCCTTGTTAGTAGAAAAAAACCTGCATATTCTTTTTGTGGCGTTTGTGAACCATCAGTGCGACTAACAACCGGAAAGACATTTAAAACGACACTGACTGCTCCAGAGAAGAGTTCAGCCTTTCCTCAGGAACATCCTGTCCTCCAAACGTGTCTGCCACTTTTAATACGCGCTCAGTCAAAAACACAAAGGTGTCATGAGGCCAAATAAATGTCGGCAGAGTTACAGAAACTACTAATTAGGTGTTAAAGCCAGGTTAATTTATCCACTTTAGCCTTCTTCCTGAGCTCTACCTCAGTAGTACTACAGCCACGTGTCGCTATGCGCGCATGTGGCCTCGCGGACCGGCGGAAACCGCCTCACGACAGCGACAAAAAACGCCCTTGTACCACTAGTTTGATGCCGGGTTATGTTAGGCGGTGGAACAGGTACCTCATTAAGGGTGTTGCGGGACGGAAATTCGCTGTCGCCGGCAGCTAAATCGCTCTCTTCGCCCCTCTTCCGCGCCGCCATGTTGCTCCGCCACATGGACCGCTGGCAGGCCGGACGGAGAGACACGTGGTCCACTGGCGGGAAGCGAGCAGCCAGAGCTGATCTCAGATCAGGTTGTAACCACCGCGCGCATTGTGAAGAGCGAGGCGGCGTATCGGGAGTCTGACTCTGGGTCAGCCGTCCGGCTTCTTCCGCACTGCTTCGGTTTTATCTGCTAAAGTTGGAACAGATTTCCCCCCCCCAAGACGAAAGACCGAAACTCTGACAATTGAAGAAGTCATTAAAAACAACCAAAACTCACCATAGTCAGGGACGAATGTATTTAAGATTTCTTTTGGGAAAAAATAAATAAATATAAGAAAAACCTGATAGTATTATTTTGCCTGTTTTTTGATTGTATACAAATTGCGACCTCTGGTGTCAAAATCATCATGACAATTTTTTTAACACTACGTTTGATAATTAAATTTTAATTTTATCTTAATACATGACGCATTATTTACGTTTTTGCCCTGTTTTAGCATTTTTTTTCTTGTTGTTTAAACAGAGTCTTATTCAAATGTTAATTATTTATTGTCTAAAAAAGTGCAAGTATTTCAAGTACACGTGTTTACACACTTGGAGAAAAGACAGTGAGCTCCACCATCCTGTTCAATGGATAAATGGATTATAAGAAGGAATAATACAATGAAACATGCCAAATATACAGCTCACACAAAAAGAGATAAAGAACATTACCAGTTACACTTCATATACAAGAAAATGTTATAATCCTTACAAAAATCTTTGCAAGAAAAATGTAAATGAAAACCAAACATAATTTGGTTCCAAAGGTTATCTGGAGGGAAAGCTTAGATACTGACCCCGTATGTGTCAACTGTTAATTATCATGTACATACAATGTGTGCACGGTTAAATGGCAGGTCTTTATTTTTAAGGATTAATCACCTGCGATAATCCAAAATGTTTATAAACCTAATTTGGACATGTCTTTTGTAAAAATGCTATGTATACACGCAGACATAGAAAGCTTATATATATATATATATATATATGCTTAGTTGAATTGAACTAAGCATATAGTGCTTCAATTGAATTGAAGTGAATTGAATAGAAAATCGCACCAAACTTGTGAAACCTCTTGCTGCTCATTTTGGCCACTAGATGGCAGCATTGCAATACAATGTCGCATGTTTTCCGTTGACCACACAAGTTGTAAATAACTTAATATCATGGAACCGTGATTGATACGTCCCTGCTGACGTTACACAGCTCCACCTGATGAAGGTCAGTTTTTAAATCAAACGCATGTTCACACCGTTTGTGTCAGCTGGTGATTTTTTTCCTGCCCAGCCCCCAGCTGAGAGCTGTGATTGTGTCCAACCTGTTGTCGTGAGCATACTCTGAGGAGTTGACCTTTTTGCTAAGAGTCATGGTGGGGTCAATGGCTGCATTAGACTAGCAGGGAAGGAAATGTAGCCACAGGCTCATATTTTAAAAGGTTAAAACGTGTCTTTTTATTTTGAGCCGCTGCGTTTTGGGGTGTTTCAAGCATTCCCGCTCTATGATACGTCAGTCTGTGTGAGTTTTCTTCCCACATCAGTCTTCATCCCTCAAACCACCTCCTGCCTTTTGGCGCACATTACTGTCTGAAACAGGGCCAAAACATCCTCCAGCGGGTGAGGTGCTGTGTGTTCAGGAGTGAGCATCTGAGTGTGTATGTAAACCTGGGGGTGGTGTGTGTGTGTGGGAGGGGGAGATCAGTGTAAGTAGGTTACCTTACTGCAGCATCCAGCACTCAACCACCATGTCAGTATATGGCCCCCCGCATGCACAAATGCATTTAACTGACTCTGCAGTCACTGTCCCATTTTTCCACAGTTTTTTTTTCCACAGGAAATGTAAAAATTCACCCACTCAGTGCCATTAGGCTCCAGAAAGCAGAGTGCCATCTTGGTCTGTGGTAAGGGAGGAGGAGGAGGAAGCTTTAAACAAAGCTAAATCATTCCTCTCCTCTCTCCTGTGTGGCTCATCCCTTTTTCTCCCTCTTGACCCGTGGAAAGACTCCTACGGCGCTCTTTTGGCACGTCTGAATTTTTTAAGAACCCTTGAGCTCCGAGGAGTGAGGTTTATGTTTTCATCTCCCAGTCTCACTCACATTTGGCTGCATTCGTGAAGGTTTTTTTTTTTTCCTTTTGTACGTGCCTTCCAGTCGTCTTGGCTGCTCAGTCATGCAGTGTTTTGTGTGTGCACTTATGTGACCTTTCTAATATTGTGGGAGCCATGTGTTTAATAAAAAAAAAAGCAAAAGCACTCTGATCTTTAACTCCACACCAGGGGAAATAAACCCACAACTCGTGGGGCTTATGCTACTTCAAGTCAGCTAAGTGAGCTGCCTTTGTCGATGTTTGATTTTTCTTTACTTCAAGTGGGCTGTCTTCTTCTTCCGTGGCAAAGAGGGGGAATGTCCTCCCAGGAGGCTGAAAGGACACCTGTTAGCGAGAAGTGACAGTCTGAGAGCGATACAAGAGAAGGAGGAGGACACTGACGTTTTGTCACGTTACAACCACAAACATCGTCTGGATTTAATGGGATACATCAACTTGATGTGTAACATCAAGTGGAAGGAAAATGATACATAGTTTTTAAACATTTGAAGTATTTTTGTGCACAAAAATCTGAAAAGTGTAGCATAAATAAGTTTTGATTCATCATACTTTACTCAGTTTTTTTTAAATTGGCCTGTTGTAATATTCTAATTTTAAATGTCACATTTTCATCAGCTGTCAGCAGAAAATCATCACGATTCAGAGAAATGATTAATAAATAATGTGTTTCACTTGGTGTTACCCAAATAAATTAAACTTTCAATAATATTCTAATTTATTGAAGGGGTCTGTAGATCTGTACTTTGACTGGGCCATTTTAACACATGAATATGATGGATCATAAGAAATTTTTATTAGGAGTAGTAGTGATAATATTAAACTCAAAAGTTAAAGAAGTCAAAGAAACAAAATTTAGCTCTGGTAAAAGAAAAAAAGAACGCCAACAAGCCATGAACTTAACACACCAACTGACAGAGTAAATGAACGCAACAATCACTAACTAAAGGAAAACAAAATGGTACCGCTAAGTTTGTTAATAATCAAAAAAACTAACAAAGGAAGTCTGTCGTGGAAAAAAACTATTTCCAAGCACTATTTTCCAAGTCAAAAATATTTCACTTAACAGAAATGTTTAGCAAAATACAAAAAGCTACTTTAACCAGAGAATTCCCACTCTCCAGTGGGAGCTGGTGGTGCAGGACCATTAACCCTCCATGTGTTTAGATGTGCTGTGCTCTGGTCACCATCTTTTGTCTGTGAACTCTGGGGTTAGGGGCCGTGAGGGGATGCAGAGCAGAGAGAAAATCAGTTGATACCAGAGCCGAGAGATGAATTGGTAGGAGGCAGTGACTTACAGGTGTGTAGACGCTCCTGCACGCACACACTCAGCCACTCAGCATGGTAACAGAAACCGACATCAATAATGTAGCTGAGAGAAACAGGATGCAGATTCAGCCTGAACACAGGAGTTAACAGACTGGCCGTGAACAGCCTGTCAGTCTGGGTTCTTCCTCTCAGGCCGGATGCACGCTGCATTTCTTAAGCTAATTAGCCAAACACTTGGACCAAAAATACTTGCTGGAAAAGAAAAACAGCAAAAAACGTTAGTGCCAAATTGAAAACTGTTTAAAAAAAAAAACAAACCCTGACAAATAGAAATAATTTACATAATATAGGTAATTGTATAAATATTCACACCCGTTTAGAGACTGTATACAACAACTCCTGCCCAGGTTCTTCATCTGTCAACGCTTTATGGGAGAGTGGCAATGAGAAAGACACTGTCATCAATGCTGCACTAGAGTTTGCCAAAGGGTGTCTGGGAGACTGCATTAGCAGAGAAGAAAAGTTTGTTTGGTCTTTTTGACCATCAGACAAGATGCTGTGTTTGGCAGACAACAAACACTCGGAGGTATTCTTGCTGGATCACTTTCCTGCTGTTTAACCCATGTTTCCCAGACGAAACTGGAGTTCATGTTTCTTCTGATCATGACAAGTTGTCTTGTACTTGAAAAAGCATAGCAGCCACAAACCACCACACCATTTTGGACTGTGAAGTTCTATTTGTAAAATGTTCAGTTAGTTCCTACACGGCCCCGCAAACAAAAAACATGTATACAAAATTTTCACTTGATCTCATAAGTCCACCGAATACTTTACCAAAAGACTAGACTCTCCAAGTGTGCGACGGATGAGATGACCAAACTGATGCCATTACTTTTCCTCTCGTGTGATCTCCTGAAAGAGTTGTTGAGGTAATTTTTGGCAGGCCTGTCACCACTGGGAAAGTTCAACACTGTTCCATGTTTTCTCTGTTCATGCACCTCAGTGTGGTTCGCCGGGGTCACAAACCCTTTCTAGGCTGACAGATGTCAATCTGACAGTACATTTCTCTTGGTTGGAGTTTTTCAAGATGCTTCAAGTTATCAGACAGGTACTGGTAACAAGTAGGGATGGGGGAGGAAAATGTTAAAATACCCCTAGCTCGCTCACGTTTTTTCTACCTATCAACAACCACATAAGATCTTTTTCATATTGACTAAAGCAACATCCACTGCAGCTCTAAGACAGAAAACTGCTGACTACAGTCATTTATTATTTGCCTTAATGGTCGCCACATGGCAAGAATCAATACGCAAAGCATAAAGGTGCCCATGACTTCCAGAAAGATTATAATTAATGTGAGTCTAAAATTGATATATTGCAAACTTTCTGTAGCAGCTAGTAGTGCTACGTAGCTAAGGCTAGCTTGTAAACAGAAAGCTTCCTCTTTGATTCAGTCATTTTGTCTGAGTTTACAGGCTTTGATTTTCTGCTAACTGACTGTTCAGATGTGTGTGTGTGTGTGTGTGAGGGGGGGGCGGGTGTCTATGTGTGTGTGCTTGTAAATCAATAATTATGGTAAGGTGTTAGACAGCTTGCAGTGTGTGCACACATTAATCTGAAAGTATGAAGTTGTTTCTATGAAACTGCTAATGTAGGCACATGTATGTGTGAACCACAGCTTTCATGTATTCAAAAAAAATGTGAGTGTGAGTTGAAGCTCATCATGCTTGTGCTATCCTTTTTCTGCCACATTGCCATGGTGACAGTGCCCTCCCGGGGTAATGGGGACGAGTGCGCCAGAGCTATTTATTCTCTCTTTCTCCCTCTTTCCTTCCATCGTTCTTTCCATCCACCCGTGGCCCTCTCTCTCTCTCTCCCTCTCTCTCCTTTTCTCGCTCTCTTCATTTTCTTCCACCTCTCTCCATCTTCCTTTGCCCTCTTCCTCCTGCAGCCTCACCGTCTTTCCATCTCCCTCCTTCCTTCCTTCCTCGGCTCTTTCTTCCTCTCTGTGATTGGCTTAACACTCTCCTCCTCAAAATGAGATAGTGCTTAATGAGACAGAGGGTGAGGAAGAAAAGGAGGGGTGACAAAGAGCAAGTGTTTTTCTTTTTTCACATAAAAAGGAGGGAAGGGAAAATTTCTGGAGGAGGAGATTAATGCAAATTTGTATTTCTTGTTTGGTGTAAAAAGAGAACATGAATATTTTGATATTTAGCCTTTTTCTGTCTTATTGCAGGACTTTTGATTCTGAATATCTGAATGGGAAGAGTGAAGTAAGTTTTTCTTTACTTCCTCTAAAAGTCTTTCAGAATATTAGATATTTACTCATCAACACTCTCAGGGTTTTTAGCTCAGGCCATTCAAAGGTCCTGAATCAGTCATAAATGTTAACACAGTAACTTTCTTTTACAGCTTTTTATGTCAAAGCCGCAAAATGTTATGCATTTTTTAAGAGTTTAAGTGGAGGACAAATATAAAGTAGCTAGTAATTGTGAAGTTGAGTGAAAATTAAGGACTTTATACAAATTAAAATTGGACTGCACATTTGGTATTTCCAACCCCTTTGCTATGAAACCACTAAATAAAAGCCATTGCACCCAACTGACTTCACAAGTCACCTGATTACATTAGTGTCCACCTGTGTGTGATTTAATCTCAGTATGAATGCAGCTGGTCTATGTAGACCTCAATGGTTTGTTAGAGAACATAAATGAGCAAACAAAGTTTAAAGAGTTAAGTTATAAAACAACATCTCAGTCTGGGAAAATCACACAGAGATCTGTTCAATTCATATTCACAAAAAAAGAAAAGAAAGAGGAAGTCTGGCACAGATCTGTGTTCATCAGTAGCATGAAATCTCAAAGATACACACTGAAGTTTGTTGTAAGTTGACAGGAAGTCCAAAAACAGTTTGAGGGGAATGAGGACCACAAGGGCACCGTTAGTTTGGATTTTACAGAAAAAGGATAGCGCCACAAAAAACAAGCATAAATCTCTCCTAAGGTGAGTAAAAACTAACGACAAGGGTCAAGTGCACAAAAAGGAGCTGCCATCAGATATTGGATGCCCCTCTGGACAATTGTCTTAATCTCTCTGCCAATTTGACAAGAAAATAAATGCCTGTATCTTTTAAGTTATTTTATATTTAAAAAAAAAAAAAAAAAGTCCAAATAAAACAGACGTGAACAATTTGATGAATTTGAAACAAAAATACCGACATGTACTGTTAGTGGACACATGAAACAACATGTCCAGTGGGGTGCAGGGACACGACCACCAAGAAAAAAACAATCAACTCAAAACAAAGATTCATTTTAGGTGCATATTATTATAAAAGTCTTGGGAGTAATAAAATGGCACAATTATTACAGATTCGTGTAAAGGTAAAATATGGACTTACAACCTCCTTTAAGCTAAACGGTTGTCATGACGAGCAAAATTACAAACATCAGGGCTTCTAGACAGAGAAATGCTACTCTGGGCCACACACAATACAATGCAAAAAAAATTCAAAAGGGCACCTTTTTTCACCAGAGGAAAAAAGTGCAGGAGCTCTAGCACCACCTAGTGTCTATCTGTGCACATCTCTGTCAAAAAAACAAAAAGATAGTTGAATCATTTTTGATACATTTTGAACAATAAAAAGGCCTCACATCCTTAAATCTCACCAACTCTCTCTTTCTCTCTCTCTTTCTCACATGAACAAACTCCAGCATTTAACCAGGGAGGCACAAATGAGACGGTGATGGAGGAAAAATTAGACGGGAGATGGAGACGGTAGGAGGGAAAGGTGGAGCGGAAGACGGAGTAATAGGAAGGGAGAGGGGGAGGAGAAGGTGGGAGCGGAGATAAATGGCTGAGGAGACGGTGAGATGAGTGAAGTCAGAGCGCAACACTGTGACACACTGCAGACGGGAAGACTAACGGAGCGAGAGGAGCGGAGGGGTGAGGAAGAGGAGGCACGTCAGACCCCCTCCCTCTCTCTATTTTCTCCCCCTGCCTCCCCCGCTGTGTAGCAGACCTTTGCTGGATGGTAACAAGCCACTCGGACGGCTGCAGGACACACACGCACTCTCTCTCTCTGTATTTCTCTCTCTCTCTCTCTCACACACACACACACACACACACACACACACACACACACACACATAAAAGACAGATTTGTGTTGAATAACATTCTCTACATATTTTAAAGGTAAAAGAAAAAAGGGTTGTTCTCTGAAATCAGCCTTCGGGTCACTTTGACAGTCCTCTCTCTCTGTGTGACACTCTCTCTCTTTCTCTCTCTCTCTCTCTCTCTCTCTCTCTCTCTCTCTCTCTCTCTCTCTCTCTCTCTCTCTCTCTCTCTCTCTCCTCCCACCTGAGCTGTAATTTGCAGGGCTGATGAGGGTGAGGGCAGAGCAGAGGCAGGAGCAAAATTCGCCAGACACACCAACACACACACGCACTCTCACAGACAGGCGGCTGTGCAGCTGCGCCGTTTACAGCTGCAAACTGTGGGAGAATCTGATCCTTTTGTGCGAGTGTCTGTTTGCTCTTTCCTAACCTCGTCTTTCCCCCTCTTTTCGCTCGCTCTCTCTCTCTCTCTCCACGTCCCCTCCTCTCTCTGTGCTCCCTGTTGGTGTATCTGCGTGTGTTTTGTGTGTGTGAAACGTGGGGATAACAGACGCTTATGTGAGCAGCCTCAGTGGCTGGCTGGCGAGAGAGAGGGAAGGAGAGGAAAGGGATAACAGAAGCCACCACCACCATCATTCTGATCGGATTCACACCAGACATGTGAGAAGATGTCCGTGGGCGGCTGCGCGTGTCCCGGTGAGTACACCGCCGCTGACTTTATCTGCTTGGTTGTTGTTGTTGTTGTGGTTTTGGTTGGCGAGTGCAGTTGGGGGAAAAACAAGAAAGAAAAATGAGAAAAAGGGTACCCCTTCGGGGGCCCCTGAGGTCCTGCTTGCAAAGACTCATGGGAGGTTGACCTCTCTTAAAAAGTAGAATAGATGGAGGAGCAACATGTTGTCTAGTTTCAGAGTGTGAAAATGAAAGGAGATGGAGATCTTTGTTGGCCTGCCCACATCTGAGCATGAAGTTGCGGCTGTTGCTATGGAGCCACACATGCAACTTCTCCACTTGTTGGCGTTGCTTCTGCAGGTAAAAAGTTGGCACTCCTCTTTCGGCTTGTGGAAGAGGAGAAGGATCAGAGTGTGACATTTGCAGGGCAAAGCTCAGTGGCATGGATCAGAGGCGTGCATGATTGATTGTTGCACCTTTCCTGCCCCCCCTACCACCACCAGGGAGCTATTAATGAATGTTTGATGTCTCACGACTCACATGGGAGTTTGTCATTTAGGAACCATGAAGAGGCTGATGAGCAGGAAGTGGTCGGAGAAGCAGATTGGATTAGAGAAAGTGTCTAACATGAGAAGCTCTGATGCATTTGTTTGTATCCATCATCGTTACGGCTTTAGCATCTGCAACGATGATAGATTTACTGTGACTTTAAAATGTGTTGACACAACTTTGGTTTCCCACATTTTGTCCTTTAACAGCCAAACGCTTCAATGCATTTCACTGGTACTTCATGTGATAGACCGGCAGAAAGTACAGTATAATTGAAAAGTGAAAGGAAAATGATGTTTTACCAATAAAAACCTCGAGGGCAGTTATTTTTAGAACCGCATTTAACTTCGTTTACAGTCTGAAAATGACGTTTCAGACTGTAAATGAAACTTCATTTGCAAGTTTTTATTTATTTGTGCATATTTGGTCAATATCGGAAGAGCATCAAAGAATATACATTTTCAAATTGTCCCACGATTATTAAATAGGATTTAATTTTGGACTCTGATCCAAACCCTGCGTGTCTGTAGCGCTGCTTCTTCCTGCTGGAAGTTGAACATCCACCTCAGTCTCAAGACTGTTTTTTTTTTTTCTTTTTTCTTTGATTGTCATTGTTTTAGCTCCGCCCATTTTCTCGTCCAATTAAATCATCTTCCCTGTCCCATGATGATTATGCATGATTATGCTACAATCATGTTTCACATTTTACCAATATTTTAGTTTTCTGTCATTCATAAAGTTTTGCATGTGGGTCAGGAAGTTCAGTTTTGGTCTTGTCTGACCAGAACTTGTGTCAAACTTTAAACAGGATGTTTTTTTTCTACTATACTGTTCTTCTTGACACTTTCCATAAAGTCCACATTTGTGGAATGCGCATCTAAAAGTTTCTCTGTCATCAGATTTCACTACCTGAGCTGTGGCTCTTTGCAGCTCCCCCAGAGTTGCCGTGGGCCTCTCTTCTCTGATTGATTCACTCCTTGCCCAGCCAGTCACTTTAGGTGGGCATCCATTTTTTGGTGGATTTGCCGTTGTGTAATGTTTTTCCCCTGAGCTCTATGAGAAGTTGAAAGTTTGGGGTATTGTTTTAGACCCTAGCCCTGCTTTAAACCTCTCCACAACTTTCTCCCTGATTTACAAAGGCTGATGTTTATACTGGATTTTATTTAGGGAAACCAGAGCAAATTCACAGCTATGCACACATATATGTGGTATAAAAACACGTTTAAAAGTTACATTTGTATGAATCCAGTGTAATACTAGCTGCATTTCTATAATTGCGCAAATTGGAATTACAAAAATAAATTCTCTTAATGGAGACGGGTCAATTTAGAAAACAAAAACAAGTTTTTTGATAGTTTTGAGTATGAAAATTTGTGTATTTTGCAAAACTGCAATGGAAACATTTTTTCACTTCACACGAGTCATGTGAGAGGTTACTGCTGGCAGAAAAGACGAAGAAGACGACAGGAAGTGGTAGGAGGATGATGGAGCTGCATGTTTTTAAATGTTTTAACTCATTCGCATGTGATTTTGATTACATTTCTTTTTAAACGGAAACACCACAATTGCAAAATTGTGTTTTCTCAATGTCAGCGGAATATCAAAAAAAAGGTTTTGTGCACGTGTAATGGAAATGCAGCTACCGTTTACCGTCCATTTTAAATTTCATAAAGCCCAACTATTACACACGTTACAATTACTCCTATTGTTACTTGCTGCCTGGGCTCCACATCGCTCTTGTCTCTGCCTTCATGTGAACCATTCTGTTGGTTCTATGTTCCCAAATTACAAGAGGTTAAATCCGTAGTCTAACCAGTGCTGCCACAGGGAGCCGAGAGGAACCTATCCATCTCATCTCACCAAACTGATAGAAGAATGACTTCCGAGGAGCAAAAGTTGTGTTTGGGTGACAGCAAACAGATGATCCTTCTCATTGCATTAACTTTAATCAGTCTGAGGAGAACAGAAACAAGAAGAATTGAGGTCTAGAAATAAACCCCACCGCTGCTGAGCCGGAGGCAGTCTATTATTAAGTGTTACAGCAATTTATGTAGTACCCCTGATAGGAGGTGCAGGATGTTGAAATATAATCCTGACGCTGAAAATCTATTCATAATCATGACAGATGTGCCTTCATTTCTGCAGTACGGTGTAATATTTAGCAGCGGGAGGGGAGAAAGTAAAGCACGATAGAAGTTGTGTGGAGGTGGCCTCGTCTCTTTTCCCCCTCCATGCAGGACCACAGCAGCCGCAGCGGTCAAACCTCAAACAGCCGGGCTTGTGGACAAGGGAATTTACCCGACCGCTCATCTGGGATCACGTTTCCCGACTTTAAAAAGACGTAACCCTAACCGGTTCCATGTTCTTGAGGTTCTGGAAACTCTTTAGCTGGCGGATTATTTCAAAATGGAAAGTTAAGAGGGAGCAAAGCTGAGAAGCAGTGCCAGATTCTTCTTCTGGGAGACTGATGTTAAAGGCTGGGCGATGCAGGGAAGTGTTGACACTGCGATCAAAACAGACAAGGATGCGTTCTTCAGAGAAACACACACACACACACACACAGCTGCATGAGGGTGGGGGGACACATATACCTTTTCATCAGTGTAAGCTGCATGCACACGGCAGCCTTCGTGCAGACGTGTGTTTCCAATCTGTGTGCAGCGCCCCGTGCTACGAAGGCAAACGCTGCCACCTCAGCCGTTAAACGAGCCTGCGCAGCAGAGGCAGGAGCGTTTGTTTAGAACCGAGCCTCCTCGGCTATCTTGCGGTCGGATTACATACTTAATCAACATGGTCATGGAAATTTCCAAAAAAGACGTATGACTGCACTAATTCTCGCACTCCGATTGTTCGGTTTGGTGTTCCCCCTTTGTTTTGTTGCTTCAGCTTCTTTCCTTTTGCTTTTTCACCAGGTTTGTGGTTCAATTTCAGAAAGACAAGGAGTTTTTTTTTTTTTTTACTTCACAAATACAAGTAAGAACTTTAATTTGGAAGACAAAAGTAGGGTTTTCATTTCAGGAGTGACATGCTGGGAAACAAGGTGTTTGGATTTATAAAAACCTCACCTGCACTCACTCACACACACCGAGGTAACTGAAAACCAATGTAAACACGACCTCCAAATACGGAACAATCATCTCCATTCATTCATGTCAACTCCAGATGAACCCCTGGCTTGACCCAACAGAGGCGCTGCTTTAATTTGCACATTTACAGCCACGTCAGTGCTCCCTCTCTGCCTTTATAACATCAAAAAGAAATCAAAGTACTTATGGAACTGCTTCTACATTCAGTCACTCTACAACTACGAACTTCAAAGTATTTTATAGGGACTGATGTGGTAGAACGACACATTTCAAATTTGGTAGGGGAAATAAAATGCACATGTAATAAGAAACTCTGAAAGGAGTGCCATGCGTTTGATTCAGTGCTTTGTAGGACCGCTTCTTGTTGAGTTTCCAGCTTGAAGTGTTTTGTGGTTTGCCTCTACCTGCTTTGTAAATTTTTCTTGGACTTTCTTTGACTTTGAGTAGGCCATTTCAATGCATAAATATGTTTCAGTCTAAACCATCCCATTACAACTCTGACTGTAAGTTTAGGGTCGTTTCCCTGCTGGAAGTGGAACTTTAACATCAGTTTAAACTTTGATTAGGTTTTCTTCCTGGATCGCACTCAAATTAGTTTCATCCATCTGTTCATCAACTGTTCCACCTGAAGAAAAGCATCCCCACAGTACAATGCTGCCACCACCATGTTTTCGTGTGTGCAGTGTTAAGGCACTCCCAAACCACATTCAAAGCCAAGCAGTCAATGTTCGTATTTACACACCTTCCAGCTGGGTGACACCCCTCCTGCTTCAGTATGCGCCCCTAAAGCATGTAGGGAAACGGTCAATGAGAGAGCGCCATACCTTCCTGCAAACAGCCTCTTCCAGAGACACTACTTGGCAATATCCGTTAAGGAAGTTTTAGGTATTTGACAATCTTTGTAGGCATTTTGTGAAGAATTGCACAAATGTTCGTAATGCCCCATTGCGTTGGATAAGAACTATTTGTGTCTCCTGCAGAATCAGATAGGGGAGATATTGGAAGCAGACTAGTTGAAGTGAAACATATTAATTTCAGTCCCAGTGTATTTCTGCATAAATGGTTTTCATGTCGTTTCAGTAGTTCGTGGTGCAGCGCCACCACAGCTGAGGGTGTGAACGATTTTTAAAAGGGGCTGGATTGTTTGACACTGAGCAGTGTACCAGTTACACTGGAATCCATGTAGTGGTGTCAGAATAAGGTGGACCAAATACAAAAGTACACCCCACTTTTCAGATCTTTATTTGGAAAACGGGGTCAGACCATGCATCTCTAACAATTATACTCCATGTTGTGTAGGTCTACACCATAAAATCCCAATAAAATCCACAGACGTTTGTGGCTTAATGTGACAAAATGTGACAAAATTAGTAGACATAACCGCTTTTAAAGGAGAAGGGACGAATATGACAAGGAACAATGCATACAAAATGATAAAACCTATCTTGAGTCGCTCTTGTTCCTCCTCTTGTTTACATTCCTGAGCGGTGTTCGACACAGAAGGATCCTCCCCCTTCTTGTGTGGGCTCAGAGGGGTTTGTGTGTGTGTGGGTGTGTGTGTGCGTGTGTGTGTGTGTGTGGGGGTGGGCGTGGGCGTGTGCCTATGTGTGTATGCACACGCAGCATGTGCCCCAACATGTGGGTGATATAAACAGAGGCGAGAGTATAGGAATAACTCCAGTGAATAGTGTGATTGTACAGTCAACTCCACGTTGTTGCAGATGTTTCGTCAATCTGGGGTCAATCTGACTCTTGGTTGACCTTCTAGGACCCTCCTCCCTCCACCCCCGCCCCAGGTGGACCTTTCCAGCACGGACCACCTTGTCCTCTGCAGTGTGCATCCACCTCCATCTTTCCTTCCACTCGCTCCCTCTTTCTTACTACTTTGACTTCCCTGATTGCTAGCGTATGTTGGCTGGATGGGCTGACTGGCTGGCTGGATGGGGGGAGGAGGGAAGAGACTGTGTGTGCCCTCTCATGCAGAGAGTCACATGGTGTCCCTGATTGGAGGAAAATGAGTAAAGACTGCAGCTCTGGCTGAAATGGCAACAGACAAAAACGCACAAAGGCTGAGCTGTTTAAAAACGGGTTGCACAACAAGAGAGCCTGAAGAGGAGGAGGAGGAGGGTGTGACAGAGGGGAGGAGAGCAGGAGGGAGCAGACACCGAGGAAAAGATGTGGATTAAGAGAGGAAGAGGAGGGGAGGGACGGGGGGAAGGGAGGGAGGAAAGGTGACGGAGGAGGGAGAGAAAGGCAGCGAGCGGAAGAGACAAGTGGGAGATGAGCACTGTAGGAGCGCGGGAGGAGTGGGTGAGACAGGGAGTGAGGAAGAGATCAGACTGTGTTTCTATGTTTTCTGCAAGGCTGAGCGCTGACGTGATTGGCTGAAGGGGGGTGGGGGAGGCTAATGTGTGGAGGGGAGAGAGAGCAGACCTGACTCTGAGATCAGAGACAGACAAAATGGCTCCCAGAGAACAGAGAAGGCAGCATCAGGGCACTGTCATCTCCACTCACACAGCTGTCAGCTGACGCCACGCTCACATCTGGCACACCGACGCAGGAAAGAGGCTGAGATGATGGGGAGTAATCCTGATCGCTGGCTTCCTGCAGCACTTTTTCTGTTTTATTATTGTTATTATTCATTAGCATAGAGATAATAAAAAAACACACTTTAATGCCACGCCGCCTCACAGCTGACCCTTGTTCTAATTTAACCCCTCCGCCCTCCCCTCGGTGGTGTGGCCTGTTGTAACATGTGACGCACTCGGAGTTGAAGTTCCCCCGCTGCAGAGCCTCTGTGTTCGCCTGCCAAAGAAAACCCTGGACAGGGAATTCACCCAGTGAGAGTGGGGAAATAATATGCTGTGGGGAGAGGATGAAAATAACAACACGCCGACTCTCTGCGGCCACAAGAGGGCGCTGCTGTCAAAGGACAACATGAGGTTGGAGGTCAGCTGGAGTTTTTCCTAGTGAGGATGTGCTGTCAGCGACGTTGAGCCTCTTTTATTTCTGTTTTAAATTAAGTTGCTTTATTAGGCTGTGCACAAATCCACACTCTCAGCATTTGTAATTTCTGTGACTGCAACTAACAATTATTTTAACAGTTGATTATTCTATCAAATTTTCTGACAATTAATCGGAGAAACAATTGGCACATTCTCCAGATTTTGTTGATACAATATTAGAAATACATTAAAAGATGCTAATAAACAAATAATTCAATAATTTTTTTTAAATAAGAAAATTACGATTTCATGGCCTCAAATGCAAAAACATGGTGTTTCTTTAGTGAGCTTGAACCAGGTGAAGAGAAAGCAATTCCACTTGATGAGTTTTGGGTAAAGCATATTTACAGACAATGGTGTTTTCATCCTAAATGCAAAATCTATGTATATTTTGTGCAGTTTTGGCTGAATTACTACTCTGAATATGTTGTTTTTTCCAGCCACTCACCATTTTTTGAGTCTGTACACTCGATTACTGGATTACGAAATTAGTTGACGATTATGTCAATAATACATTCATCATCACAATTGATCTGAGTAATAATTTCAGCCCTTATCATTTTAAAAACAAAAGTTATCAAACTGCAAAAAATGCAGATGCAACATAGCCGTCAGGTTTGTTAGAGCTGAACAGTAAAATATGCAATATGAACACTTTCCCAACAGGCACCATTTTCCATCTGAATACACGTTATCAAACACATCCCACTTTTCCACACATTTTCTTTAGTTGACAAAAAATATGAATAATTTTTTCACAGCTCTAGTTATTCAAGACAACCCTTTATCTTTATTTCCTTTGTAAGAAATAAAATACTTTTTTATTGATCAATAATGTTGCTACAGATAAGCCCGGAGTGGTTCACGCCCCTGGCAGATTTATGTTTATAATTTATTTTCATTCAAGTAAGATGTTTGTTTCTAACAGGAAGTGAAATGGAAATCTTCCAAGAGATTACACAAATGGTGGGTCATTTAAAAAGCTTCTCTGGGCGTGCCGTGGTGGCGTAGGGGTTAGCGCGACCCATATTTGGAGGCCTTGAGTCCTCGACGCTGCCATCGTGGGTTCGACTCCCGGACCCGACGATATTTGCCGCATGTCTTCCCCCCTCTCCTTTCCCGTTTCCTGTCAGCCCACTATCATATAAGGGACACTAGAGCCCACAAAAGACCCCTAGAGGGGTAAAAAAAAATTTTTTTTTACTTATATTGTAACAAAAATGGCAAGTTGTCATCTTTGCAATAATCAGTGTAGACATATGGGAGTAGTGACTAATACCTGCAGAAACATGCTGGAAGCATAAATAAGGCACCAACATCTTCTTGGTAGGGCAGGATGGAAAATGGCCTAGCCCAAGTTTCTCCACTGTCCAAAAAATATGCATCTAAGGATAATTGGTTTATCTAAATGGATTCTTCAAGGACTTGATTGGCATCTATTGGGACTTAACCACTAATGCTGTTGGAGCAGTTTTGAAACCGTTGGTATATTTTAAAACCATACACAGAGTTTACATTAGATGGAAAAGGTTTTTCTGAACTTTAAACTCACATGTTTGAACTTTGATAACAACACAGGGTTCTTCACAGCCTTGAAAAGTGTGGATTAATTTCTGGTTGAAGACTAAATTGAACATGAAAAACAAAATTTGGGGGTTTCATTTAAGTAACTAAAAGTGTGAATATTAAAGGGGTTTGTATATGGATTCATAATTAGATGACAGAATTTTGTTTTATTTCTTTAAAAAAGGGGAAAACATCATCTCACAGCTTTTGTTGACCTCTGAACTCTCGTAGATCAGTGTTTAAATTGCAAACTGGGGTTCTTTAACTCTGTTAAAATTTAGATTGGCAGCAAAGTGTCTTTTTATGTTTTTAAAAACATCAAAAGAAAAGGTGCTCCAAGGCATTTGTGTTTAATATAGAATATTTTAATCCAATTTAAAATTTCTTTATTGAAAAATTTCAAAATGTTGAGTAAAATGGTTCTTTACCAGATTGGTCAAATGACTGTCAACCTCTTCACTGTGTCGGTTGTTTTCAACAACATCCAAACAGTAAAACTGAATTATGTGAATGTTTTGTTCTCAAATATTCAAATTGTTATAAATTGGAATATTTATAACAAAAAGTCTAGAAATTTAAGCCGGGAAAGGTTTTAAATTTGAAAGTTTGTAAAAACATTTTTAACATATGAGACTAACATAAAATATCTTTGAATAAGCAACAAAAATTATAGAGTGATTCTGAACCTCATACTAAAATAAATCCTTGATTTTAAAGGGTTTGTAAAGTTTTAGCTTTGATGTACTATGTTCTCAAAGTTGCTGAAGTTTAGCAACCAGAATAAATTACCAGCTTTCTTTACATCGTGATGTGTTTGGTTTTTTGAAACATTTTTCCTTTGGGTTTTTTGAATAAATATAATTACACAGCTCACTCAGGCTTATTATGGAGTAAAGAGAGTCGACTTATTGGTTCAGTGCATTAACGCTAATGGAACAGAGCAGCCAGACATTAACGGGAGCAAAACCACAGAAACAACAGCACTGCAAAAATATCTGTACATTGGCCTGTAATATATTTCAGCCATTTATTCAAGCACACCAGATCTCACCTTTTGCTGACTTTAACTATTCTCACCATGACCTTTGAAAATTATCTTGTTGAATTTTAGTTTTAGTCACAGCAGAGTTTCATCCAATGGCATCCAAAGCCTTCGAAATATCAGTATTTTCATCAATTTTAAGTATCTTATTCCTAAAACATCTCAAAGTTTCTTTCAACATTTTCAAAGAATTATTACTTTCAAAATTACATCACGGACTCAGAATCGAGCTTGAAAGATGTCACTGAAATGTTAATACATTTAATTTTCTCATTGCCTACAACCCACAATATGGCTTCTCTCTGATTGGTTGATCAAGTTCTCATGACGACTCCTTCCCCAGACGGTGCCGTGGTGAGCTGAGGTCTAATTGCCCTTTTGAGATTGTTTTTTTTTTTTGCTTGCTTCAAACGCTTTCTTACTTTCGTCTAATTTTTGAGTGAAGTTCAGAGTTTTGATTTTCCTCCTCTATTTTCTTCGAGAGCGTTCTTTCTTTATGTTCAACTCTGCTCCTGATTCATAATGAGGAAATCATCAAGTCATGCAGCGAACTGAACCAGAACCGCGGGTGCTTTGGTGTGATGTTGGTGAACTCATTGGCCCAGTGTGGCTTTCCAGAGGTAGATAATAGTTGGACATGTCTTTATCCGTCATCTGACGCTCCAAAGGTTGCAGGAAGACCGTAAACCAGTTGAAGCCCTGCGTCTCCGGACTCAATCAGTAGAAGTTGCTCTGCAACAGAACTTTCTAATCAGACAAAGTCCTGACCTGGTTTTAGAGGAAATCTGGAAGAGGTTTTACCATCAGCCGAGCTGAAACACTGTGAGACTGATTCTGGACTCATTGATCAAAAAGTGGCTGTTAATAACAAATTTTTGTTTCCTCTGCTCAGTGGTTTCTGAACTCAGAGTTATAAGCCAAGAAATCTCTTTCCTTAAACACTTGAAGCCTGTAATGCTTGGATAAAAGTTAAGCATTTAATTATTTTGGACGATGATTTTTTGCCATCTAAAATTCCCTCTGCTTCCTCTCCTGTCAGGTTTTGTTTGTTTTGTGTTTCTTTACTTAATTTAATTATTATGAAAAAGATCTTAGTATGATTATTCACAAAATAATTTTTTATTGCATGTTTACGTTGGTAAATGGTAAAAAATAAATAAATCTCAGAAATATTCAGAATTCTTTTTACTACGTGTAGTAAAAATAATGAAATGAAACTCATCGCGATTTTGCTACAACGATTTTATTTACTTTGAATTTTGATAGAATGTTTCTAATATTACGGTAATGATACATGAATGAATTAAGAAATCTGCAAGCCCAAAGTGAGTATCAGGTTTCACAGTCTGATCACAGGTTGATTGCTTTTACCCTAAAAGTGTTTACTCTACTCATCAGTGATGAATTCCACATTAGAGATTTTGTTTCTTCGTCTTATTTAGTAAAAGTGAAGAACTTAAGTCGCTGAATGTTTAACTTCTGATACCCGCCAACCAGCGAAAGAAGATTACCAGAGAAGATATCTCTCGTGTGGAGCAGCGGGATAATCTGGGAGCGTGTTTGAAGGGGTCGCCGCACTTGAGGAAAGAAATGTCCTGTTTGACCATTAGCAACTCGTAATGGTCAAAGAACGAAAGAAACGGAAAAAACAGCGGTTAGCAGAAGTCGGCTCGGATCAGATTAATCAGGACAGTCTCCTGCAGACAGAACCAACACGAGGCTGTCCTCGGATCCCAGCTGAGGGGAGGGCGACGGGGACGGTTGTTATCAGAAGTTGGGCAGATGCATGTGGCGCTCAGTTTCCTGTTGACGAGCAAGTGGAAGTGGCATGCTGCACACATTTGCACGTGGCTGCACGCGCGCGCACATCAACACCCAGTGGCACACGCACATGGACACTTTAGGCACCCCCCGCTCCCCCTTTGATGTGCCCCTGAGCCTGACAGTCTGGACATGGGAGATATCAGAGAGTGGGAGAGGCATGAAAACACAGCGCCTGAGTCAGATCTGGGTATAGCTGTGAAAGTGCATTTGTAGGTGACAAAATGGCGATGTCAGAGCAGCTTGAGTCCGAAGGAGGTAAGGTTTCGTTTGTTTTTTTCCTTCCTTGTTCTCATAGTCCTTCTCGTTCCTGATTTGTAAGCAAAAAACACCTGAAAAACATCAGATGTATTTAACTTTAGTTTGTCTTATCAACCAGAGCAGTAGAGAAAAAAAAAGTTCAGCCCATTCCAGCACGGTTATTTGATTATTCCTGGTTATTCAGCACCAACTTGTGCCAGCTTTAATCACTTCACAGACATGGATTTATGGCTTTAGGTGTGACTGTGCAGCTGGAAGTGTAGCTGGTGAAATGAAGGTTAGGCGTCAGTGTGTGTGTGTGTGTGCCTCGCTGCTTGGGGTGCTGACTGAAGATAAGGCCGACCCTATGCCTGAGAGCGAAAGAGACGGTGTGTGTAAGCCCTTCAAGCCTTATCCCGGCACACCTCCCACCCCCACCTCCTCTCCATCACTCCGCTGCACACACATCCACACACACATCCACACACATCCACACGCAGCGGGGATTAACCCCATCATGTACCATTTCAATGGGGAAGCTTTGGAGACACACACACTCACACACAGACTCACACAGGATTAACTCTTGTGTGTCCATTTCCATGGGTTTCTTAGCCGCTCTCCGGTTGTGTCGGTGTAGACTGCTCGAGTTTCCATGGTGACAGGGGCCAGTGAATGTAAGATAGGCAAATCCACATAAGTCACCCGCAACAGACACTCTGAGCTACTATTGACTACAGCTCCCCTGGTGCTAGACTCACAAAGATGCTGCCAAAGGACTGACAGGAGGCTTGTGAGCTGTGAAGTGCTCATGAAACAGGCTTACTTTGGTCAGAAGCAACAAACATAAAGTCAGTTTGAGCTTCTGCTGCTGCTGGTCGGGTGAGAGACGAGGCTTCGAGCAGATTATCCTCTGTAAATGAGTAACACCGCAACTTGTTATATATATATTTGTTTTATACACAAAGGTAAAATTGTATACTGTGCTCAGGTCAAATATAACCTGTTTTTTAAGTTTAGGTAACATTTGCTTTTCCCTACTGGAACAGAAACAATTATTTTAATGCAACAAAATTAAATGTACACACACACATGTGTACATGTTATTTTTACATGTTTAATACATGGTTTGATTTTTCATTTGCACCTGCTATTCTGGAATTATTTGTTATTATTTACAACCATGCTTATTCAGTTGGATATATATATACAGTACAGACCAAAAGTTTGGACACACCTTCTCATTGAATTCAATTAGAAAGTGTGTCCAAACTTTTGGTCTGTACTCAACACAGACCAAAAGTTTGGACACACAGTTGTGTCCAAACTGTTTGGACACACCTTTCTAATTCAATGGGTTTTCTTTATTTTCATGACTATTTATAAGGCAATAAATCCCACTTATTAACCTGACAGGGCACACCTATGAAGTGAAAACCATTTCAGGTGACTACCTCTTG
This sequence comes from Xiphophorus hellerii, assembly GCF_003331165.1. Taxonomy (NCBI): domain Eukaryota; kingdom Metazoa; phylum Chordata; class Actinopteri; order Cyprinodontiformes; family Poeciliidae; genus Xiphophorus; species Xiphophorus hellerii. The sequence continues at coordinate 22,135,937 of NC_045676.1, read as the reverse complement.
AAGCTCATCAAGAAAATGCAGAGTGTGTGCAAAGCAGTAATCACAGCAAAAAGTTGCTACTTTGAAGAAACTAGAATATAAGGGGTATTTTCAGTTGTTTTACACTTTTTTGTTTAGTGCATATTTCCACATGTGTTATTCATAGTTTTGATGCCTTCAGTGTGAATCTACAATGTCAATAGTCATAAATAAAGGAAACTCATTGAATTAAAAGGTGTGTCCAAACTTTTGGTCTGTACTGTATATACATATATATACATATATATATATATATAGTATATATATTAGAGAAAGGAAGTCTCATAGATCTGACGAACAACTAGATCCAAAATAAAGAGGGTCTGGCACAATTCCCTTATTAAAACTAAGTCATTTGGTCTCCTAATGTTGAGGATAAATTGCTTTCTGTTTCTTGGACTAGTGAAAATGTACTCTTTATGCTCTAAAACAGGTTTCAGTGTGATTTTTGTATTTATCCATAGGTAATGTTAGCGTCTTTGCTAACAACTCCTTACAATAAATGGAACTAAAACAGAACAAAAAAGAAATCTGGAGAGCAAAATTATAAAGATGAGTTAAACCAGTAGCAATAAAAACATTCGTGAGCAGAACAAATGCATTTTTGTTTGTTTATTCTTGAACCACTATTTTTTTTTTTTTTTTAAGAAACAGATTTACGCAACTGTAACTCATTGCTGCATTAGTCAATTAAAGCAGTGGTCATCCTAAATGTGTCATCGTCAACAAGTGATTGTTCAGCATTATTTATAACCACGCTTATACAGTTGGACAACACAAGTGGTAAAAGCCAGACCACACAGTGACGCTCTCCACAGAGATTTAATTGCATGCTCAGTATGAGTGATTGCAGCAAATTTAACGCTTGCATTGACTGTCGCCAGTGTGAGCTCATCCACGAGAAGTGATAGCTGCAAGTCAATGATTCAATGCAGTCTACTGGATTTCCTTAGAGAAAAAAAAAATTAACCAATTTGAATAATAAGCTGAACTACATTGTTTGATAGATAGGATCACTTGGAAAGGATGTGCTTGGCTTGGAATATGTCAGGTTGGGATGAATTTTCTTTTTCATTACCGCAAAAAGACCTTGCGGTGATGTGTTGTGAACTGTCGCTTTATAAATAAACTGAATTTAATTGAATTAGTAAATGGCTAAAATAAAATTCTGATTCCAGCAGCTTCTTCCAGTATTTAGCCAAAAGATGAAAATCATTTGGTGGGTAAACGCAATGAGATCTTTTCTAACGTGAAATGAATCATTTTTGTTTGGCATGCATAAAATCATTCCTGCAAATGTCTAGTTTTCTGCTTTAAACCATGGCTCTCAAAGAGTTTTTATAATCTTTTAAAGTTGTTCTCTTTGGCTTGAGTTTTATTTTGAGGCTGGTCTCCAAAACTAAGTATTTTCCTTATTAAGCCACCCGGCTCTCGTCTATTAATTTATATAAGAAAATTACCGAAGCTCAACTGATGAGTCAGTTTTATCATTTTTCAGCACTTTCTATGTTTTTATTTTAACAAAAATCTATGTTTAGTTATCTGTTCTTTGTTTGCATTCACAAAGATTGTCAAGGATGAAAAAGCAGACAGACATTAATTGTAGTTTTGATGATTCTCAAGCATCTGTTGCCCAAAAGCTCTGTTAAAGTCTATATTATGTTAAGAAAAGGAAAAATGTTGAGGTCAAAATGCTGGGGGACAGGACTGAAAAGCTATCGGAGTTCCTTACATCACTGTCTAATAGGTATGTTATGTTATGTTATGCTATGTCGATGGAAGTCAGAAAGGAAAAAGCTGCTTCAAAAATGTGACATCTGACCTGGAAACTGATGCATCAATTATTTGTCAGAACCTCGTCAGAAAGAGTCTCAGGAGGATGGTGACCTAATTATGCAACAATTAGATGTAAAACCTTTAGCAACCCTGTAATATGGGCTGAAGAATACGAGTGTGGCATGTCTGATTCAAATTATTATTAATGTGTATAAAATAATGAGCAGTGTGTAAAACATGGTGGCAGATGTGTCGTGGTGTAAGGGCGACTTACACGTGTTTCAATAGAAAATAAATGCAGAAAGAAATGTTTGATTATTTGTCCTGCATATTGAAACATCTTATGGCAGTGATTCAAGATATTTTCTAAAGTATTCAAAGAATTCATTGATAGCAAAAACAAACATTATTTTTAAAGTTCAGAGAATCTAAGAGAAAAGTTCCCTTAAGCCAGAAGTCTCTCACCAACTCCAGCTTTAAAATCTCATACAAACAGCTGCATTAAAAGGCTGTTTCTTTACACCACTAATAGCTTGTATTTTCATGAATACGTTGTCAGTCTTAAAACTATACAACCTATAATCGTGTAGATGAAGGGGCCAAGGGCTCATGCAACAATTAGCAAATTCCCCATTTGTTTACAGATTTTCAGCAGGAACATGGTTGGTGTTATTCCTACATCTAACTCCCAACTTCCAAGGTAAATTAAACTGAATATCTTAAGCTGGAGCTAAACATTTTTGAAGCAGTGTGGATCTAACCTGGCCATTGCCTTTATATGCAAATTCGCTTGATTGCCATCTTCCTTCACTGCTCTGTCTGGACTTTCTCCCATTGACTTGGATTTCCCTGGTAGAATTTCAACCGGGCCGATCAGCGAACAGAAGGTGAAGTTGTGAACGATGATGTTGATTTTCTTTAGAATTGAACTCTGCCTGTAGTTTTAGCAATGGCAACAGAGGACGTAGTGAACAAAGCCATGCAGACCGTGTTTCTAAATATTGAATTGACTTTAACAGCCGTCTGGTTCAGCACTTCTCTCTTCCCAGTGGCAGATGGTTGTTTACAGCGCAGGTTTTATAGCAGATTTCATTATGCTTTTTATGCGTCACTTACTAATGTTAGCAATTGGGTCAAATTTAAAACTTCAACAGACTCCACACCTCCAGCAAAAAATCATTTCTCACTAGCCAAGAGTCCAGACCCTCTGAACGAAGTAAAGAGTAGAACAAGGGGCTGGTTTTTACCAGACTAGTGTAGATCACACCGACAGGAAAAATAGACCCAAAACAAAATAGATTATTCAGCGTTCTCCTTCAGAAAAAAGCTATGAGTAAAAAAAAAAAGAAAAAAAGGGTAAAACCACTGTTTTGAAAAATAATTTTTGAAGGCTATCTGCTAACTGTGTAACTAAAGCAGGATCTGTGCCGGCACAAAGTTGAGCTTGTTTTCCACGTGGCTTTCCTTCATCACTGGTCCTGCTTGGAGCATCCACTGACAGGATCTGAAACTGTAGTCATGGAAAGTGTCTGGACATGCAAACTTCATGTTCTCATCTTCTCATCTTTGCTTATTGCAGATGTTTTGGTTCTAATGGCTTCCTCAGGCCATGTCCTTCAGTTTTTAATGTAGGTGTCTTAGCTAACAGAGCAGAGGCTAGGATGAGAGTCAGTACCTCTAAATCGGAGTCCATGGTTCTTTACTGGCTGCTCCATCCTGCCTCGAGTATCTCGCCGATTTGTTCACGAGCGACATATGATGGAGCAGGGAATGGATAGATGGACTGGGACCTCATCTGTTGTAACACTGCAGCGCTCTGTTCTGTAGCGGTGAAGAGAGAGCTAAGGCAAAGGGCAAAGCTGTTGAATTACCAGTCCGAAAGCAGCAGTGATGAGCTTACTCTGTGGCGTGGCAGGGCTCAGCCTTAAGAGATCTACCTTTCATTTCTATACCATTCACTGCAGATCAAATCACCCTGTATTCAACAACTGGTAGCAGACGGATCAACAGCAGGAGTGTACTCCTACTATATAAAATACTAAATACATACGTTGGTCACATATCTGTTACTTTTTTTTTTTAAAAGTGTACAGAACATTTCACAACTATTACACCCTCTGTCTTTAAATTCAACCATGCATATGCCTGTAAATATGAAGGCAATTTCAGCGTCTAGCCTTAAGCTCTTTCTGTCTGGTAGCAAAAATGGGATATGTGGCTGACGGTGTTACTGTGTGCACCTCTTCTTGCGCATCCAAAGAAGTCAGTAGAGGTGGTCCAGACATCTGATCAGGATGCCACCTGGAAGTTTTCTGGGTGCACCAACTTGAAGCAGACTCCAGGGCAGACCCAGAGCTCACTGTAGGGACTTTATACCAGGAAAAGCAAAGGGATTACCCTGACTGAGTTGGAGAGTGTTGCTGAGGAGAGGGATGTCATTGCTTTCCTGCTGGAACCTCACTCTTGTGAATGGATCTAGGTGAGCAGAAAACAATGGATGAACAAACGGAAGGTCTTATAATACGCTGTGTATTTTCTTCTACATCTCCCTTTACAAACCTGTTAGATACAGAAATGAAAGGTGGCCCAAGACATTTGTGCTGTTTTGCATCTGTAAAGATTAGGAGGCATAAAAATGTAGAAAATTGTTGGCTTTAGTCTGACTCTACTTGTTCTTTTTATATTTCAACCTTGGCCATATGGGTGGGATCTCGCTGCCTGTGATCTGAATATCTGATTATAAATTGAGGCGATTTAAGCCGATTTAGAAGCCTGTGGGATTCTCCTTTTGGCTTAGCATCTTTGTACGTGTGTGTGCTCATTAACGTGGGTGTGCATGCATGTGTGTGTCTGCAGTCTGAGCAGAAACTTGCTTTAAACTTGCTTTTACCCTGTTGATGGATCTGGGTTGTCCACCTTGGAGACAGTTCAGTGTACAAACTTTAAAACGCAATTAATTCAAACCGCTTCGGTCTCATACCTTCTGTGAAAGTTTAGAAGATCTTAATCTTCTTCAGACTGATCGTGTTGCTGCATCAGCAGTGCTTGCATCACACTGAATGAGCCCACTGTGTATGGCCAGGGCTCTCCGGCTGTCCCAGTTCGGCTGTTAGGAGCAAGCTGATGTGCACTAATTAGGCAAACATGAAAACCACTTTGCAGTCAACATGATCTTTGTTTCCACACAAATTTCCAGTCAGCTGCATTAGGCCAATTCTCATCTGTGTCAGTTATGAGGAAGAGATGGGATGCAGGGAGGAGGAAGGGGAAAAATGCTTACCAGACAACCTTTATGTGCAGTTGTGCATTAAAGGGGGTGGTGGTGGACAAGGAGGAGGAGAAGAAGAAGAAGAAGAAGAGGAAGGAAAAAACGGGGGGAGAGGGTGGCAGACTGTGCTGGGCAGAGAAGAGAGGAGCAAATGCATTGCAGACGGAAAGGAGGAGGGCCTACAGCTATTGTTCATGTCCTCCCGTGAACAAAGGGCTCATCGGGGTCCGTATGTAAACCCACAGCAGGCTCCAGTCCACGGACAAGGCCTCATGCGGGACAAAACATAAAACTACCGACTCCCGCAATTTCGGCCTTATTCCGCTGTTGTCTCTCGGTCTGAGGAGATTTTTTATTGATCCTGTTGGGAGAGGACGTATTGTTGTGTGGGTACGTTGCGTCCTGCGGGCCTATCCGTTTTTACGCACGGAGCGTACACACGGTCTATCATCACGGATCTGTAAACATCAATTTTCTGATTGGACTTCTTCGCAGGTAAAAGGTCACTTTTCCGCCGAAAGACAGTTTTCCTACTGTGAAACGCGACTCCTAGTGCAATTAAATATGGTTAACGAGCACTCGCGGTGGAAATTTATCGCCATTTAATAGGAGATTTGCCGTAGAGAAGGAATATAACGTCAAGGCGTTAGCCAAAAGGCTATCTGCTAACGGCTAAACTAGCCTGCCCGTCAAAGGCCTGCAAGGCAGTGTTGTAGTTGTGGAAGGTGTCAGGCTTATTTCTCTTCTATAACTTGGTGTTTAAACGAACCTTACATTTGGTACAAATATATAGGTTTGATCTTTTCTTGCATATATTCCCAGTTTTCTCGCATGTACGTCTTGTAGCGTAGCTTAGCTGGCGGCTAAGTGCTAACATTATGCGATGGCTGCCTCTCTAATTGCCTTTGTAACCAATTCTTGTAACTTTACAGTGAAATGTTTCGGCAGCGTAAGGTTGAAACATGCATTACAGACGCATAAAGTGTAACAAAAATGATGAGAAGACATATAAAAGTGTATGACTTGGGTAGTTTGCTTGGTTTCTCCTATATAACGCTAGTAGAAACCACAGTGGCCGCCTGTGACGAAACCAATCTAAGGAAAATAAAAAGTGAGGAGTGATGGTAGTTATTCTGGTGACAGGAGATCAATGCTATTAAATCTGAACTGTTTAAGGCTTCCACCCCTCTTTGGAGTAGGGTTTAGGTTGAAGTTTGACTACATAGTTTATGCAAAACACATGGACATGTATAGTATGTATATATAAACCGTATGTAATGTGTTGTTTGCTTGTAAAAGAGAGAGGAGCATGATTCCCAGTGGAGGAAGTGGAGTCCAGCTGATGCGATTGTGACTGACTGTCATTAACCGCTAACAGGAGAGGAGAGGAGCTAATGGAGCTTTCAACAACTAATGGACACATAACCATTGATTATTTATTTATTTATTTATCTGGCGGTGCATCCAGCCTATATCGTGGTGTTGCAATCCAAACTGCTTGTTGTTCCTTAAAGAGCAGACAGAGCTACAGATGAATGAGTGTTTTATTGCTTTTCTTCCTAGCTGAAGATGGGGAAACCTGTTTTAAAAGGCCTATTTGTTTACCTTTAGGTTCCTAACTTTCTCCACATGCTCTCTGGAGTCTACAATACACATAGTGTGCATACTTGACTGCCATTACTCCTGCTTTACATTCATGGGATTGTTATCTTTAATTGACAAATCTGAATGAATAGTTTAAGGGAAAACTAATACACATCCTTTCAAACAACAATGTTGACTCTTGAGAGTTTTACTGCTAACTTAAACTAGGAAAGAAGTGTTCTTTTTGTTTGTTTTAATTTGTTGTTTGTACTTGAATTTCACATTAGTATCTTATTTTTTACAATTACTTACTCTACAGATGCACCAATGAATCGGTTGGTCAGTTTTCCCATAATCAGATGTGATTGGTGCTTGGCAGATCAGATGCCAGAAAAATCTGCCATTTTTTTGCCCCTTTCTTGAGGGGTATTTATTCTATTGTTTGTATTTTAGATGTACATTTAAACTGAGTGTTGTTACCAGTAGTTGGTTATTTCCATAAGGTACAGAGCAGTTTATATAGTGATTAAAAAATCCTTTTCTTTTTTTTTAGGTTTTCATTTTTCTTCCAACACTATAACATGATGAAAAAACATGGGCTGGGCTGTTCCAGTAGATTAAAAAGTGCATCACCTGGGCGTGCCGTGGAGGCGTAGGGGTTAGCGCGGCCCACATTTGGCGGCCTCAAGTCCTCGACACGGCTGTTGCGGGTTCGATTCCCGGACCCGGCGACGTTTACCGCATGTCTTTCCCCCTCTCCTTCCCCCTTTCCTGTCAGCCTACTTCATGAAAAGGGACTCTAGAGCCCACAAAAATACCCCATGGAGGGGTTAAAAAAAAAAAGTGCATCACCTGTTGGTTGAGTTCTTAGTTTTAATGAATATCAAAAAAAAAAAAAAATCCTGATCAGAACTGATTAAGGGGAAAGTTGGCTATTTTGGATTTCAATTGATTGATGCATGTCTGTTCAATAGTAACAAGACAGGGGGACATTAAGGAGGAGGGGCCTCACCATGGTGACCGTGGGGTCATGACACCTACGCCGCCATGCCTGGATGGTCTTTATGACAGAGCTGGGCAGTTATTGTAAAAAAAGAAAAGAAAAAAGGATGGGAACTGTTTGTGTCTGGGAGAGACATCAACCTGTTTTATGAGTGTTCGTGTCGAGGACATATGGTCTGCTGGTATTTTTATATTTAGAGGTGTTTTCATGGAGATTAGATGGTGGCGAGGCGGAGGATTAGTTTATGTGCGAGGAGGAGGATGCTTCTTCACCGTCTTTGTGTCACTAAAACGGACACGTTCCTGCTGCGTCGGGCTGACGTCCACATGTGTTGCTACACCAGATGAGGCCGTTAATCAACTTGTACTGAAGACATTGTTGCACCAAAGACTTGTGGAATAATTTAGCTTTTGTCTCCGAGCATTGGGCGTTACTGTTCTACGTATTCTCTGCTGTAGTCTGTCTACTTCCCTTTTTATTGTCACAGATATTTATGTTTTTCCTCTCTTGTGTGTCTTCATGTCATCCAGGCTGTTCCTCCAAGTCATTCAAGCTGTACTCCCCCAAGGAGCCCCCCAACGGTAGCACTTTCCCCCCTTTCCACCCCGGCACCATGCTGGACAGAGACGTGGGGTGAGTTTCCTGCCCTTTTGTGCGTTTTAAATATCTAATGCTGGTGTTTGTAACTTTGTGAACCATATTGTATTTACCAAGAGAGTACAACAGGGATTTAATCATATAGCACTCGTATTTGTCTGATGTACATTAATCTGTAGTTTCTGGTTTAGAGATGTTGTGACCTTTCTCATCATTGTCGTTTTTGTGTAAACGTCTGGTTTGTGTTAATATTTATATAGTATGATAAAGAAAGGTGAGTCAGGTGTATAATTGTTTTTATTCTGGACTGTAGCTGATTTCTTGGTGCACCTCTAGTCATTTAGCTAGTGGAGTAATCACTCATCACCAAAGCAATAACTTAAGTCAGACTGCAATTTAATTGGTGTTCAGAAAGTAGTCTAAATTTATTGGACTGTGGAACATAATATCTATTTGTCTTGATTTAAAAAGGAAGTGAAAGGCTAATTTTGGAAGCCTATCTTTTCAAAAAGATAAACCAACTCCTGGTTAGACTTTTAAACATCCAGATGCAGCTTTCAAAGTATTTGTGCCATTTGTTGTGTTTATGATTAAATACCCATCAAAACGTCAACATTGTAATGACAGAAAAAAGCTTCTAAATTTGAATTCGTTTGGGACTTTTATAACAGTTTTTACAGTTTTATGGCATCTATAACAACAACTGAGTATAGAAGATATTTAATTAAATAGTAATAAAAAAAACAGCATTTTTTTCCAATTTGATGAAAAATGAAATAATTATGAACCTGAAGTAAAAGCAGTTTTTCTGCCGAATGAAGAAAACTTTTTTTTTTCTTGAAATTGTTAATATTGTGGATGTATTGTGTAGAAACCTATTTTCTGCTTCATGTTTCTTTTTTTAATAAAACACAGGTTAAGATATTTGAGTGCTCATTATATTTTCTTTGAATTCTGCTCATATATTTTCTAGTGAAGATGAACAACCATGTAGCTAAAGTTTAGTAAAATAATCTTCTTGTTTTCCAGTCCTACTCCGATGTATCCGCCCTCATACATGGAGCCAGGAATAGGGTAAGCCAACACTGTTTCCTGTTCCCTTCAGCTTGTGTTAATGTAGTGTGTTAATGTGTTTTACAGCAGCTGTCAAATCCTCCCCTTTAAATTAAGATTTAGTCAGAGGAACGCTTGAATGTACAAGTACTTTATTTTCATCCCTGCTTCCTTATTCATCATGTGTTTTTGTGCTGTAACTCAGGAGGCACACACCATATGGTAACCAAACAGACTACAGAATATTTGAGCTCAACAAGCGACTACAGAACTGGACAGAGGTTTGTGTCCAACTGGATGCACAAACACACACCTGGAAGTGCACACAAAAACAGTTGTGGTAATTCTTGTGTGCCGTTTTCTTCAAATTATCCTCTAGGAGTGTGACAACCTGTGGTGGGATGCTTTTACTACAGAATTCTTTGAAGATGATGCCATGTTGACCATTACTTTCTGTCTGGAAGACGGTCCCAAACGTTACAGTAAGTAACAAACATTGCTTGAGTTTTAGTCTGCTAATGAGCCCCTATTCTCGACCCCTAACATTTTCAGCGACAACCTCTAGTTATCCACAATAACTACAGATTCAATTATATATTCATGATGATCTATGCAATTATAGACTATTATGGTACATGTCACACTGTGTGAGAGCATTAACCTCTGTTCTGCTACAATGTGGAATGTAAAATACAGAGTTGCAAGTCTACTAATAACAGCAGATACAGGCTCAGCAGAGAATGCAACCACTGTTGTTGACACACGTCTTATTAGAAGGGGAGGTGTTCAGGGAAATGTTCAAAGCAAAGGCAGCAATAAGATGTTTGTCACAGTAGCATTCACAATGTACATTTCTTTGAGATTTGTACTTTTTTTCCCCGATATTTGACCTCTGTCTATTATTATGCGTGAGCCGCTAGGAGATTCTTGCAATATGACAACGTGAATATTGTGATACCAGTATATGTATACAAAAGAATTGTTAGAATAAAAATGTGGCAGCTAGTTCTCATGATCTAGAAGCAACCACCTCTATAAAATTAAGAAAACACTAGCCTGATTAAAAACAAAAAAACTGCCCTTGTTCTGCGCTTTGTTCAGAACAAGCGCAGAACAAAGAGATCTGGACTCTTTGCTATTGAGAAACGATTGCTTCGTGGAGGCATGGACTCTGCTGAAGTTTAAAAGACTGGATTTGATTTGACCAAATCACCAGCATTTGGCCGTGACGCATGTAATGCGCCAGCTACGCTATGAAGCTTACTGGAAATTTGCTGGGAAAACGCAGAACTGAATGTTTTTTCTTTGATTTTTGTTGTCTTCTGGTAAAATAGATACTATAATAGGAGGCGTGTGGTACTTAGTTTCCACACCGTGGCTTTCTGTGTTTAATTCCATATTTTTTCAGACAACCAAATTACTTTTTCTTGTGAGGGGAAAAAAATGTAGTGGCCTTTTTCTGTCCAGCTGACCAGCAGTGTCAATTCAGTGGTTTTAAGACCTTGATAGATCTAGATGCTCAGTTGTTTTCAGTTCCGTTGGACCGACTAACCAGAGGTCACTGGTTGCAAATTTCAAATATTTTCTGCTGGTTCTTTCACAACAACTTTTTTATGGATAAAGGCCATAAATCACACAGTGTGAGCCCAGCTTTAGAGGCCAAACACACCAAACCAGCCACTGGTTGTTTGGAAGATCTTAACAGCGTGGCGTTAAATTCCTCTCCTCGTGGGCCGGCCTCCTGCATGCGGAAGAGATGATGCAAGCATTTCAAACAGTTGTGTTGGAGCAGAGATTTATCTACAGCGTTTTACTGACCAGCATGTCTGCGAGTGTCGTCTTTTTGTGTTGCTATGGCAAATAATGCACCGCTTCAAGATCTACAATGTTTTCTCTGTTTGTTTAATACAGTTTATTTGGGGAGACACCAAAGGAGCCTTTTCTGCTCTTTGTCAATTTATTGTATTGGAACGTCAAACAAACTGTTGCATAACAGCATCATTTAGACCAGTGCCTCAAATTGGACCTGCATATATTAGCTTTTGCTGTTTTCTGGTCAACAGATGAGCCAAGAATGTTTTTCACATCTGTTTTTTTTTCCTCCAGCGATTGGTCGGACGTTAATTCCAAGGTACTTCCGGAGTATATTTGAGGGCGGGGCCACGGAGCTCTACTACGTGCTGAAACATCCCAAGGAATCCTTCCACAATAACTTTGTTTCCCTTGACTGTGATCAGTGCACTATGGTCACTCAAAATGGAAAGCCCATGTTCACACAGGTACGTCGGTAACGTTTTGTCAGGAGAGATTTCCTTCTTCGCGGCCTTGCAGGCTGAATCCGTCCTCTGAACCTCTGCAGGTGTGTGTAGAGGGCCGCTTGTACCTGGAGTTCATGTTTGATGACATGATGCGGATAAAGACGTGGCACTTCAGCATCAGACAGCACCGTGAACTCATCCCCCGCAGTATACTGGCCATGCACGTAAGTGAGGGACTGGGCTACACGTGGATACGTAAGGTGGGCGTCGTTTAAAATCGTTTTTTAATCTCATTTCAGGCCCAAGACCCACAGATGCTTGACCAGCTGTCCAAAAACATAACAAGATGTGGCCTGTCAAACTCCACCCTCAACTACCTCCGGGTAAGGGGAGCCAGGGCACACTTTTGTTTTGTTTTGTTTTCCGTTTGATTCGCACCACAAAGCTGACTTTTATAGACGAAAATATCAGCAGGTTAATGCTGCAAAATCCTGTGGTCTTTTGTGAGTCTGTATGCTCAAATGATTCACCAATTACTAAATTAGTTGACAATTATTTCAATAATCATTAGGGCAATTAATCGTTCCAGGCCTACTTGATTGTTTGTGTCTTCAGAATGAGCATCTTTGTTATGTTCTCGATTTGAAATGACAGGAGATTTCTAGAACAAACCTGTTTCTGTTGGGATGTACTTGCTGGTTTAGTAATAATACAAAGCTCAGTTTCTTTATTTTTTATTTTTGGTTTGCGATCAACAGTTTTGTCTTCACCAGCACGTTATTCCAAGTTTCAGCAGTTTCAGAGAGCCGCAGCACACAGAGCGAAGCAGGAAGTTTTTAAGTGTAATTTTCTTAATTTGTACGATGTTCTGACAAACTCCTGCTGGATGCTTCTTTGTGAGGCTGTCTTGACGTTTACCTTGCGGCTTTTTGTTTGGTAAGAACTGAGAAAGCTCCGTCTGTGTCTTAACTCGGGTCACTGCGTTTGTGTGCGAGTCCTGCTCCGGCTGTCAGTGAGCAGAGGCTGCAGCGGCAGAAATACAGACATTCAGCTGGTCTTTTGCTGCTATTTTAAAAAATAATACCACTGTGCATTCACTAGCATTAAATAAAGCTGTGGATCATGGAAAAATCCTTAAAGCTATTATGGAATTACTTCCTTCAAAATAAATAGGTCGTTTTCTATTTATGCTTGTAATTTTTGCATTTTGTTACCAAAGACTTATCGGTATGCAACTAAATGACAGAGTTGCATGTTGGCTTTATATAAATAAGTATATGAAAACATTAGCAGCAGTGTACCAGGGAAGCTATATATAGAGCAAAATAGTCAAAATAACTAAAAAAAACTAAAACGGTTCTGACTTGGTATTAAAGTTGAAGTGCTACACATGGTAGCAGGAGGTGTTTCATGAGGAAAATGGCCTTTAGAGACCTGCAAAGCTGAATAAGATGTGCTGCTTGACGTTGATGTAGGAAAGTACCCTGGCAGAAACTTTTGAACATATTGAAGCTGCTGCTACTAGTCTATAAGTTAGATTACTTTAGCTGTAGCAATATCTTTAGTCTACACATAGATTTTAAAATTATTTTGTTCTGAACCTTTCAACTAAAGCAGCGCCACGATGAGTTCCTTAAGCTTCCTGCTACATTTTTCTTTAGATAAATGTTTGAGGAATCCTTTAGACTAGAATCTCGGCTTCATGTTGGATTTAATGATGCACTAATTCTACTGCTTTCCATGTTTTTAAAAAGCCTATTAAAATGTAAAGATCATGTCAGTATCTTAATGAATAACATACAGAATAAATACATCAAACAAAATCATAAACAATACACTTAATAAATACAAATCATATATTTTGTGGCATGGAAATATCAAACTTATATTTTGAATGTCTACTAATGAATGAAATGACTTCTGTTAACTGGTTCAATCTTATATTTTAAATGTACTATTTTCTGAATAGTGCGTTTCTGAAGCAAACTCAATTGTTTTGTAGGTAAATTGTTTATTCAGACAAATTGATTTTGTATAATTTGTGACAATAATATTTCAAGCTTTTTCAGAGGTTCACTTTGTACGGTGCAGTTTCATTGCAGGAGTCTGATTGAAAAATTGGATTGCTTAAAAATATGGATTTGATTCATTTATTCTGCAGCTCAATAATAATAATGTAGCTTAAACTCTCTGTTTCAATAAGAAACATGTCTGTTCATATTAAACTTTGCGTCACCCTTGGTCAACCTGTTGCTTTCTGTTCTGTTCCCTGCTGCAGCTGTGTGTTATTCTGGAGCCCATGCAGGAGCTGATGTCCAGACACAAGACATACAGTCTCAGCCCCAGAGACTGCCTCAAGACCTGCCTCTTCCAGAAATGGCAGAGGATGGTGGCACCGCCTGGTAAACCGGACGAACCGTGTAGATTCATAAACGTACAATCAGCCTGACATTTGCGTAACCGTCGCTTTCTCTCCCGACTCGACAGCCGAGCCATCGAGACAGGCCCCCAACAAGAGGCGGAAGCGTAAGATGTCAGGTGGCAGCACCATCAGCGGCGGAGGCGGGGCCAACAACAACAACAACAACAAAAAGAAGAGCCCCGGTAGCGGCTTCCCTCTGTCCAGCCAAGTTCCGGTCAGTACATTGTTGCCACCTAGTGTCAGCGCTTGGTTACTACAGGTTTTTAAAAAATATGTTCATTTAGAGAGAGGAAAAAACACACACAGGGCCTGCACAATATCATTGTGGAATACAGCAATGGTGATATTGATTTGCACTTAAGCCCTATTTCCTCTACTCTGTTCCTGTTATTTTCCCCATCATCACAATGTTCTCATCACTCTCTGAGGTCTGGCATCTCAGACAGTAAAATCTATATGCGTCTGTATTATGAGCCAGGAAAGCCCATTTGTCTCTAAAAATGTATAATTAGGACGCAAAGCCTAAGACAGGGCTATTAAGGGTGCTTGAAATCCTTGAAAATGTTTGAATCTCAGCTGGGTGTTCTCAAAGTTTAGAAAGTACTTAATATCCAAACTGCACAGTTTAGGAATAAAGTGCAATCTAAAGTTTGATTAAGGTCTAAATTTGGAAAACGTTATTTATAGTTGAAACCAGATAGTTAGATAATTAAATTTTTTCTCTCTGTCCGAAGTTGAATCAGACCAAACTTATTTAGATTTACCAAAATTATTTCTGTCTGCTAACGGCCAGGAAACTTGGTGAGAATTCTTTTTTGTTTTTTTAAGATATTTTGTTCCTAGCTTTTTTGGGCCGGTGAGGTATATAGGGTGTGTATAAGCTATATTGCACTTATTGATACTGTGCTGACGATCACAGTTTGATCAGCTCTTAAAAGAAATACAAACACCACTTTGAATTTTTTGGGGGTTTGTAGTTTCAATTTGAATTGCAAAAATTTTAAAGACTACAAAGGAAAACTCAAAACTCCCTGCTAACAAAGCCCTGTGCCGTGACCGCAGGACGTGATGGTGGTGGGAGAGCCCACCCTGATGGGCGGGGAGTTCGGCGACGAGGACGAGCGTCTGATCACGAGGCTGGAGAACACGCAGTTTGACGCGGCCAACGGCATCGATGACGAGGACAGCTTCAACAACTCTCCGGCACTCGGCTCCAACTCGCCCTGGAACAACAAGGCCCCTTCCAGCCAGGAGAGCAAGAGCGACAACCCCACCTCGCAGGCGTCCCAGTAGAGCCCCGGGGCGGGCCCCCCATAACCTCTATACAGACCCCTCTGTCAGCCCCCCCACCCTACCTCTATAGCCATGACTGCAGCCAAATTGGTCCATAGTCTGATTTGCAAACCAAACACAGCTGTAGCGCTCAGATTCACACCGCAGGTAGCCTGAAGGAGCTCCGTCTGTCCTCTGACTGAGCCAGAGAAATGTTTAGGCACTGTGTCCCACCACTGTTTCTCTCTCTCTCTTTCTCTCTCTCCCCTCCTCCAACTTTTTACGCAAAACGCCCCCGTCTGCTGTTGCTCGTTTTCATTTCCGGATGGGGATAGGGGTTGACACGACCGAGAAGTAGCAGGAATTTATTCCACACAAGAACCAAGTACACTAACCTATCAGAGACCAAACGCCTGCACGGAGGGGTGGGCGGGGCCTGTGGGGGCTCCGCAGCGGTGGCGAGTCTCTACCCGTCATCTAAACACGACTCCGGATTATGGCCTGCTCTGCCGATGCATACGCCACCCTGCGTGTGTGAGCGAAAGTGTGTGTGAAGAGAAAACCTGAAGTGTTTATCTGTGGGTTTGCTGAAGCAGACGGGTCAGAACCGAGCGTCGGTTTTCAAAACTAACACACTAGTATGAAGGCTACTTTGAGGCACTAGGGCAATAACACACATGTATATTCTCACCCATGCATATTCTCACCCATGCATACACACTTAATAGTAAGGATCATGATTGAAGGATTCTGAATGCCCCCAGTGCCCCAACCATCTCTGATTAGACTACAGTGATTGCAGTCTTTCAAATGGAAAGCATTTACAACACACACACACACACAGCTACACATTTTAAGAGTTTTTATACAGTATATATATTTCCCTAGAATGTTTTTTTTTTTTATTATTTGTATTAAACGCCTTCATTTCAATTACTTTTTTTTATTTTCTACCAATACTGAAAAGCTACAGACCAAGGAGCAACGCAGGACTTTTATCCTCCTCTACCCCTTCAAAAATATATTGTTTTTTTTTTTTTTTTTATCTTTTATGTTTATAAAAGAGAAATAATTTAGTGTGGATGTTTTTATTTTGTCTTTTTGTTGTTTTTGGGGGGATTTTTTGTGTATTTGTGCTTGTATATTTAAGGTAGTAGCAAAGTTCTGTCTGACTGTAATAAAATGTATTCTTACTTAGATTTACCTAAAGCCATCCCGATCTAATGTAAAGAAACAAAAATAGGAAAAAGGAGAAAAAACACTCATGAACCTGTTCCCTCTTCCACCCTGCTGTCTTTCCTCCTTCCTCTTTTTTAAAATAAAACTTGTGTAAATTAAATTACAAACCCCTGGGGGTACAATGGCGCCATGGAAAGATGATTTTTCTTTGTTTTTTTTTTCTATTTATTTTTAAAAAAATTCACGCTTGTATTTTGATTAATCACAGCATCCCTGACAATTTTTCTGTATCTCATCTTGATGTCGACGTGAATGTGCTCAATGGCTTTTAGTTTCCCTGTAACCTTCCTGTTTCATCACTGGCTAAGAAACAATCTTTTGTTTTTGATTTTTTTTTTTTTTAAATGAGTTTTATGTTAAATTTCTCTTATTTGTACAGTCTTGTTTATAACCAGCAGTGTCGCTAGCCATTTTAACATTAAGTACAGTCTGCATATTTTGGTAACAGTGCTGAGTCTGTAAAGTCCAATAGAGAACAGCTCTGTTATTGGTTTGTACATTTATGTTTTGTTTTTTTGGGGGGGAATTGATTCCAGCTGAATTTATGATTGACTTTGAATGGTGACTTGTACCTTCTCCAAACCCTGTAGAGAAATCTTTGTTTGATATATATTTTTTTGATTTGCTTAGTTTCTGCCCTTAATAATTAATGTATGGTACCAATAAAAAGATACATTTTCACTTTAAAACTGGTGTGGATGAGGAATATTTGTAAATAATACGAATGCTGGACCCATAGTAAGATAAGGATCATCTTGTTCATGAGGTTTTACATTTATCAGTCATGTTAACTTTTGATTAGTAATTCATGTTTCCTGTTTACCTCAAGTACTGGTGTAAAAGAGCAGCTCATTTGTCATTGCTACCCTTAAAAATGGGAAAGAGAAGCAAACATGACTCAGATTAGGCAGATATGTTGATTTTTATAAGGGGGGAAGAAGCTAAAAGGTTTCTCACTTGACATATGTGATATGAACAGATGTTTTAAAACAACGAAGTGAGATGGATGATGGAAGAAAAAAATGTCCGAAAACTGCAACAAATAGCAAGACTTAACAGTGATTTATTCTATGGTATACTTCCTTAGCAAAGGTGGCAATAAAATTGGAGGGAACTGTGAAGTGCTGTGGATGTTTTATTTCTGTGAACGGTTAAAGTAGGAATTTGTTTCTTGCTGCCAAGAGTAGCACAACCAGGTAAAGGCCAGTTTGGTTAATTTTTCTCCATTAATAAATAAAATTACTTTTTTTGTCTTTAGTTGCAATTTATCTGACATTCTAAAACAATAGAAGTGCAACAGAAAAGTTTGTTGTTTTTTTTTTACTACACTCAGGATATTTTTTGAAAATGTTTGGAATTTTTCCAAGCATGAATGAATCTGAACCCAGTTCCAAGTATAATGTAGCTGTGCAGGATCACACCCCCTATTTAATATACAGTAACAACACAACATACTACTGCTTCTTTTTTTGTTTTTGTTTTTACAATGTTGTACCATTGCTAGCTGTCAAAACTCGTCGTCAATCCGGTTAGCAAACTTGCTTCAAGTTGCACAGCTGAGACCCTCAGCTCTCTGCTGGCTGCACCTGTCAATCAACGCCTTCTTCAGTCCTCAAATAAAAGGTAAACTGAGAAAACAACCAGCAGATTAAAGTTGATGTTCAGGCTCCTGGTCATGATGCCTTCTGGGCACGGGTAAATTTTGGTATGGGCCATGTGGACAGTTGCCCAGGGTGGCATTAGAAAGAGGGCAACAGATAAAACAAGTAAAAGAACCTGAAAGAGTTTCATGCCTGTGCAGTCGATGGGGAGTCGGCACCATCTGCTTGCTGCGGAGAATATTGAGATTGTAGTTTATGCACTCCAGAATTTCAGATCAAGTCCTGCATTTTAACTGGTTGGAGGAGGAGCAGAAAAACGTACATTTACTACCTCCCCTGTTTCTCCTCCCTTTTGGAGAGTACGTCTCACTAGAAAAATACCCTCAGGCAGACCCAGAAGAGGCTGGAAGGACTACACATCCCTTGAACCCTCCTTGGATTCCTGGCTGAAGAGAATCAACAGGGGGAGAATCTCTTAAGTTTCCTCCCTGGATCTGTTTTCCCCACAACTCTATCTTCAAAAAGCAAAACACAATGGATGGATGATGTTAACTCCTAGAGACGAAGACAGCAGAAACTCTTTAGAATTGCTGATCAAACATCACCAACCCGACCACAAAGATCATTCAGAGCATTCTGCAAAGAAGGAAGGGCAAAACCAGAACTACCAGTCAAACAGAAGGGCAAAATAAACAAAACACAAAAAGGGACATCATGTCAACCATTCCTAACAACAGCTCCGCTTCGCTTCTCTAGAGAACCTGAACATGCCACCTACAGCATATCCAAAATAGTTTTTCTTTATCTAAGTGTTTAGTTCCTTTCTCCCAGAAAACTCCATAGCCAGACACCGAGGGGACGCTAGTGTCCTCTAAAGATGACACCACAGTTATTGATCACCCGGCAAAACAATGATAAGGTTTCATGGGGAGAGGAAGTCAACAATCTTGCCAGAGTGGTGCACAGAGAATAAACTGCTGGTCAGCGTCAATAAAACCGAGGAGGCGATCATTGATTTTGGAACAAAGAGTGACAAACGCCTCTAATTGAGCCGATGAAGAGTAAGTGAACACGTTTAGGCTCTGGGAATCATTATCACAGTGGCTTTGTCCTGGTGATTACATCTTCAGCCTGTGATGAAAAACCTGCACATCAGCCGTTCCTTTAAAGTGGAGCTTTAACACGGCTTTATCCGGCTTCTGGCCAGTGTGGCTTAAAGAAATTAGTTTTTATGTCATGTCTGATACACAGCGAAAACAGAAAGTCTTCCATTCTTAATTAGGAACTGCCCCAAACTCTCATAAATTTGAGATTTGAGATTTAAATAAAATTATGCTGCCATAAGAATATATTGATTTAGGTTAAGTTTTTTTGTACATATCTTTTATATTTGGTCAAGCACTACAGATTTGACCGAATTTGTCGCCTAAAATCCAACTTTTGCAACAAAAACGCAAGAACATTCACAGTAATCTACATAGGCACATACAAACCTATGTGTGGTAAAGTTCAGTCACATTCAATAAATTAGAATATTACTGAAAACTTTATTTAAGTAACTCACTTCAGATGTAGACTGTTTTCAAGCTGATATTTCAATTCATTATGAAAGGTGTCTGCTAATGGATAATAAAAACGCAGCATTTTAGACATTACATCAATTTTTAAAAAAAGTTTTAATACAGAAATGTGGATTTAATGAAAAGTATGTTGAATACCTGCCAAAAGGTTATTTTCAAATGATAATTTTGAAATATGATATACGTGCATATTGAGGGAATGTGATGTGTGACATGTTTCTCTGTTTTACAATTTAAGAAGAAATTCTGAGCTGAGCAAAGATAATTTTGCATTACATTTCATTTTGTGAGCACTTTTCCATTTTGTTTAGTGTACGTCTGTGAATCTAATTTGGTGCACATTTTTTTCTTACAGTAATGTCTGATTGCTTTGTTTTCTTCTTCAGTTGTTTTAAGTGTTCAAAGGTCTCCCGTTCGTGATAAAGAGTCAAGGGAAAAAAAATAGGATTTCTAATTATTTAAAAGAAAATGTTATGTTTCAGAGAATTTAGGAGGAAATACAAGAACAAACCTGTCAGACGTTAAGACCCTGGAGAGCAGCAGGATGCTAACAGGGCGCTAACAGCTAACTGCTGCCACAAGAATTCATGAACTACATTACCATTGGCATTTGACTGTTTGACTGAGGTACGTACGTGGAAATCAGCATATATAAACAATAACACACGGGCATTTAACCAGTAATTACGCAGGCGTTTGTCACTTAGCTCGTAGCAGTTAAAACAGTGGTAGCTAACATAAATAACGAGAGGCATCAGCTAGCTTAGCGTTAGCCAAAGCTGCGAAGCATCTATATATAAAAGGCCCGGTTGAGTTTACAGTTGGTGATTTAACGGGCTTGCATAGCGGAGCTTAATGGGGTTTTTTCTGCGGGATGAAAGTATCTGATGGTCATGATTTCGCTTTTTGTGGTTTTAAGAAGATGGACAAGTTCAGTAGAACTGGCATATGAAGCTAACGCAAGGTAAGGTAGCTAGCAGCTGATTCCAACTAGGACTGATCAATATTGACTTCATCAGTAGCAGCCAGTTTCAGCCGATGACTGATCGAAAATATTTCAGTGTGCAGTCTCTAACTTTTGTCAAGTAGTGCTCTGCCAGCATAGCTATTGAGAAAGTGCACTTGTCTTGGTATAAATGATTAAAAGTCAGTAAAATATTAACTTTGGCAATTCAGTTCTGAGAAGGTCGTTGCTGTGCTGTGCGACAGTCCTGACTTAAATTATTCGTCTTTAATGATAGTATATGATCATAATAAGTGAAGTGAGACAAATGGGAAACTATTTTTGTAAATGTAACCAGTGACAGGTTATTTACCTGTTGCTGAATCGCTGCATTGTTTACATTACACTAATTCCTGTTCATATTGTGCAGTCATTTGTCTAATCTAGCCCATATGAGTTGTATTATTTTAGGAAATAGGCTGCTAAAACGACTAATTCCATTAGTAGTAGTACAACTCCTAAAATATTTCTGTCTGTATTATTTTAGGTACATTTTCCAGAAACCACAAACATGCAGAAAAGAATCAGATGTGTTACATCTATTTGTCTTATTATTATTTTTAGCTAGCTGTGGTTGAACTTATGCGTATCTCAGAGACATTATGACAAACGTGTAAGGGGATTGAAACAGTCAGTGATGTTAATGTCAGGTGTAAAATAAGACATTGCACATTTGCAGAGACTTGTTTTGGGGATTCTTTGCAACTTTTAGAGTGTTGGTATTCCTGTGTTGTGATGCTGTTGTGTTGAATTATGAAATAAATCTTTTTTTCATGTCTTTGGTTCATCCATGTTTCTGAATCTGTGGGAGAGGCCAGTAAAAGCAATGCGTAAATGGGTGTGGAATGACTGTAAATGGCGATTGCTTCCAGCCACTATTTGTCACTTGGCAGCATAGTCAGTGACATAAATCCCATGTCAAACATTTCCTGCAATAATTTGTGTATATTGAGAACTAATCAGAAACAAGTAGAGTACACCATTAAGAGCTTATGAGACTGAATGACTTGATGAAGATACAGAGATCCAAAATAATTTACAGCCTCTACCTGCTGCCCGAAGAACTATTTTTGCTATAAAAAAAAAAAGCTACTGTTAGCACATTGTAATTATATATATATTGCAATTTAAGCATTTGTTAATGACGGCTTGTTTTTGTATACCTCCTGATTTTGCACACTGTTTGCATGCTAACTCCGTTTCCGCTCTCTTTGCAGACTTAGTCATGTCTCAAGTTGAGAAGAAAGCAGGGCTGCTGAGGAGGACATCATCCTCTAAAAAACCTTTGAAAGAGAAGGTGGTTCTGATGTACGACGAGATTTTTGCTGTGAGTGCTACGGCGGGTGGTAAGAAGTGGTGGGTGTTTTCAGAAAGGAGTAAATGTTCCAGTGCTGACAACGGCGTCCTTTCTATGCCTATTTAGAAAGAAGACCCGGCTAAAAATAACCCTCGCTTCTGGGACGAGCTGTTTCTCATGAAGGTAGAGAAAACGCACTCCAGTGGAAATGTCTGCAGACATGATTGGAAATTTGTCATCTGACCTGGTTAGCGTGATGTGGACTGAAAATAGTAGTTTTCAGAGAAAACTGCTGTCACATTGCAAGAATCTGTTCCTGCGTTCAAGCTAAAAGAGGAAGTGCTAATTCACTCAAATCAGATTGAACTGCAGCATGACTGTATCAATATGCCAGGTGGCGACATTTGCATAATTTGTCCATATTCTCGGTTTTACTGTATTTAAAACAGATTAAGTGACTTGTGTTTTTTGAAGGATATTGTGAAATTATTTTTTGCCCCAGTTTGCTACATCTTTTGGTTTCAGGTGAACTTGGAGTACCTGGAGTCCAAATTGGAGAGTGTAAATGGGGAGGAAGTGCAACGTATCCAAGACAACATCAACTCCCTGTTTCACCACTGCGTCCAGGCTCTAGGAGAGGAGCACCAGATCAAAGTAGTCAACGCCCTGCAGGTAACTGCAGGATGTCCGTGCATCCTTAAAAATTTCTTGAATTCATGTATCTAAAATCAAGGCCTAAACTGTCTT
Source organism: Xiphophorus hellerii (assembly GCF_003331165.1). NCBI lineage: Eukaryota > Metazoa > Chordata > Actinopteri > Cyprinodontiformes > Poeciliidae > Xiphophorus > Xiphophorus hellerii. Next base: position 22,113,219 of record NC_045676.1, on the reverse strand, counting down.
GAATTCATTAAAAAAATGGCCTTAGCTGTATTAATCAGAGGTCACAAATGTTGTCGGCATTGTCGGAAGGGCTGCTATTCTATCTTGTGGGACTTTTCCATTACATCTGTACTTACGCAAAAGCAGCTACTAACACATTCTTGCTATCTGGTTTTTTTTGTGTCTATCATGGATAAGTGGAATTTTATCATCAGTTGGCTGCAGGATGTTTGTTTTCATCATTGACTCACATCTGTTCCCCACCCATCTGGGGGCGAGCCCATGTTGTACAAAAAAGTCATAAACTTTTAATCTTGGTCTATGGGCCGTAGAGTGTGAGAAACACAAAGAGCCAGAAATGTCATTGTTTTTGCTGCGCTTGATTGTAATACAGAAGAATCCCCCAATCGTTCCCTTTATTTATAGCCTTTTTTCCTGCCTTAAATGTCATTCACGGTGGCATTAAGCAGGTCTTAAAGTATTTTAAATTTGACTCTCTGAAATCTGCAGGTACCCTGAACTCATGCAGGGATGCTTGCGATCTTCAAATCCGAATGTTGATTAGGCATTAGATTAATTGCTTTAAGTATTTTTTTAAATATATGAACACTTGGATTGCGAAGAGAAAGTGTAAATACAACAAAAGATATAAAAAGTGTAAAATACGAAAGAAACCTATTTCTAGAACATCCAGTACTATAAATATTTTGCTTTAATGGATAAAACAACTTAATCCAGTCACAGTAGCCTTTCCAGTTTATATATTCAGGAAAGTTTTCACATCTTGCAGCAATCTTTGATCTCTGCTTATCTTGCCAGACTCTCTGTGCACTTTTCCGAGGGGTTCATCAGAAGAACAAGTCTGCATCCGGCTTCGACATTATTAACATGCTCATGGGCTTTGACAAGGCGGAGCAGAGGATGAAGGTGTGTGATAAATCGCCTTTTTAAAAGAGAAGCCATCTGTGCAATAAGTAAAGTACCTGGGGATAAAAAAAAAGAGCACAGCCTGACTGAAGCTGTTATGTTTGAGTTGATTCAGGTAGTTTGCGTCTCTTTCAGGACCTGATGGAGAGATTGGACAGCCTACTTTGTGGAGACAGCTCAGAGAGCCTCAAGAGCCTTTGCCTAAAATTGTTACTGTGTTTGGTGACGGTGAGAAGAATAGATAGGATGTAAAAAAACAAAAATCTTACTGTAATGTGCTTAAATATTTTCTTCTCATGTTGTTTAAACATGACTCATAAATGTGGAAAAATTGTATTTCCAGGTAACAGATAATATAAGCCAGAACACAATTCTGGAATATGTGATGATCAACAGTATTTTTGAAGCTATTCTACAAGTAAGTGTTTTTCTTATATAGTGATATTTGATATATTGTTTTTAAAACAGTTTGTGCCCTTTTGTTAAGTGATGCTTCAACTTCTTCTTATCGTCTCAGATTTTGTCAGATCCATCCAGCAGAGGGCAGCATGGGTATGACGCAGTGGTTCTTCTGGCGCTTCTGGTCAACTACAGAAAATATGAGGTGAACATAACATATGTGTGCTGTAGTGTACAATATGCAGAACAAGAATCATATCTGATGCCCACAATGCTCACAAAAGCCCAACTAAAAAATGAAATAGAATAAGTACAGATTTAATTGAAAATTATATGGGCGATAAGAGCATCAGAGTTTCTTTTTTATTTAAAATTAATAAAAAGATGTAACCAACTCTTTTTGTTTCAAAAGATCCTAAAAGCAAATTATTCTTTGTCATTAAATGTATGAATCTTTTTTGCCCAGAGGATTATTACTCACACAGACTCTTTCAAGATAATTAGATGACATGAATTAGGACATTTAATTTCCCTTTGGGAAAAATAAAAGTATTTATGAGTTTGAATTGAATTAGTTAAGCTATACCACGGTTTTAAAATAGTGATTTCTAAGCCACAGAAGATCATGCATGTTCTATGGTTTAAAGGAGGGGTGTCGAACTCCAGTCCTCAAGGGCAGCTGTCCTGCAACTTTTAGATGTGCCTCTGCTGCACCACCTGAATAGAATAATTAGGTCATTAAGGCTCTGGAGAACTGATCTACAGAAGGAGGAGGTAATTAAGTCATTTCATTCCAGTGTTTTGTACCTGTGGCACATCTGAAAACTGCAGGACAGAGGCCCTTGAGGACTGGAGTTTGACACCTGGGGTTTAAAGTTATTGTAATGCAAACAGAAAAAAGTTTTGTGATTGAAATTTTCTCTGACATGATCTAATTTCTTTAATTTAAAAAAGGACAAGTATACGCCCTGCTGCCGGCTCTAATAGACTCATAGCCAATTCAAGCCATTCATGGTTTGGAATTGCCATTAGGTTAATAATGTTAGAACTTTATAAACTTCACCCCTATGCCACTAAATTTATTTAAGCACTGCACAAATGATATAGCAGTGACTGTGTAGCACTGTTACATATAATCTCATGCCACACTATGCAGATGTTCTGTCTGCATTTATGAAGATACACTCACTTTGACACTGTCGAACATTGCCCAATGGAAAGGTAATGCAAATAGCAACATACGATACACATAGAGGACATGACTTTTTAAAATATTCCTTATTTCTTCAGGTCTGCTGTTCTTGATACTCCAAGTGTAATATCGGCCTAAGTGTAATATCTGTGTTTTTCTCTGATTGCATTTCTTCCTTCAGTCTGTGAATCCGTACATTGTGAAACTCTCCATTGTGGACGATGAACCGACACTCGATGTAAGTATGCTGTTGCTCGCTGTCTCTTCATTAAATAACGATGGTGAGAAGCAGATCTGGTGCAGCAGGCAACCTTTTCATCCGGTAGATTGTTAAATGTATCATCTTTGAACGACTCATTGTATGTTATTCCCAGGGCATGGGCGTGGTCCTTCATCAAGCTCTGACAGAATATAACAGGTGAGATCTTTACGTTTCTTCACATGACTCAAACTGGTTTGTAATAGCTTTGTGTGTGTGTGTGTGTGTGTGTGATGAGGCTGCTGGTGTCATCAATGTTTCTATTTCTGCTCTGACAAAGGACAAAAACAATACAAGTTATTTATATCTGGCAGTTTGCTCTGGTGGTCTGTGATGTTTTTCCAGATGAGGGGGAATTAAAATGCTGTTTGTGAAGAAGGTTTGGTCCACCTGCATTCAAAGACAGACGCATCAGAGTGATGGATGGTGGCTTCATGGAGCTGCTTGTTGTGCAGCCTATTGATAATATGTTGGAGTATTTTCTGTGGATGTGTGTCTGATTGTAAACATTGATCTCTGTTTGTGCTGTTATGTGACTCTCTCCTTTTTGTTTATAGATGTATAATTTCCCATTTTATATTGGTTGTTTTTGTTTTTTTTACATATTAGACAGTACAAAGATAAAGAGGAAGAGAACCAGGGCGGGTTCTTCTCAACTCTCACTAGTATGGTAGGTTCCACTTTTATCTCATGGTTTTAAAATAAACAATTTTTTTTAAATGCCTAGTTTGCTTATGCTGTTATCTTTTTCTCCACAGGTGGGCAGCATGTTTATAGCAGACGTTGATGAGAAACTCTCTGTACAGTAAGTTTAATGTTTAATATGAGGCATAGGGCTGTATAATTATATCGATTCTACGATATTTATCGATTTTTCATTGGCGAGTATCGATACGTTAAACCATACAGGTTCATAAGCTTATACCGTCTTTTTAACATGTCTGGTTTTTGACGACGTAGCAGCAACACTCCACCTCCCCCAGTCTCACTTTCAATTTGTGCTTAAAGTGCACATTATAAACTACACACCAGTTTTTAATTGTGTTAATAAGCCAAGTAAAACCGGAGTTATGCTAAAATAAGTAAACCATATTTTTCCGAATGTCAGAGAAATGTCAAAAACCGGCTTTTCCAGTTACAGTATGTGAAAGGGAATGAGCTTCCAAACGTAAAAAACGAAACGCAACATTAGATTCCTTTGTTTTTGGAAATCTCAAATCTTCCATAAACAACAAATAACGATGGGCTGTATTTTTTGTTGCTAAGAAACGAAGCAAAGTTGAGCAAGTAGCGGCGCGAATGGAGCAGCGACAAAAGCAGTGAGATTTCAAAATTAATGCAAAGTTTGGATATCGAAGCGACTGGTGGCATCCACTTCGTAATTTGTTCTTAGCTTAGTGGTTTCCATTCTGTATATAAAGGATTACCTAAAGAATGAAAATGCAGCAGACAGTGGCGCTCTGTTTTGAGCTGGAAAACGAAGAGGGGAAAGCCGCAGTCTGGGCGCAGTGAGGATTGCCATGATGACGACGGCTGACCGATCGTTCTTATTAGCAACTGACAAAGAGTATCAGAGACTGAGAGTACGATGAGATCCTGGCAGTCTGAGAGGCAGCTACTCGGAGATCCAAGCAGGGGAATGGCGGCGCGGTGCAGCTGCAAGGAGTGGATCACTACGACTCCTTGTCGTAGTGATCGACAGAGCCACTCCCCCAGCAGCTAATAGTTAACAGCTTACAGCCACGGCTAACTCCGGGAGCCAAGGTAGAAAAGCCTTTTCCCTATAGTCCAAAAGACTTTTTTTTACTCCAAAACACAGCCACAGTATGTCCAAAATAAAAACGTAAGTGCAATCATTTGCATATTTAGAGTCTAGAGAGGCTGATAATCTCCCCACTCAGCTCCTGGATCACTGTTGAAACTTTGAGTTTTATGTCAAATCCACATGAATTAAATGACAGAAACTAATTTTCTCACTGCATCTTTGATTCATTTTGTCTGTAGACTGTTAGACTCTGTCCAATCAGTCAGGTATTGTCTAGTTGGTGCTTTTGATCAGGTTTCAGTTAATTAAATCCAAGTCTATGGAACACAAAATGTCACTACAATCACTCTGTCCTTCTAAAATCTTTCAGAAAGTCGGAAAAGTGCGTCAAATCATATCGAATTGTATCGTTTGCCAAATATCGTGATACATATCGTATTGTGATATGTGTTATTTTTTCCTTAAAGAAATTAAAAATGACAGAAAATATTTTTACAAAAAAGGCTTTTATTTCATTTATTCCTTCTGTGAGTTAACCCTAATTCAAAGTCAAAATAAATAGAAGCTGTAAAAAACACTCGTCAAACAAGATGGTTGTACTTGGGTGGTTCGGTCTAAACTATGGAGTCTACTAGTGGGAAAAAATATCCAGATAATTAAATATGATTAATTGATAAAATCGATTTAACCTGCAGGGAGTCTTAACTTCTGTTTTAGCCAGATTTATCTGGGAAAAAAAGCCTCTTTTTCATTTAATCATTAATTGTGTCCATTTTGAAACATTTCTCTTTCCAACTTTCAGGACAAACGAGGCAATTCTGCTGGCACTTTACGAGGCGGTCCACCTGAACAGAAACTTCATCACAGTGCTGGCACAGGTAAAATAACATTTTCGCATTAATTCTTACTACTTTGGGAGTGGAAGGAGGACATGAGTGGTAAACAATTTGAAAGGTTTTGAGCTCCCTATCTATCACAGCAATTCTTCTTTCTCCAGTGTTTCTGATCTGGCTTTAAAAGTTGCTGCCTTTCACATTAGGGAATCTTTGTGTTTCTGGTCTCTCAACAGAGCCATCCTGAGATCGACATCGCAGTCACACCCACCACTCCCACTCCAACAACACCAACAACACCACTCGGCACGACACCACCCTCCCTAGATGGTAAGGTACTCACTTTTATGTACAGAGCGACACGAGCTGTGACAATGTTTCTGTTTGGAGAGGTGGAACCATTTGCATTTAGAAAGTGCTTATCCTGCATAAAATAGTAAAATGTTCCCCAAAATTATTTTAAAAAGTTTTTCTTCTTACTTAGAACTGCAGCTACATGCACATGAGAGTGATTGACAGCGTTAAGACCAGCCTCCTGGCTCTGATTAGTTGTTGCTGACATTGTGTTGTGTTTCTGCAGATGGCAGTAGGAGCACAGGGAGGGCACAGAGGAGCTAATATTTTTAATAGATTACTTGTCTCATTTTATACTGTTGGGACAGTTAACAAATATGTAAAAAAATAAATTATATTACCTACTGCAGCTTTAAGGTTTTTTTTCTTTAAAGGAGTGATGAAATCAGTGTAGATGATAAAGTTACCTTTTTCTAAGTGCAGAAGTGCCTGTCTGTTCACTTCCATTCAACATTTTTATTACATCTTAAAGAATTGATGAGTACCTAAAACCTTTCACACCGTCAAAATAAAATGCATACGTATTGTACAGGTAGAAGTTTATTATGCAAGAAAAATTATGAAGTATAAACCACATAATTACATTGTATAATTCATTTTTTCCAAAAAATAATACACGGCTGTCACTCCAGGTTTTGTGGAAGCCGTTTCTTGTCACTAGCATGTTTAAAAGCAGGTCATTTCCGACACACATGCGCCCTCTTACTGTTAAAAGCTGTTCCTTTCTCTGCCCGGCTCTCCCTCCATTTCTGCTTTTCCCTGTATAAAATATTTATGTTCAGCTTTCAAACACAGATATGCGTGCCATACGCAGACTATCTTCATGCCATTTCATGGAAGCTTCCAGTTAAACCAGACTTAGCCAGGCACACGCGTGTTTGTAATCACGTGTCCTGAAAAAGCTCAGACTGCAGTAGGCTAAGAACGAGTGTTTGGTTGGGAACTGTTGATCCCTGTCTGGACCCAGTGGTGTAATAAAGCTGCAGTAACTAGATAAACAAGTTTAGTTCTTTTCTCAGAAAAACCTCCTTTCTACTGGCTGCACATATTTCCTTTTTCGCATATTTATGTTAAACTGAAGTTTAATTTTCTGCTTATTGTGCAGTGATGAATAACCCAGAGCTGCCCTTGGATCCCAACCTGCAGACCAGCAACCTTCTCATTACCTTCCTCAAGTATGCCTCTATCGTAATGCAGGATACTAAAGGTAAACAGAGAACTTGCCGTCATTCTTTTTTCTTTCCTCAAGTCATTCTTCATTCTCCTGTCCGATTATCTACACTGTCTCTTTCTTTTAAATAGTTATACTGTGTTTAATTGTTGCGGACAGGAGAGGCAGATAGTTAGCCTTTCAGAGTGATTTACTTCCAGCTCTGGTTCAGAGCAACCTGGATCTAACAGCAACCCATCTTAGATCCAGTCCTTTTATAGAATATAAATAGACTTTATTGTCCCACAGTGGGCGAAATTCAGGTGTAACAGCAGGAACAAGATATGTGGGTTCACACAAAAGATCAAAAAGTGTTACTTTTTTTAATATTGAGTTTTTTAAAATCCCCTTTTGTCAAAGACAACCAGTGCATTAACTCATCTGATTGGTTGAGAACCAAGAGTGGCTTACATCAGGTGTTGAAGGCTCGATTACTGAGGATGAGCAGGCCAGTTTAAACAAGCCAATAATCGTGTTCGTATTTAAAACACAGTGAGCCCTGCACAGAGTCTGGCCTGCAAGAGAGGGAGGAGAAACTTCAACTTGAGCTCAGAGATGTCATGTATTTTGAAAAAAAATTATTGTATGCAAATTTATATCAGTCATTACTACTGACAGTTTTTTACAAAAATGCAACAGTGTTATTACAAGATGAAAGTCACATTTCACGCCTCCCTTATGTTTATCTGCTGTAAGTAATGTTATAATTATTAGCAGTAGTAGCAGTAGTAATAGAAATATTTAGACTAATGATGTACATAATAATATTGCAGTAGTAGTAGTACATGTACATCAGAACATCCTGAATAACTTCAATATATTCTGGCACTTATTTGAAAAGATGAAGCTTATATACTATATAGATTCATAACAAATAGAGTGAAATATTTCAACCCTTTAAATGTAGTACTCTGAGTATGCCTTACTGATAATGAAAACCCCACATTCAGCCTTTAAGATATTAGAATATTACATAGAATCAGAAAAAATATATATTTTAAACTGAAATGTCAAACTTGCTGAAAAGTATGTTTTCATTACAGTTCAGTCAAAGCTTGGGTTGGGGCTCCTTTTGCATCACTTAATATGGCGCAGCATGCAGTACCTGCCTCACAAAATGAAGTGGAGATAAAATTCCCATCTATCAGTCTGCAAGCAGTTGACATGAAGCAGACAAACCAGGTTGTTCTGAGAAGCACAAACATCTGGACAAAAATGAACAAACCAGGCAGCTTTAACTTCCTTTTGAATGTGCTGGAGACAAAATCATCCTCAAACACACAGTGTCATAATAAAGCAAAAAAAAACAGCTATATTTATATATTTGCTCTAACAGATCAGTCTAAGGTTATGATAGACAGAAAGGTTTAAGGCATGCCAGCAGTGTCTGAATCAAAGTTGTCTCAGAATAATTTTTGTCATCAAGGGGCGTTTGTGTATTTACAGATGAGCATCGACTCAACAGCGCCAGACTGTGCCTGATCATCCTCACGTGCATCGCTGAGGTGGGAGCTTCCCCTCTGCTGTAAGCGTTACATCTGTCCGTATTCTCCAAACGTCTGAACGCTTCTGTGTTTGTCTGGTTTCACCACAGGACCAGTACGCCGATGCCTTTCTTCATGACGACAACATAAACTTCAGAGTCAGCCTTCACAGGATGGTAAGTTTGTGGTGCGCAACCGCTTCACGCCGCTTCTGCTCGTTTGAGTGGCTTTTATGCAACGTTAAGATTTAAAATCAACTTTTCAGTGCTGTTGTGTTAGAATGTGTGAATCTGCAAAGATGAAGCATTTAAAGTGACTTTATTTATTTTTTATTTTTTCAGCCGATGAGACACCGGAAGAAAGCGCCGGGTAAAAACATCCCTTCACGTCCGCTGGTTTGTGCTGTTCTAGGTAAACATTATTCAACCGTAATCTCCCATCTAATTTGAAAACAATGTTTTAATAATTTAAAACATATATATCTTGCTGTAATACATGTATTACTACAGATTCAAGAAAATAAAGAAAATAGATTTTTTCCCAACTCAATGATTTTTGATGCCTTGCTTTTGTTAGCTTTTACGCCACAGTAAAAGTGTAGTGTAATCATTATACACTCTAATATAATGACTACACTAAACCAAGCTAATTGGTTTAGCTCTATATCTCGTTATCCGTCTGCCTTTTTCATACAGGTCTACAATTTCCTTTAAAAGAACCATTTTTTATTTTACTCTCGTTACTAAATTAAACTCAAACTTGTTGCTTTTGAGGCTAAACTAAGTTATTTCTTTCTAACAGTCTCGATTTCTTTTCTTGCTCTCTGGATTCTTGCATGTAGATCTTATGGTGGAGTTTATCGTCACTCATATGATGAAGGATTTCCCCATGGATCTATACTTGTAAGCACACATTCAAAATCAAGGATATTGTTGTGATTCGTCTATTATTATGTTTTCTTGACAACAAGTTTTAAATCATCATTTTCTTTTGAAGGCGCTGTGTTCAAATCATTCACAAACTGCTATGTTACCAGAAGAAATGCAGAATCAGACTACACTACACCTGGAGAGAGCTTTGGTCAGGTAAAGTTACTTCCCTTTACTTTTAGCTGTGTGTGCTTGTGTGTTTTGTTTTGTTGAATAAAGCTGCATCTGCTAGTACAGTGTTGTTGTCAGGGTTATTGCTTAGCACAGTGTTGAGGTGCATTAACTGATCAGAAGAAAATAGATTTATGAGATTTTGACAGGCTGGTGAATGAGACTGAACAAGCTCTAAACTGACTGATCATATTACCGTATTTTCCGCACTATAAGGCGCACCACATTATAAGGCGCACCTTCAATGAATGGCCTATTTTAAAACTTTTTTCATATATAAGGCGCACCGCATTATAAGGCGCATAGAATAGATGCTACAGTAGAGGCTGGGGTTACGTTATGCATCCATTAGATTAAACTGCGCTAAAGGGAATGTCAACAAAATAGTCATATAGGTCAGTCAAACTTTATTAATAGGTTACAAACCAGCGTTCTGAAAACTCCGTTCATACCCAAAATGAACAGCTGTTGCTTCCTCCACTTCCGCACCATTGATTCGTTCATGTTAAATTCTCTGGGTGCTGCTCTATTCCCGTGTTCTACTGCGTGACTGATCGCCTTGAGCTTAAACTCTGCGTCGTAAGCGTGTCTCTTAATAGGAGCCATTTTGGGGTCTTTACACAAAACCCAGCGTGCACCGCTGGCTGCATCGGCGGCTGCTTTCCCCCGTTTCTTCTTCTACGGGGAAAATGAAGTCGGCGTCTGCTTTCACCCGTTTCTTCTTCTACGGGGGAAAATGAAGTCGGCGTCTGCTTTTCCCCGTTTCTTCTTCTACGGGGAAAATGAAGTCGGCGGCTGCTTACTGTAGTTGCGAGACCTGTTGTGGCTCAATATTGGTCCAATTATAAGGCGCACCGGATTGTATGGCGCACTGTCGGCTTTTGAGAAAATTGAAGGTTTTTAGGTGCGCCTTATAGTCCGGAAAATACGGTATATCATATTGCATTTGTGAACGGAATAATTGTTACAAACAAGTGTTGCAAAAATTAGAAATTGTACATCTACAATTTTTAGTTTAAAGTGACTTAAAGAAGCATTGTCATTTTTCATTCAAGTTGATTATTACACAAACACACACAGTGTACTGAACCACAATATTATAACAGTATTGAGACTTTAGTGATCGGACCACATGGATATATTTATTATGCTTCCTCTGAACTTCGAGTAATTCTGTTTTGGCAGAATAAGCCCATTTCCTTCTTAACTCGATGCGATTGTTGTTTTGAAGACGTATTGCATCATTGAGGTTGGATAATGACTCTGAAGAGAGATCCATCCATCTTGGAGGCCTTACTTTTAGCTGGGTCAACACACAATAGGGTAACATTTCAGCTTTGTAATGGCTTCATCACGTCTCATTGGAATACAGATTTCTCTAATCAGACCAATAATCACCTTAATTCCCCGAGTAACACAGGCTCAGCCCTCTCGGTGGCGATAACGGCTTAACAGAAAATAAACCCGGAGACGAAAAATAGCCGAATTAAAACACCCGATGCTTTTATCTTCCTTCGGTGTGCTGTTGTGTCAGCTTACGTCGCCGTTTGTTCTGAGCAGGCGCTCGTTTTAGGTGCCATGATGGGTTTTGTTTTCCTCGGTAAAAGCTTGCAGACATCCTTGATTTGGTGTTGGTGTTCCTCACCCCCCCCTCCCGAGTTTCATTATCCTCCTTAATGAAGATGCCCACTGAGAGGCTGCTGCTATCTGCCTCTGCTGGGAGACAATACTCCTCATTATTTCTTTAACGCTAGCATGTCTTTCTCTCTACGCAGCTCTCATCAACCTGCTGAAGTTCCTGCTGTCAAATGAAACAACACTACTGGCCAAACACAACATCTTTCACCTGGCCTTGCTGGTGAGAAATGCGGACACACACAAAAAGTGGTGATGGGAGATTTATGGACCAGCCAGTGCTTGTTGCGTTAATGTTAAAGTTTGCTGTTTGTAGACCTGCAGGTGTGGGGCACCGCTAGCTAAAAATGTTGGTTGCCTTAACCCCACAGCGCTGATAATAATCATTAGTTATGCTATACCAACACAGTCATAAGTTTAGTTTTTCTTACAAATCCTAATTTTGTTTGCTTCATATGTGATTTCCCTGAATCTTGTCTCCTTTTCTAGGTGGTAAACTTGTTCAACATGTTCATAACCTACGGAGACACATTCCTGCCCACATCCAACAGCTACGACGAACTGTATTACGAAATTGTCCGAATGCACCAGGTCTTTGACAACCTCTACTGTATGGGTACGCTTGAAAACCTTTTCATAAACCGTGGAGCGGAGCAGAATCACAGAACCTCTCTAGCTACCTAGCACCAGTTTCGCCCTGGAAACAGGCTTTAGTGTCTCTTTCTAAAAATGCGGGACATGAATTATGGGTTAATTTACAGAAAAGGGAGGAAGCTATCGGATCATGGTTTTTTCTCCTCTTCCTTCCAGTTTTGAGAGTATCCACCAACACAGGACAGTGGAAGGAGGCAGCCAGCAAAGTCACGCACGCCCTCGTCAACATTCGGTAAGGACGCTCGCCCACTTAGGTGAATGAACACTGCGGATCACCCTGAACACAACACTCCCACAGGACAGCGTCAAGCTTTAGGATGCTTTTCTTCAGCAGGAAGAAAAGCATCCTGCTGAAGGGAAGGGAAGCTGGTTAGAGTTGAAAGAACTACCAATGAAGTTAAGTATTTTGCAGCCCTGGAAGCAAACCTGCAACAGATTTTGGTTTATGATCCAAGGCCGACCCGAACCTGACCCAAAATTCAGACGGGATCGGGCCAAAATTATTGGCTTACCGGTCGGGACGGGCTCGGGCTTCTGTGGATCATTTAATAAGCCTATAGTACATACAGAAAGGAGAAAAACTAAACAAACTATTTCTGTTAGAGGAGTAGATAGTTTACTGCGTTAAGGAACGTAAGGAAATAGGTTGCAGATCTTCATTAGCGCAGTGCACAGCACAGTAAATAGGCATGCAGCTCCGCACCTATCAGTCACACATCCCAAAGGATTTTCACTTGACTCACCCTATAACAAACGAACAAAATCTAAAAATGGAAAAAGTTACATAGCTTATTCAAATAATGGTATAAAAACAAAAACAGTAAAACCTTAATTAAAATAACATGTCGAGTTCACTTGAGGCTCGGATCGGACTACATCTTCAATGTATTTTTTTTAATCTCATCTTTTAGATAGTCCAGAACTAAACCCAATTTATAATCTGTCAGGAGAACAGAAGCTCACTGAGGCTCTCCAGCCAAGTTGACCCAACTTGAACCGATTTGTGAAGATGAGCTGAGGAGGTAGAGACAAACCCTGAAACAGTGCAGCTGTGACTAAATCTGCATCTTTTTCCTTCCTCCTACAACAATGCACTAGTTTGAGAGGGTTTGTTGTTTTAGATCTAAATAAAGTACCTGTAAATTTGTGCTTGTGTCGTGACAAAATGGTAAGAAGTTGAATTGGGATGAATACTTTTGCTTTTTCAGAGAACGACGAGTTGATTTAAATGCTTCGACCCAGAACCTGAAAAGACTATTTGACAAAATAAAAGAATGAAAGCGGAGGAGGTTATAAAGAGTTCAGTTAGACGGCCAAATGAACTCAAATGAAGGAACTGATTCAATTTTGCCTCCATTAGTTCTCTCCTCTGTCGTCTCTTTGTGCTCACAGAAGAATTACAGTGACAGAAAAATCTCTCCAGTTCTGTCACACTAATATATTTGATATATTGTGCACTCCAAACTAACACAGGATAAGCCATTTAATCTCCCAGCTATGCTTATTGAGTCAACTTGTATTTGAGCTACTAAGCAGTTTATTCTTCAGACTGAGAGCTAATGCTGAAGAGCAATGTCTCTGAATTTACATTTGTGATTCTCTATTGACTCGCTCAGGCTCAGAGAGACAGTAAGGAATGCTGGGAGTGAGTTATGAAGTCACCAGACTGACTGCTGCTGCTGCTGGTTTTTACCACTCGACTGGTTCAGTTTGCATCTGAACTGGTTTAATAAGCGAGCTTTAGGTTCAAAGGTCAGTTTGGAAAATCGCTGTTTATAGACGTTTCATCACTCTGACTGTAGATCTGCTCAGTAGGAATAAAAACAAGTAGAAATCTTTAAGGGGGCAAAAACTCACAACGTTGTAAATGTTCTCAAATTAAGATCGGGTTTTGTTTTCAAAATATTTTGTGTTAAATTATGCTACTGTGCTAGAAAATGCTATTATTTTTAGGCTTTTTACACATCTTTACAACGGCTGTCAGTGATTATGAAGCAATCTAACTTCCTAATGTGCGTATATTCGACCTTGAGAAGTCCTCTAGCCTCCTTACTTAATTTCCTCTTTTGTCTTTGATGGACACATTTGCTGTTTAGAGCAGATTCTCTAGTGTCTGATGAATTGAGTTCTTTGTAATGTAGTTTATCCTCTTATGTTAACACTCTGGGAGGTTGCTTACGGAAATCCTCTTCAGATGAAGTGATTAAGTCGTACCCTCAGTAGTCCAGTATGATGGAGTCCAGTCGAATTTCTGTTTGCGTTAATCTGAAGCAGATCTGTTTTATGCTTCTCTTTCACCTGCCGTTTGTCCCACCAATTTTAGAGCCAGATTTACTTGGCTCTAAAATATGTTTCCATGCCAACAGATTATTGGGGTTCCTGCTGGGTTTCCTGTTTGAAGTTTGGTACAATTTTCCATTAATTAGCCCAGATCAGTGATTGGCTATGTTAATGTTCCTCATGCACAAGGAAAACTGAAACTTATTTGGAAATGTTATGCCAAATTATTACATTCTTCACTTTAAGTATTCTAGATGTATTGTATAGTTTTTAAAGGAAAGTTGGGATCAGCAAGTCAGACCTCAAATAAAACGTTTGTCTCCCACCTTCTCTCCACTGCTCAAAACATTGGCAAAATCGGCAGCGAGTTCCCATAAAGGAGACATTTAACATATTCTATCTTCAACTTTTCAGCAAGCCTCATTTTGTTTTATGTTCTTTTTATCTTTCAGTGCCATCGTCAACCATTTTAATCCCAAGATTGAGTCGTACGCCGCAGTGAACCACATCTCCCAGCTGTCAGAGGAACAGGTAAACTAAAAACGCTTCGATTCTTTTACTCTGAATACGAGTTTGCTCTGCAACATCCTTGGATTATTTGGGTTTCGACGTGTCTGAAATCTGACCAAGTGATCCCCAATCTATGAGATTAAGTAAACTAAAAACACAGGAAACATTGATGATAGTATGTAATGGAGATTCTCTGCATTTTATTGAAAAAAAAAAAAGTGTATAGACCCAGTATTAGCAACAGTTGGGTGCCAGAAATACACAATTCAAACTCTGTTTGTGATGATGATGATGATGAGACATCTTTCACAGGGCCTTTCCTACTGTGCTTTTAAGGCAAATATGGAAATAAGATTTAATACTTTTAAAACATCTCTTCCCACACTTCTTGTAAATAGTTACATTTCACATCGTCCCTCTGGCTTTGAGATTCACTAAAAGTGAGAAAAAAGTAATTAAAAAGACGCAGCCGGACAACTTCTAACCACTAATGTGTTTCTTAATTACTGTTTGAAGAGTATAAGAAGGCGGCGCGCTTTATTTGGGCCCGACTGCAGACATTTATCATTTATGCGAAAACTGTGAGGATGGAAAGCGCCGCCTGGAGACTTCCTTTTTATTCCCACCTGATAGGATAGTAATGGATTTGGTCATTTTGTGCTCTAATTACCTCTGTGCTTTTATCTGCTGGATTTATTCACAACAATGGGGAGAACAGCAGAACTTGTCCTGGGCTTGAGCGGTTTTGTTTCTCCACATCACATTCATCCCCGCTAATACATAACTTATCAAACCTTAGGCTGATTTTTTTTAATTTTTTTTACATTAGTTCATTTTTGAGGTGTTGCAAAAATAATTTATGAATTGTATTGCATTTTTTTTCTAAAGCCCCGCCTGTCTCAGTTACGGTCAGAGTTCATGATTCAACAATAACCAAGAGACAGATCAAGAACACTAAATCTTACCAAGTATTTTTGGTCTAGTTTCTAGTGAAAATATCTTAGTGCACTTGACATAAGATAAAAGTAACTTACAAGTAACTTTTCAGCAAAATATAAGAGCTATGTTTAAGTCAATAATTCCTTAATATTGATTTTTGTTTTAAAAAATCAATATTTTCCAGATTATTTCACATATAACATTTTTCCATGTTGCAAGTGAAATAATCTGTCAGTGAAACTGTTGACTTTTTCACCAATTTTAAAGAATTATTTAATTAAAACAAGCTCCTGTGTCTTGCTGAAAACTTTCTTGTAATGCATTTTTTTTTTCTTATTTCAAGTGTGCTAAGACATTTGCATTAATACTAGATCAAAAGTACTTAATGGTGAGATTTTTTTTTTTTTTTTTTTTTTTGCAGTGATCAAATGCGTCACTGGATGGCAAAACAAAGTTAAGCTTTTGGAGTGGCCTAGTCAAAGGCTGGGCTTAAATCTGCTGAATCAAAATGGTGCTCTATCTAAAGAAAAGTGGAGCAGATTTCAATCCACAGCGATGGAAAACATTCATTACCAGATATGCCAGCTTCTCCAACTTGTCTACGATTAAAATTAGTTTGATCAGAAACTAATTTTAATCAGGAACATTTTATGAAATCTGTGAGGGGAGTAAATACTTTTTCACTGCACTGGATGCGTATACGCTCCTCACTATCTGCATGTTTTCATTGAATCCAACCAGAAACACATTAAACATCTATGACTCTTGTTTCTATGATCAGTTGCAGTGGTCCAATATAGCGCAATATGTTTTCTGAATATATTCAACATATGTTTACTATTTGATTTAATGGATTTTATCTGAAGATATTAAAAAAAATAAATACATTGTAGCATTAAATGTAATACATCTTTTGGGATTTTATGTTATATTTACTGTAATAAAAGCAAAAGAAAATCAGGAAAATCAAATGAAATATTGATGAAAGCCTCCAACCTAAATAAACCCTGGCTGCGCTTTTAGCAGCCGGTTACAGCATGCAGTACTGTAGATGAATTTAGAAACTCAAAGAGGGGCCAAAGGAGGTTAAAACCCTGTCCAAACCTCCTGACTAAGCTTTTTGCTTTATGCTGACCCTCGTGTCAGCACGCAGGTTTTACTGAACAATGGTGAACACTGGTGCGTAATTTTAAAAAGGGTCACGAAGGAAAATTTATCCCAGTTTGATCCTTTAAGCCACACAATGTCCCTGACTGCACATATAAAAGGATGGTCAGTTAAAAAGATGGAAAAATATCTAGTTCAGGAAGTGCTGTAAGGTGAAAAATGTGGAAAGTAGTAAATAAATGAATAATGAATGACTGTGAAGAACCCAGAAATACAGCATTAAATCAGAAAATGCAACACAATGAAATGAATAAAGGTTTCTAAACGCTTTTCTTGTGACCTCTTTCCGTTTGCACTTTGTTCAACCGGTAGGGAGATATACAACATATTGGTAAATCTTTATTTGCGATAGCAGCAGTCAGATATCGACCAAACCTTTTCTATCTATTCGTCTCTAGTTCCTATCATTTCATTTTTAGAGGATGTTTTCTTGATTTGGCTCTTGCAGTTCTCATCTGTTGCTAGGAGCTGCAGCACCCGCAAAGCTTTCTCAGATATTTAATTTTTCCCCAGAATGAAACGTAGGGCGACCTTCTGCGCGGTTTTTGCTAATAACGTGATGGAAGAACAGCTCCTTTGGAACATGTGGCATTTGTAAAGAAATTAAAAACACTAAAGGAAAAACTAGAGTTAACCGGTCGTACGATTTGCTGAACAAAATAGTCCAAACTCGGCGGCGTTCACCTGAAGAGACGACGGCAACAACACGCGTCTTCTTTTCTGCCTTTCTGTTGTCGTGTTCTGTCCCTCAAAGCCTTTTTGTTTTATTTCTTTGTTTTTTAATAAAATGAAGCAAACTTTGAATTTCCAGGCCTCTGACACAATGGCCTTACAATTGTGGAAGACGGATGATCCCTGTAAGTACAGAGCGCTAAAATGCGCACAAACACTGACTTCATATCACACAAGATCAGACGACTTCACTGTGTTTTCTGTTAATTATTATTTATTCATGAATTCAAACAGAAATAAAACCTGCCGATTATATATATTTTTTTCTTGCTTAGTTTTCCATTTTCCTTTCTTCAGTTTTTCCCCATTAGAGGTTGGAGGTCAAACTTTGCTGTACACATTTTTATTTTTATTTATTTATTTTTGCACACATGTAGCAGTGAGGCAGCGGGGCTGTGACAAAAGAACAGGGGAATAAGGAATAGGAGACGTGTGGCCATGAATATTTTAACGGCGCACTTCCAGAGAGGCTGAAAGAGAAACGGCAAGCAGAACAGGAACTATTAGGCACTCGCTGTGAATTTAAAAAAAAGTTTAAATAATAGACACATGTTTGTTAACGCTGTTAGGTTCACATCTGTTAAAATGACACTGAATCCGACTGTATCGACGTTAAAAAAGCTTTGAGCTGCGCAGCTCTGAGTCCGCTGGGGCCAAAACACGGGAACAAGCAGAAGGGACTTTGAACGTTCAGCTTGTATGTATTTGTCTGAGGTCTCTTTGGATTAATTATTCATGCAAGTGCATCAAAAAACGAATCAACAAAAGATATTTTTCAAGAGTCGAGTCACCTGTTCTCATCAAAACCTCTTCAGACGCCCGCAAGTGAAATGAGGGATTACCAAGATCCAAAGTGTTTTACGAACTCAACAATCTACGCAAGTCGCCTTTATACAAAGAAAAAAAAGCATTATTTATACCATGGTAGAATAAAAAGGTACAAAATGCATATTTAGTGGAAATTGTATTCCAAAGAACCAAAAAAACAACTTTCATCTGCATAATAATGGATTTAAAGCTGCACTGCCCTTTGACCTCCAATAGCAGCCAGATTATTTTCAGCTTCTTATTTATTAGGATTGCTGGTTTGTTGAGGATTAACCAATCAATTCGTTTTATTTTACTACAGCAATCTAATGTTTTCCTCGTGTAAAGCACTTTGATTCCGATCTTGATGTTGATCTTTGGTGATTTAAAAAAAAGCACCAAGAAATAATTTAGGTCAAAAATTGAGGATTAATAGAGACTATGAAATGCAAATGAAGTTCAGAGAGATTGTGTGATTAATCTGGGCAGGATTGCTGTCTGTTAATGACACTTATAGTTGCCCGGTTGGTGGGGGGGGCGTCTGTACCACGAAGCATTGCATCTCTCCACATGATCCTTCATGAATAAAATAATGCAGTAAAGTATTTAAAAACTCATCAATAATTTACATTTCCTCTCTCTGTTCCACCGTGTCACCCCGAGACACGGGAATTTATTTTAATCATATACCGTAGCGGTTTGTTTTCGTGTCCCGTATTTCTCTTGTTCTTATCATTATTGGTTTGTTTTTCACCTGTTTAGGTGTTGGAGGTGGTCCGCTCCCATTACGACACTCTGACCCTGAAGCTGCAGGACGGTCTGGACCAGTTTGAGAGATATTCAGAGCAGCCAAAAGAAGCTGCGTTCTTCAAGGAGCTGGTGAGAGACCAGATGCGTTCGTGGACTCGTCGCTCCCCTCATCCAGCTCCGCTATCCGTCGCGCTTCAGTTTTTCCCGTCCGTCCTGTCAGTTATTAATCCTTCCACCTGTCTGTCTGCTGTTCCGTCTGTCCATACTTTCTCCTTTCATACATCACTCTATCCGTCCGCAGCCTGTCAGCCGCTGTTGTTTTTACAGCGTCCCTAATGAAAGTGTTATGTTGAATTTTTGTAAATCCTCTATCGATGTAGTTTTTTCTTTAGGCAGTCACACTTAAGCAGGTTTAAAACCCCACATATCATATTTAATTACTTTGGTCACTCTGAGACCATCCAATTAATTTAAGAGATTAACAACACACCAGGGAGGCGTATTGTTTTTTTTTTTTGTTGTTGTTTTTTTTTGTCAAATGTCCAGTGTGACGACCGGGAAGTTTTTTTGACCACTTTTTAAACTAATAAGATCAGATTAACTTTCATTTACATTTAAGATGTAAGAATTTTTGGTAACACCTTATTTGAATGGGGTGTGCATAAGACTGACATGATGCTGTTATAAACATAATGGTCATAAACATGATATAACATCTGTTATGAAGATGAAGGACTCTTCGTGAATGTTTGACTGTTGTCATGAAGCGTCATCTGGTAAATAATAACCCTTTTAATGCAACTTTTAATAGAACTTTGCATTAAAAGGGTCATTATTGACCAAATAATGCAAAGTTTACACTTTTAATGCATTTTTAATGCAACTTTTAGTGCAACGTTACATTAAAAGTGTCATTATTTACCAAATGACACTTTATGACAACAGTTCATGAAGAATCCTTCATGTTTATGACCATTATGTTTATGATATCATGTCGGTCTTATGCACAGCCCTTTATTTCAAATATTTTTCAAACTATCAAGTCGGACATGCGTTCAAGAAACAAACAAGCTGCTTGTTGCCGGCCACGGCCTTTTCTTGGAATAATTTAGCTTTTGGAGTGTAGAAGGCCGTGTGTGTGCGTGTACCAGGTTTTCATATCCTTATGGGAACCTATTTCTGTCTACAATGTGGGGTTATGGGGACCATTGCTCCTTGTGGGGACATTTTCTTGGTCCCCATGAGGGAAATTGTTGGTTCTGGGTTAGTGGTTTAATTCTGTGATGGTTAGGTTTAGGGTAAAGGTTAAGGTAAGGGTTAGGCAGATGGTTAGGCTGTAGAAATTAATGGAAGACAATGTGAAGTGATGAAAACACGACTGTGTGTGTGTGTCCTCGGCTTGGTGGGAGTGTGTTTTCTCTCCAGTGACAACCATTTCTGTCTGCAGGTGCGCTCCATCAGTCTGAACGTGAGGAAGAACGTCTCTCTGAACACGCTGAGTCAGGACGTGCTGCTCAAAGAGTTCTCCACCATCTCCTGAACCTTTGGGTTAACCTTCATGTGCATGTGGACCCGTACACACACACCCACACACACACACACACATGCAGCCATCCCACACAGACCAGACAAGTCCTCAACGGTTCTTTCCATTTCCACAACCTTCGTCCGTGTACCAAGCGGTGGAAAACCGACGGACGCCGCGCCGACTGACCCGGACGCAGCAGTCCAATCTCTGTCCACGCTCTCTTCTTCTGTGGTTCTGGACGTATCTGAAATGCAATCAGTTGGACTGTTACTGACAGGGGAACAAAAAGTATTTCTCCTGCTGTTCATATAATCCCAGTTCGTGACATTTTAGGCTTTCCATCTTCCGAAGCTGAGGTGACGGTGGTTCTGAGCCGTTTTGACCCGAGTGACTTTTGTTGATTTTTATTTTGTTTTTGCTCTTGAAAATCTGGAGTGGAGTGAATGTAAAAAGAAACAAACCTCTGGTATTTTCTACTTTTATTTCTGATGAAGCGTAGAACAATAAGGCGATTGAGTTGAAGATGCCGCAAAGTGATTAAAAACTGACGACAGCTAATGAGAAATCCCTGCTGTTACCGTCATTTCTTTTTAACAAACTAACCTGGAAGTGTTGAGGTGTTCACACACACACACCTGTGTGCGTTTTGGCACTAATTACGACTGTTTATAGCGGGAAAAACAACCTTGATATAAAACTCTCTGAAGTGATTATTTTTAGCTTAAAGTCGACGTTAATTATGTAATTTTATCCAGTGTATGGCCTGTCTGTCATCTCTAAATCCTGTAGGTGTATTTATGTTTTTTTTTTGTTTTTTTTTATAAAGATTCTTTTCCAACTTAATTTTTTTTTCTCAGATGATGGATACATCACCACATCAAGTTTCTTTCGCAGCCTTTCATCAGATCAGCTAATGTGCGCTCGGTCACCTCACTCAGCAGTGAAAGATGTGTTTTCTTTTGATGAATACAGTGACTGAAAACAAACGTTTTTTTGTTGGTCTGGGGTCATTTGTTGCTCCTGAGTTTCCCGTTTAGCGGCTGTGAAATGTGAGGCTTGTCTCCAGGTAGACGGATTCGGCTCGGCTGCACACTCGGTTGAGTCGCTTCTCTGTCCACCTTGTGGAAAACGAGCTTTGTTCCTTCAGGTGAAATGAAAATACTGAGGGGCTTTGTGTTTGGTGCAGGACGTAAGAGCTGGTTTATCACTGCGTTTGAAGGGCTTCTGGTAAAAGTTGTGAACCAACATGGTCTCACCTGCAGCAGATGCAGTGAATCTCAATACTATGCATCCCTGTGAAAAGGCCAGTTTTGTGAGCGAGTTAATGAGAACGTAACTAATTTCAAAATGTGACGATTGCATTTCCAGTTGCAGGATAACTTCTCTCTACCCGTTGAGGAGCCACAGTCAAAAAATGGTGGCAGCTGGTGATACAGGTGTTTGCCCAGGGCTCTATTAGAAAGCGGGGTGCACAAGCTAGCAGCTTTTCTGTCAATTACGTTGTGGAAAAGTTTTCCATTGTTTTTGGGTTTTTTTCAGCAGTCAGTCCTGCTGAAAATGTTTTTTTTTCTTTTTTTTAATCTGATTATCTGATCTATTTTTGACTAAAGCAAGAAATAAACCTCAAAACCTTGGTTGAGATCTCCTGAAAACTGGTAAAATACAAAGTGTTTTAATAAAAAATAAACACATGTAAAACATTTTTTCTTCAAATAAAGCCATACAAATATAAGGAAATTTTATATTTTCAAAAATCCAACTCCTGGAAAAGTAGCTATTTCTCTCTGGAAGTACTTGGAAAATATCCCTCAAGTAAAATTATGAAACATCAGAAAAAAGTGAAATATTTTTTCCAGGAAGAAAAAAAACTAATCCTTGTTGGTGATGAACAGAGTGCTTAAAATTTTTTTTTTTTTTTAAAAAGACAGGCAGGCGAGTGACGGATTATTACGTCCTCTATTGGAAGACCGAGAGAAATAATCCACGAGCTGCAGGAGAAAGACCGGGGACAAAGGAGAAATATGGAGAAAGAAGAGACAGAAAAATGAGGCCCAGTGAGATATAAAGAATCAAAAAGAGGAGAGGCAGAAGCAAAGCTGTTCCAGAGAGGTATTTAAATGCACTCTGTGCCTTGGGTCTAGTAAATCTAGCAGTATTGATGTTTGTTTCTCCTCCTTACGGAGAAGTTCAGCACCAGAGGAAAGCGGAGCTGACAGATAACCACTAACAAACTGATTGATGCATGCAGAGGGTTGTAATGCACTCTGAAAAATAATCCTCTGACAGACAAATTGACCCCACATCTGAGCTGTCGTGTAGTAAACGTCATAAACCAGCGTCTTTAAAAGGAGCTAAGTTTGTGTTTCCAGGCTGCAACCCAGAGAGGAAAAGCTATTTGAAATAAAGAGTGACGTGGGTGTTCGGAGGAGACAAAGGATGCTATCTCCACCCAGATGAATGTTTGATGAGGAGGCCGATATGCTCCAATGAAACATCATGAATACACAGCAGCGTTAACGTGGTGTCACAGTTAACACACAGGCTGAGGCTTGGCTCTGGTCGCCGAACACGTGAACTAACATCCCGACTCTTACATCAGGGAAGGATTATCTACAAAAACAGCAGAACTCATCTGTTCAACCCCCTGTTCATGGTTCAGAAAGACAACAACCTTCAACCAACTTCAGATATTTACTTGCACTGTATGACATCTCACTGACAGTAAATGAGGCCTTTCTCTATTGCTTCACTTAGGACTAACCTTGATTATTTTTAATTTGCTAAATGACAGAATGATGACGGATGTCGTTTTTTAGATAAAATACAGATAAGACAATGTAAAAGAGAGAGAAAAAAATAAATTTTATTAAAAAAAACAAACCCTCCATGTTGAAAAATAATCAAATCAAACTCTTCTCATAATTGCTAACCAGCTTTTACCATGTGTTAATGTGATACTGTTCATCTGAAGACCTTCCTAATCTTTAGCTTCGCCTACAGATTCTCTATTCAAGTTGTTACTAAATATGTAACACCTTCAGTCCGTACAAGCATGTTGATTAAATTGAAACATTTCTAAATGGAACCCATATCTTCCAGGGGTATGAATACTTCTGAGCTTCCCTGTCCCTGGCTTTCTTCCGCTAACACCTGTGAGCGTCACCTCGGTTGGCAGAACTTCCCTGTTTTTGACGCAACCAGTTCCAGCATCCAAGCTCCGACTTCCGAGACAAATTGAACGCAGCATGATTATAAGAGAAACCAGTGGGAGCTAATTATGGCGGCGCTACCTGCTGCTGCCCGTCCAAAACCTCAATGGGATTCTCTCCTTCGTGTTGATTCAAACACCGAGGAAACAGTGCTCACAAGTAGTGCGTGTCCCACTGGATTGGTGAGACAAAATAAAACAAAAACATCAGAAATGCTGATGAATAGTTCATGTCTGTAACTTGTTCTGCGCCTCTTAGGTGGCAGCCATTATTGACACTTTTTAAATCAGTGTTCGTCTGATGAAGGTTTATATTTAACGGGTCACATCAGACGGTTCTGGGAACCAGGAAGCGGTCGCTGTGTGAGTTTTCCCAGAGATGTGAATCCGATTCATCCAACTTTCTTCGGTGAGGATTTTCCACTCAAGGTTTTCAGTGAATTTAGCAGCAGACTGATACGTTTCTGTCTGGAATAGTAGTGATCTAGGGGGCAGGGGGAAGGGAAACCAGGAACATGTTGGTGATTGCAAAAATATAATCAGGTAAATAAATAAACCAGAGCCGTTCAGAGGCTAATCACATAAGAGGATTAACGACGGGCTGCTGTTAAACAAAAAGCGGGTACATTTTCATTCTTCTTATTATTTATTTATTTTTTACAAACAACTCTCAGTATGCAATTTATTGAAAAAGTATTTACACCCCAAAAATCTTTTTTTTTTTTTCCATAGTTCATCATATTTAAATGACAAACTAATTGACTCCATTGAGATTTTGTGCAATTGTAACATCCAATGAAAACTGCACTTGGCTTTCAACAGTTTTTATAAGGAAAAATCTTAACAGTGTGGTTGGCACTTGTATTTAACCTCCAATTACTCTTAATACAGATCAATACAATTCAGTTTAGAAGTTATCTATAGAGTCTCAGCCAGAGGCTGGTTAGCTTGAGGATATTTATAGAAAGAAATTTTTTAAAAAAATCATCAGAAAAAACTCAAAGGAGAAATCACAACTTGCAGTTTAAAAATGACAACACCGAACAAGACCTAACGGTTTCTTTTTTTAATGTTAATAATAATATTAATAACAAAAAGACATGTACCCTTCTCCTTCCAGCGTCTCCCAGAGAAGAGGAGATCTCTCCGCTTCCCTGTGACGCTGTGCGCCCCCCTCCCTTCCTCTTTCCCAACAAATGTGAGGCGCACCAGCGGGACGGACTCAGCACGGTTCCAGTTCTTGTGCGCCAACTACCAGGAAAGTGACACTTGAATCTAAAACCTCCACAGAATCCATCCGAACCGTGGATGGGAGTCGGAGGAAGGAAACACGCTCCAGTTTTGGGGAAAGAAGGGACCGCAGAGAGCTTTGCGCGGACCGTTTTCCTCCCTTGTTGATATATATATTTTTTTCTTTGTGAGCAGCGCGCACAGACTGACATGTCAGCGGGAGTAAAGACGTGAATGAAGCGCGGCGGCTCGGACCCTGCAGCGCCAGCGCGGCGGTTCGGTGAAAAATAAGAGAAAAGGATGAAATCCAGGAGTCAGGATCAGAGTCTCTCTGACTCCAGAGAGCTGGACAGATCCTTCGATCCGCTCACAGGTAAGGTTACTCAACATCATCATCATCATTGACAGTAGCAGCATTGTTTATTTAATGCTGTTTGCTGGCCTGGATTCACTCATAGCTTTTGATTGATATCTTGATATCCTCTTACTGAATGAGCGCATGTTTCAAAGAGCTGTATCACGCACGGGGGTGGGGGGGCTGTATGGATTAGATCTTGATGCTGTTTCATGCCAGAAAGCAACATAGAGCAATGATCGCGATGCAACCAGAGGAGTAAGCAGGAGCGCAACTATCCGGCGCCCCTCATTGGTGCCGCCTGATCAGGATCATGCCTCTGGTATTGACTATATTATTTGCACGCCCACAGGCAGCTGTTAAATCCAGAAAATGCTGACGAGAATGAACTTTTCCGCCATCACTTTGGCGCCCCCTCTAGCGCAGCGCCCCTATGGGTCGCATTTAGTGCATATCCACTTTTTTGCGCCACTGGGATGAAGGATGGGAAGTTCGAAGGGAAAAAAAGACTCGCTGCTGTTCAATAGTATGAGTCCTTTTTATGGATAAAAAGATTTCTTTAGAAATGATCTATTTATAGTAATAGTAGCTGCTCTGATCTGAATTATTCAGAGATTTTTTTTAATGCGGTTTCTTCACCTTTAACATCTTTGGAGTAAAGAGTGCAAAAGTTTTCACATCCTTTGAACGTTTTCTTTTCTTTTTTCTCATCACTGCCACAAACTTTAATAGTATTTTATTTGGGTTTTATGTAATATAGTAGGATATAAGCACAACAGAACAAAAATGGTAAATCATAAAATTGTGGTGTACGTTAATGAGTCAAAACTTGTGAAATTACTTCTTTGCTAAAACTATATCATCTCTAACCATGTTCAAGAAAAGTGAGCTCTCAGCATGATGCTGCCACAACCTTGTTTTACCTTTAGGGTGATGTGTTGTTTTTCCAACCACACACGTAATGTTTTACATGTATAAGGGCCGTATTTGTCTCATCTGACCAGGACATCAATTTCCATGTTTGCGTTTTCTCGTGATAAACTACAAATACAGCTTTCTGTCAACAATGTCCTTCATCTTGGCACTT
The DNA here is from genome assembly GCF_003331165.1 of Xiphophorus hellerii. Lineage (NCBI taxonomy): Eukaryota > Metazoa > Chordata > Actinopteri > Cyprinodontiformes > Poeciliidae > Xiphophorus > Xiphophorus hellerii. Next base: position 22,086,835 of record NC_045676.1, on the reverse strand, counting down.
AGGAAAGGCCAGATTTGTGGAGTGTGTGTGTAAGACGTACTCGCTCTACAGATTCTAATAACCCTAACCTTAAAGTCTGTGGTTGTGACATGAAAAAAAAAAAAAAATCATGGCGTATGAAAACTTGCTTGTATTTCTTTGTGTCTGTTACATGTTGACGAAATTGTAAACTAATACTGATCATAGATCTTAATTTTATTATTTCTAACATGAAGACGGATCAAACTTCCACTCAGAATAGCTTGGCCTGCTTTGAACATCCTGGGTATTCTTTTTTTTTTTTTTAACCCTCCAGGGGGTCTTTTGTGGGCTCTAGTGTCCCTTATATGAAAGCAGGCTGATAGGAAAGGGGGAAAAACAGGGGGGATAACATGCGGCAAATATCGTCGAGTTCGGGAGCCGAACCCACGACGGCCGCGTCGAGGACTCAAGGCATGGATAGCATGGATAGTGCTGTCCCCTACACCACCACGGCACACCCCTGGGTATTAATTTTGCTAAATCAAATATTTATTATTTGCCACCAAGTTGAGGAACAAGTATTTAAATGTGTACCTTAAAGTGAACTGTAGTTTATGAATCTGTATTAAAATAAAATACTTTTTTGGTGAAAAAATGCTAAAGTTATACCTGTCAGTGGGAGCCTATGTAGGCTGAGATCAGTGTATTTCTTATCTTTGTGTTTTTTCCCCTCCTCTGTGGAGACCACACACACATTTCTCTGTTCTTTGAGTCTCTCTGTCCTTCTTCTGACAGCTCCCAAATATAGTGAAACAAGCTGAACTAGCATATAAAAATAACCAAGAAGCCACTTTTATTGCTGTTTCCATCACGATTTCAGAATCTTTGTCAACTACTTCAGTGATGCGTATGCGTCTCGCCCCATATCACAGTGACCCCGAGGTCAAAGTGATATCATGGAAAGTTGTTTTCATGGAAAAGGAGGACCATTGCTTCTAGAGCAGAATAAAAACTTCAATAACATTCTACTTTAAATAGGTGTGGGACAAACTTGTGTTATGAGTTCAGTAATTTGAAAACAAAAAAAACCTACCGGAACGCCCTCCAAAGTCAGATTTCCCACTGGGAAACTGGAAGCTGATACGTTTCTGTTAAGTTACTGTACGACTTGTAAGGCGGTCTTCACATACAGCCGCTCCTCACATCAACGGGAAGATGTGGTAGAAACACATTTGTTACAAGACACACAAGAAAGTCAATAAAACATGTAGTGCCTGCAAATACGTTTCCAAGTTTGTTTATGGAAAGTAAAGCTTAAAATGTTTGTAAGAGGTATTGCTAGCAATGTTTAAATGGTAAATGGACTGAACTTACATAGCGCTTATCCAGTCATTTTGACCACTCAAAGCGCTTTACACTAGTCACATTCACAAACACATTTATACACCGATACGCAGAGAGGTAGGTAATTTGGGGTTAAGTGCCTTGCCCAGAGGCACATCGACATGTGGCAGGAGGAAGCTGGAATCGAACCTACAACCTTCGCGATCGCAAGACGACTACTCTACCAAAGAGCCACAGTCGCCCGTGATTTACTTGTGTCACCATGTTGAAATTCCGACTTTTTAACCCTCATTATCATCAAGCATTTGGCTTGTGTACTTCTCATTGTTGTAATTCCTGAACTGTTCAGCAATTTTAAAAAGTGCCAACATGCTGAGAAATTTCACTTTGAGGGCATATATTAATGAATCAAGTTTATTTGCATCACACATTTCAGCAACAAAGCAGTTCAAAGTGCTTCACATTATAAAAACATCACACAGTCACCAATTTGAGAAACTAGTTAACATTGTTTTGTCTATGCACACATACATAGAAAAAATTTACATGATACATTACAGCAGCCCCCGGTGCTTATGTGATTGGTACTTGCCTGACCAATCAAAAGCAAGTGCTCTCTGATACTGACTCCAACAGTTTCTGATTCGGGCCTTTGGGAGTTTCCGGCTCGGGAGAGTTGGTTTTCCTACAACCACAGAAAATGCTCTGCATCAAAGGTCACCGAGAGGTTCCATTCAAAGGGATCACGACCTTCCATTTGCAATATGGATGGATACAAGAGAGGTTTCCACTTGTGCAAATGTCCATTCTGTGTACAAAGGTGAGACAGTGCTCCTCTGGCAGAAGATTGGAAACATCAGAAGGAGTCTGTCCCCAAACCAACAGCTGTGGGGGAGTACAACAAATTCATAGGAGGAATCCGCACATCTGACCAAATGCTGGGAACAAACTCCACCAAACGTAGAGCCTAAAGGCGGCCAGTGACAGTTTTCCAACTACTTTCTGGACATTGCTTTGTCTTCCACAAGGAGCTGCGTCCCAATCAGGATCAAAAGCTAAAAACACAACAGCAATTTTCAGGAAGTTGCTGCATTTTTTCTTGGAGTTTCATTTCACAGCATGCCACAGAGATACGCAACTGAAAACCACTTCACAAAGCAGGGATAGAAGAAGCTGTGGTTGACAGAAGATGAGGTTGTTCCAGTAAAAAGAGCAAAGACTCAGACTATAAAATAAAACTAAACAAAACAAAAAAGAAACAGACAACACAGTTGGAGCTAGAACGCTGTTACCTCAGGTCTGATGTCCAACCCGGCTGCAAGATCCCAGATACAAAGTGCAATGCAGCATGACCAGAGTTTCGCACCCGAAACTACTAATTTTCCTGCTGAAAGTGAGTTAATGTAGTGGATTGTGGGATTGATAGTCCTTACACCATTCGTAAGTCAGTTTCAGGCCCTCATTGCTGGATGTTCAACAGTGACAATGAAAAGGAAAAATTATCTCAAAAGGAGGAAACTTCTAGGAGAACCTGGAAGTTTTGGCATGAACTCCAATCTGGGGGTTCAGACGACTAAATGCAGACACAAAAATAAAATCTTGGGCTTTTTTTTTTTCTCCAATTCGTTTCGTTGAGGTCTGCATCTCAGCACAGCTCTGATGAGATTCTAGTAATTCCAAGAGGACAACATTTTTAAATCAAATTCTTTTTAGATTTGCCTCTGTGATGAGGATCTTTGTCCTGTTGATGTTTTACTTTGGGAAGAGCTTCGGCTATCTTGATTCAAGAATACTCTGCAGTACAGAGAAGGTCATAGTCAACTCAATTACCAAGAGGTGCTCCAATTCTCTTTCTGAAACAACCAAACTATTTACATAAACTGATAACACACCTGTACTACAACTCAATCTGAACAATAGATAAATCACAATTAATAAAACATGCCTGCCAAAGAAACCACCAGTTACACAACTGAGCAAATCAGCGATTTATATAAAATGTTTTAAGATTGAATAGGGCTGGGCAATGAAACAATGTCTTTTGTGATAGACACGTGATCAATATCAATAGAAAATACGTCCAGTAGACGCCAGTCGCAGCACCGTGACTCCCACTGACAGTTGTGCGATGGATGCCCTGGTGGAGTAGAAAAAGTTCTAGTTGTCATCTAGCTTACTAAACGTGATATTATTCATTCAGGTTGTTGCAAATGAATTAAATTGTCACAAGAAATATAGGCAATTGCTGCGCTCAGCAATAAAATCTCAGCCGCCCGTGGACAGTTCACAGAATGCGCACAGTATGTTTCAGTATGTGGGAGCACTTTCAAGTTTTGCCACCGTTTCCCATAAATCCTTAAAAATAAAAAAGCACAACTTGGAGTGAAAGGAAATGAGAACAACCGCTCAAGAGGAAATTGAGCATGAAGAGGAAAGGTCATGTCACCAGTTTGGCAGTATTATGAATATTTAAACCAAACAACTAATCAATAATTGGGGCCTGCCATGCAAAGCAATGGCAGGAACCTATTGCTATTCTCCCAATTCTTTATTTTTATCCGTAACCGTTAATGCGGCTCGTACCGCTGCGTGCACACCTACAAATGAGGTATCAAAACGTGCAGAAAATTCACGCCATTGGAGCTATTACTTTTGGTGGGATTCGGGGTTAACATGGCGACATAATTCGCAAAAAACTACGAAAAAAACCCCATTATAACTCAATGGGAAAAATCCTAGAAATACCCTATTTTTGAGGATTTTCTGTGACGTCACGAATTCACGTAGAAATGCCATTCAAATTTCATTTTGTAGATACGTCTGTGATCTCTTCGAAAGTGAAGACGGCTCGTCGATACCAATTACGGTTTGTCCACAATTTGTCTCTAAGCGACCCAAAGTTTCTCATTTTTCCTAAAATTAGAGTGCGTCTCTCACTGATTAGAGTGAGAAATCAAGAGAACTTTTTCACCCCAAAATAATTTTGAAATCGCCATCACGCCCACAAATATCGCACGATTGGTATCAAAATCGGTCCTCACATTGATACGCATGTCTGCTCCGGTAAAATGTTTTCGAAATTTATCTAGATCGTACGGTTTTCTGTCACGGTGCTTCAGAGCAAAGTCATGCGACAGGATTTTCTAGGCTGTCTCAGGCTCTGTCACTAACAGTTCACACCTTGGTGAGAAACTTATTTAACATAGCAACGGAACTCAAGAGGCTATTGGCTGCTGATTAGGACTACAAATACGCATCGCTGTAGTTCTATCTATAGTGGAACCCTCAGTTGAAACAGATCAGGACTGAACTGGCCTTTAGAACTACTTGCTGCTATGGGCTGTATATAACTGATTTAACTCAGTAACTGTTACACATGGGATTAGTTTGGAACTTTAAAATTAAGCATAATAATAATTTCAAAATAAAAGCCTTGAATATAACAAAAATTCCAAAATAAAAGCCTTTAATATTTTTAAATCAACTACTTGTGTTTTGAGCATGATATAACTGATTTACCCAATGACTATTAGACATGGGTTTATTGGGGCAATAAAAATTAAGCTTAATGAAAATTTCAAAATAAAAGCCTTGAATATTTTTACATCATGTAATTGCTCTTTTTGGCTTTATTTGACTTTTTCATCCAAAGCACTGTTACACATGGTATTAGTTTGGCCCTTTGAAATGAAGCATACTGAAAATTTCAAATTAAAAGCCTTGACAATTTTACATCAGGTATTTGCTCTTTTGGGCATTATGTGAATTTTTTATCCAAAGCACTGATAAACATGGGATTAGTTTGGCGCTTTGAAATGAAGCTTAACAAACATTTCAAAATAAAAGCCTTTAATATTTGTACATCAACTACTTGTGTTTTGAGCATTATATAACTATTTTAACCCAATGACTATTACGCATGGGATTAGTTTGGCCCTTTCAAATGAAGTTTAACAAAACTTCCAAAATAAAAGCCTTGAGAAAATTTTAAATCTTACTGAATGGTGCACGTCCACCTTACTTAACGTTCTTGTGATTCTCCACATGCTATTGATCACGTTGCAGCGTTCTTTAGCATCGATGCTAATTTGTAGCGTGACAACGCCGGGCCCAAACCGACGGGCACGCCTTGGCAGGCCCCGGCTAAATTTCTTCCGAAATTTTCTAGTTGTGATATGAAATGGTTATATTGTGATACATATTTCAGAAATATTGCCCAGCCCTAAGGTTGAAATACGAAAATTAACTGCTGAAACTAACCAGTGAAGACTGTTGCCTTTAATGACAGGGAAATATTTCACAGCCAACTGCAACAATGCAGTTCAAGTATTTCTCTTCCAGGGCGAGTTTTCGTGTGTGTGTGTTTATATGTGATTTCTGTCTAAATCTTTGTCCACAACAGAAAGGTTTCTATCCTTTGTGGAGTCTCATATGTGTGTTTAAACTTTGTTTTTTTGCCAAATCTTTGACCACAAAAAGCATAAAAGAAAGATTTCTGTTCTGTGTGGACACACAAAGTGTATGTTTACAAGTGATTTATGGCTAAGTCTTTGTTCGCAGACATCACTACAGAAAGGTTTCTGCTATGTGAATTCTCATGTGTGTATTTAAGTTAGATTTCTGACTAAATCTTTGTCCACAAATATCACAACAGAAAGGTTTCTGTCCTGTGTGAATTCTCATGTGTGTGCTTAAACTTACTTTATGGCCAAGTCTTTTTCCACAAATATCACAACAGTAAGGCTTCTGTCCTGTGTGGACTGTCATGTGTATGTTTACATGTAATTTTTGTCTAAATCTTTGTCCACAAAGATCACAACAGTAAGGTTTCTGTCCTGTGTGGATTCTCCTGTGTGTGTTTAAACTTCCTTTATCGGTAAATCTTTGTCCACAAAAATCACAACAGAAAGGTTTCTCTCCTGTGTGGACTCTCCTGTGTCTGATTAAAGTCGATTTATGGCTAAAACTTTGTCCACAAAGATCACAACAGAAAGGTTTCTGTCCCGTGTGGATTCTCATGTGTATGTTTAAAGTTTGTTTCAGGTTAAATCTTTGTCCACAAACATCACAACAGAAAGGTTTCTGTCCTGTGTGGGTTCTCTTATGTCTGTTTAAAGTATTTTTTCTAGCAAATGTTTTTCCACAGTCTTCACAGCTAAACTTCCCTTCTGTCTGTACTTTAGTTTGTGAATCTGCGTTTTTCTCCTCTGTAAAACATTTACTATTATCAACTGAGCTTGAAGACCCTATTTGTGAATGTGCTCCACCAGTCTGAAGAGAGTAACTGGGAACATCAAACTCAAATGAGCTAAAAGATTTGTTAAGAATGTCTCCATTTGACTTCCAGGCATTGCTCTTGTCACTAGTTTTCAGTCCAGAATCTGACAAGTGTTTCAACTCAGAGACATGGTTTACATCATCGTCCTCTTCGTCATTCTCAGAATCTTCAGTCTCAGAAGATTGTGGAGATGGTTCGATTTCTTCAATCTTGATGGATTCACCTTCATCATTCTCTTCTGGAAGATCTCTGCCTTTAATTTGGTCGTGATAAAGATTCTGTGAGAGCAGAATGGACTGTACTTCATCCTCACTCTTTATAGGAGTAGTAGAGACTGGAAACCTGATGACATCAATCTCCTCCTTCTTGTTGAGCTGCTCTCCTCCCAGACTGATGCAGACTTCTTCCTGCTCCTCCTTTATCTGGTGCGGGTTTGGGTCATGCAGCTCAGCAACAGATCGGTGGTCTTCAGGAGCTTCTTCTTTAACCATCAGCATCTGCTTAACATCTGCAGCAAACATGGAAACACATTATGCTCATCACCCATTTTTATTCCCAGGAAAAAGGAATTTCACAGAGTGATCAAGTGACATCATGTCTTGTTAAAACTCTTTGACATGCCCTTTGAAGGAACTCTAGAACCAAAATTTATCAGTTTGCTGCTTGTTTATCCAGTAACTATAAAAAAAAGCCTGAACCTGGCCAATCTGAGCTCTGATGACGTCTACTAAGCAGGTTTCCCACCGTTATCCTGAGAGAAGACGAACCTCTGCTCCCCAGCCAAACAGAACGCTTCTCCTGCTGCTAGACAGAGAGCGGCCACTGCAACAGCTTTTCACTTTCCCCAGCCACTGCTGCCGCCACACCCATTTGTACATTGGAACGTCAACTCACTAACCACCGGAAATCTCACAGTTCCTAAAAATTGTTCCAGTAAGATCAGAGAAAATTAGCTTAGAAAAAAGACTATTTTTTCTCAGACAGTATTTGTGCACTGTCTGAGGTTAAATGGCTCGAGTGTAAACAAACCACTGAGCCTTGGGTATAAATATCTGTTTTGTAAGGTTATTAATTGGTAATAAGTCCACCAAGCTTATAATACACAGGGAGAAACCCTGTAAAGCTGACAAATTATATAATATATTGCAGCTGCAATTAGGCTCAACTAAATATTCTTAGGGTACACAATTTAAGTATTTCTTGTATTAGGTTTTCTTAGCTTAGTAGTGTCTGCAGCTTGATGCAATATTTTTGCTTTGCTGGTTTTGACTGGTTATTTATCCAAGTGAGTGCAGTATTTGCAAGGGATGCTCTCAAAAATACATTCCCTCCAGGATGGTGCAATGTTTTTTCTGTGATTGCTGCAGCCTAAAATTACAGATTTTGTGGCACCTTTTTCAAAACGTTGCGGTAAAAGTTGTACATTTTTAAGCTTTATTCTGTGCCATAACATGGCCTTACAAAAAAGTTGAAATTGCTGCATATAAACATCAGTTTCCATCTCTTTTTCTCATCAAGCTATAATCCCTCCTTACCTGGGAAGATCTGCTTCTGGCCTCTGGTCTAATGTCTCCTCCCTGACTCTTTGCTCTTTCTGTTGCGGCATTAGTAAAGATGTCATACACACAGACATAGTTTTGGTACTAATGGGACGTCATATCACTGTCTTGTGACATACGAGCAATAACTTCGTTTTATAACATATATATATATATATATATATATATATATATATATATATATATATATATATATATATATATATATGCTGTATATATGCATCTTAATTAGCTTAAAGTCGTTGTTGTCTCTGCTTTAACACATAATCCCGTTTCTTAGCTAAACCGGTTTCCAAGCCCGAATGATCACTAACAATATGAAGGACACGGAATATTTCTACCGGAAAAATAAAACAGAATATTTTACATCTACTGGCTACATTTGAGCAAGTTATCCATTAGTCACCTGTTCCTCAACTATAGATGAAACGAAAACATACGAACCTAACCCGTCCAGCAGAACCGTGGGGTTGAAACCAGCCTCCATGATGTGTCGCACCTTATTTTCGTCTTAGCTGCTTCAGGAGTCTCTCTTTCTGAAGCTCTCCGTCTCCATGTCGCTGCTTTCAGCTTCTTTCCTGATTTTCCTTAGACAGTTTCTGGGTAGTTGGAGCTCAGCGTTGATCCAAACTAAAGAAAGCTACGTTACATTACTTTGTTCTGCCTCAAACGGAAGAAACTGCCTCTGCAAACGTTCGCTCTTCTTCTTCTTCGATTTTGTTTGCAGGTTGTATCCAACGTAAAGACGCATTATCGCCATCTACCGTGCTGGAGAGTGAGCCGGCGTGTCCCTTGACTTTATTTTTCAAAACGTCATTGAAATAATATTAATAGAAGACAGTTGTTAGTAGACATTTATGCAAATGAATAGAAGCCAGGGGGGTTGTAAATAAATTGTTTTTATTTTACTTTTCTTTTCTTGTTATTAGAGACTGTTTCTACTGCTCAAACTCTCTGAAACTCCAGAAAAGAGAGAATATGACTAACTTTAGATTTAGGTATGTAGTATTTTCCTAAGAGTATTATTAGATTAATGATGTAAGTTTTTTTTTTTCTGTTTATTACATTTGATATCATGGACTATCAACCGTATATTGCTACAAAGACAGAAGTCAGTAAATCTTTTTGTTTGATATATTGGATAGTACTTCTCTTTCTCAGAAAGTGGCAGAACAGGTGTGTCTCAGTTTCAGGTTCAGCCTTACACAGAAAATAGTTCACACATTAGTCTGTCTTAAATTTCAATAAGTTCTGCTTGGAGTGTTTGGATTGTGCTAAAGTATGGATTGTGCTCTGTCACCAGGGTTTATTTTTTTCTGTATGTGCTCTGCTTTGCTGTTTTCAGGTAACCCTCTTACCAAACCCAACAAAAAGACAATTAAACAGCGCTTCCTCAAACTTCTGCCCTGCTATCACTCCGGCTCCAGCTCTTCAATTACTCAAAGCAAGTGGTATTACACACAAATTTTCATAAAATGATCTTTCCCCCACGACCTTTAGATGCTTCAGTGTGGATCTCTGTTGGTAAAATGTTACTGTTTTTATGTTTCTCTAAACAGGAAGTTTAACTGAAGAGGGGGAGCTGTCCACAGTGCGTTACAGACCTGAGGGACTTGACAATCTGGTTCAGCAGACTAATTTCAGCAAAAAGGAGCTGCAGGTTCTTTACCGGGGATTCAAAAATGTCAGTTTGAAGTACTGCTGGGAATGATCAACTCTCTTACATTCATTAACTCCTTAACTGTCACCTGCAAAATGCTTACATGTCAGAAAATGGTTTCAATGTTCTCATGACAGTTAGGAGGTTTTAATATTGAGAATATCTGGATCTGTTATATTCTTTATGTGTGTGTGAGCAGACTGGTGACAGATCCTGCTGGCGTGTTTTTTTTCTGGTATCTGCAGGAGTGCCCCAGTGGTGTTGTGAACGAGGATACGTTTAAAAGTATCTACTCCCACTTCTTCCCACAGGGAGGTCAGCCAGTGTCTCTTGCCTTTGTCAATGTTTTTATTTTGCCGTGAACTCTCTGCCTTCAGTATGTGTTGTGTGTAGGTCGGGGAAGTGAAACTTTAAATCTGCTTTTTCACATTCAGATGTCACACTAGGTAGTAAAGACCTTCCATCCGTCATAAACTATGATTCCACTGACTATAAAATTGCAAATTGAAATTCTGAAAAATACATTAGCTTGATCAAAACAAGCCAGTTTTGAAAAAAACAAACAAACAAAAAAAACAAGTCACATTTCTTTTATAGTTTTATGAGCTGGGACGAGGTGGTTTTTCAGCTGTATCGAAATTTGTGTATTTTGCAAAAGTGCAATGGAAATACTTTTCTTTTGCATCAGACAAGTCATGTTAATCGGAAGTTACTACTGGTGAAAAAGACTAAGAAGACGACAGGAAGTGGTAGGAGGTTGATGGGACAACAATTTAAAAGAATTAATGTATCTCAAACAAAGAAAATGATTATGTCTGCTGTTAATTTTACATTTTCCTTTTGACTAGGAACTCAATTTAAAAGTGTCTTTTGCTTAAAGCTTAGAATGTCATATTAGTACAGTGAAAAAAATGTTGATTCGTTGTTTTTTTTTCTTTCTTAGATTCAAGTATGTACGCACATTTCCTGTTTGAAGCCTTTGACACCCACAACAATGGACTGGTTAGCTTTGAAGTGAGATATTTCTCTTCCCTCTCATGCTTTTGTCTGTCCTCAGACTCTTGAATAATAATAACAATAGGTTTTAAAAGGCGTGTGTACTCAACCATTTACTAAGTCATTACTTCTGAAGCAGTTTTAGTATAACAGCCTTAAAAATAAGCTAAAGATGTAAAAGCTTGTCAACATTTTGTCCTGATTTGATTCAAGCTTCTTCTTTTTTTCCTGCTCCCCTGCTTTAGGACTTTGCGGTAAGTCTGTCCATCATTTTAAGAGGATCCATCACTGACAAACTGAACTGGGCCTTCAATCTGTATGACCTGAACAAGGATGGCTGCATCACCAGAGAAGTACGCTCACTCTTTGTGTAAGCTGTCCTAGTCTGCTTCAACATTTCTTGTTATTGCTTCCTCTCTTCTTTTGGCTCAGGAGATGACAGACATAATGCACTCTATCTACAACATGATGGGGAAGCATACTTACCCCAGCATGAGGGACAGCGCTCCAAAGGAACATGTTGACAGGTTCTTCCAGGTAAAACGTTGACATGATTAAACCTACAGTTAAATAAAGAGACACTGAAACTGGCCTGAATGGTATTTACTTCAGCATCTCCGCCATTAAGAAGAAAGTGATTCAAAATGGCTGTTGATATTTTCTATCTGGATTTACTGTGAAGGTGCTGCTGTTCTCATAGGTTCAAACCGTAAAACTTGTCGAATCACCGACAACCCACATTCAGTGGTGATTCATTTTGATTGGCTTATGATAACTACCCCACACAATTTTTAGCATTTAACACAAGATTACAATGTCTCTGTGTATGTGTTAACTAGTAGTGCAGTGGAGGATGATGCATTTATTTGATCTACGGTATTTTTATTTTTTTATGATTAAATTTGCACCTCAATGCATGTCTAGAAGGACGTATTTTAGACTTACACTGCAAAAATGTAAAACAAAGAACTTAAGATTTCCCCTTTCAACCACTTGCGTCTCCTGTTTTCCCAGAAAATGGACAAGAATAAAGATGGAGTGGTCACCATTGAGGAATTCTTGGAAACATGCCAAAAGGTTGGAAGTTTAATCCCTCCTGGACACGCTTGCAGCTAATAAAATTATTTTAATTTGGACTCTTATCTGCTCCAATCCAGGATGAAAACATCATGCACTCCATGCACTTGTTTGACAATGTCATCTGAATGCTGATGGATGGAAGATGAGAAAAGCTCTACCATTGTTTGGAGCTCTGCTGAGGTTTCTGTTCCTGCAACAATAAGAGGAGGGAATCCACTCCACCTCCTGAAGACACTGAGCAGAATGAGCCAAATATTATGTCTCAAATGTGATAAGTTAGGAATAGCTAACAAAATTTTTGTTTGGCTGTATGAAGACGATGATGTGTAACCTGTAAATACCTCTGCTAAAGTAACATAAAGAAAATCCCAGATATAATCGAGACGCAGCTATAGTTGCTATATTTTAATGCATGGAAAAGATGAGACCGTTTTTCTGTTTGCACATCAATCTACATTAGAGACGAAACCTGACTGTACAGAAACACTCTCAAACAATGAAGCGGCACTCAAAATGTAAAGTTTGCAAACGTTCTGAAATCACTGTCCAAACCTGGAACTTGAGATGGGATGAAAGCATGAAATGAAGCCATAATCTTCCAACAACCTCTGTGTCCTAGAAGAACCTGACACATTAACATCAATTTTTGATTGTGTCTGCATGATGTATGTATTTTTTTTTTACCAGCCATTGAAATGTTCACTGGGGATGCAAACAATTAATCCACTTACGATTAATGGCGTATTAGATTACAATTTGTTGATCAATTAGTAATCTTCACTTTGACCTTTTTCTAGTGTTGTAGTTTGGCCGCCATCCAGTGGAGTTACAGAAACAAAGATGGCGGGTACATACCAGAACGAGAAAGAGAAACGGTCCACACAGAGTCTGTTGTGGGATGCAAAACACATTTTACACAAAACACACTGAAATATAAGCACTTGTCGAGCTCCTTAAGTTGTCATGTTAACAGGGATGAAAAATTGTAACATGATGGAAAGAAGCATTGTGCCAATAAGCAAGGTTGATTCTGAAGGCTGTTGTGAGTTAATGCACTTCATGGAGCGAAGTTTTAGCTTTCCTTCAAGAACAACCACACACATTACTTATACATAAATATCATGTATAAGTGATATTTATGGATATTCACAGATAACACAATTATTTGTTCATTGTGGATAAGGTGTTTTGCATATTTCACTATTTTAATATTTTTCTATTCAGGATTCTAAGAGGTTCTTGTGTTATATTTTATAAATATGTCTAAGTTTGATCACTTTAGAAAACCACAATGTTCTGTTTACTCAGTCAGTTTATAATACAGCTGACAAAATAATGTTAGCCCTTTAAAATGTAGCCCTCTATGCTATGCTATGCTCAGCCCTCTTGATATGAGAAAACTCAGGTTTTTAAGAAAATGGCCGCTTATCAATTAAATGTTAGCCGATTGATAAGATCAGTCAACTTTAGATTAATTCATTAATCGATAATGTACATCCCTAATGTTCACTAAACTGTTCAGATGTTTTATAAATGGAGATGGTTACAAACTGGTGTGTTGTGGAATAATAAAAAACCCCAGATACTATTTAAAAGCATGAATTTTGTTTATGTGCTTGTCGCTGATTTACCTTATTGTTTATAGGGCTGCCAAAGCTCAGTCTAATTTAAACATTGTGGCGAGGGAGTTGTTGTTAAAGAGAACTTTGATGGTGATATATTCCAGGTACAAGAGACGCAAGGACACAAAAAACTTGTATCTAACACCAAAGACCTCTGCCACGTTTTTCATGTTCTCAATGCACTTTATAAATTAAGCCACTCAAGATTCAGCTCAGAAATATTTAATCAAAATCAATACGACAAACAAATATACAGACTTAATCACACATGAAAATCATCTCAAACTTAGTTGTAACACAAACAAGCTGAGGATGTAAAAGTCATAATTAGAAGCGGTTACCTTTTTAAGTAGGAATTGGATGATATATCTAAATATGCTGCTATGTTGGGGATCATTTTCCTCATGATTCACTTTAGTCCAAGGATTAGCTGACTTTATCTTAACTCAAGTAAACTGTGGTATACAGAGGAGTTCATGGTCAACTTAGTGCTTTGATTCTCGTTCTCAAACAACAAACCTATTTACATGCAGTGAGAGCACAACCTGAACAATAGATAAAAATAGTTTGAATAAAACATGCCTGGCAAACAAACTATCAAATGTACAAGGAAGCAACTTAGTAACTTATATAAATGGCTTTAAGGTTGAAATGCAAACATAACCACAAGAGAAAAAAGTGAAGATTGTTGTTGTTAATAACAACGTGCAACTATTTCACAGTCATCCATAGCAGTGTTGTTCAAATATTCAGTGTTAAATAATTTCCCCTCCAGAGTGGATTCTCATGTGTCTGTTTAAACTTGATTTATTACCAAATTTCCGTCCACAGATAACACAACAGAAAGGTTGTTGTCCAGTGTGGATTATCTTGTGTCTGTTTAGACTTGATTTATCACCAAATCTTCGTCCACAGACATCACAACAGAAAGGTTTCTGTCCTGTGTGGATTCTCGCATGGGTAGTTAGAGTGGATTTTTGGCTAAATCGTTGTCCACAAATATCACAACAAAATGGTTTCTGGCCTGTGTGGGTTCTCATGTGTGTATTTAAACTTGATTTACGGTTAAATCTTTGTCCACAGAGATCACAGCAGAAATGTTTCTGTCCAGTGTGGCTGCTCACGTGTGTGTTTAAGCTTCCTTTTTGGCTAAATCTCTGTCCACAAATATCACAACTGAAAGGTTTCTGCCCTGTGTGGGTTATCATGTGTGTGTTTATGCTTGATTTATAACCAAATCTTTGTCCACAAATGTCACAACAGAAAGGTTTAGCTCCTGTATGGATTATCTTGTGTCTTTTTAAACCTGATTTATCACCAAATCTTCGTCCACAAACATCACAACAGAAAGCTTTCTGTCCTGTGTGGATTGTCTTGTGTGTGTTTAAAGTGTATTTTCCACTGAGCGTTTTACCACAGTCTTCACAGCTAAACTTCATTCCTGTCTGGACTTTCCTTCCTGAGTCCACATTTTTCTTCTCTGTAAAACATTCATTATGCAGCGAGCTTGAAGATCCCATTTCTGAATGTGTCATGTCTCCCTGAACAGGGCAACAGTGAACAGATTCTTCAGTAAACTCAGAGGAGTTACAGGGGTTGTTAATGTTTCCGTCTGACTCAAGAGCTCTTCTCTCCTTCCAGTCACTGTCCTCATCCTCAGTTTTCTGTCCAGAGTCTGACGAGTGTTCAAGCTCAGAGGCTGAGTAATTTACATCACTGTCCTCTTCGTCATCCTTAATGACTACAGAAATGAAATCCTCTTCGCAATCTTCTACCTCTTCTGAAAGCTCTCTTTTTTTAATGTGGTCTTGATAAAGTTGTGAGAGCAGAATGGACTCTTTGTCATCCTCACTCTTTATAGGAGTAACATCAGTTTCCTCCTTTGCATTGAGCAGCTCTGTCCCCAGAATGATGCAGACTTCCTCTTCTTCCTCCTTTATCTGCTGCGGCTTTGGGTCATGCAACTCAGCAACAGGTGTGTGGTCTTCAGGAGCTTCTTCTTTAACCACCAACATCTGCTTAACATCTGCAGAAAAATGTTGAAAGTATACTGCAGTGTTGGCTGAGTTGATTTATCTGAAGCCAAACATTTTTGTTTAAGTTTCCATTTTCACTGCAATAAATCTTCTCAACAGCTTCAAACCTATCCATAGAAATAAAGTTTTTCATATTTAAAAAAAGTTTTCCCATAATTTTATGCCTGTTTTGTCCAAAAACGCTTGATTTATAAAATTAGAAAACACCTAGATATGCAAAGTTTCCAAAGATTAGCTGCAAAATGGAATATTTTTGATCTGTATGTCTCAGCTTTGAACAAATCGAAAATTGATAACTTTAATTTTTATGCAGAATTATTTTTACAGGAGGAAAAAAAAACTAAAACCTGACACTTTGTACCCTCAGGATTGACTTATAAAAGTGCAATAATAAAAATAAAAATATATATATTTAAACAGATATATATTTTCAATTCTTATGCCATTTTATTCTCTGGTAAACTAATACATTTGTCATTAAGTGCTCACTTATAAAATATTTCTGATTATGAATACAGAAACAACAATAATCATAACAGCAGTAAAATAAAATGATTTGATTGGGGACAGTAAGGGAGCTCTGGCCCAATAAAGGTTGCAGTAGTATAAATGCTGGAGTAAGTTGGTTTATTATCCTCACAGAGTTCATCAACCATAAACCAAGCTTTATTCTACCTGTCTAATTGAAAACAGGCTTTAGCTTGTCTTTAACACGGGAACCCTCGTTTCTAAAATAACATGAGATGGTAGGTCGTTTCTACCATCTAACGGAGTATTTAATATTCACTGTCTATTGGCTACATTTGAGCTTTAAGAAGGTAATCAATTAGTCACCTTAAAATGTCTCTCAACTGCAACAGACAAACAAAACATACTAACCGAATCCGTTCAGCAGATCCTTATGGTAGAAACCAGCCTCCATGATGTTGTGCTTTTAAAATCTGTTTCCGAAATCCTGTCACCGTCTGAACTGCTGTCTCCACACCTCTATTTTCAGCTTATTCGTGTTTTTCTTCTTGTTCTTCTTCTTCCTCCTCTGTTCCTTCTTCTTCTTCTTCTTCTGGTTTTTACTGGTGGCTGGTAAACAAAGCGCATTGCCGCCACCAACTGGTGAATAGTGTGTGTCCGAGTAACAATTTTATTAAATTTGCTTTAAAAAAAAAAGCCCCTAATATTCTCTTAATTAGACCCGTCTTTGTTAGATATTTAAATGAATACTGATAACGTTCATTCCTCGAGTTTTTCTAAATAAAATGTCACTTTTACAAGAATTTCAACCAATAACTTTCGTTATTTCTGCTTGCGCCACATCACGTTCCACTGATTCTCTTCGTCCACAACAATTGCATCTCCCTGAAATATGTTTTATTATTATGAATAATGTTTCATTTGATCCACTTTGTAAAAATCTGAGTGAAATAATGATGTCCTCTTTCCTATTTCTTTCTGCTAATCGTAATTTCTCCAACTTTCCTCTCTTCTTCCCATTGCTTTTGCACCATTCCTTCAGTCTGTTCTGAATATTTTTAAATCCTCTTTGACCTCAGTCAACCATCATGACAGTGGAGCTATTTCTTGCAACCTTATCTGCAATTTAATTTCCTTTTGACCCCATAGGTACACCCATAAAAACATAACAGAACACCCATCATTTGAATTTGATACAATAATTGTTGCATTTCTATCAGAATATCTAATCCTAATATCTAATTCCTCTCAAAATTTTTACTTTTTCCTCCATCTATTGTTAAATCTAATCAGTGCAATCAATCACATGTTGCCGGAAGGTCAGTCCTGTAACATTTTCTTCACTTCTTGCAATCACCCTTCTTTACTGGCTCTGCATAGCTTGCAATACTTTCCCTGTACATTATTGTCACATTCTTGAAACGTATGATTTTTGACTTTTTCTTCCTTTTTAAGCATGCCTGTAAGTGTCAAAGATATGGGCATGCTGTTTCAAGGAATGGTTGAATAAGATAAGATAAGATAAGATAAGATAAGATAAGATAAGATAAGATAAGATAAGATAAGATAAGATAAGATAAGATAAGATAAGATAAGATAAGATAAGATAAGATAAGATAAGATAAGATAAATCTTTATTGTCATTGTCACAAGGACAACAAAATTTAAAAGGTGCCATCAGTCAGTGCATATGCTTAAAAACAAAAAATAACTGTCTCACAATTCACACACAAGGTAAGAATTAACAAATAACTGGTAAAAAAAAACAAAAAAACAGTGAATGATGATGTTATAAAGATAATTTCCATAAAGATTGGTCCAGTTATTCCATTTTTAATTATGCCACCACTATTACTTCATCAATTAACTCCTGATTCTTATTTGTTATAAAAGGCAGATGGCTAAATAAAAAACACAAACAGGTATATGTCATATAAAGGAAGAATATTCAGACCATGACAAGATATATACAGAATACATCTAAACTATTAGACAGTTACTTTTAAGTAATTGTATAGAAGGCACAAACAGGGAAATGTTAGATTTTTCTTCTGATTCTAGTGAATTATTGAATATTTATTATACATGTATATGTAGATATAAATATGAAGTACAGTAAAGATGAGGTTAAAAGTATAATTGTAGTGAAACCAAAAAAGGAAAACGCAGGTACAATGGGACAAAGAAGGGAACCACACTTCTGGCCTGTTGGTGGCAGTAATGCGTTTGCCAACCACTAATCAAGAAAAGAAGAAGAATACCTGCAAAAAAAAAAAATATATACATCTTCGTCTGCGGTAGAGCCAAGTAATGTAACTTAGCTTCCTTTAGTTTGGATGAAAGCCGAGCTCAGCTGCTGTTGGAGGAAAATCTAAAGAGACGCTAACAACAGGGACATGGACCAGCAGAGGGCAGCAGAGGGAGAGATTCCTGAGGACGCGATGAAAGAGGACAAAGAAAATGAGCTGCGACACGTCATGGAAGATGGTTACTGCACCCAGGTTCTGCTGGACGAATTAAGTGAGTTTTCATTTCAGCTACAGTTAAGGCACACTTTAAGCACCCTGCGCAGCTGCTGTTACAATTTACTGGGTTTTTCTGACTCATCAAAAGCATCACTGTTTTAAAGGCTTGCGGCTGCCTTGCTTTATTTGGTCCAATACTGATACTAGCACAATATTTACTGCTAGTGAATTTTACATGCAACAGTCTGAATGCTGTATGCAAATAGTTTGCTTTTTTTTAATTACTAGTTTTAGATTACTGAAAGGTCTCTCCACACCAGCAACAGTCACAGGCAACGGGCAAAATATGCCTAAAGCAATCCAGACTTATTTTAAAAACTAAATGCTGTGTAGTTGCATTTTGTTCAAACTTTAATATAAAATATGTTTTTTTTCCATATTTGTTAAAGCTATTACCATTTCGTGATAGTTTGTTATGAGACAGATAATGTGTGAAAAGGTCAATTTCCTCCATCTCCTCCCTGAGCTGCTTCTGCTGTCTAAAGTAATGCATAATTCCCATCAAAAACAACCAATCAGAACCAGGAAAATGGTCTTATTGTTGTCAATCAAGCTCATCCACTCACTTTGAAATGTGCTAATTGCAGAGAAACAACATATTACAGGACAATTGCTTGTCTGCCGTCATTGGCAGACTAACTAGACTGAGCATTCACAACAGGCTATGCTGTTGGGATGCCACGGCCTTTGTCTCAGCTGCACCACCTTAGTAGTAGCAGTTGACACGGATTCTGTTACAGAGACCACGGATACGGTGGCAGATGCCACAGCGTCCATGACAGCTGTCACCGGAGCCCCCACTGAATCAGTAGCGGCAGTATGTATGTATTTAAAAAATATATATTTATTGTTTTAATTGATTTGTTTGAAAAAAACCTTTTCATATAAAAATTTTCATTCTGTCACAGAAGCCGTGTTAGCTGACACAAAAGCCAGAAGCTGCCACTACCAAGCTGTGGCAGTTTCCGGCAGCCCCTGCAGCTAATGGTAGGTGTGACAGCTGACACCTGAAGTGCTGCTACAGCTGATACTGCCCCCATTGGAGCCGGCTGTCCCTCCAATGAATGTAAAACATCAAATGTTTTGCTACTCTTTAAAAGCGGCCTGCATCCACCTTAATGTTACAAGCAAGTTTGGTTTGGAAACTCGGAAAGCGAGATGCATTGAGTTTAGTGTTCAGGTCAGACATGATGGTCTAATTGATTCAGTTACCTCCATGAAACACTCGGTGCGAAAAGTTGAAAATAACTGCGCATAGTCAGGGTTGTGTAATCTGTCAAAACGATGAATGGCCGTCAAATTTTTCCATGACTGTTTAATAAAACCGTCAAAGACGGAAATTATTTGGTCAGTGCCAGACCTTCTAAACGTGTCTTCATCAGCTTTTCAAAATGTAAAGCTCTCTTGTGAAAGTGTTCCTCTGTAAAAGAAGATTCATAACATTTATCTTAAAGTATGCGTGATATTTGAACAGCTGTACGTAGTCCTGTGAAAAAAATTATAGTAAAATTCATAGGAGGTAAAAAGCTTGTGATACTGGTTGTCAAATATTCTTAGACCCTTGCCAGGGGGAAACACTTTATGTTTATGGCACTCTTGCACTTTATGCTTCACATCTTTTAAACATTGCTGACAGGCCGACCCCTGTGATACCACTGAGCTGTCCAAACAGTTGGCTGCAGAACGTTTGATGTCCTGCACAAAATTGTCATAAAATGTCACTACGTATAAACAGCTCAGCAGTAGGGGATATGCGGAGCTGTAAACTTTGTGAACTTGAAAAATCTTCAAAGAAATCTGCAGAGAATTTCTTATTTATTCTCTTCGCTCACCATCTACTTAAAACCGAACTTGAACCCATTCCCAAGCTGAAATAGAGCATTGCAAATTGTTTTTTCATTTTGAATGTTTTGGTTAAAATTTCAAAATGCTGTGTGAATCTGGGATGTTTTGACAAAACAGAATGAATATTGAAGATATCAGTCAGAATGTTAATTGTAGATGCCCTAAATAGAAAAGTCGTCTATGTTGAAGATATCTCCAATTCATTTGGAGACTTCTTAAAAGGAATTTTGACTATTCAAAAACGCAGTTCTAGATATATCTAACTGAGTTTTGTGTAACATCATTTGCTTTCAAGATATCTGCAATTTAATTTGTACTAGTCGAATTTTGTATGTCTCTTAACTAAAAATACATGTCAGTGAAGATGCATTTAAGTGGAACTATAGCTAATCAGAACAAAAAGCGAGATGTCTCAGATTTACTTTATAACTAGCCATAATTTAATTTATATATGAAATACATATTTCAGATATAATCTATATTTTTATACAATTGAAATTGTAGAAAATGGGATAAACTATGTGACAAACCCGCCTAGTTCCTCATCTTTGATCTGCTTGGAAGAATCGGTTTTGTCACGTGATTGCGACTGGTCGATGTGATGAAGAATTGACTCGTCTTGTAGGTGCAACTCCCGACCCAAGGCTCCATCCAGAGACTGGGACAAAAAAGTTACACTTGATCAAAACAATAGAAGTATTTTAATCCTTTGTTGTTCCTAATTTGGATCACTAAGGTTTTTCACATCACATATAATAAAAATGCTAACTTAGAATATTACATATGATCTATTAAGAGGATATTTTAAGAATAATGTCAGCAATCAGAAAACATCAACTCAGTCCTTGGTCACTCTTTGAAACTCCCCTTTCCTGGGAATTGTGAATAAAGATGGGTTATGCAGTGCATTCTGGGAGTCAGTCCAGGCTGCAGCCCAAATACTTTCTAATATGCATAATGTGTTTCCATGTTCGCTGCAGATGTTAAGCAGATGCTGATGGTTAAAGAAGAAGCTCCTGAAAACCACAGATCTGTTGCTGAGCTGCATGACCCAAAGCCGCAGCAGATAAAGGAGGAAGAGGAAGAAGTCTGCATCAGTCGGGGGGCAGAGCAGCTCAACGGGAAGGAGGAGATTGATGTTACTCCTATAAAGAGTGAGGATGAAATACAGTCCATTCTGCTCTCACAGAATCTTTATGAAGATAAAATTAAAGACAGAGATCTTCCAGAAGAGAATGATGAGGGAGAATCCATTAAGATAGAAAATCATAAAGATGGTTCCATTTTCTCAAAGATTGAAGTCATTGTAAAGGATGAAGAGGACGATGATGTACAATTTCCTGTCTCTGAACTGAATCATTTGCCCGACTCTGGACTGAAAACGAAGGACGAGGATAATGACTGGACGGAGAGTAGAGCCACCGAGTCAGATGGAAACATCTTTTCTGAGTTTGCTGAACAATTTCTTCACCATCACTCTATTCAGAAACACATGACACATTCAGAAATAAGATCTGCAGACTCTATGGATAACAACAAATGTTTTACAGAGAACAAAAATGTGGACTCAGAAAGGAAAGTCCAGGCAGGAGAGACGTTTAGCTGTGAAGATTGTGGTAAAACCTTTATTAGAAAATACAATTTTAACAGACATAAGCGAATCCACACAGAGCAGAAATCTTTCTGTTGTGAGCTTTGTGAAGAAAGATTTAACCGTAAATCAAGTTTAAATTTACACATGAGAATTCACACAGAATACAAACCTTTCTGTTGTGATCTTTGTGGACAAGGATTGAGGCACAAGCGCAGTTTAAATGCACACATGAGAATCCACACAAAGCAGAAACCTTTCAGTTGTGATCTTTGTGAACAAAGATTTAACCGTAAATCAAGTTTAAACACACACATGAGAATCCACACAGGACACAAACCCTTCTGTTGTGATCTTTGTGGACAAAGCTTTCGCCATAAATCAAATTTAAGTACACACGTGAGAAGCCACACAAGACAGCAACCTTTCTGTTGTGATATTTGTGGACAAAGACTTCGCTATAAATCAAGTCTAAGCATACACATGAGTATTCACGCTGGACAGAGACCCTTCTGTTGTGATCTTTGTGGACAAAGATTCGTCAATACGTCACATTTAAACTCGCACAAGAGAATCCACACAGGACTGAAACCTTTCTGTTGTGATATATGTGGAAAAGGATTTGCCCACAAACCACATTTAAGTGCACACACGAGAATCCATACAGGACAGAAACCTTTCTGTTGTGATTTATGTGGTAGGAAGTTTAGTGAAAAAGGAAAGTTAAAGAGACACATGAGAATCCACACCTAAGGCAAATAGTTCAGCTAGGAATACTAAAACCGCACCACTGCTGTTGGCTGTGAAATATGTGTCATTAAAGACAACTGTCTTCACTTGGTTTCAGTATGTTTGTAGCGGTTAATTTAAATAACATTAAATTAATAGCTTGTGCTATTCCCTGTTTTTCCATCTACAGTCCAAATTGAGCTGTGTATTTTCATTGCATGTAAATAGTTTTGTTTAAGAGAATCGGATCACCTTTCTGTCATTAAGGTTCATGTGACCTTGAGTCAAGAGATTATCTGCTAATCCTTGAACTAAAGCAGTGGTGCCTAAAGTCGGTCCTCGAGGGTCGGCATCCTGCATGTTTTGGTTTTCTTCCTGGTGGTACCAACAACCTTTTCAGCATATCAGTGTTCTTCTTAGGCCTTCTAACGAGCCACCATTGGATCCAAGTGCGTTAGACCAGGGAAAGAACTAAAACATGCAGGATGCCGGCCCTCGAGGACCGAGTTTGGGCACCCCTGAACTAAAGCGAATCACCAGCAAGACGATGATCCCAAACACAGCAGGAAATCCCGAAAGATCATCCAAAGGGAATTAAGGTACAGCAACGGCCTAGTTAAAACCCACACCAAACCTTGGCTTTCTGAATAAGAAAGCCGTTTCTAGTTACTGTTATATCCTGAGTTCAGCTTGATTGTGATGCATTTAGTTTTGATATGTCTATGAACCAAGTCTGTACGTTGTGTTGATTTGATTAAATGTGTGGATAGAAGCTTGACTTGTTCATTTGGGTGAGAAAGGGGAATTCAATTGAATATACTTGAGCTTTTCTAATTGAGTAACATAATTAAACTATTGTCTTATGTTGAAATCAATACAATGAAGATGCTTAGATGCTTCTAGATGTCAGTTTTGTATCGCATTTTAAGTATATCCATATTTATTTCAATAGTGATTCAGTGGCAGTCACAGTTCAGTGTAAAATACATTTCTTTTTAATACTGTAGTAAAATAAAGCAGAGTACATCAAATGGCATCTTTTTAAGGCAGCAGACATTCTCAGTCTACTAATACATTTTATTTAAAAGGCGCCCTTCGTGGCATAAAGATCACCTTACAAAGATTAAAAGAAAACAAATGTACAAAAAAATGTAGAGTAAAATGATCAGTCAAAATGCTTGTTTGAACAGACGGATTTTTAGGGAGGATTTAAAGGGACAGTCCCAGAAAGACCTTTGGAGTGAGGGGTGACATCAAATTGTGGTGAAGCCTATTTTGCTGTACGAGGGAGTTGTGTTGTACATTTGCTAGGCACATATAGGTTGCATATTTACAGAATGATAAAGACTTTCCATTTACAAAGGCGTGTTCATCTACAGATATCAGGGTTTCCCACAGAAAACTTTCCCTGGGCTTTAGGGAGGCCTTCCAGCCAGCCGCCATGGTTTTGAGTTATAAGGTTTTTAAAGTTGACAGGAAATTTGAAAATATTACTTGATAGTTATGCATTTTTGGAAGGCTGGGAAGATTACTACCTAAACACTACCTATAAAGTCTTTAAAAAAGGCTATAAAAAAAAAAAAAGATAAATTAACAATGCTAAGCCTGGTGGAGGTACAAGTAAAGCCTGGTGGCCCACCAGGCTTATAATACACCTGGATAGTCAGAGTTGACCTGTTGTACAGGCAAAAGGTGAGTGTGCCAGCCATCCAGTAACTTCATTCTTTTTAAAACTTAATAGAATTCACCAATATAATAATATAAATTATAATATTATAATTTAGTAAGAAAAAAATCTACATCATGGATTTATTGTTATTGCTTGTATTCATGTTGCATTTGTTGTAAATTGACACTTTAAAGAATTAAACTGTATCAAGAAAAATGTGATTTTGCATTACCACCTACGCTAATAATGGATTATGACATATTCATAATGTTGGGCTTTTGTAAACTGTAAAAAGTATGGACAGAGATGCATTTTTAATATATCATTTATTTTATTAAACAAAATCTCAGTAAAAACTCTTTATGAAATAGAAAGCAAGATTTCCCTGTCAGTAGTTCGCTGGCAGCTGCGGGGCCATCCGGACTCCATCATCTCATCTCCAACAATCCTCGTTGTGATTTCAACCACAGCTACAGATCAGTTTCTCTTTAAAATTCACTTCAAAAACAAACAAACAAAAAAAAGACATCTCTGCTAAATTTATGGAAGATATACACTGAAGTTCTCCCAAGTGAACAACTTATAAAAACAGTAAATCAGAAAAGAAAAACATCTCCAGTTTTAGTAAAACAACTGATTACATAAGAGTAGCCAACAGCTCAGGTCAGGTCAGGTCAGGTCGCTTTAAGCATCTTTGTTCCCTTCTGTTGAATTATCACACCTGAAGAACAAGTTAGTGAATCGATTTCTGGCTCGCGGCGGGAGAACGACGACGGTACAAAGTGTCAAAACTACAGTGATGTTAAAAAAAAAAAAAAAGGCCTAAAACAGAGAAACGAATAGGTGCACTGTGCACATTGAGCCACCTCTGGCAGTGTTCTCAAATATTATTTCTGGATTGTTAAAATAATAATAAAAAGTAGGCTACATGATTATCATCACAAAACAAAAATCTCTTTGGCATAGACCACCCACCCAGAAGCCTAAACACATTCACACACACGAGCATGCACACACTTCTAAAAGTTTTTTTTTTTTAAACCAAAACTTAAAAGCTGTCATTATTAAAAATCAATTATTCTTTCTATAAAAAAAAACACAAAGTTGAGCCCTGTTAAGATTATGAGTCCCATATTTGACGATAATTGCATATTTTACAGCAGGTGGAGAGCAGAGGGAGTGAACGTTTTCTCTTCTCTCTACCACAGAATCCCTCTTCAGGTCTTCAGCCTCTCGTCCCGTCCAACATCCTGTCAGCAGAAATAGTGATGATGAGAAAATGATCTGATGAAGGGTTTTCTGCAGCATCTGCAGTTGGTTCCTTCAAACTTAAGCTCAGTCACTTGTGTGATCCTTGATATATGTTCATGCAAATTCATAATCAGAATAATTTTGGACATGTTCTGTCACATCAATTTGAAACTGTTTTTTTTTTACTTGACAAAAAGTTCTTCATACTCCAGTGGTCTTCACAGCCATAAACCTGCAGCAACTGTGACACTATGATGCCAATCCCTGAGATTTAGTTGCATATATGCTGTGAAGAATTAAGGTGGACTGAAATACAACTGGGAATGCAAACTGGTAAAGTGGTCAGTGAGTTGATATTTTCCCCCACTAATATTAGAGCTGCTGCACAATATATCAAATTTCAGTCGTCATCTCAGTTTTAGTCAGATGAAGATTAATAAATGTGTATGTGGAAGATGACAATCAATTCTAGGAATATTAAATAATAGCATTGCATTTTTTCCCTCACAAGATCACAATGATACGTTTTACCAATATTGTGAAGCCCCAATGGAATCTACATGGAAAGAAATGGACCATCTAAGCACAGAGCATTTAAAATAGTTTCTATTATCCTTTTCCCCATCTGAAAATATTTGGTTTAGTCTCGGCTCAGAGTGATACTTTGTTCATGTCCAACTTTATAACACCACAGTAATGTAGCAGTCAGACCAAATTATTCTCACTGCTCACACAAAGCAAACCTACTGAAGCTGCAGAGAAATGTGTAAGAAACCTGGCAGCTAAAAATAACACAATACTGCCATCAACATTTATATTTCATATATTTTTCATATTTAGTTTTTTTTTTTGAGAATCGATTCTTTTTGTCTGTTAGTAAAACTATTAAATTAGTCTAAAGAACGAGGCATCTTAAAGTTGTTTTCCAGATACCATCTGATATAAGATTATAAATATTAACTAAATGAGATAATTCCTTGGTCTTTATTTGCAAAACGGTTCAAATTAGCATCGATTTTCAATTCTTGATTTGAACTGAATTATAGATCTAGACTTAGAGCTGCGATAAAATGGTCTGAATCAAATAACATTGTTGTGTTGTGACGGTGCAGTCAGACTGTGTTCAGTAAAGGTCAACCTTCACCTTCAAGTCTTTTTAGAAACTCAGCAGCTCTCAAATGAAGCTCCATCTTCCCTGTCCTGAGTAAGAAAAGCATCCACACAGCATTATGCTGCCAATGCCACACTAGGTGCCACAGTACACAAAGCCATTTGTATCTAAGCCAAAAATCTTAATTTTGGTTTCATTCGACCACAGCAGCTTCTTCTGTCTTCATGATCTTCACATGCCAGCCCTTCTCTCAACAACGTCCAATATTATCACTCTTCCATAAGAGCCAGATTTTGGACACACACAGCTAACAGATTTTAGCAATTCTGTCCACTTTGTGTTCATCATGAATCCCAATAAAAATACACTGAAGTTAAAATGCGTCACATACTGACCGTTAATAATCAAAGGGTCTGTTGTAGTTCATTCCTTGAAAGTCTTCCCCCATCATTTGTCCGTCATAGGCATCCATTGGCATTTCACCTTGGTATGCATAGGGTGCGTAACCGTCTGGTTCTATAAGGAGTTACATGTTTTTATTAGTTCCCTGCTGTATTTACAACCCCTGGCAAAAAGTATGGACTCACCAGTCTTGGATGAGCACTCATTCAGACATTTCATGCTGTAAAACAAACTCAGATCAAAAACATGATACAATATTAAGGTCGTTCCAAAGTGCAACTTGTTGGCCTTCAGGAACACTCAAAGAAATGAAGAGAAAACATTGTGGAAGTCAGTGAATGATACTTTAATTGACCAAACACAGGGAAATAAATATGGAATCACTCAATTCTGAGGAAAAAAGTATGGAATCATGAAAAACGCATAAACAAAAGACCATTCAAAATACATCACTAGTATTTAGTTGCACCACCTTTGGCTTTTATAACAGCTTTCAGTCTGTGAGGCATGGACTTGATGAGTGACAAACAGTATTCTGCATCAATTTGGTGCCAACTCTCTTTGATAGCAGTTGCCAGATCAGCTTTGCTGGTTGGACCCTTCTTGTGGACCATTTTTTTCAATCTCCACCACAGGTTTTCAATTGGGTTGAGATCTGGACTATTTGCAGGCCATGACATCGACTGAATGTGTCTTTCTTCAAGGAATGCCTTCACTGTTTTTGCCCGATGGCACGATGCATTGTCATCTTGGAAAATTATGTCATCATCACCAAACATCTGTTCAATTGAAGGGATGAGAAAACTGTCCAAAATGTCAATGTAAACTTGTGCATTGATAGAAGAATTAACCACAGTCATCTCCCCAGTGCCTTTGCCTGACATGCAGCCCCATATCATCAAGGACTGTGGAAATTTGGTTGTTTTCTTCAGGCAGGCCTCTTCATAAATCTCACTGGAACGGCACCAAACAAAAGTTCCAGCATCATCACCTTGTCCAATGCAGATTCTTGACTCATCACTGAAGACAACTTTCATCCAGTCATCCACAGTCCATGATTGCCTCTCCTTAGCCCATTGGAGTCTCGTTCTTTTATGTTTAGGTGTCAATGCTGGTTTTCGTTTAGCTTTCCTGTATTGAAATCCCATCTCCTTTAGGCGATTTCTTACGGTTCGGTCACATACATTGACTCCAACTTCCTCCCATTTATGCTTCATCTGTTTAGTTGTACGTTTTCGGTTTTCAAGACAAATGGCCTTAAGTTGTTTGTCTTGACGCTGTGATGTCTTTCTTGGTCTACCAGTACGCTTGGCTTTAACAACCATTCCATGCTGTTTGTATTTGGTCCATATCTTGGATACAGCTGACTGTGAACAGCCCACATCTTTAGCAACCATGCGTGAAGGGTTACCTTCCTCAAGAAGTTTCACAATCCTCTCTTTTGTTTCAAGGGACATTTCTCTTGTTGGAGCCATGGTTCTCACCACTCCACTTCGTCCAGCAGCCCTCCAAGGTGTCATGACTGCAGGTGTTTTGAACTGCACACTAACGGGCACATCTAATCTGGGGCAGGTGTCCATTTAGGGAAAGGAAATAGACTGGGTGTGTCCTTTTTTTCTACCTCCAATTTGAGTGATTCCACACTTTTTTCCTCAGAATTGAGTGATTCCATATTTATTTCCCTGTGTTTGGTCAATTAAAGTATCATTCACTGACTTCCACAATGTTTTCTCTTCATTTCTTTGAGTGTTCCTGACGGCCAACAAGTTGCACTTTGGAACGACCTTAATATTGTATCATGTTTTTGATCTGAGTTTGTTTTACAGCATGAACTGTCTGAATGAGTGCTCATCCAAGACTGGTGAGTCCATACTTTTTGCCAGGGGTTGTACAACAACCGTGGATATCACTCCACATTTTGAGAAAAGTGACAAAAAAAAAACCTAAAAAGGAAAAAGAGAAATGAGAGCAGGGACAGAGATTAAGAGAGAAGATGCAAAGTTTGTAGCTGTTATTAGAGGGTAGTAAAAGAAAATGATGCAGTGTTAGAGTGTTAACATGTTGGTGCCCTGCTGCAGCTGCACCATGTCCTGCAAAATGTGCTGCGTTTGCGCATTTAGGGTCACAGCTACTCACCATCTTGATAGCCTCCTTCCAGGATAGTGTTGTGGGCCTGTCACAAGAAGGCAGCAGTCAGATACAAGCTACAGAGTTACATTTATTCACTTGTTCAAGACTAGATTAACATAAAAAGATATAACTGTCTATTTTAGTACTGATGTGTTGGAGATAGAATGTGGCATTTAGACAGCAGAGGGCGCCACACACTCACCGACTCCCAGGCTGCAGGGTCGTGCTTGAACAGAGAGTGTGTGAGCTCCACGGAGACACGCTTCTTGTAGTCGGCGTTCTTATCTTCGGAAATGCGGTAGAGAACAGCAGCAGCGTAGGTAGCTGGAGAGAAAGAATCAAAACGATCAGTGATCCACAAATAAACAAGAATAAATGTCGAAACAGAAACGGACTTCAGGAATGCCTAAGTCGAACTTCAGGAGTACACCCAAGTCTGTAAAGGGCAGTTGTAGGTGTAAATTCATGTTGGAATCCTAAATCAATTTACTGCATTGAATATAAAATATAAGGATCTAAAGATTAAAGTTGTGAGGATTTTTTTTTTTTGCACTAATTGTATTTCTGTATGTTGTTTGGTTTGAGCAGAAGCTTGGCCTGGAGCTTTCACAACCTATTGGGTGTTAAGAGATTCAGTATTGGCCTCTAGTCTTGCTCAGTGAGGAGTAAACATAAGTTCCTGCATGTAAAGACTGTCAGTCATTCAAAGGTAACAAGTTTGCCTCTCAAAATGTAAGGAAAGGAAGTGTTGGTTTTGTCAAATTAACAATCTTTGAAGTTGATTCAAGCTGATGGCCGTCTCTACTTCCCACACCGAAAGATGACACCAAACTGTAACTCTGTCAGCTTTTTGCTACACTAAAACACTAAAATCACAAATCAATCTGGAATAATAATAATAATAATTTTAAAAAACTCGTATTTTGGTAGCTACTTTTTTGCAGTAGTAATTAAGTTCAGATCAACTTAACGTTGGGTGGGTGGGAGAACCCCAGTTGGCCCTGAATGTTTGAGGGTTGTGGATGTAATTAGAGCAGCCGCTGCGGTGCAGCAGGGGGACATAATTTGGACATGAGTCATTAGAGTTTCTACTCCAACTGTAATATGAGAGAAATTAGTTCACTTTAGAATAGGGCCAATATCTTGCTTGCAGCTGGGGAAGTAAATATAACAGGCTGTCGAGGAACATCACAAAGTTTAATTTAACCTTATATTAGATGGCAGAACAACCTTCTGTCCGGTATAAGTAGCGAGTTATACTGTCTGCCTCAAAACAGATCATTTAATTGTGATTTAAGGAGCTTAGCTGGTGTTAAGATACCCTAACTAGGGTGGTTGGTTATCACCAACTATGATAAATCAGCTCAGTTAACTTCAAATAACAAACTTCCTTACTTGTACTGCATTGAATTTGAGTGAATTTTCGCTGAAAGACGGAAAGCCGATGGGATAAAAGCATTTCTGTCAATTCCATGCATTCAAACAGAAAAGCTACATACACACCAAGTAGAGGTTGCACTCTCCATCCTGGTTTATTGAGCCTTCAGAAGTGCACATAAGTAGGTTATCCACCATGTTTCATATAGGCTGTAGCCATACTGAATCTAAGCTGGTCATTTTTGGAGGTGTTCTGGTAGGCATTTTTACTTTATCCAACTTTAAACTGTGAAGATCTGACTTCAGTGTAGAAATAAAACAAACTTTAGTTTGTTCATATGGGAAGCTATGAAAACAAATTGTTAGCTTATGGTCAGCAACGCTGATGTTATCTTAGCTGGTGTAAAGCCATAGGTCTGCTCTGCTAACTAACGTTTTGAGGTTAGGTAGCACCAACATGTAATACCAGAAGTTAAAGCTTTGCTAGCTTAGCTGGAGTAAAGGTATTTTGCTAATTAGCTTTGAAGTTGGCTAGTAAGAAACCACCAGCTCCCAACTTTTAAGCCAATTGTTTTGGTTTCACATGCAAACTGTAGGGCATGTAGGCATGACTTAAAAATAGGATATACCTTGGAGATTCACTTCTTGGCATATATATTTAATTGTTCATTAATAACTAAGAAGCTACTAAGCAGAAGCAGTTATGGAAAATAATTTAAAGTCAGTATCTAAAATAATGAGGTAATATTTAAAATCTTTGTTTGCGTTGGTCAACACAATGTTAGGCAGAAGTGATACTAGAAATGATAAGTTGAGGCCAAATATCTGGAGACTTCTCATACAGCAAGTTCAGCTCGTCCAGAAACTGATTGTCTTTCCCTCCTGTGACTCATAGCAACATTACAAGAAGCTAATTGAGCTGTGATGCCTAGGAAGCATACCAATGCCCTCATTGTTAGAGTGCAGTAGCTCCATCAGTGGAGATGAAGCTCCCTCTCCATCAATAGCTTCAGCACACTGTTTGTCCAGGGCCAGCTCACACAGAACGCCTGCCGCCACACGCTTCACGTTCTCCACCGGGGAGTAGAGGAGCTGCAGAGACGAGAATACATGTTAGAGGGGAAAAATAATTCCTTACACATTATTATTAGTTGACAATAGTCATGGGCTGGTTACAATGTCACGGTTTACTACCCAGCTTTTAAAATGTTTTCTGCACATGGTTAAATGTCGTCTTAATAAGATGCCAGAGGTGAAGAGTAATGCTGTAGCTTTGCTGCACACTGCCAGTTAGCTGGCTGAAAGAAGGATACTAAACTTTTTTTCTTATTTACATATTTTGGCTTCAAGCCTACATATGAATAATTATTTTTACAGTGGAACAAATTGTCTTCATGAAAATAATTGGATAAGACATTACATTTCTTATAGGATTCTTTTGAAAGCACCATGATAAATTGATATTTTGACTTGAGGTAATGCTGTGAGAAGATGACTGACCCACTATTGCCTAGTTCTGAGTTTGTTACCTGGACAAAGAGTGGAATTGTGTCCAAGTTGGCAATTTGACTTCTATTTATGGGATCTCTTGCCAGGATGTGCAAGGCTCCTGTGCAACCCTCCACAATCTCCTCCATCCTCACTCCATCCTGAGATTGAAAGATCAGAGGTTATCCTTGGAAAAGCAAGATTTTTATTTTTATTTTGTTATGTCTATCGAAGTAAAACAAACCAGAATCCGTCAGGTACCTGGTAAGCCTGCTGAGGGGATGAACCAGATTTCTGATTGTCCTGGTGGGCCTTGAGCAGCAGGTTGACCAGACGGGGGACGGCGTTTGCATCTCTGAGGGGAGCCTGGTTTTCTGGGCACAAGGCCAGGTTGCGGAGCAGCCCAACAGCAGCCTGCAGAGGGGAAAGAGGCAGAAAGACACTGTTAACACACTGTCCATAATTGATTTGTAACTAAGAGTAAAAAATGGGCTTTTGCTTTTGTTTTAACTGAACCATTTCCGTCTGACATGCTCCTTCAAGCTGCGAGACGCTTTGTCCACTTGGACACCGTCATTAACCATCTGTCCCTTCATTTACCTTGGAGTTCCTTGATGATGATTTCTTTTAAAATCTATTTCAAACTTTAAAAAAACACCAGCCTATTGTCTACCTCTCAATTTTCTAAACCAACACTTCAGCAGAAGCACACTTTTCTCTCCTTTAAATTCATTTGTCTACCTTGATGACTGGCCAGTAGTAGGGCATGTTGAGCAGCTTGACGATAGCTGGGATGCCGTAGTGGTTCCTCACGGCGTGCTGCGCCAACTCGGCGTCCTGGTGGCGTGAAGTCAGATGTCGCAGGGCGCAAACCGCCGGCTCAGACACATCCTCCTTCTCCCCGGCACGCAGTATGGCGTGGATCAGCGACTCGACACCGTTGTGTTGGGTGACCAGAGATTTGTTGTTGCTGTTGTTGCACGTGAGGTTGGACAGGATGCCAGTGGCGCAGGTGAGCATGTTGACGTCGTCTGCGCTGAGGAGCCCCACCAGAGTCTGCAGCAGGGGTTCAACTCCTTCCTGGATGGGAAGAATAAGGCAGCTCAGATCGGTCGTGTGCTGGATTAAGGCCGCGACACACTCCATCCGAAGCGCCAAAATCGGTTGTCGTTGACGTAGGCGTGTGATAAATATTGTGTCATTTTGTTTGCAGAGAGGCCCTGGGTTGAAGTATTTTGACAGAGCTCTGTGCGAAGTGTTGTGTGACTGGTTAGAAGTTTGTTGCGGTGTTTCATGTGGAAATGCGCTCTGACAGCACTGTTGATATTCCTCTTAAACTATCTGGGTTTTGTATCTGCAGGAGACATGAACACTTTTGACCAACATTTATCTGACGCCTGGAGGAATTCTGTACTTTTGTTCGATTCTTCACTAAATAACTCCCATATGATTGGCAAATGGTCAATTTTCCTGGATGGAAATTGGAACGTT
Organism: Xiphophorus hellerii; assembly: GCF_003331165.1. Lineage (NCBI taxonomy): Eukaryota > Metazoa > Chordata > Actinopteri > Cyprinodontiformes > Poeciliidae > Xiphophorus > Xiphophorus hellerii. The sequence continues at coordinate 22,053,222 of NC_045676.1, read as the reverse complement.
GTCGATCACAAAGGAGGCTGTCTGCAGGAAAGTGTGTTGCTCTCAGACCGTTTCCTAAAAGCAGAACAGAGGAAGTGTGGGGGAGGGGAAGGAAACACTGGCGGGTAGGGGAGTGACGTATACTGAAGCGGGAGCGGTGTCCCCCATGTGGTCTACGCCGTTATACAAAAGGTGTGTACAAAAACTAATAGTCCAAAACCACTTGACTGCATGTTGACTGTTCAGATTCGGATGAAGTATGTTGTTGGAATCTTTAGGCAAATGAGGTGCTTAAGAAGTGAATTAGGACCTGCTTTGTTGCAGCATCGGACAGGTTTCTGAGGGTCCACAGGCAGTTCTGCACCAAACGCTGGCTGGAGCCTTGCAGGTGTTTACCAAGAGCCTGCATCCCACCTGAGGAAGGAGAAGGAAAACTCAGTTCTCAACGACATCTCATAAACGCAGATTCAGTGTGTTAGGGGCATCAGTGCTGCCCAAAAAGCGCGGCCAGACTCCCCTGCACACACAGGTTTTTTCTCTCACATACTGCACACGTTACATACCAGCCTCAACAATGGCTGGTTTGTTGCTGGGGCACACAGAGAGGACTTTGAGGACGCGGCTCGTGGTCCAAAGCAACTTCTCGTAGTTGTAGGTCTTCATGATTTGAACAAGACCTTCGGGACCTCCGTTGGCGAGAATGATCAGCTGTTGCACAGAGACGCAGCGTTAAAGTACGGCTTCTACACAGTTCAGAATCATCTTAATCTCTACATGAGGAAACAAAAAATATCTCAAATCAGAAAAACCGTAGCTTGTCCAGGCAGATTAACCCCACTTAAACCCTTTCTTATTATTTTAATCATAAAAACTTAACCGCACCCATGCTGTCACCTGAACAGCTTGGTTCTCATGCCACACCCAACACTAAACACCTTCCTGCTGCAGATCTTGGCAGCTCTCCAAGTATGTGTCCTAGCTTCAAGAGCACAAAGTGTAATAAAAGCAGACCTTGCTCTCCTGGTTGCCATATGACAGCAGCTGCAGACAGTCTGTGGTGATGGCCAGGAACTTAGGGTTGGTCTTCTTCAGCAGCGGGACCATCCTTTGCAGTCCGTCGGCCAGACGCACGGCCATCTTGGCTCCCTCCTGGTGCAGCAGCAGGTTGTGAAGTGTGGTGATGGCGTAGAACAGCACAGACTCTAGCGGAGAGCTGAAGACAAGAAAATTCACATTATTACAAAATCCTACCATATTTTAGTCAACTAAGTTTCCTGTAGCTATAAGTTAATATGAAAAAAGGAAATCAGAGAAAAACCTCTTTAGGTTGACATACAACTTAAAGGAAAACCGTTTAAGAAAGAAGAAATTAATCAAAGAATGGAGTTGATTAATAGCCAGTTCTACCTTTTTTTTTTTTAACATGGCTACAATTATATCTGATTGAGTTCTCATCTTCAGACATTTATTAGTGCATAAAAGTGATAATCACCTATATGATTGACATTCTGGCTGACTTTTTATGAAGTTTAGTTTTGATCCAATTTTCACATACGAGAGTAGTTGACAATACTTGTATGTTTTCAGTTTCAGTCAACAAAAATAACATTTCATGAGGCTCTGGAACGCGCCAGAAACATTATGTTCTAATATGTTTCAGTGAAACTTCTGAGATTTTAAAGGAAACAGATAAAATCAGCAGACCTAAGCTGTCTGAGAAAATAAAAATGTGGCGATGAAAAAGAGTGACGTACTGGGTGTGGATTCCTTTTAATATCTGTGAAATGATGGAGGACGTAGGCTGAGTCAGAAGCAGCAACACTAAGAGAGTCACTTCCAGCTTTCATTCAGGCCAACAAGCTGTCGCTCTGCTGAAGAAAGTTGGATGCGACCAGTTCATTGCACTCCCAACCCCGCAATTAAATCTAATAAACTGGATTTTTTGCATTTTGTTTCCTGTCCTGGTTACTGCCGATGGAACTGAGGCAGTGGCTAAATGTTTTACAAACAATGTTTCTGTGCAGGGGAAATTCTTGGGAAGTCTTGACATGATTTCATCTCAAGAATGGGTGCAACATTTAAGTTTTAAATTAATCTCTGAATGAACTCAACAACTCATATTGTTGCTGTGCCATCTGCCACTTTATGCCAGCTCCACCTGTATCGACAGCCAGCGAGCAGCTTTTTAAAAACTGCATAAAAAACAAATAAATGGAGTCAGTTGATTTTTGCGTGGAAGACTTGCAAGACATTTTGTAGAATTAACAAATTTGTGTTTTCACCACCAATATGAGTTTGTAAGCCCTTACAATAGCACTAAGCTAAAGAGAGACTGCGTTGGCTGCATCAGTTTTGTGTCTGTGATGGCGTCTCGGTTCTGCCCATTGTTCCCAAATGTCCTCAGCCTGATCGAGCCTCACAAAGAACGAAGTTAAACCAGTAGTCATTACCTTTTATGACATTCAAAGAACTGCCCTGCGTTTATGAAGGAGCAGGACATATCTTCTCTATGTTTTATTCTGCATTGTATTATGAGCCAAATTCTCAAAGATGTGTATTAAAACTGTGTGGAAACATACCATCATTAGTAAGATGCAGGTTTCTTAAAGATTACAGCTGTATGTGTGGAGCGGAGTTTAGATAAGGCCAAAAAAAAAAAAATCCAACCCGACCTGGTTCGAACCCATAGGCATTGTGTCCAAGTAAATTAGTAAACCCGACATAATTTAATAAAGATTTTGCTGCTTTCCTTTTTATTTAAAAGCAGAGCAACTTCTCCTGTTTTTAGATTTAACGTCTTCCAGCTCCATCTTGTCGGTTGTTGTAACCACAGGGTGAGTCAAGTGAAAATCATCTTGGATGTGTGACTGAAAGGAGAACATCTCTGCAACTGCTCCAGCAGGACAGAGCTGTGTTTGTTACAGCCTGATTAACTTCTCCACCCTACTCACGCACTTCCTTTCCTCAACAAGCTAAACTACCTACTCCTCTATTTACACTAATAAGTAGATAAGTAAAACTTTTTGTGGTGCATTCATGTTTGGTTTTCCTTGTGCTGTACATCAAGCAAATAATTTTGGCCCAAACTTTTGGGTCGGGCTCAGGCCGTAGATCTAATCTCAAGTGCTGAGTGGGATATATCCTGAGCCAAATGATGTAGCTATGAATAGTTTATGTGATGTGCCGTCAGGACTTTATAGCAACTCAAACCAGGTGTGTGTAGAAAATGAGGAATAAAGAGCGGGACGTGAAGCCCATTTTCCAGCAGTACCTGAGCATGCGGACAAGAGCGGGGATGCCTCCTGACTTGAAGATGGCAAGCAGGCCCTCCCTCTGGTGGGACAAGTTGTGGAGGATGCTGGCTGCCGCCTTGGTGGTTTCCATATTGTTTGAGTTCTGCAAGGCCCGGACCACCGCCGCCACCATCTGAGGGGACTGCATCAGGGCGCGGCGGGAGGCCTCCTTATGGGTGAGCTGGTTCACAATCTGTGCCGCCTTGCTGACCACCACCTGTTTATGGAGATTAAATATTTAGGGAGGGGAGAGTTTTTATTTGACTGTTGCAATGCTAGCTAATATTTTTTGATGATAAACAAAATGAACCAACAAGCCAGATTACAGTGCGATTTAGCCTGGCTGCATGTCCCCGTGTTTATCACCTGATCTTCATCGTTGAGCAGCTTGGTGAGCTCCGGGATGGCCCTGGTGGCCAGCTCGGCATCGTCCTGGTAGTTGATCAGATGGATGATGGCCTGTTTGAGCATCTGGGAGGGCTCGGCCAGCCGCTGGACGTTGGTCATCTGGGACGGGTCTGTCTGGGTCGACAGGATGGTGGTGCTTTCTTCCATCGACTCGGGGAACATCGCAGCCCGAACACGCTGAGCTCTGCTCAGTGTGTACTGGGTCTCCAAGTCTGGAATACAGCAAGCGGTGGTCAAACTGACATCGAAGGAGAAATTTCCACAAAATTGGTCATTTTTACGATTGCTTTGTCTCACCGGGCTGCTCTTTGGTGACAGTGGTGGTTGTGACATAACGCGTGGTGGTTTTGTAGTCGCCGTCATCGTCTCTGATGGTGGTGGCTCCAGACTGGATGCCCGAGTCGTGACCGTAATATGACTGATTCCACTCCTTGACCTTTACCATGCCACTATCCATCTCGCTCACTGAAAAACACAAAAATAGGAAGAGAAGATCAGAAATGGTGCAGGTAGATTTAAATTCATGAGATCAGATCCCTTGGTTGTTTCAGACCGAGAGAGGTTTATTTCTGCCGATGGCAGTAGGACCACACTGAAGAGGCAGAGGAGCTCCAGTTTTTCACTAATTATCTGACTCGTTATACTGTCATGACTTGGTGACAGTTTTATGTTTTATAAATGAAATGTTTCAATATGTAAAAAAATATATTTTTATAAAAATTGCATGCTCCAACTTGAACAGAAATCTAGCTACTAGATTTCAGAAATCTTTGTTTCTGATGCCAAGCTGAAGTGAGAACACTAAAAACAAAATTATTCAGGATAAGAAAACTTATCGTCAAAGAGATTATTGACAACATTTCAGCCTCCATGTTATCAGAGCCTACTCTGATTAAAGAAAAAAATTATATTTTACTTAAATTTGATTTGTTAGTCATCAACCATTCTTGAACACAAAGTTGTTTCCAAAAGATGACCCTTACGCTAATACAAGAAAACAATAACTGAACTTTGGACATGTTATAATTAAAAGCCTGTCTCATAAATAGAGCCATGAAAGTGATCCTAACCTTTAAGATATTAAATAAAAAAATTATTTTGATAAAACTCAAAGAATTACTTTGTCTGATTTTAACTTTGTTTATTCTTCAGGAATGTAAATCTAGAGATAATAACGGCAATAATATTCTGTCAGTTTTAGAGGCGGAGTGTCAAATGTACAAATGCTCAAAAAGTTTGAACTGGGAAATAAACGGCAGATTTCCATCAAAAACGGCATTTAAACATCTCAATCAGTTGTGATACAGAGCTCAATCTGGCTAGCATACAATGTAATGAAATTTTATTCTAGGGTATAATTGCAAATGCACAAAAGCAGCAACATACTGACAAATAAACACACACAAAACAAAAGAACAAAACTTGAGTGTGGCACTGCAAGTTTTAAAAGAAATACTTTATTGTATTTACTGAAACATTTTTTCAGCTTTTGCAAACCTTCCTTCAGAGGAAAACTTGATTTTTTTAATGTTTCAGAAAAAAATATTGTATAATAATTTAGTAGATAATCAACTAGTTATCTGGCAAGTTAATTAACTTAATTCTACTAATTGATTATTTCAACAACAGATTTTGTTCTGTGTTGGTTTATAGCATTTATTCTATTTAATCACTTGTGACCTGGAGATGTCAGATACCAACATAAGAGAAGATTTGCTTTTCCCTTTATTGCAGTTTGAGAAGGTTTAAGCGACAGACCTCCAAGAGCCGCAGGATGGATCTCTATGATGCTAGAAAAGGTGACAATGATTTCAGAAATGACTAAATTTTACATAAAATTCAGGCCATCTTAAAGCATTAGACGAGCCAGACGAAAGAGGGAAACCAAATAACAACAATATGACGTGACTGTGAAAAGAATGCAGTGGATAAAAACGACAACATCACTAAAACAGGCAGCGAAGAAAAGAAATGCAGAGAAATTATATACACACACACACAAAAAAGGGGCTGAACGACTTACTGTGCATCTCCATCCTTGTCCGTTATCAAAGGAGCAACGACGGAGCCAACCTGAAATATGCAGAGAAATAAAATAATGATTTCCCCAGATTTCCTTCACTCCAAATGATCAAGACACATCTGACTACACGCCCATCCTTTCATGAATTACTAAGCATTCTGGCACGCTCTCTGCCTCCTTGCACAAGCGCTGTCGTTTTGCTTTCTCGTCTGCCACCGTGACAGATCCCGAGACGGACCCTCCTACCCTGCAGCCAGGCACTCTGACCTGAAAACGACAACACAAAGCAGCAGCAGCAGCAGCAGCAGCAGCAGCAGCAGCGTTGTGGTTCCAGGAGAAGGGAGGGCGAAGTGGGCGGAGAGACAGCAGCATGTCAGAAATTCTCAGCACCGACCTTTAACCCCCTGGTCCCCACCCAAGCAGCTTGAAGCAGCCTCCTGCTGACGTATGATGATAAACTCGCCTGTCAGGTTTAGATTCTGGTAAGCCTGAGTGTGTGTGTGTGTGTGTTTGTACAGTGAGCCGACACCTCGTCGCCCACAAAACATGAGAAAACACTAAATACTTCACGTTTATGTTCTGTAAGATATGTTCATATAGTAATCAAAACACAGTTTCAAACAGCTACAGTTGTGTAATTACCCACCAACCTCTCTTTAGGTTGCATATTTACAGTTACTTGCCAGCACATGCTCATTCTACACGCCTTGACATCAGGTAATCATGCTTCGTGCTACATTAGTTACTCAAACCAGATACAGCTTCACTCTAGTAAGTTGTTGAATTTGTGTGCATTTTGCAATAAAACCAATCCACCCCTTTGTAAGAAAAAAAAAACAGTGCAGTAGGACCTGGACCAGTGCATACGGTCTCCTAGTCAACGTAAGCGTTTTCTCTTCGTGCACTGAGATTCTTTGTGCAACGTCTTTATTTTCCGGAGTAAACAACCACTGTCGGGATACGGTCGCCACATTTCTGCAGCTCAGATGACATTCACCACAGAAACTCCCTTGAAAATCTGCATTTATAATAGCTGCCTGCCACTGCCTGTGACACATAACTAACTGGCACAATGCGTACACTGTGCTGCTTTCAAGTGCTTTCAGATGTTTGGCTGTTACAGACGGCTTTGTTAGGCAAATTGCCGGGCCACATTGTGTGCGTGTTTCATGATGGACTCAAGGTATACAAAGATTTCAAATAACAAGACAATGAATTAAAAAAAAAAAAGGATCATTCCCTGTAGCTGTTGCGAGACATCTGGTTTTAGCACGGCAGTAAGAATCTATGAGAATCTTCCATTATTACAACCAATAAAACAAGCTGACAAATGTACATAATGTCTAGCTGCTGCGTTGGCAGAGGGTGAGCTATAAAAACAAAGTCAGGGTGACAGAGTGATCAAAGTACAGGAATTAAAGAGGACCGAGACAAAGATTGTACAAAGTCTCAGTTCTTTTTTGTACTGAAAGTTGTTCAGTGATGTGTTCAGAATTTGGGATATTTTTAAACCTAATCCTGCTTTAGACCTCTCCATAACTCCCTCCCTGACCTGTCTTCCTTGTTCTTTATGATGTTGTTTATTCACTAATGTTCTCTCAAAATGAAAAATCTTCCCTAACCTGCAGAGTTTATGCTGAAACACAGGCCATCCTGGACTTTTTTGGCAGTAGAAGAGGAGAGGGAACTGAAAACAAAATGTTTCTAATCATTTTTATTTGCAAAACAGAACCATGTGCTATATTCTTTTTACTTCAAATGTGTGTGTTAGTCAAATCACATAAAATTCAACTTAAAACCACCGAACTTTGTAGTTTTTACCCTCTAAAATGCTTCCGTGTTTTCTACAACACATGCACCGTTCGCCTTCCCCTCCCCATCCTCCATGTTTCAGAGAAAATATGTGATCGTTTTGTAATGTTTCAACTTGTTTCTTTATCTCTGTTCACTTCCACAGAGATCAGCCACTCAGAGTTTCAGCTGCAGTGACTCTGGCATGATATCCCCACAGGACCAGGCCCCAGAGGATTGTCTGTACTTGCAGCTACATGATGCACTGACTCATCAAGTGTCCGCTGACGGCTGCTCTTACAGTCAACGTTCACGCTCACCTTTCCAAAAGGCGCAGCTTCAATTTACTGAAAAACATCCTCAATATTCACCAGCCGCTAATGGGAATAAATCGATTGATGCTATGAATAGCTCTTGTTAAAGTTTTGAAAGGCTGTTTTAAACATTGTTTCCCCCTCACACAGCATGTTGCCATTCTCTGGAAATCAGGGAGAGTATTTGGTGGTGCTTTGTTCCTCTTAGGCAAGGCAGCGGGTTCAGTCAACTAGTGCAGTCTAGTGACACGCCCTGCTGATCGCCTTGGCAACATACGCGGCTCTGTTTTGTTGAAGGTTTTATCTCCTGGCCCAACTCATGTCTGACACTGCAGACATTTTGTTTTATTTTTGATAAGATTGCTAAACTCTTACGGAAAACCTTAAAATCTTTCTATGATGAAAAGATTTAAAACGGAAGATTACAGTAAAAAGTAAAACTAAGAGTTAAGCTGGGCTTACATTTTATTTTCTATTCATCCTGCTGAGTTTCGAGTCTTATCAGCCAGTTTATAGTTAAATGCTAGGTCAGACTGTAAACTTCACACTGGACTTTGCTCTCTTCTAGTTAATAAGTGATGCCTTCTTTTCACTCGCACTTCTTTACCACCAGCACTACAACAGTAACACAGGGGCCTAGCTTTGGGAGAAACCCGCATTTCATACTCAGCACCTCCCACCCGTCTTGTTAGGCAACAGAATAACTTCAGGAGGCTTCTTCCAAAAAAAAAAAAAACTGCCTTCACAGTAAAACCAGGAATGCGCATCCGTGAAAAGCTGCCAGAGAGCAAGTTGCGACAGACAAAGCAGACGTGGACACTTTCCAGCTTTCGCTGCTGAAACACTAGTGTGACATTCCACGCTAACGCTGCATATTCGATCTGTCTGAGAGCGACGCTTCTGCTGCAAAAACCAGAAACATCTCTCACAGTTTCACCACTTTTATTTTAAACTCCTCTGACTCAGCCGTCACGTCAAAACTGCTGAAATGATCAGATAAGAGGACGTCTCTGCTGTGACAAAAGGGATGAGTAAGGCTGCTGTCAGTGGTGAGAACATGCAGTCCTGCCCCCGTCCCACAGGCGAGTCAAACAGGGAGTGTTTCCAGAGCAACAACAGGTTCCCGATAAGGGTGTGGCAGAGGATTGCGTGGGTGAAGGTGAATACACCTTCAGGGAATATCAACATTTCCAAGCATCTTAAAACCATCCCAGCAGATCTAAACGTCGCTGTCCTAAGCTCTTCTTCGTATCACAGCAGGAATAAATCAGGTTCCAGGGCCCCCGGGATGAACTCTGCTCATATTCCAGTCGTATTCCTAACAAGCTCCAAGGAGTTTGTGCTGATCTCTTATTTAGGTTTAATCCTTTCTGACAGGCAGGGTGGTAAGAAAAACATCTGAGATGTTGCTCGTCTCTCTGGTTATACACTTGCTTAAGAGCATTAGGCCCACACAAATCTAATAAAGCAAAAAAGTTTTAGGAAATACGCTCATTTGTCTTTTTGCCAACAACTACATGAGAAAACTTATCCCTATTTGGACTCGCTTACAGGCCAGCAGCCAACTAGGCTACCAGAGATCAGCATGTCAGGGGAAAAAAAAAAAAAAGTGAAAGCTTCTTAAAAACAGGTCATTTTTACTCAGCAGAATGCTAAAAATATTTGCACGAAAAAAAATGTGCGCATGTTGTTATCCAATACACATTCAAGTAAGAGGATCTTGTGTCTTTGTTGTTTAAAAAACAGGAAAAAAAAGTCTTTTACCCCATCTGGTATAAATCTGATTTCTCACAGACTTGCTGGTTTTATGTTTGGGCTGACAAGCAAATAAAGCAGATTATTGAAGCACACATCTGTAAAGCTTCTTGCACCATCTGGATCAGAGAACTACAGTATGCGACATACAGGCCACCCGCCACATCATGAACACCCCTCTTAAAAGGCAACCCAAACTCCTTAACAACACCCAGGACTTTAACAAACGTCCGGCACTCTGTGTCCTATCCTCCATGTTGTTCAATGTAGAAAATGTACATTTTGACCAAAACACTTTAACTTAGGCCTATTATTGGGATACATGTTCAATAAACTTTAAAGTGGATTTATAGTAGAAATTTTCACATTTCGCTGAAGCATTTTTAACGTCTGTTTTGGTGAAAGTACATTTTGGTTAGATTTACTGATGTAAAGCCACTGAACTGCTAGTTTTACCACAAAATTAATCTCTTGTGCACTACATAGCTTATTAAATGTTAAGATTTTACTGGAATTGCAATACTAAAGCTAGCATTAGATACAGTATGTCTCAGCTTAGGCTACAAAGCTGCATAGTTTGATATTATGTTCAAACTTTGTAGCTGCACTTTACTGTCATGTCATGAATCTTGTGCACTATGTAGCAAATCATAAAAAAATACAGTTGAAACTTGAAACGTTAGAATGCTAATGTTCGTAGCTTATTAGCTTATATGGCTTGATAAAGTCAACAAACATAGTTCAGATTAACCATTCAACTTCTGTGCAGTATTTCAGTACATCATGTGATCCGTGGATGAAAATATATATATATACCTGCAAATTAAAATCCTACATGAATGCTAAAAGTAAAAAGTTAGCTGGTTTTCTTAGGTCACAAAGCTGTATTGTTACCAATCCATCCAGTGAGAGCTATTTTTAGTAATTTACACAACTCTTCATCATTTCCCCACAGATTTTGAAGTTGTCAATCCCAGCAGAATAAATCCTAACATATTATGTACTAAGTCCACCTGGATGCCAAGCCACAAATTTCTCATCTTCTGCTTGGACAACAGTAACCGATCAGGCTGTCAGGGCGCACAGTTCGCTATGAATCAATAAGTGAGAATGTGAGAACAGTTAATGGATTTAATGTGGTGGGTGACAGGAAGTGATGGACAACCTTATCTGACTCACTAAAGCTGTTAGTGTGATCAGACAGAGGAAGTTTGTTTAGAGAAGTTAAACAGCTGCTAATTACTATGAAACAGGCACAAAGTCGCTGAGACATTTGTCTAAGCGCCACAAGCACAGATAAAGAGGCTCCGAGCTTGAAGGGCACATTTTTAGAGTGTTTTGAAGTGACCGTAATGTCGAGTGATAAAGCCAAGTCCATAGCAGTGCCAGGTTTAACCCTTCATATCCTCAAAAACAGCCAACATATTACGGCAATTTCCTTTGGCAACATTAAACTGAATTAATCTAAGCTGCTTATCTGGAAATAAGCCAAACAACTCTGTCGACCACTGACGGGAAACAAAATGGGCAGCAGCAGAATGGCTGAGAGTCCTTGTTCTGTCAGTTGATTCACTGCCGCTACTTTAATGAGTCAAATTAGGCCAGTGGATATAGTACGGTGGCTGTAAACTGGAGCGTAGCTGTTTACTCCCTCTGGGATCTGACTGTGAATCAAAGGAAATGTGAGAAGTCTCTGAGGAGGTGCCTGAGCGCAGACCAGATTCACATTACACCGACCTGATAACAAGACGGAAGGAGTAAAAAGCCGCAGTGAGGGCTCATTTGCACAGCCTGCACCGGAATAAAGTTCACAAAACAAGGAGAAGATGCATGTCCACAGACCGCAATCTTTATCAGAACTGACATAAAGAAAACGCCTGAATATTGAATACATAGTCGTTGCTGGGAGATTCAAGTTTTTCCAGGCCCCTTTTTGAATTTAAAAGAAGGGACATCCCCCCCATCCATGGTGTTTGGCTGATGTTAGGAAGGAAGAGGATGAACTGACAACACAGAGAGTGCCCTGTTTTACTTTGTTTGAGACTGAGAGGAAAAGAGTAGCCACATTGTCCCACTGACTTCTGCTATATTGAAAAGGAAACTACTCAAGAGTTCCCCACTGGGTGCGAACAAAAAGAGGACTGAAGCACATCATGATGGCTCTGTGTGTTCACAAGCCAAGCTTAGTGAACAAATCTGCAGCCAAAGCCCAGTCTGAAGGGCTGCGAGGGAAGTTTCATTTTGAACTGTCAATGCTATGAGTTAGAGTCTGCCTGAACTCTGAGGAAATGCAAAAGATAATACATTTTTCAGGTAGTAGGAGGAATGTGCTGCTTAGGATACCAGGGCAAGGGAATGAAGAGATAAGAAAGAACACAGAAAGTTTGTCAAATACAAGTTCAACGACTGAAAAAAGGTGTTCAAAATAAATAATTATCTTTTTAGTGAACATAAAATCACATGTAATCAAGTAACAACGACCGCTTAAAGTACTTTAATGATCTCAAAGGGAAATTACATTTTTATCGACAAATCCACAAACAAATCATGAGCCTCAGTTCCTATGACATTTAGAAATTACTTCCTATGTTATTCAGAAATATCCAACAAATACTCATTCAGTAACAGTTTGAGTTGTAGCATGTTTTTAATGGCTTTACTGCCTGCAACTGTGGAAAAAAGAACAATCATGAAAATCCTCTTTAGGGTCAGTAAGGAGCAATAGTTAGTCTTAAATATTTATTTTTAATTTTAAAGCTGTGTACACTATTATTAATAAAGTTAATGTTAACCCAAATCAGCTCAGGCATGACAGCCTTTTCCAACTGATAATGTGAGAAACCACATGATGAAAAAATGATAGTTGTTAAAACAAAGCAACATTTTATGGATGCTAGCACTAGCATGCTAAGGTTATTAGTTTGCTTAGCTAATGCCACAAAGTCACACAGTCCATTTGGATCTGTGTGAAAAACACTGGTACTGCTTAAGCATGCACCACATGATGAATTTAGTGTGCACTCTCAAGTGAACATAAAATTATATTTAAAACATCTAATAAACATTAGTGTTAGCATGCTATAGCTAATGGAAACTAGCTGTAGGTCACACATATCCTTTGACCAAGGTTATGAAAAACCTCTGTACTACTTTTATAAATGTACCATTTCATTAATTCATGTGGAGTGGCTCTGAAATCAATGCCAAGTTTTAAACATTTAATGTAGCATTAGCAAACTAAACACACTTGAGAGAGCTGTACAGTCGTTTTCTATCAATGTAATTTACCATCTCTGTACGCTACTTTTCTTGTGTTATTATAAATCTGTAGTAGACCATCTAGAGGATGAACAATTACAGTTGTCATACATTACAACTAAGCTTACGCAAATGTTAAAATTACATCATTTACTTCAAGGAATTAAACCCTGACTCAGAGCCCCCCGTAACCTCCCATGTATTTTCTGTCATACATTCATCACAGTTTCTGGATTACACAAATGTCAAGTTGCACAATTTTCACAACCCATGACTTCCTGGGAGACTTAAAAAGCAATGGACAAGGAGAACAAGACCAATGCTTCACATTTTTCCCCCAAAAGGTGACAAAACAAATCTGAAAGCAACGCAGTCTTTTTTTGTGGCACCTATCTACCAAGTAAAGCTTCCCAGTTGATTTCTTTCCGTTTCAGCCACACATCCTACCCGTCCTCACTCTTCTCAATATCTCATAGAAGTGTAACAGGGAGGAGGCGTACAGAAACAGCCACAACCCAACAATCATCCAACAGTGAAAAAATTTCTCTTCAATCAGACGTGGAATGTAGATCCCTCCCTCCTCACCACAGCAATGAAAAAAATTATCAGCAGTAATGTTTTCAGAGGAACAGAAGCAGAACCGATACCGTCGGGAAGCTGCGGGACTCATGCATGGTTAACTCAGGCATCTTTGCAGAGACATGACCTGAACCTGGTCGTACTCAGTGTGGTTTTTAAAACCGCCATGCATAGGGGAAAAACAACAATAATGTTATTGGTTAAGACATTTGAGCAAGTGACTTTTGATTCAGCTAACTGCTGATGGTAAATAATTGCCTTAATGACTTGTTGGCCATTTCCAACTGTACTTGGTAAACAATATACAGCTGTAAGAAGAGAATGAGTGTCAGAAACAGCAGAAATCTGTCCAATGAATGGGATATTTTTATGGAAAACAATTAGGTTATTGATAATGATAACAGAAGCTTAAGATAGCTTACAGTCTGCTCTTTTGTCATTTTAAAGCAATAAAAAGAACATTTTGAATACTTGCTGGCCCTGCTTCAGCAATATAGAACAGCAAAGAAAACCATAATAGTTTTAAATATTTGGACTGAAAGCTCCATTGCTAAATAAATATTGGTGAAAGGCAAATCTATGGACATTTTATTAGACTTTTACCGCACTAACCTCAATGGAAAACCCTTTGTTGTTCCCTCTCTATGGAAACGCTAGAATGCTTAACACGATGCATTCAAAGACAATGAGTGGGGTGAAAAGCTGTAACTGAGCCTGTGGAAAGTTCAGCGTTGGGCATCACTGGATCCAGACAGAAGCGGGTCCAGATCCAGGAGAGACAAAAACATAAACCAAGAGGTCAGGATACAAGACTTTCCCTAATCCCCTTTAAAAAGTGTAATGTCCGCTAATGTAGGACAGTATCAGGGTATTAGATGGAGGGGGCAGGGATTAGCACTATGTATCCACAGATGTAACAGCGAAATCTACTGTAAGTCACCCCCTGGGGACATCCAACCACCATCCCCCCCCCTCCCCCCCCCGAGGACAGACAGGAACAGCTTTCCAAACCTGCCCCTGTCTGGTGCCGAACTACGAGCCAGATTGGCATCAACCAAGAGAACCAAGTCCTGTTCGATCCTTGGCACACTAAGCGGCTCCAGCAGGAAGCTTTCGTTCAAACCCAGCAGGATATCATACACATGTTGGCTCTGATCCAGATGCGTTGTAATGACTGGCGATGATTCACAGTCAAGAATAATAAATGATACAATTACAGTTAATGATCCAAATGTCAACGCGGCAAACACGGTTGCAAATTAAAGATGTGCCGGCACAAGTTTAAGCCATTCTTAAACAGTCACAGAAGGTGTAGGGCACCTTGGGTGGACATTAGAGTTGCATAAAACAGTAGTCATCACAGGATAGTGTGTATTGCCAAGGCCTGTCTGGATGTGGTATTTTGAATTATACTCTCAATGCTGGGCCTTCGTGCTGTAATACTAGTAATGCTTCAGACCATGTGGGAGGAAGTTAATGGCTCTTAATGCTGACACTGGATGTGTATCTTTAGATGCTGAAGCACTTTGATAGTGGCGGTGGACGTGGATATGAAAAGTACCAGGAATGTGGACTTAGAAATCTATAACGTTACTGCAATTTCCAGCAATTGTATGATAATTTACATTTTCTTGATACCATGCAGACCAAATTGTTTGTTACTCCAACTAACAGCCAAAATGCCTCGTCTTTAAAAAAAAGAAAAAAAAAAGAAGAAAACCCACAGAAATCAGGAGAGCATCAGCTAAATTACCACTGATTTCATTTTACAATGTGCTGGTAATTTTGCAGCTTTGGTCATCAAGTACCTACCTATATTTAGCACAAAAAGAGGCCAATGTTTCTTACTGGTGAAGCGTCAATTCCCCAACATCCCTTGGGGATGTTGTATGGTGACCTTACAATGAACTGTACCAACCTGGGTACTCACCAAGTATCAACTCATTCCTGCCCTGGCGATGGTTTAGTGGTCACATATTGACCTGTTTGAGCCTTGGGGACATTTTACTGACCAACCTTCAATTTGTACCCGTTTGGGGACGTTTGGTAGCTAATCTGGCAATTACTGGTTAAGAGAAATTTTCTATACTTTCCTAAAAGTCTACTTATGAGTGTTATTTATCAACAGGAGGTCACTAGTACTTAATTTGATTTAATCATAATATGTCACACTTCATGAAAGTTATCTGGGATTCACCCAAATTTACAGGAACATTTACAACTTAAGCCTAAATGGATCAAATAATAAAACTATAGAGGCAAATAAATTGATCTGCACTGGTAAAGCAGATGATGTTATTGTGATATACACTATAAAACATTTTTTGTTTTCAGATTTTCTCATAAATGTTTAACGTTATCTTGACAAATAAAAAGGTTTTAAAAACGTGGAGGACAGAGGTGATATTTAAAGAAAAAACTCTTTCAGAGAAGATGAAAAAGAATATTGATCAAGGCCATTTTAAAAGAGCATAATATGCCTGATTCATTGAAAATTATTCTAGGAAAAAAAGCAGAGATAAATGAAGGCTTGCAACGCAAATGAAGGGGTGGGTTTTAGTGTGGTGTCTTCTTTCAAATGTCTGATCCAATGAGCTTTCAGCCAGAGAGCCAACATTACACAATATCTCTCTGCACATCCAAACTAAACTTATTTATGTTTGGCACTGGGAAAAACAGGCAAGTTAACATGTAAAAGTTTTTAAAGCAAATTACTGGAAACTAAACTTATGTTTTTCCACACACTATATCTAATATCTCCAAGTTTCTTCAAAATAGTGATCAGGTGGTTGTCAAAAATCCTCCGTAACATGTACTTATCATAATATTTAAGTATAAACGATCGAAAACAAACAAACAAAAACACCCCTGAAGCCTCTGTGGATGTCTTGACTGAATATTCCCTACATTTCCCGACAGAGGTAGGACTGATTCAACCTCACCTCACCTGCCACTTTCGGTACATACAGTAAAAGCGCATAAACCAAACGACATAGAAATGTAGACAATTAAAATATTTCATAGCGTTTGAGAAGAAGCTGATATTTTGCTGCGTAAAATCAACTTTAAACGCCACTAAACCTGTGGCCGCAGCAGGCAGAACAAGATCGTAGGAGTTCAAGGTATGCGGAAATGAACTCCAATATGGATTTGTAACCAACAGAAAGTGAGTTGTGATAATACGACCCTAAAATAACACAAACACATTTCTACACGTAAAAGAAAAACTAAATGTAAGTTGTTTTAAATAAGCCCACGCACAAACAAAGGCGGAGATATGGGGGGAAAACACATTGGGAGCAGTAAAACCAATGGGAATGTGATTGAATCTTACCTTTAGAAATCACACAATAGATTTTCAGATAATCCCAGGCCGGGGTCAATTCTGGGGGACACTTGTTCGTCTTTCTATAGACTTCTCTCCCCCTGCAAATGTCGCTCGTCGACAGCGGTCTGAACAAAAAAACGTAGTGAAAGGAGCGTCACCTCGGCCAGGCTCCGCCCCTACATGGCGCGACCCCACCCGGCAGGGCTCTGCTCCATGTCCCCACCACCCCAGTTGCTGCGTGGCTGTTTTATTGATAAAGAGAAACTTGTATTTTCAGTCGCAGGCAGATATGTCTCTTTTTTTGTTGTTTCACTGTTAGCGTATGCATTGTTTTCCATACAAAACCCTCCACAAAAGTACAAAATGGCTTTAATTTACGTTCACTAGAGGCTGATAGGTGTTTAAGTAGCGTTACTTTACCGACAACATGAGTAAAATGTACCAGAGGGGTTTATTTCTTGCGTTCAGAGGCCGTCTGCACGGTACCCCGCCCCTCTGTTGGGTTTATTTTTCTCCCACCTGCATGACGCTCGGCCACACCTTGATAACAGCGAAACCAGACAGCTGAGTGAGTCACTCCTGCCACCGGGAAGTGAAGCGCACCAAATCTCACAAACACATACCCTCCATTATGTTCGCGTCTCATTTGTATTTTTTACTAACTTATTTAAGGTTCTAGCCCTTTTATGAAGAAAAGACGAAAACGTCCAGAGAAAATTTGTCACGTCTCTCTTCACATGGGGAGTTTTTTTTTTATTATTATTTTTAATTTAAATAAAACAATTACTTAGTTCTTTGCTAAATATGAAAAATAGTTTAGAAATCCCACTGTAAATAATTACATATTCTCATGTGTGCTTTTGTAAGTACACTCATTGCCAGGAAAAGTAAATGACCTCCAAATAATTCGCTTTTTAATTTCACTAGCATAATCTCACAGAAAGATTGATTTACATATAACCTCCTGTACAATCTTTTTTGCCTTCAAAGCTGCCTTTTTTACAGTTTTGACCTTTTCAGTTATTGTTTTGACTGTAGATGCATAGCATGTGTTTAAGATCATTAAACAAATGTTATTGTCAGGCAAAGATGCCCAGACAAGGCAAAAATAAATACATAAATTATGTCATTTACAATGAAAACTGCTATCCAGGAATACGTGGATGTTAAGTGTGGGAATGTTGCCCCAGTTAAAGCAGAAATTGACTGTGATTAACGTTTTGTTTAGTTTGGAGAACAGAGTTCAGATTCAGAGCCGCACCCAGGTCTGATTACCTGGGGAATCAAGATCTTGAATAGAAGCTGTCTGATGTAAGCTAAAAGATCTTAAAAGCCACCCATCATGCCCTGATCTTAAGAAATTCAAGAATAGATTAGAAACAAAGTTCTGGACTCCTGTAAAAAGTAAAGCAAACCACAGATTAAGAAAACATGAAACGGAGGTGAGCCTTCCCAGGAGTCCCTGACCTTCCAAAATTACTCAGAGCGACATCTAAAGCTCTTCAGGCCTTACCTGGCTCAGCTAAGGTCAAATGTCATGATTCAACAATAACAAAGAGACTCTGCAAAATGCATCTATGCAAGAGTTTTGAGACCAAAACTACTGCTGACAAAAAAGAAAAATTATTTTCTGTTTACTAAAAATTATCTTAATAAGAGAGATCTCTTTGTAACTTTTTAGCTAAAATGGCATTTCAGAAAAAGAACAGCATAATGTCTATGGTGAAACATGGTGGATCAAGGGCTGATTAGCTGCTCCAGGACGTGGACAAATAAATTATTCTCTGTAGCTAAAAATCCTGAAGGAGAATGCCACCAGTCTGTGACTTTAAGCTGAGGTGCAACTGGGTTATGCTTAAAATCGCAACAGCAAGTCCACCTCTGAACGGCTCAAAAGTAACGAAACAAATGTTCTGATTGGCCTGATCAAAGTCTGGACTTGAATTCAAATAAAAAGAGTCCTTGCATGACCTAAGCAAGGCGGTTCACTCTCAAAAATCCACCAACGTGACCGAATAATGAAAATGATGCGAAGAAGAAAGAACCAGCAATCCTCCACTGCAAAAGACTCATTGCCAGTCATCAAAAAAGCTTAATGGCAACTGACTGAGCCAAGGGTGACTCAATCAGTTATGAGCTTAAGGGGACAATTAGTTTTTTTCAGATACAGTAAGACCTGGTTGCTTGGATAGTTTGGTTCTTTCAGTGAATGATCTCATCATTAGAAAGAACCCTTTGCGTTTACTTAAGCTAACGTGAGTAAATGATTCTCAAATTTATTTTGATATTCAGAATTATTTTAAGATCTGAAACATTTAAGTGAGGAAAAACAACAAAACACACACTGAGAAAATTAGTGCTTAACTTGGAATTAAATATGTAGACAATTTTTTATTGCATGGTTTCTATAATGACAATAAAAAATATCATTATTATTACTATTATTATTAAAATACCAGATCAGAATATTAAGTAATTCAAGCACCAAAAGCAACATATTTCTGATGGCATGTTACGGTTAACTGCTCATTTATTTGGAGGTTTTTCTCCATAAGTATTTTCCCATCCCTTATGACTCATTTTTTGACTTCATTCAAATGTTGTGTGTTATTACGTCTTGCACGTGAGTCTTTTATTAGCAGTTTTAATTTAAAGCGTTTAAATCTTTTAGTCATAGATAACTTAAAAACAGACAACGTGAAATAATGAATCAGAGCTTTGCTTTTTTTCTGTGGTGTTCCTGTATTAAAGCAGCAGCTGCACCACCGGCAGACTGTAACAACCCTCTGATGCTTCAGCATTAATAATATAGCAATGCATTATGTAAAAGCACATTAGTGGGATCAAACCCTAAATTTAGCTGCTGTTAGGTTTGCTGTTTCACTTTTCATGGAGGACTTTTCATGTGTCTTCCACTTCTCTACTGGCTTTGTGCGCTGATCAGCTGTATCGTTATAACTAAAGGTGTAGTGATGCGTGAAAAAGAGGAAGAACTGTTTATTTCAGTCCTGATTTCTCTCCAGCAGCCTCTGTGGCAAAGGTTAAAGAGCCCATGTTATACCCTGTCATATGCATTTGAACAAAAGTCGGGCCTGCTGTTTTTGCACTCTGTTGCATGTGTCCGTATGCTCGACATCAAACAGCAAAGGTCAGGAAAAGATTAATGCCCTAATTACCCACTGACTTGCAGAGTAGCGGCCTTTTATTGGCCAGTAATGCATGCATATAAATGCATTATTCAGATGAAGACTTTCTCGTCATACATATTTTAAAAAAAAAGAACAATAATCACACAGAGAGGAGATTTATATTGAACTCCGAGGAGGTAAAATGCATCAGTGTGCAGAGGAGCCTCTCTAACTGCCTGTATGATACACTCATGCTGGATGATAGACGCAGATAGGTCAGGCTGTTCTCTGTGTCCCGCCTCGGGCGATATCATCCCGGCTCTCTCCTGTGCAGCCATTGTGACAGTCATCATCTGTGGCTCGCCAAATGAAAGGGACAGAGGCAGAGCAGGGATGGGCCAGGCCAGGTCACCGCTGGTTATTTAGGCCATTATATTTGTCAGAGCGAATGTGTGGACTTTTAAAAATAGCTCCGGGTCTAATTGACACTTGGGTTTTATCGTGATGCTTTGAGGGGCAGAGGGGGTGAAGGGGAGGCCCAATGATTATTAGGCTGTTCACTGAACGGAACAGTGGCTTCATGTTGCCAAAGCGGACCATTTGAATCTAAAATTTGCTGGCTTTGACTTTTGCTTCATCAGATATCCCTGAGTGGTGGACACAGGGTCAGCACGGGCTTGAATGGAGCCATTGTTTGAACACAGCTGCTTCTTTCTGCCAGGAATTAAAAGAATGGGCTTGTAGCTCATGATTACTCTTGTTATAAACTCTATTTAGGGTTTACAGCTGAAGCATCTGGATATATTTGACGTTTACTAGACAATAAAGAGGCTGTGTGAATGCAGTGCTTTACAAAAGTATTGACACCGTTCAAACTTTTCCACAATTTACCACATCACAGTCACAAACTTTGATGTTGTTTATTGCGATTTCTTACGGTAGTGCATAATTTTGAAATGGAAACAAAATTATGCATGATTCTCAAAAACCCATGGATATGTATTTATCCTCGTACAGTTGATATGTCTAAAAAAAATCAGTGCAACACCTTCGGATGTCACTTAATTAATTTAAACACTTCGGATGCCACTTAATTAGTGACATCCAAAGTGTTTAAAGTGATCTCAGTATTAGTCTAGCTTTTGTGTGAAGGCCTCAAAGAGAAACAAAGGGATACAGCAGATAGGTTTGGCTTTGGATACTAAGTTTATAACATAATATCTCAAGTTTAGAACATCTCACAGAGCGCTGTCCAATCCAATCAGTCATCAGAAAATGGAGAGAGTGTTGCACAAAGGCTAGACCATAAATATCTGAACACCCACCTAAACCGAGAGTCCAGGTTTAGAGGGCATTCCCTGCATGGGTCTCTGTGGCTCAGTGTGTAGTTGTCTTACTGTCTGAAAGTTGTGGGTTCAGTTCCAGGTTCTTCCTGTCGCATGTTAATGTGTCTCTCGGCAAGGCACTTCCAAATTTCCTAGGAATTTGGCATAAAGCTTTTTGAGTTGTCAGTATGACTAGAAAAAATCTATGTAGCTTCAGTTTGTGTCAGGATCTGTGTTTTCTGTGTTCATTTAGAGTTTTTTGTGTCCTTAAGTCTCTTCGTTGTCCTGTCCTCCCCTTGATTGTTCCCAGGTGTGTCTCGTCTCTGTGATTACCCTCCTGTGTATTTAACTCCACCTGTGTCCCTTGTTCCTCGTCGGGTCCTCGTCTATGTCAACGTCAATGTTAGCGTCTATGTTTCGTCAGTGTTTCCTTGTGCCTGCTGCTTGTTACTGGACTTATTTACAATTAAATTCATCATCACATTCATCATTCCTGGGTCCGCTGCCTCTGCCTCACCACCTCACCCGCACCACTTCATGACAGAAGGACCCGACCAGGACGAACGGTGAGGCACGCTATTTTTTAGTTTTACATCATGGACCCAGAAGATATAAAGGAGCTGACGGAAACGATCAGCGAGTATAAGGAGGCGATGGCCAAGCCGTACGCTGCCATCCGACGGCTCGGTTTCGCCATCCGCTTGGGGCTCCTGTTGGACTACTGGGTTCCTCGCTTTCCGCACCCGGGGTTGGTGGAGTTGCAGAGGGAGGCAGAGTGGGAGCGTATGGCGGCTCTAGCCGTCATGGCTGGCGAACCTCTGCCTCCCAAGCCGCACAGTCTCTCCGCCAGCCCGGATCCAGCTCCAGCTCCGGGACCAGCACCCCCAACCGGTGCGGCCGGCGCACCCGAGGCCGTTTCAGCCGGCGTTCCAGCCGGCGCACCCGAGGCCTCAGCCGGCGTTCCAGCCGGCGCACCGCAGGCCGAATCAGCCGGCGTTCCAGCCGGCGCACCGCAGGCCGAATCAGCCGGCGTTCCAGCCGGCGCACCCCAGGCCGAATCAGCCGGTGTTCCAGCCGGCGCACCCCAGGCCGCCCGGAGACAGCGACGTGAGCCGCCGGTGGACCCGGCCCCTCGTCGCCTTCCGGAGCTGTCACCTCCGCTGCCGGTTCCCAGGCTCCGCTGCGGCTCGCCCCCGCAGCCGGTTCCCAGGCTCCGCTGCGGCTCGCCCCCGCAGCCGGTTCCCAGGCTTCGCTGCGGCTCGCCCCCGCAGCCGGTTCCCAGGCTTCGCTGCGGCTCGCCCCCGCAGCCGGCCCCGAGGCTCCGCTCCGGCTCACCTCCAGCCGGCGCACCCGAGGCCGAATCAGCCGGCGTTCCAGCCGGCGCACCCGAGGCCGAATCAGCCGGCGTTCCAGCCGGCGCACCCGAGGCCGAATCAGCCGGCGTTCCAGCCGGCGCACCTTCCGAGACTCCCAGTGTTCCTTCCGAGACTCCCAGTGTTCCTTCCGAGACCCAGACTCCCAGCGTTCCTTCCGAGACTCCCTGCGTTCCGACTCTGACTCCCTGCGTTCCGACTCTGACTCCCTGCGTTCCTCCAGAGACCCTGACCTCCAGCGTTCCTCCAGAGACCCTGACCTCCAGCGTTCCTCCAGAGACCCTGACCTCCAGCGTTCCTCCTGAGACCCTGACCTCCAGCGTTCCTCCTGAGACCCTGACCTCCAGCGTTCCACCCGAGACTCCCTGCGTTCCACCCGAGACCGAGACTCCCTGCGTTCCACCCGAGACCGAGACTCCCTGCGTTCCACCCGAGACCGAGACTCCCTGCGTTCCACCCGAGACCGAGACTCCCTGCGTTCCACCCGAGACCGAGACTCCCTGCGTTCCACCCGAGACCGAGACTCCCTGCGTTCCACCCGAGACCGAGACTCCCTGCGTTCCACCCGAGACCGAGACTCCCAGCGTTCCACCCGAGACCGAGACTCCCTGCGTTCCACCCGAGACCCCCAGCGTTCCGACCGAGACCCCCTGTGCTCCACCAGAGACCCTGCCTCGGGGGGCTCGTCGTCGCCGTCTGTGGGCGGTCCCCGGGACTCATCGCCGCCTCCAGCGCCGTGGACGGCCGCCGGACCGCCTCCGTGGTTCCCGCCTCCAGCGCCGCGGACGGCCGCCGGACCGCCTCCGTGGTTCCCGCCTCCAGCGCCGCGGACGGCCGCCGGACCGCCTCCGTGGTTCCCGCCTCCGTGGTTCCCGCCTCCAGCGCCGCGGTCGGCCGCCGGACCGCCTCCGTGGTTCCCGCCTCCAGCGCCGCGGTCGGCCGCCGGACCGCCTCCGTGGTTCCCGCCTCCAGCGCCGCGGTCGGCCGCCGGACCGCCTCCGTGGTTCCCGCCTCCAGCGCCGCGGACGGCCGCCGGACCGCCTCCGTGGTTCCCGCCGCCGCGGACGACCGCCGGACCACCTCCGTGGTTCCTGCCTCCTTTGCCTCCGCCCACCCTGTGGGTAGTTTTTTGTTTGTTTTTGGACTCTTGGCCCTTCTTGTGTTTCCGCCCACGATGGTGGGTTGTTTTTTGTTTTTCTGGACTCTGGCCCCCCGTCCGGCGCCCCTCCGCCCGCCCTTGTTGTGTTTTTGTTTTTTCTGGACTCTGGCCCCCCATCCGGCGCCCCTCCGCCCACCCTTGTTGTGTTTTTTTTTTTTTTGGGGGCGTCTGGTAGCCGCCCTTGAGGGGGGGGTACTGTCAGGATCTGTGTTTTCTGTGTTCATTTAGAGTTTTTTGTGTCCTTAAGTCTCTTCGTTGTCCTGTCCTCCCCTTGATTGTTCCCAGGTGTGTCTCGTCTCTGTGATTACCCTCCTGTGTATTTAACTCCACCTGTGTCCCTTGTTCCTCGTCGGGTCCTCGTCTATGTCAACGTCAATGTTAGCGTCTATGTTTCGTCAGTGTTTCCTTGTGCCTGCTGCTTGTTACTGGACTTATTTACAATTAAATTCATCATCACATTCATCATTCCTGGGTCCGCTGCCTCTGCCTCACCACCTCACCCGCACCACTTCATGACAGTTTGTTTACGCTTCAGATTTTTCTTTTAAAAAAAGTCAGATACTCTGTCCTGCATTGAACTCATGACCCGTCCAAGTTGTGCCCGTCTCTCAACCAATGACAGCTGGATAAGGAATAAGCAGGTATGGACAATTAATGGAAGGATCATTGCTTCCATTTCACAATCACAAATTTAGTTTTGTTGCATTCACATTATAGAGGTTTCTACTTGCAGCTCTAGAGCCGCATGCGACTCTTTCAAGCTCTTAAGAACCTAAGGAAGACTTTCTATGTATTTTTGTGCAAATCTTTAAAGGTCAATTCTTTTGAAGGGTCATGTAGGCTACAGACAAATTAGATTTTTAAAAGAGACTGAGGGTAAAACGGCTCTTTGGGTGGCAAAGGTTGCTGGAGGGACACAAAAATGACAAAAATGTGAAAAAGCTATTTTGGCAAGGCACAATCAGTGTGTCTGTTGTAAACCACCTTAATGCTCGCTATATATAGACACATGAATGTTGCTGAGTGTGACTTCTGTTGTCTAGCTGTTTGTCTTGCCTCCATTCCTGCCTGGTAAAATGATTACGAATCTCAGTCTGCCTTTTTACTCTCCAACTAGATACGGTGATACGATGCCTTTGCTTTACAATACTCGTCTGTTTCTGCTGGTCTCTCTGGTACTTGGTTTCGTGCCCCACAGGAAATGGGCCCATTGTCCCTGGGAGAGGAAGTGGCCTGCAGCAGACCGGTCGCTCACTGGAGGGAGACTGCGGTAAATTATTAATTATCCCTGACAAAGAGAAGACACACACATACAGCTTGACGGTGGATGTCTACACTAGAATATTTCAAGGAACAATGAACAGTAGAGCTGCAGCCAGACACCTGTTTGACTAGAGGAGGACTCTGAGAATAAGAAACAAGAATAGCAACGTTAAGCTGTATGTGCAGCACAGTAACAAAGTAACAGTAACAAAGACTCTTCTTTGTTACTCAACAGTTATATTTAAGCACAAAATGTGAAAAGTAGCTAAGGATGAGTTCAGAGTGCTTGTTATGTACTGAAGCTCTCGTCAAAACTCTTCAAGACATCTGGTAAAGATATTTGTAAAGCTTTAAAATGAAAAATAAAATGTTGAGTTGCTGAATTTTGCATGATAAATATTGCCACAGTGCTTTTAGCTTTCGATACATATTTTTTTGTTTTTGTGTGTGACTCTTGTACAGCCTTGTTAGGCAAAGTTGAACTGCTTTAAACTTTTTATTTATCGCCCAGAAGGAGTGGTGTTGAAGACAAATTTCCTTCATCTTTGTGACCTTATTAAGATCAAAATACAACTAGCTTACATGAATGGCATGTTTTCTTGTGGCATTGGTGATTTTGTAAAAAAAAAAACCAAACAATTATTCATTAATGTAGTACTTTTCCACCTCTGAATAAATGTGCTGAAATTTATAAATTTAACTTTTTTTTACTTATACCATTTTTACCAGGCGGATTAATATAACTGTGCTGAGAGATGTTTCTGATGCTTTTTTATTATTTACTACTCACTATGAAACTATTCATTTTCTAATCTTGTTAGTGTGAATACGAAACTAATAAAACAGCCAACTGCATTCAATGATATACAACAGGATCACAGCTCAATTTATTTTTTTCTGTAAAACATTATTTTGTTTCCGTCGATGGTTTGCCACTAGAGGGAGACAGAGCCTACAGTAGAGGAGGCTATCCTGCAGCCAGTGTTTTGTGTTCATATCCTGAGTGTTGGCTTTCAAATGGGTTAAAATAGTCTTGCAGCATTTGCTACAGTCTCACGTGGGAACCCTTATTAGCTTGGTGCTGGTTAAGTCAGAGAGGCAGCTAAAATTAACATCCACTCCAGATGCTTTTAAAGGCTCATCCAGGGAAACGCTATTTGAAGAGATTCAGTCTGAGGTGATTGTTTTAAATTTTATTTTCATCCGAAGTCCACCACAAACAGATTTGTTTGTAAACTTAAAAACAACAGTGTTAGATTCGACATTTTAGAAAAAATTACCAACAGAAAAACCTTTCATTGTGTGTCTTTTGCCGTCTTCGAAGCCTCGTAGCGTTAATTTGCGATGTTTGGGGGCCAAAGGACTACATTACCCATGACACCCCGCTTCCTAGCGGACCAGCCGTTTGTGACAGTTGAGCTCCAACAAGTTCACGGTGGAAACTTCAGAGAACACGACCTTGAACTGCAGAGAACCGAGTTAACATGTGAGTTTGCAGTTTTTCCTCTTTTGTTTTGCGCACCTCGGCCCTCACCGGCCGCTCTGGTTTTTGTTCTGTCGCGTTGAGGTTTGTTTGTAGTTGAACCGTCCAAACTTAGCGAGAGGAGAGCGTCCACAGCGCCTCAGGAAGGAGAAGGTGGTGGGATGAGAACATTACTCTGTGGGAGGATGAGTGGATGCTGTCATCTTTCTAACATCTTTCTAACCGTGTGTGCAGAAATGTGGCTTAACTTGAGTCATTCTGTCGTTGAATATTAGATTAAACACAAAATTAATAACTTTATGTTTTAGGTATACTGGGAATGATCTGGCTTGCCAACCTTTGAGGCTCAGCTTTTCTTGGTTTCCTAATCTTTTAATTTATTTAAACCTTTATCGATTAGCTTTCTTAGCAAGACGGTGGCAGCTGCTAAAACCATTAAAGGTTGGACTCATATTGAGAATATTTACATAAACAATACATTTATTATTATACCCAGACATCAAATTTCAATGCAGCGTTGGCAGGGCCGATCAATTTATTGCATTTGCAATTTAATGTTTGCATGTCTAAGATATATATTTTTAAATGTCATATGTTGATTGTTGGTCAGTTTGTCCTTTCATCAATTTATAAGCCTTTCTCCAGCCCATGTGTGATGCCATTTTGTCTATTTTGTACATATGCAGAGTTTCAGCAAGGTACTGGAAAGCATAGAAATAAACAATTCAAATTGTAGGCTTTAAAAAATGTTAAATATATCCACAAAATAGTACAAGTCATCTTTGGTCATTAAAATAAACATAAAAATATGTTGTTGTTTTTTTACCTGCGTCTATTAACGCTCTACTCTTTGTTTGCTCTCCAGTGCTCTTTGCTCTGCTTTGAATTTTATTTCTCACCTTATAAATCACGACACACACTGATACGTGTAGCATCCCATCTGTAAATATACATCATATTCTTCACATGTAAGTCAGTTCAGAGTTGTACACTGAGGTTGGATGGCATTTGCATTAAAATTTGAATGTGAATAACCAAGCAAAACAACAGGGACTTTAACCCAAGATCTTGGACTTGAGCCTTTAGTGTTCATAACTCACAGTAATGAAATGGTATATGAAGAGATCGCATGCATCTGATGAGACAGTTGACTTGGGAACAATTAATGATTTTTTTTTTCCACATCATTTTTATTTACGTATTTACTCAGGGCTTTTTCCACCAACTCAGTCAGGAGCCCATTTCGGTTCCTAAATGTGATTTTTGAGCCAGTATTGTGTGTTTCCAATTGAAGAACGAAGTTCCCGAACGTTAAATCTGGTTCCAGTCGAATACCGTGGAATACCATGGTTCTTAGAACAGACCGTGATGTCACCTTGTGGACCGAGGAAACAACAATCACGGTGATGAACAAGGGCTGCAGAAGCGTGCAGATGTCCGCCATCTTGCCACTACACTCTTTTTCTGTGTTGTGTAGCATTCACAACACCTTTGCTTGGTTCGGAAAACAAAACAACATTCGTAGGGACACGAACTGAACCTGTTCTAGAACAAGAGTTTGTGCCATATGAGAACCAGAAACATTTAGATTTGGTACTTACAATGTTTCTGTTTGCAAAAGATCTTGGATGCTTTATTTTTTCCATTTATACTCATGTTAACTTTGTAATTGTTTTCTTTTCTACTTCAAGATTGTGCTAAAGAAATGATTTAGTTGGGCTTTACAGAAGCCATTTTTACTTTAACTAGACATTGTGAACACATGCGAGGTTTGCTGCCTGGTCTAACCGCTGTGACTCACGAAGGGTTTCAAATGCTTCTCTGTACACAACCTGGTGGAATATGAATAGCACCTTTGTGTGTTATCCGCTTTTTAATTCCCTGTGTATTCAACAGTGTTGAATGAGCTGTCAAATGGAGGTATTATCCAGAGGCAGAATGGAATGAAATACCCGTGTCCAGGCGTGGTTTATGAAGTAACGCTCAAGGTTAAGCAGGGCAGTGTTCAGAAAGAACAGCTACTCACTTTCAGTCTCTTTTAGTTCTTTGTTTTGTTACAATCCTCCAGCACCTCTTCATGTCAATAGTTATCAGTTTAGAAAAACACAGACCAGAAGAAGAAGTGTGGCAGAGTTGAAAAACATGTACTGTAACTTCATAGCTAATTTTATATAGAGTGACTTTACCCAATATGACAAAATATTCCTTGTGGAAAGTTTGGAGTAATTATGTGCAGCTAATGATTAATCAAACACATCACGTTTTTAAAAACAGGTCAAAGAGGAGGCTGATGGCACTTCCTACATGATGATGTCATTTAATTGCACTCTCAGCTTGAAAAAACTGCTTTCATTTTAGACTACTCTGATGCTGAGCTTGTATTTGGTTACTATTGATTGCTTGCAAACAATGTAGGAAGTTAACTGGTAAAACTGTCAAAACAACTTAAAGCTTGACTATCAGTAATTTTTCATTGGCATTGGTTCTTTTCTTTGTGCTTTTCCTAATTAAAATAAGATCTAGTGTTGAATCCCAAGAAATCAGTCGCCAACAAGTCAACCCAAACACGGTAATGAAATGCAAGCATTTATTTCTGTCAATCTTCATGATTGACTCACAGCAAATAGAGACAAAATTCAAGTTCTTAAAAAGATTGAAAATTGCACCAGACAAATAAAACTGTATTTAATTAAAAAATGTCAGCCTGCTGAAAATTAAGTTTAAGTTCACTTACAGTACTCTAGCTGCGCTCAGTACTTAGTTTGGGCTCTTTTGGCATGAATTACTGCACAGATGCAGCGTGGCACAAAATAAATCAGCATGTGTCTCTGCTGAGGAAGCCCAGATTGCTTTAATAGCAACCTTCATTGTGCAGCATTGGCTCTACTGTCTCTTGACTTCCTTTTTAGAATACTTCATTGTTTCTCAGTGGGATTCAGATCAGGAGAAACCACCGCCATTTGAGTAGAAATTATACCTTTGGCAGTGTTGGCGGGGTGCTAAGTCCAGATAAAAATATAATCAGCATCACCTTAAAGCTTGTCTGTAGCGGGAAGAATGATGTGGTCTAAAATTGTTCTGGTTGCAGTGACTTTGGACTTGATAAAACACTGTTGATTTTCAAATGAAGTATAATGAATGAGAATCCAGTCTTTTTTCATATTAGCCTAGAAAAGGTCGCATTCAGCTGTTTCTCTGGTTCAGGTGCTTGTAGCTCATCTCCTTCATGCATCTGTCTGTAGTGATTCTTCCAGATTACAGTCATCCCCTCTAGGCCTGTCACAATAAGGAATAAATCAATTAATCGCATGATAAATTTAAACAAACCCAATAATTTCCATTAGAATGATTTCTATTCTATTCTATTCTATTATCGTTTTTCTCTCTTTCCACCAAAAACTGGATGACAAAAGTCTTCAGTTTGGTGTTTTGGTCTCAACTTGCCCTTTTTTGAAGGACAGTTTTGTTAATGGAGACTTCATAATTTGCTTTATTTCTTGTTTTTGTCTATTTATTTTGGATATTTTTCCATCTCCAGTGATAAAAGTTAATCAGAATGTAAAGTTTATCTTTTAGAATGTGCTCTTGCATTATTATTATTATGCCTTTACAGTATATAACTTGAAAATGGTCTAAAAAAACTATATTATCGTTTACCATCATAACTTCTGTGAACAATTTATTGTCCAGCAAAATTAGTTATTGTGACAGGCCTGATCCGCTGTCGATTATGTGTTTTTGTTTTTCTACTGAACCCTTTCTTTCCACTCAACTTTCTATGAATATGCTTGGTACTTTGTGAAATGCACAGACATCTTTTGGCTTATCCACCAGGTGTTTCCCATAGTTTTTAACAATATTTCTGACTTGCTACATTTTGGGTTTTTAACATCTGTAAGCAATAATAAGGCTTGAAACAAATCACTGTTTGAATGGAATTAGTGAAAAAAATCATATTTTGATCAGTCTATTGAGCTGCACCTGCAGTTGAATCAGTAAAAGTGTATTTTATGTGTCTCATTTTTTAACAGCATATTTGTTTGTTTACTGAACAGCCTAGCTTTCTCCTGCAGCACCATGACTGGCAGTCCAAATGCTCTTTTGTGTTGTTTAGGAAAAATCTTTTTCGTTTTGAGAGAGAGCGATACACTGAATCAATCAGAGAAATACGCATTTGTCTTTAAATATTTTATTTAGAAAATCAGAGTAAATATCAGCATCTGAGAAAAGAAAACCAAGAGAGAAGAAGGACGAAGAAGAAGTGTAACTTAACACATACAATTCTCCTTTTATAACTTATCAGTCACGTACACGATGCCTTCCACCCATCTCTCTCCTGTAGGGAGTTTAGATAGATAGATAGATAGCATTTATTGTCATTGAACAGAATTCAACGAAATTTCCATTGCAGCTCCCGTGCAAAAGGTCAAATCTCAAATTTTTCAAATTTCTCTCAGGTTCTCTCATCTCTGGTTAATTGGAATCTCTGTCCCTAAATCAAACCTGGTTGAAAGGAGTTCAGCTTGGATAAAGAAGAAAAAACATCTTTACTGAAAACTCTGTTATCAGCTCCACAAGTATAACAGTTGCTCAGAAACCTTCATTATCAGTTCATTCTTTCCAGTAAATAAGCAAAAGTTTAATTTTCCAAGACAGTGTCTAAATAAAAAATGGGAAGTAAATACTGTGTACTTTTATGTTGCTCACAACTGACTTAAAACTTCAGTCAGGCTGGAATAACCTTTAAAAATAAAAAATAAAAAAATTCAACTAGATTCAACTAGATTTGACATACATTCCCCACTTTGTCCTTCAAAGATGTGTTTTTAGTGAGTGTTACGTCAAGGTCCAACATGATAATAGTAGATTTCTATCCCCTTTTTAATATAGTCTATTACTATATTTGGGCAAATAAAACTCTCTCAACAGCAGTAGCTGCCAGAGTGATTCATCTGCAGAATACTATTGGTCTGCTATAGGACGTGTGTAATTAATCACAGATAGGACTCTGTAAATCAGTGACCAGCAGTGCTGGGAAACGGACTCGGGCTTTGGCTCAGTGATAAAGGTTGAACAACAGGATAATATATGATTTGAATAACAACAGCTGGGAGCAGAGCTCAGCTTTTGGATGGATGCAAATAAAACGTGCACACGAGGAAGCCGGAAGTTGTGACTTTTATCACAGTTTCTGACCATTGCAGACTTCCAGCTTCTTCTGGTCTTCAGTAGCTTCACTTTGTCCATTGTGTCTCCGCCCCACGGCGACATAAAGCAGCGCGCCTTTTCCCACCCCAGCCTCCCTTCCTCCTCCTCTTGTCTCGTTCCCATGCCGGCCCCACCTCCACCCTGCCTCACTGTTGCTTCCTCTTTTTCTGGCAGGACACAGTCGGTGCAGGGAAGAAGCCGGCCGGTAAAGCAACACTAGCTGTAGAGAGCTTTTGTTTTGATGGGAATACGCTGAAGGAAGCCGCACCACTCCTACACAGAACAACAAATGCAAAGATAACTACTTTGGCAGCACGGTAAGTCTTTTTTATTTTATTTTTTTGTCTTTTGCATTATCAGCACAAGCTGGTGCAGTGTTCGCACTTTTCTTCTCTCGTGCTGCTGCTGCTGTGATCCTTGTGTACTTATTGCAGTTAGCTCCAAATCATTTCCTTGCTGGGTTTCTCACTCTTTGCAGTTGTCGACACAATAAAACTATTGAAACCGTTGTAGTTCTATTAAATTGTTGCTCAAGGTCAGCTGGTTGTTCAAAAGTAATTTGATTTATGCAAAAATAAATGATTACATTTGTGTTTTAACCAATATTTACAATTCTAAAAGGCACTTCATGAGTTGTATGATTGGTTCTTTGAATAAATGTTTGTCCATAACTGTAAATGTGTAAATGCATGTGAGAAAATATAAAAACCAGGCGATAATGTCACATTTTTCCTGTTGTTCCCAAGAGTTGTTTTAAGTTGAATTTATTGCAGGCTTCTTTGAAGTCTTGTTTTGCTTTCTCAGTGTAAAAATTGTGTTCTAGAGATTAAATGTTATATACTAAATTTATATACTGTATGTTAGTCATTGTTTGGTAAACTGTCATTTAGTCACAATTCAGAGACCTTTGTACTTTACCATTGAAGTGCCCAAATTGACATTGAAACTGTAAACCCTGCTTACCTTTTGAGCTTGGACTTTGGACAGCTTAGATGAAAATTCAACTTAAGATAAAAATTAATTATTTAAGTTACATCTTTTGAGCTGGCAGTTTCATTTTGTGGTTAAAAGGTCAGTAACTTGGTTAAGAGAAGTTTTATTTTCTTTGGCCAGATCTCATGGATCAGCATGGTGAACCTGTAGGGTTTTTTAAACTATAAATAGGATTTACCCCCTGCAGGTTGAGTGTATTTCTCTTTAGAAGGGTGAACATCTTGGTATTTAGGTTTTTGAGACCACTTTCCTTTCACGTGGAGTCGCTGTCCAGATTTAGCTCTGCCAGTTGTCAGGGTGACATTCCTGCTCTCAGTAAACTCTTCTGTTGTTTCCCATGCTCTTTTTTCAGTTTTATCCCTGTTTAACCTCTCTGTTAATTTTAAATAAAACATTGACAATTGCTATATTGCATTAGAATACACAGAATTTAAATATTTCTTAATTACTTAAACCTTGCTGTATTGTATTTAGGCTCTTTTTTAATTGATGTTTTTTGTTTGACAAGTTTCATTTTTAAACAGATACATTATTAATAATACATCAGATTGTTGTGGATATTATTTTACAACTCGCCTATGTTGCCTGACATTGATCTTTGGCCACGTGATGAGATGATTCAGCCTCTATTTCCTCTTCCTGCCAACTTGAAAACGCCACCAGACCTTTGCTCTCATTGGAGTATGGTTAGGAGGAATATCAATGTAACGACTTCCTTCTGGAAACCTTGTAGGAAGCGTAGGTAACAAATGATTAACCAAACGGTTCTTGTAATTTAAAGGTGGCTACAGAGGAGATTGGTCCCTCAGATATGATGATGTCAGCTTGAATACGCCAGTTTCATTTTGACCCATTTGACTTATACTTTTATTTATTTATTTATTTATTATGTTTTTGATAAAAACATCATAAATGAACATTTAAGTGAAGCCTAAAATTTTGTAGTTTGGCTTATTCCTGTTATTAACTTTATTTTTTATTTGTGTCTCATTATATGGTTGAGATGTAGTTAAATACCGAGATGTTCTTCATAATCGGAGCAATGAAGCGTTCGGGTTTCTTGGCAACACAGATACAGCTTCAACTCTTGTCAAACAATATCCTGCACTTCAATTGCACTATAAACGTCTTGTGATCTGTGTCTAATCAGGCTGCCGTGTGGGGATTTTTTGTGGTGCACTGCAGTCGTGATCTGATGCACGTCTTATCTGGTCACTAAAGCATATTGCAGACGAACTGTTGGATCATTGTTACTGACTGATAAGGAACAAATATTTATTTCAGGATCATTTGAGGATATTGGTTGATTTTTAAAGGTTGGTTAAATAAGGGTAATTAAAAAAACAGCAGAAAGTTTAGAATTATTTATTAAAGATTTTGTCTGTCTTTCACACTTTAAGCTTAAAAGATCAAATAAACATAGATATATACAAGCATATATATTGTGTGTGTATATGTGTATTTATTTATCTGTGGAATTATGTATTTCATTTTA
The DNA here is from genome assembly GCF_003331165.1 of Xiphophorus hellerii. NCBI lineage: Eukaryota > Metazoa > Chordata > Actinopteri > Cyprinodontiformes > Poeciliidae > Xiphophorus > Xiphophorus hellerii. The sequence continues at coordinate 22,019,067 of NC_045676.1, read as the reverse complement.
TGGCACATTCAAGTAACGGTGTTACCTTCAGTTATTATACAAATTCTGTATATATCAAACACGACTTAAAAGAAATTTCACTTTGACTCCTTGAAATTGAACCTGTGTCTTTAAGAAGCTCCTGCTGTTTCCATCACTCTGCCTTCACGTCATCACAACAATGTTCCTCCAGTATGCCTTTAACATAAATCTTATGAGCGTTGGACTGAGAAGTAATTTGTATGATAAGCTCAGCAGACTGTCAGTTTCACCAGGTATTCGCTAATTGCTGCCGCCGCTAGTCTGAAGGGACTGAGTAGAGGAAGGTGCTCTGTGAAGCAGACTGTGTGGAAATAGGTGAGGTTTTGTGGGAGCAAGCGTTTAGGCATGCCTGAATGGTTCCCAGGGGAGATTAAAGGAGTTCTCAAACATGCTTGAAATAATCAAAGCAACACTCGAAGTATAATTATGATGAGAGAATAACATTATAACATGCTATAAAGCTCAAAAAGGTTGATTGTACACCAACCTGCCCCTTAAATGGGTGGGTGTAATGGGCTACCTAAGATGCACTGTTGCTGTTAATAACTTCACCAACTCAAATTACTGATTTTCCAATCTAACTATGGTTAAAAGTTTCTTTTTTGTTGTTTCATGAGTATTTTCTTGTCTCACCTTTCAGACTTCAGAAGTAATGAAGCTCCTCAGTTGCACTGAACATGTTTGTTGTTGTTTCAAGGCGTACAGGTTCAGCCGCGGCTCATGCTGGAGTTTGTTTGGATTCCAAAGGATTTAAAGCAGAAAAACTGTAACTGCTGCTGTTAATCCTGTTCAGGATTTTTCCCCATTTTGTTTTTTGAATACAGTGGAGTGAAAAACATTTGCTGCCTTGAGGCGTTACCATCAATTAGATGACTTGTATCATAAAACAAATTTTAATAGTAGAAAAACTCAAAAAGCAGTTTTCAAATAATCAATGGTTAAAACCAACATGGCCCTACAACGTAAAGGAGGAACCTAAAGAACCAAGAACATCTTAGGTGCTTCAGGCCCCACTGCTGCAGAAGTCAAGATCAAGATTTAACAATAAGAGACTAGACAAAAATCTGGTTTCTTCACCAAGGAGGAGAGTTGATCTATATCAGTTCTTTGCTGACTTAATTTCTTGTATTTTTCAGTTTGGTTTGAAGTCTTTTTAATGTGTGGAGGAAGATCATCTGTTGCCTTTACTGCATTTTAATTTTCTGATAGCATTTTACTTGTGATGACAGGTGAAGCATTGTCTCACCTGCCTCCCCCCGACTGCAAGTCACGGAGAAATTAGTATTTCACCATCAGGAGACGGATCTGCAGATTTCAATTTTAAAAAATCAAGGAGAATTTATTAGTGAGTCAAGCCAACAGCTACTTCTTGAATATTTTAAAAGCAGGGAACCACTGGTATGAATATCAGAGCCGATATCAAGATCAGATATCAACCTTGCTGTTATGGCTTCAGGTAAACGGCCCATAATCCTCCACTGCTGAACTATCAGCATCACATGCCCAAAAAAACGCCACATGGCCAACCTCCTACCGAAACACATACAGATGACAATAAGATGGAGATAAACATCGGTTATTTATATCGGGCCAGTTTTACTTGTCGGGTTGTTATGAATATGTTAAAAAGTGACCAAATTGTTAGTGTCAGTATAGCATGCATCACTGTTTAAAAGTTTGTTTGGGCTTAATCTTGCTAAATGGAGAATCACAATTTTCTCAGAGTGAAGTGAGATTCTGCATGTTAATCTAGTATCACTGGTGGAGAAAAAAGTATCCTGTTTGTTTTAGAAATCCTAAATAGCTTAAAATCTGTTCTATGTGAATATACTACACTATCTATGAGATATACCATCATCAGCTGCATATTATATCTCAACATCTCTGTGTGCAATATGCATATTCTGACAAATTGCTTAGACTGCAATTAATGTTAACGAATTATTCAGGTAGCATGGATTCAGGATATCCGTCCCTGAAATACATTTTGTTTTATTCAGCATAAAAATGTTTTGAAAAGGTGAAGAGGCGGTAAAGTGGTGAATGTATTTGGAAACTACAAGTTGTTTAAATCCCACAACGTCAACCTAAAGTGACTTTTTCAATAGAACCTCGTTGCTCAGATGGAAACTGGGCTGCAGCTTTATAACCAGCTCAAGCTTTCTTACTGCAGCAGCTGTTCAGTTTCAATCTGTTGATCAGATGCTATATCTGTCCTAAATTGTGATTTTATCATTCTTATTAAAGTGTAACAGTGCTAATTATGTGCTAAACGGACTTGTTTGATAAGTGTTGGTCTTGGTTGGAAGATGAGAATCTACAATGTGTGACATCTTTGCCAAGTGTTTCTTGTTACTTTGTTAAACATTAAGTCAATGATTCTCAAGCTTTTTGGCTTGTGACCCTCAGCAAACAAAGCACAGGTGGCAGAATCTTTTGATGGGACATGTTCCCATTCACTCCACCTACTTGGTCTTTTTGGAAAAGTGGGAAGATTTATTAAATTAAATTAAATAAAATTAAATTAAATTCATCATTAACTTAAAGGAAGACTTGTCCAGGACACTGGCCTGTAAGGTTTGACTCACTGGAGTAACATGTCCACGGTAGTCAAGGGAAGGTCAAGAGAGTGTGAACATGTTCAAAGGTTATCAGCTACAGGGCAGATGAGATAAATGAGTTTGCTAATTTACTTATTTATATGAAGTTAAATGTTGAAATACAGTAATAAAATTAGCATTTATAGTTTTTAGTACTCTGAAGATTAGCATAAACCACCTCAATTTTCCACAAACTTAAGATCATTTTGATTTAGTTTTAAGATGAATCACCTTTTGTTGTTGTCAGAGTTTGATGACCTTTCTGTCTCTAAGAGGTTGAAGTAAATTGATTTCTCAGCATGCAGACTTTGTACATTTCCAGTAAGAACGGTGAATTAAAAAGTCCTTAATGGCACCTGACAGTCCTTGAATGCATGCGTCCTGGCCTCCCTCCCCCCCATGGTTGCGTCTCTGTCTGTGTGCCTGGGCTCACGTACACACCCTCCTAGAAGGGCATTGTTTGCTCAGAGAACCAGTGCAGAGCTCTACAGCGCCGCTGCTCCGGTTCACACTCCAAGGTCAGCGGCAGGCTTTGCTGCTTGTTTTTCACAGGTTCAGCTCTGATATGACTTCAGACCAACTCCATGAACCACTCCATCCTGCAACTGATGCATTAATTAATATTATGTAAAAAAAATTAAAGCCTTGTTGTGGGACATGCTTTTTTCCTTGTTGGCATTTTAAGCTTCCCATTTTGAGGTTGCTGCACTAATCTTCTCTGGAGCTCTTTTGTTTTCTGCGTCCTACATGATTACTCCACTGACTTTTTCTTCTGGTGTCCTGCCTAGAAGGGTAAAAAAACAGAATTGCAAAGATATGCTAAATGTCTAATAATTTATATATTGCAAACACATACAATTTTGTGTATTTTTTGTCTTGTTTCTAGTATAAATATCTTAGTTTTGTCTTATTTCAAGCATATTAACGTACAAGTAACTTTTCAGAAAGAAATATGAGCTTAATATTGATGATATTCATTCAAATGGTACTATTTCACTTACGTCTAGTACTTTTAAAAAATCAGTATTAAGGTATTATTGACCTAAAACAAGCTCCTATGTCATGCTGAACTTGTTAGTTTTGTCATACTTCAGGTGCATTAAGATACTTGATCTAGAAACTAGACCAAAAATACTTGGTAAGATTTTGTGTTTTTTGTAGCGTATCCCTTCTTCTCACCCTTAAGGGACTGATAGTTTAACTTCTCATTTGGCTGTGTTTTTATTGAATCATCCTCAATGGTTACCAACAACTAAATCAAAGCTGACTTTGTGCTGCTGACCTGAAAGGATTAGGCATTTTCCACTTTTGGGGTTAATCGCATGATATGAATTTGGAAGTTATTTACCCAGAGTCATTTCAGACTTCCATACAGAAAGATCAGAGTGATGCAAGAGCCTAAATCTGTGTGGTGTCAGTTGTCCGACCTCGCTTGGGGGAGACAGGATTAATGGGGACGTGTTGGCCACAAGCAGGAACACTCAGCTGATTGAAAGTATTTAAGACGGAGGCCAGGAGTGACGAAGCAAAAAGAGCCTCTGCATGACTGATATTGATATGTAGAGATAGTGGGGAATTAAATACAGTTAAAATGAATCTTGACAGCTGTATTTCAATTGTCATGTGCCTATGCATGTGTATGTACTGTATGTACCCTGATAGCCTTACGGCAGCTGCTGTAATTAGGCCTTTACCCTCCGGTCAGCATGTTTTATTGACTGCAATAACTGGGTCGAGCTATCAAGTGTCCTTTTGTTACCGGCCTGGGCAGAGCTTCAAGCCTTTATGTAACTTTGGTTAATATGAGGCATCGTTTTAATAATAAAACACGGCTGAGTTCTCAGCTGTTTAAACTGGGTGAGAACAGAGGGGTCCGAAAGGTGCGCACGGTTTCTTAATGCGCCGGTGGGAGAAAAAATTTGAGTGAAAACACCACGGTTTAAAAAAAACAGCAAAAACATTTTCAAAGCCTTCATAAAAAACTAAAAAATCTAATTAACATCTTAAAATCCTTGCTTCCAAAGGCTTTAGCTTCAGTTTTGGACCCCGAGGAAAGATCTTCACTGTTGTAACAATGGCTGTAGCTCCAGGCAGCAAATGCTTTGTGTATAATTATTGTTCGCCTGTCTTTGCATTGTGTTTATAGTGGTGAAATGTTCTCCTGAAGAACCTGATCTCTGTGGCTCCAAGCTGTTGTAACTCTATCTTTGTGACCCAAAAACGTAGACCTTTAACAGTAAACTGTAAGGAAACATTGGAGTAAAAACACACATTTTGCATTCACTCAAAGTGAAAACACTTGTTTTATTATTAAAACGATGCCTCATATTAATAAAAGTTCCATAAATATCCGGAGTGGTTTGGATCAGAATCACAGCAAGAACTTGTTTTATAATGCCTGGTGCAAGTCGAATAAGTTATAGTTGGTTACAGTTCATATCTCATGAGAAATATGATAGAAAAAATAACAGAAATAAAGAACAAGTTATATTCAGTTATCCAGAATTGTATTTTTATAACAACTAAAATACAGTAATTTTTCTCCAGAAGAGTCAGAGACTGCGCTGTTCTGTAATTCAACTTTTAGTCACTAAGAATATTTTTTAATATAATCATTGTTAATGCTGTTTGATTATTTAAATATGAAATGTTAGAATGAGCTGTAAGAAAGGAGAAAAAAGCAATTTATCAACTCAACTGTTGTGACTGCAGACGTGTATCATACTTTGCTTTTTCTCCTTTAGTGAGTTTATTAAACGGTTTAAATTGAAAGCAAATAAAAGACAATATATACTTATGCCAGTGGTCTATTTTCTGTAATACAGGGTCTTGGGTCTTCATGTTTAACGAGTGTTTGATTTTTTGTTTTTATTTTTCTTCTTTTTGTTTGACGTTATGCAAAATTGAAACTAGAAAGTTATTCTCAAAAGTAGAAGAGTCCAGTATCTACATTCATGTATTGTTCTAATCACTCGTCTTTGTTTGGTCTCTTTCTTCTCTTGTGCTTTCCTGCTTAGGCTTCACCTGCAGGTTAACAGAGGGTCCAATGACCTTCATGTCTCTGTTTGGCCCCTAAGCCACCAATAGGGCGCCCAGCTTTAAGCTCCTGTTCACCCTGAACCCTCCACCCCAAGGCAAGCTGTCCCACCCTGCGTCCTCTCCTTCCTCACCTCCTCTGGCTCGTCTTTCTCCTCCCTCCTGGCATCCACAGGCCCATCTGGACTCCCAGTCAGCCCTCTACCCCAATGAGGGGCAGAGGGAGGCACCGGTCGCCCTGGATGGTGACCCCCAGCCTCTGCAGCATTCTACACCCAGGAACGTCTGTGGCTCGGCGCAGCAGTCCCACCACGATGCGTCCACTATAACAGGTACACTGTTTTATTTTAAAAGGCAGTAATGGCCAAACATTTGTATGTTTAGGTTTTTGTACTTGTCTTTACGGGATACCTAAGAAGAAATTAATACATTTAAAGGCTACAATTGGTGAATATATGTCAAATTTATGCCAAAGGTCAATATTTACAGTGTAATCCTTCATAGCTTCTTCAGTTCACTTTGACATTCTGGAGATGAACAAAAACATCACTGATATTGATTCATTCTTGTCTCAGTTCTTGAAGTTTATCAACACTTTCTTGACTTCATTCATTGTTGTGTTTTCTTGGTTTTACTGTAAGTCAAGTGTCTTTGATGAGAAGTAACTTGTGGATATGATCATCCTCATAATCTGAGTGAGAGTGAGATTATTTTATACCAGAATGTTGGGCTGTGTGATGAAAAGCCATACTGTTTATAACTAGTAGGAAAATTCAACTGCTTAGGCAGCGGTCAACCTCTGGAAGCCAGAACTCTTTAGGTTGGTTTTTATGCAAAATGATGCGGGACTAAACAAACTTACACAAAAATGTCAAAATTCATACAGAAACATAAAGATCGAGCCCAAAATAACTTATTTAGATAGTTTATCAGCAATAAAAGAAGTTGATTTGGGGTTGGTTACACTTTTAAAAGAAGATCCTGGGGCTTGTTGTATGTTCTGAATTTTCTCAAGTCCATCAATCCTGTTTAAATAATGTGTTAAAAATGTTTTCTCCTGTAAGGTAACCTTAGCTTTACATGTAAGGCCATGTTTAATGTTGACACTGATTCATTGCTAATCTTTCACTCTTGTCTGCTGATGATACTGAAATGAAGTGACAAACAAAACAATATGCATTTTGCACAGAAAGCTAAGAACCATGTGGACTGCCAGGACAAAAAGATGCAACATTTGCATCATTTCTCACTTCCAAACCTCAAACCATGACTCTACAAACAATAACAATGGAGCGCAATAAATCTATATGTTAACCACTAGAGGGCAGTGCAGCTGCATGGCTGACACATCAACTCTGTTGTTAATTTTAATGTCGCTTTCTTTTTCTTCTTCCCACATTCCTGAACCTGCACATTCATGAATCCCCCAAACCCTCGGCACGCTCAGACCTTTGCTCAAACCTGCCAGAGCTGGAGATAGTGAGTCTGCTGTCAGAAGGTCAGCCCAAGTACACCCTAAGAGCAGACACCGTGTTCGGATATGACAGTGACGACTGGCTGCACACCCCTCTGGTGCCACCAGTGGTCGTACTGGGACTCACTTATGAACAGATCGAAGAGACCTTCAAATATTTCTGTGAGTACTGCTCGTTTTCTACATGTTGTGTGATGTGAGGCAGATGAGGTCTCGGGATTAAGAAAATAATATCCTTTTAAGATCTAATGTCAAACATTCTGATATTTTTATTTTCAGATCATATTTTCTTTCAAAGCATTTTACTGCAGAGCTGGGTAAATCACTCCTATTTAATTCACTAAAAACTTTTGCACAAGGTCCGGTTCAATCTTTAGCTGGCTTGCTTTATGCAGCAGGACAATGAGCTGATTAGTGAAAGATTTTGGAATGACCTAGCCAAAGTCTGACCTTAAATGAAACTGAGATCCAACTTAATGAAATTAAACACACAATTTTTGCTTAAAAACTCTTCTATGTGGCTTAATTAATTGAAACTAATAATTAACTGCTTAACTACAGGATGAAGCTTGGCATCAACACACAGATCACAAATATCTGATCGGCATCTTCAGATGGCATCTTCAGACTAAATAATGATTTAATTTAAATTGATCATGTTGCATCATTGAATAACATACATGAATGAACATCTCACATGACGAAATAGAATTTAATGATTGTTTTTTTGTTGTTGTTGTTGTTTTTTTTTTTAGAAAGATTTGCTCTAAAACTGCTTACTAAAACAAGCGTCCCTCACATTTCTTAATTAAGTCTTAGGTGATTTAGTTTGAAATAAAAAACAAACTCCCATGTTTCGTTTTGAGCTCTTTTCTGATCTCACACCTCCAGGATAAGAGCTTCATTTTGAAGTCATTGATGTCAAATGCCATCAAGCCAATTACCCTACTGTTCCTTGCCGCTCTAAGCAGTTTATGCTGAAGGCGAGCAGACTGCGGATCCCGATGGCCGCTCTGACATCATGATGACAGGGTTGGCATGACGACTGCTGCAGCCACCCTGAGATGGTTTATTTTTAGATTCATTGGTTGTCTAGACTTTGTAGGGTGATGAACGGATGTGTGGCAAAAGGTCAGGTGCTCTTTATGTACATTTTAGCAATCCAATGTCCATTATGTAAAAAATGCTTTAGTAAAAGACTCTTTTCTTTAAAATAAAGGGGCTTGATTTATACAGAGTGAAATGTACAAATACAGCAACTCATATTTGTTGTTTTTACCTGCAGATTGTAGTTAATCCATAACTTTTAAGACCATTTTCAGTGACCTGACCCTTCTTTGTTGGGCTTTTCACAGTTTGTTAAATCAGATTTTATCGAGGCCTTTAGGAAACCTGAATAGATTTCCTAAAGGCCTGAATCACTTGTTTTTGTGGAAAATTGTCCACTAAGGAAATGGGCTTATAGTGAGGATTTAGTGAGATTGTAGGGGTATGTCCTTTTAACACCCAATAGACTGTCCCAACCACATGTTGCTATCAGAACCAGGACAGACTAATCTGATTGATGCACATTGTGCCACACTGTGCTTCTGTTTGAATTATTTAGCCAAGGGACATATGGTGGTGTTTGTCAGTGCGACTGAATCCTCTGGTATCCTGTTTCCCTGTTGTTGTTTGTGCTTTGCATTATATTTTTACCACTAGGCACTGAAATGAGTCTTGTCACACTTGTTTTGTGTAACTGATGGTTTACTGAGAACCTGAGGCATCAGGCTCATGTATGACAAAATTTCCACAATTTTTTATATTTTACATGAGAACAAACTTCTAGGTTAGTAACTAAAAGTACGATAGAGTAAGTAAGTCCTTAAAAAAGTTGACAGGAAAAGATGTTACAAATGTTTTAAAAGTAGAAGAGACTAACGCATTCTGAAATGCATGCCTAAATTTAACATCTTTTATTTAAAAAAAGTGTTTTCTGTAAAAACTAAAAGCGCATGTCTTAAATTTTACAACCTAAAGTAAAGCACTTTCTCTCTAAACTTTCTTCAATGCAGAAAATTCAGCATATTAAAATTAGAAAAGGCCTTTTTGAGATTTATCTTCATAATAGTAGCTGTCGCACAACAGTGGACAGTCAGCTTGTTGTTCAAGAGGACAATGTGTTATCCATTTATGGTAGTGGATTTCCTTTTTAGAGTGACATGGCCTTTAAGTGTTTTTTCTTATTGTGTCTCCTTGAGGTTGTTTGACAGCGCTAAGACCCTCCTCCTGGCTCTGATTGGTTGTGTGTGACTGGGGGCGGTGAATTGCTGCAGATGGCAGCAGGTCTACAAGGAGAAACAGAGGCACTAGATTGTTTTTCCACACATTATCTGTCTTATATTATGCTGACAGGACATATGGCAGATTTAGCAAATATGTAAAAAAAAAAAAAAAAATGTTATACTTTACCTACAGCAGCTTTAGTAAATGAACTTGTGCATTAGTTTTGTTAGAGCAAATTTAGTTGGCAACTGGAATTCAGCAACATCTTAGGGCTAGAATAATTGGAATAATTTTACTGTTTAAAGTAAAATTGCATCTATCACAATTAATTTGCAAATTTTTAAAGTGTAGTATTATAGATAGAGCTTAGCTCTGCTGGTGAATTAGGTTGTTTTAGTTCATCATGTGTACCATTGTAATCCAAAGCCATTTAATTAATGTCTGCATATTTTACACCTGCAGTAGACAACTTGGAACTTTTGATTGCAGCAACACAACTTTGTTATAAACCTTACTGAGAAATGAGCAAAAGCCAGTCATTTGTGGTCAAATTTAACATTTTAGATAATTTAATTAGATTTTTTGAAATTTAAGACCTACTGTATTGTCACACAAGAGCACTGAGTGAATCTGAATACAATATGTTGTATGTAAAGGAAGAAAGCATTAGACAAGATTTTTTTCAGTGACATAAAATCAGCAGCTATCTCTTTAATTGTGGGAGTATGCAGTGCAGCAAAAGGAGCTCTGTCTTTATCATGCTGAATGTTTTGATTGTTCACTTGGGAGTTGACTGTAAATGAAGCGTCTGATCTTTACCACGTAATCCCTGGTTATGTATTAAGTTTATTAAAGGCACGTACAGGGTGTTTTTATTCGGATGCTGTGAATAAAAGCACCTTCCTGACTTTCATCTCACAAGGAATCTTATTGATTTCAGCGTTGTTGCTTGGACTTGCAGCAGTGAAGCAGATTAAAGTAAATATTAATAAATCACTAAGTGATTTGTAAGAATGTGTTGAGTGAATGTTTAATGGTAACATCATTAAACATGAGGATATAGCTCCACTTCTTAATGATTTGATTTCTGAAGAAAGTTTAACAGAAAGCAGAGCAATAAACCTTGTTAAAGTATTTCACTTCTTTTTTTACACCATACACCAACATAAAAAGTATCAGACAACTGAAGTAGAAGGAAACTGTCACATGGGTTTCGAAATGTTTTGTAGATAAATATCTAAAAGCTTTTTGCATTTGTTTGTGAATCGTTCTAACTCAAGTCATACTTCTGTATAAATGGATCTATTGTGGCTCTGGTCAGACTTCAGGGTTGTTGTCCTCCAGTCCTTCTCACAGGTTTTCACTGGTTATATATTAAGTTTATTAAAGGCACGTAACCCACTCACGGTGGTTGTATATGGTTGCCTTGAACAAGGAAGTAAAGCACATTCCTACTTTCCCTCTTACAAAGAAACCTTGTTGATATCAGTGTTGATGTTTGAAGAGTGAAACAGATTAAATTTATTGATAAATTGCCAAATGATTTGTAAAAGTTTGGCTTAATTGCTGCAACAAACAGATGGGGGACAACACAAGGTGACAATATTTTAAGGAAATAATTTACTTATATAAACCCAAACTGCAAAACACAAAATCTTATCAATTATGTTTGGTCTGTAGGGCAAATATCTTTTATCTTATTTCAAGTATACTGACTTACAGCACGACATGGGAGCTTAATTAAAAGTTAAATAACATTTAAGACATTTTTCCCATATTTAAGGTTGTAAGGTCTTGTTCCAAGTTAATTTTGTCTTATTTGAAGTGTACTAAGATATTTACACTAGAAACTAAACCAAAAAACTTGGTGAGATTTTGTTTTTGCAGTACAAAAGTAACATGTCACTTTTCAGTAATGTTTGAAAACCTGGATGTGTGGAGATGCAAAAATAACTAAAACCAAATATTAGAGGTGGCCAGAGACAACTCCACTCTGAGCAGAGGAGCACCACTGAAGAGTAGGCAGGAGGACAAGTCCACGAGTATCTCTTACTACTAATGGAAGGTTCCCCTAAAAAGCAAAAAAGAAAGAGACCCCCTAGTGGTGGGTTTACACAAACACCCTCCACCCTCTTAGAGAAATTTGTTCCACTAATAGTCCAGTTAACTCTACAAACTTGTTACATTTTAAAACAGACATGCTGGCAATCCCCAGTACCTAGAGAAATCACTTAGAGATTAACATTTAGGGAAGGTGAGGTTTGATCAAAGGGCTTAATGTGATGACACACCCGAAGATCAAGGGGCAAAGCATCCGCCACATGGTTGTCAGAGTCATTATGTGGCAAGTATGTAAATGAAAAGACTGTAAAAACAAAATCTGTCGCATTAAGCTGTGATTTGGACAATGGAAGGAGTTCAAGATAGTGGTGGGATTATGGGCCACATGAGGAGCAGCGAACTCTTCATCACAGCAAAATGTTGAAGTGCCCAGACAAGAGCCATTGTTTCTTCATTGATGACAGAAAAGCTTAAGAATAAAAAAGAGTTTCTTCCTGTCTTGACTTCCCAAGACTGTTCCTTCATAGCTGGGTTCATACTGAGAATAAGTTACACACAGGTGGATTCTTAAGTGTCTATTAGAGACAATTTACTGCACTGGCTTTTATTTAAGGGTATTTGAGCAAAGACTGAATGCAAATGCATTCTTCCAATTTTCATTTTAATGAAAATATATCATTGTGTCATTTTTCATCTTTTTCTCAAGTGTTTGTGTTGGCCTCTCATAACTTTCCAAAGAAATACATTAAAGTTTGCGGTTGTAACATAAAAAATATGAAAAAGCTTAAGAGGAATGAATACTTTTGGAAGGAACTGTAGTTTTTAGTTTTTTATGAAGCATCTGACTCCTGTTGTTTTGATATTGAGATCAGAGTCCTCAGTCCATTACTTCCTTATAACCATTTGTTTCTCTAGAACTTCAGTTATCTTGCTTTAGTAATCAGTTTCACAGCCCCAAGGTATCAGGAACGTATAATCTGGAATAAACAAACGTATTCTGGCAAAGACGCGGCACGGCGCCCCACCAGTGACGGTGAAAGTGGTGTCTGTGCAGGTTGATACCCTGCATGGTCACTGAAATGTTTATGAGGAGGTTAATATTTGATCGTTAGACACTCCTGTGTCTGGTCTAGGTTTTTTTCTTCTTTTTTTTTTTGGCAGACTGGCAAATGTGTTTGCTGGAAGCAATTCTGAGATTCACCAAAAATGCTTGTAAATCCTGACAAGAAAAGAAACTCAGGACAGAAAATGTGAAAATCTCTGCAAATGTATATAAAAAACAACAACCCTCCATTCTCTTGAGGCTCTCACTCACATAAGAACCATTTTTAGTAATAACTTGGCACATTTATTTAGACATATTCTTAGTAAAATTCTTATTTTCTTCCATATAGGATTTCTAATACCTCTGCTCCATTGGGTGTTTCTGGGCTGCTTTATCTTTATTCATGAACGGTCATTGAAGTCAGCAGATCAGATACTTAAATTGTATAGAAAATGTTAAATTGGGATTGGTAGGTAAATATCAGTAAAATTTCTGTGCAGACTGCTGCCTCCACCAGAACGCTGTGGGTGTGTCTCTGTCTGCAGCAGAGTTGCGCAGAGCCTCTCCTCTGTTACATATGAAAGGAGAGGAGAGCAGCTGCAGGGATTCTGGGAGCATACCATCTTCCTCAAATCATGGGGTAGAGCAGGATTTGTGCAGCATCCTTTTTCAAATGCACCATCTTCCAAATTATTCCTTCACCTGCATATGCATCTTCCTCATCTTCCTGTGACTGCTCCAGGTCAGAACGATTAAAATCCTCCTTTGTGTCTAAAGGTCCAGAGCTCGATTGGTCCTTCGCTCCCTCCTCAGCTTCTCCCTCTCCTTTCCTACCCGGTAGTCCAACGTGGCCAGGTGAATGGAGGCAGGCATGACGACAGATGGCACGCACGCTCTGAGGGATTATATATTAACTCCCAGCAGCTCAGATTCTCTCACACACAAAACGCCTCGCACAGAACCCAGCAGAATCATGCAGCAGACACAGCCAGCGCGTCGCAGCACCGCCAGCGTGCAGTAAAACGGGAAAAGCAGAGGATTTAACTCATGGACAAAGTGACAGAGGGGAGTTTTTCTGCAGTCACCATGGAGGTGTGGAGCTCCTCGGCATCCGAGGAGGAGGAAGACGACAAGAGCACGTCCAGCTGTGTGGAGGAAATACTTGAAGAGGATAAAATCAGCCACAACAGCAATAATAGCAATAACAACAATAACAATAACAACAACGAGAGCCTTTGCAAGGAGGTAACACAAGGTGAGCTGTCGCAGTGGGCGACGTGACAGCGGCTTGCAGAGAAGTGATGTGCAGAGATCATATCACTGCAGAACAGGAGGCTCAGAACATGCAGGATTATAAAAAGCAGTTCAATGTATTGAAACAGCACTGGGGTAAATAATGTACCTTGAGGTTCACAGTGAGCTGCAGTTTTGAGGTCTGTTATCTAAGGGCTTTAATGCTTAATAGTGCATGTAGTTCAGCGTGCAGAGACGTCATTGAGAGCGCATCATTCATAGTGATTATAAAGCTCAAAATAAGCTGGTAGTGCTGATCTTTGTAGCTTTAAATATATGAGCACTAAAACTTATTGGTAGCTTTGAAAATAAATACAGCTTTAAAATGCTTCCATGTAGTCTGATGAAGGTCACTGAGATAAGTACGTGTGGGTGTGTGTGTGTGTGTGTGTGTACAGTCTGCTGCTGCACAGAGAAGTCCGAAGCTGTGTGTGTCAGCAGTTATTATCATTACTGTAAAGCTGTTCTCAACAAATGCTGTTTGTAAATTTGGCACATCATCTTTTGATTGCTGCAGCTTTCATTCAAAAATCCCAACGTAGTTCAGAATGGAAAAAAAAGTAAAACAACCTACTCAGTGTTTCAATAGTTGTGCTTCAGTAATTACAGTTTTGATAATCGAGGAGCGAAGGTTATTTTATATAGTTTTCTTTTTAATACCAGGGTAGGTCTTTGCTTTATTTAAATTTTATATCTAAATATATATTTATTGAACTTCTTTTGTGATCTTGAATAGTTGGTGTTGACCGCCTCTCCGAGGTAGATAATGCACATGTTTTTGGTTTAAAATGGGCTCTCATCATTATTTAGGTGTAATACAGCCGAGTCTCCTCTGTCCTTCTCTCTGTGGTGTCCTTTGTCTGAATAGACATGTGGAGGGTAAAAATACTGCAACCTGCTGGCAGCTCTCCAAAAACCAAGACATGATGAACATCCTTCTGTCTTTATTTGTAAAGCACATTTCAGCAACAAGGCAGCTCAAAGTGATTTAAAAACATCATATAGTCACCGATTATGAAACAAGCAGTAGACATTACATTTTGTCAAATGCCATCATCAGAATAAAGCAAATACACATGATCAATGTCCCATTAACTACTAACCAAAGGCAGCTCTAAACAAATGGGCGTTTAGCCCTGATATAGAGGTTTTTTGAAAATTTGTTCCAGATTAGAGGAGCGCAAATAATTTCAGAATTTGTCTTGGTGCTCATATTTATATAAGAGAGTTTAAAAAAAAAATCATTATTAACATTTTATTTTTAAAGAAATGGATCAGTTTCGCCATAGTGATACTCTTCTTTTTGCAACGGCGCTCATCCTCGCCTGTCTGATCCCCTCAATATAACAGACGTCATAAGCACACCTAAGTCAACGAGGTTTATCTGCAGGGACAGTATTAGGGTAACAGTTCAAACCACCTGCTTGGATTTAGCTTCACCCACACTGTAAAACCTGTAGCTTTATCTCTGCTGCGTGGCAGCCTGGTCAGCAGGTCAGAGGTCAGGGATTTCACCTGGTGGAACCTGAAGGGGTGTTTAGTCTGCATCAAACCTAATGGGATCCCGAACTAAACAAATGCGTACTCTTGAATTTTACTTGTAAAAATGCAACCCAGTGTGTAATAATATAAATGTGGTGAATATAAACATTTATTTATTTGTTTGGTGGCTTTGGAAGATAATTTCAATGGATTTTCTGTAACATAATGGATCTTATTTTGGGTGTGTGTGAATAGATGTGTATGCCAGCCAAGTGTCCCACTGCAGGCTGCCTTGTTAGCACAGGAAATGCTGGAATCCACTTTGAGAACAATAGGATTAGTGGAACAGTTATCTCATTAGGCTTTTCTTAATTTATAGACTCTGTCTCGGTTCAGAGTTTGGACCTCAGGAAGACTTGTGTGTGTGATCTTAATCCTGCATAATTTAGGATCTATCTTTATAATACATTAGAGTTGTTTTTGTTAGTGCACCCCTGAGAAGGACAAACATGTCTACCCTCTGTCTTTTTAGTGGGATAATAGAGATACTTTAATCAGTAGGATTTTGAATATTTTTCATGAAATTCTCAATGTTTCATTTTTAGGGGTTTTCTTCTTGTGATATTTAAGTTTTTAGTGTATAAGTCAAAAAGCAAGTATAAACAGACTTTAAATGAAAGATGAATCCAGTTAAATCTATTGTTTTGGATATTGATCGTCTTTGTACGTTTTTTCCTTGCTGCAGCATCAAAGGGAACAGTCTCGTCCGATCAGCAGATCAATTTTAAGGGTGTAAAGAAGGCTTACAGTATTGTTTGTCCAACTGTCCTACAACGTTTTGGTCACGTTTTAATGATTTTCTTTTCTACATACCCTATTGTTGCTGACTGAAAATGATAATCTAAAATTGACACTGAATCATCTTGACTATTGATGTATTTTAATCATTGACGGTGTACTTAGTGCAGCTGTAGCCGGGACGCTCTCCATTAGGCTGATTGAATATGGCTGCAGTATCAAATCACTGTTTCCAGGCCAAATCAAACCTCAATCTAATCACTTTACCTTGTAGAAAGCCTGTTAGTTCATCTGAGCTTCGTAAATGACGGAAAATGTTTCTGATTTAAGTAAAGGAACCATCAGGGATACATTCAGGTCTATTCTATACTAAACACAAAGTCATAAACTCGATGTTTAAATGTTGCTCAAGTTCTGTCTGCTTTCAGAGGATTGTTGTTGATGCGACTTCATGGTTTTGCTTTGTTTTTTTACAACAATGTGTTTTTTATTTTTTTACAAACCAGTTACAGCAAGATGTTTCACACGTCCAGTTGTTTTAATAAATAATGTGCTTTTTTTTTACATGCTCAGGTTCAACAGTCTCATTATAGTGGGAAAATATATTTTGAGTACTTCATAAACTATCGCAAACAACAAAACAGCACCTGAGGAGAGTAAGCTTCCTGCTCTCACTTAAAGTCCAGTTTCACGTTTAAATTGATGAAAATTTGGACGCTTTTTGCCCCGTTTTTTTGACAAATGTTGTTCAGCTTGATGTCATGTTCAGACCTTATGTTTAAGGCAAACATTTAAACAAACCTGAGCTTGATTTCCATGCAAGCTGCATAAAAGTGGAAAAGTTTAAGGGGAAAGAGACTCATTTTCTGTAGAGATGACAGGAAAAACATCAAGCAAACAAAAAGGAGAACAATAATCAAACATCCAAACTGTACATTTAAATCACTTCTCAATCAAAAATAACTAGATCCTTTACTTAAAAACATATATTTCTGCCTCATAAGGTTTATTAAGTTATTATTGTAATGAACTCCTTTGCTCAATACTTCAGTTTTAAAGTAAGATAATTTCCCTCTTTGTAAAAATGGATGTGACTTTAAAAACTTTCAGTGGGTTTAATTGTTTCTTGTTTCATAACCAGAAATATTGAAGAAATACCTTAAATTTTTAATTGGAAAATGAGCTACACTTTCGTGGAATTAAGTGGGTTGCAGGACGTTCAGCACCAATAAAATCTAATCAATATTTAAATTAACTGTGAATACTTACGAATAATAGGGACCTGAATGGCTTTACTCCAAACCCTGTCCACGTCAATGCTAAATCCCTACCAACTAATTGATTAATCCTTTTGTTCTTGTTCCGCTGTAATGCCTTTCAAGTGAATAAAGACAAACCATTGTTCAGGATGTAAACAGATTTTCACGTCAGTAGCCAGTTATCGTCTTTCCCTGCGTCTCCGGGTGAAATGGACACCATCAGGTTTCCCCTGTGGTCGGCTGAATGAAGCTATTCTGGTGTCCAGGGGTGCGATGTCTTTACTGGCATCTTAACTGGGCTCAGAGGGATCAGGCTAAGAGGATCAGTCGATGGTGGGCCACATGGAGATGTTTTGGTATGGCTCCTAAAACATCAGTGGGACAGGACATATTAAATACCCTTTAGCTATAAAATGTTCATTCTGTTAATTTTTTAGTTTCTGCGGTTTCCTCAGTCAGAAATGCGTCATTTTCTACCACCATTCATTAAATTCCCCTCCTCTCCTTCATTCCTCAGTGCTGTGCTCAGACAGAGTGGGCCAGGTCACCAAGACGTATCATGACATCAAGGCGGTGACCCACCTGCTGGAGGAGGTAAGAGAGACACACAGCAGATGAACTGGATTACCAGAGGATTAGACATATGGTCCTCTCTGCCCAGACTCTGTTTTGCACAATTTTTGGCTCACATGTCCCAATCAACCTCATTCAAAATATACGTGTTTGTGAATCCCTGTGCAGAAAGAGCGGGATCTGGAGTTAGCGGCTCGAATCGGACAGTCTCTCCTGAAGCAGAACCAAGAGCTAACATCTCGCAATGAGACGCTGGACGAACAGCTGGAAATCGCAAAGGAAGAGGTAGTGAGCCTCATCATGCACAAATGTAGACCAAAAATTCCCATCCTGCTGAGCTTCAGCGATCAACAACACTTTTTTTATTTCTTTAGATCGCTCAACTTCGCCATGAGCTGTCGATGCGAGACGACCTGCTGCAGTTCTACGCCAGCACAGAGGAGATGGAGAACGCTCAGGGCCTGTCACCGTGAGTACAGAAACACACAAGAACACACACATCCACTCATGCTCTACACACACACTGATGATTAGTCTAAAATATCTGCTGGTCAATTAAAGGCACCCATGAGCAGCCAAAATGTTTTCCTTTTGTTTTTTTAATCCAAAAATAATTTTATTGGGATTTTCATTTGAACAGATCAGCAATAATCCAAACATGCAATATTTTACTTAAGAGAATAAAGTATTTTCCAGGCACATAGTGTCGTTTCATTTCACAAACAAGTAACTGTGTTAACCTAAGTTATGAAGTGCTGTAAATTTTAAACATAAAAGGAAACGTAATAGATTAAGTGATTTCTCCATGTATGTTTTGGATGAGAGACTAATGTAATATGATGTAAAACTAAAAAAAAAAATGTTTTGTTTAGAAATATTTTTATCTAGCAACAAAACAGCAAAACATGACGTGCGAAGTTTAAAGAATGGACGTGCTTTGAAGTAATTGTAGCTGAAAGTTTGTGGCTCCATGTAACCAAAGAGCATGACTGATACAAGACAAACTTTGTGTTATACCAACATTTTTTTACTTTTTATTAAAAGGTTGTATGTCCTGCAGCAAAGGTGACATTGTTGGTGAGCCAAATTAGCATCATTCTTGAATCAAGCAAAAACAGGCCAAAGACTTCAAAAAGTTGCCTTTCGAAGCAGCAACTTTTGCAGCAACAACATCTTAGTCATGTTGTTGCTGCAGTTTTAATGAGACGCCAAAGTGTTGCTGTAACCAGCGTTTTCTCTGGTTATTTAAAGCATTGAGTAGCAAAGCTTCGCCCCTCCCTGACTTGTTGCTGCTCATCAGCTGGCTCAAAGGAGGCTGCTACACTTTTCCCTCATTTAGAAAAAGAAATAGGGAAAGAAATAGAAAGACAGAGTGTCAAGTGTGGAAACTGAAGGTGTACCACCAGTCCGTCTTATTAAGGTGACACAGTTTAAAAACTACAGTTAATGAGGTACGAGTGACATGTAGGTTAAGTAGTCGGCTCCAGGCTGGCTACCGGTGCAGACAGCAGGACTAATTAGCTCACAGTTGTGATTAGAGCTGTAAACTAATAAGATTTGAAGTTCTGCACAAAAATCCCTTGATACATACAACTAATTTTAATATTTGTTGTGTTAAAATCGACATTGTAAATGTCAGTAGTGCCACTATAAGGAGATGTCGTATATTTTAATATCTTTATTTTAAAAACATACTCTAAGAGTCTCAAGCTGGCTCAGACCTAGCTGCAGAACAAGAACAAAACATACATCTAATATTTCATTTCTAGAACATTTTGAGATAATTTTTCTTACTAAACTTGTAGTTTAGTGCAAGTTTAGATTTATGCAGGTTTATGCTTGAGTGTTTCACACAAGACATGACATAGAACTTAGCACAACCCTCCTGCTTTATTAAAATTAATTGAATTGCTCCATATATCAAGCTTGATATATATACATTCATTTGCCATGGTGTAAAGTGATGTTCTTGAAAGTTAAAATATTTTTTCTTTTTGTTTTCTGCAGAATTAAAAGAAATGAATCCAGCAGTTCTCTCAGCAACTTTGTCCATTATGACTTTCTGCATCAGAAACTGAAGGGTTTGGAGGAAGAGAACCGCAAACTGAGATTAGAGGTATGCACAATGAAATTCCAACTCAATATAAGATAAAAAAAAGGAAAATATAGGTTTTCTATTTTTCATAGTGACCATAGTGTTGTTTTTATTGATATGAGAATGTTGTTTTCTCAGGCCACTGAGCTCTCCACAGAAACGACCAACTATGAGGAGCAGGAGCAGGAGCTGATGATGGTGTGTGTGGAGGAGCTCTGTAAGTTTTTCTCCCTGGTTTACTTGTAAACGATGGAGCAATCATTCTCTCACTCTCCAGTTGTATTTATGAAGCTGGTGTGTTTCAGCGTCTGCAAATAAACAGGTGGTGGACCTGTCAGAAGAGCTGGCCAGAAAAGTGGAGGACACCGTCCGACAGCAGGAGGAGATCAGCTCACTGCTCGCTCAGATCGTCGACCTGCAGGCCCGCTGCAAAGGGGTGAGGCGCAAAAACACAAACTCACAGTCCACCTCTGTGAAATTATTGTTTCCTGGCAGCTCCAAAGCTTTCCTATTCTTTTATTTTCTTATTTTGGTTCCAAAAAGTGAAGTAAATTAACTTTCTGTTCTGTGATGGTAAACTTTTTAAAACCTGCTTCTGTTCCTTAGCTTGGCCATGAGAACGAAGCGCTGAACCACCAGCTGAGTGCCTCCAGAGAGAAGGAGGCAAAATTTACGTCTGAGGTAATTAATCACAGCAGTCTTTTTCAAAGTGTTTGGCCACCAGGGGGCGCTAGAGGAACCTCAGACAGCTGGAGGGAAGATAATACATTTTTTAATTCTAACTTTTAATGTAATCTGTTTTTCTGTCATTATTATAAAATATAGGCTAAAATAATTATTTAATGTTATTTGCCATGCAGTCAAATTTATCACATAAAATCAGAAAGTACCAGGCAGAATTCCTGCTAAATGAATGTAATAATTATTGAATAGCAAATAAATGTGAGAGAACATTCAAATAGTTGATGTTTTACATTTTTGTAGCATTGTCTGTCGTTTTGCAAAGGGGGTCCCTGTCCAGAAGCTAATGCTGTTTGGGGGACATGGCATGGAGACGTTTGGGAAACTCGGGACTATAACATCACATTCAGAGTTGGATTAAAATGAGATAAAATGCAAATTTTAGCTTTTTATTTCTCACTAGTTTTGTAGTCATTGCGATGTCAGCTTAACAACTCATCTTAGTTATTCAATGTGTGTCTTTATTTTTGTATTTTGCAGCTCAAGGACTTGCAAGACAAGTACTCTGAGTGTGAGGACATGCTGCACGAGGCACAGAAGGACATAAAGAACCTGCGAAACAAGAGTCTGCCCAACAGCACGGTGCAGCGGTACACCGCGCTGGCCTCGGTCCTCCCCATGGACTCTCTGGCTGCAGAGATAGAAGGCACCTTCCGGAAAGGTCTGGACTCTCCCGCTCCGTCAGAGTACAAGTGAGTCTGTCATCAGAAACAACAACCACTCTCACCGTTTGTGATTGTCCAAGAGTACAAAATTAGATCGGGGTTAATATTGGTAAAGATGGTAGATCCGAATTTGATTATTTTTGATTGATTCGTTTGGGTAATAAAATTTTCCTTTGATTCATTTTTTTACAACTTTTTGTTGGGCAAATAAAAGTGCAAAAGTCACAAAATGACACTAATTATTTTGTTAAGTGTGTTTTAATGGCAAGGGATTTGCCATTTGACCTTGAAAGAAGAAAGTTCTGCAAATAAATGACGTGACTTAGTGACGATTGTAGAGAATGAGGAGGAAAAAGGCAATTTCTGATAGAAAACCACAAGAAGTTGCATTTAGCAGCAGAAGCGCCTCCAAGTGTGGGATGAAGGGCAGCCCAGAGAATTATCTTTTTTTGTGTTGTAATAACGATTGTATTATTTAGTTTTACTCCTAATTTTCCAGAAAATGGATTACAGAGTTCAGTGATAAGTGTTAGTTGGCTGCAGGTTATACGTGACGTTGTTGGTCTCTCCTGGCAGGAACCACCCATATCGCGTGTTTGAAACAGTGAAGGTGGCGAACAAAGCAGGGAGGATGCGGTCCCAGTGTCACTCACCAGGACTACCGGGCTCCAGCCCCGTGTCCAGTTGCACCAGCACCCCTCGGACCAGCTTCTACGGTTCCGACAATGCCAGCTTAATCCTGGAGGACAAGCCCGGCTCCAGCTCCACTCAGAGAGAGGACAGCAAGTGAGCTTCCAGAGTGGCAGGAAGTGGCTGAAACTCACTTTGTTTTACTTCATGTAAGTCATCGTTGTTTTTCTCCCCCACAGTGTTAGTGGGCCAAAACGCCTGGGTCAGCCAGGCACACCCGGAGGTCAGGACCTGGAAACCGCTTTGCGCAACTTGTCGGCTCGCCAGCAGAGCCACGCCTCTGACCGGCCTTTCTTCGA
This sequence comes from Xiphophorus hellerii, assembly GCF_003331165.1. NCBI lineage: Eukaryota > Metazoa > Chordata > Actinopteri > Cyprinodontiformes > Poeciliidae > Xiphophorus > Xiphophorus hellerii. Next base: position 21,996,667 of record NC_045676.1, on the reverse strand, counting down.
CGTGGAGAGAGAACGGAAACTCCGCGCCTTGGCGGCAAACTGCGAGGAGGGCGACGGCTCCAGCGGCTTCCTGACACCAAACGACAGCCTGGTCTCCAGCTCAGCTGCATCGACCGGCACCAACTACTCCAACGGGAGCTCACGGCACTCCTGCGGCTCCTCAGGAGGGTCTAGGTCCTACCTGCCAGACCGCCTGCAGATCGTTAAACCTCTAGAAGGTAAAAAAGGTTAAACTTTCAAGCATGGTTTACAGGTGTTTTCACACCTGATAGTCTGTTAGACTCAGTTTGATTGGCGACTAAAGTTGCAACATTTGGTCCGGTTCGGTGCTGTCAAAAGATCCAAATTTATTGAAAAGCCTGCTGTACCTCCTTGCCTGTGGTGGCGCTGCACCAAGAACTACTCAAGGAAATGACTTGAAAATCTCAGATGAAGACATGAGCTCAATTTCTTTCTTCACAAAATGCAAACAAAAGTGAAGAGGCATCAGATTTTAGGATTTGTAGGATTTCTCTTTTGTTTTTGATCTAAGACCAAAAACCATTTTTCTTGCTACCACTAGAGACGTATGTTTGTTTAGGCTGTATTTACCCAGAATGCTCCGCGCTGTAGTTCGCTTCCCACTTTTAGAGAAGTCTTCAATCCGCTTGGCATCCACATACGCATTCAAACCACACAAGAGTTCACCTTAAACGCGAGGGGAAGTCAATTAACATTTTAATCTTTAGACAAATAAAATAAACTGTTTGGATGTCTGCCTTTAAAATATTTGGACTGAAAGATGTTTAAAATTATTCATTTACCTTCTTTACCTCAGTCAGGAACGTATACTGAAAAAAGGAAGCAAAAAACAAACTGAATGCAGACTTATGTGTAATTAGCTCACCGCCCGCATGTTTTAAATACTTATAGACAGTTTTGTCTAAGAATGCAAACTATGCTACGGTGTTGTCATTGAAAAGAAACGTTGCCCAAAACCTGCCACTGTTGCAAACATGGCTGTTAGTTTCCACTAAGTTTGGATTTAATCCTAAGGTCGTCCAAAAAAAGAAAAAATCAAAGAAACGCTACATATTTTGTGTCATCAGAAAAAGTCAACAACTAGCCTGCGCTTCTCAACATGAACTTCAATTGGAAAAGTACTATTGTGGTGCTTTATTACTACAAACCATCCAGAAAGTGACAAATCCAGAAAACAAAACCATAGAAAAATGTTTGAGCCAAGCGAGGATCTGCTCAGTAATCTGTGTTTTTGTTTAAGACGGTTTGGAGACAGTCCTCTGTCTGTCTGTCTCTCCATCAGGCTCAGTGACTCTGCACCACTGGCAGCAGCTGGCTAAACCAAACTTGGGGGGCATCCTCCACCCTCGTCCTGGAGTCCTGACCAAGGACTTCAAGGAGCTGGAGGTGGACGTGCAGCACGTCTACAGCCTGAACGACCTGGAGGAGGATGAGCCTGACCTCTCACAGTTTTCTGCAGCTCATGGTTTGGGTAAGACGTATGATTATTTAAAATATCTTCCAATTTCTCAATCCTCTTCAGCTTATTAAAAGCCTAAAAGATGTGTGGGTTTTCCTCCATGTGAGGTTTAATATTTGTGTCTCCTCCCTTAACCGGTCAGCGTCCTCATCGGGTCCCAACCTCCCTCAGACCTTCCCCACACATCCCAAAACCACCTGCAAAGTCCTCCAACCCTCCCCTCTCGTCCCCTCTTTCTCCAATCGGTAAGAGCTCTGCAGGTCACGCTGCTGATGTCTGTTGATTTTCACACCTCTGACTGAATTCACTCTCATATTCGATAAAGTTGAACAATTTCAAGCCAGCTGATCAAATGTTTCTTTTTTTTTTTCTTTATATCAAATCAAAATTTCCAGATTTTCCTGTCTTGTTTCCTGCCGTTTTCCCCCTCCTGACTTTGTCCTCTTTGCCCCTCCCCTGGTAGAAAACGTCTATCGAGGGTCATTCTGAAACTTTAGAAGCAGCCTGCAGGGAAAAGTAAGAGCCCAGCTGATGCCTGCATATTAACTGATTCATATACTAAATGTTTGCTGGCATCCTAACTATTAACCACGGAGGCAGAGTCACATGTTTATGTGGCTAAACTACAGCTTAATGTGAAGTTACAGCTGCAGAAACACTAACAGTTAACTGCATTTGAGGATAAATTGTTCATATATGTTTGTTTGACAGACACCCAAGTCTCAAATGCAAAGAAAAACTGATGAGACGGAGATATAATGAATAATATATTTTGAAGGGAAATTTAGCTGGGAGACTCCATTATTTATTTTATACACAGTTTCTGTTGTGTGTTGTTTTTATTTCCCTTTTATTCATTGTTTTTGTTTGTTGTGTTTTATTTTGGAAAATATCTTCCAGTTCCATGGGTTCATTATACAATTAAAGTTTAAGAGTGTTTGAGAGGGCTGAGTTTTTACCATATTATGCCGTTATTAATATATTATCTGAAGATTATCTCAAAACAACAATATTATTGCTTATCAAAATAATTTCTGGGACAATTTATTGTTCAGCAAAATGTGTTATTGTGAAAGGTTTGATAATGTTAAGGACTGAAGATTAAATCTAACTCCATAACTCGAAGTAATTGCTTAAAACCCCCGATCAGATGTTTACTCATTACGTATTTACAGTTAATGTGCACAGATTTAGTGGATAAATCAGTGAGTTATTAATCGGTCCTCTGTAATTCCTGAAGCAGCATCTGAACCCATTTGCAGTTCAGACGCTTTTCTTCATTTCGAGCCACTTCAGATCGATTCTCCTTGCTGTCTTGAAGCTTCATCTCATGTTTGGCATCTGTTCTCCAGTTTCTCCTGTTAAATTTCATCAGACAAACTTGTTTAATTTATACAAGTTAAATCATACATCAGTCTTTGATATAAAAACTCCCCCACTAGAGACTTTCTCAGCCTGATTGTGCGAATGTACACAAGCTGCGTTTTTTTGTGAGCTCCTTGTTCTCAGGTTTCTCTCTTCAATAAATAACATAATAACAACAGATCACATTTTACCCATTAAAAAAACAACTTTTAACTGCAGTTCAGTATTTTTCCTCTGCCTCTGTGTTAAACACAGTGTACTAATGTTTTTTTATTTACTGCTGATGTTAAAGTCGTCTAAGCTGACTGAAGTCTCGGCTGTCATTTTGCATTAATCGGCTTTTTCTTTCTTTAAGTTTTCATTAAACAAACAGATGCTGCCTTATTATTCTTAACAAACTAACACGCTTCTCCATTTTTTAGAGATGAGTCACCAAAATAACCAAAACTTGTTTTGTCACCAGTTTTGCAAAAGTTTGTTTTGTAACTCATGTTTTCCTTTGAAGGAGCCAGACTTTGATTTTAGCCCTCAAATTTATTTCTTCTTTTTATCTGGACTTTGTTTGCATTTTTTAATGCTGTTATTATTATGAATAATTTATACGTTTGTTATTGTTATATTGCTATTTTTCATAATATGCAACATATCTTTGATATAATCACATCAATATTCTTACAGATATTTTTAAGATTTGTTTTTATTATTTTGTTTTTATTATCTTAACATTGTTTTTAAGAAAAGCAATGCTTTCTAATATAAAATAGAACATAACAAAATAAAAAAATGTTTCTGTTACACGTCATCAACAAGTATTACTTAATAATTTGTTATTAATGTTTTGGATTTGTATACAAATATTTTCTATTTTTAATAAATCATTGGTTTTGGCTATTTCAATTTTATATTTTTCATATATTTTTTAGTTATTTTATTACAAGTTTACTATAGATTTATGTATGAAATGAAATGACTATTTTTTCTATCTTAATTTAATAATATGTCCAGCTGTAATAATATGTAGGACAATCAGTTTTAAATTTGATCTTTCAGCACATTAATACTAGCAACCATGAACAAAACACATTTGGTTGTAATTACTTTAATGTATTTTCTGATTATAAACAGCTAAATTATAGTTAGCTGTACATTAAAATTTAAGAATGTTAAAGGTGTGGCTCCTTGGAAGTAAGATATTGAGAATATGAATAAAACTTTTGCACGCTGCTGTTTGTGAATGGATACATGCACGTATATAAAGCTTACATTTAATGTTGCATTCATGTTTTCTTTTTTTAATGTTTTGGTTTGCAGCCTTCGCTCTTTCAGCCTGCCACCTCATCGGGACGGTGAGGACGTGAGCGCCTCGTCTTCCTCCGTCCTCCAGCACTTTCACCAGAGTAGCCTCGCCTCCACCGCCGGCGCCACCGCATCCCTGGGACTGCTGGAGCTGCTGCAGCAACACGGCATCTCCGCCTCCACCGACCCCTACAGCAACCTGCACTACGCGCCGCCGCCGCCTCCTCCGACCTCCGCCGTGACACAGACGGGAGGACGCAGCTCGTCCTCGGACCAAAGCCCCGGGTCGAGCCTCTTCAGCCTGAACCTGGTGGAGAAGCTCCAGAGCCTCGGGCTGCACCGGGTGGCGGCCTGGGGAATGATGGGCCGGCGTGGGACCGACGGACACAATCACCCCACCAAACTGTGACACGCTCACCCCGACTCCCCCTCTTCACCTGCGTGACTTCACATTAAGCCATGAGATTCCCCCACCGTGCAATTCACAGCCCACCACAGCACCCCGTGTCTTGAAAAACAGAACGCCATCGAATGTGTTGGAGCCACGCTTGAGACGTTAACCGGGTAGAGCGATGAACTCAGCCAGTGTTCATGTCAGGAGCCGATTACCGCTTCTCATCACACACACAGAACAGCAAACAGAATCTTTTTATATTGTGTTGGTGAATGTCATTTTACTATTGTCTCCATCGCTGGTTTTAAATAATGTAATCACTTGTTTTTTTTTTAGTTTCCAAAGTGTAAATAGTAGTATTCTGTTTGCTATTTAAGGAAAAAAAAAGACTACATGCAGTATAAACTGACGTTGTGGCACTGAAGAACATTCAGATGCACCAAAGCACTGGTTTTCCTGTAACTTAGAGCTGCTACACTGAGAGAAACTGATACAGGAGCGCTGCGATGACCTCCTTTATCCTCCCACATATCTTCTCATCTCTGATTTGTTTTGTGTGTCGATCTGAGCCACGCCCGAGCGAACGGGTTGGACTTCCAGCGTACAAAGAAACAGATCATGTCGATTCTGCTGTATTTCACACCGTCAGGAATCTGTTAAACCGCTGGGATTTCTGTCTGATCAGGATCATTTTTCTGGGCATTAAGAGTGATTTCTCAATCTTTTAATGTTTGAACATTCAGAGCAATCAAATGTAGCAAAAAATGGCATAGGATACTGTGGCTTTAAAAGGGAAGAAATCATGAACACAACATTGTAATTAGTTTTTGACCTAAATATGCCAAATTCCTGTTTCTCTGCACTGCTTTCCACTGTAGTCTGCCAGCTCTCTGTCGGTGTGTCTTTTACCACCTGAGAATAAAAAAAAACCTGTACATTTTCATCCATTTCGGCTTCGAATGTCTTTCAGTGAAGATGAAATCAGTCCGGACTGCAGAGATCATTCTGCAAAGATCTTTATTTATACATTTTCAAGCCTCAACTTTTCTGTACATGGTGAAGAAAAACCAGGACAGAGTCGCTGTCCTTCCTCACTCCGCTGCGTCCCTGCGTCCGAAGTCCACCCAGCCCTGGTAGTCGCGGCCCAACATGCAGTCAGAGTTCATCACCTCTGTGAACAAACCATTCCTACGTTGAACCACACACACACAACACCTCAGTGCACAGATCTGATCACTTTCCGCACATTCACCCATCTGATCAGATAATCAGAAGGGAACATTCTCAGCCGCCCCGGCGTACCTGCGATGGCCTGCATGACCTGCTTGGTCATTATCTCCCGCTCGTCTTCAGACAGGTGCGCCCGTCTCTCCGCCCGGGGCGCCGACGCCTCCCTCGCTTTCTCCCTCTTGGCCAGGAGCCGCTGCAGGACGTCCGCCCCCTTCGCCTGTCCGGCTGCGGCGCTCTGAGGCGCGGCCGCAGAGTCAGAGGCGATCAACGCCACCAACAGCGCAAAGACCAAAATAACTTTTCTGGACATTTCTGCACCAAGAAGATATAAAAAAAAAGAGAAAAAATCAGTTAGAAATGCACACGAGATATTGCATACCAAAAATAAAAAGTACCTGTGAGGATGGGATGGGACGTTCACTCCAAAGAAAGACGCTGCCTCGGCTGCAGACCCGAGAGTCGGTCAGCTCTTTTATACCACCTAAAATCAAAGACTGATAAGAACCTTCATCGGGGGCATTTGATGGATTGGGAGACAGATGCTCGGGAAGGAAGTGCGTAAAGGAAACAACGCGCCTTTAAACCCGTAATTATGCTTTTCGCACTGCAATAACAATAAAACAAGTCGATGAGTTTAAAGAAGAAATTCAATAATGTTTTAGAGCTTCTTGTAGCCAATACAAGTATAATGGTTCAGCCTCAAGGGAGCTGCAGAAGCCCTGCAGATCATAAACACAGAAATGTCAACCAAAGCAATAAAAAAAGAGCTAAAAAAACCCCCAAAAAGCTTTCAATGCTTGAAATTTAAATTTGTATAGAGGAAGACCCTGATAAAAACAGAAACACATTTATTAGTTTGTTTTTTATAATTGCAGTATAAATGTAATATTTCTTTACTGAAATGTTGCATTTCTCTATATTGGCTAAGCTTAAAATAAAGTGATCTTTGAATTCTACCAGTCGTTTCCTCTGACCAGAGGTAATGCATTAGGGTGATGGCAATGAGCCCCTCCGCCGTCTTAAGATCTGCAGCTCAGCACCAAAGACAAACCATCAAATTTCCACCTGAATCGTGCAAAAAGCTGCTCAGGAGCTATAAGAAGGGTTTGACTACTGTGACAAAAACAAATATATATTTTAAGATGATCATTAACAGGGGCATGAATTATTTTCAAGTTCTGTTAAAATGTTGATCATTTGAGTTTAGTGGATTTTTTTTTAAATGTTCCTTTTTTTCTAATGTTATTGTCTTTTTTCTTATTTCTGTAAATCTGGTTCCACTATGAATCTTTTTGGGCTTCACAGTCCTTTTGCAGTTTGGTTTGTTTTCACCCGAGTCTTTGTGGTCGTATTAAAAAAGCCCCTGTCGATGGACGTTTCTTACCAACCAGGTTCTTTGGAATAGTTTCTCTAAATTGGCAATTTAAAGTGATTCCTATAGCCGACTCTCATTCTACAGGAAGGTAGTTATGTGACTCTTTACCCTCAGGAGGAAAGTGATTTTGGTTTCATCAGGGCTTCTGGTTCATGTGGATCAACTGGTCCAAACGGGGATCGGAAATGGAGATATTGCAATGCAAGACATATGGAAGATATTATTTGTGGGATTTTGAGCTTTGTCTATGAGTATTTATCCAACTAATTGATCAAAATGGTAATGACTACAAATTAGCGATGGGTCAAATTGACCCGGAGACGTCCCACTTTGTGATTTTGAACTTCTGTGACATTGAGGCAAAAACTTGTTTCCGTTTGTGTGGAAAATGACCAGCAGGCCTCCGCTGCTCCCTCTAAATACTCACAGTGGAAGTTTAAAAACTCGGATGTGTTTTTCCTTTCTCTCTGTGGGGAAAGTTTTTCGTTATCTTTACCCCGGGTCCAGCAGGATGGAGACGAGCCTCAGCAGGAAGTGAGCTGCTGCTGGACTTCCTGGGTGACGAATTGCTATCCTGTTAGTGACGCCACCTCAGAGATTAGAAGGCTTTAATGGTGTTTACACTCAGTATAGATTTTCTTTCTCGAGTGGCTCGTTTCCGCCATGGGTCAGTGTGATTTAGATCCTCGTAAAGCAGCAGGAACTCAGGACCTTCAGACGTGAACGGTCTCCAGCCTGTCACCTGTCTGACGGTGAAGTTGCGCAACTGCTCCGTGCGTTTGGCCCCCCTCTGCAAGTCAGATTCCTTTAGTTCATTTACCTGCAGAAGCTACACCAAGACCAAACAAAACTTTCCATTTTTAAATTGTGTGTTGCTGAAATAATCATAGCTTCTATTCGTGCAGCATCACACGCATCAAGGCCCACAGACAGAGTCAGCTTTCTCGCAGGACCAGATTCCCAGATCAGACTCGTACATTCAGAAAATGCACACACGCCCTGTTTATCGGTGAAGATAGCAGAAAGTTTTCTCTGTTGCTTTTAGATTGTTTTCACGGATAAAATGTCCAGATGGTCGTCTCAGAAATGTGTCAGGCAGGCGTGTGTCTGGCCAAAAGCGGATCTGTGACCTCGACGTGTAGAACCGTACGGATGAGCAGGTGCTGCCTCGCGCTCACGTCCACCTGCTCACTTTTCAGTTCTCACCAGGAACAAAAAAACCAAAAAAGAAACTTAAGAAGACAAGATGTCTGACTGGCCTTGTTTTAGTGCGAGCTGGACTTACTGCAGAGATGAATGAAACATTATATTTTTTTGTCTTGGTTGCTAAGAGGATTACATGAAAAACCAATGAAAAAGGTGTCAAACAAATAACTACTCTTGTTGTTTTGTTTTTTTCCCCTGAATTAATTTCATTATATTCATCAATAAATTAATAATTTTATTTCTATTTTAGCTACAATCCTACTAATACTAACCGGTTCTGGACTGTGTGACGATGCTTTTTGCACACTTGCTGAATGTCAGCCTAGCAGCTCGTCCTTTAGTTTGCGGCTACATTTCTCCCTAAAGGAGAGCCGTCCAAACATTCAGCCTTTCACTAACACAGGTTATTTGAGAACTCTCTAATGAGATCTCAGGTGAAAGACAGCACAAGTTTGAGTTAATAGCACTTTGTCATATAGCAACTATAGATTATATGATGGACCAACACAAGGTTGTTTATAACTACGAGTCAAAATCTGATTAGTGTGGTGCGCATTTGTATTCAGTAATTTGTAGAACCATCTATTTCTGCAATTAAAGACGCAGCTCTTTTGGAGTGAATCGCTCTACATCAGATTTGCATGTTTAGAGACAGAAATGTTTATCTGGCATTAGCATTAGCCAATCATGCCTCATGATTTCATTTTAATGTCTGTTAAATATGCAACTCTTCCCTGGCTGTTGACAGACTGAGTATGAGATGCTTTATATTTAGAAGTCTTCACTTTTTTGTTTTTATTTATTTATTTGGGGTTTTTTTCACAGCCGTTAATGTGAAAATTGCCTGCTTTTTAGAAAGCTAATAGCAATAGCAAATTGCAAATTGCTGGTGTGACTGTGAAGCCTCAGCTGTTTTATATCCAGACTTTAAACTTTTCTCCAGTTTTCTCCCTGACCGGCTTGCTGTGTTTCTGGATCTTCATGATGCTGTTCGTTCTCTAATGTTCACTGACAAACACCTGAGTCGTCCACACAACACTTGCATTTATACCGAGGTGAAGTCACACACATGAGGAGTCTACTGAGGTGAGCTGTTTGCACTGGATTTTATTGAATAATCATGTCAAGGTGAAGGGGTCTCAGTGCAATTAATCCTTCCACTTTCACAGTCTTTCACCTAAAATTGATTTTCACATAAAATTGCATTTAAATGCACAGGAGTTTGTTCCTATATTCAGAAGTAAGTCGTATTGATATGCAGAGAAAAATGATCCACAATGATAGTACTGGGTGTTTTGCTTAAAACGCCCTGGGTATCGGCTTTCTTCATCTGATATGATCTCCTACTACATTTCAGGAATTACAGAGTTTAAACAACCCAGAGCCCTGCATGTTTGCCCCATGCACCAGCAAACAGCTGGATATCAGTGTAATTGTCAGTTTTGAGCTGCAGAACAAGATGATTGAACCTTTTTGACACAAATACACCCTCCCACCCCTCACGCCCATTTACTTGTAAATCTCTATTATGCTATGTGCATACCTCAGGTTGTCATGCTGTGGGCCCTGACGCGGTCTCGTCTCTATAAAGGGCCCAGCTGTCCACAGCAGAGTCAGTCCAGTCCTTCCTGCAGGCCTGCACCTCCTCCACTGCCTCCTCCAGCTCAGCAGCATAATGTCTGTGCCTGTCAACCAGCAGGGCTTCAGCTCCAGCTCCCTGGGAGGCTGGATGCTGGAGTCCTCCTGCATCGGCCCCCAGAGACACTCGCACAGCGTGTATGGAGGAGCCGGCTGTTTCGGGACGCGCATCTCCCAGGGGCCGCACTTCAACTCCTCGTGCTCTGCAGGCGGCGACTGGCCTGTGTTTAACGGAGGCAAGTTCACCATGCAGAACCTCAACGACCGTCTGGCCCGCTACCTGGAGAAGGTGAGACCCATTCGCTCCGAAGCGTGGGATGCAACATTTCTCAAGATTTAACAGTATAGCCGAAGCTCATTCATACATTTGAGATGGTTCTTTAAGTCACAGGGTCTGAGAAATTTCCATTATTTCAGCTTCAAGTTTCAAACATGGCAACCTGCAGTTTCTATTGGTGTTGGATCACATGTTCATGCTTTCCTCCAGCAGAAGCTCTCATCAGCAATGAAATCAGAAATGTAATCGATTTTTGAGTTTGGTTTTAAATGTAAAAGTTTCATTGATCTACGTGTCGTTTTTTCATTATTTTTTTTTTATCTAAAAAAGATGGTTTCAATTCTCAATGTAATTGAAAATGCTAAAATACATAAAATAACTCCCCTCCTATCTTTGTCCAGAACATTTTAGAATATGCAAAAAAAGATTGTTTCTTTATTTTTCTTTGCCAAATTTAATGCAACAAAACTTTTAACGCTTCCATTAGTTGTCCTCATGACTTTATTGACTGTTTTCTCTATTGCAGTCAAATCTCACATCACTGTCAAAAAGAAACAGCGCCTCCTACTGTTATGAAGGTCACAGGAAAACATTTCTGCTTACCCAATTTTTACCAACAAAAAGAGAGAAAAAGACAGTATACTTTTTCTCTTTTTTCTTTTTCTTTCAGCCATTTTCTGATGAGTAAACAGCCTGGAGGTGTTTGTGTCACAACCTGCACAGACACAAGCTGTTAAACAGCATAAGTCGACTTTCAAAGGGGAAAAAATATCAAAATCTCAATCATTAAAGAAAAGCTTGAAATTCATCATTTTATGTTGACATTTCAGAAGAAAATTGCTGTTTTTTGGAAGACTTGAAAGTTGCTCTTTTGCCTAATCTTTCCTCACAACAGAAATCAGAGTAGATCTTCACTAAGGAACAGACCAAATTGTGTTAATTATTGTCATTGATTGAACAGTCTAATTAAATGATGGCACTCTGTATTTCTTGATAAACTGACTGACCCGGTTCGTGTGTGTGTGTGTGTGTGTGTGTGTTATAGGTGCGCTCTCTGGAGAACAAGAACAGGGAGCTGCAGATTAACATTGACGAGTTTCGTGTGAAGACCACATACATCACTAAGGACTATGCAAACTACTTTTCCATCATCCGTGACCTGAAAGCAGAGGTACCGCTCACACTTCGCTTTGCTGCACACAAGAATGAAGAAGAGAAAGCATCGTGGTTTTAAATGTAGAAGAAACACAGCACATAATGTTAGTCTGTGTAAAGTATTAAAAATAAATAGGAAAACAGCCCAGCATGTCATATAAACACCACATTTAGTTTAGTAACCAGATTAAAAATATAACTTTGTTTCAAACAATCTGTAGTAGAAAGGTTCAAGTCTGGTAATGCTGAAGTTTTCATGTTTATCTTCATCTAAAATTTTGCTAATGGCTAAACAAGCCCTGAAAACGCACCTTTTATGTTTTTTCAAATAAAAAAAATTAATCAGACCAAAATTTGATAAGTCTCTGTATAATAAAAATACACACACATGATCAAATTGAGTTCAGATTTCTTGAAGAAAATAAAAATAAGTGAAATAGCCACTTAGTTTCCACACTAGGACACTATAAATCAGAAGCTAACTTCAGGGTTGTTTCCCATTAACACCCTCAGCAGAAACTGCCACAAATGTCATATTTTTGTCTGAGTTTTCCTATTGGGAAGCTAAAGATACAGGTTTAAAACTGATGTTGACTTCGCTGCTTCACTATAAACATAGAGGCTTAAAGCTCTCATCTTCTGGACAGCCAACCAACTTCCCTTCGACAAGAATTACTGTGAAGTTGTGATATTGTAATGCCTTAAAATCCAGTAAGGAGCATTTCAGGAGCCAAATCGCCAACCGTTTTCTGCACAGAATTTTCACCGTTTTTGTAATAAATTACAGCTGAGAGCATCTTTCCGCTGATATTATCCCCTGTTTGTGTTACATATAACACCAGGCAATTTACCATTTGTTTCCAGCCCAGATTCAGACTTCCAGTTTTAGTGCAAAGATGACAGATTTCATGTTTTAGCTTCAGCTTTGTTTAATAAGAGGCTGAATTGTCTATGAGGCTGATTTGAATCCAAACCAGTACATTTCCTTCATGTCAGAAACTTTGCCAGTTGATCGTGCTGCGTGAAGAGGATCGGCCCAATCATGGGTTGATCCCGGGACATAAAGGTCTTGTTTTCCTTCCTTTCAGATTACAAGAAGCTGTTCAGAGAACCAGAACGTGCTACTGCAGATTGACAACTCCAAACTGGCAGCAGAAGATTTCAAATTGAAGTATGTTAGAGCTTAAAAAAAAAAAAAATGTGTTCAATAAATCAATTAAAGTCCAGATGAGTGAGATTCTGGGATGCCAGAAGGCCTGACAGGAGGGTTTTATGTGGCGCGTAGGGATGAGATGGAGATGAACATGCGGAAGATGGTGGAGGCCGACGTGTTTCGCCTGCGGGGGATCCGGGACGGGATGACCCTCACCATGAGCTCCCTGGAGTTGACCGTGGAGGAGCTGAAGGAGGAGCTGATCCGCATGAAAAGCGAACACAAAAAGGTGAGATCCACAGGCCGTCAAACCAAAGAGCGTCTGGAAAGGAGGACGTGGGGAATCAATGAAGCATTCGTTCTCCTGCTGCAGGAGATGGAGGAGCTGCGACGCCGGGGCGCCGGGAAAGTGAAGGTGGATGTGGACAACTCCGGCTCCTGCGACCTGGAGAGGGTCCTGGCGGAGATGAGGGAGCGGTACGAAATCGTGATAAAGAACAACAAGCAGGAGATCGAGAAGTGGTACCAGGAGAAGGTGAGTCGCTGGGGGAATACCAGATAGCTTCAGATGCATGAAAACAAAACGAAACACTGTTTGTTTTTTTTGTTCTTATTCGCTTATTTAAAAAAGATAAAAGCTCTTCAAGAACAAATCCGCATCTACACGACGGAGGTGGAGACGCACCGCTCTCAGACCTCAGTGCTGAAGAGGAGCTACCAGTCTCTGGAGATCACCCGCCAGGCTCTGTACACCGAGGTGAGCCGCAGATGGTGGAACTGATTAGAGAAACACGCCCCGCTCTAAAAGATAAAACCTTTGTGTTGTTTTGTTTTTTACATCTGAAATCGACAGAAACGCACCCCAATGGAAAATGTGACAACTTAAACTCATGGTGATAATTTCTCTCGATTAAAAAAAATATTGGAGGATATTAAAGATCAACAAGATTTCTGCCCAGGATGAAACTTTCTGTTTAAAACATGTCATCTTGGTCAGGAAACACGAACATCTGTGTATTTTTCTTACCCTAAAAACTGTAAAATTACACACACACACACCTCCAGTAAACATAATTCTGGCCAGTATTGTTTTGGTATAGCTCTGTCTAAAAGCTTCACTTTGACACGTCCAAACGTTCATTTAGTCATTTTGACCAAACAGGTCAATCTTAGTCTTCTCTGACTAAAACACTTTTCGACTACATGAGGTTAAGATCGACCTTAAAGGGGTCTGATTTGGAGCGCGGGCTTCTTTCTTGCTCAGCACTCGCTTATTTCAGGGAATGTGAAACTTGCTTCACTGGTAGACTTCAGCCTAGTGGTTCCCATGTTGATCCCAAACAATTTCATTTCACCTGAGAGTGAAGGTTTGGTAACCAGAAGAGAACTGCGTGTCCCAACAGGATAACGATCCCAAAACCATCAAAACTGGTTTGAAATAAACAAAACAAACCATCATTAAGCTTCTGGAGTAATCCCCCTAAAGCCCCATCAACTGTTACGATGTAAAGACGATGCCCAAAAGCAAAATCCGTGCCAAAAACATCAAACAGTTTAAAGGAGGTCTATTTCTGCTGTCATAAATCCAGCTGCGGGTTATGCCAAGAGAATAAACTTTGGGTTTTCTAGCTTGTTTGTGTCATTTTGACTGTGTGTGGATCAATTTAAGTTCAAACTTGTGCTCCTTATTCTTGTTTTTAGCATTCATGCTGTGAAATTATTCCACACTGGAAGAAATACAGTTTTAAAAAAAGCCTCAAATCTACACAACAGTTTTGCTCATGATGGGTCGATGTAAACTTCAGTTTTGGTCAAAGATCTAAACCAAATTGTGACGACAAGATTAATCAGCAAACTATCAAACAGCAGTCCTGAATGAAAACATTTCTTGTGTGAGATATCCCCAGGATATCTCACACAAGTTCTGTCATAAAAATACCAAGGTTTTTATGAGGTTGACTACATGTTGACTAGCATGTAGTTGTTTTACTTGGGAAGAATGAGCTTGTGGCCAATACTCCATCAGATGTATCACTAGTATTTCAGCAACAATAATCAGCCAAAAAGAAAATAAAAGTCTGTTGAAATCTGCAACGCATCACAAGTCTCCAGCTTGGAGCGAAGCCCTTTCTCATATCTACTCCTCCTGCCTGTCCTGCAGATTCAGTGCTGGCAGCAGAACATCTGTGTGGTGAACAACCAGACTTCTGCTCAGCTCAGCTGCCATCAGTCGGCCGTCGCCGCTCTGGAGGCGGAGCTGCAGAAGATGAAGACGCGTGTGACCGAGCACCGGATCAAGCACGACACGGTGCTGGAGATTAAGGCCAGGCTGGAGAGCGAGATCGCCGAGTACAGGAGGCTGCTGGAGGGAGAGGGATATGAACAGAAGAAGTGAGACATTTTTACCCAAACTTGATCAGAGAACCTGTTCACGGGAGTATTTATACTTTCTCATTACTTATTTAACTTATTTCACAGGGCTCTGATCATCAAGCAAGTGACAGAGGAAGTTGAAGGTAAGAATCTCAACCCTTCACTCTTTTAATCCTGATGCTTCTGTATCAAAATCCCTGACATTTTCTCATCTTCTTACGTCTTATTGACTTTTTATTCCCTTTGCAGAGCAAAAACCCCACATTGAGAAGAGAGTGAAAACCATCGTGGAGGAAATTGTTAATGGACAAGTTGTGTCCTCCTCTGTTGACACTCAAGTGCACACTGTTCAGTAGTCTGCCTGCCTCCTCTAAAACCTGCCGAGTTGGTGATTTACCTGTGCTTTTTAGCTGACCACGTGTTCTTTTTGGTGGTTTGGATTTGTCTTGACATGTGCAGCGAACTTGATTTATGTGCTGGTCTTTATGCGGGCTCTACTTTTGGAAAAATAGTAGCCCAAAAAATCAAATAAACAACTTCAAAAATCCAGTTGTAAACTAACAGAATGTGAATCTGGGATCATATAAATGTCCGTCATTTTGATCATAGTTGAAACTCATGCCCCTCTGTAAGTTAATCGTAGTCACTAAAGATAAAATATATAATAATACTGCAAAGGTTTTATAAACCCAAAGTAGATATCTTCAGAGAACATAAATTTCACTGTGATGTAATGTAAGTTATGACCACCAGGTGTCTCTGTTGTCTCTGAGAAGACGGTCTGGCACAACTTCGTGTTGCATAACCTGAATTTGCTAAAATGGAAACAGATTTTTTTTTTGCTGCAAAAGAGACTTTTCCAAATATGATTAGCTTGGTTTACTGGCAGTAAGTTAATTATCTGTTGGATGTATAAAACTGAAGCTTTATTACACATCCAAAAGTCCCGGAGGAAACGAAGCCAATGCTGGAAATGATTTGACACAGAAGCACGCAGGGGGGGAATTTTTTTTGCTTTATTAAATAGATCGTACAAAGAGATTTATAATGCTCTAAGAGCTAAAAATTATGGGTTGCTGGTCATTCTGGAGACATCAAAGATTTCTTGTCAAAGCGGAGTTGAATGAAGCAGAGCGCTGGGATTAATGCAGCGGTTTGAGGTCCGCCTCACCTTCGCTGCTTTTGTGCGGTTGCTTTCTTTCAACATGCTGGAATCAGCGCTGTCATCTATAATCCTCTGTCAAAATGTCAAGTTTGCGTAACAATAAAGGTGAAACTCATTCCCATCGACAGTTCAGTTGTGAAACAACCTGTGCTGAAGCAGAGGAACTCATCTTTATTTTGCGTGCAAAAGAAGGATGTTTTTAAAGTGTTAGGTTGACTATGGCGATCACTGGCGCAGGTAGGGGTGGGCTGGTGGTGCTGCAGCCCCATAGGGCAGCTAAAGTAATGAGCACTTTACACAAAACATGACATTATTCAAGAAAACAGACGCCATCAAATCAATCAAGTTGCAGGAAAAAGGCAGAACCCCATAATTTAACTTGTTTAAATAGACCACAGCCCAGAGTTAGTAGCACAGGAAGTTTGAACAGCATTTAGCTCACTTCAGCTTTATTTGTTAAGGGCAAATCCAGAATAAACACCATTTCAAGTATGCAATCAAATACACCCTTCATGATAAGGTGTTCTTGGTTTCTAAAGTGATTCAACTTCACTTGTGCAAGAACACACACTATATATTTCACCATGCCCTGAAAACTGGGAAAAAGTAAATAAATACTAAGTAGACTAGAAACCCTAAAAGTATTTGAACGGGGTTTACTTCCTTTGCTATTTTTACCACATGCGTATAATTAAGTTAAATCCAGATTTATTCAATTAAATTCAAGTGCAGGCAGATTTAAATCCCGTATAACCGCATGCAGTCCCATTTAATCCAGTTACTAATTATAAAAGTGCAGGTCAGTGTAAAACATTATCTAAAGCAAACCTGCATGCCACATTAAATCTTCTCTAGAGTTCGCAGCTCAGCAATCTGCCTCTCAAGCTTCTTTTACGTACACAAGTAGCAAAAAGCAGCTTAAATTTGCTGAAACTCATTGGAATCCATCTACCTCCTCCAGACAGCCTCTGCACTGCTGCTTTGGTCTCCATTTTAGCTGCTTGCTGCAAACCACACAAAACTGACTAGCAACCTCAGGTGCAAAAAAAAAAAAAAAAACGCCCTCAAACACAAAACTCTGGTTGGAGCATCTCTAATTTCAGTGTTTCCTCCTGATGTGAAAAATATAAAAACAAATGGCTGCCTGAAGAAATGTTTTTTATTCTTTTGCTGTAGAGGATTTACAATCAAGCTAACCAGAACGCTGCATTTCACATTTGTGTTCAGGTCCTCGGGAGATAAAATCCCTCCGTCAGTTTACTCGCAGCTACCTCGATCATTACCACGACACCACACAAGCACAAGCTTTATGGCTTTTTTAAAATTTATTGAAAATAATCAACTTTAATTTGCATCAATGGGAGCTGTAAATTTCCAGACTTGTGAAATCTCTGCAGCCTTTGCATGGAAACCTGTGTGAGGTGTGGTCACTCCCTGCAGGGCATCAGAAGAAACCCGTACAGGATGCAGAGCGTGCAACAGAACACAAAGACACCAGATTACTGCCAATAAATAAGTAAAAAGTACCTGACTGGGCTGTGAGTCATCTTGGCACTAACACTCACCTTCACAATGAGTAGAGAGATACTGTGTAGTATTGGCCCACACAGAAGGGATCCACACCCAGGTAAAGGCCGATGGGCATATCTATCATTCTTCTGCACATTACAGACGTACTGTTTTTCATTTTATGACAAACAGGGTTGGCTAGGGGGGAGGCTTTCTATATGCCAGGATAGGACTTTCTACTCAGACTCGAATCTGCTTTTTGCATCCTGAGAAGTCATTGGAGCGTGCAGCGCAGGCAAATGTGTGACAAGGAATTACGCGTGATCTTCTTGCCTCAACCGCAAACTGATCTCCAACTTATGCGCAATAATAACCCACTTAAGAAATCATAAATCAGGTTGAATCTGTGGTGAGGCTTGGATTGTTCCAGCAAGCGAAACGCTGATTACTTCATTCAGCAAAACGGAGCAAGCAAATACAAAGCTTCCAAACAAAAACCACAACCACACCTTGGCTTATCCCCACACATACCGACACCATCAATCATTCAGCGACAAATGAAACAATGGCCTCACTGTGGCTGTAGGGAAGGTGAGCGTAGTGCAGGAATGAACAGCTTTAAAATGAGTTGTACATTTAAGATAAAACAAAGAACAAGACAAACAGAGAGCAGGTGAATACGGTGTTATTAACTCTTACTTACAAGTGCATTTTCCTCTGTTTGCTGGTTTGTAGTTCTATAAATCTCAGGGATTAACCAGACCTTAAAGAGTTCATGTTGCGCGGTGGGAAAGGTTTGTACTGCTTGAACTTCGAAGGTTGTTTTGTTCTTGTATAAGAAATAATGTGCATTGTTGATTTTGACTTATCTTATTTGCATGAATCAATCATAGGCAAGGGTGGGGCTTCAGAGGTTAACGGAATAAAGCAAATTCAATAAAAGCAGCATACATTCTGGTTTCTTGAGTTGGTTTTAATGTTTTCGTTGTTTGTCTTTGGCAGAGGTTGCAGCAAAAGGTGGTTCTACAAAGTTTTTGTTACGCTTTTGTATTTAAAATTTTTGTGAAAACATTGCGGCTTGTGGTTGTAATTTGAGAAAATATGACATAGCTGAGCGGGTAGGAATGCAACACAATGCAGTGGATACTAACAAGGAATGTAAATCATCATTTGTCCCTGTTATAAATAGCCTTGCCAACAATTCAGGTTTGGTCATCCATTGTCCATACAGGCTCCTGCTTGCAGGGGGAGCGGGTTTCTATCTTGAGCTGTCATTGGGTGCAAAGTGAAACACATCCAGGTTGGTCGCAACTCTGTTGATCTCAGGCCGATGAAACCACAGAAACAAATTTCTGTGCACTGCGTCCTGAATGTTCTGTTCGGTGCTTTGTCTTCCCTTCTGGCTGCTGATGCTCATGTTTAATTACGGGACAGAGAGATCCTCTCACGTTACCTTGTTATGATTACTTACCCAGGGCAACAAAGCAACCACAAGCTGCAAACATTTCCGGATTGTTGTTTTGCCCTGCAGCAGCGATGTGAGCTGTTCACTTTGGATAGTTTCTGCAGGTCACATCATGCCAAAATGCCAGTGCTTTCTCAAACAGAGCTGTCCTGTAGCAACACATTTACAATTTCTCTCCCTGATCTGCCAACAAGACAAGTTGTGAAGTAACTCACAATGTCACCAGCAAAATATGGAGACCAAATGCAAACTTATTGTTCTTAAACATAAGCTTTTTGTCTCAGAATGTGAGAGATCGTGGAAGCTACATGAAGAAACCCATCATTTTTTCCAATTGTGACAGCTCACCAATTATCCTTTTTATGATAAAACAAAGCAGCCAGAGTATGTGAAAAGTTTTGAGCTGAGTGCCAAAGTGTGAGACAAGGAAGAGTCTCACATCGGACACTTTTTGAAACAGGACAATTCACCTGCATGGCTCAAATTTGAATCAGTTTGACTGAGAGTATTAGTGAAATCTGGCAGGTGTTTAGTTTACAGTGAGCTTGAAATGGTAGATAAGAATTTGATACATTATATAAATTACTGCTGCTGATGTTTTGATTATGGCTTTTGAAGAAAACAATGATATGGCTGATAAGTATTGCTACAATGATGTTTTGGAATAATTTGAAGGAAAAAAAGGACATCAATGAGGTTTTTTTATTATTTTTATTGCTAAGCATTTTTTGTTCAGTCACTCTGATTAGACAAATTTACTAAACCAGCTCAGATTAGGTCTGAGCTACTAAACCGCCTGATGGCAAAGTCTCACCTGGATCCTATGTTTTGATTAACAATAAATAAAAAAATAAGATAAATAGCTTTAATTAAAATTATATTCGTCTTTTTATGTATTTATGTTTATATCAATTTTGATTTTCAAGTTGTGCGTCTGGTAGCCCCTCCAGCCGGTGGGGCAATTGCCTATTCCAGGGGGGTAACAGTAAACAGGCTTCTAATGTAACATAAATACAAATACAAGCACTTATGTAATCTTTCAAATGAAATAACCATGTTGTATGTATGTACAATAAACCGTGTTTATTAATACACAATAAACAACAATGGTGCAAACAGTGACACATAGAAAATGCAGAGTAATGATGTTCAGATTCACATGAACTTTTGCTCATACTTTGCAGAAAGAGTCTGCAATCGCTGAAGTCTGTTTCTTTAAATGCAAAATCGATCTACTCCAATAAAAGTAGCAATAGTTCATATTAGTCAAGTAAAAGGAAAAAGTGCAGTAAAACTCCCACAAGTACTTTTGCTACCAAAAAGTTACTGAAGTAAATGTGGCCAGAACGAGAAACCTCTGAACATAATGACAAAATTAGTAGCTTCTTGTTATAAGATACAGGCGTAGATTAACTAACTAACATTATTAGAGTCCAACAGCGTCACTCAGCGTATTTGGCTTGTTTGGAAAATTTCTTTGCCTTTTGTCGTCTTGCTGCCATGAGGCGAGCCGCTCTGCACACATAGATGTAAAACCCGGCGTGAGCATTTTAACGCTCGTGATTTGCATAAAGGCGGCTCAGAAAACCCCGTTATGACACGTCAAAGGATTAGATGGGGGGGGGGTATTTCAGTGATGCCCCACCTCAACCGTGTCCCCCCTTCACTCCTCTTTAAAAACTTATTGGATATGCCCCTGCTCAGCAGTCTGAAGGAGGCATTTAATATAGATGTAAATGTTAATAAGCATTGATAACCTTTAGATATTTTGAATCTGACAAACTAAATTAAGATTCACTGAAGGGTTAACAGAGAGGGCAACGCAAATTAGCGCACATTAATATATATATTGTTATTAATCTAAGCTTTCTCGCGGAGTTTCTGTTTCTTATGTTCTCTCTTTTGTTTCGCCCTGAATAATCTCCGTAGCTTGAAGTCCATCAGCCTGTTCCAGCGTCGCACAGAGCATCGCCTGTATTAATGTGATCAGGACCGGTTTCCCCCTCATCGGACCAGAACCTGCTGCACTGAGCTGAGATGTGTTCAATAGGATGAGCGCAGCAGCGGTTCGTTCTGCTTCCCTTCCACCTCTGTGCCACACCAAAGTGCGCTGTGATGTGAAGTCGTGCAGCCGATGGAAATACGGAGACATGTCGAGGAAAGCTGTCACCATGGGAACGAATTTAAATCCTAAGCGATTCAGCTCCCATCTGTCACCTAATGCCTCTGCTCCAAGATCGACACAACTACTGAAGATTTGGTCACAAAGTTGTGGGATATGTGTGACATCAGCACGTTGACAGGTTGTTTTTTTTAATTTGTATTTTTTTATTGCAAATGTGATAAAAACACAATCAGAGGACTGTATCAAGAGATATTCATCTCTAGTCTGTACGTGTTAAGAGGGGCAGAGGGACAGACGCACATACTCATGCCTACGAACAATTCAGAGAGACTAATTAACGTGTGTTTTTGGACTGTGTGAGAAAGCTGGCGTACCGAACAGAGCCTCCATGAATGTATGGGGAGCACATGCAAACTTGATGCTTTTAAATCGATCACGTCATTTCTGTTTTCAAGGTAGCAAACCAACCAAACACTCTGACAAAACTTTCTCCAGAAGGAATATTCCGATCATGAACCCACTGCCTCCAAATTCAGGTCTCTCTGACATTTATCTCTGCCACGGGCAATTAAACTGGACCTTAAATCCTTCCACGAGGCAATTCCAACAGACATTAGTGAACTCTGTGAAGTTCTGGAAAGGCTGTTTAGTTGGTCTTTGAAGCACATGTGGTGATGTCACCAGTTTTCCCCTCTGCTGCCTGTTCAAGCTCCTTTTACATCTAATCATTTTCAAGTTCTGCCAATCCTTCAAAGGGATAAAATTTTTTATTTTGTCAGTGGCGTAGTAATCAAGATATAATGAATAGCAACTTTGTTGTGCATATTTTGTCTTCCCTTCAGTCTGAAACTGCCCAGAGTCCCTGACATCTGTTTCTTGTTTAGCTCTGAGGAGTCGAGTTTGGACCCTCAAAGTGATAAGTTCCAGCTTGAGGGAAGCTCTGGTTTGCGTTTTCCCGCACTGTGTGCATGCACCGTCAGCAACAGGCATCCATCGGTTGGAGGTAATAAAAACCATAAATCACAGACACACACACAAAAAAAGGGGGTGTTGCTAAAACTCAGTGTTACCAACATGATCTGGACTCAAATGGTTGAAACTATGTAATTATTTCCAAAGGTTTTCTGTGACACAGTTTGGTTAAATCTTCGGGGGGATATTATGAAACCCTTCAGGATGTAAAGAAGCAAACAAGCGAGAGCTTGTTCTCTTTCGGGTTATGACGGGCATGCCAGGACTTCAGTCCAAGAAAATAACAGGCAGTTAAATCCATGGTGAGCCAAGTATTGAATAAAGCCAGAGAGAGTTGCAGGAGGAAAAAACCCTGCAGGCTGCTGCAGAACAAAAGGAGACTGAAATGTAAGATGTGCACCTTATCCTAGACGATTTTAAAAGAAAGTTTTTCTGAATGTAACGTGAAAATGTATCGGACATAAGCCAAGCTCATCCATTTTCTTGTGTTTGTTCTGATTAGCGTCTTGGCAACAAAGCTGGTTTGGGCAGCGCTGTGTGTTTGTTTGTCCGGCTGCATGTTAGCTATTGCAGAAAATCAAAGGAAGTTGCTTTTACCTGAGAGGATCTTAGCAGGACTTAAAAACCTCTCCGAGGTGAAAGCAAACACACAATAATGGGTGTGGCTCTTTTACTCAACCTGTTGCAGACACAAGAAATGTTGACATATGAGCACTGTTTTAATAAAAACAAACACTGTCTTATGAAATTAGTGTGTCTTGGGTTAGTTTTTAAAACTAATTTTCAGCTTGTAAATTTTTCTTTAAAAATATCTAGTTCTGTACTGTGGCATAAAAAAAAACAGAGTCTGAAGTTGGTGCATGAAGGGTTGGACTCTGCACCCCTTTTAGATAATGTTCTCGCCATCAGTCATCCTGTGGGCTCCACCCATGTTGGCAGTAGGGGCGTACAGCATAAAAAGGAGGCAGCAGCAGTGTTGTGCATCTCAGCCACCTCCTTCCCTCTCGAGCAGGCAGACCTCCTGAGCAGCTTCAACAATGAGCAGCCTATCAAGAATTAGCATGTCCAGCGGCTACTCTGGACGCAACTTAGGTGGTGGAAGCTTGGGTGGAGCCCGGATGCAGAGGCAGTACGCTTCCAGTGTTTATGGTGGCGCAGGTGGGAGTGGAGCGAAGATCTCCATCTCCTCTGGTGGGTTTGGGGGTGGAAGCTATGGGATGGGAGGGGGGTCAGGTTTCGGCGGTGGAGCGGGCTTCGGGGGTGGTGCAGGCTTCGGGGCCGGCGGAGGAATGGACATCAACGTTGGAGCCAACGAGAAAGCCACCATGCAGAACCTGAATGACCGTCTGGCCTCTTACCTCGAGAAGGTGCGCAAACTGGAGAGCGCCAACGCCGAGCTGGAGCTGAAGATCCGACAGTACTTGGACAAAAAGACCGGCCCCGCTTCCCGGGACTACTCTGCTTACTTGGCCACCATCGCTGACCTGCAGGGAAAGGTACGTTGCATGACTTTCTAGTTCTAATTAAAACATGATTTTCCATCCTGAATGTGTCAAATAGATCACTGGCAGTCAATATTGGGAGTTGCTTCTTCATCCTGCAGATCCAGAAAGCTATTTGTGATAATGGAACCGTCTTCTTGGCCCACGAGAATGCAAAGTTGGCAGCAGACGACTTCAGAACCAAGTAAGAACAGGAGCTTAAGCCTTGATGTGTTCATACAATTGGAAGAAGTCCCTAGAAGATGATGTGTGTTTTTTACTGCCCCGCAGGTATGAAAACGAGCTAAGCATGCGTACATCAGTGGAGGCAGACATTGCTGAGTTGAAGAGAGTGCTGGATCAGCTCACGTTAGCCAGATCTGACCTGGAGATGCAGATAGAGGGTCTCAAGGAAGAACTGATCTTCCTCAAAAAGAACCATTTGGAGGTGCGTCCAGAACAGGAGCATGTCTGTCTCAAAGGTAGCATAAAATCCACAGAAACCCAACTCAACAGCACATGCGTTGTGATTATGCAGGAAATGGAGGCTCTGAGGAACCAGATGAGTGGCCAGATCAATGTGGAGGTGGATGCAAAGCCGCAGGTAGACCTGACCAAGATCATGGCTGAGATCCGTGAGCAGTATGAAGGCGTGGCCACCAAGAACCAGAAGGAACTCCAGTCCTGGTTCGACTCGAAGGTGAGACTTGGTTCTCTCTGAGAAGTTCAGCGGACACCAGTCTATTTACGGTTTGGTATTTGCAGATTCTTGATTTCAGGGTGGTCATGGTCACTGAACCCAGTGGTCAACAAAAGTTTAAAAGTGTGATGTGATTCATGACTCTGATGTTTTCCCATATCTGCAGACAGAGACGCTCAACAAAGAGATGGTGGTGAGTACAGAAACTCTGCAGACGACCAAGACAGAGATCTCTGAGCTCCGGCGCACATTACAAGGCCTGGAAATTGAGCTCCAGTCACAATACAGCATGGTAAGTTACCCTGACCTGGCTTTGCTTCTGTTCCCATGAACAAAATGCTATTGTTCTGCTTTTGGTAAATGTATGTATCCTCCTCTCTCTTCATCAGAAAGCGGGTCTGGAGGGCACGTTAGCTGAAACAGAGTCCCGGTACTCTATGAAGCTCCAAGGGCTCCAGATGCAGGTGACATCTCTGGAGAAACAGCTGACACAGCTGCGTGCCGACATGGAACGACAAAGCCAAGAGTACCAGATGCTGCTCGACGTGAAGACGAGGCTGGAGATGGAGATCGCAGAATACAGGAGGCTGCTGGATGGAGAGGGCAGGTTAGTGGGGAAAAAAAAAGACAATCTGACATTTAATCAAAAACTAAACAAAAGCCTCACATTTATCTTTATACAAGCGCTGATTGTCTTTGTGTCCTTGTAGCATTGGCAGTAAAGAAAGCAGCACGGTGAAGAAGGTCATCGTGGTCACAGAGGAGATTAAGGACGGCAAGGTGGTTTCCTCAAAAACCTCCTGATGACCTGAGACACACGGAAAACACGAGGAACCGCAGCTGAAGGTCGCGTCACCATCTGGATCAGAACTGCTTCCTTCATATAACACCAACGCAATAAAAGCCTCTATCACTCTATCCTGTCTGCGTCTTTGTAATTCTTGATAATGTAAAATATGTTTTCATTAACATACTATCACCAGGCAGCTAGCGCTGTAAAATGGGAATTGTGCCTTGTATTCTGTCACAACATCTTCAGACTTAAAGGATCAGCCTCTAATTCAAAAAAAGTAGATCAACTTGAAATTTATCTGCTTGAAAACATAGATATTAGTTTATAAAAACCTCCTCCTTGAGTAACAATTTCTTATGAGTTGACCTGTTCAGTGTCCTGAAGTAAAATCTATATATATATATTTTTTTTTTTGCAGTACTCCAGTATAATCATAATCGCTCACCGCAAAGTTTCCAGGCTCAATTAAATCATATGTTGGAAGAAAAATAAATCCTATAATATTAACACATTTAAAAAGAAAGTTATTGAGTCTTTAAACACATTTATTCCTCTTCTCGAGATGATGAGTCTGTACAGAAACACCCGTCAGGGATGAGTTTAAAATCAACAAGGTGATAGAAAACAGTAATTTTCTTTGTTGCTTTGCCAGTGACTTTATCCTTTTAGTGTTTTAAAATTGACAGAAAATTACAGGAAACATATGTCTCTGTCAATTTCTGTTGATGCAGATTGATTTCAGTCTCTCTCTTTGTTATTGTTTATATTCAGTACCAAATAATACAGGCATTATGTTCTGACCTTCTGCAGAGGACGCAGGAATGTGAGCGGTCCGGCTGTAGTTTGATTGTAGGTTGTACCTGTATGACATTTTTATGAACAAATATGTTCTTTCACATTTTTATTACAACTGTCACTGTCATAACTCTATAACTCTATGCCCTCTCCCTGTGGACCTGCTGCCATCTGAAGAAATACACTGCTCCTGCTCACATCATCCATGTGTATGCGCTTCTCCCAACCTCCTCCTTGCTCTCTGTTACTCTACAATGAAGCCTGCTGTGAATGCTGAAGCTAGTTAGCGTAGCCACAGAAGATAGCGGATAAACTGTTTTCCTGGAACATTGTTTCTCCACTATTAGCAGAATGATCATCTCATAAAAGAGGGGTATTGACAGCGCTAAGATATTCCTCCTGGCACTGCTTGGTTGTTTTTGACAGGGACGGTGCATTTCTCAGGGGAGGTCAGACGAGCTCAATCTTTTCACAGATTATTTGTCTCATATCATACTGTCACAGTGACAGTTATAACAATAGAATAGTGTGTTTTTTTTAATAAGTTACATCTATCTTTGGGAGTTTTTCAGTGTGACACTGAATGCCTTCAGATATACTGCACAAGATCTGTGCCTTAGTTTTTCAAACATGACGTTTCTGAATTTAATCAAATTAACAGAACCCCACAGCACTATTTATTGAGTCACACACAGAATCACAGTTCCTCTAAGTCTAAGAAAGCCTATAGACAATCTGTGAAAAGAAAACGTTCACTGCTATATTCTCCTTAGGAATTTAGATGGGAGGAGGAAATATTTATGACAAATGACGAAACACGTAAATCTGACACTTTGACGCAGAGAACATTCCAAGGGAGAGAAAATGATAAATTAGACAAACCTTTGTTGTAACCTTGGGCATATAACCATGTCTTATTGCTGTATAGTTTATCTATAAGAACTAAACAACCAGAAAAGACATTTGAAACAATTCATCAAGACACAAGCAGGCTGGGTTCACTCCTTGGGGTTGCGCCCGATTTCTCCCTATCAGATTTTGGCGCAACACCGAGCTGCGTAATTACTTTAAAGCCAGAAAGCAGCAGCCAAAACATTTCTATAAGACATACCTCTACTACTAGACTTGCTTTTACCTCTACTATTAGACTTGCTTTTGCTGCCCTCTGCTGTCACCGTATCTCGGTTGTGCTAATTGTTTCTGACTGATGTTTGTCTAACAGATGCAGTCTTTTAGGCTCCCAAACTCTGGAACTCCTTTGCCACTGAGCTAAAGCTAAAGACACACATTAGCATCTGTAATAGTGCCCAAAAGCAATAGCTTAAGCCTGGGCAAAGCTGCTTACACGGGAAAACGTAATGAATGTCCTTTTAGTACTGGTCATTCTGCTTTTTATATTTTCTTCATTTTATCCCCCTCTCTTTTCTTATTCTTCAAAAACCTCCTACAGTGAGGTGTTGATAATTAGCAAGGCCGCAATAACACAAAAAACATCGCATCTCGTATTCTAGTGTAGAATTGTCTATAATTAAATGAATAAAATAAGATGGAAAAGAATATTGGTTTTGTAAATTTATAGTTCTACTTCTAATTTCTTAGGGTGTCTAAGAACTGCAAGTGAAAAATTGCATTTAAGCTAACTGGCATTTTGACAGAAAGGTTATCAATATCCACTGCCCCTATAATAAATAAATTCAAATGATCAATTTTAATTTAAAAGTTGTTTAAGTGTTTCGGGGGTTTTACAATAGAAATTTGAAGTTTTTAATGTGGTAATATTTGTGCAAATCTGGGGTGGCGTTTTGCTAATTGGCTTGGTTTTTACTTGAATGTTTTAGCAATCATAAAAAACTGTGTTATAACAATAATAATCTTTTTTAAAGAAACCCAAAACTACTGTCTGTAGTAAATACTAAAGCATGTGTCTTTAGCTAGTGAATCTTTGTGGTTTTAATCATGAAAACATAAATACCAAGGCTAGTTCACTGGGTAGGTGTGGAAAAGGAAGCAGATCTAAATAGTCTTTTCTAATATAACTATGATATTTTGTCCCAGTTTGTATGAAAAGAAAACTGCTGTTTAAATGTGTATATATATATATAACAAAAACACAAAAGAAAATGTAATTTGACTGCAAGACCTTTATTAAATTTTGCTTGTGCTTTATAATATTTTTAATCCACCACTTTAGAGGAAGAGGAGGAAGACACCACCTTTCCATCCACAATTGTCTCCTCCACAACGATGGTCTTTGTGACCACTGCAAAAAAACAAGTAGGATTTATGAACAAATTGATGTTCTTAAAGATTAGAATACTTAAATGGCAAATTTAGAAGAAAATTCATCTTACCTTGTCTAGAGCTGCTATTTGAAAAGGGGAAAAAAATGAAATGATTACTTCATGTTTATTTAATCTTACTCATAAAGTTCTCTTTATCTTGCCCGGCCCTCACCTGACGTCCTCCCCATCAAGCAGCCTCCTGTACTCTGAAATCTCCAACTCCAGACGGGTCTTGATGTCCAGAAGATTGCCGTACTTCAGTTCGTTTTCTCTGATGTTTTCGCTCAGACTTGACAACTGAGCTTCCAGGCCTGTGACGACATCCTGCAGACCTGATAGCTGGGCAGCGTAGCGTTGCTGAGTCTCTAGCAGAGTTGCCTCTAGAGATGATTTCTGTTGGGGAAGGAGAAAAATTTTTTGTTTAGTTTTTTTCATAGTTTGGTTCAACTGCATGGGGAGGTAGACTGAATGGAGTGAAAATGTGACAAGGAAAAGGTGAGGCTTACCATACTCTGATGCGACTGCAGTTCAATCTGATATTTCTGCAGGGTGTTCTTCAGTTCTTTAATCTCAGTGTGGGATGTCTGAAGATTGGTTGTTTGTTCTGCTACACCCTTCTCCACCACTGTAATCTGGACAGAATCACATCAAATGTTGTTGGAGTCCAGTGAAGCTCTGTTGGACTGAAAGGACTGCAGCTTTGTGCCTCACCTTGCTCTGGTGCCACTGCTCAAGATCCTTGCGGTTCTTGGCAATAAGAGCCTCGTAGTGCTCCCTGATCTCCGTCATGATCCGGTTCAGGTCAACTTGAGAACCAGCGTCAACCTCCACGTTAACCTGGCCGCTCATCTGCTTCCTCAGCTGAGCCAAGTCCTGTAGGAGAATTAAATAATCTTACAGGAAGAGAACAACATGTGGGAATGTGAAGAGAGCAAAGGGCAGACCCAGGAAAAACAAAAATGCCGCCAGGTCTTTCATTTAAATGCAGCCTAAAGTAATATTCCATCTGTTTTATCTGGGGCGAGGAAGAAGTAATGTGTTTTATCTTTAGCACACAACAGAAATATGAGTCAAACTAAGGTTATTAGTAAAGTAAATAGGTGCGGATAGATGATTTACAACCAGCGTTAATTAATCATAGTCGGATCGGGTCAGTCCAGCTTCTGTTTAGGCCTGGTGTGGACAGACATGTTGACTTATCAGGCACCCCAAAGTCGTCGAACTTGTTTCTTTGTCACAGGCTCTCTGTTTTCTCTGCAGCTTTACCTCCTCGTGGTTCCTCTTCAGCATGATGAGCTCCTCCTTCAGAGTCTCCTGCTGACTCTCCAGATCCATTTTGCACATAGTGAGATCATCCAAAACTCTCTTCAGCCCAGCGATGTCGGCCTCTACAGCCTGCCTCATGCTGAGCTCGGTCTCATATCTGATAATGAAGGGCAGAACAGGTCAGAGAGGTTTCAGGCAGAAGATGTTTTCTGTAGGGCATGAGTTCACGTTACGTTGTGATGCATTAGCGAAATGTCACAGCAGGAGCTGGAAGTAAACACTTAGAGAAAACACTCACTTCATTTTAAAGTCATCAGCAGCCAGTTTTGAATTGTCAATCTCCAAGTAGGTCCTTCCGTTGACCATGGTGGCTTCCCGGATCTGAGGATGGAAAAGAAAATCAGGAATGCTGTTCAATAAAGGTGAGCTTATCTTTTTTTTTGTTTCTTAGTGTTACCTGATGACAAAGAGTAGAAAGAGTATTGTGCTTCATCCACAAATATGGTTTGATTATATTGACTTAACTTTTAAAATAAAGTTTAAATTAATTTAATCATGAATTTAGAATGTAACTCATGATTAAAATTAGCCATTAAACAAGGACTGATAAATGAGTCACTGTGAAAATCAACCCTCCATTGAGGCCTGACTTTGTTATGATAGTAATTAAAATTTCTTAACCGCACACTTTGAAAGACATCTAAAAATCTTATAATGTGGCACCTTCACAGACAGCAGGTGGTTCCATCAGACCTACAAGGGTTGCAGCCTTCTGGGTGTTTTCTTCTTACCTTGTTCTGCAGATCTTCGATGGTGGCCATGTAGGCACTGTAATCATGGCTGATCACAGTTTTGCTTGTGTACCACTCTGCGATCTGCTTTTCCAGCCGTTCGTTCTCCTTCTCCAGTTTGTGCACCTTCTCCAGGTAGGAGGCCAGACGGTCATTCAGATTCTGAAGCGTGGCCTTCTCGTTGGCATCAACGTGGAGATCGAGATTATTGGTGTTGATGGCTCCTGAACGGGCCAAGTAGTCAATCTGGCCTACGGAGATGCGGGTGCCAGAACCTCCTGCTCCGCCGTAGACACTCATGGTCTTCTGACCAGTGGACCTCTGGCCAAAGGATCTGGAGGAGAAAGACATCTTGAAGAGTTTGGATCTGAACCAGCAAGAACAACTGGAGATGATCTGCAGTACAAAACACCACCGGGGCTCCCTGGTTATATAGCAGCAAAGTGGGAAGGGCCTGGAGCTTCACATGAAAGGAGGAATGCATTTGGCAGATTACCCCTCTTCTATCTAATCCCTTCTTTGCCATGGGTGTGGCGATCACGGGGTAGGGGTTCATTTGTCCACCATCAAGTCAAACTCGTAAATCCACATTTTCTTGTTCCTAAAGGGCATGGTAAAGGTACAAACATGTTTGTTTTTCTCATCAGTGGCAAACTCAAGTCACTGCTTTACAATAAAAATATATTAAAAATATTTTGGTCTTCCAGCTGCTCGTATAGTGACAGAATTGACACATGCCAGTGACAGTTTCACCTCTGTGAAAAGTGGACCCAGGGGTGGAGGACATGGCAGCTGCAGTTATTTTGGACACGCAGGCTTTGAGAAACATCTTTAAGAAAGTCTTTAGAACTATACCAAAATCTAATCTGGTGATAACAGAATGAAAATGGCGCTTTCAAGTTTCAAGTTGCTCATCGGCTGTAATATTCTCACCGGCCACACTTTTTGCTTCCACTGCTTATTATCAAAGGGTAACACACAAGCTTTAGCAGCTTTAGCAAAAAAAAAAAGTTCAATATAAATTACATTTATTGGTGTGTGAACAGCTTAGACTGCAGATGTTAACATTTATATGAAAGGTAATTATAGAAGCTATTAACACACATTTTGCGGTGACACAGACATTGACTTTTTTTTTTTAAAAGTATAACAACATTTTTAGTAAACGGATGAAATGAAATCTTTCTAAAATGGAAATATTTTAATACTGGTGGCTTTTGCTTCCATTGTAAAAAGTAGTACCAATATCCAGCTAAATATTCACCTAAAGCTGTCTGACAAAACGTTTTCACTGCAACAACTGCTGCAGTTGCTGCCGTCAATGTGTTAGTTTGCTGTCGTTAAGTGACATTTGCTCAAGAATTTCAAAAAGGTTTCTTCAGGGCAATATGCGCCTGTGATCTTTGCAGTAATTATTCTTGGCAATGCTGTAAAACATTTCTTCACAAGCAAAGTGGAGGTATTTTTGTCAGTACAACCTGTTTGTGTTCGTAAACGATAAAAATTTTTGCGAATGTATTTTCACTTATCAAAATAACAAACTGGTTTTAGTTGGAATAAACGCACCGCCAAATTTAAAAACCCTCTAAACCAAAAGCATATTTCATTTATGTGTTTTTATGAGTTTATACTCAATGTTGCTCCTTTTTTTGCGGTGCCTGTGATGTGTTTTTTTTTGTATCGTTGAAAGCATATCGTTACAATACTTAGTTGCCTTTCACTGTACACATGTCAGAAGCTATTTGTTCAGCCGTCAAACTGATAAGCAGGGTGAGGCCAGATACAGTGAGGAGTGAAGGCTTTATTTGCCCTTAAAGAATGCTGGTCAGGCAGTTCCTTCTTGTGCAACTGTGATACAAAATGTATCAAAGGCAGAACATTAAAAATATATATTTTTACCTTCTGTGCTTCTGTAGTTTTTAAGATTTTAGACTGGGATTAAATTTATATTAAAGGATTGCAAATTTTCTTTGACTTTCCTTTTACATAAAAAAAAATTGAGGAGACTTGCCATTAATCTCCCAAATGATTTAGTTGCTTTAAGTGGAGCTGATTCCTCATGAATGAATTATACCATCTAAATATGGATTTAAATTGATAGAGCCTTGCAACCTATGAATTCATGTTTTGTTTTTGCTTTAATTGATAAGGTATGCGTTCACACACTCACCTCTCCATGAGCCGTGAGCGCTTCTCAATAATCCAAGTGACGTGGAAATTTGATCGCCATGTCAGCAGGAGGGACTCGTAGCACAGCTTTCTCCTTTTTGTCTGTTATTTTAAACGTTTTGTTTTCCCCGCTCAACTTAGCTGAGGCTGCTATTTTTGCACAGATGAGCAAAAATGTTGTTGGTTAAAGTACCTCAACACCCTGGAGTACTACTGCAGATTCCCCACCAGATAAGTAAAATTCATGTTTGCACTAAGTGACTTGTCAGATGTTGCACAAACCTTTTATGTAAGCACTTCTCTCTATAGTAACTCTAAAAGACGATGATGACAGAAACCAAAACAATGAGATGATCTCTCCAAGCAGAACCGTGACATCTACGGCGCTCCTCCTGAGCGTCGGGCTAAGACCGCGGGAGGGCTAGGATATAGCTAATTATAATTTTTAAAAATCAATACCTTTCTTTTGGTGTATAGTATTTTCACATTATTTTATATGTGCGTTTATGTAAAGTTAATCGCAATGGACCAAGCGCTGAGCCCTGTGGTACACCCTACTTGATTTACATTAAAGATTTATCATTAACATGTACGACCTGAAATAAAATAATCTAAAACAGCCTAAAATGTCCATTTGATACCTGCAACATATTAACCCTGTGTAAAAGAGCAATGTGGTCAACAGTTTGAAAAGCAGATCTGAAATGTGACTGGCCAGTTTAATGTCCTTAGTCTTCAATATTCTTGTTATACATACATTTTTAAAACCTAGCAAAGTTATTTCTTTGTGGATTATTGTGCGATCTTCACACGTCAGGCAATAGCTCTGCTTAAATTAGCTGATTTGAACAGTCAGGGGGATGTTAAATTTATCTTCTCACTGCAAACAGTGAACAGGAAGTGTCATGGTTACCTAGAGACGGACACTACGCAGCCGCAGTGAGCTGCTATCAACCAGTGTCTTTTTAAAAAGTTCACCAGATACTAAACCATCCTTAGAAATAAAACCTCTGACAAAAATACAGATGGTAGTGGGAAGACAGGCTAAACAATCACAGTGAAGTTTAATAGGTAGTGATGGGTAAATGAGGCGTCATGTATAGTTTCGACCCATAGCGAAACTGTATTGATGCTGCGTCACTGAATACTGACACCTGCTGGACATTAAAAATCCCTACAGGCAACGTAGTTAACAGACTGATTTGATGACTTAGTCTATACAATAAGATTTAAGTCATTGTATTTTGTTGTATATTATATATTGTATTATGTCATATCTTCAGTTAAATTCAAAATGTATTTGAAATTCTTTGATACAGTCAATAAATAATGTGAACATGTACCAAGTGATGAAAATGAAAGTGAACGTGTTTGGAATGAGGATGCTTGTGGACTGGGTTTTTTTTCCCCAACAAATTTTCATTAAAAAAAAATAAGTTTTTCCAACATTTTGAAATTTAGCCTGCTCCGTTTTTTTTGACACAACTTCTCCTGCTGTAGAAAAAAATGAAGTAAACAATACATTTATATGAAATAGTTTATAAAAAGCAACTGAGTAATTTGTATACCTGAGTTTATCCAGGTGTATCTGCGACTTCATTCTGATGCCATATAATGCCTCAGCATTGAGGTGAATTTAATTAAATGAAACAGATTTTAGTGACACTGCATATTGTTCATATAAATGTAATTTTTTCTCTTAGATTTATTTTGTACGCAGATCTTTATGGATGTGTTTTGCTGGAAATGCCTTTTTTTATTTATTTACAGCGGGGTTGTCTTTATTTTCCTTTTTTCTGTCTAAAGATTTTTATTTATTTTAAGAATAAAATTATGAAATGTATGATTTAAAAGGAGAAACATATGCAACACGTAACCTGCAGAACATAATATGAAAGTAATCTAAGTCAATTTCTATCTGAATCTATCAGATAGAAATCTATCTGAATTTGGATTCAGATAGATCGAGTAGAAACTGAAAAGAACCGGATGAAACAACTACGAAGTGACAACCAATAACTTATTTTCTGACGTAAGATCAAAATGGTCCCAAACTACAAAACCTTTCGTTTGCCTTGAGGTTCCATAGTTGACGCTGTACCGTAAAAGATGAAGAATTATTTTGGCAAATGCATCCAAGTGCATCCCGTTCACAGATTCGCTTCCTTATATACACAGCTTGGCGAGTCAGCGTCAGTTCCTGTATCGGTCACGTGACTTGCTGAAAGCAATACGCGCACAGACGCGGGGTTTTGTCTGTGGGGTTGACACATGCGCCGACGCATCGGTGTTGCCGGACCCATCACTACCCAATACCTGCTACAGAGCCGAGCCGGCCGGTGGAAGTGCGGTCACTTAGAGATAGAGCCGAGCCAGTGCTAAAAATAGATAAACCATGATGTCTTTCCGCCTTTTCATTAAGAAACCGAACAAAATGTGGATCCACAAGTTTGACTTGAAAAGATAAGAATCAGCCCCCCCACTGTTGTTGATGAAAACTTTGCATAGCAAAGTGTATGGTATTATCTGTCAGCAGCATTCCTCCTTTCACCTGAATGTCCAGGCCCTTCCCACTTTGCTGCTATATAACCAGGGAGTCCCAGTGGTGTTTTGTACTGCAGATCATCTCCAGTTGTTCTTGCTGGTTCAGATCCAAACTTTCCAAGATGTCTCTCTCCTCCAGATCCTTTGGCCAGAGGTCCACTGCTCAGAAGACCATGAGTGTCTACGGCGGAGCAGGAGGTTCTGGCACCCGCATCTCCGTAGGCCAGATTGACTACTTGTCCCGTTCAGGAGCCATCAACACCAATAATCTCGATCTCCACGTTGATGCCAACGAGAAGGCCACGCTTCAGAACCTGAACGACCGTCTGGCCTCCTACCTGGAGAAGGTGCACAAACTGGAGAAGGAGAACGAACGGCTGGAAAAGCAGATCGCAGAGTGGTACACAAGCAAAACTGTGATCAGCCATGATTACAGTGCCTACATGGCCACCATCGAAGATTTGCAGAACAAGGTAAGAAGAAAACACCCAGAAGGCTGCAACCCCTGTAGGTCTGAAATTTACGAGCTTTTCAGTATAACTCTGTCAAATTGTAAAAAGGTGTATTTTCCCCTGATGTTTCCTTTTCATCCTCAGATCCGACATGCCACCACACTCTACGCTAGGACCAACTTGGAGATTGACGGTTCAGAACTGGCTGCTGATGACTTTAAAATGAAGTGAGTGTTTTGTCTAAGTGTTTACGTCCATCTTCTGTTGTAACATTTCACTCATGCATCACAATCAGAAAACCTCTGCTCATAAGTCTGTCTCGAAACCTCTCTGACCTGTTCTGCCCTTCCTTGTCAGATTTGAGACCGAGCTCAGCATGAGGCAGGCTATAGAGGGCGACATCGCTGGACTGAAGAAAGTTTTGGATGATATCACTCTGGCGAAAATGAATCTGGAGAGTCAGTGGGAGTCTCTGAAGGAGGAGCTCATCATGCTGAAGAGGAGCCACGAGGAGGTAAAGCTGCAGAGAAAATTGCGTCCCTTGCAGAGCAGCTTTAAGGTTTACTGATGTGTCATTGTGTCCATGTTTGTGGCCAACACACATAAAATCAGTAGGATGGCTCATTTCCAGGCCTCTACAAAACTTGAAGGTCTTCATTTATTGATGAGGTTATTGAACTTTTTGATTTGGGTGTTCTTCATCTAGAAGTTACATGATTTAGACTCTGAAGGAGAGTCGGGTACGTCTGGTCTACACCATGTTTAAAGACAACAGAAAAAAACTGAGAAGTATTTTAATTAATTTGTGTTAAATTAATTGAGTTCTCAATTGTCCATTGTCTCGGCAGCAGCTGTTTACTCAAGGAAAACTTTGTTTCACTCTAACTTCTCTCTTCATGGTGTGCCAATCGTACATAATTTATACCCCTGATAAAAGAGAGGAAATTTTGCTTTAGATTTCTCTTTAAGTAAACCTCTCTACTGCATTTGGCTTCACCCCTCTCCTCACATTTAATTCTTGTCTTCTTCCATTTACTCAACCCTGTTATTTGTTGAACACCTGCAGGACATTTCTCTGCTGAGGAAGCAGATAGGCGGCCAGGTTAACGTGGAGGTCGACGCTTCTTCTCCAGTAGATCTGAGCCAGATCATGACGGAGATCAGGGAGCACTACGAGGCTCTTATCGCCAAGAACCGCAAGGAACTTGAGATGTGGTACCACAAAAAAGTGAGACATAAAATCATATTCAACATAGCAAGAACTAATCAAGAGGTGCCTGGAGTAGTAATAGTAGTTAATGTTGATTTTCTGCCCAGATGACGTCAGAGGGGAAGGTTGTAGAAGAACAAACAACCAGTCTGGAGGGATTCCGCTTGGAGATGAAAGACCTGAAGATCACCGTGCAGAGGCTTCAGATTGAACTGGAGTCCAATTTCAGTATGGTATGTCCTACTGCTAACCGAGACATTTACGTGTCCCATATTGGTCCATGGAGATAGAAAAACTGACATTCAGCATGTATAAAGTCTTCATTAATTCACTTTATGATTTCCTTTATATGACCAAGTTTGTCCCATTTATATCACAAATTACTTTTACATGTAATTGAAGTTAATGCATTTAATTTTCCAAGAAAAATGCTAACTTTGTTCTAAAATCCTACTAAGAATACAAAGTAGAGATATCTATTTATTTTACTTTTTTTTTTTTTTACAAAAGCCTAATCAGTACAGTCAGAGAACTGTACATTTTGCTATATAGTGATGGAGTTGTTGGCTTGTACATGCTGTTTGAAGTTGTTTTTACCAGCTACATTTGGAAACTTTTCCATGCAGTAATGTCAACTCATTGTAAACAGGACAGATACAGAATACAACGTCTTTGCACAATATATAAAACTTGCACAGTTCTCTTAACAGAGCAAGTTGATGCAGGTTTCCATGAGGGAACATTGCATTTCATTGTTACCAGAAGATGATACATAATTTACCAAGACACAACTTAACGTATCTATTCATTATCCATCCTTTCCATCAGAAATCATCTCTGGAAGCATCTCTGCAAGAGACTCAGCAACGCTACGCTGCCCAGCTGGCAGGTTTCCAGGTTGTGGTCACGGGCCTGGAAACTCAGATATCAGATGTAAATGCTGCGTTAGAGGAGAAGAGACAGATGTACAGCACTCTTCTGGACCTCACAACCCGTCTGGAGGCAGAGATTGTAGAGTACAGGAGGCTGCTTGATGGGGAGGACAACAGGTGAGAGCTAGGAAGATGCATGTAAACTAATATTACAGATAATGAACAAAAAGTGGATAACGTAAAAATTTAACAAAACATGAACTAATGTTTTCTTTTTATTCTTCAACAGCGGCTCTAAACAAGGTAAGACAGATTTTTTTTCCTTTCAGTATTTTTAAATTATTATCATTTTGCAGAATATAAAGTGTCAATAAATCTTGTTTCTTCCCTTTTTTCCAGTGATAACAAAGACCACCACTGTGCAGGAGACATATGTGGATGGAAAATAGGTCAACTCCTCCAAGACTTGATGCGGATGTGGATCAGATCAAATAAAAAGAAATGGAAAGAAACCTCAAAATACACTGTTATCCTTTGCTGTATTTTCTACAGTTAAATACCACAAAATGCCCAGTAAAACTACCATAAGACATCTTTACAAGTAGTTACTGTAATTTGCATTGCATTATGGGTATAGTACATAGTATTACAGTAACTTACTGTATGTTTTGAATTTGCAGTAATTTACTGTTTACACATTACAGTAGTGGTACTGTACTTATAATATACAGTAAGAATTATATTTGATTCCCAACGGTCATCATACACTGTTAGCCTTTGCTGTATTTATTACAGTTAAATACCACAAAATGCCCAGTAAAACTACCATAAATAGGGTGACCATATTTTCAGTTGGGAAAACCAGGACACGTTGTAGCGAGGGGGGTGGGGGGGTCTGAAAGCGGGGAAACTCTTTTGTAAATTGTAGGTAAACATACATTTGCGCTTTCGTATGTTGTTTTCGTACTGACAGCCACGCTATCTATCTTCTGATTAAGAACAGGGCTGCCCGCACTGACGCGGCTCAGGGATTACGTCACACGCAGGGCCGTGCGCAGTGCCCTAGTGCCTGTAAATATAATGGTCCAATGAAGGTAATTTAAAAAACAGGACATTTCCTCACTTTCTAAAAAAAACCCCGGGACGCCCGGGACAGGACGTGAAATACGGACATGTCCCGGGAAATACGGACGTTTGGTCACCCTACCATAAGACATCTTTACAAGTAGTTACTGTAGTTTGCATTGCATTATGGGTATAGTACATAGTATTACAGTAATTTACTGTATGTTTTGAATTTGCAGTAATTTACTGTTTACACATTACAGTAGTGGTACTGTACTTATCATATACAGTAAGAATTATATTTGATTTCCAACGGTCATCATAGCTGCTTCATCGTGGTTCCCTGTTTCTGTATTTTTACTCCTTTAGTGGTTAACATATTTTTAAGGCAGAAAGAGAGCATGTACTTTTGTTTTTTTCACATCCTAGCTAACATTAATATGCAGTTTATCTAGCTACGTCATCAAGCGTGGCTTCGCTTCCAACTGTTTTCTGATGACGTTTGTTTTAAACTCCGAAGCTTTTTCTCTCCAAGTGCAAGTGCAGCTCTGTCTCCGTGCTGTGGGCTCACACTGCTTCAGCTCTTCAAGACAGGTAAAAAACCACTTCTTAGAAAACTGTTTGAAGCCAAAGCCTAGTCTGGAAATGTACATTTTAGATGGAGTTAACGTAACTTATAGCATCATGCTATAATGCTATAACTTAGCATTATAGCATGAGCTCGTTTGTGCTGGTTAGCCTGGTAAAATAACGTTACCTTTACTAACTCTGGTGTTTTATATAACTGGCATATTGCAACCTTATAAGTTACGTGTCTGTAAATGAGGTGAAAGATAGGAAAATATGATGTTGTTATTTTTTGAGCTGGTTCGGAATTAACGTTAGCAAAGGTGCTAATTTTACCGCTGAAGGTTTTAGCTTGACTTTTACCGCTTAATCTTCCTCGGGCGGCTTTGGGTTGAGATGAGCTCAGTGCTGAGTGTCTGTTAGCATTGTTGTTACATCCTTTGTCGAACAATATAACCTTAACTGATAATTGATCCCCCCCCTTCTCTTTTTTTTTTTTTACATCTAATGACTGTTCATTTGTTTAAACCATGATCTTGCAGATGTTAAAAGTGCAGATTAGCTATGTAGGTCAGCAAGGATGAATTTCTAACTTTGTTCTTTTTTTTCTTTTCTTCAGATGACCTTTTTTTTAACTCCTAAGCTTTTTCCCTCCAAGTGGCTGTGCAGTTCTGTCCTGCTGACTGCTAACATAGCTTCAACTCTTCAAAAGACAAGACAACAGGTAAAAAGACAGCTCTTCAAACATATTTGAAGCCACAAAATAGTCTGGAAATGTAGAGGAGCAGCTAACCTAATCTATAACTTTGAGCTTGCTACAGCTGGTTAGCCTGCTAAAGTACCATTACATCTCCAACATAGTGTATAAGAGTCTGTAAATGAGGACAAAGGTGAAAAACATTAAAGTAGTTTCTGTTATTTTTTGAGTTTGTTCAGCCACAGTGGCAGGTGGACAAAAAAGTTAATTTCCAACCCTGGTTACATATAAGGACTGTTCACATGTTTAAACCATGCTCCTGTAAATTTAAAGTTAAGTCAGTACTAACAGGTGCAACTATGTACAGGTGTAAATTCTGCAGCATTTGTACTTCAGAATTTACAGAATTTTGTAGTCATGTGAAGAAACATCAACACACAGCTAATTATCGGTTTGCATGTGGAATAGAGCAATGTCCTGCTTCCTTCAGAACATTTTCTGCATTCAGGTCCCACATGCACAGGAGTCACCACCATTGCAGAAGTCAGACTGAACACTTGTGGAATGCAATGCTTTAAAAAATGCATTTAGCCCCACAAACTGTCATTCACATCCGCTGTTTCAGAGTGGTAGCAGGATGTAGGAGTAAAATCTAGTCTAGTCTCCGGGATGAGGTTCTCAAAAACCTGTTGTAATCTGAGTGAACTGGCCCTTTAAATATAAATTACTACCAGTAATTCATATTTAAGAGAGTTTTCCTTTTATGTTTTAAAGGTATCTTCCACCAAGATGTCTGTTGAAATGGAAATGACCTTACCCACTACACCAAGGGTAATCATGCTTGGTAAGAGGAATATTTTCTATCACTATAATTTTTTCGTAGCAATGTATGTAATTGTTATGGTAGTCTGTACTTTTACTCACTAGCGTTAGCCTGACAAGGGTTTGTCTATTTTAGGAAATAGCTTGATGTCTGCAACCCGGTGGATGGTCAGTATGGAGGAGAAGGTATTTTTCCAGCCTGAGCAACTACATGACTTTGCCAGCGTCCTTGCTGTCTTTTTTGGGTCATATTCTGTCTTCAATCTGGAGTATCAGGAGTCAGCATCCACCACGCTGGAGATGATACAATGGCAAGTACTGTACACCAAGCCATTTATGAATTAAATTTAATGACAGTTTGACTGATGATGAAGAACCATAGCTGATTGCTGTATTGTACGTCTTCATTAAAAATTACAATTAATATATTTTATTTCTGTTAAAAGATTCTTTGTGAGGATCAATCCAGATGTTGGTACCAAATGCACAGCCAAAGTCGGTACAAGCCGCAAGACGGGAAGTCTTGTCAAGAGGAAAGTAGTCAGTGTCAACTCCCGGATCACCACCTTCTTCCAACAACTTGCTGAATTTGAATGGAGGACTTCCAACTAGGTAAGTATTTTACCAAATGTAAATGTTTATTATTTTGTTGTCTTTTCCTCCTATCTTGCATGCTCTGACTTTACTTTAGCCTTTTTAATATGATTTTAATGATTATTTATAAATGCCATGTGATTCCTACACAATAGCCCTTTAGAGTAGCCTACATCTTTTCTGTGTCCGTGGTAAAAAGTGGATGTCGCTGCATCTCTTAATAAATCACAGAAATGTATAAGTGTGTAGTCGTTTAAGTGTGGTGTATTTTTATACTATGCAGTTTTCAGTTTATTAGGCACACCTTTGCAGTAATCCGTCAGCACCAACAAAATGACTAAAAAGATTGTTGTACTTCATCGTCCCCTTGGGGACATTTGTAGTACGTAATCTTTTGAATTACTGAAGACTGACTGACTGCTTTTGCCATAAACAATCCAAAAACCTGAAGTGAAGCCAGTCCTGCTCATTCTTTATGCAGCTTCTATTATCACTTCAGTCCAATTGATTTTTTTTTAAAACAAATTATCAACTTAATGCTGCTTTATGACAAAGATTTTATGCATGTGAACATTGTCACTTCAGCTTAATTTGTCAACTTCCTGTCGATTTGAAAATGTAGATAACTTCCTGACCATCTCATGACCTCCCACATTGTCTGTCTTATTCTTTACAGTTCAGCTTCCACAAGATGGATCCCACTGATTTTGTTTGACGAATGGAATAAAAGTTCTTCTGATGTAGGAAATGTGTTCTATGGTTTTGTTGTTTTACAGCACATTATATTGTATTGTGACATTGTTTTTTATGACATTGCGAATATGTAAATGGATTTTATTTCTACAAATCTGCTGAAAATAAATACCTGTTATTCACAGTACTTGGACTAAAATTTCTTTTATGAAATTTTTCGGTTTATGGTAAAATATTCTTATCTTAAAGAAATGTAAACTTTAATTTACAGTAAAACTCTGACATTATGTTGTGAAACAAGTTTACAGTAGACCAGCTTTACTATAAAATACAATTACTGTATTATACTAGAAACTACATTTACAGTAATGCAGTTATAACTGTAAAGCACACTCACAGTAAAAATTAACTGTGAAATATCATAACAGTAAAGGTACTGTAGAATGGTAATTACAGTAACTTACTGGCAACACTGTTGCCAGTAAGGGTACTGTTGCCTTACTGGCAACAGTGTTGCCAGTAAGAGTACTGTAGAATGGTAATTACAGTAACTTGCTGGCAACAGTGTTGCCAGTAAGGGTACTGTAGAATGGTAATTACAGTAACTTACTGGCAACACTGTTGCCAGTAAAGGTACTGTAGAATGGTAATTACAGTAACTTGCTGGCAACAGTGTTGCCAGTAAGTTACTGTAAAATTACAATAAAAGGTCTAACAGTGTACAGCTGCAGCTGAACTATTTTTAATGTATTTTTGTCAAACACATATAGACCAAAACATGATTGTTTCCTCTATTATTATCATTCACTTCTCTTTCTTTCCAAATCAAAATCAATCTCACAGTACCACCACTAATCTGAACCAATCTGAGCGCGGTGAACCAGGGATTTATGGAGGCCCATTCAGAACAAACGCTTGTCAGATCTCTAACTTTGTCTTCTTTCAAGTGGCCGTGGATCCACTAACTAGTTATTGTCAGAAATTATTTTGTCCACTGCAATTCCCTTATAAAATCCAAAATTATGCATCTTATAATAATTAATGTGTTTTAATAATTGATCCTAAAAAACAAAACAGGAAGACCTTCAAAATAATGATATACTGGGTGCCGTATACACTCCATTGTGTACTGGACCCAATGTTGTTTGTTCATATTAATATGCACTCATTGAAATTAATGGAATCAAACATTGCATGAAAATCACAAAATAACACCAGGTAGAAACCACAGATCCATCTTTGAAGAAGATGGAATTAGTAGAAATGGATAATTTAAATGTATATAAAATATAATTCTAATCTGCAGAGTTCTGTTGAAATATGCATTCACATCTTCTTTTTTATTTGATGTCATCTACATGTAATCCATCAATTTAAATCGCTACACAGAGTAACCTGCAGTCAGGCAGACATTTTGTCATATTCATTAGTTTACTAATTCATGCATACATGACAAAAGTATTTGCTCCTCTGCCGTCAGCTACAGTGTCTGAAAAAAAAATATTCTCTCTCTTGCGTGTTTTATCCCTCTGTTGCTTCTACAAATCAATCATAATCAACAAAATTGAATGTTTTTGACTAAAACCTTTACAAAAAAACTCCTGTCAAACTGAAAACCGATTTCTACAAATAAAAATGTTCAATAAAAATAAGTGATTGCATAAATATTTACCCCCTTCAAGTCACTATTTAGTAGTCGTACATTTGGCTGCAATGACGGCGTGTAGTCTGTGTGGCCAGGTCTCAGTCAGGCTTCCTTCCAAAACTCTTCAAACTCTGTCAGGTTTCTTGGGGATTGGCTGTGAACAGCCCTTTTCAAGTCTCGCCACATAATCTCTGTCAGATTGAGCTGCACTTATTTCAGCCGATGACCCTGGATCACCTTCCTACGTCTGACAGCCACCACTCTCCTCACTCATACCACCGCTGTGTGACCTGTCCACTCTTCCATGTTTCCAGCTCTGACTCAGACCACAGGCGACCTCCATCTCCATCTACAACTGACACATGGCTAATCGTCAGTGTGACTCGCCTCAGATAGCAATGCTTTTGCAAATCCTCCAAGCCAACCAAGCCCAATCTCTTCCAGCAGAGGGTCCCAGAGCTCCACCAGTCCGTCAAACCTCTTGTCACGTCACAATTACTTCCCCTGATAGGTTCTTGGGGTACTTGGCCCATGCTGGGGGATTTCTTCTAGTTTTCAATCCTGCCCCGTCCGTCTCTGTTGTTGTGTTCTTGAACAAGATGCCTACCGGTGGTGTTCAGAGGCCGATGACATGGTACAGCAGCCCCGCTTCTGTCAGACAGGCCCAGGGCAGCTGTGGCTACTGTCCAGTAGTTTGCCATTAGTGTGTGAATCAGATAGATAGATATACAGTATGTGTAATTACATCCACTGATACATCTGGACAAATTATCACTGATGTTCCTGGAGTCATTGGGTGTTTCGGATCTTTCAGCATCATACACAAAGACTTCTTCCAAGTGATCTTTCCATGGGACTGTCAGCTCCAGCAGCACAGCTTGCTTTTTGACCTCGGACACAAGGATGTAGGTCTGATGTCATTTAATTTCATTATAGAACAAACAAGATATAACTGTAGTCATAGATACTTCTTCTGTCATGCAGGTGGTGTTAGAAAAAATATTGTGTTTGAGAAGCTGGATATTCTCGCGACTAATTTTCTCCAATAAATGAATGCGATTTTTAAAATTTAGATTGCAGAC
This sequence comes from Xiphophorus hellerii, assembly GCF_003331165.1. NCBI lineage: Eukaryota > Metazoa > Chordata > Actinopteri > Cyprinodontiformes > Poeciliidae > Xiphophorus > Xiphophorus hellerii. The sequence continues at coordinate 21,951,969 of NC_045676.1, read as the reverse complement.
TGTTCCAACACAAATTGCTTAACATGCAGAAGCTAATAAGAGAGTAAAAATGCGCTCTCATTGCACAATGTGGGTGATGCAGACTGAGGAATCTCTGAGTGCAGCACTAAAGGCGAGAGGAGTGTCAATGATCTGTGAAGCAGGAAGAGAGAACAAAGGTTAATGTTGCAATCAAGTGCAGTCGGCAAACCTAAGGATAAAATCAGCCCTTTACTAATAGTAGTTCTCTCTGATGATATATCAATTTGCACATTTGTACAGACCATGCGATATGACTTTACAAACTGATACCTTTCTAAATTCAATCAATGCTTTTTGTGTTTTCATGAATTAGTTAAAACGGTAAACGGACTGAACTTATGTAGCACTTTTTCAGTCACACTGGACACTCAGAGCACTTTACACTAGAGCTGCATTCACCCATTCACGCATTCACACTCACACATTCATACATGTTTATATATTGGTACATAGATTGGTATGGAAGTTGGGTTTAAGTGCCTTGCCCAGGGGCACATCAACGTGTGACAGGAGGAAGCTGGAATAAAACCTAGAAACCCTCCAACTGGAGGAAAACTGCCCACTGAGCCACAGCTACCCCTTCAAATGGACAACACAGACTATTATCACTTCACTACGCAGTGAGGCACTAAAAACCCCTCCCTTACTGATCTAAAAAGCATCGGCCCAAATATGTTTCCTCAAAGAAACTATCTATTGAATGCTGCTCTAGGAGTGTCTCCTCAGATCAGAGCACAGATCAAGAGGACAACCGATACCTGTAGCAAAGAAAAGTGCAGTTTGATTGTATTTTATTGGTGTGTTTGCATCAGTATGATTAGAATATGATGCATTGTTAAGCTGGTGCACACAAAAAAACATTTTTTATGACATACATTGGTCAAGAAATGTATTGCACTATTATTGAAAACAACATTTATTTCAGAAACTTAATTTACAAACTGAAAACATTAGATGAATTACTCAGAAGCCTTTATTTCTGCCAACTATACAATGACTATTTATCTGCTACAGCTCATGAAAATACATTGTACTTTCAATATTCCATCAGATCAATTAAAAAAATTTCAAACACATAAATGTGGCTGAATGAAAAATGTATGTAATGCATGCATAAAGATTGTTGTTCTCTAAAGGTTCCTTTTATCTGAAACAACAAGCCTCATTGGAACACATAGGTCTGATTTATTAGATGTGTTCATATGTCCCCTAGAGGAGCTGCAGTAAACCCTGAGAGTATTTTTTTTTACTTTGGAGGATTCAGGTTGAGCAACATTTTATGGCGTCACAGTTAAAACAAAGATCAACAAAAAAATGAACGGCAGGAAGTTGTGTTGCAAGCTTGTCCTGATAATAAAATTTGATGATTGAAGGGCCCTCGAGGCGAGTGTGTTTGTGAAACTCTGCTTTAATTTAAATGTAAATTAAATCTGAATGGTTTCTGCCATTTTGCATAAAAAGGCTGGTTTGGAGGGACTAACTGCCTTTTATTTCGGTATTATCTTAATTTAATCAAAATGCTCGTTCTATTAAGGCACGTCCTCTGCTGAGTGGAAGGAGCTGAACATTTCTGGAATGAAAAGAAACATTCTTGGAGCTTCTCTTTTTGGCCTCACCCTGTTCATCAGTTTGACAGCTTTCTGAAGTTGTGAAATGATTGATTACAGAAAGAAAACAGCAAAGCATCCTTGACATGTTGTGCTAAGGGGTAGCGCCAAACTGGGGAGAAAAATTGGCCCAGGAGTTCCTTACAGACTGCTCGGTTTAAATTTTCAATGTAAATATGTATTTCTATGTGTATAATAAATTCATGCTGAGCAGTTGAAGGTGGGACAGTCTGTCAGGAGCTGCTGGGCCAATTTTTTCTCCCCGGTCCGCCCCTGGTTGTGCCACAACACAAATATGATTGGTTCTTGCAAAGGACTTAGTCTATACTGATAAATATCTATATCAATCATGCATTATTAGAATAATCTCAAACAAAGTGCATTGCGAGTTGAGATAAAAAAAAATGCATATTTGACTCCTTCTTACCACAAATGTCTTGAATAACAAAACACCCCTCGGGTTCAGAGTGGGGGTAACCACACCCCTCCAGGTCTCATCTTCATTGCCCACCTGAGAGTTGAAGGCCCCCAACAGGACAAGGACGTCCCCAGGTGGAGCCCTCTCCAGCAGCAACTCTACTGACTCCACAAAGGGTGGATACTCTGACCTACCATTTGGCTCATAAGCACAGATGACAGTCAGAACCTGACCCCTCCACATATAGGCGGAGAGAGACTACCCTCTTGTTCACTGAGGTGAACCCCAACATTCAGGGGTTCACCTCTGCTGTTGTTGAGGTTTCTACCTCAACATCTGCTTGGACAGCCTCTGCACACGTACCTAGTGGCTCAGTGACTCAAGGAGGTACGAATTTGTCCGTAAAACAGTGATTTTGATGGTTCGAACCCCCTCTATGTCCATCTCAGTTATTGTGTCCATGGGTAAAGCACTTCTCCCAGCTGGCCTGGTGGTGGTCAGAGGAGCGACTGGCATCTGTTTTGTGGCAACAAGTCACCAAATTGCATGCATTTTCAACATTATGCTAAGTGGCTCCTGCATGTTGCATAAATTAATCCAATCTTTATCTATTTTCAGATTTGCACACAAGAAAATGATAAAGGGTTTTATCTAATGACAGTCCTTTGGTGATAAAGACAACAATGTGGATCCACAAGTTTGACTCGAAAAGATAGGAATCAGCCCCCTAAGCACTTGTCTCCACACCCAAGGTGATGAAAACTTCACATAGCAAAGTGAATGGTATTATCTGTCAGCAGCATTCCTCCTTTCACCTGAAGCTCCAGGCCCTTCCCACTTTGCTGCTATATAACCAGGGAGTCCCGATGGTGTTTTGTACTGCAGATCATCTCCAGTTGTTCTTGCTGGTTCAGATCCAAAACTCTCCAAGATGTCTCTCTCTTCCAGATCCTTTGGCCAGAGGTCCACTGGTCAGAAGACCATGAGCGTCTACGGCGGAGCAGGAGGTTCTGGCACCCGCATCTCCATAGGCCAGATTGACTACTTGTCCCGTTCAGGAGCCATCAACACCAATAATCTCGATCTCCACGTTGATGCCAACGAGAAGGCCACGCTTCAGAATCTGAATGACCGTCTGGCCTCCTACCTGGAGAAGGTGCACAAACTGGAGAAGGAGAACGAACGGCTGGAAAAGCAGATCGCAGAGTGGTACACAAGCAAAACTGTGATCAGCCATGATTACAGTGCCTACATGGCCACCATCGAAGATCTGCAGAACAAGGTAAGAAGAAAACACCCAGAAGTGTGATCGGTTTTAGAAGTTTACAAGTTTTGGAGTATAACTCAATGTCAAATTGTAAAAACTAAAAGAAAGGTGTATTTTCCCCTGATGTTTCTCTTTTTTATCCTCAGATCCGAGAAGCCACCATGGTCAACTCAAGGATCTACTTGGAAATTGACAATTCAAAACTGGCTGCTGACGACTTTAAAATGAAGTGAGTGTTTTTTTCTGAGTGTTTTCTCCTTAGCAACTCTTGTAATATTTCACTCATTCATCATAACGTGAACCCATGCCTTACATAAAACATCTGCTTGTATCTGGGCCATGAAGCCTCTCTGACCTGTTCTGTCCTTCCTTCTGAAATTTTCTCAGATATGAGACCGAGCTCAGCATGAGGCAGGCTGTAGAGGCCGACATCGCTGGACTGAAGCGAGTTGTGGATGATCTCACTCTGTGCAAAATGGATCTGGAGAGTCAGCAGGAGACTCTGAAGGAGGAGCTCATCATGCTGAAGAGGAACCACGAGGAGGTAAAGCTGTAGAGAAAACCGAGAGCTGCAGGAAAAAACCCGTTTGTCTATACCAATTCTACACAGAACAATAAACTACTCTTCTGTGATTGATAAAACTGTGTTTCACATCAACTATTAGTAGCAGAAATTTACAGTAGATAGCAAAAGTGTAATCCCTTCTCTAGTTGCATGTAACAAATGAAGAAATCTTATCTTCGGTAGCAAATCAACAGCTCAGTAACTCTATGGATTTTCCACTGCTGCCACATTGTCTCTTTAAATTTCTGTGCATTGCTGTCGTCTCCTGTTAGCAGTTCTCTGTTATTTGTCCATCAGTGTAGGTGATAAACACCACGCTTATCCCCCTACAGGACTTGGCTCAGCTGAGGAAGCAGATGAGCGGCCAGGTTAACGTGGAGGTCGACGCTGGTTCTCAAGTTGACCTGAACCAGATCATGACGGAGATCAGGGAGCACTACGAGGCTCTTATTGCCAAGAACCGCAAGGATCTTGAGCAGTGGCACCAGAACAAGGTGAGACACAAAGCTGCAGTCCTTTCAGTCCAACAGAGCTTCACTGGACTCCAACAACATTTGATGTGATTCTGTCCAGATTACAGTGGTGGAGAAGGGTGTAGCAGAACAAACAACCAATCTTCAGACATCCCACACTGAGATTAAAGAACTGAAGAACACCCTGCAGAAATATCAGATTGAACTGCAGTCGCATCAGAGTATGGTAAGCCTCAACTTTTCCTTGTCACATTTTCACTCCATTCAGTTTACCTCCCCATGCAGTTGAACCAAACTATGAAAAAACTAAGCAAAAACCTTTTCTCCTTCCCCAACAGAAATCATCTCTAGAGGCAACTCTGCTAGAGACTCAGCAACGCTACGCTGCCCAGCTATCAGGTCTGCAGGATGTCGTCTCAGGCCTGGAAGCTCAGTTATCAAGTCTGAGCGAAAACATCAGAGAAAACGAACTGAAGTACGGCAATCTTCTGGACATCAAGACCCGTCTGGAGTTGGAGATTTCAGAGTACAGGAGGCTGCTTGATGGGGAGGACGTCAGGTGAGGGCCGGGCAAGATGCATGTACACTAATATTACAGATAAAAATAAAATAAAAAGAGTGAGTAAATGTAAAATTTAATTAATTGTTAATTGTTGTCTTTCCATTTTTTTAAGCTCCAGTTCAAGCTCAAAAAAAGGTAAGAAACATCTATTAGATTTCAACATGAATAAAGTATGAGAGTTTGTAAAAAAAAATAAATAAAATCAAGTAAAAATTAATCTTATTTCTCCACTTTTTTCAGTGATTACAAAGACCATCGTTATGGAGGAGACATTTGTGAATGGAGTCAAGGTTGAGTCCAAGTAAAAAGTAAAAAGAAATCAAAAGAATTTAATTAAAAGAAACAAGTCAGCAAAATTCAATAAAAATTCTGCAGTGAAGCTAAAGTTTTCTGTCATTTGTTATCTATTTATGTATCTATCAGTCCTCTGTACCCCCCTGTACTCTGTATTCCCTGCAGGCTTTTAGGGGTGGTGTGTGGTGCCTACAGTTATGAGAATTTTACTAATTCTTATCAGAGAAATGCACCAAAGCAATTGAGAAAAACCCCGTGACTTTCCTTAGTGTTTTGATCCAATTCTGCCCAACTCTGTAAAAAGTTTAAACTTGAAAATGAAAACTCTTCTGCTGCTGTGACAGTACAAGTAAAGTCAACCAGAAACTAGTTTTTGTTTTAACCCAGAAATTAAAGTTCATTGAGTTGATTTAACACATTTTCTAAATGTTTTCTTTTAAGCTCAGTTATTATGAATTGTGAGTTGCTTTAACTTAGCATCACAGCTCTGTTCAAAAGAGCACTGATGCTCTTTTGAACATCAAAAAAGCACGGTTAATTTATGACTCATCATCAAAAATCAACCACAAACTTAGTGAGTAGTCGGGGCGTGCCGTGGTGGCGTAGCGGTTAGCGTGACCCGTATTTGGAGGCCTTGAGTCCTCGTCGCGGGTTCGACTCCCGGACCCGACGACATTTGCCGCATGTCTTCCCCCCTCTCGTTCCCCGTTTCCTGTCAGCCCACTGTCATTTAAGGGACACTAGAGCCCACAAAAATACCCCCTGGAGGGGTAAAAAAAACAAAATAAAAAAAAACTTAGTGAGTAGTTCTGTGAGCTCAAACCACCACCACCTACAGATGTGGTTCAGACAAGAATTTTTGTTATCGTACTGTGAAGAGATTTGTGGCTGATTCAGAACAAAGATGGGTCCATTTCATTCATCGGATTAAGAGAGCAGCTGTTAAAATGCCCTTACAAAGCAGCAAACAGGTATTTGAAGCTGCTGGAGCCTCTGGAACCTCAAGGTGGAGGATCCTCCAGAGGCTTGTGGTGCATCAACCTACTATTGGGCCCCTAACCAGAGCTCACAAGCAGAAACGGTCTCAGTGGGCCCAGCCGTACATGAAGATTAATTTTCAAACAGACTTGTTCACTGATGACTGCTGTGCAACCCTGGATGATCCAGATGGACGCAGTAGTGGATTGGTGGTGGATGGCCACCACGTCCCAACACGGCTGTGACGTCAGCAAGGAGGTGGTGGAGTCATGCTTTGGGCTGAAATCATGGGGAGAGAATCATTGGTCGGCCCCTTCAGAGTCCCTGAAGGTGTGAAAATGACCTCATCAAAGTATATGGACTTTCTGACTGATCAATTTCTTTCATGGTTCAAAAAGAAGAGCCGTACCTTCAGTAGCAAAACCATCCTCATGCATGACAATGCACCATCTCATGCTGCAAGGAATACCACTGTGTCATTGGCTGCTATGGGCATAAAATGGGAGAAACTCATGGTGTGGTCACCATCCTCCTCTGACCTCAACCCTATTGAGAACCTTTGGAGTTTCCTCAAGCAGAAGATCTGAATGCAGTTCATATCAAAACAGCAGCTCTGGGAAGGTTTTCTGACATCCTGCAAAGAAATTCTAGCAGAAACTATCCACAAACTCACAAGTTCAGTGGATCAAGAATTGTGCTGTGATATCAAAGAAGGTCCTATGTTAACATGTAACTCAGTCTGTTAAAATGTTTTTGATTGAAATAGCTTTTGATTTTAGTACGTGACCACATATTGCTGCACATTCAAAGAATGACCATTTGCAGTTCTTTATAATCCATAAAATGTTTAGAAAATCTGCTCTGCGTAATAATTTGGAACAGAGCATTTTGAGTTTTTTATTTTTGAAAAAAAATACTGTTCTCATGGGGAGCTTTGTTCAGTAAAATTTGATTTATACTGTAACAGTTCATGACTTGAAAATTATACTGACCATCATTTGCATTGACCATTTAGGAAAATCTGAAAAAAATATGACTTGCATAATAATTTGGAACATGGTGTATAATGATATCTATAACTCTAGGTCTATACCTCTAGATCTAAAAATCTAGATCTATAACGCTAGATCGTTCCTCCTTAGGTCCAAAGATAACTCTGAGCACTTCCTGTTGAGTCATCCTACAGCAGGTGTGTCAAACTCCAGTCCTTAAGGGCCGCTGTCCTGCAGTTTTTAGATGTGCCACAGGTATAAAACACTGGAATGAAATGGCTTAATTACCTCCTTGTGTAGATCAGTTCTCCAGAGCCTTAATGACCTAATTATTCTGTTCAGGTGGTGCAGCAGAGGCACATCTAAAAGTTTCAGGGCAGTGGCCCTCCAGGCCTGGAGTTTGACACCTGTGTCCTACAGAAAGTCTCACACTCAGGTCTGATGTTCTGGCTGCATGTCGTCATAAAGTGAGGAGGTTCTGCAGGTTCTGGAGGTTCTGGACTCACCGAGCAGCGCTGGGTCAGACAGCGACCTCATGGTTTCAGTCTGGCCTCATGTTTTCAGAGCGACAGCTTTAGCCTCACCACTTTCTGTTGAGCAGAACACTCTACACAGGACTTAGGTGAAATCCTAACACTGACATCTGCCAGAGTTAACATGGACAGTGTCTGTGACTGACTCTCACGTTTCTACGCTTTTGGTTTGTCTTGTTTCCTTTAAACAAAGAAAAACTGAAGCAGCATTAGAACCTGATGCTGCTTCAGTCTGAGAGGAGAATCATATCAGGCGCCGCCTCACTTCCTGCTTCTCACTTCTCCGTTTTGCTTCTCACTTTGACCAGACCAAAGTATCATCATCATCATTATCATCATCATCATCATCATCAGTTCAAACCTGCTGGAAATGAAGACAGGAAGCAGTTCTGCTTCAACAGGAAGTACTTTATTGTGGCGTTGAGACGGTGAATTATTGATGGGTTAATTTGGAGTTCTGGTTCTGATCCAATGGACCGAGCCGTTACAGAACCCAGAACATTGTTACAGAATAAAGCAGCAGAAACTTGTTCTCTCACTGCTGAGGGATTCTGGGTAATAAAACGCCAGGATGTGAAGACATCAGCAGTGCTGCTCCTGAGATCTGGAGGGGTCATCAGCCCATAAAGGTCAGAGGTTATGCACTGTGGTGACATCATCAATGAAGTTCTCATAGTCCTCATCAGATCCCAGATCCGGATCAGCAGGCATGGAGGCGGTCACAGTGATGGTTGGATCAAAACCTGCAGGTAGTAGTTTAGTTTAGAATTATATTAGCCTAGCTTTGCTTAGCTTAGTTTAGCTTAGTTTAGTTTAGTTTAGAATTAGTTTAGCTTAGGTTAGCTTAGCTTAGCTTAGTTTAGTCTAGATTAGTTTAGTTTAGTTTAGATTAGTTTAGCGTAGTTTAGTTTAGCTTAGCTCAGTTTATCTTAGATTAGTTTAACTTAGATTAGTTTAGTTTAGCTTAGCTCAGTTTATCTTAGTTTAGTTTAGCTTAAATCAGTTTAACTTAGTTTAGTTTAGCTTAAATCAGTTTAACTTAGTTTAGTTTAGATTAGTTTAGCTTAGCTCAGTTTATCTTAGCTTAGTTTAGCTTAGATCAGTTTAACTTAGCTTAGTTTAGTTGATCTTAGTTTAGTTTAGCTCAGTTTATCTTAACTTAGTTTAGCTTAGATCAGTTTAACTTAGCTTAGTTTATCTTATCTTAGATTAGTTTAGTTTATCTTAGCTTAGTTTAGCTTAGATCAGTTTAACTTAGCTTAGTTTATCTTATCTTAGATTAGTTTAGTTTATCTTAACTTAGTTTAGCTTAGATCAGTTTAACTTAGCTTAGTTTAGTTTATCTTAGCTTAGTTTAGTTTATTTTAGCTTAGACTAGATTTAGGATTATGGTAAGAGTTAGGCTGTAGAAATTAATGGAAGTTTATGTGAAATCCCCACAAGTGATGAAAACACGACTGTGTGTGTGCATGTGGGGGTGCGTGTGGGTGTGTGTGCATGTTAATGTGCAACTCTATAACCATGACTAAGTAGGGCCTGCACCTTGGTTCAAGCCCAGGTTCCCACACCCTCCTAAATCCTGCCCTGGTTACAGTTGAGGAGAGAGAGAGAGAATGGCATCGGGGGCGAGGGAGAGTAAACAAGCAGGAACTGGGACAAAAAATCTAGCAAATAGAGAACGACATGAGGAATAAATAATGGATGTAATGGAACTAGGCCAACTCAGATCGAAAAAAGCAGATTGATTCAAAATAACTAAGAACTCAGAACAAGTGAACAGAATATGGACCCAGAAAAACCCAGAAAAACCCAAGATCCGGACAGAGCCAGACCGACATCAGCAGCTTCTGGCAGCTGATTTAGCTCTGAACAAGGTTGAAGCTATTGGATCAGAACTGGATCATGTTTTGGACCGCTCCCTGTCCGCATGTTGAGGTTCTGCTGCTAACCTGAGTTCAGTCAGGTTCTCACCTGGCATCATGTTTTTGAGGAGAGCCAACATCCTGAAGGTGGAAAGGGAGAACGGGATGATGATCAGCAGCTGGACCAGAGTCCGGCTTGGAGAAAACGAAGCGACGCAGTGACCCACTGGATCAGAACCAAACAGTGACCAACTGAATCAGAACCAAACAGTGACCAACTGGATCAGAACAAGTAATATGGCAAGCCGTTTTAACATAAATTCGGTTTCGTCTGACTATCCGTGATTACATTCTAGATATCTAAAAATGCATCTTGACTAGACAAAACTACATTTTGACTATCCGGAATGGTAATTTAAGATATCTGCATTTACATTCTGACTAGTAAGAATAATAATTCAAGATATCTTCAATTACATTTTGACGAGTCAAAATGTAATTGAAGATATCTCAAATTACGACACTAGATCAGTCATTTGACGAGACACATCCGTAATTACAATTTAAGATATCTTGAACTTAATTATGACTAGTCAAAATTACAATTTTAGATATCAGAATTAAGTATTGCGTGGAAGGCCCTTTGTGCTGTCCAAACAGTTGCCTGCGGAATTTTATGTTTCCTGCACAAAATTGTCAGTAAATGCCACAACGTAGAAAGAGCTCGGCAATGTTGGATATGCGTAGATAGCAAAACTTCATCAACTGTAAGACTGCTTCTCAAATCTGCAAAGAATTTCCTGTTTATTCATTTCCGACAAACCGAATGCACTTAAAAACAGCTTTTAAAAGCTAAAATTGCTATTGTCAAAGCATTTTCAACATGAAAGTTGTGCATTTTCAAACATCTTTTTTTGATTTTTTTCTGTTTTTCATTGTTTTATTAAACTTTGAAATTGCCACGTAAGTCAGGGACGTTTTGACTATACAGAATACATATTCAAGATATCAGTAATGTCATTCTGACTAGTCAGAATGTTAATTTAAGATATCTTAAATAGAAAAGCTGTGTAATTCTCTAATTCATTTAGAGATATCTTAAAAGAAATTTTGACTAGTCAAAGTTACAATTCAAGATATCTCTAATTTAGTTTTGTCAAATCATTATTTGCTTTTAAGATATCTATAATTTAGTTTTCACTAGTCAAAACTACATTTCTCCCATCCAATAAATAAATTTACGATATCTTGAATTATGTTGTCATTCGAGATATCTTTAGTTAGAATTGTGACTAGTCAAAACTAAAATTGAGATTTCTTGAATTTACTTTATGACTATTCATAATTTAATTGTAGATATCTGAAATGTGTATTTCAGATAGTCAATAATTCATTGTAGATATCTTGAATTGAAGTCTCCATACAACTCAATGGTAAATCTGACGTCATTTCGACTAGTTAGAATGTAATTAAAGATATCTCAAATAGGTATTTTGTCAAGTCAAAATATAATTAGAGATATCTTAAATTGCTAAAACGTCTAGTCATAAAACAATTTGAAATATCTGGAATGTAAGGGCGGCAAAACCGAATTTATGTTAAAACGGCTTGCCATACAAGTAAAGGTTTCAGCCGAGTCGCTGAAGAACCAGAGAACCAAAGACTGACCTGTGAACCCAACTCCATGGATCAGAACCAGCAGAATTCCCAGACCTGAAAAAGGAGGAGATAGGGGTGTTACTGCAGGTAGAACCAGGTCCAGAACCAGCAGCTTGTAAAGGGTTTGAGAAGTTCAGGACTCACCGAGCAGCACAGAGTCGAGCTTAATCATATCTGAACCCAGATCAGTCTGAGCTTCACCACTTCCCTCTGACCAGAACCAGAATTAGACTGCAGCAGGAAGTTGCTGAGATGAAGGTGTGAAAAAACAAAACATTCTCTAATCATTCAGATGTTTCATTCTCTGTTAGAGAGATACATAGGCACCCTTATGACAAAATTTAATTGGTGGACTGATTTATGACCCTAATCATTAATTACTTTTAATTTCCGGCCCCCCTAAAACAAACATTTCATCCCCCAAAATAAACGTTCTTTAGACATCTGTTAATCCCATCATTGTGACACTTTGTTTTGGTAAACTCCTTCTGACCTCTGAGTTTTAAGAGTAATTAACAATTAAAGTATGAAAAAACAATAAGTGTTAGATAATCAAGAATAACATATAGTACCTATCCATCCATTCATTCATTCATTCATTCATTCATCCATCCATCCATCCATCCATCCATCCATTTTCTTCCGCTTTATCCGGGGTCGGGTCACGGGGGTAGCAGCTTCAGAAGGGAGGCCCAGACTTCCCTCTCCCCGGCCACTTCTTCCAGCTCCTCCGGGGGAATCCCAAGGCGTTCCCAGGCCAGCTGAGAAACATAGTCCCTCTAGCGTGTCCTGGGTCTTCCCCGGTTCCTCCTCCAGGTGGGACGTGCCCGGAACACCTCACCAGGGAGGCGTCCAGGAGGCATCCTGACTAGATGCCCGAGCCACCTCAACTGGCTCCTCTCGATGTGAAGGAGCAGCGGCTCTAATCTGAGTCCCTCACCGGAAACGAGCCCGACATACTGCCGGCAATGCGGACCAGACTCTGACACCAGTCATACAGGGACCTGACAGCCCGTATCAGAGGGCCCGGTAGCCCATACTCCCAGAGGACCCCCCACAGGGCTCCCAGAGGGACACGGTTGAACGCCTTCTCCAAGTCCACAAAACACATGTAGACCAGTTGGGCGAACTCCCATGCACCCTCCAGGACCCTGCTGAGGGTGTAGAGCTGGTCCAGTGTTCCACGACCAGGACGAAAACCACACTGCTCTTCCTGAATCCGAGGTTCAACTATTCGATGGACCCTCCTCTCCAATACCCCTGAATAGACCTTGCCAGGAAGGCTTAAGAGTGTGACCCCCCTATAATTGGAGCACACCCTCCGGTCCCCCTTTTTGAACAGGGGGACCACCACCCCAGTCTGCCAATCCAGGGGAACTGCCCCCGGTAATACTTTACCTAGAGAAGTTTAAATAGACTCAGATGTTGTAATTACCTCTGGTTTTAAACAGAATGTCTTCCTGATACACAGGGGGGAGAGGACTGACCCCTGCCCTGCTCAACATGCCATCTGTGTGAAGGGGTAAAAGCCCCTCACAGTTCTTAGCTAAGTTTGTAGCTTTCGGTGTATTTCTAAATCGGCTCCTTAGTTGCATCTTTTGCATCTTTCAGGCACCCCCACGTGGGGGTGGTAAAACAACTAACATAACTACTTCACTAAATGAGAATAGCACAAAGTCTTTATTATTTAGTATTATTAATCCAAATTTCATAGAAGGGCGTAGTGCTCACTGAGCATTGGGACCGGTCTTGTGCGAAATTCTGTTCCCCTGTGAAAATTTGTTCCCCCTGTGTCGGGAGCCAGAGAGGCATGAGCTTCTGATCTATTTGTCGGTAAAACAACTCATATAATTATGTCAAGGTTGTAACATTCAGTTTAGTCGGCTGCTAACAAAATTCTAAAATAAATAAATAAACAAGGTCTTGTGTGGAGGTCTTCTTACACTGTTCTGTGTTGTTTTTTAATGGCCAAGAGAATCGGTCTTTTTCCTACTTTTGTCACTTAAGCCTGAAAAAAAAAGTCAGTAACCAAAGACATTTTTCCAACACATTGTGTGTATTTATAATTTTTCATTTCTAATATAAGAGAGGAGAGAAGCTGGCTGATAACAGGGCTCGAAGATTAGACTTCCTGACAGGCCCAGCGGCATGGGCGTGCATTGGGGGGCATTGAGGGGCATTGCCCGCCCACGGAATCAGCCGTACCCCCCCTGGACTTTTTTGGAAAGAAGGTACTTATATGAGTAGTTTTACTGCACTGTACCTTTTTCTTTTACTTGAGTAATATTATTATTGCTATGTATTCATTTTGCTCCCCCAAAATTAGCTGATGCCCCCTCTGTTAAACTCATCTGGAGATGGGGCTGCTTCCTGAAAGGATCAGAGTGAAGGCTTTTTGGTTCTACAGATTACTGGATAAAAGAAATTTCTAGTTGCTAATTTTTGGTGGCTCAAACATACTATCAACAGCCATTGAGAATTTGGAAACAGTTGCTCTTTATTTGCCAAAGTTATGAGGGGAAGAAGAGTTCTTACGCGTACAGGCTGCGTGCGGCGGGTCAGCGTCGGCCCCATCGTAACCCTGGAGACAAGGGCAGTAGGTAGAAACTCTGATACATACTAACCAACATTGTGAATTATTGTGATCAGCTAATGTATCACTAGATGGCGTACTTTAGCTAAATAAAACCCTCCAGAACTCCCTTTGTAAGTATGATTGAGGCTATATGAGAGCCTGTTGCATTTGTAGAGTTCTGTGCACTTTTAATGCAGAAACTATAAACACCCTTTTTTAGTTTTGCACACAGGTTCTTTGTACATTTAACACAAACTTGTGCAATAGATGCTGAGCTCCAACAAACGAGATTCTTGAAGAAATAAAAAGATTTAAACACAGAAGGCAGCCTTTCTGTGGATGCTATGGTCAGACCCAAAAAGAGAGACGTCTAAGTAGCAAGCCTCAGAGGCATGAAGATTTCTTTTGCTGTTTTGACCAAATGAAGTTTGGGAATGGACCGACGTATGTCAACATGGTTTTATTTACTCGTGCTACAGTGCGTGGAAGAATATAAAGTGTGTCAATATGCAAAGGCGGTAATTTGTTGAGAGTGAATGTTTAACTTTACAGAAACTGGCTTAGAGGGAGCACACAAGTGGGATCCAGCTATCCTTCAAGCTCATAATAACCTCTTCCCCTCCCAGGTCGCAGCACATTTTAGTGTGTGTGTCGAGTCAGTAATTCAGTGCAGGATATTTGTTTGAAATGTTGCACCCTGGGAAGGTGCCGCTCAGCGCAGAGTGAGTAGTTGAGCAGGACGTGATAATGTCTGTGGAGGGGTGTGGTGTATTCACAGGAGGCTCTGAAGGATCGTGTTGCTACAAATAGGTTCACATCTGTGAGTCAGAGTTTCTACTTTGGTGTGTTTGTCCATCCGTTGGTATGATTTTTGTGGGAGGGTTTTTCATGAAGGAAGGCCATTAAACATAAATCTGCTCAAATGGCCCCACAGGATGAATGTGGTGCTTAGCTAAAAGTCAAACATTGAAACTGATTGACAGGAAACTCAGAGATGTTTCCCACACTGCAGGTGTGGTCAAATACCCCAGGTGACAGAGGTCAGGCCTGGTTTGCTGCTTCTTACCGAAGGTGAAGAGGGTCCTCAAAAAACGCTCAGAGCACAAGTTACAAAGAGCTGTTCAGTAAATATGACTCGAAAAGAAGAAATACAAGATGTAAAAACATTAATAAACTAATTTTACTTACCCGGTGTGTTGAGGGTAAAACTAAATGCTAATGTATTTGTAGCTGCATTATGATAACATCCTAATAACTGATAAAATGCAAAGACTATCAAGTTTTACTAGAACATTTTACAGTAAAGTTTAGCATGAAACTGCACTGAGTTTACTGGGGATCTAAGTAGGGTGTAGTTGGTTGTTAAGACACCTTGATTAAGGTAAGATTTATAAAGTAAGATCTTTATGGCAGCCAGAGATTTCTTGGGGTTTTGTAATGTCTGACTCACAAAACAACTAGATCTGCTCAGAAATACCAACATTTCCAACATGAGGCCACTGCAAAATCCAACAACTGCAGGTTGAGTCGTTGCTTTTGATTCGCCCCATCAAGCATGTTGAGCTCAATTAAAAATTATTATGAGTTGGGTGTGTGGTTTGTGGCGTCAGAAACAACCCAGTGGGAACCCATAAAGACCAACAGATGAGAAGCTAGCAATGTCTCAGTACTTAGAGCTCTGGGCACAAGATTAAACCCATGTTGTGAATTAAACAAAAAAGATGAGATCTGCTAAACAAACCCCAAGAAGTAATATTACTCTTAGTAAACTATCGAGTCTCAAGTTTTTGGCATTCTTTAGCTGTTAGTCACTGACTCTATACATTGGTCAACACACACAGGTACACGCATATATTCTTCAATGTGTGTAAGGTCAGTCGCCTATAAGGCAGCTGAAACTTTAACTTGTTGGAGTTTGGCTGCTCCATTAAACAGTTCTTCAATCAAAGCCTGGTGTCTCCTGGTTGTTTCGAAAGTGTCTCAAAGACTCATCATTAGTCTGACTTTGTGCACACTACTCATCTCTTCTCATCTGTCCAATGAAAGCAATAAATGTTCCTTCCTATCTGAATGTAAAGTTTCTAAGATATTTTCTCGGTGCATGGTGACCTTCACTCACTGTTTAGCCTGCCTGTTGGTTGTTCTTGACTCCCTTTGACTCTTTTGATGTATCTCCAATTCAGACAGTT
The DNA here is from genome assembly GCF_003331165.1 of Xiphophorus hellerii. Taxonomy (NCBI): domain Eukaryota; kingdom Metazoa; phylum Chordata; class Actinopteri; order Cyprinodontiformes; family Poeciliidae; genus Xiphophorus; species Xiphophorus hellerii. The sequence continues at coordinate 21,935,974 of NC_045676.1, read as the reverse complement.
TCTCCAGAAATGTATTTTCAAACACTGGATGAACAATATAAATCATTAGCTAGAGGAACTTTATTAAGGTGGCTACGACCGCTACTATAAAAGCAACATATCCAGCAAAACCAGTTTTGAAACCTACCGAATCCACACACAACAATGTTTATCTCCCTAAATGTTTGCCAAATGGTAAATATAAACCCAATCAATCCCACAACTTTGAAGCAACAAATCATGAGAGTTTTTAGCTTTCCTTCCTGAAGCAGCTAGCTATATTGCAGTGCTAACACTAGCTTGAACAAAAACCAGACAAAAAGAAGTGAAAACCAGGCTTCAGCTGAAATATTTCATCTCCTGTTAGCCATTCTAATGGTTAACAGGAGACCATTATATAGAATGGCTAATGAACAAAAATCTGCTGCTCCTTGTGTAAACTAACTATGTGGTTATGTTGTTCTGACTGTAAACCACCAGAAGTGGCAGCTGACTGTGAAAAATCAATTCAACACTGGGTCAATGTTCATCTAAGCTTCTTTTCCTTTGCCTTTATGACAATGTATTAATTACATTTTATATAAGAGTTGAGAAATTTGAGCCCTTCGGATTGAGTTTACCTGGAAAGTTGGTGAAATCAAAGCTAAGAGCAGAAACAGATCTAGTTCAGGAGAACAGGGCAGTAACTGTTTTACATTCATTCAACATGGATAAAATAGCAAATAGCCATAACCAAAGAAGAGAACAAAAAAAATGTAAATGTTAGTTGGTCTATGATAACAAAACTAATGGGAATCGTGCCACCAACAATGAGCTGCTTTTGTTGGCAACATATGTGCAAGAAGCCGTAACAGACCTCAAAGCCAGAACTAAGTGCTCTGACACAACGTACGACAAATTAGGCAACAACTCGATTGTGAAAGACAGTCCACTGTTTTTTTTCCCACCGCAAGATGAAACTGATGGCAGTTTAACACCACGTGCATTTGGGCTACGTTTATGCTCAGGTGCAAGAATCCAGACTGTCAGGAAGTCAAAGACAATAGAAGAGATTCATTCAGAAGTAGTGACACATGTAATACTACTCATTACTGTAAACAAATACAGGAATATTTTGATGTATCCATGGGAACTATTGATTTTTTTGTAGCCTGGAGACCACTGTAGCAGTACAGACTGGAATAATGTCATTATTAAAGCACAGTGAAGCCACTTTAGATGTTCTAATTTACTCTTTTAAGTAATTTTAAAATCTAACTCTAGTCTGATTGCCTGTATATATTTTTTTCCTATGAGATGTCGTTAGTTGACTGTTCTGGTTTTATTTGTATTCCTTAATGATTTAACCTGAGGGTATTTTCACCCTTATTTATTTTATAAATAAAAATCCCTCTCACATCCCGTTTCAATGTACATCTTATACCACTGAAACCAGAAACATGGCTGATGCCGTGGGAAGTGAGCCCTGCAGAACTTCAGATGTTGTTCTGGGATGTGGAGGTCAGGGAAGGGGGTCTGATATGTCTGCAGTATGGCCGTTTTCCTATGTCTACTTCCTGCAGGACAAAGAACCACGCCACAATGCTGAATTCGTCTTCAACTGGTTTCCTGAACATGACAATCACTGGTCCCCACTGGCAGCTACTGGTCTCCACAGTCACCAGAACAGTGTTGAATCTGTGCCACAATAATTTAAGGTAGCTCTGAAGGCTGAAGGGAGATTGACCAGGTAATTGCAAGATGGACCAAATAAGCTGCCCAGGAAGAGTAGATTATTTTAGTTTAAGGAGGTTAACTTGTGTAGGGATCTGCAACATGTGGCTCTGGAGCCGCCAGTGGCTCTTTGGACCTTCTACAAAGGTTCTTGGTAACTTTGAATTAAAGTGATGATGAAACTAATGCTTTTAAACATAAATAATTAAACTTATGTTTAAGTTTAATCTGTAACGATGTACAGATTGTTTTTTGTACATTGAATAACTGGATTGAACTTTCACAATGATGCTAAAAGTACCGGTAATTTTTTTTTTTAGATGTTAATTTCTTTTTTGAAAGCTGGAAACTACAAATATTTTTTTCCACAATATTAACATCCTTAACAAAAAAATGCATCCATCTTCTTTTTGCAAAGGTTTTCTGTTTTTATTATTTTTATTTAAAATCTCAAAATAGAAATAAGGTGGCAGTTCCTTAGCTATCAGAAATGTAAGTTGTCTTTTCTCAAAAGTTTACGTAAAATTTTCTGACTTTAAACTTTATTTAGCACAAAAGGCATAAATGGCTCTTTTTACTGGAAAAGTTTTAGACTCCTGAACAAGAGAAATAGGACAGCAGAGCTTCCTTCGTGTATCGCATCGACCTCACGGCTCGACTCTGAGTCTTACGAGTTAACAGAAACTTTCCCTACACACCTTAAAGCGTGAATGGACGAGTTAACTCTCATTGTCCTCAATAATCTCCATGATACAATCAGAAGTCTGCTTCATAGTGCCACCCTCCTGCACTCAGTCATTAATCACAATTTACTTCCTTTTCAACTGTTCGTGTATAAAAGAAAGTTTTTCTTTCTCCACACAATGATAGTTACAGCACCGTGAACTGCAATTAAGGTTAATTTACACCATTATGTCATTCACATGATAAACCTTGCACTATGAAAATTGGTCCTCCTGGTTTTACTTTCTCCATCTTTTCAGATTAAATAACTTTTTATAAAATACATCTCATCTATTGCATCTCTAGAGCAGGACATTAATCTCAGAGAGCAAATGTTGAAACATGACAGCATTTTATTCAACATCCTGAATAAGATTTTATTCAGGATGGAGCAAAAGCTTAATATGATTTATTAAACTGTCACCACTGTTTATTTAACGTTAGGGCCATAATCCACAGACATTTCTACTGAGATAGACAAGGAAAGAGTCCAAATCTCTGAAAATGTTTGCAGTGATAGTGGAGAGTTGGTGTGGGTGTCTTCTGTGGCTGAGATTTTACTCCACAGTGACTCATGAGGTTGTTTCAGGTGAAAACGCCCATCTACACTGACTGGCCCAAGAAGACATTAGCTTCTCCACTTCATTAAGATCAGTCATTTTCAGGTCATTACATATGAGGACTTTGACTCTACCTGCCGGTTTCTCAGCACTTATGTCAACACTGGTTCTCACAGTGACTCAGTTACAGCTTTGGTATAATACAAATAACTTTGTCTGCAGACTCTGAGGAAGCCAGAAAAAGTCTTCTCTGCCTCAACAACACCCAGTAGACACAACTGCACCTCCCTTCATTTGTGTATTTCTGTTTACCTCTGAGCTACTAGTGGGAGGTCTTTTGTTCTTCACGGGGATCCTAGAGTAGTCCTGCTTTTCATAATGTGAGTTCTGACAGGCCAGTCGAGATTAAACGTATCAACGGTGATTAGGAGCTACACAAATGAAATGGTTTTTTTTCTCTGTCTCTCTAGTCTAGTCAAGGCCGTCCAGAGACTCTCAAGCTGAACATTTTGGCTTGTAAATTATGAAAGGTTTCAACTCCTCAAACCACAAACAACAATATTTTACTTTGTTTATAGAGAGGGGCCTAAACAAAGGAAACTAAAACACTGAAAGAAATGGTTTGGAATAATCAGACATGATAAGACGTGTGGATCTTACTGAAATGGAATAGTTTTCAATTCGATTTACACAACACAAAATAACGCAGGTGCCTGACAGTATATCTTTCTCACATTATTATTTTTTTCCTCCCCCTCCAGTCCCTTATATGAAAGTAGGCTGACAGCAAAGGGGGAAGAAGAGGCAGAAGACATGCGGCAAATATCGTCGGGTCCGGGAGTCGAACCTGTGTTGAGGACTCAAGGCCTCCAAACATGGGTCGCGCTAACCCCTACTCCACCACGGCACGCCCACTTCTTATATTACTATAGCATTAATCAAAGAATCAGCCAAACAGGCAGAAGGAAAATGACCCAACATGCAACCAGAGCTGCCACAATGGTCCAGTCAAAGTCCAGTCCTAAATACAATTGAGAATCTGTGGCCAGGCTGTTCATAAGTGCAATCAACCCAATCTGACTCAGCTAAATCCTTCTTGCAAAGAAGAATAAAATAAATCCCAAAAGTTCAAAGCAGGTTGAACAATCACAAAAAACTTCAGCATAAGATTGTTTAAGATCTTATGCTGATCTTTGGCTTTTCTTTAAAAAAACACGTGTCCATTTTCTCTTACGTCACATTCAGGCATTACTTAGGATTGATCTCTCACATAAAATCCCACTGAATTGATAAATTGTGAAAAAATTCAAGATCTTTTTTTTTACTCAAAACGTCTGCACCCATTCCTGCAGACATTATGACGCTGCAGAAAAGAAATTGTGTGTTTGCTGCAGAGTGCGGTTAAAGGAACCGCAGCACAAAGATCAAGGACATCAGAGCCGAAACAAAGGTCTGATTATGGTTGTAAAATGTTTATAAACAAAGTGGGATTCATTTCAGAGCAGCGGTCTTTGGAAATTCAGTGAGTGTTTATAGAGAAACAATCATCCTAGCAACAGTAAAATAATGGTTGAGACTCAATCTTCATAAAGTTAAACATGAAATCCAGTGTCAGTGGAAGTGGTTTAAGAAAAATGCTCTTCAGAAACACAGATCACATTGACAGTGGAGTTTACATACCTGAATATTGGTCTGACTTTCAGTAAGTCTTGGAAATCCTGCCATCTTTACAGAGTTTTCACAAAATAAAATCTGTTTCAGAATCTTCCATAAGAACCACTATTGGCAGCAAGAAGTTTCTAGATGAACTTAAAGACACTTTGAGAAGAAGAAGTGTTCTTCTTCTTCGAACTTTATTAAACCAGGATAAAACTCCTTCAGATTAAAGGCCATTTTTACAAGAGTATCCTGACAGTCATACAGTTAAAAGAGTTAGTTACAAAAACACAGCAACACAATATCATTAACATCATTGTTGTTGTTCATCTTTCATATTTCATCATCAAACAGAAGGTTTTTTTCAGTGAAGTATCTGGACGTCACAAAATTTACATATTTAGGACAGAAATGTCCAGGCAGAGAAAGAAAGAAGAAAAGGGATTTTAGTTAGTCTTAGACCAAAGCTTTCAGTGTAAGAAAAAAGATTTTAACATTAAACCTAAACGTAGCAGGTTGCCAATGCAGAGGAGCTGATACCGGTCCAGTATGTTCTGGTGATCCGGAGAATTTTAAACTCTAAATTTCTTTAGCAGTGTTGATGTTTCTGGAACTGCTTGAGTTTGAAATCGTCATTAATTTGCAGCATTTATAAGACTAAATAATGACATTTTGACAAACCCCTTCATATGGAGTGTACATAAGAGCAGAGTCTAAGTAAATTGATGTAGATGACGAAATTGAAAAGACAATAATTTCATAGAGGTCACAGGAAGATGCATATAATCCCTTGATTTTTTTGCTTATTTTAAATGGTTGGTTTTTAGTTTCTACTCAAATTTAAATTGTAAATTAGTTTACAATTTAACGTCCCATTAAAAAAATACATTTTATTTGCCTCACGTCAATTAAACAACCTTTGTATGCGTCTAAAATGTAGATCCTAAAATAGATTTTAGAATTGTTTATTCATTTAGCATTAAGAAATGCAGAATATATTGCACTAAAGCACCATTCATGTCACCTGCATGTGCCACACTTTGCATAGAATGCCTTTTCCTGCTACCTCAAAATTTGACTAACATATTCAGACGGTGCTGCATGTGAGAACTCAACTGTCTGCAACAGTCACCTCTGACTCGTTGCTGACTCGTTATCTGGCCACACCGTTTAGTGAGCATTACTGCTGCAGCAAGCTGCTGTTTTGTTCGACTTTTCTACTAAAGTCAACTCTCAATGTTATTGTGGAAACAGCAATCCACATTTCTAGTTTGTCATCCATCATATTGGCGAGTACGTTTATGCTTTTAGTTGTCCTTACTGTTGATCAGTCAGCAAAGAGTAAATTATTCAGATATTAGGCCTGTGGCACAACAAATAAAGAAGCCCGTTTGTTTTGTTTGGTTAACTTGAGAAAATGGACAACCATAAAATTATGGATAGATCAGCAAATAAAATGTTTTTTTATGGATGATAAGCGTCACATAAAGCTGTTCCCGTAAAGTGTTGGAAGAAAGTGTTGCAGTTCAGTGTGTTGGTCACATAACCCCTAAAATTGGGTGGACCTGCTTAAGGCTTAAGTGGCTTAAGTGCTTGGTGAAAGGATTCACACCCACCAAACCTTTTGCAGAATTTGTCACACAGCAAACACAGACATTGCTGTCATTTACTTGGACTTTTTGCAACAGGCCAGCAGAAAGTGGTTCATAATTGTAAGGTGGAAGGAAAATTTATAATTTTCTAATTGGTGTAAAAAATAAAATTGGAAACATGTCCTGTTCACTTGTATCCACCCCCCTTTGTTTAGATACTGCTAAATCAAATCCAGTACCACCACCTACGTTCACTGGTAAGAATCCACCAGTTTGTGATGTAAGTTAAATCTAAATCCAGTTGTGAAGCCCTCTGAGGCCTGGCAGAGAAAATTGGTGAACAAATGGCATCAGGAAGACCAGGAAACTCAGAACACAGGTCAGGAAAAAGGTAAAAAAGTATAAAAACAGTGTCCCAAGCTTAGGAATGCTCAAAAGAGAGCTGTTCAGTTCAACATTCAAAACCGAAAGACTTGAATGTCCATCTAAACTGACAGGCTGAGCAGCCTAGCATTACTTAGATAAGCAGCCAAGAAGTCTATATTGACTCTGGAGGGGCCGCAGAGATCCACAACTCAAGTGGAAAACTCTGTTTACAAGACAACTATCATCCTTGCACTATACAAATCTGACATTTCTAAAAGAAAGAGAAGAAAGAGAGATCGCCATAAGGTAAAGAAAACAGAGAAAAGATGGAAGAATGTGTTCTTGTCAGATGTGAACAAATCAAAATTTTTGACTTGAGCATGTCAAAAAACTACGTGTCAAAAAACTAACAGCGCCAATCACTCTGAACGCACCATCCACATCACAAAACATGGCGGTGGCAGCATTGTACTGAAGGGACTTCTTTCTTTTGCAGAGACAAGCAAGTTGGTCAGAGGAGATGAGAAGGTGGGTACAGCACAGACTCATCCAGGGAAATGACTAAAGGTTTGAGGGTTATGAATCCTGTACAGGGCAATGTACAGTTTAGAGCTAAATGCCTCATTTATTTGGTGTAAATGCAAATATTATCATCACAGGATTTGAGCTTTAAAACCTACATGCAAAAGCTGCTGCTCTCTAAAGCACAGTAGGTCATTTGTTTAAAGAGTGAACTCTGTCTTAAAAAGTTTATTTTTTGGGTCGGAGTAAGTCAACACATACCAGAAACAAACCTTTGTCCCAAACTATCAGCGGGTCTTTAGGTGGACTAGATAGAGCAAGTTAACAAAGATTGATGAAACTTTGCTGACTGTACAGGAGAAAAATATGTCTCTTCTCCTCATGACCCCGGGTTGACCCCAGGCATCACCCCACCCCCTGCCTGACGCCAGATGTTTCTCCGCAACAGAAACTGGCCAGAGCCCAACATGGAGATAAAGATACATCTCTCTCTCTTCCTCTATCTCTTTCTTTCTCTTTCTCTATCTCTTTCTTTCTCACACTCGCATTCACATACCCAAACACAAACAGAACTGCAGACGCTCACAACTCAAGCCAAAACCATTGAAAATGGACGGTGAATATATGGAAATGCACACATAGGATGCACTGGGCTGAGAGGGGGATGTTGTGTTTGATACAGCGAACAATGAGGAGCTGAAGAGCAGCCTTGACTGAAAGCACAAAAAAACAATGTAGGCCGGTGGTTCAAGGCTGGAAAAACTTTATTCAGGCCACAATCAATCAAAAGCTCATTAACTGCCTGCTCCTTTTATCAGACACACTGAGGTCAGACTAAGATAAAACAAGCATCTTATCAAACATCAATGGTTTGTAAAGCTGTGCTCCACGCCCATTTATATGTCTTTTGTCTCTGGGTGACAGAAACTTTACAGTATATTGCTGGCATGTTTGTATCACTTTCAAAAATTATAGATGCACACAAGAGATTGATCAAAACTTTATGTCTTGAAAAACTGCAGTGAGACTCGCTGTTTAACTTTAGATTTCCTGAGCTGTCTCTGGAGTTCATCATCATTATGATGGCTTCATAAAACCCAAGAGACATTTCGCATTCTGCTTAGCGTTAATGTTGACTAACGGCGGGCCACTAAGACAGTAAATCTATACCTCGTCTATTTGCACAGAGATGCCAAATGACTGGCATGTTCAAGTCGAAGCCTGCAGGTATTTAGGAATGTTTCATACAAGCATAGAGACAGCAGCACATGCAGAAATCCTAGATGAGATCCAAACCAGCAGAACCCTCTCACACATTCCACAACGGTTTCCTCACAGGAGTGGAAAGAAACCAAACCCTGGCCTTTAAAAGAAAACAAATGGTGATTCTGCCAAGCCCAGGGATAAAGTAGTGAGGAAACCTCCCTCTTTCCTCCCTCCCCACCTCTCTGCTCCAGTCCAGTCCCGCCTCCAGCCTGCACTATATCAACAGCCTGCCTCCCGCTATCAAACTCCACAGAGCCACTCAGTTCACAGCTGCCTAACGGTCCTCTCTCCTCGCGTCGTCTCCTGACCAGCAGATATCCAGCCATCATGTATTACCAGCAGAGCTTCGGCAGCGGCCCCTCGGTCGTCACCAAACAGACCCGCAGCTACACTTCCAGCGCTGCCCCCCACAAGGCCCACAGCGTGTCCGGCCTCAGCTTCAGGAGTGGGCCTCGCATCTCCTCGTCCAGCGCCCGGATGGTCTCCTCTGGGTTCGGCGGCATGGGAGGGGGTTTTGATCTGTCCAAAGGCCTGGACCAGAGCACCGTCCACCTGAACGAGAAGGCCACCATGCAGAACCTGAACGACCGTCTGGCCAACTACCTGGAGAAGGTGCGCTCCCTTGAGGCGGCCAATGCCAAGCTGGAGAAGCAGATCAGAGAGTACTACGAGAAGAAGGGCCCAGCAGCAGTGAAGGACTACAGCCACTACTGGGCCATCATCAACGATCTGAAAGACAAGGTATGGAGTGTTGCGGCCTTTGCAAGTCAAATATTTGCATGGTTGTTAATGATTATGAGGTGGAGCTTTATAGGATGCAGAACCTGATGTTCTGCAGAAGTTTTAGGAGTCTTAAAGACATGTTTTACATTTTCTGGGTCTACAAAAGTTCACTCAGTACATAAGAAGTCAGAGTACATGAAATATCTTTTTAACTCTGCAGTTTCACTTGTAGATCAAAATCAAAACCAGTCCAAGTCATGTGACTTTTAATGAACAGTTCAAAGAATCCTAAGTATTCATTTGTTTCTTTCTCTCCAGATCAACGCTGCCACCATTGGAAATGCCAACATCCTGCTTCAGATTGATAACTCCAAACTGGCAGCAGATGACTTCAAAACCAAGTAAGACAAAGCTTTCAAATGAGGTCCAACAAGCACGCTTTACTGGTACCAATTGCTCCATGTTGATGATCTGGATTTCTACGACCTGATTAGATTCGAACACGAGTTGATGATGCGCCAGTCCGTCGAGGCTGACATCGCCAACCTCCGCCGCCTGCTGGACCAGACCACCCTGACCAAGGCCGACCTGGAGATGCAGATCGAAGGCCTGCAGGATGAGCTCGCCTACCTGAAGAAGAACCACGCAGAGGTGGCTTACACCGAACATCTCTTCTACAGCCCTACACAGGGAAGCAGAACAGATCTAATCCGTGCCGTCCCTAACTCTTTCAGGAACTCGCAGCAATGCGCTCTCAGCTCACCGGCACAGTCAACGTAGAGGTGGACGCCGCACCTCAGCAAGACCTGAACAAAGTCATGGAGGAGATCCGCGCCCAGTATGAAGCCATCACAGATAAACATCGTCGGGACCAGGAGGCCTGGTTTAATGAGAAGGTGAGGAGAAGTTCCCACAATGAAAACAAGTTAATGTAAATGTTTGGAGGCTCGTTCCCTCTGCAGTCTGTATTTAAACTTCACAATCATAGAGACTTATGAATGTGTGTGTTTTTTTTCTATCCAGTCGGCAGCCCTGAACAAGGAGGTGGCCATAAGCACAGAAACCATCCAGACGTCCAAGACAGAGATCAGTGACTTGCGGCGCACACTCCAGGGTCTGGAGATCGAGCTACAGTCCCAACTCAGCATGGTGAGCAAAAACCAGCCCCTGAAACCCTCAAATCACTCACTGCCTTATCTAAGCAAAAATTCCCAGATCCAAGCCTGGTCAGGGCAAAATGAGGGAAGAGACAGAAAGTAATGAAGGGAGGATAAGCTAGAGCGGAGGCTTTCCTGGAGGAATGAAGTTAGCAGTGGGGAAGGGAGGAGTTCCTTCGCAGGAAGACATTTCACAGACATCTGTTCAAATTTTGAAAGTTGTTTAAAAAAAAGAAAGTTTGAGGAAAGCTGAAGGAATGCAGAAAAAATTGTAATCCTGTGGGTTATCTGTGCCCAGATGGTGTTAGTCACTCGCCACTCCCTGAAACAAACCTCCCTGCTGCAAACACATAAATACATGCAGAATCCCATTTAAACCCAGCTGCTCTTTATCCTCTCATAAAGACAGAGGAGCTGCAAAGCAAACAGCCATGCCTTTGTGTATGAACCTGCCGCATCCAGGGTGTGGCTGCAGCAGAAGATAACTCAAAACAGCCGGAAAACCCAATGAAAAGACTTTTATTCCCCGAGACTTTATCGCAAGAAGAAACAATAACGAATACCTTTCTGTTTTTTTTCATCTTCTTCTGTCCTGTGACAGAAAGGGGCTCTGGAACATACGTTAGCAGAAACAGAGGCCCGCTACAGCTCCATGCTCTGCGGCTACCAGAACACCATCAACATGCTGGAGGCAGAGCTCTCCAACGTGCGTGCTAGCATCGAACACCAGGGCCAGGAATACAAGATGCTGTTGGACATCAAGACCAGGCTGGAGCAGGAGATCGCCACCTACAGGAAGCTGCTGGATTCAGAAGAGTCCAAGTAAACCAAGGTAAACAAGGTGCGTTGACTATTTTTAAAAAAACAAATATTTTTACACCAAATAAAGAAACATGTAATGTGTCCTCAATGGATGTTTTCTTAAACTTCTCTCTCTTCTTGTCATCATTTCAGACCAATTGGCACAGGTAAGAGACACAGACCTGCACAAACACTTTTACGATAGCCTTGAATAAATTCTGTAATAATTCTTCTCTTTGTCGCAGGAGGCTCAGTGTCCACAACTACAACTGTGCGTTAGATGGCCCGACTGGCAGGACAAGCTGTTCTCAGACTCACACACACACACACACACACACACACGCCCACACACACTATCCGTTTAGTAAAAGCTGTTACAATGAGATGAAAAACTGTACGAAAGATTCCCAAAAAGAAAACCTTGGTGAAGAAGACTCAATGTACAGTACTGTGTGTGTGTTTGTGTGTGTTCTCATGTAAGACTCGTTTGCCAAATAAAATCTGCTGGTCGAGATAAGAGTTGGTCTATTTTCTTTGACTTCACTTTGACATTGCTTTTCCATGACATAGTTTTGTGTTTATGCAGTCACCATAGCAACAGCTGCACTTTTTGGGAGGTGGGATGTGGAGTTTTTTCTTTTTCTTTTCTTTTTTCTTTTTAGGAAATCTGTCTTACGTAATCAGGCTGCTGTCAGGAAAAGGGTGAACAATAGTCAAGAGTCGGAGTCTGGAAAGTATTAGGATCTGGAGGAAAGGCCATTCAGCTGCTTCAAGTTTTAGTAAAAAAGTTACATGGCTTTACATATATTCACTCTCTCCATACTATATCACATTTAATCAAATTAGAACAAGATATTTCAAAGTGTTGTCTTGGATTTTTATGTGATAGACGGACACAAAGTTGGTCATAATGTCTTGTAAAGCCCCTGTTTCATTTTTTAAGTTAGAAAAAGCTATCCACAACAGCTTAACCCATGTGTGGAAGTAATATTACCAAGATAAATTATCATTTAAATGTCATTAATTGCACTTATTGAAAAGCTGGGGAAAACCTTACCAGCAACATGCAATCACGAACTGTAGAATTTATTTATCCCTTAATTAAAACTTTTCTGATAACATGAAGTATTGTAAAAGATCTCAAGAAGCAGTTTATCATGCATCAACCCGAAGAGCAGATAAGAAACAAAGTCATTGATGTCTAACTCTATAATAAAGGTCCATTAGGCCATTTCTTAAGATTTGGGACATCAGCGAACCACAGTTAGAGCCATTATCCACAAAGGGCAAAAACATGGAAAAGTGATGAATCCCAGTCCAAGAATGCATCCATGACTCATCCGGAGGGTCACAAGAAAACCCAGAACCAGATCTGAAGCACTGTCGGCCTCACATGCTTTAGTTGAGGTCAGAGTTCATGTGTTAATAAAAAGAAAAAGACAGGCCTTCATGGAAGAGCTCCAAGGTTAAAGCCACTACTAAACAAAAGCAGAACAAAACCTTGTGTCATATTTGCCAAAAATAAAAAATAAAACATCTTGCGGATCCTCTTTCATACTTTTGGAACAATATTTTGTGGATTGATGAAGGTGGAGATTTTTAGAATGTGTCTCATAACCTGTTGAGTAAAATTAATGCAGCATTTCAGAAAAATAAACATCAAGGTCGCAGTCAAATATGGTAGTGGTGTGATGGTCTGGTCCAGCTTTGCTGCTTTAGGGTCCAGAGGACTTAATGGACCCATCAACTCTGCTAAACAGAATAAAGGCTCTAACACGTCCACCTTACCATCCTACAAAGAAGAGTAAGTCAAAATTTCTCCACAGTGATGCAGATTGATAACCAGTTATCAAAAACTCAATGGCAGTCTTGGTCGACAAGGGATAACAGGCTTAGGGGTAGTTAGTTTTTTTGTGGGTTAGGTTTATTTGGGAAACTTTTTTGTAAACTGCTTTATAATTTTGTTCTGAATGTTTTCCTCAGATGATCTGATACATTTGTAGGGGTCAAAAACTTTATATACCAGTCTGTAAAATCCCTTAAAATTAGATTACATTTATAGTTGTAATGTGTTAACCTGTGGAAATCTTTAAGGAGTTGAGAACTTTTGCAAGACACTGTAAATGGCTAAAATAAAATAAAAAATGACCACATAGTTTGCCCTGAGGGTTTTTAAATTTTTTTTTAAGAAAGACACACCCAAATGGTTGACTAATCTTGGCCCCAGCAGCTTCTCAGCACCGTAACATTGAGTTTTTGTAACTCCTGTCACCTAGAAACAAGAACACACACACAGCTGAGGTCAGAAACCCGCAGGATGACACAATGCAAACAGTGACTAACTAAACAAGAAAGTCACTGTGGAAACAGGTGTTATCTTTGCAGGATTCGGACCACTTTTATTAACTTAGATTGATGCCAAAACACCAGAGAGCCATTCTGGGTGGACAGCCTTGTCTGAAGCTGATGGACTATGTTTCCCTTGTGCAAGCCTGGCCTGAAATTTCAGAGAAATCCTTTGAGAGGTTCAAAATTCTCAACTGATGGAGTAATAATAGACAACAACAGAAGACCTCACTGCAATTTTTAACTTTCTCAGAGGTGCTTCATGTAGTAGTGTTTGGAGCACATCAGCGCCTCTTTCACACTAAATGCAAAGTACTTAAACTTATCTTTCTAATTTTGTAGGTAAATCCAAAGTAAAGGTCATAAAAGATGAGTCCATTTTTCCTGAACTGCTGTTTATCAGGCCAAGCCGCCTGCTGAAATATGCCGTGAGTGTTTCCTTTTTACATCAGTTTAACGCTAGACTCACTCAGTTGTATTACCAGCACTCAAATAGTCAAGGTGAAGCAGTGACCTCTTGACCTGTAACTCTGTGACTGTGGCCTTCTTACACTGTAATAGTACATCACCCAGCCCAACATAAAGTAACACATTACGTTGGGCGCCATCTTGTGGCTCCGCTTGGCGGCCTGACGGGTGGGTCACTGGTGAAGGGGTTGTCTAGTGTTGGGGTCTGGCGCGTGGGGCTTTTTGCATGGGCCAGCAAACAGTAAATTGGTGATTTGACCTGTTGGGCGATGAGGTTGAAGTCTTTAGGTGGGCTGTACTCTTTTCCTGGAATTTAAGGTGCGAGGATTGCCAAGTGGGTGAAGGTTGGTGGAACCACAATCAAATTGCCAAACATCCATTTTATGTCCACCTTGTGACTTTACTCACAAAAACTGTGTTTTATAAAGGCTGAATTCCCAAAGCAGTCACTCTCATTGATAAATTATCAGGCTTTCATTATCAGAAAGCAAAACACATCTGGAAATCCTTCCTTTTAGTCTATTTCTGAATCTGACATCGTTTTTAACCCTCTGTTTACCATCAAGTTGGCAGAAGATAGAATATGACATGAGTTCATTTATTTCTCAAAACAAACAATAACAATGCATCGCTTAAAGACAGAATACAATAGAAATACCCTTAGTTGAACAGAAGTATTGAAAGTTGAAGTTGGCTTTGAAACGAGTCAGAAGCACTAATTTCCCGCACGTCTTAAATGATTTCTTAACTGCAAAAATACATAAATAAAATAAATGGGGGCTACCTTAACATACTTGTGGTCAAAAGAGAGTAAAACGCCGTAACATTCATTCTAAATTAAACCCAGACTCCATTTAATCATATTAAAGGACAAAATCTTTAATCACATAAACGGAAAGGCAAAACTTAGCTTGGTAACAGCTCCTCCTGACACTTTGAGTGCAAAATAAACTCAGTTTAATTTGTTTCTATTAAATTTTGGGGCTGGAGTTTACAGTTACAATGTTTTTTATATAAAAGAAAGTCAAAGGCAGAGTCACATTTAAAGTAAGGTCAGATAATAGCCTGCATTACCAGCATTGGTTCATAAAAGACGGTAAAAACTGTTCACAGTGTGACTACTGCTTACACACAGAGTCATCCAGCAGTCACTCAGAACCCACCTCAGGGTGAAATATACAAATTTTGCTCCTGTAGCCCCTTAGTGAATCATTCATTAATGTCATCAAGATATTTATTTAAAAACACTCAAAAAATGTGAGCTCCACTATGCAATGAGTTACTAGACAACACTGGTTAACCATGAAGTGATACGGGATTGTTTCTACTAAGAATACATATATAACGAGAAATAACTTGTACTTCCATTGTTATGTGTGGGCATCAGTGCTAGAACCAAACCTCTTCAACATCTGGGCCACATTACTGACAAGTATGAAATCTTTTCTACTTTTGAATCATTCAAAATATTTCAAGAACTTCACACCACAATCCTCAACAGGAAGCCACAAACACATCTGCCGGCCAAGGACCAAATTCTGACGGGCAGATTCTTTGACGCTCCTGCCCTGAAGACAGAGTTATTTAATTTAATATTTGGGATATTCTGACAAAGTTTAATGTTCACTCGAAGGACTATGATGCATCCTTTTTGGAAGAGTAATGTTGTAATGTAATGCCTGCTGTTGCGAGTGACTTTCATCTTATTTTCATCTTATTTTTGGGTCACCATGAACCACAACGGTCCACTCAGAGAAATCCAAATTTCACTGTAGACTCAAATGTCTGTAAGGTCTATTTGACAGAAAAATGGAAAAGTACTGAACAAAGAACATGGTTACTACTTAGAATATTGTCACAAAAAAACATCTCCTACACTGTATTTGTTTAACTGGGCATCATTATATGCCTTTCTTCTTCTGCTCTTTACTTCTTTTTATGTGAATAATGTTTGGCCCCACCTTTTCTATCTATTGATAATGCAAAGCTTTTCCTTCTTTAGGTGAATATTTAGGTGCAAATAAGTTAATAAATATTCATCTTTTTGTTGCAATCAATTTAGCATAATTTGTGAAATCAGCTAACTCCAAATTATCTGATTTAGTCAAAGCATGCTTATGGAAGCTGTGATTTGAGTTCAGAGGTATTTAAAAAGTAATGGGAATCAAATACTCAAATAGGTTTTAGCAAAAGAATAAAAGAAATAAAATGCAATTGTCATTTTTCCACCGGATAATACAATAATGCTGTTGGGATTACATTTATGATGTTGCAAGTTTTTGTGTGTCATCAAGGGAAAGTAGGAAATGGAAACACCCAACATGTCAGGAACAAAGGCAGCTTTGAGTGCCAGGTGTTTGCAGGAGGGCAGGTGTGGTCTAATCCACAGACATTGAGTGGTGGCGTAATGCAGAGTACACCCACTTCTCCATCCTCAGTGATCTATCTGAGCTGGTAAAAGTTTGAAAAAGCCAATCCTTTTAGTTTGTAATGGTGAACATCTTGTTTTACCTCGTGTCATGTGCTGAAGAATATTATCATCTCAAGGATTTGGTTATTTTCATTGACCAGAGATTGACTCAGTCATTTAACAAGTCAGGGCGGGTTACTGTGTGGCACGATGACGAGGCAGAGCTTTAGCAAACCAGTACAAGGTGGGTGGGTCAAACTTTCCTCATCTTGCATTCCTTCCCATTTCTTCTCAACACCACAACATATTATCTCTAAATATGTAATAAAGTAATGATTACTAAGGCTGGGCAAGGCTTGGCAAGTTTGTTTGTCCAACATAATTCATTTACAGGGCACTTCAAAGTGATTAACAGGTAACCATAGAAACAGACATTCAGACATGAGAGAAGTGAAATGATAAAGTATTCTTTAGCCTTTATGGAAAGTAACACTAACCAACAATATCTTCTGCCAACAGTTTCTGCACATCTCAGGCTTTAATGTTGATCATTCCACAGTGAGGAGCAAAGAAAGATTATTCAAATCCTTGAAATAAATTCATTTTTATATCCAATCTCATGATGCTACTCTCAGCTAAGAAAAAAACTCGTTTGTTGTATTTTGTGCAGTTCTAAGTTTTTCCCACATCTCCTCTCCATCTGATTCTGATCGCATATTCACGTAAACTTGCAAATACTAAGGAATGCATAAATAATACACTGAACAAAAATATAAATGGCCCATGTCAAATATAAGAGTTTTATGAACATTTGAGTTATGCAATATATAGAGAAACTGTCATGAAGCGGTGTGTTGAGGTGGTGAGGCAGACGCTGTAGACCCAGGGTGTGATAAATGAATGATTTTAATGGGGAATGTCCAGCAAAACACAGTCCAAAATAACGGGCAGCACGGCCGAGCGGAAACCAGGGCTAGACGCCGGTAGCAACCGTAAAAAGGAATGGACAACGGAACAACACGAACGCACATTAGACGATTGCAAGACAAGGACCCGACGAGGAACAAGGAAAACAGGTGGAGTTAAATACACAGGGGGTAATCACAGAACGAGACACACCTGGGAACAATCAAGGGGAAGACAGGACAACACTGAGACACAGATACACAGGAAACTCAAAATAAACACACAGAAAAACACGGAACATGACAGAAACTCAAAATATATTTTCAGTAATGACTGATCTTCATGTCGGCATTGATAACATCGTGATATGGCCATTATAGCGGATTGATGGGCCTTTGAACATGATAGGGATCAGGTCGAGGAATTAGTTTTTTCAATATCTTGTGTGTCCGCCAGCAGCATCTCTCAGAGCAACGCAACGCATGGAGTTGATCAGATTGTCTATGGTGGCCAGTGGAAGGTTATTCCATTCCTCCTGGAGTGCCACATGGAGCTGACCCACATTGCCCGGAACTGGAACACGGTCCTGGACACGCCTATCCAGAACATCCCAAAGATGCTCTACCGGGGACATGTGTGGCGAATATGCAAGCCAGTCCAGAACGTCAATGTCCTCCGTTTGAAAGAATTCCATGCCGATGGGGGCAACATGAGGTCATGCATTGCCATGTTGAAAGGTGATGTCATGCTGGCGCACAAACGGCACAACAATTGGGGTGAGAATCTCGTCCCGATATCTTTGTGCATTAAGGTTCCCTTCAATGAAGTGCAATGGTGTTCTATGCCCGTATGTGATGCCTGATCACATCATAATACCACCACCTCCTTGAGCAACGGTGGGCATAACATTTGCATCTGCAAACCGTTCATCCACGCGTCGACACAACTGGAACCTGGATTCATCCCTGAACATCACTCTTCTCCAGCGTGCCAAGGGCCATCGGACATGTGCATTCGCCTAAGCGAGTTGGTTCCTACACCAGACAGCAGTAAGATCCAGACCACCATGGGGGAGCCGAGCAGGCAAGTTGGCTTCTTGTAAGCGGTTACGAACAAGTCTGGGTGTGATGCATCTGTTGTGCAGACCAATAGTCTCATCAGTTGTGTGTGTCGCTGGTCTGAGCCCATCCCGCAGATGGACGAGCCGGATGTGGCGATCTTGTGCTGGAGTGGTCACACGTGGCCGACGAGGATGAGGTCAATTTGCAATGGTGCCAGTATGTTGGAAACGAACTCTTAAACAGCCTATGGTCCGATAACGGACATTGAGCAGTGCAGCTACCGCTCTGGTGGACAGCCCTGCATCCAACGTGCCAATGGCACAATCACGCATAACTTGCGACATCCGAGGCTGTATGACTTGTGACAAAATTTGACATTTTGGCGTGGCTTTTTATTCTCCCCTGTCCAAGGATTGTCCAGCTGTTGCTCATTTTGTCTGATCACCCACTGGACATGCACTGGGTAGAAAAAATACTCACTGAGTAAAGCTCACTGACAGCAAGCTGGATTAAAAATTATACACAAATCAAGAGAAATATTACTTTTGTACAATAAATTGTCAGCAAATGTTCATTCACAGTTGTTAACTCCACATGGCAACAATATTTGACATGGGGAGTTTATATTTTTGTTCAGTATAGTTGTTCAGTCAAAATATTTTCCCATACACATAAGCCGTAGATCTCTGCAACTCTTCCAGATTAACCACAGGCCTCTTGACTTCTCATTCATTTTCTCCTCTCCCGCCTGTTTAAGTGGACAGTCGTGTTTTGGTGTGGCTGCACTTGTGCCATGCTCTGCATTTTCAGATGATGGATTGGACGGTTCCACATCTTCCTCCTTGTCCTGTCTGCTGTGTTCATGAATTTTCTCCAACAACCCTCTGACAACTTCCATTTTCCTCCCACTTAACCACTATGCACTGCTTTGTGTTGGTCTGTCCCGATAAAACACATTAAAAGTCTTGTGCTTGCATTGCAATAAAATGAGAAAAAGTTCGAGAGGCATAAACATTGCAATTGACTGTTATAATGAGTAACTATTTTGACATCTGCTGGTAGATATGCCGGGTATGCAAACGACATAGTTTCTGCTGCCTTTTACGACATTCAGTATCACCAGGGGAAGCCAAACCTCAGTTTCACACTTGGCAACAATGTTGTTATGAATACACTGAATAGTTATGAGCTGCAACTTTTTTTTATTTACCTGTACTGTCATTTGATGCTGTATCACTCAGATCTTTGCCTTAAATAGAAAATCTTGAAGACACAGATGGGTGGAGTGCAAAGGTTTATCTCTGAAAAGCCACTAAAATGATATACAAAACCACTTGGAGCAATTACTAATGCTTTTATTGCCCTTTTAAAGCCGTACTCAGTGCCACAGGGACATTACTTGAACATTCACAAGTTGCTGCGCGAGTAGTAGAGACAGGATTTAAGGCTCTTTAAACGGAGCCAGATGATGCTTGTTTCAGAGTGCAGTTCAATAGACAGGCAATATTTTTGGTTCATTTGTAATTAGGATCCCAGGCTGTAGTAACCCCTTATTATTGTATTTTGGAAAATAATCACTGGTAGAAGGCAAATTATTTTATTTCATTTTTTTGTTTGTTTTATTGGTTTTCTCAACTGTCAGATGCCACTGTCTTTTCTTTGGATTAAATTGAGGTGTGACATAATAAAAAATAAATAAATAGAGTAACTGCAAACATTTAGCTAACGTCGCCCAGCCTGTGACAGGGACAAAATGGATAGATTGTTAATACCTAAGTCTAAAGTGAGTTAAGGACACGGTGCGGCGGTATGATAAAAAATGTGGCAAGCAAAAGGAAAACTTTGAGTAATTAAAAACTCAGCTGACATGCAGTTCTGTCACGATGTGATTACATCTCTCACCATACCAGGACGCCTCATGCCACCACAGGTATTTTTGAGCATCAATCAACAAATTTTTCTCACGGTAGCGTTCAGCTTAGGTACGCTAATGGAAAACAGCGCCGTTCTATAACAGATTCATAAAAAACACACAGGAAGTGGCACATACACTGATGCATTCACTTCCAACTGTATATCTGACATTTGTCCCAGTGAGCACCAGCCTTGATGGCAAGAAACGTATTAAAATTATGCAAGTTATTTAATATTCTGTTTCATGTTGTAAATGAAGAAAATCAAATGTAAGGCAAACTGTAATAATGTATTATGGTTTAAAGTAACAACAATCTAATAAAATGTTTTCTTCCCTAAGTGTCCCAAATGAAAATTACTTTAATATTGCACTTAAATGACCTCATGCCTTTGCGTAGCTAACTATTCCTGAACCCTGACTCGGGGCCACATTTACTTTAACCTCCAACAAGCCAAGAACCACAGCTCTCGTGTTTTGTGATTTAATTCAATTTGTGGTTCACTCGATTGGATTAATGACCCGTCATGTCAATTGACTGATGAATAGTAAAAAAACTGGTTGGACATGGCCCCGTTAGGCAGTGCAACAGAAAGCACTGGTATGTTTCAAACATCTATCTTCTCCCCGAGAAGCTTCCTGCTTTTCGAAGCTAGCCCGGGGCCATAAGATGAAGTCATGAGAGTGGAAGAGAATTTGTTTGATGCCAAATATTTGACGCATAACCAAAGTTCAGCCACAGTTCCTACATGCAATGTCTGTTTACTGTTGAAAAATTTTGTATTTATGGGTTTCCCTTTCACGTTGCCATGAATCAGTTCTCCAAGAATAATAAAAAAATAAAAAATCATATCTGCAAAGACAGAGGAAGGAAAGGAGTAGCTCAACAAACCCTTAAAAAACTTGATTTGACAAACTTCAGAGCAGAACCAACAGTATCTGAGGACAATAGCTAAGTTACGTTTCCAATCTAAACAGCTGGAATGCTAATGTAGATGATAGGGTTTGTTTTTGATATGAGGGTTGTGACTCATCGTCCCGGGCTGCATTATGTGTGGAGGTGGTTGCTGCTAAGCCTCTTCATTCTGTTTGTAAAATTACACCAACAAGTTCATTCTCTACGTTCTTTTTACCCCATTTTTCATGAAGATGATCTTAAATTGAGACAATGAGTTGAAATTATTGAGACTCAATATCTCTCCTGGTCTATTTCTACCCTCTTTTAATTCTTTTAAACCTAATATTGTGAATTATCAGGGAAAGATGAAGGCGCTCTGCTCACTAAGAGAGACATTCATGCAAAAATCCCCACTGTTGTTGGAGCTACAGCCCCAACCATTATACTTTTGTTCACAGTCAACACAATTAACACTGGTTTAACAGAAACCATCAGGTAACTGATGCTAAATCAAAGTAGCGCTGGCAACAACTGAGCTACTTTGCAAAGTTTCCAAATTGAAACAGAGGGAATGATAGACATCTACAGTGGTTTAGTTAATTAAAAAGATTTGTACTTTTGTAACTACAGTACGTTTCTGTACACTGCAACAGCCTAAATATGATTAAATAGACTCCATAATAATGCATAACTTAAGGCAAATTACAGTCTTGCACAGGTGTGAGTCTACAGCCAGAGAAAACGCTGAAACACAAACATGAGTTGAGCTTTAACTGAATCTCATGTTTGAACTTTTATATATTTTTGTATCTGACTTTAAAAAACAAATATTTCATACCCACTATGTTAGTCAGTCACTTACATGAATGTTATTAACTTTAAAGTACTGGAAGACAGAAGAAAATAGTTTTCTTTAAAATATCCGCTTAGCAGGCGTGGTAGCCCATTTATCAGTGTGGAATACAATCGGGTCGCATTAACCTGTCATATCAGTGAAATGTTTGCTTAAGCTAGTTATGTCTGCAAGAGTTAAGCAGGAGGCTGACAGCATGCTCATCCCCAGGAATGTTGATGTCACTGGGTCAAGAAGGAGATTAAACAGCTGGAAAAAGAAGAAGCAGTTTTCACTTGGATTGGAGTTGGGGAGGGGGTTTCTATTCTGGAGAAGTGTTAGATTAACTCACATGCTGGGAGGAATGCCTAGCCTCTTTGCTAAAAGGCGTCCGGCACCGTATGGCATCGGACCTCGATGCGAAACTCCCTGCTGCAGCAAAGAGGAGGAACAAATGAGAGGTAGAGACCGGAGCAAACCCACAATCAGGGCTTTTCAGCCGATGCCAAGCATAAAACAGTTATGGCCTTTCATACATTTTCAAGCCTGCTGATCCTCCCAGCAGTGTATTCAAACCATAAAAATACACTTTTCATTCGGCGCATTGTCTTCCACAGTCAGTTTTCTTTATTACCAGTCGTTGTTGTTGGCATCACAGGGCATCAGAAAGAGAGAGAGAGACAGCGGAGGTTAACCGGTAGAGCAGGTTTAAAGAACCACGCCCTTCATAAGCCTACACTTAACTGCAGTAAACACCTAATGCTGTTGCAAGTCTGAGACAGCAGCTTTGCACAAGGCAAATTATAGTGCAGCAGAGTGACACTAAAACTTCACCAATTACCTGAGCTGATGCTTACCTGGGCACAGCATAAACTGCTTGTGTGTTTTTGTTTTTTGTTTTTTAAAGTGCATCTGCTTAAATCTCTCCCAAGTCACAAAAAAACCTGGAGTGGTATTAACTACTCCATATAAGTACAGAATCAAATCCTCTGTGAGGCCCGGTGAGGCAAACTTTCCCTCACAGAAATGCCACTGACTGTAAACACGTGGCATGACTGTATTTTTCCTCATTTTCTGAGTGTGGCCTAAATGTTGACTATAATGGCATTCACTGCAGTTATATAAATCAAGTTTCATGTTCTCTAAGTATGTTTCCGTAGGTTTTGCATTAAGAGAACAGAATAAACAGATGTTTTACCTCAACACCTAACAGAGAAACTCTCTCCCACCACGGCAATAACAGCGCCCCCAGCTGATAGTTGGCGGAGACACAGAGCAGAGGCCGAGATAGAAATCCACATTTGCAGGACTGAAGCCATATTAGAACCACATTCAAACCCTCATAGAGGCAGATGTTGCTTCCGGTGACATTTTCTTCCTTGTTGTGCTGTGAACGAGCAGCATGCATAGTCAACACGGTTTCTGGGGATTTTTTATTTTTTAGAACTTTTACTTGAAAAATGTGTCACTTTTACAATAAAGTCTATAAGATAAACCTCACGAGAATGTTTTGGCCCTGCAAGCCCTGCTAAATGACCAAGAAACCAATGTAAGGTGAGGTGACCACAATCAGGGATTTTAATTGGATGGTGTGCAACAGGAAATCCCCAACACACAATGTTACGCTTTCAGTGTGCAGGATTATTATCTGTACTGATTATAGAGCAGTGTGGGGTTGCAGTGTGGATCTATTTCCAGAACAAGCTCAGCTGAATGTTTCCGACATCACAACACTGCCATCTGGAGGCCATTAGCTGAAATGTCAGTCATTTTGAACCCGCTTAGAAATCATTTCACTTTATTCTAAGCTCACTAAATCCCTACAAACAGTAAAACTGAAAAAGCATTAATTTGAGCAAGAATGTTTTGTCAATGAGGAGAAATTATTGTTCAATTTAATACACAAATGTTCCAGTTTATGTGAGGGGGTTTGTTTGCCACGACATCCTGACAATATGAGACAGAATCTGTGAAAAGAATCTCCTCCTCCTCCCAGTGAAAAGCAACCAATCAAGGTCAGGAGTAGGGTCTTAGTGGTGTCAATCAACTTCATGTACATGCTGCTTAATATTCAAACAGCTGAGAAAAAGCTTACCGTTTCAGGAAAACCATCTATCCGTCACCATTGGTGACCATGTTAACTAGCCTGAGCATTCATGGTAAGGGAGAAGTTGTAGCGTAGCACAGAGCAACCGGGAGAATGTGAGCAGCTGGTACACAAGGGTATTTGATTGTGCCAAGAACCTCCCCCTGACTCTGATTGGTTGTTTCTGACAGAGCGGTGCATTTGTTCAGATAAAGAAGGCAAAAGAGCTTGATTTTTGATTATTTGTCTCTCATTATACTGAGACCCAAACTCAAAGTATAACTCATTATACTCTGACCCAAATAGTAACAAATATTTGTTACTATAGTTTAACAAGTATGTAAAATAAAATATTTTTTAACAGTTACTGTAGCTTTAATTTTACGATGGAGAATGATAATCTGAACTATTACCACACATGTATTAAAGGATTTTGTCCATGAATTTAAATCATTGTGCAGCTTTGAGTGCTTGACATCAAAGTCGTTAGCACATACTGCCAGGGGTTCAACATCTCTGACAGACAAAAACATCTTGGTTGAAACATTTCCTGGATAAACATGTCATGTGCTTTCTCCCCCCACTGACCTTTTCCCTCAAACAAATACTATCCTGTCCTGAAGCTCCTCATTCCAGCGACAGGAAACGTTCTAGAGATCACTGACCTTTTCTTTTGACTCTCCAAAAGATACAATAAATCAGTTTTAACAAGCCAACCATTATTTGAAGAATCCTGCTACTAAATTAGTCAGTTGCAGATTGTTAAAAACAGTCAGTACCAGATACTTCTCATGTGTACGCTATAGATGGGATGGAAAGGAACTTCTCTGTTACTTCCCACAGATGGTAGATTGACCTGGGAAGTTACAGGGCTTGCCAACGTGTCAAAGTCATTGTTGGTCTCCTTGAACCATCTTTGTATCGGGTGCAGGATACATTGTTTCATGGAAAAGCTCCCTCCCTCTAGTGGATACTGTTTCTATGCTGGGGTATATTTGGCTTTGCAACCATAACAGTGTTTAAACATGAAAACATCCTGGCTTCTTCCAATTGTGCATATTGTGAAAACACTGTTCCATATTAAGCAACTAAGTGCCCCGTTAACTCAAATGAAGAAAGCCGAAAAGTGATTCATCGGACCAAGCCACAGCCTACTTTCCACATTTTAGCGCTAATCAGAAGCACCCAGAAAAGTTAAAAAACACAAATTGAATGATTTTTTGTCCTTTTTTCCTAACTGCAGCAGAGCATTGCTTTTTTCCCCAAATAGAGCAACATATGAACTTTGCTCCTCAGATGCTTCTAGCTCAGTTTTCAGTCCTTGGATAACATGAGAAGTTCTGCATACCAGGCATTTGGAACAACCCACAAAACGTCTCAAATCCTTTCTCTTATGATTGATGACGATGCCAAACCTTTTCACTGACGGATCCTAAATCCAGTCCAGATTTCTTCATAGTGAAACAGTGCTTCTGTAAAGTGGTGACCTCAGGATGAGTTTGGTAGATGATGCTGGAAACTTCACAGACAGAATTGATCCATGTGTACCTAAAACAGAGTCTGATAACTCTGAAGTGTATTCATGATATGACCTTAGAACAAACATTTACTGCATGGTTTAAGTTAAGGAAAGCAGAAATGATGTGTTGAAATCTGATGTTACACCTCTGTGAAAAAGCATTCATCTCCTTATGAAATGGGACCCGTTTTTTTTTTTGACACACTTGCATGTTTTCGATCAAACAAATGTTAATATCAACCAAGAATAACATTTTCAGACAATTTCCTGCTCCATGCTTTGTTGGAACAGCCAGGGGACTCCGAGAGAGTTTACCAGTAAACAAAGCAAGGTTTATAAAGGCATGAATGAGTGTTTGATCTGTGTTTGAAGTGCAGTTCAATTAATTTATGTTCAAAGTTCACCACCTAACCAGACTGAACTAAATACTAAGTTCACAGCTCCAACACTAAAACTACTTGCAAATGATCGCCATGCCCACACACACTCAGCAGTCAGTAAGTGCACATCCTGAAAGAAAATGCCACCACTCTGTCTGCATGATAAAAAATATGCGAGCTCCCCTCCTGAACATTTGAATGCATTTATGCACAACGCTGCAAACGTATCCCCTTTGGCATTAATCAGAGCAGAGACCCAGAAGGCAAGTTTCCCCGTCCAACATCAGTGTCTGACCTTACAAATGCATTTGTGGAACAATCCAAAACTTTCCTAAACATTCTGGAAAACCTTTTCAGAAGGGTCAAAGATATTATAGCTGCAAAGGGTGAACAAAAGTTTCATGTTGCATTAAAATGAGTCACTTCTAATAGTTGGACAACTTCTTTAAATAAATTTTTAATGGTTTAGATCAAACCTTTAGTCACAGAAGACGCACAAGTGCAATCAGTTTTACCAGTTTAATTTTATAGGGGAACCACAGGTACTTTAAAAGAAGGTTATACAGCGCTGTACATCCGGGAGCCGCACTGGCTGACTTGATAGTCATCTCCTCCCTTTAAATACTAATTATTTAAATGTTCTATAATCTGATATTGATACAGAGATACAATAAAAGCTTGTGTAACTGGTCCTGCAGCTTTACTGATATGTCAATGTTGGGACTGTTTCCTTATATTTTGTTGTTGTCTTTTTTTCCAAAAAAGGAAAATAAAAAGTTAGGAGGCAGAAACTGCCAATCATGTAATCCTGTATTACTCCCAATTCACTCACACAATAGAGAGAAAGAGAGACAGAAAGGGAGAAAGAGGGAAACAAAAAAGAAAGAGATACAATTGTCGTGTTCTGAAGGCTGGTCCGTGATGGAAAGGGGCATCAGTTCATAGCGAGGTCCAGAAAAGCGCAAATGATCATTTGCGCTTTCTGGGACCTTGACTCCAACTCCGCCCGACCCCCCCTGACCCAGTCCAAGGCTCACTTCCATAGCTGCGTACTCAGAGTCTGACCGGATCCGGCGGCGCCGGCCCAACCGCCCATGGCTGAAGGAGGCTGACCGAAGGCCATCTGACCCCCGGCGCCGTTCAGAGTCATCCCTGACATCTGCTGGCTCACCTGGGGAAGACACGGAGGGCGGTTAGGAGGAACATCAGACAGAACCGGCACCAGTCCAGCCGTGTCAAGATTCAGCCACATGTTTAATACAGACACAGGCAAGTTTACCATAACCCCCCGTTAAAGATGTGTGAAAAACTTTCAAATGAGTTCATCCCACGCTTTGAGTTTTTTATTTACAGGGTAAAATTCACGATAAAATAACTGCTGGCGAAAATCATTGTTTATACTGAGAGAGGGATGTTTGACATTTTCCCTTTGTGCTAGAATGTGCAGAAATGTCTGTGCTGCATATTTGTGATTTATTATTCTGCCGAACATCTGAACCTCTTCAGTTTTCTGGCACAGCCTGACAGACTTTTTTTTTCCCCTTTTTGTACATAAAATGTGTATTTTGTTCAGAGTATACATATAGTTTAAAGGGAATGAGATGGAAGGTTTCTACAAATGTCAGCATATCTAATTTAAGAAATTAAAGAACATTTAATTGCTCACCATCACTATGCTGCTGTGAGCAGGATCTCACACCAAAATGATTTAAATTTAATACCCACATTAAGTCTAAAACATATTGCAATAATTTGTTTCCCCATACAAATTAAGCAAATTGATTGTAATTTTGTCAACTTAAAATTTAAACCTGGTCTTACAAACTACAACTTCGTTAAGTACTCAAATTCTTAGCCAACTATTAAAATCTCTGAATATTTAGAAAGGTTAGGCTTGAAAGCCCTTTACCCATGATGAAGTAGCTGACTAGTAGCACACCAAATGTTCTGAAAACATATGTTAGAGTAGTCCTTCAAAAAAAACAAAGAACAAAAAAACAAAACAAAAAACAGACCAGGTAATAAGTCAAGAAATGCTTTTTCACACATCATTTACTAGGTTGCCAAGAGGGTGTCCATATTTTATTGTTTTCCAACTTTCCGAGTTCCTTTTTTAACCAGAATATATGCTAATCATCTCTAAAGTGTGATGAAAAGCTTTCTTTAATTTCTTTTGTGCATTTATATGTGGAGCAGTTTGACTAAATAATAATAAAATTACAGAAATAATACTAAAAACAATAGGCCTTCACAGGGCTTAGCTGCACTTGTATACAGTACAGACCAAAAGTTTAGACACACCTTTCTAATTCAATGGGTTTTCTTTATTTTCATGACTGTTTATAAGGCAAGAAATCCCACTTATTAACCTGACAGGGCACACCTATGAAGTGGAAACCATTTCAGGTGACTACCTCTGGAAGCTCATCAAGAAAATGCAGAGTGTGTGCAAAGCAGTAATCACAGCAAAAGGTTGCTACTTTGAAGAAACTAGAATATAAGGGGTATTTTCAGTTGTTTTACACTTTTTTGTTTAGTGCATATTTCCACATGTGTTATTCATAGTTTTGATGCCTTCAGTGTGAATCTACAATGTCAATAGTCATAAAAATAAAGGAAACTCATTGAATTAAAAGGTGTGTCCAAACTTTTGGTCTGTACTGTAAGTGCTGCCACTTAGTGGTTACTGAGTGGCAGTGTGGGCAAATGAGGCGAATTCCACCCGTCATTAGCTAATTTGTAATGTTGGTATGCAATTTTCCCCAAGGTATGAGTATGATTATTGTTGATTTTTAACTAATACTAATGCTGGAAGAAGACAAATGCCTTCAAGGTAGAAATTTACATTTGGAAATGTGATATTTAATGTAGGTACATTAAATATCACATTTCCAAATGTAAATTTTCATCATCTTCACTGTTTTTTACAGCTTTTGTTAAGGAAATTGAACTACATTTGTCCACCATTTCCACCAAATGTTTCTAATTTGTCATGTCTGTAATATCTTCTACTGTTTTTGTTTTTGTACTTGTATATTTACTGTAAAGACCTACACCTCTGACATACTTTTCTCATATTCTATGTTATATTCCTGTGTTTTTCTTTGTATTTGTAAACACAGATGTTTTCTCAATAAAAAAAGTTTTAAAGAAGTTAAATTAAACGGACTCCAGCATTTTAGCGGTCGCCGTACCTGACCCATGTTCCACTGAGCCTGCTGTCCCGGCTGGATGGCGTACATCCCCTGAGCGGGCATCATGCCTGCAGGCATCGGCGCACCCTGAGGTCCCATCATCCTGGGGGCCATTCCCATCATTCCGGTGGCAGGCGCGTTTCCCATGAAGCCGTTCGGCATCGTCATGCCCACCATCATGGCGGGATTGGGCCCCATCATGGCTGCCCCGCTCTGGGCCATCATTGCACCCATGACGGTGGTGGGCGGCACAGCTGCTCCCATGCCAGGAAAGGCCTGATAACCCGGGGTGGCCTGCACAGGAAACTGCATCTGAGAGGGACCCATAAACATCCCGGCTGACAAGAGAAAAAAAAGAGAACAAGACGGTTGAGGAAGTTTAACGGTGAAAGAAAGCTCAGACTTTCATTCAAAATAAAAAGTTTAAAAGTTCATAGCAGGTATGCATGTCATTGATTAAAAAGTTTATATAAATTTGACTGATCTTATGATTGCCTAATGATTAATTAGTAAGCGGCCATTTTCTTAAAACCACTTCCTCGACTTTGTAGCTCATCAGTAGTTTTTGGTTGAGAAGTTAACGCTGCTCCATCTTGCACTAATCAGGTGAAACTTAATGACTTTTTCCAGTGTTTAAATTTGAAAACAGAATGACATAAAGTGCAATTTGCATTCCACAACAGACTCTGATTGGACTGTTTCTCTTTCCCGTTCTGGTATGGCTCTGCCATCTCTGTTTCTGTATGAACTGGCTTCGCTTAAGGATGACCGGTGGCGCCCTCTTCTGGATGGAGGTGAAACTAAAACACTGAAAGAAGGTCTAAGCGATGTTATTAGTTAAGCGATTGGAACTAATGTTAATCTAATAAACTATTAATTAACAATTAGTCGTAAGTTGATTAATTGTTTGCATCCTTAGTTTCCGCTGAGCAAATAAACATTGACCTGTATTCATCAGATATAATAGCTGAAACTGAATTACCAATTTAACCATGATTTTCGTAGGTATAAATTATAAGCCATCACCAATGCATGTCCCCATATGTCCTGACTACCATTGTTAGAGTAATTTCAGTCATAAAACAACATGTTTATTTTGGTTTGTTGGTTCTCACCAGCAGGGACTTGCTGGGACATGCTGTTTGTTCCATACAGAGACAGAATCGAGTCCTTGGACAACGGCTTCTTGGTTCCGTCCTCGGCTTTAGTGGCGCTACTGTTGTCGCTGAACAGGTCCAGGTCGGCCTGCCCTGAGCCTGAGCTGGCTCCGCCTCCCACGCATCCCGCAGCCGGAGCTTGTGTCGGAGTGCTGGCCGTGGTACCGGAGCTCCCCTGGAAGGACGACAGAAAGCTAATATAAAATAAGCCTATAAATGTAGTTTGTTTTTATTGATAAAAAATAAAAGCATTCCTTCTAAAGAGTTCACTTAAAGCATGCGATGCACTGAAACAAACAAAAACTAAACATTTTTTGTTAAAAAAAAAAGCACCATTCAAAACCAAATATTCATGACATTTGAGCCATAAAATGTCATGAATATTTGTTTTTTTTCAGACTTTCTTATGGCCAGACTATAGTTTAGAACAGGGGTGGGCAATCCTGGTCCTCGAGGGCCGGTGTCCTGCTACTCTTAGATGTCTCCCTGGTCCAACACACTTGAATCCAATAGCTGAATCACCTCCTAAGTGCAGTCAAGTTCTCCAGAGTCCTGCTAATGACCTCATTATTTGACTCAGGTGTGTTGAAGTAGAGATGCATCTAAAAGTTGCAGGAGACCGGCCCTCGAGGCCTGGAGTTGCCCACCCCTGGTTTAGAAGAACTGAACCATATTCTTCATCCTGCTTTATCCATTCCAAAACCAGATGAACACAACATGAATAGTGTTTACTAGGATCTACCTGTCTGAGTTGGAAACCCTGCAAAAAAGTGGTAAACATATAAACCAGAATCATCCCTGAAGCTTATTACTTACTACTAATATTATATGACTGAGTATAACTTTATATGGGGACAATTATGTATATATATGAACATGTGAATTATACTAAAGTTACAATTATTTGAAACATCATATGTTCTTTCAAAAACTTCATAAAAGTTGTGTGTTGTATCATCAGTGATTTTAAAAGCCTGACTGTGTCTCTTATAGGAACTGCATGTCTTTTCACTAACATGCTAAATTATCTCATCCATGAGTTTGCATGCAGAAAATATTGTCCCATAACATCTGCATCAAATACATTATAAGATAATAAGTGGAAGAGTTAATGGCATTTTTAAATTGAATTGTTTATCCAAACCTTAACCAAAATGTAGACATCTAATAAGAAAATCCACCATTAAAGTCTTCATCGACTGTTTAATGAAGAGTAAAATTTTGCTCTTTTATTTTATCAACCAATATCAATAGTTACCATTTTTTTCCAACGCATTTATCTTCAGTTTTACCAGCAGGAAACCACTGCTGCTGAGTCACGACTGAATCGGGTGTTTTTACCTGAGAAAACTGAGCTGCAGATGTGGATGATGGCAGAGGGTTGGACACCATGGGGCCAAATATATCCAGGTCATTGTTCTGGTTTGTGCTTGTGCTACCATTGTTAGCTGATGCTGCAGCGGCGGGCGTGTCTGTGGCAGAACGGAAAACAAACTGGTTTTACAGGAGGAATACGGCCTCGACAGAAGCAGCAGCATTCCTCCTCGTCTCAGTGAAACGCCTTCCGTTTCTTCACTTCATTCGACCTATATTCATTAGAAATGGAGCATAACAATAAGACTGGAATGATATCTGACAATATCCCACCACTCAATTGGAAAAACCTTCCCCCAAAAAAACAAGTGAATTCACGTTTACACAGATTTCGGCTTGATAGCAGATAGTTTAGCACAAGCCAGAGGCATGAGGAAGCTAACACTGACTACTTGTTCCTGTTTGCATTTGATGCTGGTCTGTGTGTGATCGCAGATCTGTAATACACGGCAGGATTAGAGGCTTATTGAGGCAACTTCAGGTTCAGGGATTTTCAGCATGACAAAGCTGGTTTGTTTGTCGCCATGGCAACTTGGGGCTGAAACCTAACCTGATTCACAGCAGTTCGTGTTTGCGCAGAGGTTTAGGAGGTCGACGCACATCGAGATGCCAACCTCGGACCAATCGGTGCAGTTAGAAAAGAAGCACTGAAGAAAAACACTGCGTGGGCTGAGGATGGACCGAAAAATGTAAAAGTTTAATTTTCTGATGTAGCAGAGAAAGTGCTGAAGTCACAGGAGGTGTAAGGAGCACAGAGAAGCATGTCATATTCTCTCCCCCACCTGTTGCTGACCAGCTGGCTCGCCAAAGGCTGCTACAGCTACCTTGGCTGTAGGGAAATATTTAGGGACCCTCTCTCCACAAAGGAGAACGGCTGTATGCAGAGCAGGCAATTTCCAGTATACTTCTTAGCGTCGAACTGGCGCATTACATACATTATGGACAAACGTTAGATATACGTAAAATTTAAAACCTCAAAAGAGTCTCCAGGAAACAATCATTTCTCAAAAGCAGAGAGCCCAGGCCCTCTGCATGAAGCAAAGTGTAGAATAAACGGCTGGGTTTTACCAGGTTGTAATTGTTGTTTAATGTAGCAGAAACTGTTTTAGCAGGGCATTTGGATTTTAGTCCCTTAGAGAAACTAAGTTGTTTCATAGCAGCAAGTATTATCCCCAAACAACCGCTTAAATAAAACCATGTTGCTGAGAAAGATATCATTTATAGTTTCACAGTAGCTGTAGTCTATGTTAGCAGTGAACCCAAAGCAAAAAAAATACATGAACACTGTTCAACTAATTATTTTTTTTAACGATAAGTCTTATCATCATTGCCACATTCTTCTACACTGTGGCAACGAGTGTAGAAAACCCCTGCTCTGGGTTTTTTTCTGACCTACAACTAACCCAAGTTTTCCTCATTCTTCTTTTTGTCTTCCACTGTCAGGACTTTAACGCCACGCTTGGTGAACTTTAGCATCCATAAATAGTTTTGGCGTACTGAGTTGTAGTGCACAACACTTATTATGAAATACAACCTATCAAATATTGCATCAAAGCATACTTTTGCTATTACAATGTAGCCCATATTGACATTACCATGGTGACAGTAATTTGATATACTATGCAAATTGCAGCTCAAAATAGCGATATATTGCGGTCGGTTTTAAGCATCTGATTTTACCAAAACATCAGAGAATCTGCTGCTGGTGTTACTGAAAGCCCACTAAATAAAGAACCTATTGGTGAAGCAAGTAACTGAGAACCGGTCACTCAGAGATCTGGTCACTCCGGATGGATTTTAATGCCGGGTGTAAAAAGTCAGACTCAATCCCTCTATTTTTTGGTGATCTCTCTGGAAGCCTATTATTTTTCACAGTTACTCGAGGTTTGCTTCCTTTCAGGGAGCACCCCTTTCCTTCTTTAATAGGATCGGTTCCCTCGTTCCACCATGACCATTTTGCATAATTATGCACATTTATAAAGCTAGAAAGATCAGAGTTAATTTTCCCACCTGAGAGCAGGCTTTTCAGACACCCCAAAAACCTATCTTCAATGTTAAATGTTGAACCTTCTTCATGATTCAGGCCTCCTGTATTTTATTTAACCAAGCCTAACCAGGTCACTGCTACCAATCCGTCTTGCTTTTTGTTGCATTTGAAACTGAGCTGCAGATCATGTGAAACTAAACTTGCATCAGGGTTTTTAATCGAAACAAGAAGTTAGAGGTCTGGCGTCAGCAGCTTTCGCACTTCCTCTTCTGAAAACAAACGCACAAAATAGCTTTCAGCTCTTTCTCATGTAAAGAAACAGGAATAAAGTTTAGCTGGAAGTTAAAAGTCTTTCGCTGCATCATGGCAGGAATCAGAATATATCAGCTTAATGCAAATGATGCCGGCTGAAGCAGCGTATCTGTTCTGATCGGGTTTGGCAGAGGAAGTTTTCTCTCCGACTCATTGGCTTGATCAAAACAAAGTGTGAAAAATGAATCTACCACAGGGTAAACAGGAACTGTTAGGCAGCACCATGACATGTTCCCCCTCCAATATGACCGGCCACTACGGCCACAACACCAACATTTTTACTAAGCTCAACTGCAAATAAAAGATATTCCTGCAGTAGTTCAACTACAGTCCCAACACATGTATGACAAGCAAAATGAAAATAAGACAGAAAATAATGCGGATTAGCATTTTTTTAAACCTACATTTCTAACTATTTACACATTTTACACTCACCAAGGCCTAGTAGGTTCATAGGGGGCTCTGAAGACTTTGCAGGACTTATTTTGGGAGCTGGCCTGGACTCTTCACTCTGAAAGCAAAATATATATTTAAAGCAAAACTTAAAAGGCAGCAAAAGCAGAAAACAACTCAAAGGGCTTAGTTTATGTGTGCTCCAGACTCACCTTGGTGTAAGAAGACACCTTGCTCCCTCTGTCCGGCTCCTTCTCTTTCTTACTATCTTTTGGCTGACGACACAGACACAAAAAACCCTGAACAACTGAAACCACTTTTATTTCCAGCCTTCTCTGATAAGATGCGTAAAACAGGCTCAAGACGAACTGTTGCTACGGGAACCATGTGACAACGCCCCCTAAGGTGCCTCTCAATTTTGTTCTCCAGAGACTTGTGGAGTTTTTATTTCACCTCCTTGACCATCCTCCTCACTGTGGGAGGTCAAAGTTTTAAACTTTTAATCATTACTCTACAGATGCGGGCAACTTTCTTGAATCAACCTCTTTCTCCAAAGGGAAGTTCTCTTGTTTTTCCCCCATTTTTAGGAGTGACTATGTTGACTTCTGTGTCTATATAGTCAAATGTGAAATGTCTGGGTGGTTTTTTGTGGCATGTGCAGTGTGCTTCTCATCACACTGCATATGACTCTCTTCAGTCTTAACGCCTACAGTGCCAATATTAAAAGCATTTTTGCAGAGCATGAACCTAGCCTCTCATGGGTTGACAATGGGAGTGAGCCAGTGGTGAAAATGAATGAATAAATTTGCGCTTAAAGGGCTCGACACACAGGAAGCAAACGTAAATGTGTGGGGCTTGCAACGAGACACAAGAAAGTTGAAATATGTTCTAACTTTTTGTCTTGATTGTGTCCCATAGATAGCTAGAAAGCGTATATTAGCAGCTAGCTATCGGTAGTCTCAACCGCTGCGAGTCACAGAACGTAATGAAGATGTCACCGCACGACTCAAACTTTTGCTTGACAGAAAAGGCCCACGAGAAAAAAAAGCTACATACGAGATAAAATAGTTGTGCCACAACAAAATTTAAGACCTTAACGTATTTAAGGCCAACATGCTTTACTTTAACAAATTTGAGACTTTTTAAGGCCTTAATTGTTGATATTAATTTTAGACTTTTTAAGGTTGTGCGGAGTCTGCTCATAAAGTAAAAAAATTAAATATACATTTGAAAAATGATTCAGTTGCATTTATTTTATACACTCTTTTGAGGTTTTATTTTATAGGAATTGTTGCCGACCTCATCAACAATCTTGTTCAAAACAGTTTCTTTAAAACTTCAGTGATTATTCTGCTGCAAAAAAAAGATAAACATAATCTTAAGGCTTTTTTACACATCTTTACCAGGGGTGCCAATACTTGTGTAGGGGGAGCTTTATATGGATGCTCAATACGTACACTGCTTCTAATTATTGCATTCTTGTTGTAGTATTTCTTCTTTTCGTATTTATCCCTGATGAAGAATTCCACTGCTCTGAGGGAAGCAGTTAAGGAGGAAACTGAGTGACAAAGATGCAGAACATAGACACCATAACAGAGCATGGGAACGTTGGGTCTCTGTGTCAGCTGATGGCAAAAAGATACTGGTCTGTCTGAGGTCTTCTGAAGCTGTCTGGAAGGTTGGCTTCATAAAGCTGCCTGGCATTGGTGTTACCCATTTCCTGAATGCTCTGGAAAAAAAAGGGAGAAATAAAAAGGTGTAAAGTCAGCAATCAAATAGACTCCATTAGATAAGCTCAATAGTAGTATAAAATCGGAGTTATCAGGAACGTTTGACGCAGAGTCTGTGCTGCTCCACCATGTCTGAAAGTACAAGTAGCAGTTTTGCATCTAGTTTGTTTGGCAGAGCTTTGTCAATGTGGGACTGTTTTTTCTTTCTCCAACACGTCTGTATTAAAAAGCCTAAAGTTAGGTAGCTTAAAAGTTTCACCAGGTGTTTTTTAGCTGCATTATGGCTCCGGTGCTCATTATGATTGTAATTTACTGCAAAAAAACTGGCAATGAGGGGGAAATTTAAAATGATAAATGAAGAGCTAGGAACTAAAAAGCTATATGATGCAAGGTGTTGCTTTACTGTAGAGGCTAAAAGATATTTATCGAAAGGCTTTAACACAATATTACAGTAGATGACCATTCTTGTGTCTTAGAAGTTTATTTGTGGTTAGTAAATGACAAACTAATGGACAGCGCATATTTATCAATGCTGACATCTCAGAATGTTAAAACAATAACTGAGAAAACAACATGCTTCCCTGCATTCTTTGTTTCTCCAGAAGCATTTCTGTAAAGCACAACTTAAATACCCAGGGTAACCCACAACTTGGTTTGAAACTATAAATCGACAATTCAGGATTATAATAATTTGTTTTAAATATATTTAGTCTAATAATAATAACAGGTGATAGGGGCAGATGCAGATTTTTTCTGTCTGTAGATTATCCTGAATTTTGCTGACAAAAATCAACATCCAATAGTTTTGACAGTGAAAATTTTTTGAATTCTTCGCTGGGATCAGATTTCAGCTGCTGTTCAGTTCTGTGCTTTCTTTGCTACTTTCATTTCAAATGACACAACAAATCAAACAACAAAGATTTGTTGTTTGCATGTTAGATTCCCATAGCTACAATTGGAGCTTTTAATTAGAGGCTAAACAACATGACATTGTATTTTTTTTAAAATCTAGTGTCTATATTTTTTTATCTAGTGGTTGATATTCCTGATAGATTATTTTATTTAGCCAATACAAAGTTGTTTTGTGGTTTTATTTGGAACTGGGAGGAAAATTATGATTTCTATTTACCAGTAAGCTTAAATTACCAAGCCATAAGCAGTAACTTATTTTCCTATAAGATTCCTCAGAGCAGGTTGCAATATTCAATCACGTTGCGTCAAGAATTTTTGATAGAAGATGCTCTAGGATTTGGTAAACAGAAAATAACTGAATTTTTTTCTTTTTTTGACATTTCAAAATAAAAGATTTGACGTTTAGCATTGATTCCATTGATTTTGAGTCCGCTCATCAAAAATGAAAACAATAAATGAATGCTAAATATTGCATTACTGTGACATGAATAGCCAGCTTACCAGACAGACAAGATAATTAGAAACAGGGCAAACAGTGTAAGTGAGTTTGTCTCTGTAGTTTTTGCTCCATCAAATAAAGGGATACATAAGAACAAACCTATTTAGCTGATGCAAAGAGTAGATTCCACAAAAAAATGGAAATACTTCATTTAATGTTAAGAATTTAGTTCTTCTTCTTTTGAAAATGAATGGAAGCTGAATGCCTTTTTCGTCAAGGTCTGAATATTCTCGATTTTTGCGGTACTAATATTGCATCCTCCAGAAACTACTGTAACCTCTTTGACAATTAATAGGAATGTTAGAAATCAACACATAAATATGTGGAACCACTATAAAAAGCTACGTCATATTGAGAATAATGATTTATGGCAATGTCTTAAATTTATCACGTTTCAAACTGAATTAATTGGCAATAAATTTCCCCAGAATTTCATGTTATAAATCCTGGTATCATTTAAAGGCTCTTTGAGGTGATGCTCCTCCAGTGCGTTTGAAAACTTCGCTCAGTTTCCTCAGTCCCAGACAGGAAACAGTACCTGGATCTGCTCTGAGGTCCACTGGTCCAGGTTGACTGATTTCACTCTGGATATGTGTACTCCCAGGTTCCTGTGGATGCCTGCACACCGGATGCAGATGAAAACTCCCAGATTCCAGGATGCCCATCTTGGACCTGTTGAGGGCGGAAAACAGCGATAATGTGAGACGTTTCCAGAGTAACGACACCAACATGCTCGATCATGCTCCCAGTTGAGGTGCCAAAACGGAAAGCTTTAAAAATGTGTCCCAACATGAAAACAAACCGGGGTTTTCTCGGGAAGATGAGTCGCTGCTCATTAAAGCGGCGGGTATATGGGAGCAGCGGGGGAGCTTAGGCAGATTTACAGAAGTTAGCTCGCTGCTTAGCAACTTAGTTTAGCTTACGGGGAAGAAATGTCAGCTGACCAGTTTGAGCCGTTTAGCTTAGAAGAGC
The DNA here is from genome assembly GCF_003331165.1 of Xiphophorus hellerii. Taxonomy (NCBI): domain Eukaryota; kingdom Metazoa; phylum Chordata; class Actinopteri; order Cyprinodontiformes; family Poeciliidae; genus Xiphophorus; species Xiphophorus hellerii. The sequence goes on along the minus strand of NC_045676.1, from coordinate 21,897,568 downwards.
AACACAACGGTAAGGCGGTGCTGTTATTTCTCTGCCGATAGATTAAAAAAAAAAAAATACACAATTTACACAAAATCAATAAAACACGGTGCGGAGTGAACGCCGTACCTTTCGCTTCGCAGTCGGCGCAGTACTTGTTGTCTTCCTCCCTCAGCATTTTGGACAGGATGGCCTGGTGCTGCTCGTTAAGTTTCTGGGCCTTCTCTCTCTCCGAGCGGGTCGTCATGGTCGCTGCTTCGGCGGGGCTTGTTGCAGTGCAGCAATCGGTATTTTAATCAGTTGTCAGTGAAGAGAAGTTTTATGGTAAAATATCATAATCGGAGGTCTGAAAACCTCCGACTGGGAAACGAAGACACCCGGAACCGGAATCTGCTCTCCGCCCACAGAAGTCCTAAAGCTGACGAGGCGAACGCATCGGATTGGATGAGCGTTCTGACGTCATCTGACGCAGTGGTTAGACCGGCATACGTTTTCATTGCATAAAATAAATAATAAAACAATACAATTCTGGATAGTAATTATAATTACTATTGAGAATCACCTGAACCTACCAATAAAAACATATACCAAGTATTTTTATTTGGAAATTAATTTAACTTCAGTGTTTTAAAATAAATGATCAGCAAATCAGTTTTAGATCAATCACCTTTAAGTAAAGCAGTTACCACTACTCACTTACCTTGATAAGATACGGCTGACAGGTGAAAATAAATCCAAGATGTTATAAGAAGTCTTTATAGTTAGTTTTTGAATCAAGCGAGTACTATTATGCATAAAATTATTCTATAAAGCCTCAATATTTAGTATCATTTTTGGCACACATTTGATTTGCTGGTTTTTCTTGGAAGTATAAGTAAGACTAAAAATGCATCTTGGAAATTACCTTCAGTGTTGTCTTTTAAAATATATATATATATATACATACACACACACACATACATCAATGAAGTAATCTAGCAAGGCACAAAATGTGTTTATTAAAGAAGCAAACAATATTCAGAAAGAAATAATAAAGTACAGACAAAATTTGTATTAGAATTAGGTGACTGATGGTTTGAATAAAATTTTACTTGACCAACTTTTATGCCAAAATAACAAGTGAAGATCCTGTTTTATTTTATTGCTCGGTGAACAGCAATAAAACATCTGCTAAGATCACAAAAACTTTAAGAACTTTAAAATCTCAGTTATCAAAATAGCACATGGAGCAAATGCAGAATATCTTAAAATTGCAATAAGAACTAAATTAACACAAACAGAAATGAGTTGTAAAACCAATACATATTTACAAAAAGCAATTCTCTTGTCTCGTTTCTTTAGACGGTTGTCAAAGAACTGCAGGGCTCGAATACACACAAATGAAAGACACCGACTGACATGTTGTGCTTGAGAAAATTAAAAAATACAAATTTGAATATCAGTCAATTAGAAGAAGGTCTCCAGGCGGATCTTGAAGTTATTCTCCTGGTGTCTCACTGCGATCCCGTATCGAAGCAGCATCTCCACGTACGGTGGCCAGAACGTGTGATCTATTGTAACGTAAGGGTCGTGCGGCGTGTTCATTACTTTGTCCATAAGAACCTGCAGGTGTTATCGACATAAGAGAGGTATTTGGGTTTTCTCAGACTGTTCTGGAACAAACACGTCAAGTAAAAACAGGCCATGCACTGAACAAAGTCAGATTACCAAAAACCTCCACGATGCAGCTTATTGAGTGATTTTAACTAAAAGTTTATTCTCATTCTTACACTCTTAGGGCTAAAGCAAAGACTAAAGACCTGAGAGAAAATAAAATCATGATAAACCTTTGTTGTTAATTACTTTAATAGTAATGTAACACAGGAGGGGATTTCTGCTTTACTTTGTTCCTACTAAAACAGTAGGAAGAAAAAGAAAACGTGAACCTTTTCATAATACTGAAGCTTTGTGTTTTCATTGTTTTTGTCTTTAATAAAAGCAGAACAAGAATGCAACTAACCAAATAATTTTACATATGGCGCTGGCTACAGTTTGATTGGTTGCGCCTCCAGCTGCCCGTTTATCAGTAATAGTTTGTGGCGGTGAAAACAGAACTGATGCTAAGCAAACACTCGCACTAGTTTAGCACTGGAACTGATTTAGCTAAACCAGAAAGGAAGCTAGATGTTATAGCTCATGTTGATGTAATTACTTATTCTCAGGAGTGCACCAATTGCAGTTTTCTGGCCGATCGCCGATTACCGATCTTTTAAAAGGCCTAACCTACCGATTCTGATTTTGGCCGTTGCCAGTTTGTTGTCTGAAATGTTGCTCAGTATCAAGAAAGTTGCTGAATTGGCAACAGTGGGATGACTATGGTTAATTGTAAACGTGCAGACATGACCTGGTCGGGCGGTTTGTCAGTCAGACCTCCCTCACAGGAGAAAAGAAAAGCACAGTGGTTGTTTTTTAGACCTTTGCCGAGGTTGATAACATCGGTGGATAAGATCGGCTTCACATGTAAAAATGAGCCGATCACCGATCTTTCAAAATTAAGGAAATCGGCACCAATAAATCAACCGGCCGATAAATCGGTGCACCCCTATGTATTTTCACTGTCTGAGCTATTTTTATGACCGTCTGAAACCGCAAATAGCTACAGCTTACATCATCTTCCAAAGTAAAACAGAAGGGATGCAAGGCATTAGGAAAAAATAATTAAATATTCACAATATTGATTTTGTTTGCGATTAACCCAAATTTTGCTAATAAAAAAGTCAAAACACAATTGAAATATTGACTGTTTTAACATGTCAATGTTAAAATAGAAAGCGACATCTACGTCACACACCCACCTCAAGAATTGTATTGAGGGAAACAAGGTCCTCACTAATCTCCAGGGGAATGTTCTGAAAATAAAAACAACAATGTTTAAAAAAAATGGAATATAAGAAACAAACACTTTATTATCCACACTTTATTAACACACCTTCTTCTTTTTGCTGGCAGTAGACTCTTCCTGAGGGGGAGGGACATGTTTCCCCAGAATGTCTCCCAGCGACTCCATCAGCTGTTCCTGATAAGTCTTCATTTTCTTAATTTTGGCTTTTGTGTCCAGAAGGATGCTGGAGGAACATAAATATAATCAGAGAATCACTGTGGTAATCTATAGATGCTTAATTTCACCATGCCTTCCGTTACATTTTGACAACATTTTGAACTTTAAACTAAAATTTCACATAGAGAAATATCAGTGGAGTGATAGAAGGATCCCTATTTAATTTAGTCAATGAAATAGGGAATACTCCTGGAATGAAACATATTTTTTTCCACACCTATTCAGACCTGGAAAATTCATAAATCAGGTTCTGTACTTTCCAGGCCGCCTGGGAACCTTGAATGTCTCTTTTCATTTGGCGTCACATTGCCATCACACTCACTTGTGCTCTGAATATTTCTCCTTTTCCACTCGAAGTCGTTCGATATGATCATTGGCAGCTAATAGCACCTGCTTCTTCTCCTCCAGCCATTTCTGCTCTCTGTAAAGCACGAGGCGAAACACAAAGTGTGAAGTCACAGAGAGCTCTCGTCCATTCAGTCCTGGGAAACATTTATGTGCTCTGATGAAGCAGAAAGTAGTGAAAGAAAGCTTTGCCGGGTAATGGAAAGGTCACGCACAGCTCTTTAGTCTCTCTCAGTTTGTCTCTCTTGGCTTCACAACAAGAAACAACCATCTCCAGTTCGGAGCAAAGCTTGAGCATCTGCGGAGAACGACACGTGGGACGTTTTCAGAAAAGAGGAAGGGAGGGAATGTTTTATGGTTTTTAAGGAATTTTTGTTTCACACATGGACACACCTCATCTTTTCCTGCATGAAGTAAAATTTCTGCGTTAGCCGAAAGCGCTGTGGAGGAAATTTAAAAAAAATATATATATATATTTTTTTTAATCAGTCAACAAAAACATTTAAACCCAATCAAATTTGACATCATTTTATTTTACTTACATGACAAACTCAACAAAAAATTAACAACAATACAAGATATAGGATAGCAATGAGACTGTGGTGTGTGATATTAATATTAATATTCGGGCTGTAAATAGTAGAATGATGCCATGGTTTCATTGCAGTGGGAGAAGTGAGGACTTACAGCTCGGCTGTGTGGACATCCACAGCTTCAGTTCAGCATCTGTAGCTGCCAGCCTGTTTACCGACTGTTTCATGTGAAAATACATGGTAAAATTAAAAAAAAAGTCAAGTTAAATAAGCAAACCTGAAAGCAACAACATACAAATCAACTTAAAAACCAGGCAAGAATGAGCTTGTACCAATTGTGAAGTTACAAGCAAAGTCTTAAAAGTCGCAATTTTAACACCACTGAAATGTTTTTTCCATCATACCACCCGTTTGGTGCATCGGGGTTGAAACGATTAATCAGATTAATCACCGCAACTAATTTAGTAATCGATTAGACTACAGACTCAAATCTGTTTAAAGAACATATTCAGAGCAGTAACTGAGCCATAATTGTACAAAAGAAAAATATACATTTTGTATTTAAGGTAAAAAAAAAACAAACCTTCTTCATTTGTAAATATGTGCTAATCAGAAAAAGTAACATAGTTTTATCTTCACCTGATTTACTTTTTGCTATCGAATCTGTAATAGGGTAATCCAAAAATCAAACAACATATTATCTCTACACTGTACAGATGTTAAGTCAAGCAGAAAGTGCTGAGCTTTTCACATGTTGATGGCAGAAATATTTATTTAGATGCATGCTTTGCTACCGAGGATGATCAAGCCTACAATAAAGAAAGGCTATGTTGCTGCATTTTAGGCAATTAAATGTTGTTTTTTTTTAAAGAAATTAAAATTTTTGCATCTTTTAATGCATTTGTAATATTGTATATTAAAAGGTTTCATTGGTTACACGAGAAATCTGCAGAAATTTTATCCGATTAATTATCAGAACAACTGATAGAATGAACGTTTGTTGGACCAAAAACTGATCTAAAATATGCAGGACAGTGAGTCCCAAAGACCAGTTTTGGGCACCACAACAATAAATCATTCAATCACAGAACGGATACAGTGGCAAAGCGCAAAATAAGTGACAAACTAAAAACAGTCTTCGCATTAACAAGTTCTGGTTTAGAAAGGGAAAAGTCATCTTCTGGAAACTGGAAGTTTGTGACGTGCATTCCAGTTATTCTCTCTAAATCAAGCTAAAGGGAGACCTGCTGCTACAATCCTCAATTTGCACACATTACGTGCAAAAAGGCGAGTGAAGTTATGCTTTTGTTTGTGTGAGTAAAACGAGTAAATGTGTAACTATGTTAATTTATTTTAATACATCCTTCATTGAGTGAAATCTGGAATAGCTTTGCATGGTGTGCAGTGTGGCTAAAATAAATAAATAAACAAACAAAGGGAAGTGCCCCACCTTCAAAATGCAAAGGTAATAATCTGTCAACCTAATTATTTGACTGAGGTGAGTCAAAGCAGCAAATGACCTCGAAAATGTACAGAAATGTCTTATTTTCCTAGAAATGCAAGGATGAATGCAGAAGATGAAAACCTTCAACCGTCTGACCTGTTCCTGGTGATTCTCACAGATGTCTGGCTCACACAGTATGATTTCATTCTGCAGCTGCAGACAAACATGACGTCAATATGTATTATTTGTTTGCTCTAAAGTTTCGCCGAAGCAATAGAAACATGTCGGACCACGGAGCGGAAAGATGGTTTACCTTCTCCAGTCGAGCAAACTGCTCCTCACATTGCTGCAGCAGCTCAGACTCGGCGGCCTCTGAGAGCTGTCCAGCAGCTCCTCTGTCTGCCCGGACCTCACCCTGCAGGAGGAAGCAACACCGGCCGAAACATGACAATCATGTACACGCTTCACTACACAGAAAGACGCAAGCAAACGGCTAACAGTGTCCGCGCAAAGTCACGTTACATTACAAGTCGAGAAAAGTTGACTAGAGAGCGGCGTCAGTTGGCGCGGACCGATGTTCTTTGTTATAAACATAAAACATTCGAAACGCAGAATCAAACAGAAACACGAAAATCAACAAGGTGAAACTCACGGGGTTAAATCTTACCATGTTCAGGAAATCTAAACCTCTTTTCTAAACGTACAAGATGTATAATGTTCGTGTTTGTTTCAAAATGCCGCCGACACTGATGGCGTCATGACGTCAGCGAAGTAGAGAGCGTTGCGTAAAACTGCGCAGGTCAAGTAGATGCAATGTAAACAAAGTCCGTCCAAAAACGTCTTCTAGACAGCTAATAATAGTAATAATTTAAAAATACATTACATAATCAGGTCAAGGATACTAAAAAAAACACAATAAATAGTTACAATAACAGCTTGTTATATTTTAGTTCTCCTTGATTAGAAACGGTGCACAACACATTGTTAAAACCCCACAGTTCTAAAAAACCCTTCAAATTCCCGGTGGCTCTGTGGAAACAAAACTCCAATCTCAACCTGGCCTTCATGTTAACCTTCCACAGAGCCACCACGTCGAGTCAAGTAAATAGCCATCTTGGCTTCGGCTATTAAAAAAGAGGAAGAAGAAGAAGAAGAAGTCATTTCTCCATCTAACTATAAAGAAATTTTGATTGAAATCAGAGCCGCCCCAAAGTTGAACGTGGCCCTAAGCAGTTTTTTTTTAGGTAGGGGCCATATTTTCTTATTTGGATTGGAGATTCCTCCTTAAGGGACCAGGTTTGATTTTTTTTTTTGTCACAAACAACCGCTGACAAAAGCTACTCCTCACTGATAGTACAAGCCAGATATTTGCATAAACTTTATATAAGGCATTTTTTTCCCCCAAACTGTTTGACATCAAATCTGTCTTTTCTTGTTTTAAATTAATTAGGATTACCTAAATTACTTCCATTGACGTGATACCAGAATGAATAACAACTGTTTTGAAGGATTCTTGACAGGTGATGGAGTGTCTTATGCAAAATCAAATTTTTTTTTAGCATTACATCATGGCATGGTTTTATTCCCTCATCAAAAACATACCCAGTGTTGCTTTGACTCAGAAATGCATGTTTGAGAAATGTTTGGACCTTTTGTAAGAGACATTTGGTGGTGGGTTAAGGCCAGCTCATGATCTGGTTTGGAGCTGCAGTCCCCAGCAGAGCACACCCCTTCCCTGTTGTCTGCCCCCCACACTGCTCCTTCAAACTAGCGGCAGCAATAGTTCATTTTCTTAAAATCACTTGCATCATATAATGCAACTACATTCAGTTGTTTAATATGACAAGCGATAAAGTTGCTTAATCCCAGTTTTGTTAAATGTTAAATCTTGCAGCCTCCATGTGAAATGTGCTGCCTTAAAAATTTGAACACGTTAAAGCATTATATAACTGTAACCCTGCTTCAATTTGAAGGACTGATTCGTTTGATTTTAATAAATTAATCCATCCGTTGTCTCACACCATAGTGACTGTAGTCTGCCGTTCACCAGCAGGTGTCTCTGTTCGTCTCTTTGTCGCAGCTAAATGGAGTCAAAGACGATCTTTTTTTTTGCATTTTGTACTGAATTTTGTCTGAATAATTTTTGTAACAGGTTTTTTTTTTTAATCTGATTTCATAGAGGTCAGAATAAAATGGCCTATTTAATTTATAATCAGTAATGTATTTATTTCTCACCAATCTTGTTTTTTTTCAAAATGTTCACATTCGGTTAATGTCTTTATTATTATTATTATTATTATTATTATTATTATTATTATTATTATTATTATTATTATTATTTATAACAATAATAAGCCTACCACTGCTTATGCTAGAAAAAGAGTAGGGAGGACCGTTTTCGTTATCATCCATCAGAACTAGTGTTTATAACACTGAATTATAATATGATTTAACTTCATGTAGAGTTTTAACAATATTGAAAATATTTAGTATTTTTGTTGCTATGTTATTTATCACCTAAAAAAAACCTCGACCTCATGCTTTCATACACACAAACTATTCCTCTCCTGGATGCTTGAGTTCAGCAGTTCTGCAGCACACGTCTTTATGAGGATGTATTCTCCGTGTTTCACGTTTCTCCGGCTTCCGCCCCGGAAATCACACAGCCTTGATTATTTGAATGATCAACTAGAATTTGATTAATATGCAAATTTCAGAAGGAACCGTTCCATTTGAGCCCTCAGCGCAGCCTAATTAATCAACAGTTAAAGGAAATTAATACATACATCAATTCTGTCAGGAACATGCTTAGTTCAATCGCCCGTAAAATTGAAGTTTGAAGTATTAACTGGCTCCACAGGAAGGCCGTGATTAAAACTCTACATTTTTTGGCTCCATTTAGAAATATGGAGTGCTCCGCGGTAGTTCCAAGAAGGAGGAAGACCCCTTAGGATGTTGAATAATAATAATAATAATAATAATAATAGTAATAATAATAATAATAAATAATATAGCCTATATATATATATATTTATTTTTTTTGTTTGTTTTTTTTTGTTTGTTTTTTTTTGTTCACAGAGTCCTTTTGAGCACGGTGAAAAGTACCAGACAATCAATCAAATTGTACTTTACACTTTCACCTGACACCGCTTTCCACGAGGTGCAGAAAGAGAGCAGGGGAGAGTATGAAAAGGGGAGGGGAACCAGATGAAAAGAGAGAGGCCAGTACTATTGTTTCAGTAGGGACTCATGCATCAAACTTCAATTTTCCGGCCGATTGAAGTAGTGATTTTTTCCCTCTATCTCGAAGTGAAATACTGAAATACACTTAAGACCTCCAGATTAATTACCACGAAGTGGTCCCTCAGACTGTAGTATTACTTATCGCCGGAGCCCGCCTGACAAGCACTCATAAAATAAGCAAGTGAAATCCATAAACTTAGCCTGCCTTAACACGCTCTCCCTTCATATATATATATATATATATATATATATATATATATATATATATATATATATATATATATATATATATATATAGTATTATATCAAATTGTGTTAATATCTAAATTTTTCATATTGCAGGTCTAATTTGCCTACACAGAACCGAGCTCGTATAAAGTGTCTGCTGGCCCGTAAAGCTTTCGGCGGGCTTGTTTGAAGTCCTTTGAAGAAATGAGGAAAAAGGCAAACACTATAAAACAAGTCACAAGAAGACAGCTCAACTTATCCCTTCTTCTAACAAAGAGGGTTAAACGGGAGGCCGGTCTTTTGAGTTTCCCTTTCGGACAGCCTCTTTCTCACATCTCCATGTTTTCAGCTTCATTAAACTCCTTAAAGACAAAAGAAATAAAGAGCCAAGATGAGAAGAAAACAAACAAAAGGACTCCCTAACCAGACTCTGGCAGAAATGTCACAGGCCCAAACTCTTTATGGCTTCCCTATTTAACACACACACACACACACACACACATACAAAAAAAACCCTTTCCCAACAAAATCCATTTTTTTTGTTTAGAAAACGCTCTTGGACAGAAGTCAAACATATTATTCCAGGGCTAAAAAGCGGATAAAGACAAGCGGCTCACCAAATAAAATAAAAAAAAACATAAAAAAAACGAAAGAAAGAAAGACGGGAGGCACTTTCATTGTAATTCATTGACTTGTTCAAAACGCCATGCAGGCACAGAAAGGGGCCCAGACATTAATAGCCGCAGATGCCCTCATGAAGGGGGGAGTCTATGTAGGCATTATGGCCTTTGTTCGCAGCCAGTTAAACTGTTTAAAAGGAGGGTTAACTCAATCCATCAAATTGTCTGAAATTGTGAGGAAATTTCAAAAACCATATGGCTTCCAAACGTTTGCGTCCTTTTTGTGCGGTGGGACACACTTGTCTCAGTATTGCTGCCTGCGGGGGACCGGGGCCCAGCTCCTTTGTGGCTCGTCCCATCAGGGAACTGCTGCTCATTTGTCCCCACTTTTCATGCTTTGCGCTCAAAATTACGGCCCCGCAGTCCCGCGGAACAAAAAGCCATGCTCTATTTAAAAAACAGGGGGCTCAGAGAAACTGGCCCAAAACTTTTTTCTTTTCTTTTTTTCTTTTTTCTTTTTTTTTTTGCACCAGATTTGTGTTTCTCACATAAATTTTTAGCCCGAATGGGGAAACACGTCTGAGGGTCAAGAAGGCACGATACGCATTTATTGGACGTGAAAAGGAGGGGACGCGGGGATTCCTGGAGCACAAAATGTTTAGAGCAGAAAGAGAAACAAAGGGGACAAAATAGTTCAGAATAACAACTCCAAACTGGCCCCACATTTAACGAGCTTAGCAACAACCCCCTCCCCCCCCCCCACGCCCCAATCCCTCAAGAATTAAAACAAAAAAAAAAGGAGTCAGAAAAGCAATTTTTATTCCCATCGTAGCCTATATACAATACAGTCTGTGCATTGGTTTTCAGATAATGTCCTGATTTTAGGAAGGCACTTACAGGTGTAGAAAACATAACATATGTATAGAACTGTAAATCTATTGTATTCAAACAATAATCTAAAGGCTTGGGGGGGGGGGGGGGGGGGGGGGGGGGGGGGGGGGGAATCGTCGCATTAGTATTCGGCTGATTTTTCGAACATCGCCACCTTTATCGGAGCTCCCGGTGTGAGTCTGCAGTCAAAACGGAGGCAGGGAGGAGGAAGAGCCGGCAGTGACGGGAGGGAGGGGTTGGCTCTTGGAATAAAACAGTGACAATAAAAAGAAAGAAAGAAAGAAAAAATAAATATATAATGTTTACAAATCAAATCATGCATTTCCATGCAAACATATGGAAAACAGAAGTGGTTTTATTATGAGTATGGAGGGGCTTATAGGAAAACCAACAGAGCAGATGTGCGTGTGTGTGTGTGTGTGTGTGTGTGTGTGTGTGCATGCCCACGCGTGTTCGTTTCTGTATACTGTAAACAAAATATATATAAGAAGTTATTTTTAGACCATATTGCTTTGATGGAAACAATAACAGTTCGCTAATGAATACATCACTGCATATTTGTAGTTCTGCGCTCATGCTTTACTGTGAATCTGTGCCGATAGAAAAAGTCATTTCGTTTTGGTACATGTTCTCATATAAGCGGTTAAGTTTACAAGTCCTCTCTGCAGGATCACCACCACCATCATCTCGCTCGGTGCGTGTACGTGTGTGTGTGTGTGTCTCTGTGTGTGTGAGCCATCAGTCATCCACGTCTATCTCCACGTCCTCGTCCTCCGAGCACTCCTTGCTCGTTGTGTGGTCCGAGAAGGGAGACAGCGGAGAGCTGCGCAGTTTCTGAGCGAGCTCGTGCTGGAGATCCTGCGGGCCTCCCCGCGCGGGCGACTCGGCGCGCGGGTGTCCCAGCGTGCCGTTGGCGCACTTCTCCAGGTCCGCCAGTTTGGCCAACTTGTCCAGGGGCACCTGGCCGATGGCCTTGGCCGACTCCACGTCGGCCTTCATCTCCTCTAGGTCCCGCTTTAGTTTGGCCCTGCGGTTCTGGAACCACGTGATGACCTGCGCGTTCGTCAGGCCCAGCTGCTGCGCGATCTGGTCGCGGTCTGCGGGAGAGAGGTACTTCTGGTACAGGAAGCGCTTCTCCAACTCGTAGATCTGGTGGTTGGTGAAGGCCGTCCGGGACTTCCGACGCTTCTTCGGAGTGCTCCTTTGGCCGAACAGGGTCATCCCGTCCCGGCCTATACGGAGGAAAAGGGAGAGGCACCATGAACAAAAAGGTGCTGACTGTTTCGCCACTTCTCCATTTAATACATTCAGGGGCGCTCCTAGACGAAAAGACGTTCTGGGGCGCACGGGCTGAAGAAGCATCCAGACTTGACTTGAGGCCAGTTTGCCATTTCGTACCAATGCATTACTATTTCGTTCCTTTCCACCATGTCACACCCCTGTGCCTAAAACCATGGACTATGGGTTCACTTCTCATTGAAGTAAAACATTTTTTATATAAATGATGGAGATTAATTGTTATGAAAAAAACTTCATGTATAATTAAATTAAATTCAAGTGTCTGAAAATGTTATTGTTCAATCTAGGTTGGTCCAGTTGACTCTGGACCCCCAAACCCTCAAACTAAAATGAGTTTGAACCAACCTCCTATTATTCACTCAACCAGCTTTTAGCAGAATATTTAAAATAATTGGTTACTGATGTGTGTGCCATATGTCCCTTTGCTGGGTTTCTCATGTTATGTAAGTACAAAACATCCTGGAACAACTGGGGTACGAAACGACCAAAGCCAAAGAACCGGAAGGCACGAAATGGTGAGGGAGAAAAGATATTTGATTAAGCTGACTGTGTTATATGTGGTTTGGTTGGGAATGGGCTCAAACAAATAGACATTTAAAAGTTAGCAACACGCTCCATGCATATTCACGTTGAATTGAGCTGAGTTCATGCTAATGTTTTAGTAAAACTTTATTCTCCTTCAGAGTTGAAATGGACATTATTGAAAATGTACCACCTCCACGTTTCCTGCATGTACGTGTAACATTTCTTAAATGTTCTGAATATTCATAGCATGGTGCATTTTGTGGCAGTTTCATCTGCCATTTCGTCTTTCTCTGTTTCCGTTTAGATTTCCCTTCCATGCAGTCAGGCTGTCTTATAATATTTCTTTTAACATTGGCAACTTTTTTGTTTGTTAAAATTTGGTCAGAATATGTTTCACTTGGTCACAGCAGACACATCTTGGGGTGTGTGTCTCATGAAGTGTCTCCTGAGTCCCAATAAAGTAGACCCTTTCTTTCTATTGAAAAAAAAAAGACTTATTGTTAAATAACAGTAGCACAGTGGGGACAATTATTCTGTAGTTCTTGCATTTTAAGTCATCTATAAAACCAAAAACAATGAATTGCAGTGGAGCTTCAGTTTTGAACAAATAGCAACGATACTGTTTTACAGTAAAACCAGTCCGTTACAGACTTATTTTAAATCATTATTTGCTGAAAAATGTGCTTTTAGCTTAACTTTAATGATCAAGAGTAGCAGTCTATGTGTCTTATTGTTTTGGTGAGTTAATATCACTCTTACTGAAACAGTAGTGACCGAGAAATTTCCCACAATGCACTTTAAATCCACAGGAATGTGGTGTAAAGAGATTATGCAGTACAAAACTGCTGAGACTACACTGTTTTTCGATTAAAAACACCAAGTCGATACTGCAAAAAAAAAAAAAAAAAAATGCAGTGAAAACAATAAGATACAGTTAAAATAACAGAAATCTGTTAACGTTGTACCTCTGCAGTTTTAGCGAGTCGTTTAAATACTATAATTATTCGGGTACGAAATGGAGCGGTCTGCCACAGGACCTTTCGATCCGTTAATATGCATTAACGCTTACATTGGGGACGTTTCGTACCTATACTTTAAACAAGTGAAGATTTAATGTATTTTTTTTTCTCTATATTCTACTTGTAGTGCGTTGCGAGAAAAAGGTGGTAACACCAATCTAATGATTGTGTTCTAGCAGCAGGAGGTCGCTGAGTTATTCTGGCTCGATCAGGGGTCGTAATGTTTCAAATTTCGAGCGAGCCATCCGGCCCAACCATGGATCAGAACAAAAATAAAATAAAAACATCTTGAGGTACAAAGTTATCAGGAAATAATGCAGAATTAAAAGTGGGAGGGTTTAGTATTTTTATGGAAATATATCATACATAATTTACGTGTCGACGCGTTTAAAAATGCTTATCTACAAAAAATAAAATAAACTATATGCAGTGAGTATGAAGTGGAAGGGATACAATTGCACCTCGTCATCGCTAAAGACGAATAGAAAATCAAGGATTTCTGCTGAGGCTTAGGGGCTTCTTTTTAGACTGTGCGTAAAAGTGTTCCAACTCACAAAATAAAGAATATGACACTTAAATTGAAACTTAATTTTCCACCTCGAATACAAGAACGAAAATTATAGTTTTACAGTAACAAGTACAAGACAGATATGTCCACGAAGAGCAGAAAAGAAGAGAAAATGAAGAAAAAAACAAACATGTCCTTTTTCCATCAACACGTCAAATCAAAATATATCAATATTTCTGGTGTATTTTCCCCCACTCGTAAAAGCAGCAGACATTTACCTTCCGCAGCCTGCAGCACGCTGACTTCCAGCCCCTTGAAGGTCTTGCTGGCCAGCTCCTCCAGCGCACAGAGAGGAGAGGTTTGCGTGAGGAGTGCGCGGCTGGACAGCGGCAGGCTGGACGGACGGTGCTTCTCGGAGGACGAGATGAGATGAGCCGTGCCGCAGATGGCGTAGCTCCGCTTCACCGACGGCTTGTTCAGGATGTCGTCGATGCTGAAGGGCGTTAGTGGCTTGTTGGAGTTGGCAGGAGGCGGCAAGTGGTCCAGCGGGCTGCGTCTCCTGTTCTCCGCCGCGTCGCATTTGGCCACCTCTTTGGATGTCATCATTGGTTGCAGGACGAGTTTATAGTTGCTTTGAGATTTTATAGGTTTAAAAAAAAAACAAACAAACAAAGAAAAAAAAAACCCCAAAACAAAATCGAGGATGAAAGTATGACACAAAAAAGTCACATAACACTTTGGAGGTAAAGTAGAAAAAACAAAAAGAGAAAAAAAAAAAGAAATAAAGGGAAGGATTATTCCGAAATCGGATGCGCTCAAAGTCTCGATCCGCAGGAATGAGGTGCCTCCCTGAAAATGGCGAAGTCCAAAGAGTCGACGATTACTAACAAGTTATCATTGATTGGTGGCTAATCAATTATCTCCAGTGGCACTTTCGCCCTCTTCCCTTTCACTCTTTGACTATGTTGCAGTCCAGCGCTGGGCTTTTTGCGACTGGGGGGAGGGGGGTCCCATTAATTAGGAAGCATGGTTGGAAGGAGGAGCCCGGCGGAATTATAATGCTCGGTGCTCTTATCATCTTTGGTCTAATTTAGTCGTGTGGTGAGACACCAGAATAGGTATGTGGGGTAAATGAGGGGAAGCAGAGAGCGAGGGAGAGAGATGAAGAGAGAGAGCGATAGGGAAATAGAGTGAGGGAGGAAGAGGGAGAGGATCACAATCTCTTAGTCAATTTGTGCGTTTTTACGCGTGAAACTCCAGTCCAGCAGGACTTCATAGGCTTTCATTTAAACGTATTCGGACAAGTCGACTCGGCTTCCGTTAGAGGCCGCAGCTCATAGACTCAGATATTTTTCCACGACCCACAGCGCGGATGATCCTTTGTTTTTTGTTTTTTGTAAAGGTAATGCAGAGCTGGACCATATATCAGTTCTGATGATACCTCCTCTGGGGCGGGAGAGAGGCGGCGGCATGCATCCCTCTCAGCGACGCCGAACCCGGGCCATAACTCAGCCAGAAAGGGCTCCTTTTATTTATCATCCGAGAAATATTTCATTTCCTCTCAGAGCACCGAGCGTCCTGCAGCTGCGACGGTGAGAGCTTCGTCCTGACGCTGGACTCGCAGAACTGCGAATATTTGCATATGGCTGTGCCGCAAAAAAAAATAAAATACAAAGAAAAAAATAAAAATAAAAAATCTGTATTTTTTTTTTACATAAAAGAAAAAAAAAAGACACATTTTACAACGCATTTCAGAAGAAATATGTAAGTTTTCCTTTTGTTATAATTTAAGTTTATTGTTTTTCCTTGCTTTAAGAAAAATAATCTATTATTATTATTATTATTATTATTATTATTATTATTATTATTATTATTATTATTATTATTCATTAATAGTTCAATAATTATCTACCTATGGCTTTTATCCTTATGAAAAATGATAGATTAAGACACTGTAGTAATAAAAAAATATGTTCTACAAAAACAATCAAACAAAAAAAAAATCGTAAAATTAAAATGACAAATGGATAAATGAGAATTTTAATTAGAATATTTCAATAGCTAAATTTCTTTTTAATATGAATTTTTCTTTATGTTGTTACTTCGTTGTCTGTGACAACAGCAAGGTTGCATGCGTGTTCGATAATACTTTATTTTCCCCAAGGTATATTAAAACAAATTAGATTAATGTATTTCTTGTAGAGCAGCTGAAGTAAATATATAACCCAATTCAACCTTATTTTAAAATATTTTTGTCTCTTCGCTTGTTTCATTTTTGGATTTTTTCTTTTTTCCTAACAGAGGAAAATGCAGCCAGTGTTTATTTGATGCTTCTGCAGGAGAATCAGTGGTGACAGCTCTCTGGAGGATGTTGTTTATTAGAAACAAGCATCACGTCTTGGACCACATTTCCTTCACATGTACCTCTAATTTCTCTCTCTCTCTCTCTCTTTTTTTTAAAGTGAAATCAATAAAATAAGAATGTCTAAAATAAATGATGATTGATACTGTTATTTTATATTTTAATTTAAATGTGACTAGAGATTATTTCTCTCTCTCTCTTTGTTTTTATTCAGTGTGGATTTCCAGCCTGAGCTGGAGAGGATCCAGATTTCTGTTGTGTTCTCGGATCATCTCTGCCTCTTTCACACCAAGGTCAACATGGTCTCTCCTCCATCCTCTCCTCTAACCGGGGACGACCTCATCCGTTTGATTACTGGAGCGTGAAATCTGCTCTTTGTTCAGATGTTTTGTTTCATGATCTCCATATTTGCAGTTTTAGTTGGAGTTTAGGAGTTCCGGCTGGGATAAACTTGATGATGTAAATTCCTTGCTCCACTCCAGCCTTCAGCGTTTGTGTTTCTTCCCAAAGCAGGTGTTGATCAGAGCCCTTCACACTGCGGTCTGCGAGCTTAAAGTTCCACCACACAGTATGCAGCTTGTGTGTGTGTGTGTGTGCGTGTGTGTGTGTGTGGGGAGGGTGTGTAAGTGAGAGGCACGGCTCCCGCTGCAGACTCTACCTGCGATTAGACGAGCTGCGGGGGTAACTGTCCCCTTTCCAGCCACTCCGTGACACGCCACAGACGGGTGTCACATCTCCCCTTCTCCTAAAGGCCCGCCAGTTATCTCCGGTGACACCAGATATGGATGCAGCAGAGGGAAAAAAGCCCGGCCTCAGACGCGCGTGTGTGTCCTTTAAACTTGTACTGTATAAATCACAAGTCATTACCAGAGGTCAGCGGCTGAGGAGCAACCATTGGATGGTTTGATCGCGAGGGCCAGCCTGGTTGGAGGAGAGAGGATTTATCTGGCAGTTGGATCTCTGGAGAGGCAGCCATATTTTATGTGACTAGAGATGTAATAACAGGCCTTTGACAAATCCCCGACGGCCCGGCTCCTGCAGCCTCGCTGCGCAGAGCCAGTGCAGCTGGAACAGCAGATTATGAGCAGCACCATTAGCAGAATGATGTGCACAGACTCAGCAAAGTATTTTTCTTTCTCTCTCTCTCTCTTTCTCTCTCTCTTCAGACAAACACGGTGGCACCCGAGAAGTCAGAAGCTTTTCAGTCACACATAACAGGTTCTTCTCAGTTAATTAGACAAAAATGTAAATTTGATTTTGGAATTTAATTTAAAAAATGTAAGATTATATTTTATATACATTGTTAAAGCACAGAGTGGTATATTTCAGGTGTTAATTTTTGTTCATTTTGGTGATAATGCCTTACAGCTAATTCAAACCCCAAATTTTGTTTCCCATAAAATGACAACATTAAATATACATGTAAGGATTGTTAATCAAATATAACTGGATTATTAATACAGAACTCGATTCTCTTAAGCAGCAGTCATTCTTCCAAAGTGCAAACCTCTGTCTGCCACACTTTTTCCTTTCACTTAATTTTCCACTTACTTGGATCCAGCACTCTGAACAGCTTCTTTGACCTGAACTTTGACTTGACCTCCTTATGGATGGTGTTGGTAACTGTCTGTTGAACTATATGGGCCATAATATGGACTCAACATTTTTGTATAAAAAAAAAACACATTTCTTTTGGTATTTTTTAATGTTCAAATTTTATTTAAAAAAACAAAAAAAACCCAGCAAAAAAACAAAAAACAAAAAACAGCTGCAACATAAATACAGACGCTTGAAACATATTCTGTACATAATAAATCTGTATGATAAATAAGTCCCAACTTTTGAATGACAAAAACCACAGAAATAATTTGACTTTTCGAGGATATTGAAGTATATTGACCTCAACCCTCAACTACTAACATTGTTACAAATAAAATGTTAAAGAATTCTCAATTTGGCAGTCAAAATATGATTTAAAAATGAAACAGATGTGTTTAAGCTTTAAATATCGTAAATATTTAAAGTTATTTAGAATATATCAAAGATCTTGATGAATTTTCTTGGTGTAGTGAATTAAATTTGCATTAATATAATTAAACATATTTCTATACATGGGGAAAACCCAGCTAAAAATCACACAATTTAAAACATTTGCACCTTGGTTCATTTGTTGTCTAACAAAACTTAATGTATTGATTTCATTGTTTACAACACAAGGAAAAACCATTATTGTAATGAAGTGCATTAAAATATAAAGTCAAACACAACCACCCAAAAAAACCTTTGACAACTTGTAATAAAAAAACCACAAAATCCTAATTTAATGTTAGTTATATAGAGCTAAAGTCAAACAAAAATCCTGAAGCAAATTACATAAGCACCAAGAGGTGAAATGTTAATAAAAAATAAAGAAAATAATGAAAAAATTCAATTTTACTTGCATACTGGATCATTCAAAAGGAATAATTAAGCTTATTACAACACAACATATGTTATCATAACATTCATTCATTTTAATTAGCAGGAAACAAGAAATCTGTTGAAAGGGAGTCCTGGACAAGATAAAGTGAAACTGTTTCATGCATCCTTATTTGAAGGAAAAATAAGTTAAAATCTAAGAATAATAGAAATATAAAAATACACAACATAATAAAAAAGAAAGAAAAGTCAAACATCACTACGCCTACTTAGAAAACCCTAATTAGAAAAGCAACACTGTTCTATTTAAAACAGTTTGTAAATTTATTTCTAAGGCAAGGGCAATGACTCTATGGATATTTATGATATGACTCAACAAAGGAGGCGGAAATCTTAGAATTAGAAAGTTTTCCTGATGACCAAGTGTTCATAATTGAGCAGACTGCAGATAAAACATAGTAACTTACCAAATTAGGGCTTCAAATATAAGTTTCAAATCTGGGTTTTTCTTTAAAGTGACAATAATATCAAGCTGACCCAGTTATAGTTTGAAAAGAAAGGGTCACAAAAATCTTGATCAAAAACACAATATCACACTGCTTTTATTAAAACCGGAGAATCAACATTTATTCTTTCTGCTGCTAAAATGCTTTGGCATAAATTATATCACTATCTACAATATTAATTTAGTGTTGTTTTTTTATTTTAATACACAACTAAACCACTACTAATGACATTAACACAAAGCACCATGTCAGGTTGAATGTGTGTCCATACTGACAGTCAGACATGGTACCATTGTACCACCAAGTGTGTAATTTTATAGTTTAGGGAGAAATTATACATTCATGTACAGTATAGACCAAAAGTTTTGACACACTTTTTAATTCAATGAGTTTCCTTTATTTTCATGACTATTGACATTGTAGATTCACACTGAAGGCATCAAAACTATGAATAACACATGTGGAAATATGCACTAAACAAAAAAGTGTAAAACAACTGAAAATACCCCTTATATTCTAGTTTCTTCAAAGTAGCAACCTTTTGCTGTGATTACTGCTTTACTCACACTCTGGATTTTCTTGATGAGCTTCAAGAGGTAGTCACCTGAAATGGTTTTCACTTCATAGGTGAGCCCTGTCAGGTTAATAAGTGGGATTTCTTGCCTTATAAATAGTCATGAAAATAAACAAAACCCATTGAATTAGAAGGTGTGTCCAAACTTTTGGTCTGTACTGTATGTACCAGTTTGTTTGAGTAGGTTGTTGGTCATGTGAAGCCTGCAGGCTCTCCAAATGATGCAGTCCCTTCTTGAACTGATAAGTAATATAGATTATGATCAGTTAGTGTAACATTGAGAACACTGAGAAACCCAACCTAGAATCAAAACACCTACTCTTCAACCTAAAGGTGTTGCTAATTAATAGCCTTTTCCTAAATTACCTATTTTCTTCAAAACACTTAAATAGATTTGGAAACAATTTATGTCCTCAAAATATAAATGTTTTCCAGATTTTCCAGTCTGGTTTTAAATCTTTCTGCAGCGCAGAATCAGCCCTTTAAAACGACTTTAGTTACATCTCTTTTAAACTACTGTTTGTGGCGACCGCTGATCGTGTGCTTTTAGGTTTGACTGCTGCGTTTAGCACAGTGGATCGTATTTTACTCTCAAGTTTGGAGCGATAAGTGGGCATCAAGGTCACAGCACTGAAGTGGTTCAGGTCCTGCTTGGTGGAACCGTCTTTTTGCATCAAACATACTCTGTGCTGTACATGGCGCTTGGTTTTTTTAAAATGCAAAAAGAAAAAAACAGACAGTTTTTGTAACCTCAGAGTGTTTTTAGATTCCTTGGCCCGGGTTAATAAGCTAGTTGCTACGAACCAAAGTTGACACTGATCTTAAATTTGACAGTCAGATTGAGGCAGTTGTTATGATTTTTCCAGTTGAGACAGCGGGCTAAGTTAAAGCCGGGCAGCGCTTTAAGGCAATCCAGATCACTGTCCTGCTCATCATGCTGGGGTCAGTGCTTCATCCATCACTTTTCAACAGAGGGAGCAAAATTCTGCAGCTTGCCTTGAAACTGGCACTGAAGTTTTCACACATTTCCCCCCGCTTTAGCTTTTCTTTCATTGGCTGCCCATTTGCTTTTTAGGATTTGTTTAACAATTATTTTTATTTCCTTTTGAAGCCCTGCACGGCCTCGCCACATCCTCTCTTGCTGGGTCTTCTAAACCTGCTTTCTCTCAGGTCAGGTCATTCTTTCCCGTTTGTGGAGCCCAAATTTGTGAAACGGTTCGTCAGTGGAAATTAGATGAACATTTTCTCTATCTTCTGAAAACCCATCATTTCACCTTGGACTTTGACACCGTGTGAGAAACTGATTAAACTCATTTCTATATTTGTTGTTTCTAGTCCATTGTATGCTTTTCTTTATGTTGCTTTAAAATTGAGCTGTTTACTTGTGTTTTGTGTGTTTTTTTAATGTGCTTTGAACTTATTTTAACTGTAAAGTGCTTTGGTCCCCGGCTGGTTAATTAAAGATGCTTTATAGATAAAGTTGGATTGAATTGAAGAACTGCCTTGTCATTGTGTAATTTCACCATGTTTGCCGTTGAAATTTTCTTTGACGATCTGAAACATGCAAGTGACCGAGAGAAAAAAGCAAAAACAGACAAAATCTGCAACAGGACAAGAGCGCTGTACGTAAAAATCTTATTTAGTCATTCCGACATTTGAACTTGGCTACAGAACTTTGAAACAGGTGAAATTTAATCTGAATGAAATCTACTGCGACTTGTGAATATGACCGTAGAAGTAAACCATTTGTTTCAATACAATTGTGCCTGAAAGTCTTACATTTAAAAATGCACAGCTGATCTGATGTGTTATAGAACAGAAGTCGTTGTTTTGAGACCAGCTGAGAGGAGGGTAAATTAATTGGAAAATGTTCTTATGTAATCACAGTCTAAAAATGTGCTGCATCAAAATTGCCTCTAAATCAACTATAAAGTACAGAATTAATGAGAAATCCGGTGCCGGTTGACTGCGTCTATAAATTACGAGTCCTGACTTTATTCTTCAAGCAGTTTAAAAAAAGAACCCAGCAGAAAACAGGTGCACAGCCTCCCAAGAAACACAAGAAGTGCAGGAGTTTTCCCCCCCGCGGAGCGCTCAGTGTGGAGCTGCTCCCTCCTTAGTGAAACCTTTTCATGGGTCTTTGGCTGTGGTAATGTGAAATCTACTCACTGCTGTTCAGCTGCAAAACAATCGTCCAGTTTGAAACAAGTATTTTAAAACTGAGGGTGTTTTTTTTTTTTTGTGCTCCTCGCAGGTTCATCGTGAAAGTAAAGTCTGAATCTGTTCGGGTCGGAGGATGCGCTGCCGACTGCATCTCACCTGGCGGGGTTGTTCTCACGCTGCTCTGCCAGCAGGAACAGACTGGCCCTGATCATGCTGCTGTGGTTTGGGGCCTGTTCACTTGTTGTTGGCGGAGCCTGAACATAAGCATTCCTAATTCACAGAGCACGTGTTTTTCTTTTTTTTTCTTGAAAGCTGCACATATGTGGCAGGGAAATGAAAATGATCCTGCACCACTGCAGCTTTTGTTTCTCCCCCCTCCTCCTCCTCTTCGTTTGGAGTTCAGCAGTAATCAAACCATCACCTCCGCTCACCTCTTCCCTTCGCTCGACCCGCTGATGAATCCTCGCGCTGCATTATGAATACCACAGAGCAGCAGCAGACAGTGCTTCATTTCAATGTTCCTCCTTTCTCATCTGCACTTCTCCATAAAACAGAGTAAGCAGTCGAGGCTGAAGGATTGTGTTATTTGGAAAGGCCGGAGCGGAAAAGATTATTCAGAGGCTTTGGTAATAAAAACTGCCAGAGGAGAACTGAGGAGAATTATGACAGCAATCCTTTAGTTTTCATTTGTGGAGGCTGTTTTTTTTTTTTTGCCTTTCTTTCTTTCTTTTTGGATGCAAAGGAGGACAAAGAGACCTGGAGGTGAAAAACAACAGAAAACCCAATTTGTCACGTTGAGAAGTGTAAATGCCAGCTGCATTCCTGATGATTACTCATATGGTAAATTGGAGATCAAACTGGATTTTTCGGACTTGTTACCTAATGTTTACGGACGGCTGCAATTACCTGCTCAGCGTCT
Source organism: Xiphophorus hellerii (assembly GCF_003331165.1). Classification (NCBI taxonomy): domain Eukaryota; kingdom Metazoa; phylum Chordata; class Actinopteri; order Cyprinodontiformes; family Poeciliidae; genus Xiphophorus; species Xiphophorus hellerii. The sequence goes on along the minus strand of NC_045676.1, from coordinate 21,874,895 downwards.
TCCCAGCCTAATGTCTCAGAAATGTTTATTTTGTTGCAGAGTTGCTGTTTCTCATTGTATTTTAAGCAAACACGCCTTGAAAGTATAATAAAGGCTATATGGTTACAGAAAAGTGGGCTTTGGTTGTGGTAATTCAAAGACCCCGAGGGTTAATCTAAAACACAAACGTGGAGGAATCTCCCTGCTGCATTCTTTAAATCCTTTCCTCATTTTCTTTTCTTTCACTCCCTTTCTTCTGTGCCCCGTCAAATTCGCATATGTCCACATACACACACAAGCACTCCATTTGAGAGATGGCCCCTGTCTTTCAATTAGCCTGCAATGGCCCTCTTACAAGGCTGGCGTCTGGCGAGTTAGGCCCGCAGCAGATGCTGCTGCGGATGGGCCGTTCATCTGCAGCCTGCAGACTGTATTGAATAGTCATTAGGGTGGAGCCGACTATTCGTGGCAGGAGAAGTGACTTCCTGTGGGAGGAGATGCTGCTGCAGCAGGTTATCTTCAGCCTCTTCTTTGTGAATGTTTTTTTTCCTTCTTTTTCTGAGCTCTGATGTGACAGAAAAAAAAAACCCAAGATAATCTACTGGTAACTATATTTTATGATTTGTGTATAATTTTACAATAGACACGACTGTTTATATGGCCCTTAACTGGCTTCCTGTTAAATAGATAAGAGATTTTTTTAGACGATTCCATTTTACAGCTTTTTATATAATTTAAGCCTAAATGTCTGCTTTTATCTTTACTCCGGTTACTTATCCACTTATTCCAACTAATGTGATTATTCTATGGTCTATGCTAGTTTATTAGAAATGTGTGCTTTTGCATCAGTGTTTCCAAAGTTTCTTACATAGAGTGAATGGCTCTACAATTACTTACTTTGATGTGAATAGATGCTTTAACTGAGTCTTGTGTTTTCTTGAGGTAATCTGAAGCAGCTTACAGAAGCTCAGTCATTTGGTGGAGTAAAAGCTGTGTGTACCCCGCATATAAAAATATGAGCTTTAAGCTTTTCGCCCTGTATTGTGGTTGAAGTGAGTGGAGAGCAGGAGTAGTTTTTGTATTAACCGAATTGACTGCTAAAGAGTTTTTGTCAGACTGGCTGACAACACCTGCTTATAAAAACATCACAGAAGACTCCATCATGTCTAAATTGTTTCTCTGGGAGCATTTTTGGTCCTCTGTGGAAAACGGAGTGGAGGTGATGATAGACCAGATTAAATAAAGGTGTAATGCCTTCTGTAAGTGGCTAAGTATTTGCCGCTAACTTCACTAAACTTGGCATCTGATTCACGGCCTCCAATCAGCACTGAACTAAGGCCCTGGCCGCACTGGCAACCCGATTCTCGGAGAAAAAGTGATTGCCCCCTCAACCTAATAACTGGTTGTGCCACATTTGGCAGCAAGAATTGCCATAAACTGGCAATGAGTCTTTCCAGTCTCTGTGGAGGAATTCATGTCCACTCTTCTATGCAAAATTGTTTTAATTCAGCCACGTTGGTTAGTTTTGAGTATGAACAGGCTGCTTAAGGTCATGCTACAGCACCTTAATTGGATTCAGGTCCAGCGAGGATTGCTGCATGAAGCTGGTGTTCTGGTGTCTAAAATCCCAAACTGATGGCTACTTCAAGATTTTCTTGCAAAAGAGCAAAATTTATGGTTTCATCAATTCATCCTGAATCAGCAAAACAGCGCCAGACCATCCCACTGTCACCGTCAGTGTAGATCAGGGTCTTCAACTCCGGTTGTCCTGCAGGTTTTAGATGAGTTTGTGTAAATGAGAAATGCGCACTTGTATTGTCTTTGGCTGCCACGGTTGCAGAGTCTCTCTGCTTGATCTTAACTGAGATAACTGAGCCATGAAGTGCTTTAGATTTCATCCTTGGTCCCATTACCGCCTCCCTAATAAGTTGCAGATGTGTTCTTAGAGTAATTTTGGTTGGCAAGCTAACTCAGTGGAAGGTCCACTCCATTGCCACCAGAGTCCCAAATCCTTATAACTGGTTTTCTTTTAACCCCTTTCAGACTGGTAGATGTTAATGACTATGACTTCTTGAGAAGGTTTAGCCTACTTCATCTTTGTAGACGGGTTTGTTCTAATGGACTTGGTTCTGTCAGTAATCAGGTCAAGGTGTTACTGGTGAAACTGAGTCAAATGATGGGGTTTGTCACATTAAGTGGATTTGACATGGAGGGGCATTTATCCTTTCTCATGAGGTCAAGCCTTTTCCCCAAAATAAATAAAATCAACACTTGAAAATTACGTTTTGTGTTTACTGTGGATATCTTTAAGATTATCCAAATTTGTTTGATAATCTGAAACATGTAAATGTGACCAAAAAAGAGAGAAACAAACTGAATGAAATATGTAAGGGGCTGAATATTTTTTTATAGCACTGAATAATTTATTTGGGAGAATCTTTAGCCTAGTACTGCTTTGGCCATGTTCAGGATCCTCTTCTTTTAACTTTAATAGTTAATGGTAATGGTATGTAGATTAGAAACTACACATTTGTTTGGTTGAAATCTAACAGAGAACGTACATTCTGAATTAAAAATATAGCCATAGTAGTGTAGCTGTTTTATATTAGTGAATTGTAATCTGCATTTATCTTAATTGTCTCTAAGTTAAAGTTTGTTAAAATTTGTAATTCAAGGTTAAGTAAACCTTTATTATATGTAAAAATAACACAGAAAAGCATTGTCAATACTTCATTTTTGGCAACTGGATTAGAATATTTTACACTGATTACATGTACATCTCTCCTAAAGACAGTTTTCCCAAATATATTTCAAAAACTGAATAACAACGCGATGCTTTTACTCAGTTTTGACCTTATGTTGGTTTTTGCTGTTATACCTTATTTTTCTGTTATGTGAGTGCTTCAAATGCTGCATGCAGCTTTTAGACTTACAGCAGCAAACTATTTCTTGAGGTTTGTTATATAATTTTTCTCTGAGAAATGCAGGGAAAAGCCAAGAAGGAGCACCGGTTTGGGCTCTGGAAGCCCCCCGTTGGTTCGCAGAGCCACGAGCCAGTCTGTTGAGTCTGTGCCCGATTTGTCAGCTCTCAGTGGGTCCGTTCATGAAGCACCTGGCAACCCTGCACAGCAGAATACGGTGGCTGCCACGGCCATACACCAACACACACACAACCATATGCCCCCATTGTCATTCCAATGAGCTTGGACAACATTCACTTTCGCCTCCTTTCAGCAAGCGTTATCAATACAAACCCCATGTGGAGGGGCCTGGGTCAAGAGGGAGTCTCTCTACAAAGTGGCTGCTGACACACAGAAGCACACAGGGAGACACACATACACACACACGCACACACACACACCCACACACACAGCCCAGTACCTCCCTTCGCTCCTCCTCCTCCTCTACTAAACCCCTGTAGGCTGGACTGAGGAAATGTGAATTAGCTTCATCAATGCAGAGGTTAACATTGCGCAAAGATGATGTTGACCTCTCGTTGTATTCTTGGTTTGATGTCTTTCTTAGGGGCCAAATGCTTATGAATAAAAATGGCGAGGGGAGAGGTTGACAAAGGGATTTGTCTGACTAATGCCAAAGGAGAACCCCTCAGGGAGACTCTGGTTAAGCCCAACACTGCTGAATCCCCCCCTGCAGTGTTATCAATCACAGAGGGGCTCGCACGGCGCTGTTATTGTTTTTGCCATAATTGTGTCAGGATGGCTTTCATTTGTCTCTAATGAAAAGTGTCTGCATTCGTCATGCTAATGTGGTGACAGCGTAAATATTACACAACATATGTGTTGCCAGTTTGGGCCTCTGCGGTCATAAATAATTTATTTTCACTTAAATGGTCAATGGGAGAGCCACTTTACCCAAATGATGGAAAGAAAGAAATCCAATTTACTGCTGACAGGTAAAGATTTTAGACTTAAGGTGTCCAGCTTTGACAGCCCAGTAAAGCTGGTGTAACAATGCGCTTTATTTTAGTGCATTAAATCAATGTTCCAGACGAGAAATTATGTGAGTTTAGCGTGTGACAGACAAGTAAATCTCCAGGGTCTCTGGGCATTTTTAAGACAATTAAAACAAAAAAGCAAACATTTATTTGAAGAAAGCATAAAAGATTTTCCAAAACCTTGTTGCATAAGAGACCACACCCTAAAACTAACACTTTGTTGAAACAATTTTTGATTCAGTTCCAGCATTTAGTCTTCTTGAGTTCAGACACACCATCAAATAAGAGTAATCAGGTGAACCTAAAATAAAATTCAGTGGTTTGTTGTTCAGTTTCTAATTGTATAAATGTGTCAGTCAGCATAAAGAGATAAATACACACCACTACATACACACCACGGCACAAAGGCAGACACTAACAAGAGAATAAATCTGGTGATTGTTAATAAGCCATAAGGCCGACAAAACAACAAGAACTCGTTCTGTTCTACAAGTGACAGCAATCTCTTGTGTTCTGCAAATTTCTGGTTTGAGTTGTAGGATGTTTTTTTTTTTCTTTCAAAGAAAATGTCTCTAAAATATTCCAAAACCTTCTGGGATGATGTGATATAGTCCAAACTGGAGGATATGGGCACAAATCCTTTCAGTCTGAGAGAGTTGGGGAGCTTTTGCAATCAAAAAAGTTCTCCAACTCGCTCAGGTTGCTGCCTGGACTGGACAAGTATTTGCAAGTAAAGATGTGGGCTGCTAATAGACCCTCACTAAAGCAGCCTAACGATGAAACTGAACTGTATTACTTTACACACTTACACAACCAGATTATTGAAGGTTTTTATTTTTGATAGGTTTTTCCTCAAATGCATCGTGAATTGCAAGGGGACATTTATATTATTACATGTGGAAACCGATTTGAAATGATTTATCAAAGTTAAGAAAATCTGGTGAGAGCTCAAATTTCAATTTGACAGACGTGTGTGCATCTTTGAAAGGGAGTGAAAACATCAAATTCCACTGAAATGGCATTGCATTGAAAAAAAAAACATTTCAGAAACTAATTTACTTAATTTAAATGAAAATGTTTTTGATGGCAAATTTTAAATCTAACCATTTATAGCTTGGGCGGACTTAAAATCCTTAATCTGGAAATCGGCCTGTAAATGAAGAAGCTTATTCTGACACTACAAAATAAATTTTGCTTGTCCGTGGTTCACCGATGAAAGGTGAACTGATTGGAGGTTGTTCTTTGCCAAAAGTGGAAAAATATAAATATCTTTGCATTTTGTTGGAAAGCGATAGTAGCATGCAGCAGCAGACGGATTGACAAATTGGGGGTCCAAAGAAAATCCTAATGTGGTTTTTGGATCAAACAGAACGAGCTTCAGAGTTTGACTGTGAGATCTGGGTTTCCCTGTCGGACCTTCTTCAACGATCCAAACTCAGATAAGCACCAAACAATGCTTGGAGGGGCTTTAATGTACATTATAATGATTTTGCTGTGCCAATATTTTTAATTGTTGTTCTGTGATGCATTAGTGGGCAAAATCCTGAACAATGAAATCAAATCTGGGATATTTTTGCAGGTGAAATAATCATGTTCTTTAAAAACGGTGACCCAAACTGTTCCAGATGCATAATATGGATTCGCATGAGCTGGATGCAACAGAATCAGCACTAATTTCACAATATACTGATAGACTGCTCCACAAATGAGTTAATAACTATAGGTAAGAACATAAACAACAGAAAACCTGAGGCGAGAAGGGTGAGGCAACCTTTAGCCCTGATATAATTGAGAAACATGTCAGCACTGGCTGGTTACACACTTCAAACTTGATTTGTTTTACAATGAGACGTTGTTGTTTTGTGACTATTCGTGAGTGTGCAGGTGCTCATCTTTGTTTCTTCTTTGTGTGCAAACAAATTAAACACAGCAGCACACTCCCACACATGATCAGCTCCACGGGGCCTGAGCTCGTGTTTATGACTTTATTAAAAGCGTCTTGTTTCATATCATGCTCTCCCGGCAAAGTACAGCACACTCCATATATCACACCGTTATTGTAGGTAATTAAGAACAAAACTTGGTGTTATGTGGGGCCTGTTGTGCATATAAGCAGAATTGACCATTTTTAATTGCTAAGGAGATAAATTTTCCTGCACTTTATCTTCTGTGAATGATATTATAAGAAGAACCTGGCAAAGGCATTTATTATGCTAACAGCTCCCCTTAAAAATGAGGGGTAATGAGACACAGCAGCTATTTGCTTTACTTTAATGCCAGGGTGAGGAGAGTAAATCAAGTATTCTGCTGCAGCCCAAAGCTTTTAAAATCCTTGACTGTCTTGCAAATGCAAAATGCAGATATTCTAAAAGGAGGACACTAATTTCTTTCAGTAGGGTTCAAATAATCTGAAGTATGAAGAGAACGAAACAGGAGATGAGTCTACACAGATTTTGCTGAACAAAAGAGACTGATACAAACTCTGAATTCACTCAGCATAAACCCGAAAGGTCGGATAGTGGGCGGAGTTGGATGTCTGACTCCACCCTCAAACTGTTTTCATTGGACAATTCTTCTCCTTTCTCTCCAAATATCCAATTTTACTCTTATTGCATATATATATATACTTTTTACTTATGCAGTGAAGTTAGTTTTAAGCTGGATATTTGACAAACATTCTCTCAGTGCCTCACATGAGGCAGCCATTTCTTTTCATGCTAGGTGACGTCGATGTGGCCGGTGTTAGAAAGACTCCAGAACGCAATCAACCAATCCCAGTCAGCTGTAAACAAAAAGATTCCCAAAAACCAGTAGCTTCCAGGCGACCCAAACACAGAGAATCGATGCTGATTTGTGGTACTGGGTGTGACATCACTGCTGTTGCTTGTGAGTCTCTGCAGATTTTTCCTCCAGCAGGTTGATAGTTCACTAGTATGCTCAATCAGTTACTAGCTCATTAAGAATGATCCAAAAGATTTCTAATTCGGCAAATATTTTTAAAAATATTACTTTCTGTAAGTTATGCTTTATTTTCCTCTCAGCGTTACATTGTGAACTGGTGTTTCAACAAATAAATGCATTCATGATGTATTTTGCATATTTGAATTCTTCATAGAACTTCAAAAAAGATAACTAAAAGAGAATAAAGTGATTAACTTTTTGCAGCAGTAAAACAAAACTGATAAGGTATCGAACCAACCGATGTGTTTAATCTTTTGCATTGGGATGTTTTCAATTTTCAAAGTGGTACTCTTCGTTGACACAGCTGAATCTCACTCCATGCTTCCTGTTGTCCTCCACATTGTTTTCTGTTTTATTTTTAAACTTCAAGTCTGCAGGATAACTCCTGGTGGATTTGTGGTTTATGAATGGCCAGAAGCAGAACGTCGAGGATTTCGAGTTTCTGGGATTTTTATGGAAAATGCCTTTTTAAAGAATGTTAAAGTAGGGTTCCTTGCATTACAACAAAGTTGCCCTATTTTGTCCTTTTAACCTTTCAACCTCTCTCTGTCATGGTACGTGCTGGATTTGGAAAGGCTGGCCGCCTTCTGGACATCTTAGATTTCTTGATGAAAAATTATGGAGCCATGTGAATATGCAGGTCTTTAACTTTTTGTGTTCATATTTCAGACTGGATTTCTTTTATAGGATTGACTAATTGAAAGACAAAATGACGTGTTTACATTACAAAGCATTTTTTTCAGAAAATAAGCTCACATTGTTTTTCCTTTGGACCTCAATCGTGTTTGTTTTCTTTTAAATCCGTCTTTGCAAAAACAAATAATGATGCACCAATATCAGTGCTTTCAGTCATCAGCCCATCTCAGGATCTGACAAAAATGCCCAAGAATCGTACTATATTGAAATCCTTTTAGCAATTTGTTATTTTTTCTATATAAAGAGTGGAATAAACGTGTCAGGATTTAAAGTGTTAAATGTGTTTACATAGCATAACAATAAATCTTTGAGGCTAAAGTAGTTCAAGAGGTCGACCTGTTCATAGAGTGTAAGAAAATAATATTTTACATTCATATTGCAGCTGTTCAGAAGCTCGGATTATTTTGGTCCTACGGATTTAGAGTGTGAGTTTTGTTGGTCAACTTGATGCTGCAGGAACAATAACAATGCAACAAAATCAAACTTGTCAATCACTCAAATTATTCAATATTAATATTTCAGGCTCAATTAGTTTTTAAAAAGACACTTTTGTAAGTGAAGTAAAATATCAATACATTCATTTATTTCATTTTTTTTCTCATCATTAAGTATCTCTGTCTGTGTTGGCGATGAGCATTAAGCCCCTGAAAACAATTAAATGGCCTAAACGACGGAAAAATCCAGGTCTTCCCACCTTAAGATGAGCATTTACTAATCCTGAGTTTTCATACGTTCGCACTTTTTCGGGGAAAAACAACATCCTAATCCATCCATCACAACTTCCCGTCTCCCTCTGTATGGCGTCGTTCACGGCGAGCCGAAACAAGCTGCATCTTTCCCTCCCTCTCTTTCTCCTCGCCACCAGATGAGCGTGGCCTGAAGGAGGAGGGCCGCCATCCATCCAGATCTGCGCCCGTTCCTGCCGTTTAAACCCGAGCAGGCTCGACTAATGCCCCTGCCTCACTCCTCCGTCTGCCGCTTCGCGGGCTTTGTTCGAGACGGCTCCCGTGCTTCCCCCAACTCCATCCGTCTTCTTCATATTTTTCACTGTCTAATTCTTCCCTCTTTACCTTGATCTCTGTCCCCGTCGCCAACCACTCTCTGCATTCCTTTCCCCTTTCATTTTCCTCCTTTTTACCTTTTGCATTTCTCTTTAGCAAATCTCCCTAACCCCCCTGCACCCCCATCCTCCCATTCAATTCTTGTTCTCTTGTTAAAATAAAAAAAAAAAGAGAAGGAGGGGGCGGGGAGGAGGGAGCTTAGATGAGAAGTCGGTGGCGTTGAGCCGAGGAGGACACACTCCACTTAGATAAATATCCCCATCGCTCTGAGCGGAGCCAGGGAGATTTATTCATCCGCCGAGCTGGCAGAAAATTGACTTGTTTCATGGGGGCAGGCCGGTGACGCATTGCCACGAGAGGCAAGGAGACAGGATGGAGGGAGGAGAAGGAAGGATGAAGAATAATAAAGAGAGAAAGGACGGGGGGATGTTGAAGGGGGGGGCGATGGAGGAAAGGGAGATCTAGCAAGAAGGGAGGGAGAAAAACGATAAAGAGAGATGAGAGAGAGTGATGTCCCTCCCCTTGTAGCAGAGGATAAAGCCAGTGGGGTGGTGAAACAGTGATGAGGGAAATGGTACAGTTGACATTTATATAAGAGGATATTGATGAAGCCGAGGCGCAGGCCGACTCAATCCAGTCCTCCTCTTCCTCTTTTACCTCTTCTATCTTGTTTACTACTTTTCACTCTTCCTCTGCTTGTCTTTTTCGCCTCCATGTCTCCTTCAGCTCTCTCTGTCTTTGCCCTGACAAAGTGCTCTTACTGGACACTACATCCTCATTGAGGCAGTGGGGCCGCAACCTTGGGTGACTTAAGGCTGGAGCCGCCAATGCATCACAGCGATAATCTCTTATTTTCAGCCTCCCACGTAGCATCATCCCTTAGCAGAGAAGGGAAAAAAACAACAACAACAAAAAAAAACTACAGCTTTCCTGTTTTTCATATCGGCTCCATGCTAACACAGCAAATAAGAGAGGAGACGAATGCTGCCTCCCCTCGGCTTTTCCAGAGAGGTGAACGGAGGAGCGGGGTGTGTGTGCGTGTGTGTGCGTGTGTGTGTGGGTGTGTTTGCGTGTGTTTGTAAGCGGGTATGTGTTCTGGGAGCACTGGGGTGTGGAGGATTTCTGCTTGTATCAGCACCTGAGCTGCACAGAGAGAGAGGTGTACAGAGGAGAAAGATGGGGAAACTGGGAGTCTGTATGTGTGGGCGTGGGCGTGTGTGTGTGTGTGTGTGGAGGATGAAGGAAGGGGGATGGATAACAGGAGGTAGAGCATAGTATAATTTAGTCACACTGAAGCTCAAGAATCACATCAGCCTTGGATAGGGACCCAGGGTGATCATTTAAATTGGGAATTTAGTCACCAGCGAACGGTTAAGTTTCCACTGAATCAGTGTTTTATTAAAGGAGAAGTCAATCGTCTGATTGTGCAGGTGAATCTACAAGCGCTCCAGGTCCGGCTGATGCACTTATTCCACAGCTTGGCTGGGGGAATGATGGAGGATTTGCTGACGGAAGTGATTCCTCACAATAAACAAGCTCTTAAAACCTAATGAACATACAGCTGTGAAGGAGGAGTGGATCGAATTATTCCTAATGTACTGTCTGAGTGAACAAGTGGCACAAATGATTCATTCCTGACCGGAAAATGTACAACTGAACATTTAAAAGATTGTTTCTTTTTTTTTTGGTATTTAGGGTTCTCTACATGAATCCGAATGTAAGTTCATTTTTAGTCATTTAGTTTGGAAAGTCAAACACACAATGGATCGATATGTTTAAAACATTCCTTTCAGGTCATTTTTAGGGATTATGGTCCAAATGGGTAAAACCCAGAAAGTCAGCGACTCAGAAAGTTAGAATGTTACCTCAGATCAACAAAAACGGATTTTAAAACTTGAAAATGTCGGCTGACTGACGAGTTTGTTCATGTACGTTACAATGCTCCACACTCACAGCTCTGCCTCTTCAGTCTCCTGACTCTGGGACCTCGACTCCAAATTAAATGCAGCCACTGACCAACAGTGGAGAAACTTTTCTCCTTCGCCCAGGTAAGATATTTCTGACGTTGTCTCTGGTTCAAGGGAGGCTTAACCCAAAAAATTTAAAATATGTCTCTCAGAGCTCTTCGATCTCTGAGTCCAACGTTAGTAAATCTTACCCAAGCTCTTAACTTGCACATCTTTTTTCTTTCACTCAGTTTTCCCTTAATTTGCTTGGATGCAGCTCTATGAGCAGCTCGTTTCTGTGGCAACGTCGTTTTGTGGCGAAACCTTTTTATGAAGGGTGTGAACGTCTGCCAGACAAATGCCAAGTCAGCAGTCTTCCCAACGATTGTGGACATCATAAAATAATGTTTCTGTATTAAACATGCTTTGTTTTCTTGTTTTATAAACAGACATAAATGCTTGTAATGTAGCACTTGGTTTGTAATGAATCTACACTCTAGATCTTAGTTTCACTTTTAAGAAAGAATTGCAGAAATACTGTAACTTCCTATAATATCTCCATAACTCCCTCCTCCAACTACAGATGTTTTCTGAGCTTTGAAACATATTTTTTCTAAAATATTTTGATTCCTCTTTCCACTTAATAGGTCCAGATATTAAAAAAACTGAATTATATCTTTTTTATATATTTTTCTGTCTTTTCTTAATTTCCTTTTTGTGTGTTTATTTCCTTCTTTCTGTCTTCTATTTGTTGTGTCATTTTCTTTGTACCTCATTTATTTCTTTCCTTACTTCCATTTTTCGTTGCCTGTGTCCTCACTCCCCCTGCTTGTTGGTCCTTCCTTGTATCTACTAGTCTTTTCCTTCCTTCCGTCTTTCCTTTCGTCATAAACTTTTGTGTTTTCCATTTCAAAACAAATGTAAAGTTCAGGAAAACTAGGTCTGAAAGTCTGGATTCAAGAACCTTGAGACGACACGGAAAAAACCAACTAGAAACATGCAAATCTACAGATCAGTCTACGTTTAAGGAAAAAATCCATCAAAGTCTTATTCTATGCTTTGGGTACAATTAGGTCAGTCTTAGCTAAATACTCAGTGAAGTTGGTCTTCACAACTTCTTCAAATTAAACAAAACTAGTGTCAATCGTTGGTGTCATTATAATTTTCTTAGATTTAAAATAAAAACTTTCCAGAGGTCAAAGATCATCCTGCTAACTAAATTCATGAATCAATTGAGCTCTGTTTGTGCAGATGAATGTTTTGTAGCGCGGTTGATCGACACCAAATCTTTTTGCGACTGTGGAAGTGGGGAGGTTGACTTTGATGACCTCCGGAAATACTTATTAACGTCTTTAAAATGATAGCGGCACAAACAAAGCAGTTTTACTGCACAAAAATGTTTTGACACCAATGTTGTTTAATCTGAAGAAGAGGAGCCATCTTCACTCAGGCCAATAATCAGCATCACTTGTCTCACATGAAGAGTCAGAGCTCAAACTAAAACACGTCTTGTTAAAACAGCCTGTGGTTTTCTGGGAGGGCTGTGAGGTGTGTGTGTGTGTGTGTGTGTGTGTGCGTGTATCGGTCCGAAAATCTGAGACTGTTTATGCCTTTTGGAGTTGGAGTAAATGTGAGTGGCAGACATGCAGAGGGGCGCCGTGACCTTCTCTCACTGCACTGTAACTCAATCAGAGCTCAAGGCGTGACACCGTAACCCTGCGTGGCAGGAAGCGACCCGGCTGCGGCGCTCTGCTAATGCCTCCACTAACGGGTGTGACCGCGCTGCGCTCATATCCCCCCGGAAAGCCAAGCCGGTCCGCTGCCACTCTCTTACAAATGAGCGATAAGTCCCAGTTTTATCTTTTGGTGTGATTTGCTTGGAAATGTGTGTCCAGGATGAGAAGTTCACAGGTTACCAGCTCTCGGGTTACGGATTCATTAAGGGAATTAATGAGGCTTCTGTGGCAGCTGGATTAAGAGAGTATCTGCTTTCCTTGCAGGCATGCTGTCCAAAAACCTCCATTGGAAACAATCTGCATTGACCACAATTATTTTAAACGGCTTGTAAACGGACAACGGCTGCTCTTGAGAACATGAGCCAGGGTGTTGATTTTTCTCAGGCTATAAGGTGGCCCGAGGTTAGGATGGTAACACTTGTAGATGTTTAGATAGGAGAAGCTGCCTACATGAGCTCATCGCTGAGGCTAGATGAAGGTAGTGGGCCATGTTTCGTCAGCTGCTCAGGAGAAACACACAGCTTACAAACACCTGCAGCCTCACCGGGTGGGTGGTGCGTTCAAGCGCCTCTGCATCACCAGAGAATCAAGTTTTCAGGTTTCTTGATGCGTCAGGATTTTTAGAAATGTCTTTTTTCACTTTTACCAAAACAAGTGCTTAGCGGCAGATTTTAAATAGACAGTTTGCAAGAGGAAAAAAGACATATCTTCCTCCTTTGGATGGTTTCTGAACATGTATGGCATATTAAAAGGTCATGGTGGAAAATCTCAATCAGATTTACGCTCTGACTTTTTTTAAAGACCATCCTAAATTCTTTTTTGTTTTTTAGCCATTCAGAGATGGACTTGTTCCTGTGCTTTGTTGCTCTACCGCGGCGGTGCCCAAAGTGGGTCCTCGAGGGCCGGCATCCTGCATGTTTTAGTTCTCTCCCTGGTTTAACGCACCTGGATCCAATGATGGCTCGTTAGAAGGCCTAAGAAGAACATTGACATGCTGAAAAGGTTGTTGGTACCGCCAGGGAGAGAACTAAAACGTGCAGGATGCCGGCCCTCGAGGACCCACTTTGGGCACCAACACTCTACTGCATAACCAAATTGTGCTTGAGATTTCAACCGTCAACAATGGTTCAGATTTTCAGCTACAGGGCAAATAAATGTTTCCATCAATCAGGAGAGGTAAGAATAAGTTTTGAAGAAGAAACACAGTTTCACATCATCCACAGTCCTGTGTAGCCATTAGTGACACTCTTTTCTGAAATGCTGCATCAGTTTTACAAAAGAAGCTCTGGGACTCAGTATTCAAAAATGTTGAACTTTGGTCTCATCAGTTTCATGTAATATTTTTTCCAAAATGCTTGAGGATAATCAAGGTGTTCTTATAGTAATTATGTAAGTTTCCTGTATTTTTCTTATTGTTAAATTTTGAACCTCTCAATTTTCTGATGCACAGCATTTGGCAAGCGTGTTAAAAAGTTACTTCTTGGTAATTTTCTGACTAGAGCACCAAATGTTTGCTGGGCCTATACATGCTGGTTCTTTCAATAATAGCCACTTTCTGGCAGAAATGATGGGCTAGCCTGGTAAAAAGCAGCTCCTTGTTCTAGGCTTTGCTTCATAAAGAGGGTCTGGACCCTCGACTATCAAGAAACTATTGCTTGCTGGAAGCATGGACTCTGTTTAAGTCTTAAATGTTACCCAGTCACTAACATTTGTCCAGGAAGCACTGCACCAGTTCAACATTGTGTAACTTACCGGAAAACAATCATCCTCCACTGTGAAAAGAGGAGTGCCCATCTGAACGAGGTGGCTGTTAATATTTATTACATTTTTTGAAGAGTGGCTAAAGATGCTACTGATAAAACTACAGACAGAAAATTGGTGTCATCATTCATAATTTCTACTCGTGTTTGCTGTTTGGCCCAGTGGAAAATCTACCAGAGGAATCCAAGTCAATGGGAAAAAGCCCTGACTGTGCTATGAAGGGAGATGAGAAATGAGTAGCATAGCAAAGGAAGGCAATGGCCAGGCTAATGCTGAGCTAATCGGCGGTGCTGTAACACTGCCGCAGAATGACACACAAAACAAACAGAGCATGCATAAAGAAGTTATGTGACATAAATGCAACACTGAACTCTGCCATATTTTGGTTTGAGAGAGTGAAGCGCCACAAACACATGCAGATTACAGAGAGCAATAAAACTACCATCTGATCCTTTCACTAAAAGACGCAGCTTGCATGCACACACTGAAACATAAATTTGACATTTTGGATTTTTTGAAAATGCTTGTTGATTGATGCTGAAAGGATTGTTTCTGGTCTCCCAACATGTGTGGACGCCTAGACTGAAGGACAAAGTACATTTGCGGACAGGCCAACACCGCCTGAGCGAGGCTCAGTTACTTGCACTCCTTCACAGCTGCACCCAGTTTCTAATCATCCACCTGCTCCTTCTTCAGCAATCTACTCTCCTGCATAAATATTCAGCCCATCCTGTTAGGCCACCAGCTGGTTTTACTTCAGATTCACTCCTTCAGTTTAGTGTTGGTACGTTTTTGTTTTTATTCCTACTTTTCTTTAGATAAACTTTCTTTTACCTGCCTCCATTCTTCTGCAGTTTGGGCAGCGTACTTCACTGTTTGGACATTGTATTGACTTTTTAAAATTTAATTCTGCATGAATTAATAAAGCATGAATTAGTGCTTTATTCTCAAAATGCGACTTTGCATAAGTTTGAATATAACGTTTTGATGTAACAAATCGCAATCAACCATTTTCAGCCAGTTGTTTGTGAACTAAGTGAAATAATTTCTGATCAGCCACTAACAGCTGCAGCGCACTCGCCTCCTGTTACGTTGCTCTTAAGTTAAAACAGCCCGAATCATCTGCGTGTTGCATTTAAAAATAGATAATCAGATCTTTGTTTTCATGCATGTGGTGGAGCAGGTGCAGAGTTTAAACAAGAGTGGCAACATCCGAGTGCTTTCTGTGAGTCGGAAATCGTGAGAGGGGACGAGGTCGCTCCTGAGAGCCGAACGACCCAGAAACAGGTCGTAAACCGGAGGTGCTGTGGATTAAAAGCGATTTCAAAAATTCACGTATGAAGGTGATGGAGACGGTTTGGGTTATTGAGACGAGCCTTCATGAGCTATTTCAGTCTGCTGTGGGGTTTTTTTCTTCACCTCCCCCAAGTTCATATACAATATATGAGTCAGATTACATGAAGCAGGACAGAGACAGAAACGTGAAAGTGTGCAGGCATGCAGTAAACACATCGACACACATGGAGTTTTCAGAGATGTGCCCCCTGATACTTATGTTTGTTATCAGAGCTTGTGTTGGGGAAAGGGTTTATTTGCTAGGTCAGAGGTCAGGACATCGGGATTTCATAGCTGACAGAGCTTGGGCCACTTGTGAGAGAGTGTGGCCTCGCAGAGGTGCAAAAACAAAGAGAGTCCTGAATAGAAACCCTGGACAAACAGAGAGGAATTACAAATGACAACATCAGAGGAAAACATGAAATCGACCGCGCCGTCTGCCGGTGAGTCGGAGGGGAGAAAGTCCTGGAATACAGCAAAACAAGAAACCAGGAGGAAAAAAAGGAGAAGAAAAGCTCAATGCAGTAGTAAAAATGCAAATAATATTTACTGTCCTTATTTCTTTGTCCCCGCTCTTTTCTGGATTTGCATCCTCGAGTCCCGCCATTTGTCTTGGCTGGTAAAAGCAATTTAATATTAGAATAAATTACAAATGGAAGACTGTTGCCTGGGATAGATTTTTCTTGCGGGAAGTTCAGACTCCGCCAACATTAATGTCTCCTGCCACCGTAGGAGGCATAAATCTCGTTTTTCTTTTTTTCCTCCTCTCCCCTCCTTTTTGCCTTGAATCATATAAGGATATTGAATTACTCCCCTGCTCTGCTCACATAGAGGCATTGTGCATTACATTGACTGATAAGCTGTCACCAGCAGTTTAACTTAGAGACATTCAAAGAGTAATACACCAGTTGAGGATAAACTAACCCCGGTCCCCTCAGACTAAGCTATGACGCTGTCACTGTGAAAAATACGGCGGGGGCATTTCATATAACATGCAGCATCTGGCATCTGAAAATGGAGGAAAAACACCTCTGAACAATGCTTGGTTTATGGCTGTTTTCATGCCGGCTGACAGTTTTTCCCTTGAAAAGGCCCGGATCAGGAAGCTAAACTGGCTGATGTACACTCATCACTGTGGCGGTAGAGGTTTTTTTTTTTGTTTTTTTTTTTTTAAATGGCAAAATCTACTTGAAACAATACAACAATCCTTAAAAACATCATCAGTGGCTTGTTGTTGAGCCTGTGTGTGAAAACCCCCCGCCACCCCCGTCCTTTTTTACAAACCTCTTTACCATATTTATGAGAGCAGCTAAAGGGCCTTTTTCACGCTACAATCTGGGAACAACCATTAACGCTTGGAGTCGGACCAATGGGAGCGGGGCCGCCTCTTGCTCGTCGAAGCTGGCATGAGAGCGGGCCGATCCATCACGACGGGTTTGGTGGCGACGGGGCTCGTGGTTCTGGTTTGCCCCGGTGCTTCAGGGTGGTCTGTCCAATTCAACATCTGCACAAGAGACTCCGGCAGAGCAGCTGTGCTCAAAGCTGCTCCGGCTTGTGTTTGCAGCTTTGTCGGAGTGGAGACTGTAGACAATATAGCCGCATTAATAATGCAGTTCTTAGACTGATACAAATGGAGGAAGGGGGAGCACGTAGAGCGGATTACAGCGGCCCGCCTTCCAGTACCTTCAGATTTACTGAGTTGGAAATCAATAGTTACACGAGAGCAAAGGTTGACTGATCGTAACGGTCGCTCTAAAGGTTTCCAGACTCAGCTTGATGAGTGCCCACATGCCCCGAAGAAAAAGTCAAATAACCAGGATTCATCAAACCCCATCATTCAATTAGAACCTGTAAAAAGAGAAATGTGTTCATTTTTTCTACAACTCAAAACAAGGTACGTTCATGGATGCCTGTTTCATTGCTACTTAATGTTGCCCAGTCATTTTGGAGGGATGTTATGTGATAGGCAGAGAAAAGTAAGGCTGCTTAAAAATGTGACATCCATTTATGTCCAGGTCCCCTTTAGTCTGACACCCTTCAAGAAAGTCCAGTGAAACCAACTTTCTTGAGAAGTCTTCTAATTGTGTGCAATTTAATCTCAGAATAAATGCAACTCAGAGGTTTCCTTCCAAACACTGGATACGTTTTTTATTATTATTCCTATTTAAGGTAGGCCGCACCTGGTCTAGGTGTTGGAAATGGGATTACTTTCACACTGTGGATGCTGTCCAAACTTTGCCTGAACAAAGACACTGAAAATGAGAACTTGGCTTGAACGTTTTTTATATATATATATATATCCTCTATTCTCTGATACCCCTATATAAAATTCAGAGAAACCAGTTGCCTTCCAAAGTTGCCTAATTTATAATTGGAAACCATTTATGTTTAATTTAGTTCAGCCATTCTGTGAAATGTTTTCCTCTCCACCCTCTACATCTACTGGCAACTTTTTATAAAACTAAGGCTGGCTGTTCCTTGTCTATGTTTAGCCCAGAAGAAATATTGGAATTAATCTAATTTATGAAGATTAACTTTCTGTGAAGAAACACTTAACTTTCATGTTCTATTATAGTGTTTATAGTATTTCAGTGAAGGAGAAATGTTGAAAATGATACTTTTTTAGCTCATAGGTCCTGTCCAAATTTGGTTCAATCGTAGATGATGAAAGGCAGATATTTAGATAAACCCCAACAACTTTTTCAAAGATGGATTTTTTTACTTTCCTGTCAGGGTAATTAAAGGAAATGTAGTTTTTATGTGATCAGCACAAAGGAAATAGTCCGTAGTTGTGAGGTGGAAGGCTGAACCTTCAAAAACTGGGTTTCAAAATAAAAGAAAAAATCAAAATCTGGAAAAAAAATGTAGTGTACGTTTCTGTTTAGCCAAATTTTTTCTGATTCCCCTAAAGGTTGCAAAAAATGTAAAAGTTTTACTTCACAAAGTGCTTCATATTTGTGACATGGAAGGAAACAATACAATACTTTTGTCACTTTGACATCCCTAGATAAAATGCAATGTTACATGTTTCTTCTAAACATTTTAAGACTAGACAGTTTTTGCCTTTATTTTGTCAAGAAAAAATGTTTTGTAAACTTAGTTTTTAACCAGTTGCTCCCATCCACTTGAAGCCTAAACAGAGCTGCAGAAATCCAGGATTGGTTAGTTTATTAGATGAACCACAACCACGCCAGATTTTTACATTTTCTGCCAGGAACATTTAAAAAAAAAAAACTACAGATTTTTATGTGACAGCCTGTGAAGTGCAAAACTGTGAAAAAATGGTTTTCCGAAGGTTTTAAAGAAACAAATCTAAAGAATGCAACGTTCATGTGCATTTTACCCCTTTTACTCGGAACCACTAAACAAAATTTTGCAAAATAATCCACCTTTATAAATCATGTAACCAGTACGGATAGTTGTGATTTAAAAACATTAAAGTCTCCCCTACTAACACAGAATATGGATACTTTTTATGGTTTACATTTGGCCTTTTTGTTTTAAGAAACATATGTTGAGAAGGTGATGCGTTTTTTATCCTGTATTGACCCCATCCATGATGTTGGAAGTCACACATCCTTTACATGACCCCCAATGACCTTTAACCCGCCTTGTTTTTGTGGATGTCTGTTCAGCTTTCACTTGTCTGCCATAATTTCAAGTAGCTTAGTTACGAGGCAACAACATCTTTTCTCTGTTCAACCAGGATTTGCTCAGGTGCTGGTGATGTGTGGAAGGAAAGCTCACCTTTTTAATATTTATTCAAAGAACTACCAGCCTTTAAATCCAAGCTACGGCTCGACATGGAGACGTTTTAAAGTCAAGGCTGTAAAAATTCACCATAGCCAAAAAGGCCCACCGCTAACCGAGAGGCCGAGGGAGGACATAAACAAGACGGATGTCTGTCCCCTTTAATACAACATAAAAACTGAGCTGGAGAGAATAAAACACCTCATTGTAATGAAATGCATTTACTAGAGCGCAGGCTTGAAATCAGGCAAAAGTGAGAGCAAACGTCAAAAGAGATCTCCTGCCGAGCAGAGCGGCAGAATTAAGAGGTCTGATATCTAATCCATTTCCTGTGAAACCGGCGGTGTACGGGACATCAAAGAGAGTTAAAGGGCGGTAGGAGTGGCAAGGCAGTGAAATATTGCACATTTGGTTTCTTTTCTCCCCCGGCTCTGGGCCTTTGGAATAATTAGAGCCTAATTCTGTCTAATTAACGGACTCAATTACTCCTGAAGAAAGCTCATCAAAAAGATGGCGGGAAAGCAGAGAGGAGAATGGTAGGGTTGTTTTTTTTTTTTTTTCTTTAATTAATGAACTGAGTTGAATAACGGCCATGGAGTTAAACATTTCCCCCAATGTGTATGAATTGCAAATTGGAGCAACATTTTTTTTCCCTCCCTTTTCTCGGAGACAGGAGCCCAGGGGCTAACACTGCTGTCAAGTAGCTCTCTAAAAAGTCAAAGCGCCGATGCAGCACTAACAAATTACCAAAGATTACCGTCTTTAGCACATGTGGAGGTCCTAACGAATAGCGATGAATTAATATGCCGTCTGTGTCTGAGCGCTCCCATTGGCTGCGAGTTTCAGCGATCCTGGAAGAGCCAATAAAGCAGACTCCAAACTTTATGGAACACTTTTCTTCTAGTCGAACAGGCTGCCTGTCGATTGCATATTTCACATCCTTGAGACGATGATATAAGTCTTGTTAAATTACTCAGCTGAGATGGAGCCGGGCGCACATGAGTGTTTTCAGGGGTTGAAAACTTTTTATGTGCTATCAAGGCAGTGAAAGTGCGTGTTTGTGTTTGTGTGTGTGTGTGTGTGTGTGCGCAAAGTGCTGTGCTGTGCTCAGCAGGTTTACAGGCCCAAGGGTCGGCTAAGCTAACTCCCTGCCTCAGCAGTCCTTAGTTCAGCTTCTTCAAACATTCGCTGAGGCACTGGGAAACAAACTTAAAGGCCTAATATTATCACCCATATGTAGAGGAGGAGAGCAACACAACAGCACGGGAGACATTTGCTGCTATCCTCAGTGTAATGTGGGCTTTCTGCCGACCAACACATCTTCTGCCGCACCGTCATAATACATGTGGGTCATTACAGCTAATAACAGCCAACACCAAACTGTTTCGCTCACATATTGCTCTTCTGCTGGGCTCGTTTTGAACTTGAGAAATTGCCTCGGATGGAAACGTGTCTTCGAGTGTGCCAACATACATTTGGTTGTCGCAATGAAGAAGAGGCAGAGTTTCTATTTTGAACATAGAAATGACGCTGAGGCGTGATCAGCCAGAACAAGGCAAATGCAGATTTGAACAGGGAAATTATTGTGAGTTTTTGAGTTAAAGAGAAAAACCTTGAATTGCATGTTTACTTTAAAAGAAATGGCATGCTATTTTATGCTGCTTGAGATAAACCTAATTTTTAATACGCACGCACGTTTATGGATGCTTTTAATAAAACAAATAAAGAAGAAATTCAACTAAAATTACACTTTTATGTCTTCACTATTTTGGTGTCATATTTGGGATATTTTACGTTTTTGGTCATGTAACAAAAAAATTTTTTCAAAAATGTAATTGCGCACCTAAAATGTAAAATATATTTTGGAACATACTTCTTGTGGTGTTATATTGGGAGGTTTAATGGTATGGGAATAAATAAATATGTAGATAGAGTTAAACTGTGAAGAGCATGTTATGCTTCATCTTGTTAAAAATATTTTTAGCAAAGGAAATTGCAGGCCAGTATTTTACAAAAATAAAATAAAAAATGTTGGTTTATCTTCATGATACATAAAAACACAAATTTAAAGTTACTAACTTTGAATGTATCAGTTAATCATTTTTAAATTAGGCCATACAAAAACATAGAAGGCAATAATATCCAAATGCGGTACAACGAAATTCCTGTTGCTATAAAATAAACGTTACTATTATACTCCAACTAAAGTCTTCAGGATGACGCAAACTACACTGATATTTATTCAGTTCTAACTTTAAGTAATTTTTAAAGCAATCATAGATAAATAAAATAGTCCATTAATAGACATCTCATCCTCAGTTTTTTTTTATGTTGAAATTTTTGATCACTTCAAAAAATAAACTTGAATGTTTACTTTTTTCATCACCTGCCTATAGTAGTCACGCATTTAAGGGTTAAATGTATAATGTGATCTTTTGATTTTACCAACATGCTTCTTCTGACCGGAAATAATGTTAATACCATGGAGCGACCCGGCCATTGATCCAACTTATGTCTGGCAGAGAATCCGTGGTGAGATGAGGGTGATGGGCCAGAGGCGTTCCTACCTCAGTGACTTGGAGCTCATCACCACAGATAAATCATCAAAGTACCAGAGGAAATGTGCTAAAAGCTCCTAAACGATTATTAAACGGGTCTGATTATTGGAATGTCTGTACATTGATTATTGAAAGGGTATCAAAAATGTTTACACATGCCAGACACCCTAACATATTAATAAAAAATACATTAACAAAAATTCTGCCTTTCCGTTTCTTTGTCTTTTGTCTGAGAAATAAACCTCTTGAATAATAATTTCTTATGTAAATCTATATGAATATCAGCTGATTTAAAACAGCAACACTAGAAAAACTAGGGAACGTGGTGCAAATGCAACCACTACTTATCTGTTTTCTTTCAGGTCATACCTCACTGCTACTTCTATGATAGGACTTAAAAAAACTCATATTTATTATTGTCCTCTTTCTTATAAGACACTTGGATATGTGCTACCATAAAGAAACATCCAAAGCAGAGACGCACACACACACACACACACACAAACACACACAAACGAAGAAAGAGAGTGATACAGGTCTGAGAGGCATTTTCCGAAGGTTTCTTCATTTGGTGTTAGATGTGCCATGACATGCCTTGTTTACAATTGGAATTGGGGGGAAAAGGACTTTGAGATCATCCAATTAAAGTTGTACCCCTCCAGAGACCCAATGCCCTTCCTCTCCTCAGCTTATTGGGTTGCACCCACTGAGAAAAGGCATTTGACTGCATTAACGGTAAATGAGGCCAACTTCATTTTCTTCATTAAAGTGCCATTCTGAAAATGAAAAAAAAAAAACCCCTTGACAATATTCAGTTGTCTGTGCTTCTAAATTTGTCCTCGTAATTTGATGTTTCCCATGTTTTTTGTTGTTGTTGTTTTTTTTAGGGAGGAGTCGTGATGGTAATTGAACACATTTATAAAATCCAAAAGCAGATATTGTTACGGTTCGACAGGCAATATAAAAAACCATGCGTGACAGCATGCTATTTCAACACCGTCTCCAGTGATCGTCGTTTAGAAGCACCTACTGTGTTTTTAATATCCTGTAAATCTAATTAAGAAGCAATACTGTGGTTTTGAGGTTGTGTGCAAACAAGTATTGGCCCTCGACACCAAGACGAATGTGGAAACTCGCATTAGAAGCAACCAACCCTCAACCCTGATAATTACTCAGGTCAAGGCATTAAAATCAATAACAAAGAAGTTTATGAGTTGAATCGCTGTTTTTGCTCCCTTTGTTTGAATTTTGGGACCCATATTGCTGATCTCTCTTATTTTAAAGCTGTTTTCAGGTACTTGGTGGGGCTGAAATAAAAACCGTTGTTCAACCTAAACACGTTTAAATCCCTGGAAAACAAACAAACAAACAAAAAAAAGAAAAACAATACAGATGGCTGGGGCATCCCATCTGTTAAAGAAATGGTGCAATCTTAATCCTGAGGGTTGTTTCTCTTTTAGACCGAATCGCATGTGGCAGGGAATAAACAGTATCTTAGCTTATAAAAGGCTTCGCTGGTTTTACCATTTGTAATTAGCAAAAATAGACACCGGTAATTTGCCCTCTCCTATAAACCCACGAGACGTGATCAGTTGGTCGCATTAGTCTGAAAAGTTCAAGACGAGGGACACAGTGACACACGTCTCCAATTTACTCACTAAGTTTTCACTGGACTTATCAAGGAAAAGATGAGCTACATATATGCATAAATATACTTTTGTGCATTTTATTTTTCTTATTTTATTCCACTGGACCTAAACTGATCTTTTCTAAGTGAAAACTGATTGGCAGCACAGCATAAAAAGACAAACAACAACAAACACTCACATGAATATTATTTTCCATGCATGAATTTGAGGGAAGATTTGACAACCTTTTATGGGTTGAACATTTAATTAATTTATTTATATGAATCTTTAAGTCGGCTTTTTAAATATCTGGCTAACTCCCAGCCCTTCTCGATGTCAGGATCCCAAATTTAGGTAAAAAAAAAAATATATATATATATAAAAGAAAAGAATTGGGGAATTAAAGTATTTTAAAATGGTTGCACATGAGCTCATTAAAGAAGCATGTGCTAACAAATCAAATCGGTTGACTTTTACCAGAGAAGCACGAGAAAATGGAAACTCAGAAACTATTAGGTTGCTTTAAAAATTAGTTTTTGGTCGAACCTGAATTCAAGTTTAACAACACAACGTAACAAAATAAAATTCCTGATAGTGTGCTTTGGAGCTTGGTTGTGTTGTGCCTCCAACATGATAAGCAACAACCTTCACCAGGCCAGGCAGTGTTAAATACATAATAGTTTGTATGAAGCCTACATGAAGAGTGTTTTTATTTATGTACCTATAATTCCAGCAACGCCTCAGAAGTTAGTAGAATTATAAATCTAATTAAAAAAAAACCCATGTAAATAAATTTTTTAAAATGTGCTAAATTCTCTATTCAGCTGATTTTGAGGCATGTGGGTGTTTGAAAAGATAAACTCATCGTCTCATATTCTACCTAAATACAGCATCTGAAGTTCTGTTAGCCTAAATCCTGAGTGGCCCCCAGTGTGGCTCTCCCTTACAAAACTTTCTGGAGGTGGCCCCGTAATTATTGGGAGAAAGAAAATGAAGGTTGTTGTTTGATTTAACGCAAAAAGCAAAGACACATATAAATGAGCTCACCAAGTCTCTCAAGAGGGGTCATGTTCCATTGAATAGGGGGGGGGAGGCATCCATCTTTTAGTAAGCACAGCTGAACCATTAACCTCATTAGTATAATGGTCACACACGAGTGGAATGCAGCTTCCATGCTTCACGACGGCAAATTGATGTTGAAACACTCCTAATGTTGCTTTGATACATATAGACAGGAGCAATATCAGTGTTAAAAGTAGCTGCTGATGGGGATCTGGTAACAAATCTGCAGATGTACACCTGATTGTGTGGTTTCATGTCTTTGCCATAAAGATTATTCAAAGCGATCTTTAGGCTTCCTCTGCAACTTTGCTCCAGCGTTTAGAGTGAGGCAAAAAAGGCCTACAAAGACAGTGTGTCCACAGCGCGGCGTGCGGGCTTTCTGCCATGACGAGGCAGCGTGTGGCTCAGACTGCGTCCCAGTGTCCTGCAGGCACCCTGTTAAAAATGTCACTGCAGGGAACGAAATGGCCGCCCCGGGGCATCACGGCCCCCTTTTTTCCACGGAGATAGAGCACAAATTGCTTCCTGGCAGTCACGATGGCTCTCCAAATGTTAGATTTCAGAATCATTTCCTCGGCGCAGTGGCCTCAGAGAAAATAAATAAAGAATATGTTTGTAAATATAAATACATTCAGAGGCGGCAAAATGTGTCCGATAGGGCAGTAAATGATAACACAGCGGGGGAGCTGTGTGAAATGTGTGTTTTATCCTTTTGGAAGGCAATGACCTCTATCCCTCCTGACATTTTCTCACCGCCCATCCCCAGTCGACTACGGTAGGGTTAGCGTGTACGTTTGTGTGTGTGCCTAACAGCTTTACAAGAAGCAAACACAACATGCCCTCAAGAAGTAGCCTTTTCAGCCCGAGCCATAAAACCACCAGCTTCGGCAGGCTTTGGAATCATTCACGACGAAACATCAGCAATTCGGCATTAAGTGCGTTTGATAAATCACTTTTATGAGAAATGCTTGGAAAACAAACCGGGGATAAACTGCAGTGGGCAACGGCGGGTGAATTGAAGGAGAAAAATGTCTCCACCACATTTGGATAGACATGTTCATTAGTCTTGTTTACTAACATATGCCACGGGAATGAAGCAGAGACGCTCCTCCAGTGAAAAACTGTGGTTTAAAGATGTTAAACGCCTCAAATTCAGAGCAGACAAGCAAGACAAAACCATAAAAAAACAAATGTGAGGTGATAACAGGAGAGAGCGTGGTGGAAGGATAGGTAGGGAAAGTTGTTCCACCATTCCTCCTGTTTGGCCTTTTGCCAAGGCTCCAGTTTGGGTTGGATCCCTGAAGCATTAGCATCACACATTCAAGCTGTTCCAACAGCCTGAGCGCTAACGGGCTAATGGGCTAATGGCTAATGGAGAGACTGCATCATGGGCACCGGCTCCGTCTCACCAAACCTCCACGACAACAGGCACATAACAACAACATGGCTGCAAAAACTGCACCATCGTTAATGAACCTCAGAAAAGACCACGGTTAGCCGCATAAAACTGCGCTGTGAGCATCTGCCTGGCCATTTCAGCTATGCTACAAAAGTCCATCAAAACAACATCAATTATTACTTCACTTGAATTTGTTGACTACTTTACATTTTTATTTGTTTTAACTTAATTCCTGGTGTCAAATAACGCATTTGACCAAAACCTTTACGCACGACGAGGCTCAGAAAAGCTCGCCATTTGCTATGTGAATCTGTGTTGTGAGCATCAAAAAAGTCCAGCAAAATAACGCAGATAAATGGCTCTTTTCTTAACTTCTCCTTTGGCTTTTTGGTTTGCTACAATGTCATACTTACTTTTGAACCGTAGAAACAAAATTCTTGGACATCATGAGTCTCCGTGTAAAGATTTCACTTACGTAAGACAAATTAATCAAAACATCAATAATAATAAGTCAGTTTGATCTTAACTTTTTTACATTATTCACTTGTCATAACTCCACATTTATGTTAGTTTCTTGCTATGTGTAAACCTAAGATTTACACATAGACGTAGGCGTTGGATCTTTAAAAACTTTAAAAAATAAACATGCCTAGTGTTCTCAACTAAAAAGACTGTTGCAGTCGATAAATGAATTCAGTCATTATTTGTTTTCATCTGGAACTGGAGGATAACCTGAAGAAATTGACTCTGACTTCATGTACAAGCATATATATTTGCCTTGCTAACTCCAATCCTATGGAGAAAATCAGAGGTAAAACATGTTTTATTTTTCTGGTGGTTTGTAGTAAACCAAGCATAATGGAGGTAAGGATTTTCCTTGCCCCTGGGCGTCTGTTTACGAGTCAGAAGAGCACACCTGAGGAGCTTTCAGTGGTCAGCTGACATTTAGATTCTTCAGCCACATTCTTCTTTGTTCCTTTTTATGTCGTAACAGTTGGACAATCATCTATTGATGACAAGAATTGCCCATTGTTAATTAAATTTAGCCAAGCTGCATTCAAGCTACTTAAACAAAAAAATAAATATTCTGAACGAAAATAACCAACTGTACTATAAGACTGGAAGCTGCTTATTTAATCAATCAGCAACACCATTAATAAAGTGGATAAACAAAATATTTACACCTGTTGAGGCTAAAAAGGGTTTGTCGTTTTAACGTTTCACTTATGCTAGAGAAGTTAAAACTATGGTGAGAAATGGTTTTCACGAGCTTAAGTTTAAAAGCAGTTAGGCATACATACGTTGCCATTATCTGAGAAAGTTTTGATTGTCCAGTATAGTTTTAAATGTCATTTCATAAAGGAGTATGTGGGTCAATTTACAAACTGTAAGTATGCCCTGCTTGTCAAAAATGCAATCAAATTTCAAGTGGCAAAGCTGCTAATCCTTTTGTCTGTAACACTTTTAACATCACATGCTGGGGGGGGAAACACTGATATTTGTGCCAAAGTTAAACGTCGGACTCATAAAAATAATGTGTTCAGTTTAAAGTTTGGAATAAAAGCTTTCATCAAAACTATGAGTTTGATTAAGCCTCTCATATCATTAACAACAATTACTTTAATCTGTATGCAGCTATTAATTCATAGATGAAATTACCTAAATCCGATTCCACCTCATTAATTTATCCTCTATATGAGGGTAACTGTAGTCGAGGAAGACGAAGTCTTCGCTTTTTAACTCATTCATCTCTTTGTTTACTCAGAGGCTCCTCTCACTGGTCTGCAGGAACTGGGTGGACTGGTTAAGTTGTCAGAGGTGTAAACTACTGCTATCTAGTGGCGTGAGAATCCATTGCACTGCAGGCCAAGGTAGTTTCTCTGACCAGACTCAAAAGCCATGTTCGTTTGAGAGGAAACAAACGTATCACGTCGCAGTTGCTTCGCTAACATTTTTTCTGGTTCAGTTAATGTCTCAAATCCAAATTCTTGCTTTGATTTCCTCTAAAGTTATGGGTAAACATGTGTTTTTATGTTTGTAAAGCAAAGCAGATACACATGAGAATAATCGCAAATGATAGAAAAAAAAATGCCACTAGAGTTTTTCCACAAATTTGGATGCAGTGCTTAACCGAGCCTGCTGCTACGAGTCCCTTCTTAAAAAGGCTCAACCAGTTTGGTTTTCCACAGCCAGAGAGCCATTTTGTTGTTACCACCTCATCCAGGAAATGCCAGTTTTATTGTTTTTGTGAAAGATTGCAGTGCCTTTAACATCTGCACAGACCACATTAGTTATCTGAGTGTCACCACAAACAGATGCCCTAATATCAGCAGCTTTAATTATCCTAAATAACAAGCGCGTTTGTTAACGTTCTACAAAGCCCAACCAGCTGATCTGACAGAAGTAGATAAAGAAGCTGTTAAACACGGCAGATTAATCAAAAATTTCTGGTGGTGTTTAAATACAGTTTGATTTGTTTTTAAGAAACGACTCAGAATTTGTGTGGAAAATAGCACACGAATAAGTACAGCTCCATGAGAAGGATTGACCAACTTAAACTCAGTGGCGGGTTGTATAAAAACATACAGTAGGAAGATAATAGACTTATTTCATTCTTTAAAACTATTCAGAAAAGGAAACATGATGGTGTTGTGATTGGTTGTTAGTCTCCCTGAGCCCGCCCCCCGGGTCCTGACTGATGCAGCTGGTGCAACGAACAAAAGTGTTTTTCAAACTGCATCATTGCCACTAAATATGGGGGGGAAAAGCTAAAAAGTAAAAAATCATCTTTTATTGCTGCAGAGCGACATTACACAAAAATGACAGCAAAAATTAAACCTGTAATTGTAACAAATTTATTAGACAGGAAAATGGAAATGCCCTACAAAATAAATGTATCAAATGTTTTTGAAGATATATTTTACATTTTACGTTAAACAGAAAGTTGGAGAAGTTTTACTGAGGTATAAATACGATGCGACACCATTTCTGATCTTATTCTTCAAAATGGGAAAGATAAGAGAACATACAATTAAAGTAAGGTAGACGTGTTGATCTGCATAATAAGACAAGAAAATAGGCTACACAGCTAATCTTACGCATAGTTAGAAAGTTTTCTTCTGTTTTTTTCAGAACAGATCTGTTGAAAATGTGATCTGTTATCCTGGCCCTTGCACATATCACTCGATTCTGATCTCCCTTTTATACTCCGTCTGGGATTTCTTCCATTGAAGTAGATTTCTGCGGTAGAATTTCAACAGGGCCAGAAGAACATAAGTCAGTTTTAATTATTTCTGCCTGTAGTTTTAGCAACAGCAGCAGAGGAAGTGAATGAAGCCCTTCTGTCCGTGTTGGCCACACTTCCAACTATTGAATTAAAGTTAATAGCCATGTTTGGCACTTCTCCCTTTTTTCTCTCTTTTATAAAGTGTCTTGAAAAGACATTTGTTGTGAGTTGGAGCTATATAAATGAACTGAACTGAATTGAAGGATGGTTGTTTCTGATAAGCTTCTTGGCGTCTAGCTGGTGCATTACATACATCACGGAGACACATTAGCAATTGGGTAAAATTTAAAACTTCAACAGAGTCCACGCCTCCTGCAAACAGTCATTTCTCAATAGAGTAGACAGGGATTCTGCAATAGTGCAGAACCCCTGCACCAAGTGAAGGGTAGAACAAAGGGCTGGTTTTTACCAGGGTAGTTATTCAGACATCAATGGACATGTTTTGATCTTTCCACCATATTTGACTTTGCTGTGTGCAATCAACAAAACACTGTGCAGCATAGAGCAATGATCCCAGATTAAATATGTTTTTAAAAGCACCTAAGGAGATACTTAAAGAAACAACAGTATTAAGGTTGAGATAGAGGCTACCTCTCTGGACCTTCTCTTATTCATAATGAATCATCACATTATCCCAAGCAAAATAAATAAACTTTAACCACCTCCGTCGTCTCTTGTACCCTCAGATCTTGCAACCACCAGATCCCCACCCATTGTGACAGGCCCTCTGCCCCCCCATCCTGCCCCGTCCCTCTCCCCTCTCTCTATTCTCCAACTGAAGTGTGGCGGGGATGAATGATGAGGCAGTGTTTGGGTTAACGACAGAGACGGGGTGTTAAACCTGAAGTGTTTAATTAACCCCACAATGGGTCCGCCTGTCAGCCCGCACCCATTCCCTCTTGATTGAGACTTCACTCTCAGTGCACATATGCATACACACACACACACACACCCACACGGCAGCAAGTGTGGACAAACTCGCAAGGTGCACATGCCCTCAGAGACACACATCATGGCAGGTGCACACAAAGTGAAGGAGCCTGGGTGGGGGGCAGACAAGGAGAGGGGAGTAAAGTGATAATACTCTGCCACAAACGCAAGATTGCTTTTTTTCCCCCTCCCTCTCCTTCTCTAAAGTCCATTTTCTGGGTCACTGCATTGCATTCATTACTGTCTTTGAAGACATTTAGCTGAGAAGGAATAATGCTTCTCTTTCACTCTGCGCTGAGAGAGAGCGGAGAGTTGTGAGCACCGGAGTCAGGGCCAGGGGCCTAGGAGGGAGGAGGGTGGCGATGCGGTAATACGGGACATCTTTATCTGGTTTTAATTTCAGTCATAAATATTGAATGCTTTATTTGCTCATCTGCAGCTGCCTCCGCTATGTCAGGGTTTGTGTCTCTTGTCTTTTTTTATTTTCTTATCCACCCCCACCCCCACCCAGCCCCGCTCTGCTGTAGCACACGCCATGTTTCTTATGCTGTAGCTCGGGGCCAAAGCAATAGGATTAGGTAACGATTTTCCCATTTTCAAATGAACTCTAAAATGGACTTCAGCCGATTGAAATACTAAAAACCCAGCCTGCGGATACTCGTCAGACGAAGTGAATATGAATAAAGCATGATTTAAAACTCTCCCGTCGCAGATCTACATCAACAGACAAGCAGGACGGAGGCTATCGGCCGCTCTCCGAGAGGCTGACACTGACATAGCGGGTTTTATGGGAATCATCTCATCCCCTGGGTGAATCGATAGGTGCCATATGACAGCAGCTCACCCATCAAGTGACTCGGTGACTGGGTAGGGGTGCTGCTGGAAATTTGCTTAAAGCCTACACCAATTAACTTCAAAATGACAGATTCAGGCGGCCAATGAGCGAGCGCTTTGCATCCCCAACTCCGTCGGGTGCAGAAGGGGGAACCTCAGCTGTTAGACGGATGGCGGCGCCTCCTCCTCCTCCTCCTCCTCTTCCTCCTGCGTGTTTTCTCACGCGCATGCTTGCGTGGACGGCCGTGCGTTTTGCGGGTGCGCGCTGGTGAGCAAATCCGCAGCGATTCAGGCTCCTTAATGATGATGTCAATCTGTGAAAATGCACGCACACATTGGAGCTGTCAGGGCCTCATCAATCAGAGAGGGGTTTGTCAAAGGAGCCCGGGCCCAGATTAACGAGGCGGGGACAATGATGGCGACGCATTTGCATAGAGAATTGCCCTCATCTTTAGGAAAGTGATAGCGCCAAGAAGCAGAGGCGGACAACGGGGATGTTTGCAAGCACCGCTGCGGCATTTTCCAAACCAAACAGAATCCATTGATCTTGGTTTCTGTGTTTAATTCGAAGCATAATTAGAACATTGATTTCAATATATGTTACGGGCTTTTTGGCAAATGGGTTTCGCTGCTTGCAGGCGAGCACAAACTATATACCGATGCGCTTTGCACTTTTTCACCAGCACAGTGCGTTCCTCCTCCTGCCCTTTTGCTTTCCTGCCCAAATGAGACAGTGATGAATCAAGTGGGCTTTAGCTCACTTTTTATTAACTCCACCAAGAATACACACCGAGTCCATCTTCACCAGCGGCTCCGGCGAGCGCTCCTCCCTCCCCACCTCTCTCCATTGTCAGGCGGAGGACACAATGGTTAAAGCTACACATTAACTCGGCCCGTTTTTCACGAACACTCGGCTCTTCTGCCATCTGCCTGAATGGGTCCCTCCTCTGTCGTGACAGTCTGGACTGTAAAGGGTCAGGTCACCTGCGGGGAAAGGGCCAGAGTACATTCAGGCACTAATGTTCAAACTTCGACACAGTGTTTGTGTGGGGATACGAAGCAGACAGAGAAAGGGAGGATTGTTTCTACCGAGGAGGTGATTTAATGACGGTTCTAGAGACAGCGCGCGTTTGTTAGCAGCGGATTTACATTTGCACCTGTTTTTCGAGCGCAGAAAGTTGCGCAGTTTGTTTCATTGTGTTTGACCTTTTTTTTTTTTTTTGGGCCACCAAGGAGACAAGTGAAAGTGTGTGCCGCCCAGCGTCTGTGTGAGTCCGACGGCAGGGGGCCTTCCTCGCTGAGCCGGAGTCGGACAGTTAAGGTGTCACCGTCATGATGGAGAGGGTCCGCCTTCACAGGAGGCCAGCAGCTGCCAGGTTTTCAGCAGCTTGTGCCGACGACTCCCCCATAAGTTAGTGGTCAGAGGTTTGGGTTAATGTGTGGGGAAAAGGCTGAAAATGTCCAAATTTAGGGGTCAGACGTCAAAAGGGGACAGAATGGAGGGTCACGCTCTCATTATTGGGCACTTAAGTGAAAGTATCCACTCCAAATGAATTTTATTTGTAACCTTGCCAGGTTAATTTCCCCGCATTTTAAAACACATTCGGGTTGTTGCTTAAGTAACTTAGATTTTATCATCTAAAATTATACTACAATATATTTCTACTTGTGGATGAAATTTAAAACTCTACACAAGATTTGCTTGTGCAGAAAATGCATTCTGTGTTTAGATCAGCTTGTTGGTTTGATTTAATTATTTAGAGCTTCTTTACTCATATTTTTTTTCTAGTTTTATAACAGTAAACTAATTGAGCAAGTGGAAACAAAGACATACAGCATATTTAGGTTTAAAGTTATATGAGATAACGTGGTCAGACCAGAGTCCTGACAAGCTGACAGGGAATCTGTGGAGGGAGCTCCCAGTCTCGAACACTCATCACCAAAAATAAATTGTCCAAAGAGACAATTTTCAAAATGTTCTAAATTGTATTTTTAATAATAATTAAAAAAAATCAAAAACAAATAAGTACATGATGCAAGATTGTTCACTCTTTTGCAATGTTTTATCTGTGCAGAGATAACAGAGAGGCAATTCTTGGTTTAATAAAGTAGTTTGAATCTGCCTACTGTACAAAAAACTTTAAGCTTGATTTTATTATTATGTGGTGACATTGTCTACTGTTAAAGTTCCACATGTTTAAAAACTTTGATGAAAGAACCAAAAACTTTCAACAAAGATCACTTAGTTCCTGCTTTAATTTCACAGCGTATATTTTCTGTTTTAGATTAAATCTTTTTATTTATCTTGCCAGTGTAATTCTGAGCCACTGACATGTTTGTCTTTAAAGCAGCTCTGGGTTTAAGAGATTATTTGTTCAAATCTTCCTCTTTTGTTGGTATAAACCAAAAGTGCTACAGCTGCAGTATGTGTGTGTATCTTAACATTTGATATTTTCACCTGTGTACACGCATGAGGTGTGAAGTATTTAAAAATAAGTTGATAAGAAGCATGAAAGCTGTTTGTTTTTTGAAAGAAATGTGCTACAAGTTTGTGATTGTATGTCTGCTTTGTTCTGGCTGCAACAAAATAAGAGAACGCAAGACTTTCGGCAGATAATATAAAGGCTGCATGTTCTGTGCTGATATAGTCTTGTACAGTATATTATTATTATTATCAATCTTATGTTTTATATTGTATATTGTTTTTGAACCCTAATAACTGTTGTGTATGTGAATCTTTATACCCGATACTATCCTATAATACAACAGGCATTCTCTATTTTATCATAGTTTTCAACATTTCTCAATTAGCATACTGGGCTTGGCAATGTTTGCATAAAAAACTCAGAGCCTCTTTATTCTCCAGCTTACAGAGACACAGAATTATGACGTTGGGAACATAATTCAAAGATTATTTTCAGAAAAAAATGCTTTCAATGTTTTGCTTAACTGGTATAGCATGTGAAAAAAGTCATGGAATCCATGTAGAAAAGACAACTTGTAAATATAATGTAAAAAGTCACATTTTCAATTTAATGTCTCCTAATTTTCTACTTATGTTTTGCATACTTGTGTTTTACTTGACCTCGTTTTGTTTCTCCTGATGGTTTAAATGTGAAGCAATGTAGAAACTTCCTAATGTAGAAAGTGTAACCCTTCCTTGTCTCCCACAGATCTAATATGACTCTAGAAAATCTGACACAGTAACAAAGATGGAACTAGATAATTAAACATTTCAGTAATATGCTGAATTACTGCTGAAAGATTAAAATAACATTAAAAAAATACTTTTTTTACGTCAAAGAAAACCCCTGAAATGCTTTTCCGAACTGACCTTTAAGTCTGCTTAGAGAACTGTGTTTCCACAAGCTGTATTTAAGGCCAGTAAATAAATAAATAGCCTCATTAATCACCTCCAGATCAGAGAAGACACTTGAACACCCTGACAGTTGACTTGGCATCCCCCTCTTATTACACCGTCACAGACCAATAAACAGCCTCGCCAGCTCCACTCCACCAATCAAACATCTGCCATCTGCAGGTCGTTAGGGACGACGGCGAATCAGATTCTTCACTCACACCACGGAGGGGGGAAGCGGGCGCCGTGCCCGGACCCCCCCCCCCCTAATCTCACCAATGGGAATGCAGCTCTCCTTGTAATCCAATTAAAGGAGCGTAAGCGGTTTGTTAGACACTGTGTGTTAATGTAAGCACTATCCAATATACTCTGGGCTGATAACGGCGTGGCTGGGGAGACACTCTGGTCCAGGGAACATAGGAGTGGTATACAGCTGGAGGGGCTGCTGTGCTAATATCAGGATCAGCACATTTTTATGGTATTTGCTTTGGCCTTTTGGAGTCTCATTTGTACCATCTCAAATTGGGCTTGTGAAGGCAGGGTGATAACCACGCAGAGCGATAATCTGCTTACCTCGGCTTTTTCTCCTCATCAGGCATGGTGATGCATGCAGAGATGGATGGAGAGATAAAAGGCAGGGAATCGTGCCAACAAACCCATTAAACAGGCACGCAAGCAGGATTGCACCTTGGATGTTTTGACAGTAAAAGTTTACTTTCATACTAGGAATGGTCAGTAAAAGGACTGTGAAGGATTAGAACAGGCTGACAGATTGTCTAAGGGCAAAACTCTGCAGTTCTGTGATCTCTCTTTTCTTCCTTCAGCTTTGTACACTGGTTCTGGTTCTGTTTGGGAGGAAACATTCATTTTCAAAACTGAAAACCATGGGAAGGTTAAGTAACAATATCTGGTTAATATCACCATTCTCATTCACCCAGTGATTGCTTGAGAAAGGCACCAACCACCTCGTCTTTGTATGGACTCAGTGGCTGTAGGACATTTATATAATTGTTGTTTTAAAAGAAAATTAATGATAAAACTGTATTCTATTAACACAAATGGAAAAATATATTGTTAGAAAGAAAACAAGCATGAATCTCCTTAATTTAAGATATTTCATCTTACTAAGATTTCAGTTTTTTTTTCTGCAGAAAAAAGTTTTTATTGCTGCAGGTGCAAGCAGAAGTCAGTGAAAATAAAGTGGTGATAAAAGTCAATAAAGCTACATACAGTAAATCTGTCTTAAAATTAGTTGGATTTTCAACGGTAAACTTACACGTCCTCATTTTTGTTGCACACTTTTCTGGGGCTGAAACGATCAATTAGATTTATCATGATGAATTGATTACTGATATTGCAAAATTGCTTTTTGCTGTCCAAGTATTTTTTGGTTAATCAAAAAAAAAAAAGTAAACAGCTCAGTTCTACACTGTATTAATGACAAGTCAAGCAGTAAGCGCTGATCTTTTCGCATGTTTATGTTTGATTTATATTATGAGTGTTTTAGCTGCTAATGATTAAGCGTTCACTAAAGCGATGCTGTTGTATTTTAGGCTAAAAAAATATTTTGGTCTTTAAAGAGCATCTTTTGATGTACTCTAATATTGTAAAATATTTTTAAAAAAGGCTTAAGCGATTAAATATAAAATCTGAAGAATGTGCAATTTTTTTAATCTGATTAATTGCCAGAATAATTGATAGATTAATCCAGTGGTTCCCTCAGTGCCATTGCAGGGAAGGGGCTCAGGAAACGGTATGGATGAATGAAAAAGGAAAAAAAAAAAGTTACACAAAACAACAGTTATACAAAAAAAAAAACAGTTTCACTGTAAAGATGGTTTGTAGTTTGTTTTGTTGCAACCTGACGTGTGAAATAAACTTCAGTGGAGTTTGAAAACAAAATATGTGTAAAGGTTCATGTCTGGTTGAACGATGTGCACAGTTGATTTTTTCTTCTTTTTTGCGGGGGATTTTATTTTAATCCATAGGGGGGCCCAGAAGATCTTGGGGAACCACTGGATTAGTTGATTAGTAAAATAATCATTCGTTGCAGCTCTACACTTTTCTCTTCCACTCAACCTTCCATTTTCGGTTTGCACACAGCACTTCACGAACAGCTGTTTTTCTTTAGCAATGACCTTATTTAGCTCACCCTCCTCCTCAGTGACGGCCTGCTGAATAAATGCCAAGTCAGCAGTTGTTCCCATGACTGTGCAGGCTGCCACATTAACATAACATCAACATTTATTTATTGTTGGTCTTATCAAGAGCATTAGCATTTCTATTATTTTCTGGGCTCAAATTCTTCTAAAAATGTGTGGCATTTTTATAACATCTTTCAATTTATAAATACTATTTAGTTAGTGTTACATTTTAAAATTAAATTACCTTGAAAATTATATCCAGTTACCAAACTATCAAAGCAGATGTAAGCAAAAGATAATGAAAATGGGGATATTTCTACAAAGAGCATCAAGTCCTAAACGGTGAGCTGCATATTAGATTAAGTACAACTTTAAACAACGTCTGTTTTCACTACAGGCCAATGGGAAATAGCACACATTGCTTAGCAGCTAATCTGTAAATTCATCTTTAGGTGGATGCAGAGATGGGTAGAGTACCCAAAAATTGTCAAGTAAGTACTAGTAAGTAATGAAGTACTGGCAGTACTTTAGGATATTTTCACCGAAGTAGAAGTAGAAAGGAATCATCCAGAAAATTACTCCAGTAAGAGTAAAAAAGTATTTGGTAAAAAAAAAGGATACTTTACTGAGTAACTTAGTTGTCCATTAGATACAACTAATACTACAAATAATACAAATACTTAAAAAAAAGAAGAAAAAGAGCCGCCTATTTTAATTTGCATCATTTCACAAACTGTTTGGTAGCAACGGTAATCATTGTACGATAATTCAGTCCCACTTTGACTTGTCTATATATTGTGCTTTTTCCACTCGTGTCAATCTTACATGGCCTTAATCCAATAAAAGCACTGAAAATACAGTTTTTTTGTGTGTAATTTTACAGATAAATGTTTCACATTTCTCAAACAGTGTCTTGTAGAATGTCCATTCCATGCAGAAATATAAATATTTCACATTATGAATTAGAGATGGTCAAAAGTAGTCCAGTCAACAAAAATATCCTGTAAATGTGCTTTCAATTTAAGCTGTGAATCACATACAAACTTCTCTGTTCTCAGGCAACTGCAGCCTGCATTGATGTTTTCTTACAACACCTGAAGGTCTCATACAGCCGTTTTGTCCTGTTAGTTTTGTTTTTATTTCTTTGTGGCACCCCCTTGTATTGTGCAGCCCAGGGCACAAAGCCACGCCATCCATATCAAAACCAACACTGTTGATGACTGTCATGTACACCAACATCACGACACAACGAATTTGGCGAACCAGTTTTGAAATAGTAATTACGTTAATTGACACAATTTGGAGAAACCGCACGTGCTAGCTTGGTCTTTCCAAGGTCTTTGACCTCAATCCTCTCTCACATTTTAACTTTAATAGCATCTTTTTTTTTTCCACAGTGGTAAATTCTGATAAGTCTTGTGATGATACTGTACAAATATAAATAAATAACTAATAAGTCATGGTATAAAGTTGTCTTTTATCCCGCTCCTAAAGTATCATCTGCACATCTCTGTGTGCAGGTTCCTTCACTGTATGCACCGATTGATATTCAGCACCTCTCTCTCTCTCTCTGTGTGTAAATGTACTACGCATCTAAATGGCATGTTCTAGCAGCATTTAATAACTGTAGACTCCTATCGTCTGCAGTCATTGCAGATGTTGAGATGAGTGTTTTCTCACTTCCCCATTTCCTCGCACGTGAACACGCCGCAACTGACGTGGGGGAGACTTAATCATATCTCCTTTTTCTCCCCCCACACCACCCGATACACCCCTCTTTCTCTCTCCCAGATGCACCGAATTGAACTTAATTAGATGCTACATCACCTCAGCGAGGGGCTGCATGGCAAATCTTATTAAGAAAAAGCACTGCGTTATTCCAACGCTCGCTGATTCCTTTACATCCTGGCATCTGTGGGAGAAAAACCCCCACTGAGGCGTATTCTCCAGCTCCTGTAACTAATGACGGCACTGCCCAGATCTGACAGTGAGCTGTGTCTGTATATTGTGCTTAATATCATAATAATAATGAGAGCAAATTAGAACAATCAATTTCCATGGCCGGTTGTTGATTGGAGGAGGAGGCGAAAGTGACAGGAGGTGATCCATCATCCTCGGCCAGTCGCATTAAGGAGAAGGCGGCGGAGCAGGTGGGCCGGGCTGGAGTCCAGCCGCAGCCAATGAGAGGGAGCGGGAAGGGAGGAGGGGGATCCATAACACCCAAATCAAGCACTAATGTAGCTGTGAGAAGGGTAAAGCAGAGAGCAGAGGAGGACCGAGGGAAGAGGGGATGACATCTATGAGACGTATGACTTATTTAAGTGGACTCTGGAGTGTGTGTCACATTTCTCCATTTAAATACATCCAGACTCTAACCTTTGAAGTAGTCCCCCCCTTTTGTCAGGCTTTAATCACTCCATATTGAGGTGGCGCTCTCAGTCCACAAGGGGTCACTAAAACCCCACTTCCTCAGCCTCCCACGGAGGAGAGAGCTCTGTCTGGCAAAACGCTCACCGGCCCAGTGAAGCGTCCAGATCACACAATCATGAGCCTTTAGTCACTGAATTTTCTGCCATCAGCTGCTGACCTTACCGAGAGCACAAGCAGCTGATAATGGCTGCCATGACAATTGTGTAAATAATGAGCGCGGCTGATGACGGTCAGTTCACTTCATGGGTTTTAAATGTTCAAACTGAGCCCTGTGACCCAACACACAGCTAATTTTTTTTCAGCGACAACAGGGGAACCAACACTGTAAAAAACACTAAATCGTACCTAGTATTTTTGTATGTAGTGCACATAACTTACAAGTAACTTTTCTTAAAGATTAGAGCTTGTCATAAGTCAATAATTTCTTAGCATTGATTTTTGAAAAAGTACTAGTTCCACCAGCAGATTATTTCACTTATAACAAGACATTTTTCCCCATGTCAAAAGTGAAATAATCTGCCACTGACCCCACAGTGGTTCTGTTTCATCAGTATCACTCAGAAGTGAATTGTAAGTTTTATCTAATTTCAAATATACTAAGATTTTTCTCTAGAAATCAGACAAAAATACTTGGTGATATTTAGTGTTTTTGCCCTAAACTCAACAATGATGACAAACAGACAACACTAATAATAATGGTAAGAAAAAGAAGAACATATTCAAAAATCCCACAAGCAAATCAATATATACTCATATAAAGGTGCAAATTGCAATATAGATTTTTGGGGCTGCTGCTTCTTTGTGGATGTACGTAGCTATTGTCGTTGCGCCTGTGTCCACGTACGACTAAAACAAGAGCAAACGTCCCAGATTCATCCTGGTCTCGCTCAACAATCCTCACTTTTATCACTCATTGCATTAAACAGATTTCCACCTTTTGTCGGCGTCTCTCTCAGAGCCCGTTTCTCTCTTTCCGTCTCTAATCTTATTTCTGCTAAACGATGACATGGGGCGAGCATATTAGATTTCATCAGCAGCCATCAATCACGGCCGCACTTAACACGATCAGCCCCCCAGTTTATTCAGAGCGAACAATAGGGGACAGGCGCGTCCCGCCTGCAACAGAGTAAATGAGGAATTTAAATACTGCACAAGAGACTCCTCAGGCTCGGAGGGGGCTGACTGATTAAAGGCCGCAATATCTGCTTTTCTCGGCAGATGATCTGTCAAGTGGATGCAAGAGGAGGTTTATTGAAATTATAGGCTGCTAATGTGAGGTTATTCTGACCCAGCAGCTCGAGCACGCTAGGGAGACAAGTTCATGGAAATGCACACATTCCCATGAAAAGGAGACGCACATGAAAAACCCACACACCGCTTCCCTCCCTCCCCCTGTCTACTATTGATGGGTAATTTATCAAATGACACCTTATCTACTGCTGAGAGGAAATTAAATCATGTAGTTCCAGATCCTGATTATAATCTTAAGATGTCCCTCTTGTAAGTTATGGAAAAAATTATGTTCGTGCAGCTGACATCCCCGATTCCTTCTCTGGATTTTCAGCCTAGTCAGGCGATGAAGATGGTCACCAAGATTGCAAATTGTGTGAGAGAAAACGGATCAACTAGACAAAAAAATAAAAATCAGTGCTAGGAGTCCAAAACACACAAAATGTTAGTTCTGCTAACAATGCATTATGGATTTCAAAAAGTTCAGTACAGTTTTCTTTTCTGAAATACGAAGGTATTGGTTTTCCAGATGGGAGATGAAGTCATTCAGCAAGTTCTGGGTCTGACCAGATTCTACTCCGAGTGGGATGCACAGAAAACATCCAAAGGGAGAAGAAAAGCAGTTACAGATCAGAGACTGGATCTGCCTTGGCTTGACTTTCTCTCCTTTCTCAAACACTGAATGAACCAGCCTGATGTCACAATCTCACTGCAGCTGCTTGTATACAAGGTCTTATTCCTTCAGTCATGATTCAATTCACAAAGAAAATGGTAAAAAGACTTTTAGTTAATGTCAATTTTATTTCTAAAGCATGTTGGCTAAAGTGCTGCATAGATAAAATAACATGAAATAAAGGTCAAATGACAGTTAAGACAAGAAACCATAAAAAAAACGAAGTAAAAAAAACATTTCGGTCATGACTTGTATCTCATAAATGTAAATGAGGTTCAAGATGGCTGACGCCGGCTCCGCCCCCATGCGGAAGTAGAACAAACCCTCCGACAAACAGTAATGGCAATGGTAGTGAAACTCAATACATTACCCGAGACATTTTTGCTTTATCAGTCAACACTAAGGCAAAGACGACAGGCGAGAAAATTCTCCGATGAGTCCTACATCAGGTCCGTAAGGTTATTTGCGGGACACAAAAGAGAAATCAATATTAACGCCCAAGTCTTTAGCAGCCAGAGGAAAATGAGGGGCACAAAGTCTCATTGGATGCGAGTGTCAACGCTGTATTGGACGCATTTTGCACATGTGGCGCTCCGTGATTTGGACAATACAATGTCGTTTGTTGCCAACAACGCCACCCGGGGTTTTCACCCAGGAATTATTAAAGGGACACAGGTCCGGTTTTGCAAAAAAGCGAGACAGGCCTCAAGACAATAATAATTTATTATGACAGAGTAAAAAAATACCTGTATCTGAACAAAAAGAAAATTCACAAAACAAATCCGAATAGGCTTACCGGTGGATACAGCCAGGTCCTGGATGGTAGGCTCCAAAGCAAAGAAATCAAAACAAACACCCGTGAAGTCACTCACTCCTTGTAATTCCCTCCACCTATTGGTATTGATCACTACAGTCACACCAAAAAGGGACGCCGCATCCAGGGCCCGAGCGCACCACCGGCAGTCTAGAAAATAAAAATAAGAAAAGACAATTTGTTAAAACTACAGGCAATAAAAGAAATAAAAATGTCAAGATAAACCCATAAAATCCCTATGCTCGACGGCACAGCAAAATGAGCAACCCAGTCCAATCCAATCCGAGATGAATGCGATCAGCCGCTCCTTGTTTCGATTTCGGAAGAGGGGGTGGGGGGCGTGTCCCGGGCAGCCGGTCTCCCTCTCGCAACCGCTAAGTAAGCAGTGACTTAGTGCAGGCAAAGCAGCAGCGTTGTGTGACAGTCGAGATTCCTAAATAATAAAACAATTTAAAATAAAGGAATAAAAACAAGATTTGTCACTCATTCCACCTACCAATTAGCAAGCTCTCCACACTTGCACCCAAATGGGAACGCTCAAATGTTGGCACTGTTTTTGCAGGAACCACCTCACCCACAATCAATGTGGAGGTAAATACGCCCGTCCGTTCCTGCTGATAAAAGGCTCTACATGACTACGATATATAAGCAGCTGTAAATACGCAGGTAGTCAACCTCACCTGTACTCAGCGCACAGACAGCTCAACACGGAAGCGTGGTGTGTCAACAGCAAACAACGTCAGACTGGAGCTCACCTCTACTTTTATACTGAGCGCCCTCTGGCGCTATTGGCCCGCTTGCAATCACCCTGCCAGCAGGTGCAGCCTCCACCTCTTCCTGCCACATTCATACAAAAAAGGGTGAGTAATGACATTCAGGAAAATGCTTAAAAATAAACATTAGTATAAAAAAGGTGCTTAAATGTACATATCACAGTTACTACAGCAGAGAACTAGAACTGTAATTTACACACATAAAACCGAGCTTGTGTAACACGGGGAAGCACCCGGATTGTGACAGAGGACGTGACCCTAAAGCCAACTGGTCGACTTCTTAAATATCATCAAGTAGCCTAGGGTTCCCAATTAACAGTACAGGTAGGTCTGGCTTAAAATGAGGAAACAGAAATAGCATACAACATATATTTTATTCATACATTCTTTTACAATATTAAAAATAGACTTCATTATTCTAGTTTAAAACCCAATAGAGCACAGCAACTCACTAGAAGCAATTTGAGACTTAAAAACAACTGCAAACCAAATTAGTAACCACGCAAATTAAGGACATAAAATAATGTTAGACAAAACACAAAAAAACTAACCTCACGTTGCGTCAGCCCAGTCCTATGACGCTGCGCCCAACCAGCTGATTCATAAAATAAAACAACAAAATATGAACTAACAGTTTGGCTCTGTGGTTCCTGTGCTACAACTCCTGCTCTTTAGCACAACCTATTAACAATTTAACCGAAAGCATTAAAAAAAATGCACCCAG
The DNA here is from genome assembly GCF_003331165.1 of Xiphophorus hellerii. Taxonomy (NCBI): domain Eukaryota; kingdom Metazoa; phylum Chordata; class Actinopteri; order Cyprinodontiformes; family Poeciliidae; genus Xiphophorus; species Xiphophorus hellerii. The sequence continues at coordinate 21,831,872 of NC_045676.1, read as the reverse complement.
GTGAGAGCATAATATACAACATCAGCAATCTTAATCAGCCACACAACAGCGTACGTTCAGATGCTGCAGTAAAAAAAAAACCACTGAAATGCATCCAGCAGCACAAATGTGCAGGATCCAAATCTTGGCGCAGCCCGGCGCCAGCGATCATCCGACAGATCCAACTGCACGCCACAACGGACCCGACTCTCTAAACTTGGCGGCCACACCTGGTGCCTATATACGCACTAATGAGCCCGACACTACTGCGAACGGAAGTGAAGGCGGGGAAACGGGGCATGATGCATTCAAGAGTAAGAAACGGGTGGGTATGAGGGGCCGTTTAGGACAAAATTTACGTTTTGTCTCTCACACACTACCAAAAACTCTCGCATACTCCAAAAAAGTAGCCACGCACACTCCAAAAAATTACGTTTTGTCTCTCACACACTACCAAAAACTCTCGCATACTCCAAAAAAGTAGCCACGCACACTCCAAAAAATTACGTTTTGTCTCTCACACACTACCAAAAACTCTCGCATACTCCAAAAAAGTAGCCACGCACACTCCAAAAAATTACGTTTTGTCTCTCACACACTACCAAAAACTCTCGCATACTCCAAAAAAATAGCCTCGCACACTCCAAAAAATTACGTTTTGTCTCTCACACACTACCAAAAACTCTCGCATACTCCAAAAAAATAGCCTCGCATACTCAAAAAAATTACGTTTTGTCTCTCACACACTACCAAAAACTCTCGCATACTCAAAAAAATTACATTTTGTCTCTCACACACTACCAAAAACTCACGCATACTCAAAAAAATAGCCACGCACACTCAAAAATTACTCACGCACATTCAAAAAATACTCAAATTGCGTATACACACACTACTAAAATGTCACACACACACACACAAACGTTAACTTTCTCGCTCACATACACTACTATCAGCTCGCTCACATACACTGTACTAACAGCTCGCACATTCACAAACGTTAACTTTCTCGCTCACATACACTACTACCAGCTCGCACACACACAGACGTTTATCTCTCACATACACAAGACTAAAGTTGAACACACACACAGTACTAAGACTCGTTTTATGTATGTGTGAGAGCGAGACTTTTTATGAATGTGTGAGAGCGACACTCTTTATGAATGTGTGAGAGCCAGACTCTTTTTGAATGTGTGAGAGCGACACTCTTTTTGAATGTGTGAGAGTTGTCACGGAAGAGGCGGGGCATAATTTTTGGATCAAACTGCGCATGCGTAGATCCTAAACTATAAGTTTCGATTGTTGACTCACTGTATGTTCTATTACTTAGTATATTTGTGCTTTTAAATATATATAGAACGTTTAACTTTCTTGTAGATTAAATGTGCTATAGAAATAAATGAATCTGATTGATTGATTAAAAATAGCAAAATTGCTGTAGTACAATCTGTCCACTGGGTGCCAGTATTACAGGAATTATTAACCGGCGCCAACTAGTGCCGAAGAAGAAAGAGTTTGCTATACCGAACATGGCTAACTCTAATTCGAAACGAGAGAGAATTGGTCAGGCAGCTGCCATTTTAAACACCATTCTATCTTCTCCGGAGGCAACCAGCACTTTGACAGGCGCATTAAACGATTCAACGACTGCCCGCAGTGCTACAATCTGGCACCCAGTGGACAGATTGTACTACAGCAATTTTGCTATTTTTAATCAATCAATCAGATTCATTTATTTCTATAGCACATTTAATCTACAAGAAAGTTAAACGTTCTATATATATTTAAAAGCACAAATATACTAAGTAATAGAACATACAGTGAGTCAACAATCGAAACTTATAGTTTAGGATCTACGCATGCGCAGTTTGATCCAAAAATTATGCCCCGCCTCTTCCGTGACAACTCTCACACATTCAAAAAGAGTGTCGCTCTCACACATTCATAAAGAGTGTCGCTCTCACACATTCATAAAAAGTCTCGCTCTCACACATACATAAAACGAGTCTTAGTACTGTGTGTGTGTTCAACTTTAGTCTTGTGTATGTGAGAGATAAACGTCTGTGTGTGTGCGAGCTGTTAGCAGTGTATGTGAGCGAGAAAGTTAACGTTTGTGTGTATGTGCGCGAGCTGGTAGTACAGTGTATGTGAGCGAGCTGATAGTAGTGTATGTGAGCGAGAAAGTTAACGTTGGTGTGTGTGTGTGTGTGACATTTTAGTAGTGTGTGTATACGCAATTTGAGTATTTTTTGAATGTGCGTGAGTAATTTTTGAGTGTGCGTGGCTATTTTTTTGAGTATGCGTGAGTTTTTGGTAGTGTGTGAGGGACAAAACGTAATTTTTTTGAGTATGCGAGGCTATTTTTTTGGAGTATGCGTGAGTTTTTGGTAGTGTGTGAGGGACAAAACGTAATTTTTTGGAGTGTGCGAGGCTACTTTTTTGGAGTATGCGAGAGTTTTTGGTAGTGTGTGAGAGACAAAACGTAATTTTTTGGAGTGTGCGTGGCTACTTTTTTGGAGTATGCGAGAGTTTTTGGTAGTGTGTGAGAGACAAAACGTAATTTTTTGGAGTGTGCGTGGCTACTTTTTTGGAGTATGCGAGAGTTTTTGGTAGTGTGTGAGAGACAAAACGTAATTTTTTGGAGTGTGCGTGGCTACTTTTTTGGAGTATGCGAGAGTTTTTGGTAGTGTGTGAGAGACAAAACGTAAATTTTGTCCTAAACGGCCCCTCATAGGTGGGAATTTACAGCCATTTTATGTAAACTCTGTTCTCAACCTAATGCACCACCCGGTTACACTTGACTACCTTCACTTATTAATCTTTGATTTGACTACCAATAAGTGTTATTATGACGAAAAAAATGGGATGTTTACGACCAGTGACCTTTACACAGACAAACATGTGGTTGTCTATCGCAGGTTCATTCTGGACATGAGGTCGGCTGCAGGCCTTGATTCATTTCTAGCATTATTCCAGACTCCGTTCGGGTTTTGGAAATGAAATAAATTGTATTCCGCTCTCTAAGCTCGCTGGGTATCAGTTGTCAGGATTGTATTTTCGCCACTGACAACATTGGACCATAATTTTCCTACTATTTTCCTCAGTATCTCTACGATGGCAGCGTGTTAGCGATGACGAAACCCGGAAATGTTTCGTCTACTAAGGGACAAATTGCGACCCCTGATCGGTCAGTTGCTGACTGTGGGCTCATGTCAATTTGGCTTCTAATTTAAAAACACAGAGTAGCATGCTTGAGCTCTGGAGGTAGATTGTAGATGAAGATGCAACCAATCTATTGCATTGTGATGATCTTCTAATTATCACTCTATTTCACCATATATTTAGAGGGCAATGTAAGGGCTTTTATTGTGTTTATGCCCATCAACATGGTTTATAGGTACAGATGAGAGGTATCTTTACTGAAAAATCTCTGATCAGCTCCTCTGTCTGACAGACTAATGTTTGATTTTATTTGAGAAGTTATCTTGAGAAAATGTGCAAGAAATGCAAATGTCGGGGCGTGCTGTGGTTAGCACGCCCCACGTTTGGAGGCCTTAGTCCTCGACGCGGACGTCGCGGGTTCAACTCCCAGTCCCGGCGACCTTTGCCGCATGTCTTCCCCCCCTCTCCTCGCCCTCTGTCCTGTCTGCCTACTGTAGAAAAAATACGAGCCACTAGCGCCGCAAAAACTCTTCGGAGAAAAAAATGGGAAGAAAAAAAAAAAGCAAATGTCCTGGTCACTTGGACTTTACAACATGCAGAACTTCTTAAAGCAGGGCCCTTTGTATAATGCCAAGGAAATGCCTAATTAGGTTCGAGGATCTGATGTCACGTGAAAACCATGAATGCAGAACAATACGTTCATTTCTTAGTGAAGAGGAGGGACAGCTCACAGAAAAGGACAAAATAAATGTATAAAACTAATCAAAAACCCTCACTGTTGGGAAATAATGCATAAGAATAATTACATACCAAGAAGGTGAAGCGTAATCAATTAGCATATTGAAAAAGTACACTGATATTCATAACTTATGATGTACACACATTGCATTACAGCAGCTGTTGTGGAAGGCAAAGAAATAATGAAGGGCTTTGCACTGCTCCTTTTTACGTTTTGGGATTAATATACCATGGAGTGGTGAACTGTGTGATCTTTAGGTCTTTCTTATAGACCTGACAAGATGACCACAAGCCCACAATGACTGCTCAAAGGTTAAATGGGTCTTGCTGATGGATGAAAATATCAGTTTGATCCTCCTTCGAATTAAAAAGTAATCAAAGCGTTCCCCTAGATTTCACGTTCTGGTATTTTCTTTCAGGAATTTTATCAGACGACGGCAGCAGGTGTTGACAACAATCACTGTAAAATTAAAACGATCCAAAATGAGCAGGCAGAATGCTTGGTCCGAGCCAGAGGTTTGGTAAATGATTTGGATCGGATGGGATCTTAGGCCCTTTGCAAGAGCGTCTAAGCAAAGTTGATAATTCACAGCACAATTGATGTTTTACACTAAACCAACGTGAGCTTTCGTACACCTTAAAGAAAAGTCATGCGACTCCAACATTTTTGAATTTCACAGTTCAGACCTCGGTTTATCTTGTTGAGTTACAGACAGTAAAATATTCGCTCCTCTGGGAGGGAGGGCCACTGTACCAACATTGTATAAAACTTCTCGGCAACAAGAGCTGTGGAAAACCTGAACGATTCACACGTTTTGGGGAAAAAAAACCTTTTACCAGAAACATTACTGCAAAGTTGATTTCTCATGTTGAGCTCCATTAACGTAATCGTTAAAAGTTAAAACCAAAACGACGCCCCAGATTTCCGTACCGACTGAAGTTTTCACACCGTCTGATGAGTTAAGCAACTCTGTCAAATAACAGCACCTGTTACAAAGAAGCTACATGCAAATGCAAAAGTCAGATAGAAAGAATCTGAATTCTGACAAGCAGATCGATTAGAGCTAAGCAAATGTTTATTCAGCAATACAAAAAATGGCCTTTTTGTGCCCAGGGGGAGTAATTACCTAAATGAGCAACAGGTGTGGCAATAAACAATGAGGACCAGGTGTGAGAGGAGAGCAGAAAGCAAAAAAAAAAAACTAAGGAACAACCAGAGAAAAATTAGAAAAGACTGAAGGGATTGATCAGGATAAAACCATGAGAACCAAAATTATTACAACAAACTTATAACTCGAAGCTGTAAATTAAAATAAAGGTGAAGAAAACCCAAAGATCATGTCGAGTACAGTTTCGTGTGCAGTGTTTGTTCTCACCACACTGTATTTGATTTGAAGTCACATATTTGAATCAGAAGGATAAACTTCAGTGCAGTGCAAGAATCATGTAGGAGGCAGTACTAGAGACTATTGCCAAAGTCTCCTCAGAGTGAAGAGCGACAAATAGTAATTTATAGGTTTTAGTCTTGGCCGGAGGAAACCCAACATTTAGGTGAAATAAACTATAATTTCAGAGACAAAATGTGCTTTTTCAAACAAAAAACAAAATATCACTGTAGCACTTTAACATAGATTAATTTAGGAATACACACACACATATATATATATATATCGTAATGCATAATAATGACACTTTAGTAAATATGGAATCACAGTTAATGTGACTTATCTGGTAATTCACACAGTATTCATTTAATTTGACTCTCACAGTTCATCGTTTGCTAACTTTTGACAGTTTCTTCAGCATCTTTTCTTGCTGATTCTCCTCCCTAAATGTTTATTAAAAGCCAAGCTTTTCCATCATTAGCTGTTTGTTACCAGCGGTGTTGCTCTTTAGGGTGACCCACAGGGCTCATGTGATCTCTAATGGGCCGGATCCGGTGGAACCAATTCACGGCTGGTTTGGGAATGGATCAGGAGTTGGATAATAAGTTGGCCGAATCCGCCCTTCGTCGGGAAGCGCCTCCTCTGCGCCACGTGAGCGATGGGAGGAATCTACAAATGGGACACGGAGTGAGGCGTTTTCACGGGTCCCTTTGATGAGCTGCCCCTCGTCTCCATCAAGCTGATTATACCAGAGGAGGAATTATTCATGACATAAATGGCAGAGGAGCTGTTAAAGGAAAATGCTGCAAAAATGAGTGGGGTGAGTTCACTCTTCTTCGTCACTCAAAAGCTCGTATTTTCTCCAAAAAAAAGTAAGTTGTTTGTTGTGTGACAGAGGTTCTACCATCTTGTATGCAACACAACCAGAGAGGAAGGTTGAAGTCGCGAGGCGAGGTTCAACATTAGATAAAGTAAAATATACTTGGGTTGATGCCGACTGCTCAGCGTTGTCTCCTCTGAACTATTCAGAGCTCAAAACTTCCTCAATTTAGACCTAAATTAGATTTATTAGAAGAACTGAGCAGCTTTTGTTCGGTCAGCCTACTTTTCCCTCATTCACACTCACACTAGTGTCATTCCGCAACATCTAAGCAGGGGTCTCAAACTCCAGGCCTCGAGGGCCGCTGTCCTACAGTTTTTAAATGTGCCACAGGTACAAAACACTGGAATGAAATGACTTAATGACCTCCTCCTTGTGTGGATCAGTTCTCCAGAGCCTTAATGACCTAATTATTCTATTCAGGTGGTGCAGCAGAGGCACATCTAAAAGTTGCAGGACTGCGGCCCTCGAGGACTGGAGTTTGAGACCCCTGATCTAAAGGAATGGACATATAAAGTTGGAAAAAAGTGAAAATCTTACAGATCTTGACCTATTTTGTCTTTTTTCAAAATCTAAAGAGAGCGTCACATGCGGCCTTTGCCTCTGTGAGGGCAAAAGTTTTAACTTCAGAAAAGATTTCATGTCATATTTTTAGGCTGCTTGTGATTGAGATGTAAACAACAGCAACTTTTTAAGCTCACAAGTGTTTGTGTGATCTAGTGCAGTGATTTGTTTCATGGAAATGACACAAAGTTTTGTTGCTTCACGCTGTAATAATTGTAAAGGTCAGATGTTTGTTTGGCAGCCACATGATGCCGTAAAATTTCTTTCTATGGTGGAAAATGTGCGGTAAGAGTCACAGTTTGTTTCTCATTTGCTTCTTTGCTCTTCTCTCTGTAGCATCTCACATGGTCACTGCTGGCGGTGGCTTTCCTGGCCTCGTTTGGCAGCTCCATGCTCTACGGCTTCAATTTGGCCGTCGTCAACTCACCCGCAGAGGTTGGTCTCTGCAGCTTCTGCATCATCCTCACGACACACTTTCACAGGCTCTTTGAGTCAGTGGATTTTATTTTAGTGGTTACCAAGGCCCTGAAAAGTGCAGCCACTCAGGATGACTTCATGCGACCCCCGACTGCAATTCTACAGTGTTACAGATTTGGACTGGCAGCAGAGGCAGATTTGGGGGCATCCAGTCATTAAACTGGCTAAATGCTGCAATTTTTTTTTTTTTTTTTTTTAGCAGGGAACAGGCTAAAATATTTTTTGAGACCTAGAAAAGAGAAAACAGTTACCTCAATAAATGTTACATTGCAAAAAATAAACATTATTTCAAGTGCAAATATCTTACTTAAAAATAAGACAAATTACAAGTAACTTTTCAGCAAGATTTGAGTTTGTTTTAAATCAATAATTCCTTAATATTGATTTCATTTATAACATGAACTAGAAACTAGACAAAAATACCTGGTAAGATTTTGAGCTTCTGCAGTGTAAAACTGTAAGCCTTCCTTTTGACAAGACAAAGGTGTGCAGATCCTTTTTGCAATTTCACACACATCAGACTCACTTTAATTTTAGTTAAATATTTATTCCTCCTTTAATTTTTCTCTCTTTTTTTCATTTTTGACGCGAAACATTTTTTTTCAACCATACATAAAGTCTTAAGATTTTGACCAAAGGTTTTGGCGTCACTATTACAACTCGTCCCTGTAATCAAATAAAAGTATAATGTTTTGATAATTTTCTGTAAGGCAGATTGGAACGTGCTCCTCATGTTGCTGCGTCAGCGTGTCATTGATGCTCCTCGGCTCCTAATCCATCATTTGTTCTGTTCTGCTCCTTCTCCATCTGATTTGCTGCGGTGCAGCGGCTGAACTGTGAACATTCCTGTTTTGACGTGGACGACCCAGTTCTGAAGCAGGACTAGTTTACAACACTCTGTTTCAAATTGGAGCTTTTCTTCACTTAAAAACAAAGGGGACACGATGAGCGCTTTGTAAGGGATTTTGTTTTTATTTGGATCATCGGGAGTCACCATGCTGAGGCTTTTAATGCAACAATTTTTGCAAAGTTTGATAATAATGTCATAAGACAATGTTGGGGCTCAATGTCTTCCACAAGCTAAGGAACCAATTAAAGAAGCACAAGAGAATAAAATCCACCGTAGGAAACAAATGTTCCTCACTAAATTGAACATATGTGAACTTCTTACTGTTTTTTTTTTACAGACAAAGAGTAAAAACAAGAAAAAAATAAAAATTAAAACAAATTATTATGAACAACTGACATGCTATTTTACATTATCCGTTCGAAAAGGAGCAGGTAAAAGATACAAGATCTTACAGTATGTTTCCCTCTCATGCTCATCAACTTATAAACAATTAAATCTCCAAACACCAGATAAACTTAAATTATTTCCATGTCACTTAAATGCCACATTCTCATCTTTAAGTATACAATTATTTAAGCTTTTTTTATTATGGTCATTAGCATTTTTGCAACATATTTCCCAACAAGCTCCCTTTTGAACAGTTTTTTAAGCTGGTTTATATTTGTACTTCTTTTAACTCATCATTCCATAAATCTACTCCACACATTGATGAACAAAAACTCTTTTTTTTATTATTTCCTTCTCTTAAATTATAACCCCCCACTGTGTCACAAAAGATTTTTTGTATATTGTGTGGAAGTTGATGGTTTCCTACTTTAAACATGAATTGTTCAGTTTTAAATGATACCCAGAATTTCAGTATATTTGATTTAAAAGTCAAGTTTGAATATATATTTTTAAGTATATTTAAATTTTATGCAGGCAGTAAAGAGAAACAGAGGCACAGATCCAGGAGTAGTTTTTGTGGAGAAAAAGCAAGAAGACAGAACAGTAATATTAGCAAATGAGGCACAAATTGAGTAAAAACAGTGAATAAGTCATTGGTTAAACTTAGACACATAACAAAAAGACAAATATTAAGTCTCTCAAAGTGGAAAGTTGTAAGCTGCAGTCTGAGTGAAGTTGTCTGTTTGAAAAATATGAATTTATTGATCGGAGGGTTTTGTGGAAATCTTTTGCTAGAATCTTAATTGCTGTGGGTTTAACAGCAGGCCAATGAAGAAATGCTGAACTTGGAGAATTATGATGTCGTCTTTTAATTTAAAATCCTGACTTTCTTTTTTTTTTAAAAGCTGATGTTACTATCAATTAGAGGTCACTTTATATCTTATGACACATTTCTTATTTTATGGACTGAACAGAAAACATGTTATATAACATATCCTCTATCTAATGATCTACTGATTTGTCTTCCTCCTAGTTTTCATATTGATGTCACATAAATTAATTGAATCTCTAGAGTAAAACTACACTGAGTTTCATTTCTGCTCAGTGCAGTTTCAGCTAAAACTGAATAAAATCTGAGGAATGCTGGAGGGCATCATAATAAAATTTAGAGTGAAAGACTAAGGACTATTTTGGACTTTTTTCTTTTTTTTTTTACCTATCACATTATATTTCACCCAAATTTGACAGCTTTGTTTAAGAAATGAATTAGACTTCAGCTCGATTCGGTATGAAACCGTGTATTCTTTTGCTTCAGTGCTGTTTGGAGTGTTATAAAAATGATTTCTCCTCTCCCAGTACATCAAAGCCTTCTACAACGAGACGCTAACCGAGCAACATCACTGGATCCCTGACGAGCATTTCTTGACAATCTTATACTCCCTCACTGTGTCCATCTTTGCCATCGGCGGGATGACCGGTGCGCTGCTGGTGGGCAAACTTGTCACTAAATATGGAAGGTCAGAGTGGATGCAGATGGATTACTTTCCTGTTTTGCTTGTAAAAATGACTTTCTTTCGCTGACGGTCTTTGAAAACCTCAGCATAATTAGGAGCGATGAGCTGTGACAGGTTATGTGTTTGAACAGAAAAGGGACTCTGGTGCGGTCCACCATGCTGGTGTTTATCGGAGGGTCTTTGATGGGCTTCAGCAGATGGTTCAGGAATCCCTTCATGGTCGTCGCAGGACGCTTCATCACAGGGGTCCATTCAGGTAGGCCTACCCCAAACAAAAACAGAAAACGTTTACTTATTTCTCAATGTAGGTTCATGCATCGGAGTTAGTTTGTAAAAGGCTCAACGTAAGAAGCACTTTGAGATCAGCTGTAGAACGAACCTGCTGCAGGTTTTGGAGACTTCTTTTAGCATCTTGGGTTCTGCTTCCAGGGTTAACTTGCTTGGACCACTGAGACCTGTGTGTATGTTGAGGCAGCTGTTCGTCTACTTGCAGAATATTTTCTGAACAATGTCACAAATCATGTCAAACCTTTTTTAAGGCTTCGGCTCTCACCTCATTCTCACTTCAGTGGTCAGCAGCGCACCAAACTAATAAAAGTCTGAGGTGTAAATATAGCAACTTTCCTTTCGAAATCCTGAGAAATGATCGCCCTCTTTATGAGCACATGGTGTGACATATCGATCCAAAGTTTTATGTTTTTTCTTCAGGGATCTCTCTCAGCGTGGTGCCGATGTACCTCGGAGAGATCGCCCCCAAGAACCTACGCGGGTTTCTGGGCCTTGTTCCCAGTATCCACATCTGTCTGGGAGTCTTCGGCGCTCAGGTTCTTGGGCTCTCTGAGCTGCTAGGAAAGGTACCAAATGTTGTGCACTGTGTCTGAGTTAGCTTGTCTTGTTATTCTTTTTCCTAATATTCTTATTCTTATCAGAACATTTTAAAACCTGGGATTAAAAACAATCAAACCTGGTGTCCTGCAGCTTCTAGATGTGCCCCTGGTCCAACACACCTGAATCAAATGTCTAAATTGCCTCCTCAGTTGGCAATCAGGTTCTCCAGAGTCCTGCTAGTTAGCTCATTATTGGACTCAAGAGTGTTGAAGTAGAAACACATCTAAAAGTTGCAGGACACTGCAGATCTGGCAAATAAAAGAATAAATTTGTCGTTAGTTTTCTTGAAACTTGCTTAAAGAAATTCCAAACTTTGCAAATGACAGGAAAAGCTAAACAACCCTGTCAAGATAATGAATTCACAACAGTGAAACAAAGAAGTCCATGGGCTTGCATGTTTACATATCACTTAAAAATGTGCTTAAGTTGCTTGGTGAAGCGTGTAAACAAAAGAATCTATAATTAGATAACGTTCACGTGCAATTTGAGCTCGACCCCGGAAATTTCACGACACGTGGCCAAGCAAAAATATTGGTTTATACCTTCAGGTCTTTCAATCTGTGAGCAGTTATTGAGTAGCTGCATGGAAAACCATGAATATCTTTTACTAAAAGTATTTTTTTGTTTGTCAATGTGTTTAATTTTTACATATTTCTTACAGAAACAGCATAGTTTAAAAAAAGCAATATATATATATATATATTTTTTTTTTTTGGCATTTCCTCACACAGGAAGAACATTGGCCGCTGCTCCTCTCCCTCGTATTGTTTCCTACTTTGGTCCAGCTGATGCTGTTGCCATGGTTTCCAGAGAGTCCACGGTACCTGCTGATTGAGAAGGGAAATGTCCACGCGACCGTTTCAGGTCAGAGACGGCACTTCTTTCCTTTGTCATTTCACTTTTATGTGCTGTAAAATTCAGAAGCTGCGTCTGTTCTCCAGCCCTCAAGTGTTTCCGCAAAAAAGGAAACATCCAGGCTGAGGTGGAGGAGATGCAGGAGGAACAACGGTCGCTCTCCTCCATCAAGACCCTCTCTGTCCGCCGTCTGCTCACGGACCGCTCTGTCCGCTGGCAGGTCCTCACCATCGTGGTGGTCAACATCGGGATGCAGCTGTCTGGGATCGATGCAGTGAGTGGGGAACAGAGCAGCGGCTTTGTTGTGTTTTGTTTTTTTGTTGTTTTTTTTTTCATTTTGGATGAAGTGCATCGCTCTGTGCGCTTCATGCAAAAAAACAAAACAACAAAAACGAGAGCTCAGACTGTTGCAGGTCCCAGCTGGGCTCCTTCCTTCTGTCCATACATCACAGAGTCGCACAGTACTACACCCGCTGAATAGCTAAGCTGAGGGCGACATGATCATGCCTCATTATCTTTCTCACTGCAACCTCACCTAACAAGGTCCACCCATCTGAACGCAAAGTGGAGCACATCTTTGTGCTCGTTGCTTCGTGTGGATGGGAGCTCCAGGCATGCTGGCTCACGGTGGCATCGTTTCCCAGCAGGGCGGGGGCTTCCTGCTGGGTCGCTCGGTCCCAGCTGCTCCACGCAGGAACTCTGCAAGGCTTCACGTACGCAGATAAGAACATGAGGCTGAAACTGAAATCTAAAACATCTTATTTCAGTTAATGATTAATTATCTGCTCTCATCTAAAGTTTTGACGGAAACTATCAGCATGTATTACTCATTTTGTGGAACCGGATTGGGAACTCATTGTCCCTGAGTTTGTACGGCGGTAATTTATGCAAAGATTTTACCGAGTAGTGTCAGAGTAGAGAAGGGCGAGTGTAAATGCATGCCACACTTTTGAAATCTTTGAGTGCCAAAAAATTGTAAGACCCATGTCCCCATGTTTTTATGCCACTTCAATAGTTTATCACATTGAAATTACAATAACAAGCATTAAATTGTGGGAATGTAACATGAAAATATTTGAAATACTGAATTAGACCAGTAAAATGCAGCATTACTCAGAAAAATGTTAGCATTTAGCTCGTCTGGAGCATACAGGTTCATGCTAACACAATGCTAGGATGGAAATAGTGGGAGATGCTGCTGCTTATCAAGAGCTTCATTTCAGACTCTACAGGCCTCAGTTACAAACGCTAAATGAACAGAAAGTAAAAAGCAAACGGCAGAACATTTCTCAAAGTTAAATCTGAATGAACCCAACACTTCAGCCAACAGATGCATAATCTGGACTATTTGGGTTTGTCTCTACCAGCTTTACACATTTTAACACTGAAATAAGTCCTCAGTCAGACTGGCTGGAGAGTGAGGCACAGTTTTCAGATATCACCACACATTCTCCATTCAGTTTTGGTCTTAACACATAAATATACTTTGAACCACTAAGTTGTAGCTCTAGCTAGTTTTAGGCGTGGTTCCCCAGCTGCAAGTTGAACATCTGCTCTTGTCTGAAGCTTTTTACTGTCTGAAGAAGGTCTTCTTCAATGATTACCCTGTAATGACCTCTGACCCCTTACACTGCCCCTGTAAAGCGTCGTCACAGCATGATGCTGCCACCATGAGTTTTTAGGGTAGTGGGGATTTGCTCAGGGTGTTCATTTTCTGCCTAAAAATGATTTTGCTACCTTCCTAAAATAATGGCCGAAGTCATTTTGTGCCAAAAGTTTTTTTTGTTGTTGTTGTTTTTTTTTTTTTTACCTTAAATCATCTTTTGGCATAAAAGATGTGGCAATTGTTTTTTCTTTATGGCAAAAAAGGCCATTTTTGTAGGAAGTGGGTGACCTGAAAGTTGTAGAAGAGTTTGTTTTTGATCTCAGACCAAAATCATGGACAAATTGGCAGCTTTTCTGATTAATGATCTCTTTGCCAGACATGTGAATTTACCAGGAATTTCTCCACAATTTTATTTACTAATTGGGTAGTTTGTTGCTTTTATTTGTACATAATCTTAAACATTATTTTAGTTCCACTTCATATCCCTACACCACTTTGTGCCGTAACGCAACAACAAACCTCATAATATGTGAGGTTATGAGGTTTGGACTTTTTCTGAGCTTGACCCAAACTGGATCATCAACAGCAAAATGGTTCCAAACTCGTCAGGAATAAGCATACAAAAGAATAGCTGGGGAAAAAATTAAGATTTTGCAAATGAACCACAAGACGTTTTCTTTAAAAAGAATACAAGGAAATGTTGTTTCACTGTAACCAGACACACGGGTATGCATGTTTCAAAGTTATGTTGATAAAATGCAACATGTTCAGTTACTAAATCAACAGGACAGGGTTGAACTGCGCCGATCACATTTCTGTCCTCACCTCATCAATGATGGATGCTGCTCCGGTAAAATGTGATTGATGAGAACGCACAAATTAATTTCAAGGGGAGCACTTGTCAGCAATCCACGCTCATGAAACGCAGAACCTCAAACGCATAAGTGATTGTCGGACTAATGAAAATGATCGGCATAATGAATCAAGTGAAAGCGCAAAATAACAAGACGGGTTTTTTTGGCTCCTTAGAAAGCGAGATAATCTAATTCTGAGTTTCTACTCTGTCAGATTCATCCTGAAAAACTTCATGTTTTTTGCTGAATTTCAGATCTGGTTCTACACAAATGAAATATTCAGGAATGCGGGAATCCCAGAACCTCACATTCAGTACACGACGGTGGGAACTGGAGCCGTAGAGGTCATCGCTGGGACACTGGGGGTGAGCAAACGTTTTGATGAGACATTTATCAGTCTGTGATTGGCTTTATTTAACAACAGATCATTTTGACAGGACAAGACTGAAACATGAAGTCAACTCCTCTGGTGACATGATTATGTTGACTGGAAAGTTAATTAGTAAACTGTAAAAAAACTATTTTAAAAAGTCTGAAAGGAATTGAATTACTACACAACATTGTACAGCATGATTAATCAAATTATTTTAGTGTACAGACATTAGCTTGATTTAAACTCCACTTGAAATTGCTTTAAAATTGTGCTTTTAATACCTTTTCATTGTATTTTTGTTAGTAATGTCTTCTTCATTGTTTCATTTTTTTCTGTAGCAAAAAGAAGAAGTTACTGGTATCAGTGTATTCTAGTGTTTTAAAACTGCTAAAATCTTCAATTATATCATTTCATTGCTTCAAAAACATCTAACTAGATGCCATAGAAAGTGAAGGAGTGACAGAGTTTTCTCCGGCCATTTGGAATGTCGAATAATGTGGTGTTGTCCATGTGTTGCTACACACTGCAAGTCAGCTGGCTGAAAGAAGGTTAATCCACTTTGTTCTGGTTGTGCTAAAGACAAATGGTGAATAAAAAACCAATGACAGTCATGATGAGGAAATTAAAGAAGCACCACCTTTCAATACCGCAAGATGAGAGGAAGCTACGAGCAGCGTCTCAGTTAGACTGTTAGCCAACATGAAACCCAGTTAATTAACTGCAGATGGATTTTAGCTTGTTATTGTTGTACTATACCGGTTCAACAACAAGGTTGAAGAACTGTTACTCAATTGAGGGATAATGAGAGTGGGTCTAGTTATCATCTATTGATTTCAAAGTTTTCATCTAATAGCTCCTGTTTTGTTGTTAAAATGTTATTTTTCAGACAATCAATCTTTGTTTTATTCTTTACTTAAAACAGATGAGGTGGAAGAAGTTAAAACAAATTGAGCTGTAATTGCTGATAAAATGTCTAAACATTTATTTTTTTGTGGCTGAATAAGTCTAGGTTCAGCCACAGTTTAGAAAATAAACGACATTCCTCTGAAAGGTAGTTGGGTAGTTTGTTGCCCTGGATTATATTTGGAGATAAAACAATAAAACAAATGCATGTCATACTTTTTATTTGTACATAATCTTAAACATTATTTTACTGAACAAAATTAATAGAAGGGAGCAGCCAAAGTCCAAAGAAAAGGCTTTAAATACCTTATTTTTCCAAAACGTTGAGAAAAGATTCAGTGCCACCATAAAAATTGACTTCTTAAAAGTAAACAGAGAAATTTTAAAATTAACTCAAGACTTTCGCACAATACGGTAAGTATGCTATGAAGCGGACATTAAAACACAGAAGATGAATGCTGAAAATGTCAAATGTTTCTGCCCTTTTTATTTGTCTACAGTTGCCAGCCATTCACCACTTCCTCTTCCATTATTTAGTGTTTCACCATTGAGCGTGTGGGCAGACGACCTCTGATTATCGGTGGGTTCCTCTTCATGGGTCTGTGCTGTGCGGGAATCACCGTGTCCGTCCTCCTCCAGGTACATCTACAATGACTGCATCTGAAAAACTTGTGTGCATTTTACTAAACAGGAATACTAGAGTCAGTAAGTTCAGATATCTATAATTTGCCTCTTCCCCTGTCTTGTTTGTGCCTGTAAACAATAACAATACAAGCAAGAAAGTAATTATGTGTCATATTAAGTAAATGTCAAGGAGCACCACATGGTACAAATTATGTTTCTGGTATCTTATAATCAAAATGATTGAGTGCAATTAAATGGATAGTCATTAGAAAGTGCGCAAATTTCCGTGGCTTTGCAGGCGCAGTTTCCCTTCATGAGCTACATCAGTGTGGGCTGTGTTGTGGGGATCATCGCTGGCTTCTGCATAGGTCCAGGTAAAATCAAACTCCATCATATCCTACCAATTTTTACTTCACAGGAGGAGAAAATACTCCCAGACCTCAATCTGAACCCTTTCCGTCAAGCAGAGGCAGCCCTCGAGTTTAAGGTGACACTGCTCCCTACTGGAAGCTCGAGGAACAGCAGGAACTCAGCCTCCACTCCCCCCATCCTCCCTACGAGAGCATGAAGAGATATTGTATTTCATTACTCTTGTAAATTAGGAAATCTGTGCTGCCACACTACATCCATTCCTGTAGCCATTTAGATGAGACGAGGGAAGAGAATTACGAGGCGTTAGTTTACCACCACATCAAGCGGACCCGTGAGGATGATGAATCGGGCCAAATCTGGTGTACGTAGCATCATTCATCAACGCGGCAAAAATCTATACCACAGAACAAGAAGGAGGATCTCTGTTCCTGCAATTAGACCTTTAATGGCTCATTGTTCACAAGCTTCCCTGTGATGAATACGGTTTCTTTCGGAGGAAACCTTGCTCTCACGTACAGCATGTTGACGGATGATGGCCTATAGTTATTCATCTGACAGTACTAAACCTCTCTGTCTGCTGTTAGCAGCCACAGATAATGAGGACATCATTCTGGAAGATGATCATTAGAGCTTTGGCTAAGACACAATCTAACAATGAGAAATGTTTAAAGCAAAGCCACCCTCTGATGTAACCTCGACACTTGTAGAGGTCCCGGCAAAGCTGCCGTCTTTTCACACTTACTGCCTGCCTCTTCTAGACGTTGTCGGCCATCTTCCTGCCTGCAATAACGGACACTAAATGAAATACATGAAAGGAAACGAGTGTAACTTAATAGCACTTTGGCTTTTGTTAGATCACCATTTATTAATTTTGAGCGAAGGCTAGTAAATAGGCCAGAGAGGGAGTATTGATAAACTACTTGATGAATGAAGTTGCTGGTGTTAATTTCATAACAGCACCAGGTAATTAAATTGGATTTATGTGATGACTGGATGCTTGGTCGGATCGAGCCTATAAATTTCACCAAACAGACACAGAACGCAGCAGTTCTGGTTTCTACTTTAACACGGCCACTTTTTTGTCCTGTCCTTCCAGCCGGCGTTCCTTTTCTGATCACAGCTGAGCTCTTTAAGCAGTCGCACCGACCGTCGGCCTACACCGTGGCCGGCTGCCTCAACTGGCTGTCCAACTTCACCATTGGCTTCGTCTTTCCCTTCCTCGAGGTCAGAAACTGAATCTGAACTTTTAACAATGCAAAGCTCTTTCACTTCTCCTCAGATGCAATCACGGTTTGAAACTTTTTGATTTCAAACTAGTTTGAAACTTTTCTATTCTGGAGGACAAGCTTCAGATCACGTATTATTACCCAGAATGGTCTGTCATGTTTATTTTATATATGTATATAAATATCTTGCTTTTCAAGAACCAGAAACTTCTGCGCATTGTACTGGGATTTTACGTGAAAGATGAACACAAATTAGCACTTATTTGTGAACTGGACACAGATCTATCAAATTTTTTTATATGTGATCATATCTGAAACAGTCGTGGCAACTGACTGTTTCCGTAAAAGCCTCAGAGGTTTGTTAGAGAACATCAGTGAGCAAACAGCATCATGAAGACCAAGTAGGAGCAAAGACAGGTTAGGGAGAAAGATGTGGAGAAATTTAAAGCAGAAATTTTAAAGTTTAAAACATAAAGCTTTTAATGTCTCTGTTCATCAAAAAGTGGAGAAAGCAGAGCTCATCTGCAAACGATATGTCAGGCCACCTAAACTGAGAATATCACAGTCCACTGGTGCTTATGCGTTTTCTCAACCAGAAGAAGAGTTCAAGAATCTCTGTGTCTTGGTGGGATGGAGTGAAAGGTGCAGATTAGGGCCTCATTTGTAGTAATGAAGACCTTTTCATTCACCGATCCGTCTCTGCTACGACCATGACCTATTGCTGAGAGATATAAATACTTGCCTGACGAACACAAAGTTAATCAGTCACTTTAAAAGTGACAGAAATGAGGTTGTTCTGTAAGACAGCTACGAGTAAATGAGCTGCTCCCGTGCATCGAAAGGAGTCAGCTGAAGAGGGGACTATAAATCTCCTCTGGCCAAGGAACTCCTTCAGATCCAGAAGAATTGGGTGGGTGGATGGATAAATGAATATGTTTTTGTGGGTCTCCAAAGAGCAGGTTTTTAACTTTAACTTTTTATGTTGATGTTTTTTTTTTCATAGATCCTAATCTTCCTGCTAACTGGTTGCACTTTTTGTTTATGCAAAATATTTCACATTTTTACTATAAACTTATAATTTCCAAATGTCCTTTAGGTTGACAAAATTGACGCAATGTCATGCAACACAAATCTAGTTTGAACATCTGAAAATGACTACCAAACATTTTTGAAAAATTAGCTTAAGCTAAAAGTGCTACCTTATGTTTTGGGGGGAAATATTATCTACTGTAGAACTTGAAGCATTTCAGATTTCATGTCCAAATGGGCAATTAATTTTACAGCAACACAACAAAAATTATTATTTAGCTAGATGCCATGGCATTTGATGAGCATAATGGAAAAATACTTTTGAAATAAAATCATCCCAACAGGCATTTTTTGTCAATTTGCATGGAGCAGCAGTTTACGACTGCTTTGATTCGCAAGAAACTTTAAATGTTACTAAAGTTAATAAAGTCAGCTTCCGTATCCTTTTGGATTATTTTGCGTTGTCCCTTTTTAGGACGCGACGGGCCCGTACTGCTACCTGATCTTCTGCGCGGTCTGCTGGGGAGTCGCTGCGTACACCATATGGGTCATTCCTGAGACCAAGAACAAAACCTTCCTGGAGATCAGCCAGATGTTCGCGACCAAAAACAGCGTCCAGAAGGAGGATCCGACTCCAAACAGTCACCTGAAACTGGCGCTGATGAACGGCTACGGATCACTCAGGCTCCATGACGAAAAGTGAAAGGTGGAAAGAGAAAAATAACTTCCTGTAAAAAAAAAAAAAGAGTACGACGATGAACTGCGGCCGTGAGATTGACTGCTTTACTTGAACAAGTCTAAGAGAAAGTACAATAAAACATTGGCTTCATTGAGATGTTTTTGTTTGTTTGTTGTTAAATTCCTCAGTTCTTGTCCATGACGTGGAGCAGAGGCTACACAGTCATGTGCTTCAGCTCAACTGTACGTCACATTCGGATCAAACTCCCACGGTCGCTTGGCTCTTTCGTTGGCACTGTGGAGACTTCACAGTTTTCTCTCAGAAGTTTTCAGCCACTGTGTTAATTTGATTCTTTCAACACCACATGATATCACTATTTTTGAGAGTTAGGCTCGTTTGACCTATTATTGGCCAAAGACAGATGCTTAGCTACCTGTAAACAGGACTTCGGGTTAATATGCAGTGCTGAAGACTGACAAATCACTGGATATTGAGCTGAAAATGAACTAAAGCCGGTGAGCGTCCTCAGATTTGTTTTGAACAACAAGTAAGTAAAACTAGAGGGCCCTGGGTTGGCCTTTGAAGTTCGTCACGTTTTATTGAATTTCAACTGGGATTTTCTGGTATCGCTCAACATACAGTAGAGCCCGGTTGCTAGTTTGAAGGGAAACAATTCATCAATCTTCAATTTTTGTACAAATACAAAAAAAAAACAACTGAAAAGTGTTGTGCACATTTAAATTTTAGCTCCCCTGAGTCAGTACCACAAAGCGAACTTTTGTATGTATATATATATAATCTTTTGGTGTGGATTATATCTCTACCAGCTCTGCACGTCCTGAGACTGAGCTTTTTATCTATTTAGTTTAGACTGGCTAGAGAACATTTTGAACTGTAATCTTTAAGTCTTGCCGCACATTAAGGTCAGACCTTTGGTCACTACTATAACATATTAATATGGTTAGTAGCTCTAGTGGTGATTAGTGTTGTCCTGCTGGAACAGGTTTTCCCTCAGGACACCGCTGCATTTAGCTCCTCCTCTTCAAATCTGACCAGCATTCCCACAGCATCATGCTGCCGCCACCATGTTTCAAGGTAGAGGAGATTGTGTGTGTTCAGGGTGAAATGGTGTCAAAAAGCTTGGTTTTTGGTATAATTTCACCACTTTCCTCCATGTGTGGTGTGTTTTCTTCCTCCTGGTTGTTGTGTCCTACATGGCTTGCAGAACTTACTACGGCCTTCTTTTTTGCAACTCTTCCATAAAGGCCAATTTTGTGGGCCCATCACCATGACAACAGATTCCCACCTGAGCTGAGGAACTCTGCATCTCCTGTAGAGTTACCATGGGTCTCCTGGTTTCTCCTCCAGCCGATGCTCCTCTTACCGGTCTGCCTATCTTCTGTGATTTCTGTGACATACCAAGAGTCTTCCTGATCACCTCCAATCTGGTCTGAACTGCTAGCGTGTGCGATCGAGAGTGTGGAGCGAATTTCAGTTACGGCTGTCACCGCCATCCTCACGGCTCCGGTGCTCTGTGAAGGTTGAGGCCCCGCCACAACATGCGACACACGCCACAGCTTTCACGACTCATACCGCATGAGCGATGCGGAAGGCCTCTCCTCTCCCTCTCATCTCTTCCCTCTGCCTCTAGGCTGGCCGATCCATCTGTCAGCGCCTGCAGAAGGGCCCCGCAACCCCCAGCTGGGGCAGAATGGATAAATGCTGTCACATCTCTCGGCGTCCTCATAAAAACAAAAGAGTTGAACTTCGGCGTGTGCGGGTTTGCAGCGAGGGTTTTGCATGCTGCAGTGGTCTCGACACTTCAGACACGACCGCCTGTCTTATAAAGAGGCGAGGCGGGCTCGTGATGGAGGGTCAACCTTTGGAGCTGCTGCTGAAAGACAAATGGACGGCCGAGGAGTCCCCAGTCCCAGCAGAGGACCAACAGCAAGGGCTGAGTGGCCTGTTCATATGTAACATCACTCTCAAACAAAGGTCTCCTTGTCACAGAGACTACAGTATATTTCTGCGGATAATGCCACAGCATACACACACACACACACGCACACGCACACAAACACACACACACAGTTGGCTGTGCCTCAGGCTGGCAGAAGCTATAAATCAAACAAATAGCATCACACCCTGACGAAGGAAGCATTCCAACAGATAAAATGCTCTCCCACACAACAAAGCCACACTCACTGCGTAATTAATTGCAACAAATTACCTCTTCCTCTCCCTGTCGGCCCCCACCTCGCCTCTTTTACCACACTGACAGGAGCACCGCGCGCTCCTGAAACACCAGAGTGCGGATGCGCACCGAGCTCGTGCGCGATCAAGAGGCATGCTAAAGGCTTACCGCACGCACGCGCGCGCGCAAGCACACGCAAAACAGGGATGCGCCGCACACACTGCTCGGCCTGCACCCTTCATAAGTGCTTTAATGTGGCTTATTGCAGAGCGCGGTCCCCTTAGCCGTGGAAATATTCGCTTGACGGATGTGCTTTGTCGCAGGCGCTCCCCGGCGGAGGGCGGCTGTCAGGGAGGAGATGATAACATTAACAGGGAGGCAAGGCGATGACAAATGCCTGTTATCAGCGAACGAGGCCGGTGACAAATCGAACGGCAGCGGCCCAGGCAGCCCCGGCGCGGCGTAATAAAAAAGAAGATGGATGGCACACCCAGGCAGGGCCCGCGTTAATGCGATTTCCACTGCTCTGCCTGACTCCCAATTAAGGCTGGGGGGGAGGAGGGAGGACGGGGCTGTGTGCCGGTGTGAGGACGGAGAGAGAGAGAGGGAGAGGGAGGGAGGGAGGCGACGGGGGCGATGACGGAAAGTGAGATAAGAAAAATAAAAGGTGGAAACTGAAAAGAACGCGTAAGGAAGGAAGTGAGAGATGTGAAGGTGGAGCGAAACAACTTTCCCGGGTTCATTTTGGTTGAAGAGTGAAGGAAGGAAATAGACCATTGTCTCATTAAATCCTTTGAGTGATTTCAATCTCTGGATTGACTGTTTGCATCATGACATCCTCAGCAACTCAGCCGATTGTCTATGGTTGACCTTTTGTCACACTCAAATGTTCCAGTTTTTTAAACAAGTTTTACAAAAATAGGCTGAGTAGATGCCGATTTTATTTTATTGTTCATTTAAGTTACTGAGGGAAATAAGGTGTCCAACCCGTTTACACAAGTTCTCATGGTTTTATTTAAAATTCAAGTTTTTTGTGATCCACAGTGGCTTTCTACGTTATCATTCTTTCTCACATGACAAAATGTTTGGGCGTCGTTGCCCAAAGGAATTTTATTTTCATCCTTTTCTTCCCTAAATGTGTTTTCTTCTTCGTTTGTGTTTAAGAATGGAACAGAGCAGGAAAGAAAATATTAAGTTTTAAATAAGGATCATTTGTAGAAAACAAAGCTCTCTTAAGAATAAAAACTTAAGATGGTTTCCTGTCTCGTGGTGACATGTCTTATTTTACTGCAGTTTTTGTAAATGAAACTGTAGTGCAGCTCTGCCTGTCTGTATCATACTGGATGCTGTTTGAGTGAGAGGAGAGTCAGGTGGCTAAAGGCTAACTTCTTTGGCTTCATGTGCACACAAACCCCCCCCTGCTGGTCAAAGACAGATAATAAATTTATGCTCATCTCTTAGTTTATATAAGATACTGTATATGCATTAGTGCATGATGGGCAGCTGTGAAACACGACAAAACGGTGAAATCAGATTTTACTTGTCAAAACGTGTGAATAGGTTTTCATTGTTTATTAACTCAAAGACAGAAGAACAGTTGTTTTCAAACCAGTGCAGTGCTTCAACAAAGCAACTGACATTTTTGTACAACATGCAGTTTAAAGAGTCACACGCTTTTGGCTCAAATGACAGGATGACCAAAATCAGGTATAATAGCTCCAGCATGTGATGCATGGAAGGCCATGGTCAGGAAATATTTTGTCACTGTAACTGTGCACAGGGTAGACATGAATGAGCTGTAAAAGAGTGCAGCAGAGTGTCAGATTGATTAGAAGACTTGAGTTTTAGTTCCTAATAAGGTGATGTTGGACTTCTTTTTTTTTTCTTTTACAAAAATGAAGCACTCATTTTTCTCTGATCGTATAAAACTGCGAAGTTTCTGTCTTTACTTTATAAGAGTAAATCGAAAAAGTCAATTATTTTGTAGCAAATGCTGTCACAATCAGGACTCCCAACTCTCTCACAGAGTTGTAAATTTATTTTGTAAATAGTTCTTCGTACAGCAGCGGATTAGTTGAGGAGGAAGTGTGCGGCGCTTTGTGAGAGAAAGCGTTTAGGCACGCCTGAATGGCTGCCACAGGAGAATCAACACTCCAGACATGTTTTCTTAAGAGGGAATAATATTACAACATGATACAAAGCTAAAAATATATATATATAAAGCCCCCCCTTTAACTGCCGTACTGTGTCTATTGAATTGAATTGAAATAAATTAACAAAATCACTAGTACTACTAGTAACTACTCAGCAGGACTCATCGCAGCTCTACTTGGTTTTCCATTAGTAATGGTTACATGGTATCAGCAATGAGAGGGGGAGTTGATTTGACTCGGCCATTGCTTTACTGGATTCCATATTGAATGATGGTGAGTATTTAGGGAAAAGGTCCCAAACTGCAGGCCTTGAGGGCCAAAGTCCTGCAACTTTTAGATGTGTCCCTTCTCCTCCACACTTGAATTAAATGGCAAAACTACCTCACTAGGCAACTGCCTCTGCGGATTAGCTGATGTTATAGCCATATGTGCAGAGGCAGAGAGACATGTAAAAGTTGGAGGATTTGAGATTGAGACCACTGGTTTGGTGTAACGCATCTCATGAGCTTGATTCGAATCAACATGGAAATTGTAAAGGTAACTCTGCTGTTTCCTGTCTGAAGACAAAAGGACAACAACTTACGATTCCACCAACATCGCTGGCCATCCTAACTAACCTGAGCATTCGTGGCAGCCTCTGTTGTGGTGAACCAGCCGTAGTGTAGCAGAAAGAAAGTGAGCAGCACATAGACGAGCTTGATTGGGAGCGTTAAAACCCTCCTTCTGGCTGTGATTGGTTGTTTCTGACGGAGAAATATATTTACAGGAGAAGGCAGAGGAGCTTCTGTCTCATATCATACTGTCACGGCATAATGTCAGTTTTAGCAAACGTAAAAATAAAAAAAAACTGATCTCTGTGCCAGCCTTGTAGCTAATAAAGTGGCCAGTGAGCGTCTCTAAAGTCATGGGGATGAACAGGAAGGCTGATGACTGTTCAAACTCTTCCCTACCAAAGATGTTGCGTTGTTACTAAAAGGATCAGCGCAGGATGTTGAGTAATTGCCTCTGGATGAGGGGGGCATCTGTGCCTGAATACCCAGGGGCTGCTGTTTTGTCACTCTGACAGTGTTTTATCGAAGACTGAGGAAGCTCAGAAGGCTGCAGAACTGAGCCCCATATATCTCTCGCTATTACACCCAGGCTAGAAAGAAAGGGTTGAAGTGACAATGAAATACGGCTCTGGCACCAGGGGAGACGAAGAACAGGGACTAAAGAGGGACAGCTGAGTCTCCCTTTCAGCCTGCAGGGAGCTGCGCTTCAAATCACCCCAAAAAAGAAAAAAACAAAATCCCTGTCCTGTACTGCAGAGAGAGAGAGAGAGAGAGAGAGGGGTGTACAGGAGAGGGTGTGTGGCGTAAAAGAAAGAAATCCTTGGACAGAATGTTCTCTGGGTGCTTTTACTGATATTAGTCTTAAAGAACAAGGAGAAATTAAAGTCCTGCAGGAGAAAGGAAGAGGGAGCGGAGTTGGGTAAAAATCCAAACTCGGCAAGGACCCTTGCATCATTAAGTTGTCAAGTGGACAGGAGGCCCCGAAATATGACTGGGAGTTATTGTTGAGGCCAGGCCTGATGATATAAGAATTACAGTACATGGATCATAGCCGGATCGATAGGTAGACAAAGTCATTATAAAGGGGCTAGAGTTCAATGCCTCCCCTGGGCTGCAGACAGGGACTCATATTTATCACCGTGGCGATGTGTAACACACACAGCACTCAGGTGGGTAGCTGCTGTGTAGTTATATTTTCCTTGTTGCTCTTATTTCCAAAGCTATTTGTTTCAGCTGTATCGATTGCTTAAGTCATCTGTGCTGCTGGACAAATCTGAGTCTCCTTCTGTGCCTCTTTACCTCCATTTGTCTGTAATTTGCTTGCTGTGAAGGATGTCAATAGGAATGCACATTCACTGATGTACTGCACGGCTTAATGTGTGCATATAATTCAGCGGTGGACATTTGCTTTTCTTTGCTTTCAGCCTTTGCACCTCCAAAGAGAGAGCAGAGCGAGAGGGAGCACGAGCGGGGCAGCATCGATCCTCGCTCTGCCGAGAGAAATTAGGCATGAAATTAAAGCTCCCATCAAAGGCCAAGGCCGGCGTTGTCACCTGATCTGGCACTATTTATACTCGCAGGAGACGGCGAGGAGGAGGATGATGTCTTCTTCACGGTGATGATAACAGGACAGAGAGATGGGGAGAGAGAGAGAGAGACAGAGCATCCACGGTGCCACTGACCCGCTATCATTTATACTGCCAGGGCTCAAGTGCAAGGTTAGCAGCAGCCTGAGGCCCCATAAATCACCGCTCTGCTGGACGGAGAGAGGTCGGGGTCGGTGCCTCTCACAGCCAACCTCCACTGATGACGGAGTATTTATAGATCAGAAAGGAGAAGAGGGGAGGGAAGCTGGAGGAGGACGGATGTGCAGAAACTCAGATGTGATGGGATATATAGTTTCATTTACCACTATTACCATGTAGCCTTAATTTTATTAACTTGTGGCTCTTACTAATTTTCTGAACTCATGGTTTCTGTAAGTTTCACCAACTACAATTTGGTGAAACTATACAGAATTCTTGTATCACAAAGGAAAGTGTAGCAGTGCACAGAATGCATATAGCATCTTAAGAGTTGGCAACAGAAGTGAGCCAGTGGCGAACGTCATCCATCCAACTGGAATCATAATCATAAATTTACTCTTTCTTATGACAGACCCAAAAAAGTCTAGCTAGCTAGCAATGGTATGTTAGCAGCTAGTTAGCGATAGCCTCAACCGCCTCAAGTTACAGGACAGAATGGCGATGTCTGTGTGCGACTCAAACTTTTGCCCAACAGAAAGGTCCTTTGAGACAAAATGTACAACAAAATGTAAGATCTGTGATTAACAAATTTAAGGCCAACTTAAATTTTTTTTGTGAATTTAAGACACTATTTTAGATATATGAATTTAAGGTTTTTTAAAGACCCTGAAACCGTTTCTTTTCTAGGATGGAAAGTTTACACAACTTCAATGAGTTTAAAAACAAAGTTAATGGAAGTAGCTATAATCTGAAATGGATTTCCTCGAATCCATAAAGAGTCAAATCTGTACCCTCACAGTTCAGTAGGCATACGCTTATACTGGTGTGTGGTTTGTACCTAAACCACACACTTTTTGCAGGAATCAACAAGCCTTTATCCATTTTCCTGAGGATTGAGGTGGGAACGTTCTGCACCATTATCCTCCTATTCAGGGCCACCGCCAGGAATCTTGACAATGATGACAATGAAAGGAGGGTCTTAGCGCTGTCAATCATCCTCATTCACTCACTGCTAAATATGCTAATAGTGGAAAAACAACTTATCATTACAGGCATCATGTTTATCTGCTGTCATTGATAGATATGCTAACTAGACTGAGCATTCACAACAGGCTGCGTTAGCTACAGCATAGGGATGAGCAGCCACATGAGATTGTGATTGACAGCACTAAAACTCTCCTGTCTCTGATTGGTTGTTTCTAGATAGTACTGGGAGAAAGCAGAGGAAATAGATTTTTCACAGATTATCTCTATATCATACTGTCACAACATAATGACAGTTTTAACAAATATGTGAATAATTTTTTTTTTAAGTATAAAAGTTACATACTGCAGCTTTAATTTCACTTAGTAGAGGACGGGTCAGGAGGGATGTGGGCTAGAGCTGCTGCTGACTGACTCATGTTGTTAAGTGGTAAAAGTACAGGGACAAGCTCAATATATGAATATGTTGGTAATTTCTTTTCTTCATTCATTAAATGCTAGTGAAATAGAGGCAAGCAGTAGACTGTAGCTAAGCTAACTATGCTGAATGGTTGATAATCTCACAGTCTACTCACCTCTCGGAGAAAAACTGGGTTACAAATTGACACTTTTACCTTTTTCTCTCTCTGTCTCTCTATTTATTGAAAACCTACTTTATTATTTTTCTAGGTAGCATAGTAAATGTCACAGTGGTTCTTGTTTTCCACTGACTGCTGCTGAACATCGTCACCGTCAAGCTCCAAGCAGGAACGAACCGTTTCATGCAGATCCAGAGGGGTTCAGGGCAAATGTGAGCTTTTTGGTCTGGGAGGGGTAACATTTAATTCTTACTGCTAAAAACAATTTTAGAAAACACAATATAATTAATTTTGTAATTAATTATACATTAACAGGGCCCCTTTTTTTATTTCTATGAACAAAAATAAATAAATAAATTGTGGAGCGCCCCCTGTTGGTCAGGGGCCTTTGGAATTGTCATAACTTTTCCCCCCTGCTCCTATTACTTCCTGTCTTCTTCTTGGTCTTTTCTGCCAGGAGTAACATCTAGTCATTGATCATATGACTAGTGTGATGCGAAAAAAGTGTTTCCACTGTCGTTTCGCAAACATACACCAACTACATTAAAAATACAATTCCCTCTAAAGCGAGGTTTTTTGCTCTTCATTCTCGCACAAACACATGAGGGTTTTTTTTTTTTTCAAAATTGCTATTTTTCCATTAAGCTAATTTATTTTAGTAATTTCAATTTGTGGAATTATATGGTCAATGGAAACGCAGCTACCGATGTCTGCATTGCAAGTTATTTACTGTAACAAATGTTCAGCTGTCAGTATGGTGTGTCGCGGTTTACTGATAAATTGAAAGCACTCATGTTACAAAAAAGTGATAAATATAATATTTCATTAAATATATACTTGGGTTAATTAAGTTCAGCCAATGATCCAGACCCTTTGTGACAATCATAATTGTTCACTTTCTAGCACACCTCCAGTCTGCACCAATAAAATAAAAACATGTAGGGTTATGCATGTTTATGGTTAAACCATTTGACAGGTGCATCCACTTCTTTTTAAAATTCATTACAAGTTTAGAATAAATAATTGAAAGCCCAGAAATGGTCGCATCGTTAGTATGTGAGCGCAGGTTTAGAACCATCAGCAGGGCCGTCAGTCTGCATTAACGTTACGGGTTCACGTGGAAAGGGGGCTGAGGTGTGAGTAGCTGAGGAAACAGTAGAGGGAGCCCATTAACCACACATCAGATCTCACACTCTCACTTCACCAACATCCACTGAAACCTGCTTGAAACATCTAAGCTGCTCCCTCAACCCTGCAGTAACTGAATCAAACATCTAAAAAAAGAAAATAATGAAATAAAATAACATCTGCAGGAGAATTGAACCTTTTAACCAGATGGAACATTTTGAACTCACATTTCCCAGTCTCATTTTGTTGTTGTGTGCAGTTCTTGCCAAGCACAGTGTTTGGACAACACTACAGTAAGTCCAGCATGGTGCTGTAATGACCAGTGGCAAAAGATCGTCCAGGCTAAACACTGACTACGGTCAGCCACAAGATGACTAGGTGTCCTTTGTCATCTTTTTTTTCCCCTTTCCTCTCGCTGCAGGTCTGATGCGTGGAGTCCACCTCTCCAGCAAAAATAAACTGTGGCACTGCTCCAGATTTTGAAGAAAAACTGAACTTGGTGAGGATGTTTTTCAGGATCACAACAATTCCTGTTAGTCTGCTTATATTTTGACAGACAATGGTTTTAAATTACACATTTTTGTTGAGAGGCAAAGGGAAAAAAAACAATGCTAGGAAGGATTCAGCTGCTAAAGATAGAAAAATTTGCAAAGAAGCTTTACTCTGATTAACTTTGTGATATTCTGTCTAAACTGACTATCAACATGGAGGATTAAACTTTTACCTGAGGATGATGACAATCTGAAATACGGAGGGGAAATATAAGCATGCACAATGCAGAAAACACTAGTTTACACCATTAATCAAAAACAATAAGGATACAAACAGATTTAATTATTTGTTTGTTGTTTTGTTTTTTTTTTCAAAAGTGGAGCTTCATTGGTTTGAGGATTTTTCTTTCTGGATCCAGAGGTGTAATTTATTTTATTTTATTTTTTCTGGAATTAAGGCTGAAATAACCATTCGATTCATCCGTTTCTTCAATCCTCAAAATGTGAAATTTATTGTTTTCGTTCGACCTAATTATATTGAATAATTTAACATTGGATATTACTTTTTATTAAATAGAGATCATAGAAGTATAGTTAACATGAAACATGACATTGTGTATATAACTGAAAAGCAAATAAATTAGATATGAAACATTTTAATAGGCATTTTTATGTTAGGACTTTCAACATTAAAATAAGCTGATATTAAGAAATGGATGAATTTTCAACAAATAAAACAAAGTTTCTTAGAATTTGCAAAAAGATATGGCAAGTTTATCCAAAAAAAAGAAAAAAAATATATATATATATATATATTTCTGATACATTTATTTTCCAACAGCTTTATGATAAAAAATCCAAATCTTAGTGCTCTTTATGATGTTTGTGGTCTTTGTATTTATTTTATTTGAGTTTATTTGGTAGGGTCAGACACACATCGATAATCATTTAAAATATTTACAGCATAATGTTGACGACATCTTCACACAAACAGTGAAACATCAAAAATGGGTACAGTTCTGTTTTTGACATAACCAGAGTTTTGTTTGTTTCTTGAACGTACTAAAACTGGTTACAGACTTTAAATCAACAGGAAGTGAGTTCCAAACTGCAGATCCTCTCATAGACAGAGCACTTTGAGCAAAAGTGGTTCTTCGAATCTGAAGCTGCTCTAGTAGATCCGCTATTGCCCTGCAGTCTCTGTATGCAATTGCTTAATGGTGTAGGTGCATATCCATTTAAACACTTAAAAATCAATTTTAAAAGTTTATAATTTATAAAATCAGGAAAGTCCAAAATGCCAAATTTAGCCAAAATGTGACAATGATAGAATCTGATTGGCTTTTGATATAAAACCAAAATTAATATCAAATGTATATATACCTCACAGCAGCCTCCAGCAGAGTATCTGTCAGGTTTGCTCTCCACCAAAGCAATGTTAAGAAAAGAAGTACTGATAACCTGCCCATCAACAAGCACATACTTCCCCTTTTCACCATGCAAAAACTTATGGTGTGTTTTAAAATGAAGGTGAACCATGTCTTTCAGTGATTCGACAAAGTGTTTTCCCCTGAACTGTTCAATTCATTTTGCTGGAATTTGATGTTACAAACCAAAAGTAAAGTGGTGCATGGTTGTGAAGCAGATAAAGAATATATCTATTATGAAATGTTTTATAAATAAAGCTAGAGGAGCCAGACGTAAATTTCAATTCAGCCCTTCTGCTTTGAAAAACTAAAATTGCAGGAAGTTTTTGTCTCGTTTCTCCATCAGCTTTTAACATCCAGAGACTGAACTTTTTCTAATTTCTCTCAGCAAAATACCTCAAATTCAATCCGATTGGATGTAAAGGAAACATAATTGTTTAAGCTCTTAACTCAAAGCATTTCCTTTGAGTGGGAGATTTTACACATGGAAATGTTTCGATCTGAACCACTTTACTGCAGCTGCATGTTTAGGGATGTTCTGCTGGAAAGTGAACGTCCTCCACAGTCGTAAATCTTTCACAATCTGTAAAAAGACTTCTGCTGGGATTTGTCGAGGAGTTAGCTTGCTCATTTATCTCTGACTCATTAAGGAAAAGCTTCCCCACAGCATGATGCTACCACCACTGTGACTCACCATTGGACTGTGATGTTCAGAGTGATGCACAGTTTTAGATTTCTGCTGTTTGTCTCCACACATTTCACTGACCCACCTGCTGTGTTTCCTGATCTTCAGGATCCTGTTTATTCACTGATGTTCTCTAAAAAACCTGTGAGGCCTGCAAGGAAAAACTGCAATCGTTTAGGACTAGAGTTTAGATTTATGACCCAACACCGAGCCGAAATGTGTGCTGGGTCATGCCAAACTTATTTTGCCTTATGGTCGGGTCGGGCAATGATGGTGCATTTAATAACCCAGCAATCCGTACAACTCAGAGGAGTATGTAGTTTGATTTGTTGAGGAAAAAAAAAATTAAGGTGCAGATGTTCATTAGATTAGAACAAGGGCAGCAAGCTTCACGATATTTATGCAGCTACACCCTGCTCCTTTCCAGGCAGTGACACATCACACATGGTTTACACTTGACTCATTCTGTGGTTACGATAAGCAACAAAATGGAGCTGGAAGATGCTAAACAAAAAGCTAAAACAGGAGAACTTACTCAAATTAACCTCTAAAAACGAAAGCAGTAAAATCTTAATTTAAATAATAACTAAAGTTAATTAGTTGGGCTCAGACACAATGTCTAGTAGGTGTGTCAAACTCCAGTCCTTAAGGGCCGCTGTCCTGCAGTTTTTAGATGTGCCACAGGTAGAAAAAACTGGAATGAAATAGCTTAATTACCTCCTCCTTGTGTAGATCAGTTCTCCAGAGCCTTAATGACCTAATTATTCTATTCAGGTGTGGTGCAGCAGAGGCACATCTAAACGTTGCAGTTGCAAGTTTTTAGGCCCAATCCAAACTAGAAAGAACACGAGAGCAGCGCTCCGTTTAACGTTGTCATCTTTTATAACAATTATGTAAAATACAGACTATTAGCAGTCATTTTACAATACAATTGTGAGTCCTTGAGATTATCTGACTCTGCACCTGAAGCTTCACAGCCCACAGTGGGGTCCCGACCCTAACTTTGGGAACCACTGCTCTAATCTTTCACAGACTTTGTTAATGTCAGCGGTGTAAGCTGATGATAATGTTGCTGGGAGAACTTGAGAGGTGCTGATAACGCTCACTTAAAATGTATAGGATTGCTTGTATTTTTTATTTTAATCCACCACATTCTTCGAGTTTTAAACAAATTAAATTATAATCCTGAAACGTCTCCTCACCTCTTCCAGCCTCCAGGCTCACGTTGCGTTGTCCTCACCCCCAGCCCGTCTTTGGGACATGAAGGTCAGATAGGAGGGAGTGTTTGATCGATAAGCACCACCCTGTCCTGGACTCACTGACAGCTCCTGTCAAGTGTCCGGCAGGACTCCTATCAAATGGATCAACTGTTTTCCCAAAGCCTCCTCCACCCACCACCACCTCCCAGCTTTAAAAGAGAACTGTCACTAACTGCCACTGTCACATACCAGGCAGGTGCTTTCAACGCTCTGATAACGTGCCAAGGAATCTCACCAGAACCCACGGTGTGTGTGTGTGTGTGTGTGTGTGTTGGACTAAGATCTGTTGAAAGTTGGCCCGCATGTTGTGGGAGTTTGTGCGTGACCCCTCTGACCCAATTCGCAGCTTATCATTTGGGATCAAGATACAAAATTGTAGGCTTCTTCAGCTGTGCGGTTGTGAAGGGGATTTTTTTTTTTTTGTTTTTTGCGGCAAGTCGTCGAACTTTGAAGAAACACAAACATTAGCAAAGTTAAAAGGTCAGAGAGCCGGAAAAAAAATGAGTTGAGATGAGTTATGAGCCCTGAAATGCATACTTTATCCCCCCCCTCTGTCTCTCTCTTCTCAACTCGCTGATTTTCTGTTTGCGTCACTAAAAGAAGAGAGGGGCTCCTCGGTGACCCACAACACAGATGTTGGAGGCCTTTCCTGTGAAGTCGGACAAATCGGTGTTTGCGTGTGCTGAAAAACCCCATTTTTAGGTGCTTATCGTGCTGATGACTGCGTCCTTAAAAGAGAGACGCAGTAAAGCGAACTCTATGTTTGTATGTGTGTGGGCGTGTGGGTGTGTGTGTGTGTGTGTTTTGAGTGGTGGTTGGGTGTTGGGGGGTGCTGAGGGTGACAAGGAGATAGTGTCGGTGATTGACACGTGAAGAGCAACTAAAAAAAATGCCCCGCTTTGGAATGTGACAATCTCCCAGCGTCCCATGTTGCTCCGAGTCTGACAGTGAATTGTTAAAAGCATTCCAGGCAGCTGGGGGTAGAGGGTGAAAAGGGGTAAAAGGAGATGTTCTGGGGCTACTAAAAAGGAAAAAAAAGGGTTTGTTCGCCCCTAAAGTAGATGAACCATATCCTAAATGCCCGCAAATAGACTAACACGTACAAGAAGCGTGCATTAATGTGACGCTGAAAGCATTTCAATACTTGCATTTTGCTTTTTTCAGTCAGACAGGGGTTCAAAGGAGACCTGGTGGTCCCCCACCAGCGTCCTACAGTGACATGCAGGCCCCCCACCCAAAGCCCCCGAAACCCACCCACCGAGGCAGGCGAGGTGGTGGTCACGCTACGAGGAAAGGTCCTTATGGAGCGGCAAGTTAAACAGACCACACGACAGGGGCAAAAGGCCTCCGCTTACAAGGTCTAATTGGTTCCACAGGTTGCAAACTGGAGAGCAAAGACAGGGACCGCCGGAGAAAAGGATGGGTCAGCGGAGCGGGAGGGGGGGGGTCAAAAGACTGTAGAGACAGAAAGGGGGAGCAGGAGAAAAATAGAAACAAAGAAAACAGAAAATATACCAACAGAAGAGAGAGGAGTGATGGTAGAGAAGTGGGATCAGAAGAAGAGTAGTTCTTGTTTCTGTGATGCAGTTTCATTTTTATTGTAGAAATGGGGGATTTATCCAGAGATCGGGTGGATGATGGCGACGTCACTCCCACATGTGTGAATATTTTCTGAAGTTCAGGTCGTCTGTTAATAGACATGTTCAGACTGCTAACTTGATGCAATTGTCTAATTTTGTTTTATTTAGTCATGTCATTCTATTGTCCTTATGTTTTTACTTAGATATTTTCTGCTTGTAAAGCCTAAGTTTTAATAAACTGCATTGTTCTTCATTTGTCAAGCGTTAAATAGAAACAAATGTTCAAATCCTTTTTTAATAAGGTTTTCTGTTTTCAGACTGGTGCTAATTAGTGACACAAGATAAGGGTTTGAAAGCTCACCTTTCACAACAAAAGACGTCACAAAAAGAGGAACCAATAATTAAAGTATCAATGATTAACAGTTCTAGTTAAAGTCATTGCAGTCATCTTAATTTGGTGGATTTTTTATTAGCTATTGAAAATGTTATAAACAACTTGGATGTGTTTTGAAGAAGAATTTAAAGGCAAGTTTAAATTCGTAAATTATCTTTTTCTAACCCACATAATCATACAAACTCACTCGTATGTCAGTGACTATTAAGAAGTACTGAGCAAGATTCAGACTGGATATTTAATCATTATCAAAATTGTGGAGCACATTTACAGTTTTTCTCAGTTGTTTGGTGCATTTTTCTGATCAGAATTTAAAAAATCACACAGTTCAGCATCCACAATATTTAGTCAATACAGTAATGCTCAAAGTAACAGTTTCTCATTTCTTCCAGGAAATTGTAAATCCTTCTGGATCAGCTGGTTCAATGTAATGCTCTGCTGTTGCATAACATAATTTGTTTATATCATGTCAATCAAAGTAAATTATATGATGAATTATCATTCACGGGAATGAGAAAGCTTGTCTTCATTTCATCACTTGACTCATTACATACAAACGTGAACCATCTGGAAAACAGTTGACCTCGATTCTCATCTCCCTCTACTGCTCAGTCTGGGCCTTCTTTAATTGACCTCAATTTCTACCAGGCCGATCAGCGAACAGAAGGAGAAGTTGTGAAAGATGACGTAGATTTTCTGAGCTGTTTGAGAGTCGTAGTCTTAGTTTTAGCGATGGCAGTGGAGGAAGTGAACAAAGCCGTACAGTCATATTGAATGTTGGCTGTCAATATTTAAATAACATCAACAGCCGCCTCATTCGGCTTGGCACTTCTCTCTTTGCAGTGGAGGACGGTTGTTTGCAGCGCAGGCAATTTCCGGTAAGCTTCATAGAGTCAGACTGGTGCATTACATACATCACGGCCAAATGTTAACAATTGGGTGAAATTTAAAACCTCAGCAGAGTCCACACCTCCAGAAAACAATCGATTCTGAGTAGCTAGAGGTCCAGACCCTCTGTATGAACCAAAGTCGGTTTTTACCAGTCTGGCAAAAGACAGAAGCTGTGGAAGAAGCTGCATTGAACAGAGAGCAACCTCTGATGTCTGAGGAGGAAGGTTTATTGCCATCACACACATCCCCAAATGGCCCTGCTTGTGGCCATGTGATGACCTCTCAGCAGTGGATTCACCACTCAAGGTCAAACAGACAGAAACATCTGGATGTCCAAGAAGGATTCACAGCACTGTGTATGCTGATTGTACTGCAATATGGTTTACAGCTTTAGCCAAAGGGTGCTTCTTATGCTTATTGTAAATAAATTTGTAATTTGCTTTCAATGGTGAGGACAAAGTGCAATCGCAAAGAGCATATGCAGTAAAAATGTGAAACATACATAATCAGTGTCCTGTACTCATTTACCTCTCGAAATAGAGCAATGTGTTGCTTCACTGTGGATTTCAAATGTATGGCGCCGTCATGAGCACATTGAGGTAGCGTCACCAACAGCTGACTTGTTAAAATTGGAAAAGTGAGTGAACTATCATAACAAAATATGAACAAGCTATTCAACTTGCTTGTTCATAAATGTGGTGAGGACTTTTCATTTTGTTGACACCGACACTTTTATTGTCATACGTTCTTACTTTGTACGTGCTTTGTAAGTTATCAGCTAGATTTTTCAATTGGTACAAATTGGTTTGGGAAATGGACTAGCTGTTGTGCAAATGGAAAGAGTGATGTAAGAAATACAAAAAGACAACAGTAAACTGGTTGGTTTCCTAGAATGGAGCAATGTTTTAAATACAGTCATTGAAATTTTCACTGGATTGTCATTCCAAAAACCTGAGAAATCTGTCTTTATCGATTCCAATTCCAAGCGGGTTTGGAGTCAACATCTAACTGCCTTGCTGTTGATCACAGGAAATGTTTATGAGCTTGGAGGCTGGACTTCATTATTCCATTCCCTTTGGCACAATCCACCATTACCTCTGGCAGCACCACAGACTCTCACCAAGACGCTACCACCGCCATGCTAACCAGCTGGTGATTAGCCGTCTCCGTTCATGGTGATGAAAACGTTCCTTTGGTGGAGATGCTGGTATTCCAGAAGTTCACAATTCATAACAAAAACATGACAGAAAGGTTAACATTACATGAGTAAAAATCGATTGTTTTTTTTTAAATGTACAATGTTATTGTCTGCTTGTCCTCAACGACGTCTTACCAGTTGTCCTTACTGTCCTGGGAGGATGATCCAACATCAAAATGTTTTCTATTTTGATGTCAAAATATTTCAAAGAGGCAATAGAGAAAACAGCATGTAGACAGATATAAAAGAAGACGACAAACAACAATTATATTTTATGTTATGGTGATACAATGTGAAGAATTGTGTCCTTAATGTCAAAACCTGACATTAACTTGCTGCTCAAAGGTTTAAAATGACTGAAAACTCACAAATCTGAAGATTAGTGGTGATATTAGCTGACTGGTGCTACGAGGAAGTGATAACTCCTGTCAACAATCTCCATGGTAAACATTGCATTTTATAAGAGCTGAACGAATTATTAAACTGTAAGTACATCTATCTGTAGATTTAGATTACTTAATGTGTTTGACATATTTCGTTTGTGAATGATGGCTTTATTCTCGACAATCGCATCAAAATTCATTGCTCAGCCTTAGTGAAGTCATTGTTGGCACATTGATTTATTTAAAATAATGTCTGGTGAAGCCAATGCTCATGAAGATATACAGCTTAAAGTGCAAACAGTAAAATGTCTCAAGTGCATTTTAAATCTAAGACCTCGTATCTTGTTTTTAATGTTTTCTTTGCTAAGTTTATATCATGTTTATACCACATCAGCTATTCCTCTAGACAATGAACATGTCAACTTTATGGCTTCAAAACGCTGCACAAAGCCTTAAAACTGTGATCCCATTAAGAGGTAAAATCTGGAACTGTTCAGCAGATGAAAGTTTGACTTTGTGAGCCCTCCGAGTATTTATTTCTTTTTATACCTCGACAAGCTTTAGTCTGTATTATTGGTAGTTATGGACCAGAAAATGGAATTCCCAGAAAAGTGACCCGAGGTGCTGTCACACCGCAGGAAATCTTACAAGTCATTGAATCTGTTTAAGACCCTTAACTTATTGTTTTTCTTTAAAAAGAAAGTTGAAAGTGGTTTGCAGAGCAGGGAAACTTATTTGACTTTTTTTTTTTTTTGTTAAGAGAATGTATTTGTTTGCTACTGCTAAAGCTGTCAGCGTTATTTTACAGTGTTTTTTTTTTATTATTATTACTTTTACTGAAGAAAAAAAGCATTTGCAATTACAAGGTAAGCTTGTGTATGTTTTTTTATTATTATTAATTTCCGTGAAAAAATAAGCACCTCTTTGTTTGCACTTTGTCACCTGCTTTAAAACATTCAGCCCCCTTCATGGAGTTGGTCCAGTTTGACATCTCCATGACATCTGTCTAAGACTGTCTAGACCACAGTAATAACACATATAAATTCCTATAGTGAGTGGCATTCCCATTTGATGTAAACTGATCTGCTGTGTGCCTGCCAGGTCTGAGCAAACAAGATCACTGACACCATTTCTGCTGTACAATTTATTTGACGGAGTCAGTGGGTTTCATTGTTCTTTATCCTCATGCTTTTGTTCCTGCGAGCCGAGTGAGTCCTGAACAAATATATAACTCTTTGGAAGATTTAATCCTCCCGGAGTTAATTATGTTAATGTGCGAACTATCTAAATTTCCTACAAGCATGCAGTGAGCTGAGTCACAGCTGTCACAATTAAACGGCTACGGTCCAGATGTACTGAGAAAGTATGCTCCACAGATGTCAATTCCATGTTCGTAGATGTGTTATGAATGTGTCAAACGTCTAGTAAATGTGAGCGTTTACCGTGACTTCTAAATTAAAAAGAACTTGAAACAAAGTGAAATCTGGTTTCTCGGCCATGTGGACGAACCTGGTTATTGGACTCAGATGTATGGAGGCTTTAGAGGGGAGCAGCCTGTTAGCTTAAAGAAAGAAACAGGAACAGACAGCTATACCTGGCCTGGCCTGGTGACAGAAACAAAATCTGATTACCTGCATACCAGCACCTCAGTAAGGCTCAGACTCATTATTTATGTCCTGTTTATTTATATTGGTGACAGAACAGAGAGACAGAACAATAGGAGAGGCCATTTTACCGCCTGCTAAATCAATTCACAGGTAAAGCTGTGCTGTGCTGGGCTCATACACATGTTCACATTCATGTTTATTCACCCATCCATCCATCCATCCATCCACCCATCCATCCATCCATCCATCTTTTAACACCCTTGTCCCTAGTGGGGTCGGGAGGTGCTGGTGTCTATCTCCAGCTAACGTTCCGGGCGAGAGGCGGGGTTCACCCTGGACAGGTCACCAGTCTGTCGCAGGGCAACACAGAGACAGACGGGGCAAACAACCATGCACACACACACACACACTCACACCCTAAGGAGAATTTAGAGACACCAATTAACCTGACCATGTTTGTTCACATAGGCACAAAATGCCAAAATGGATCCAAATTAGTAATATTTGTCAGTCTAACCTACAGCTCTGTAAAAAGTGAAGAGACCACTGCGCTGAACCCATTGAAACCCTCATGGTTATTCCACCAAATATTGACTAAATATTGAACTCTTCCTGAGTTAAAACATCATTATTGTTGTTTCTAAATGAATTTGAACTTGTTTTCTTCTTCAGCGTTTTTGTTATTTTGACAATTTCTCATTTTCTGCAAATAAATACAAAATATTTGCTTGGAATTTCAGAGACATGTCAGCAGTTCACAGAATAAAAGAACAATGTTCAAACATTTACCTATAAAGAGTAAAATCTGAAAATCTGACCACTTTAAATGATCTCTTAATTTTTTCCAGAGCTATATGACACTAAATGAAGTAAATAAAATATTCCTATATTTAAGTATTTATTTAATTTTCTTTACAGAAACACACTCGAAATGGACAAATTAACGTGTAAAAGTTGAAAGCTTATTTGCCCTTTTTGGACATCATGTTGTTTTTCTTTTTAATTTTGTCAACATGTGTCGACGGTCTCTTTGGTTTAAAGTGGATTCATTAGGCAAAATTAACTTTTTGCATGTTTTTGTATTTCCATTTGGGTCTGTTTCTAGAAACAGTCTAAATGCTGGAAGAAGAAAAAAACTGACGTTTTTTGGCAATAAGTTAATGTTTTTTAGTATCTGGAAAATTAGTCATTTCAAAAGCCTCTCGATTAAAGAGGCTCCATTTCTCCTTTTGGGTCTGACTCTGGGTCAAAGAAGTATCGTTGTACAATTGTTCATCTGTTTGACATGTAGAAAGTGTGAGTGTAGTTTATATAATTAAAAGTCACAGAGCCCTTGAGCAGAACATTGTGATAGGAGCGCAGGATAGGCGGGACTGAGCAGGTGAAATCTCATTATCGGAGAATAATTTGTGTAAAAAATTTAATAAACATATTTTTTATAGCCCATAGACTTATTCTAATGTGTTCCAGGAAGCATAAT
Organism: Xiphophorus hellerii; assembly: GCF_003331165.1. Classification (NCBI taxonomy): domain Eukaryota; kingdom Metazoa; phylum Chordata; class Actinopteri; order Cyprinodontiformes; family Poeciliidae; genus Xiphophorus; species Xiphophorus hellerii. The sequence continues at coordinate 21,791,796 of NC_045676.1, read as the reverse complement.
AGGTTCCCTTTAACTACAGGGTGGGCCATAAGTTTCCGTACATAGTAGAATGTAGAATCTATATTTCTTTTATACTTCAGATACCCAAGAAGATGCATTTGGCAAATGAGCAAAGAATTGAAATTATGCTGATAGATGGATTGGGAAGCGGTTGCATGGCTGCACAAAACTTTAACAGAAAACGTGGAACAAGCATCACATATGACACTGTGGCAAAACTTATTTTCAAGTTTTAGAAAACTGGAAATGTTGCAGATCAACCACAAAGTGGTACAAGATGTGCAGCGATTACACAGAGTCCCACAAAAATAAAAACGGTTGCCCAATATAAAATGTTTATTTTTTCTATGTATGGAAACTTATGGCCCAACCTGTAGATTGATTTTCCTCCTGTTTTAATAATTTCTGTAAGTGTAGACTTTCTTTGCATTAAATGTTTACTTTTTAACTCTCCTCTGACTGGCTCGCAGTCTGTAGGGTCCAACAAAGCAATAGACATCATGCATGTTGTAATTTGTACCTAACAAACATAACAAGACTAAAACCATTCTGTTGCAGAAGACTACCCTAACATTGATAAAAACATATAAAAGAGCTGATAAAGCAAGGTGATAGTTTATATAACTTCTATAACCATTGCTTGTTTCTTCTGAAACATTGCTTTTAAGAGCCACCTTTGAAATGCTAGAGAGGCAAAAAGCTAAGACAGAATTTCAGTAAAAGAACACCATTGCTGGTTTCTCTGAGCTGTATGCATCCTCTGTGTGTGTGTGTGGGGGGGTGCGTGTGTGTGTGTGTGGGTGGGTGTGCGTGGGTGTGTGTGGGTGTGTGTGTGAATGAATGTTTCTCCTGCCTTCACACCCTGGCTTTGCAGGGTGTGAAGGCAGGATTGGTTCCAGCTGGAGCTCATCAGGTGACAATCAGGGGCAGCGTTTCGAGGACCGGCTTCCCAAAGGTGAACGCCAGATGACTCCCCTGATGGATTCCTGGTTCCTCATCACCTCCTACCACTCGATTCCTTCCAGTGTCACTGCCGCTCCTCACACTGCTCCTATGACGACACTCACCTGGATTCATCGTCAAGTTCACCTTCCATCGCTCTCCATTGCCGTCTACCTTGGGAATAAACTGAGAAACAATCACCAGGCAACTGCTAACCCGGCTACGTCGGTCTGAGTCTCGCAGGTCTCAGCTAACTCCAACACAGATCTGCATGTTCACTTCACTTCAGCTCAGTTTTGCTTTATTTTGGTAAATTATCGACATTACACGTGTTCTCCATTTGTATTTCTTTGTCACCTGCAATTCTTTATTCAGTCGTCAAGAATCAATATTAATCAGTTACATTTTGACAATAATCTCCACTGCTACTTCAGTAGAGGTAGCAAAGCACCAATTACTTGTCATGTTTGATGAAATCATGAAATCTGCACTCTACCAGAAACTTCTGAAGGAGAAGGTTTGACCATCCATTCATGACCTCAAACTCAATCACACTTGAATTAGGCAGCAAGACAATGATCCAAAGAACGCCAGCAAATGGTAAATGGTCTGTACTTGTATACGATTGATCAAGTCCAGAGGACTATCAATTGTCAGTAATGTTTGATGGCAGTTGTTGCCATCAAGGGGACAATCAGTTGTTAGGCTTATGGCGCAATGACTGCAACTGCATTTTGAATTTCCTCTAGTTATCTTTGCTAAATGATCTGAAACAGTGTGATAAAAATCCAAAACAGAAAAAATGTGTAAGGTGCAAATACTTTTTCACAGCATTATATGTGCAAAGAACAAGTAAACATTTCCAAATGAATAAAATCCAGCTCTTAAAGTCAAAGTATTTAGTTAATAGTCCTTATGCTCCTCTGAACATGACATTGCTTGACCGGCCCTTTCAGTGCCGGTGGGAGACGAAGGGTTAAGTACTCAGTCGGAGGAGATAGGAGCTGAAAGGAGGCCATGAATCCTGAAGTCCCTGCAGGCCCAGCATGGTAAAATAATTAGGCTTACCTTTGAAGAGAACTAAACAAACACAACAGCACTCAACACCAGCCACGTCCTCTGCTGACTTTCTTCTTCGTCTGTTCCTCAAAGCGGCCTTTTTTTTTCTTTCTGTTTCCTCGCTCTGCTACCTGCCATACCAAGCCATTCGAGTCGCCCTCCCTCCCACATCTCTCATCTTTTCATCTTACTCTGTTCTTCGAGATTTTGAAGTCTGGCAGTCTCTTTCTGTCTGCCGATTCTCTTGGGGAAGAAAGATAAAAATGGAGGGGAAAAAAAGAAAGACGCAGTTTACGGATCAGTTTTGTACATCCTCTAAAGAATGCTTTAAACTGCAAGAAGAACCAGCGCTGTAGGAATATTCAAAAAGTAATCCCAAAGTGCTGACTTACTATTAAATTCTCCATTTTTAAGTGGCTTCTAAGACTCTGGACAAAAAGGAGATTGTTCGATCTAACTCTTCTAATAGCAATGAGTTGGAATCGCGCTGTTTTAAAACCTTTTCATGGAGGATTTTTGATAGATTTTACATGACTGTTAAGCAATTTCTCAGAATTGCTATTACAATCTATATGACATATACTGCTAACTGATTTATTATCCTTCATACAAAAAATACATTGAAGTAGTCAGGAAAATAAAATCTTATTACAATTAAGTGTGTTAGTATGTACAGAGAGGATGCAGAAGTTAGTTCACTTTTTTCATTATTCCTCATTTTTTTGAGTTGCTCTTACCTTTTTAATGTTACAATTGAAAGTATATATTTCATACAAAGTCTTAGTATTATTGTGCAACATTAGGTTTACATTCTTATACTCCTAGGTGAGGACTCTTGTCAAAGAATAGGAGAAATTAGAGCCTTTCTGCCACATTTAGTCAGATAGGAAGAAACATTCTTTCCTAAATACTGAAGCAAAATGTTGGTCAATATTTTGCAGCTATTAAATCCATTTGGATTTCATTTCATAGTTGGTTGCTTTTACCAATGGAGCGGGACTCAATACAGTTCTTGCAACCCGCAAAACTGTTACCTCAAAAAGGATGTCATTAGTCTGACACCCACGGCAACTGTGTGAGTTGTTTGTGAGCATAAAGTTAATCAGGTAAGAAAATTCTGTACATCAGTTTTTATTTTTTGTGCGTTCTCTGTCGGTTCAAAATGTCTGTTCATACAATTAAGCACAGTTGGCAAGAAAACTCAGTGTCAGACATAATTCATCAAAATTATTTCTGATAAATAAACAAAAATCCGATCAGCAATTGTGAGAAGGCTTTGATTGCTGTGATGATCTATGAATATTTTCTTAGGGATGATCATTTTTGACATACAAACGGATATTTTATTAGTAATTGTTAAACTGGCACTCTTTTTACACTGCTTTTGTCATCTTTTGAGTGACCAGATTCTTCACTTAATGACAGTAAATTCAAATCTTAATCCAATTAGATGCATGGATAATTTTGGGCTTAAGCACCTAAAATTACATGTGGTACTTAAGTATTTCTAGTAATACTGTTAAACAAATAAATCTGCAATATATGGGCCTGTTTTAACATTTCTTTTACCCCCCTCATTAAAATTCACCGTACTCCAGATTACCTTTTTGTGTTAATATTAATAAAATGGCACATTATGTTGGGATTTTTGTCTTGGTATTAAGTAAAATAAGCTTGATCAGAGAGAGACAAATAATATCAGAAGCATATACCTGAAGAATAAGCTCATATGCCCAAAGGACAGATTGAACTCAGGAGACAGAATTAAAATGGCTTAAAATAGTTTAATCAAATCTGTTGTTGGGCAGTGATGATAACATATAAATTAAGAAAGAAGGAGGCGGAGAAAGATGGACTTAAAGACAAAGAAGGGGAAAAAAGGAGCAAAGAGGTATACGGAGGCAGGATTCCCAGAAGACCACTGAATTTCCCTTCTTTCTTTTCTGCCTTTTTTCACAGTCCTCTCACTCCCAGCTCCACACAGCTGTTTTAGGGCCAGGGGCTTCTTTCTCCAGAGCCCAGATGAAAGAGCCGCCTTAAGCAGCCCTACAGGTAGGTCTGGTAAAGCCATTGCTCTGGCTGTCCACTGCCTAACGCATGAAATAAAAAAAAGGCAGAAAGACAGAAAGAGTGGGGGGAAGGATTACACTAGAATGAGCAGGAAAATGAAGATAAACTTGAAAACGCAGAGTTTGAACAAAGTGACAGAAAAAGAGCATCATGGCGACGATTTGTAAGAACGAAGAGACAGGTGAGGAACTATGAAGAGGTTACCTGATGTTGGGCACCAACCCCACGACGTTAACAATGTCCGCTCTTATTGACTTTGTTAGAGCATTTTCAATGCTACTTTCTATGTGTTTACAAGAGTAAGTCACGCTGAAGCGGGTGGGATAAGGGTTTAAATTCAGCAGAAAACATCCAAAATGGCTCAGACTGAGCTAATGACAAGCTTTCTGTTGCAGCTTTGTTTTACTGCATACAACTGCTCTCTCACACACATACTTCTTTCCATCCAGATGTTGATGGAGAAGCCACTGCAGGGCTTTTTGGTTTTCCAGCTAAATTACTTATATTTTTAAGTTCCATAAGTCTGAGTGTATAATGCTGTTATTGCTGGAACACATAAAACAGCAGCAAAAACTGAAAAACAGTGTCAGTGTGCTCAACAACTGGTAAAGAACTTCAGCAGGACTTCTTTAATGTCACTGGGAACACCGCGCTCAAAGTCGTTATGCAAAACTGCGTCCCTTAATCACTTCTACACACCGAGGTCATTCCCAGACAGTCATTTCATCCAGTTAGAGACTTATTCAAGATCTCCACTCAAACACGAATAGGTACTTCAGATGTAGCTTGAATGCTGGATTTTCCAGCTTTTCTCACTGCTACAATTTTCTCAGGCTCCGGCAGAGCGACACCACCCACACACAGTCTTCACTAACCACCACTGTGTGACTGGAGCGCTCCAGGTGATGTCTAACCTCTCCACCTTCCCACATTTATATAGCCTCACTTCTATGGTATATCACAAAAACAGTTACTTTCTCCTCCCAAAAATTTTATTTTGAGGGCAAAATTTTAATGCAAAACTTGGTTTTGAGTAAATGAAATCCAATTTCTTTTTGGGCTAATTTCATTGAAGGACTAACTATTTCTTTTTCTCATGGATACTTTACGGTGCCCAATAGGCATACTCAATATTCGTACATGGGAACTGACCAAAAACCCAATTCAGTCATAAAAATCAGTCAGAATTCTGCCTGAACTTTTCTGGTGTTGATGATTCTAACAGAGATTTACTAATGCGGGATGCATGGTGGCTCTTCCTCGCAACAAGAAGTCTCAGTGTTCCAGTCTTGACCAGAAGCGCTCTGACGTGGGTTCTCTCTGGGTACTCCGAGTTTCTCCCCAATCTACAGAATATGTTAGGCTGATGAGAGACATGGTTGAAAGTCTGAGTCATGATGATTCATCTTATCTGTTTATGTGTTAGCCTTGTGGCTAGTGACCCATTCAGGGCATACCTACTTTATACCAACAACAACACTGATCAATCAGTGAAAAGTACATGGTACTAATTAATGCAAGATGTATTTCGTGGCATGTGGCAAGTGGTATTTCGAGACCATACCTGGGTGTCTTAGGAGTGTGATCCTGCTGCAATTGGAAAACACTCAACCACCACCCAGATCTGCCAATCCAGGATAACTACCCCCTTAAGGAACTCCAGGTGAATCTCATCCACCATCAGGGCCTTACTACCAAGAAGCTTTTTAATCACCTCAAGAGAGTTTGGGGACATGGAGTATGAACGGTCCATAGTCAAGATCTCTACTGCAGATAAGGTCAAGTCTTGCAGGACATTGGCGAAAGTTGCTTTAACTACCAAAGTACCCATTCATCGATACCAATGGTGATGGAAGCATCAAACTGGAAAATTGTAAATGGCGCTTTACATTCTGTCATTCACGCCTTCACTCACACATTCACTGATGGTGGAAAGCTTTTGGACAGTAGCCACAGGCGCCTTGTGGCAGTCTGACCACCATCAGGAGACAAGACGGGTGAAGTGTCTTGCCGATGGACACAACAACATAGGTGGACAGAGCGTGGATCGAACTGGCAACCCACCGGTTGTGGAACAAACGCAATAGAATTGTACCTATTCGTTTTTTTAATAAACAAAACATCCATCCATTGTCTGTTTCTGCTTATCCTTACAGGGTAGTGGATGGTGCCTTTCTCCACCAGTCCTTGGGTGAGAGGAAGTGGATAAGTCACACAGTCTATTCCCCATACCAAAGGCCAATATTAGAGTACAAAGATACCCTTCCAGTCATGTTGGTGTACTGTGGAGAAAGCCAGATTACCCAGAGTAATCTGATTAATGGGAAGAAGATGCAAACTCTTTGTCCAACACACCAGGCAGGGATTCCAGACCTAATCCAAGATGGCAGTGCTTACTTCTGCATCACTGTGAATGCCGTGGTTACAACATTATTTTTAAAAGATTGAAACTTACTTTTTATAACTGTCTAATGTATACAGATGTTTAAAGGGTTCAAATTTACATGCTGTGGCGATAAATTACTTTTGGGCATGAAAGATGCACAAATAAAATGAGATTAACAATCTTGCAATCCTCAGCTGTTCTCCTAAAATAAAAATATTATATGTAGGTCATAAAATATTGACAACTACTTACAACTCCCAACCCAGCTATGAAAATGCATTGGACTAAAAATTTAGTCTGTCTGTTAGATATGACAGTGAGGCAAAGTTTTAAAATTGGGTGAACATTATATCAAAGACCTGAGATGTTTCAGGCTCATCGGTGCAGCCGTCTTCCACTTCCTCCTGCGCAAGAAACAAACTGTGACTTTCTGTGACGCACTGGATGTGAGCCAGCACACTCCCGGGCCAGCTCAAGGTAAATTGCTGTCGAGGTGATGTGGTTTGAGGCCCATTATGTGGTTCAGGTTGTTGCAACAAAGCAGCAGCGCATAATTACAACAGGTGGTTGGAGAGATTTTCTTCTCAAAAGCCACTGAGGTTTGGGCAAAGAGAAGGACTAGCAGAGGACACTGAGTGAATTACACCATCACACATTTTCCTCCCAGCCTAACACACCCATACTTACTATTTGCTGATTTTCTTTTACTTTTATTCACCATTTCCATTGACCTGGGAAACTAGTAGCTGTGGTCTTCTCTGGGACGTTTTGTGTTCAATGATAGTCAATGTAAGACTTTATGAAAAATTAGGATTCAAATGAGATAAACTAGGAGGCTAATAGAAAAGAAAAAAAAATCTGGGGCAAAGCTTGGTCCTGTTTCAACTCTCCTCTTGAAGCGGCCAAAAAGCTTCTCGCTGGAGGATCCAGGCAGCCGACAGTTAGGTATGTAACAAAGCAAAGAGGGGGAAAAAAATGATAGCTTTTGATCAGGTTTCAGCAGCAACCTTTCATGTTCAGTCTGGAGAATTTTAACTAAACTTTCCTGACAGGCCGCTCTTGCGTTTGCAGAGACTGAAGCTTTTCTAAATTATGAGTGGCTGTTGTTGATGACTGCTGAACAGAGGATTTGCAGGGCGTGCAGAGCAGGACCAAATGTTTCCAGGCTGGTTTTAAAAACTGAGGTGTTAATGTGGGTCAGAGCCTGTTAGCGTCAAGTCAGTGCTGATTAACAGGATCTCACTAAGGTAGAGTAGAGGTAGAGGATAAAGTGAAGAAAAGTTTATGAAAGGTCATTTAAATGCTCTCCAAAGAAATCCACTTTACTGCACTTTTAATCCCTTTGTAAAATAAGAAGGGCACCGATATGGAAAATAAAAACAACTTCATCAGTTTCTGCTTTTGTCACCTGATTATGGTACATCTCAACATGAAAGCTTACAATCATCCACATGTTAAAAAAAAAGTGTGAAACGGAGCCTGTTTTATCCAGTGTGTTACATCTTTTCTAATTTGGTATTTGTGAAGCATATTTAGAACTAGTCCAATAAAGTTGTTTCTTTGTTCCCAGGATGATCAGATATTTGACCTAGAGCTGTTCCTGCCTTCTTTTCAGCTAAATGACTTATTCGAGACAATCTAACCTGGAAATGGACTGATTGGAAATGTTTTTGGCCAGTCTTCAATTTTGTAATTCTCTGACGATACTGAATTTAGTCAATTCTGATTTCAATTTGTGTATAGTTATTTACATTTCAAATATATTTACATATGTTGTATTTTTGAAGAAATTAACAAATTTAATTGTATACACAAAACTGTGAAATAAATCAGTGATTGACTCAAAAGGACAGATGTAGAGAGCTGTATCTCTCTCTCTTTACTGTAAATCTACTAAAGCAAAAACAAAATCACCAAGTTATTAGATGTAGGAATCTGTACAAATAAAAACCAACTAAAAATTCCAATATATGTTATTTACTCTTTTACAAGAAACTGATTTTCACTCCTCAAAACCTAGATGTGCACCATATCATCACATATTTGAACACATCTTGTCAGAACATTGGAGAAAAATGCTTCAGCGTTTTGAAGGTGTAAAAAATGTTAAATTATTTACTTTAAACAATAATTAATTATCAATTTAGGAACAAAAGAGGCTGCACAGTGGCGCAGTTGGTAGCACTGTTGCCTTGCAGCAAGAAGGTCCTGGGTTCGATTCCCTTTCTGCATGGAGTTTGCATGTTCTCCCTGTGCATGTGTGGGTTCTCTCCGGGTACTCCGGCTTCCTCCCACAGTCCAAAAACATGACTGTCAGGTTAATTGATCTCTCTAAATTCTCCCTAGGTGTGAGTGTGTGTGTGAATGGTTGTTTGTCCTGTATGTCCCTGCGACAGACTGGCGACCTGTCCAGGGTGTACCCCGCCTCTCGCCCGGAACAAGGCTGGAGATGGGCACCGGCAACCCTCCCGACCCCATTAGGGACAAAGGGTGAACAGAAGATGGATGGAACAAAAGATGACACTCATATTGGCACAATGTTTATGGTGGAGAGAGAGCAGTAGGTGTCGCACAGTTCTGCAGTCTCGAGATTCCTAAAAGCCAACATTTTTAAATTCTGCATGTTCCACGAAAGACCGACCCTGTTGGTGCCAGACTGCCTAAACGATGACATGCCTCTGTAGATAATACAGTTTCCTTTCTTGAAGCTTCTATAAACTTTACAGCTGATTTAATTTCTAAACAGCTCGCTGACATTGAAAATCCCTGACTTTAAATCTTTATCTTTTACTCTATTTTTTAAGGAAGCTGAGATCCTTCAATGTGTGCAGCAAGATGTTGGAGACCTTTTATCACAGTGTTGTTGCCGGTGCCATCTTCTTTGCTGCTGTGTGTTGGGGAAGCAGCATCAGAGCCAGCGACTCTAATAGACTGGACAAAATCATCAGGAAAGCTGGCTCTGTACTGGGACTGAGGCTGGAGTCCCTGGAAACTGTGGTGGAGAGGAGGACACTGAAGAAGGTTCTGTCTATTATGGACAATAAACAGCACCCTCTCCACCACATAGTGGACAGACAGCGGAGCACCTTCTCACATAGGCTGCTCCAGCTCCGCTGTCGTAGGGACAGATACAGGAAATCCTTCCTGCCACATGCCATCTCACTGTACAATAAAAGCTAAATCATTGTTCTGCACTAATCAGTCCAATTTTGCACAACTGCACTGTGGCACACTTGCTGTACATATATTTACATATACATATCTGCATTTTTTTTTTTAATCTTGCAAGGACTGCTCTTAAGTTGCTTTTTATATGAACAGCATTTCATATTTTACAATTTATAGCATTTTATATTTTATTTTTTATTTTATTTACAACTACTACTCAGTGGTAGTTGTTATTGTGTCTTGTCTCTATGCTGTAACTGCGAAGTAATTTCCCTGCTGGGATGAATAAAGTACTTCTATTCTATTCTATTCTATTCTATTCTTTCCATAGAAATAAGCTCCACACAGAAGAGTGCAGCTGTTTTTAAGACCTGTCATAGTTTGTTTTGAAGTTGACTGGTCAAAAAAGATTGGGTGTATAAGAGCATGTTAGGGGCAAAGATGGCCGATAAAGAGTCAGCCTTATTCCAACTATAATGTAGATTCACTATCTGAACTCTACATCACATCATCATGACCGTCTGAATTTTAAAATCTGTTCAGGATTTTCTCTACACTTGACCTAAATGTGTGGGTTCCTGCCAGTGAATTAAAAGTCTGGGAATTGAAATAACAATAGTTATCAGAATATTTATAAGTACTTTTAAAAACGTTCTGAGAAATGACGGAGATTTAAGTCAGCAAAAGGCACCAGGAGTTTTCATTCGTTAAAGAATAGTCACACCTGCTAAGTGTTAAGCAGAATTTGCGCAGCCTACACTGGCATATAAAATAGTCTGACTTAATATGCAGCTAAGAAAACAATAAATGTCATATTATCTCAAGTCTCAGTTGGTCTAACCCTAAAACAGAAAATTCTGTCTGAATCATTTAATATGAAGCTGCAACAGCAGTTTCTGAAGAGATGATTAATCTAAAGCTTCCAGGTTTCTTTTGACTAATTTCTTTGCATCATTTGTTTTTAGTCAGATAAGTGTGCGCTTTTGAAGTTTAATGGCATTCACGTGGAATTTATTTCAAGATATTTTAATTGTTGCTTCAAACAGGATTAAAACAAAGTGCTGAACTGTTCCATATGGCGAATTCACTTGTTGCAGTGTCCCGCTGGAACTAATAAGCCAGTCCATTTTCACCCTTTAAGTCTCCAGCATGGGCCAAAATGACTGATTTACAGCTAAGATGTTGAACAAACTCTCATAATTATATATGTAATGTAATTTACTCTTATACTGCCTCTCTGTGCAGCAGTTTCCCATCATGTTCACACATGGAGGGTGAGAGCCTGCGTTTATAAAGCTTCACAAATCGGAGTCAAAGGGACAATAATCGCATTTAAGGCTTGGCGTCTGTAGATCTCTGCTGTAATATTTTTGCCTTGATTAAGAAAAAAATGCATATTGTGACACTTATGTTGCTAGAAATGTTTGGTGTCATCACATCTTGGATAGTTAGCAGAAATTACGCCTTTTTTGTGTGTTCGGCGAATTATTTCTTGGATTTTGAATTGTGCACCAGTAACTGTATTCAACTTTTCACTGATATCAGAATAAAAGTGTTTTCCCAATATTCATTTTTTGTACTTGTTATGTAACTTAACTGTTTAGGAAACAAATCAGAGGACCTTAAGGAAGTGTTGCATGCAATATTCCTCTTTACTCCTTAAGACCGGGTACAAAAGTGGGCACAGAAAATGACCAGGTTGTTGATGTGAGTCTATTTCAGTGTAACAGTAAGCTAAAAGTGTTATTTCAAAGAGTATGACAGAATGAGAGTGTTGATCTGATATGTGGCACATATTTTTATTTTTGACTCATTTTATTACTGTACTTTTGATTTTTTAATTATTATTTCATGTCACTTTTATGCAGATGACATTTAGGTGTACTGAATATACAGATGTACCTCTACTCAGGCAACACATTGGTCATTTGACTTCTGCCATTTAGTCAAACTTAAGAAATGTTCATGTTTTTACCAGTCGATTTCTCAAAAATTACTAGCCTGGTAGAAACCAGCTCCATGTCCAAGGCCTTAAGGGTTGGAAAAACGACTGCTTCCTGGAGTTGTGGACTGTGTTAAAGTTTTACATTTTACCCAATGGTAAATGTTTGGCCGTGACATAGGTAATGCACCAATTCAGCACTGTAAAGCTTACCAGAAATTGCCTGCACTGTAAGCAACCATCCTCTGTGAAGCTAGAAGTGCTGAGCCACATGAGGTGGCTGTTATTGTTAATTCAATAACAGCCACAGCCTGTTGACTTGTCCAGCAGACAGCCATCAGCACCCCCCACAAGGCAGATAAGCCATAAAAGGTTATTGCTAACACACTTCAATATTTGGAAGTGTGTCCAACACGGACTGAATGGATTTGTTCACTTCCTCTGTTGCCATTGCTAAAACTACAGGAGGACTACAATTGTAAAACAGCATCCATCATTCACAATTTCTGTTCGCTGATTGGTCCGGTTGAAATTTTACTGGAGAAATCCATTTCAATGGGAGAAAGTCCAGACAGAGCACAGAAGAAATAGCGAATCTAGCTGAAAATAGTTAGGCTACAAAATTACTAGTCTGAATTGTTTGCACTATTCATAAAAATCTTTCCTAACAAATAAGTTTGTTGCGAAAACATCCATTCTTTTTATTTCCCTTCGTCTAGAGCACAGGTGTCAAACTCCAGTCCTCGAGGGCCGCAGTCCTGCAGTTTTTAGATGTGCCACAGCTACAAAACACTGAAATGAAATGTCTTAATTACCTCCTCCTTGTGTAGATCAGTTCTCCCAGCCTTGCTAACGACCTAATTATTCTATTCAGGTGTGGTGCAGCAGAGGCACATCTAAAAGTTGCAGGACAGTGGCCCTCGAGGACTGGAGTTTGACACCCCTGGTCTAGAGTCTAGACTATTGCATTGCACTTTCACATACATCAACATAAAGCAACCTTGATCGCCTTCAGTTAATCCAGAACTGCGGAGCGAGACTCTTTAACTGGAAGAAGCAGAAAAGCTTATGACACTCCTGTTTTAATGTCTTTACATTGGCTTACTGGTTCATTTTACAATTAATGTTAGAATCTTGACCTTAACTTTCAAGACTCTGAATGAAAGGTCAAGCACCTTCCTATTTAACTTAACTGTCAAAGACAAAGACACACTCCAGCTAGAGGCCTTAGGTCCTCAAACCAAACTCTAATCATAGTCCAAAGCATAAAACCCAAAGGGGTCGCTCTCTCCAGACTGTAGCACGTCGACTGTTAAATGATTTTCCTTCGTTTTTTACGCTATCTTGAATACACTCTTTATTCAAATTGAAATTTAGTTGAATGTCACTTTATATTTCTATTTTATTATCTTTATCATTGAACTGGTTTTTGTCTTCTAAATTACACTTCAATATTTATTCTCTTTTTCATTAAAGAACTTTGTGATTTACATCTTTGTAAGGTGCCATGTACATAAAATGCATTAATTACTCACCGACAGGCAGTTATTTACAGCGGCCGCTGTTGTGCAAACATGCAGCGGTCATCGTCCGCTTAAAGGAAACCCTGCGCCTCTATTGTCACGAAGAATAATTACAGTTTAACTGCATGATGTATCAAATGAAACCATGCTGTGAAAGTAGCACTTGAGGCCCTGGACGAGGTTTTCAGGCTCAAACCTGAGGCCTAAAGCAGTCGTTGAGGGGTGTTTGTGAGCGAGAGAGCATGTGTATTCATGTGAAAAACGGCTTCAGATGTTATGTGAAAACCATGGTGCTTCATGTGTTCACATGGAATACGTATTACTTAAATATGTAAGATGAAAAAAAGTATGTTGGGGTCTGTCCTGAGAGACCTCCCCCCTCAAACAACCTCTAACCTGCAGTAAGGGAATAACTTAATGTAACTGTAGATTTTCTTAAGTACATGCCAGGGAATTTTTCCATGTGCTGATAGAAAACAAAGTGTTCTGCGATTCTGGACTTGAATGAGATTAATGTGATTGGGAATAATGGCTGGATATATATATATTTTTTGTCTTTTTATCTAACCTGCCTTTAAATGCAGAAACAGCAGAAAGTGTCTTAGACTCATTACATGTCTATCATGTGCATGTCCAACTGATAGGAATGAATGTCGCTGAAAACTTCACATATTTCAATCATTTATTTCAAATTGTGGAATTAGTAGATTCCTTACACACAGAGTGATCCAAGTCAGGCGTTCACATTTTGTCACTTTAGATGAAACTCGGTTTTTCAGGTAAAAAAAACATTATGCAAAAAAACTGAAAAGTCATGCTATGGCCATGTTTAAAATATTTCATGGTTGAAATTAAGAACCCAAAGATTAAGGAGTAAACCAGCAACATTGGGGGAAAGAACGGCATTGCAGTAGAAGGGACAAGGGATGAGTGAGCAGAGGAGTACTTATTCTGAGGAGGGTGATTAATGGGACCAGCATCAGGTGACGAATTAACCTGATGCCGAATTAATACAAAAGCCTTGCAGCCATTGAGAAGCATGAACCAAGCAACTAAGTGCTGATGGCTCAAAACGGCCATTACTAAGACACACAGGTGATGTAACATGAACAAAGGAACGACACCAATATCTACACAGAGCATTAGTAGACACAAGGATCTACCAAAATGCAAAATAAGTCCAAAGAGAAAATGAATTCAACACAAAAGTAACATAGCAGAACCAAACTCCTTCCATGTCAAGATACGGCCTACACAATGACAAGAAAGACTGTTGACTTGTCCAGCAGACAGCCATCAGCACCCTCCACAAGGCAGATAAGCCATAAAAGGTTATTGCTAAAGACGTGGCAGCTCATAGACATCCAAGCATATTAATAGAAAGTTGAGAGGAAGGAAAAAGTGTTGTAGAAAAAGAACTTGAGCAACAAAAATAACATGAGCTATAATTGGCCTCATTGTAGGTTAGCAACTAATGAACCCAAGATAAACTCAGAAGTGTCTTAAAGAGAAAAAGAACTGAACTTATGCTCAGCAGTCTAAAGCGGTCACATTTTGTTTCTAAATCGAGGTTTGAGAGTGTAAAGGAAAAATAGTTTAGAGGCACAAGATCCAGGTCGATCGAGGTCCAGTGGGAAACTTCCAAAGCCAGCGGATGACTTGAGCAGCCATGTCATCGGCTGGTTTTGGTTCACGGGGTTTCATCAGGTAAAGGCAGAGAATCGGCTACCAGGAAACACGTCAAGCTTTCCTCTTCTGACCAGCTTTATGGAGACACTAAATGTATTTTCCTGCAGGACCTGCTCACGCTGCCCAAAGTACTAACACCTGCTTTGATGACGGTGCTATCACTGTGCTTGAATGGCCACTATAACGGCACAACAATGCTGCAATGTTACATTGCATTAAGGCAGTAATTCCACTCAAAAGACCTCCGGCCAAGTACTGAGGGGGTTTACTGCAGAATACATGGACATCTTTTTTTTTAGGAAGGACATTTTGGATTAAAATACTTATTTTATTGGACTGGTGTAATGTTTAAATTCTAATAATATTCTAATTTGTTTTAAAAAAACTTTGTTTTTGAGGGTTTTCTTCTTTTCTTTTTTTTTAGATTGACAATAACTTGAAACACATAAATCTGCTTGAAACAAGTCCAGTTATGAGTTTCACGTTTTCTAAAATTGACTCACTGAAATGAATTCACTTTTTGATTACATTCCAGTTTTACTGAGATGCACCTGTACAGATGAACGAGTCCCTCCGTATGAATTGTTGAAGGATTCGCACGCGGATCGTTGCAGGCTTGAACGTCCTAACAAGGATTCAGTTTCATCTTGGCTCCAGTCTGAACGCTCCGCCTGCTCTCGCCGAGGATATTGACTTTCCCGCAAGTTAAAGCATTTAAATGTAGAGTGAGACAGATGCTGTATGTGGACTGGAGGCGACCGCAAAAAAAAAAAAAAAAAGAAGAAGAAAAGAAGGAACACGCGTGTGGGTGGAAGACTGGGGACGAAGGGACTTTACAATCCGCACGTATAGATTGACAGCCGAGGCAACTTTGTTTGCCACTTTTTAAGGAGATGCGCGCATCATCTTTCCTCACAAATGACCGCACTCTTCAGGGGGGGGGAAAAAGCATCTCCTCCATGACGCGCAGAAATCCGTTCGTAAAACTGACGATCGTCACTCTTCGAGAGCGATAAAGAGGGATTAATTTCTGCTTTCAAAAACGTCATTGTTTGAACAGCTGAATGAGTCAAAGAGGATTTGATGGAGGAGCTGGGCTGACAGCGACGCTCTTCACAAGACTTAACTTTTTGGATTAGCGTGGCAGCGCCTTTTAACTCTCCCAGACGTTCCCCTCCTGACTGCGGAGAGGACCTGCGTCGGAACTCCTGACAGTTCTGGATCTCTTAATTGTCATGGGTTTGGCTTTCGGTGCGCAACAAGGAGGTTAATTCAAACTAAACCGAAGGCATCCATCTACAGGAATGGTATTTCTGAGGGCATCCAAAGCCGAATCAGCGAAGTATTCATGAAGCAATATTTGAACTATTACAGGATGAGGCTGAGAACATCGAGGTTAGGTTATCTGTAAGTGTTGGAGCCGCTAGCAGATTCTAACATGTTTTACTTTGACTTTTTTTGTTTGTTTGTTTGTTTGTTTGTTTTTTGGTGCAAAAACAGATATTTTATTTTTTTTATTTTATTTGCTGTTTATGCCGCAGGTTTCTCCAGCTCGCGGCGCTTTGCTTTTACGCACAGGTAACTCCCACTTCCAGTTCAATAATAATAATAATTATTAAAAAAAAACAATTATGCTGCATAAAGTTGTTATTAATTTGAGTAAAACTTAAAAAAAGATACCTGGCCGATGACTTAACGGCAAGTAGCAACTCCCTTCAACAGGCTGCAGTAACAATGAAAACATTTTATTATGAGCGCTATGGCTGTTGGCAACTATTCAAACATCTTGAAAAATGTTAAGCTGCAGCCTAAAAGGTAATTGTTAAAACACATGTGGCTGCAGGACGGTTGAAATGATGAGGGCGAAAAAAGAAAAGAGCACAAGGAGGGGCGGAGGGGGGGATAAGAAGAAGTCATGAAAAGGTGAAAGATCATCGGTGGTAAAAAAAAAAAAAAAAAAAAAAAAGCCTATCAGAGTGAACGCGTCTCCAAAACAGGCCACCCATAAATCAATGTTTAGACGGCAGAGTGATGCAGCTATCGGGATAAAATAAATGCATAATAATAATTCTGTGATATGACACATGTTTCATATTTTCTCGGTAGGACACTGTGCAGTCGCCTCCTAATTTCAAGCAGCACGTCACCGAACAGAGCCGGCTGTCGGACCGCATGAGCCGCAGACTGACCCGAACCTACCAGCTGTACAGCCGAACCAGTGGGAAGCACGTCCAGGTCCTGGCCAACAAGCGGGTCAATGCTAACGGGGACGACGGCGCGGTGCACGGTAGGTAGACACACTATATAATGACCAGACAGAAGACATGTGTGTATCGTAACATCAACTTTGTACTAATTAATCCTCGTTAAATAACACACTGCTATGTTTTTTTCTTCTTCTTTTTTTTTTTGAGGGGGCGGGGGCAGAAAAATTAAGGTGAATATTCTCTCCGGTAATATTTGTTTAAAAAAATGCAGCTTCGTAAAGAAGACTCATTAATATACATCAAAGTAAACATAATGCGAGACATTTTTTCAAACAATAAAAATGTTTAAACTGAGTTGGGGGGTTTTGACACTCTGTTGTTAAACAGCAAACTGATAGTGCCCAAATTAAGAGTTGCAATAAATGAATGAATGAAAGTCCTCTGTTTATGGACAAACTGTGTTAATCCTTAAATGAAGATTTGTTCTTGAAGTCAGCTGAGTTTTTCTTTTTGTCTTTTGTTGGGTTTTTTTTTTTTTTTGGTAGTAGAGCAGGTCTGAGACATAAGCGAACTAAGCTCCTGCTTTTTGCCCCCAGGCCAACAGGGGGCACCCAAGAGCTTTTGAATTTTCACATTACATATTATGAATGTCAAATAATTATGACTGTAGCCATATAAGCAATTAATATGCTTTAAATAAAATTGTCCTAATAATTTTAGATTTTGTGGATTAAAAAAAAATCTTTTCATTTTCTAAAATGATGCATTTTATTTTAGAAGTGATTTAAAACAATAAACATTCTTTGTGTTTGGTGTTTTTTTCTCACTTGGTGGCTTAAACAGTAGAAGAAACAATTCATTAGTTTCACCCTGCAGACATCTTATTTAATTCTCTCATTTACTCATTCGTTCATTAATTTCTATACAAAGATATGTCTGTCTCTTTGCAAGATAGACGTGGCCAAGAAATCAGCAATGCAGCTTAAATACAAAGATCAAACAACCATTTTTCATGTTGATATGTCTCACTGCTCAGGGCAGTATCTCTTGCGCTTATGCACAAGAGAAAAAAAATTGTTATGGGTGAACAAATTCTCTAATCAAGTAGCACTAGCCGACGCCCTGTCTTTTGCACAGTGTAAGAGTAAATATATGCAAACACACCAGCTGCTGAAAACCCAAAAGCTTTCTCTCCCAGTTTAGTTCTTAATCCAGGAATCCCTATTGATTGAAATGTTTCCTTTATTCCTGTTATGAGCATATTTTCAGAGTTGCGTATTTAAGACAATTTTCTTTACTGCTTTCGGACAACGTTTTATGATACTGTTATAGGGCACACCTAAGATGGTTAACAAATAATTACAGAACAAATTGTTAATTATTATGAATACAGCTCATGAACCATTAAGAAGCGTCTGGAGCGCATTAGCCAAGAGCCAGAGAGGAGACGAATGTTGCCCAAAGGGGAGTATTTAACTGGACTCTCCTATGTACGATACCAAACTGTTTTGTATTTTCTTGTTGTTTGTTTTTTTCATTGCAAAGCCTAAAACATGTCATCTTAACTTCTACTACTGCTAGACTTTTATAAATGCTATAAGGCTACCTTTCCTAGTCCAGTGTGTTAATATTACAGTCATAAACAGTTATTTCATTAATTTGCTTCACCATTTCACACATTTTTAAAATGTTTTTTTTTTTTCCAAACTACTAGTTGGATGTGTTTATAAACAACCTACTCAGACTTGTTTAATAGAGAGACTGTAGATCATGAAAAGGTGAAAAGCAACAGGAAAGTAGAGTTAAAGGACGTCTCAGCATTTGATGTCTCAATATAAACATTGGTGAAATTTAATCCCGCTAAAAAGAAATTAACTAATGTACCATTAATGCTCATTAATAGTTTAATAATTTGTTTGTCATTTGACAGCACTGCATATGGGAGCCTTATTGTAAAAAAAACAAAATGTGACACTGCTAATGTACCTGAATTATTTTTAAAGCTTGTGTCTGATCTGAGGTCAGGTTCCCTGCATGATGTACTTGTTAAACAACAAGTCTTAATCTGCAATTCATCAATAAGATCAGATCAATTAAACTTGACCCCTCCTTTTTGACTTTTTTTTTTGAGTCTGGATCAAAGTTGACTGCCAGCTCAACTAGTTCAGAGAAAAAAAAATAATTTGAAAATGGTACAAAAGATTATGCAAGGTTAAGCATGATTTTAACAGCAGGTTGATCCCTTATTAAATTCCACACAGGGTCTAAGAGAAACCCTGGCCTGGCCCTGCTTCCACCCATCTTCCCACCTCCGTCCTCCCAGCTGCTCTCTCCTACCCACTTCGACTTTATGGGTAATTTTCATTGCCTTGCAAGTCAATGTATGACTCAATTCATAAGAACTGGTTAAAGTTCGCATCTTTCTCTTCACTTCTCTCCTTCGTGTACTTTTTAAGCCTTCTTCAGGCTCACAGAGAGAGGTCTGCCCTGCTCGTTTCGGCTGCACCCTCCTGGTGGGAGTCGCTCCCATAAACCAGCCCAAACCCAGACCGCTGCACCGCGCTTGTGGTTGTGTCCCTCTGACCACAGTATTTCTCACTGTCCTTTATCCCCGTCTGAGCTGGCCCACAGAGCACAGAGCCTGACGGGCCCTCGGCATCAGCCAGGCCATGTGAAATCACTGTCATTTGATGCTATTTTGGAAGCCCTTGATGCTGCTTGTTAAAGGCGGGCTGCTGGATTATGGGAGATAAAGAGGGGATTCATGTCGTTTTAACAACTTGGGCTGAGCAGCACCGTTTAACAATCTGCTTCATTTGTATCACGCTCATCTTGTCATCTTGTTTTTTGTCTGTGCAGCTAAGCTGGAAGTGGAGACAGATTCCTTTGGGAGTCGCGTTCGGATCAAAGGGGTGAAGACGGGATACTACATATGCATGAACAAGAGAGGGAAGCTGATTGGCAAGGTGGCTTGGTCTTAATGAAGCAACATGTTGAATGCTTTTCTTTTACTGTGGCTCTTACACGTCATTGGGACACATATAAAACCAGCCAGCGAAAACTTGTGGAAGTTGAAGATGATGTTTCAGCTCTCCCTAAAAAGCTCAACCTCTCCGCTTTTTTCTCCCCCAGCGAAAAGGACGAGGCAAGGACTGCATCTTCACCGAGATCGTCCTGGAAAACAACTACACAGCCCTGCAGAACGCCAAGTACGAGGGCTGGTACATGGCCTTCACGCGCAAGGGCCGCCCGAGGAAGGCCTCGAAGACCAAGCAGCACCAGAGGGAAGCCCACTTCATGAAGCGTCTTCCGAGGGGCCACTTGCTGAGCGACAGGAGGCCATTCGACGTCCTCCCTCTGCCCGTCCCCGCGCAGCCTCTCAGCAGGCGGACTAAACATTCCCATCACCAGCGCTCTGGGGGACGCTGAGGACAGAAACCACTGAAGAGGAACAACACAGAAGAACCACTTCAAGAGAAAGCATAGTGTGAACTCAAGTGCCCACACACTTCTTTTTTTTTTTTTATTTGCCTCATTTCTGGACTTCTTACGTACTTCTTGGTTACTGGGTTTTATGTACACTATCTAATCTGCTAGTTATTTACAGACTGTAGCAAGATTTCCCCCTATCTTTGGCTATTAAATCAGGGCATTTTACGTTCTGGAGAGCTCAAAAAAAAAGACAAAGAAGTCTCATGATGAGTTAGACGTTAGCCAGCTCAGCGTTAAAAAGAATGTTAAAAAGTGAAGCTAGACGTGGCAGCTATCTGTGGTTACAGCATCTCTCAGTCGACGTGCTCTCTCGGAGAATTATGTAACCTGTTTTGTTTTTCTACATATAAGGATATATTTTTACTGTAAAAATGTAAATTACATCAAAGGATGGATATATTTATTGTAGAGTGTATATTAAAACCACTAAAGAGTTTCGTAAGCTGCTTGTGTGCTCTCTTGTGGTTGTTTTCGAAATTAGAAGCTAGCATACCAACCAGCCTCCTCCAAGCCCCCAAAAAAGAAAAAAAAGTTGCTGCTTTTTTGTTTTTTTTCTTCGTCTTCTTCAAGCTGAAAACCTAGATAACTGAGGGGCAATATCTGTGACAGGCTACTGAATTCAATGTGCTCAGCAAGTGAGACTTGGGCCTGAATGGTCTGAGCTATGCATTAAAAGCGATGAGGTCAGCCCACCATTTTGGCTCAAACAAAGGTTACCACCATGTAGTTGCATTTCTCACGATCGCACACCGTAACCCTCTGATCAAATGGGCCCTTTGTGGGACCTCATATAAAAGGGCATGTTATACAATAGTGGGTTCGAATAATAACACGAGGAGGGGTCAGTTATCAAAAAGAAGCCAGTCACACAGGGGGAGGGGTGGCAGAGAGGAAGCTGAGGGGTGGGGGGGGGAGGGAGCACCAGGGCCTGTGTGGCAAAATGTGGCATCAACTGAAAGAGGGGGAATGGCTGGGAAGAGGCATTCGGGAATGAAAGGGAAGCAAGAAAGAAACCCTCTTCCCAGAAGCAGTTGAGCATGACCGTCAAAGGCCAAATGACAGGGGAGAGGAAGACCCTAAACAGAGGAGTTGGGCTTCTCTCACCAAGCATGAGCTGGATGTCAAATTTGTTAAGTTTGTGCCTCCTGCTGCAGGACCATGGACTTTTTCCACTTTCTGTCTACTTACAACCACAAACTGTAACCTATTTAAGTAGTATTCTGTGTGGTAACTATTTACTTCAACTCAATATTTTAAAAAAAGACAAGCTGGACCATCCCCTAATGAAATGTGATCAAATGCTATTTTGTCACTTCAGGGTTTGACAAATAATAAAAAAAAAAAAGTCCCCCAACAGAATTTCCAAAACAACAGGACTGGCTGGTTTAAATGTTTTCTTGTGTCCTGTCCTTTCCATCTGGAAGAAGACAAAGCACAATGGTGAGAGAGGACCTGTGGTTTTGTCTCTGCTTTTTGCACTTGCTTTCTGGGTTTGGACAAGCGGTGAAAAATGCAAGGAATCACAAGGTTGGGACAATCTATATTTAAGTGCCATTGTCCCATTTAAACAGCACTACCGCTTTTTTTTATATCCACTGTTTAAGCATCTTCAGTCGAACCGATTGTATTTCTTTAATATGCAGTGGGGAAAAATACCAATTTGTCTTTTTTTTTTTTTTGGAATTTTTTTTTTTCTTTTAAAAGAAAGAGATAAAAAAATGTATTTCATATTTATTTCATCAAAAGGGCAGTGCAAGGCAACTGGAAATATAATTTCACCGATTTGAATTTATTTCTGTTTACAGTTTTTGCAGCATTTCAACCGACGTGTGTTTTAACAGGAAACGGTGAAACAAGCTTGTGTGATGGCTGTCAGGGTGGCCAACAGCGTGCAAACAACATGAGGGAATTCATTTAACACAAATGAGACGTCGTCGTAACCGTGACCTCTGAACGAACAAGCATAAAGCATTGTGTGTCCGGAGTGTTTTACAAGGACATCAGTGAAAGCGGAGTGGTAGGTTATGTGACCCTCCTACCACCCCCCGCCGGAAAAAAGAAAACACCTTCAAATGAAGTGCAGTAAAACAGTAAATACATCTTTAGGGAACTAAGAAAATAAATGAACTTGCAAAGTTCTTAAATCAAGGTTTTAGAAAATGCATGTCTGTGTGTTGTCTTTTTATTATTAATACTGTCTACATCAGATTGAATAATTAACCATCAAAACTGAAAGCACTAGCCCAGAGACAAGGCACTGAGGATCCAAACAAAAAGCTTAAAAACAAGCCTGCGAGTAAGGAGGGATATGACAATCTGAGGCTCTGCCTGAAATGCAGCCCTCTATCATTTTCTTTTCGTCATACTCAGAATTCACTGGGTTGTACAGTCGACGTCCCCTTCACCGGTCCCCTTCAGTTTCTTCACTTCCTTCAGCAGCTCCTGCTCCAGGGTTAAAATCTCTTTGGGTTTCTGGTACTGGACGAGAGAAAAGAAAGGAAACGGTCAACCTAGAATTACTTTGGTATATATAGTGTATATATACTTCTCTTTTTTTTTTTTTAGATAAGAATGCAATTTTTAATTGTAAAAGGAACAGAAGGAGACACAATGAGAAAAAATTTTTTTTAGTGCTGATAAAACTTTTTTTTTTCTGAAGAGAACTATGATGGAGGCTTTCAGATCAAAACAGATCTAGCACTCTAGATCTGCTAGATCTAGAAAAAAAAAAAAGATTAAATCATCTTTTTTTTTTTATTGTTAAAAATGGTCAACATTAGAGAAAAAAAACATAATCATTAGAGTGTGTGTGACTTACACTGACTATTAAAGTGTTGTTGGCATGTGTGTAACTGAGTGCAGAGCCATCGAGCGGCAGCTGGCTTCGATCCAGATCAGGAACACTGAACTTCTTGTAATACCTGGGAAGACATGAAGAAGATGGCATAATGTAGCCGTAGAACCAATGAATGTATTGCACACAGTGCCATCTATATTTAAGACATAAGAACTGAATCCAGTAAGCATACATTACAAGAACAAGAAGGTGCTCAGGAAAATGCCATTGGTTTTGAGCAAATGTACTTTTTATTTGTGGTCTTTATGATGATGCATCTCTCAGAGGGCTCCATGGAAACACTGAAGACATCCTTGGCATAGGGGAGGTTACGGATTCGCCACTGAAAGCTGGTCTTTGTGTCTTTGCGCGTAAACACCGGCTAAAGAGACAACGTAGAATTTAAAAAATGCATTGATTTAAAAGAACTAATGCTTTAAATGTATTGGATACATAAATAATAAAAAACCCACATTGGAGCAGTTTTCTTTAATGACATCGGAGTTGAGAGCTGCAGGTACGTTTACTGGCTCCCCGACTTCTACCTGCCAAACACCCTGAACTCCCAGCGTGCTTTTCTGCCGCCACTTTCTAGCTGTAACGCGCAGTGTTTCAGTAAAACACAATGAAATATTACAGACACCATGCGTTATTAATCTGCAGATGTGTCAAGCAGAAAATCCGCTGCTTACAGATGAGTTCATCTGTTTTCAAGTCGTACTCTTCAGCCATTTCTTTTCCATCTGTGAAGAGGTAATGGATCTTCCTTTTCCCTGAAGGTCAAAGATAGAAACACATTAACAATTCCAATATACACAAAAATAAAAACAGTACCAATCAAAATTGTTAGATTTTTTTTTTGTCAAATAGCAATTCTGGATGAACAGATTGTTATTTATCTTCAAAGAATTAAAAATCTGGGTTTATTCTAAAAAATACCAATAAACGTTTACCTGCAATTATACAGAGAAGCCCAAAATTATTCACATTACTGGCAGATTTAGGTTAAATGCAATATCTCAATTTTAACAACGTGATTCTTAATATTGAAAGTAATGTAAATTACAATTATAAGTTTTGGAGTAACTAAGCCAAACTTGAATCTGATAGAGAATCTGTGGGGGAAAAAATAAAGATAAGGGTGATGGGACAGAGGCTTACCACTCTTAAAGGGCTGGAAATTTTCAATAAAATGAAATTGCTGTTAAATTTTCAGTGAAAATGTACCAAAAGCTACTGAAGAGTTGGATCGCTTCTTGTATGTGTTTTTTTTTTTTTTCATTTTGCTTTTCATTATTATTTTCTTAGTTGTATGATCCACTGATAGATACCCGTCTGATTTCCTACCAAAACAAACTTCTTGGTTGAATGAAAATAGTCCTAAACCTAAATCTATCAGGGGAATGAATAATTTTGGGTTTACCTGTCCAGTGAAGGTATTTAGCGTCTTTAACACAACTCTGTACCGCACTCTTGTGGCCAGATTGTGATTTGGAATTTTTTTTAAAAAAAAAAAGGTTTTTGTTTTTCTCTTTTATTTATTTATTTTTTTTAACTTTTATTAACTCTGAAAAATATTGAACCATATACTAACCAATGACTGCCTGATAGGCAACTGTCAAATCAGTTGTATTTGTGTAGACCATAACACAACATTTCTGTGTTAAAACTGCGTTTCTGTTGTGTGATATGAAAATTGTGTAGAATATTTCTGTGAATCTTTACATTTTTCATTTCAACAATATGTTTTAGTACACTTTTGTCTGACTAATAACGGATTTCATACGTGATAAGTAGAAGTGGCGTTGAGATATATTAATTTTGAGGTACTACTGGTTCATCTACACTATCAACAAACGTATGCTAGTTTGTGTGTATTATTTACTATTCGCATGTAAAACCTCATTCTTTATTATTAAGTATGTGCGGCTTCCGCTCAAATGCAAAACGAGTTCGTTGCCTAGTAACACGAACTACCAGCGTACACTACAGAAATTAACTCATAGTCCCTACGAGACAAAAGAAATTCTGGTGATAATATGTTATGCAGTGCTTACCGTCCTGTATCAAGGCCGTTTTCTGCGAAGATTTCAGGACATCGATCCAGTTTTGCACGGCCATGTTTCCATGAGGGCCACTTCCGTATTCAACTTGTAACCCCAGCAACCTGATGACGTACACAAAAAAGAGAAGTTCTACACAGCATGGTTAAAAATAATTAATTCAGTAAACAAGTAAACAAACAAATAAAGGTACACAACGTAATTATTTACAATATAAATTCTGAAAATGTACCAAAGACACACTCTGGGCTTAACGTAACGATTGCATCACACCCGGAAGTGAAACATTTAAATTGCACGTTTTACTTCCGCTGTCCTCGTTACCGTGTTTATGGTTAGAGTAGAAGTGGGGTAAGAGCTGCGATTTTAAGTTTGAGATTTCACTTTTAAGCTACGCAGTTTTCTTTACGTTGTCAAACCTGGGCTCCAAATCGAAACGGATTTATTAAACACACACATGTTTATACGTTTAACGTCATCTTAAATTACAGCTAGCTTGCCACTAGCACAATACAAGTAGTGCTATTTGATCTAAGCAGCAAAAACTAGTGGGTAAGACGGTTTTAGAGTAGCGAAGATGTAATTTTGTTAACCTTTTGAAAATGTTAGTGATGTGAAGTCCAGATTAAATATCACAGTAAAAACTTTAAATGGGGCTGCAGGAGGTATTTATAGATCTGCTGCAAGAGTTGATGTGATCGTTTACTCAAGTGTTATTCCATGTTGCAGATTCCTATATCTTTAAGCTCTATTCCATCTTTAAGAGAAAGGTTAAATATTAGACTAAAGAGCGATTTTATGTCATTTAGCATTCCAGCTAACCTATTGTTAAATAATATATACACTTTGTATTTACATATGCTCAAAAGTAATAATCATGATCAATATTATTTAGAATGCAAAATCACACAGTTTTAATTTGATAGAGCTATCCTACGTGGAGATAATGTGCAGGGATTTGAAGTAATCTTTATATTTTTTGTCATTGGTGACAGTAAATCCAGGCTTTTTTATGATTACAGATGATTCACGTTAAGCCCCTCTTCTGGTAATCCATACTGATAAATAGTATATGCTGCAGAGCTCCATACTGCATTGTTTCAACCTGCTTTATGCAACAGGGCGGTGGCTCCTCGCTCCAACAACCAGGATGGAGCCTCGACACGGGATCATGAAAGCCTTCCCCAAAGTTAAACGGGCTAAAATGTTGCAGGGGAAGGACGTGCCTCCCCTCAAGAAGAAAGCAGAGGAACATGATGTCACAGGTTGCTATTTTTGCCTTCGTGAGCTGTAGTCTGACACAGGCAGCTTGAAAAATATAATTGGTACATTGTTGGTTAAAGATGTTTATGCCCCTTTTCTACAAATTCTTGCTCAAGTTGCAGCCACAAACTTCCATGTTTAATGATGGATTTTGTGATAGACCAAAAAAGTAGGGCATTGTTGCGAAGCAGATGGAAAATAGGTTTCCTCCTATATATTTCACAGATTCCTTTCACTTCAAAATTATGCACTACTTTGTTTTGATCTATCACATAGAAGTTTGTAAAAAAAAATACATTGCCTGTTGTCATAAAATAGGAAAAGGTTTAAGGGATATGATTATTTATGGGTGGTGTATGAAGCAAATTATCAAGAGAAACAAATCCTCACTACCCTTCAGAATCCGTTAAGCATGCTGCTATTGCTTATTTTTTCCTTTCCTGCTTCAGGAGACTTCTTCAATGGCGTCACAGTGTACCTTCTACCTGCTGGAATCGGAAATGCCAGATGCCAGATCTTCCACAGGCAAATCCAGCAGAATGGAGGGCAAATCCAGAGTTCGTTGTCCCCCTCTGTCACTCATGTTGTTGTTGATGACACCATGGACAGTGACAGGGCTCTGCGCCTGATGAAGGTGGATCGTCTGCCATCTGACGTTCATCTGGTGAAATGCACGTGGTTAAGCTTGTGTATTAGTGAGAAGAAAGTCCTGGATGAGGAAAACTACAGCCTTCTGTTACCCAAAAGGTTCGTCGTCTAATTATTCTTTATTCTAGAACATGGTTTCAATAATGTTTTTAAACTATTGCCACTTTTATTTCTGTCATATTTTATCAGTTTTCACATGATCACTTACACATTAGGGGTAGGCACCTATCATGCATTTTATCGTTGGTCATGAAAAATTTCTTGTTTGTTCCACGAGAGCGTCAGTAAATTAGACGCTTGATTCAATGCACTTCCTATGTTCAGTTTAAATCACAGTTCTTAAAGCAAGTGCTGTCCTGAATTAGCCCAATTCAAGTGGGAATGTTTATTTAAGAACAATATTTTTGTTTGTGCTGCTATGAATACTGTGCCATGCACAGCCATAAAGTTTTTTTAAAAAAGAAGTAAAAGGTTTTTTTTGTTTTTTGGTCATTTTTAACATTATCACAATAATACCACAAAGTACTGTGATATAGTTCTAAGTCCATATTGGCCTTTTACACATTCTTTTGACAATTCATTTAAGAGAAAAGCAACTCAATTATCAGTCTAACAATATTTTTCGTGTGATTTTACAAAGAGACTCGGAATCGAAGCATAAAAGTACAGAAGACAAGCAATCAGAAAATACTGAACATCCTGCTGAAACAACCACAGAGCCAGAAATTCATCTTATCAAGCAAGAGGAGACTGTAGACATAGTAAGTTTCCATGTATCAGCTACATATTTACTTCTGTCGACAACTATGCTTAGACATGTTGCATCATCATTCACATTTTACGTTGCTTCTGCTTCCAGACAATCCCAAAGGCCAAAGAAGAAGTTAACAGAGAAGAAGATGGCGTCTCTCAGAGCGACCTGGAAGCCCTCATCACCGGACGGCACCCTAAAGAGGAGACTCCCGACTCCAGCACAAACTCCGGTCCAGATGCAGCCGCCTCTGCTGCTGAAGCTCAGAAACCCGTTTCAGGAAAGTGGGTCTGTGCTCAGTCTTCTCAGTGCAAAAGTAACAACTTCAACAAATGCATCACAGACAAGCTGGAAGTGTTGGCCAAGGCCTACACACACCAAGGAGACAAGTGGAGAGCACTGGGCTACTCCAAGGCTATCAACGCACTGAAGAGCTTCCACAAGCCCATCACATCATATCAGGTAGCCTATAGAAACCTTTATTAGCTGGTTTTGTATTATTGACTTTAACTGTGCCACTCTTTACACACAAATATATGATTTAAACTGGTGAATTTTATCTCTAGCTGTATGTTTGGGGTCATTGCCTTCCCAGAAGGTGAATCTCCACCTGCATCTCAAAGTATTTTCTATCAGGATTGCCCTGTTTTTAGCTCCACCCATCTCCCCTGTCCCCACAGCATGATGCAGCCAGCACCGTGTTTCACTTTAGGGTCTCTGGTCTTCATGATGCCGTTGCTCCTTCAGACTAGTGGCAGCAGCAGTTGGCAAACACCTTGTTGAACTGTGCGTCTGCTGAGCTCATCATACGAACTATTTCTTAGTGTAAATGGAATAATGGTGGCTCACTATTGATGATGGCAGAGTTTTGGAACAAGTAGGAGCTTCTTGAAGAGACAGAGTCCCAACTTCAAGACGATAAATTACAAAGTCAAATTTCTTTTTAGTCATCTTTGATATACGCAGCATTTTTATCAATCAGTCAAATTGTATTTGTATAGCACATTTCAACAGCAAGCCATTTCAAAGTGCTTTACATCATAAAAACACAAAAAAACACAGTCATGCGACACAGAATCAACAATCGAAATATTACATTTAATCAAGCGCCATTGTTAAGTTCTTAATTGATTATGCCTTAAAGGCATCTCTAAATAGGTGGGTTTTTAGTCTAGATTTAAAGGCACTTGGTGTTTCAGCCGTTTTGCAGAAAGCAACATAGTTACTTGATTGTACTATAAAACGGCGCTATGTTCCTAGAAAATACATTCTTTAAATTACACAAAGGTGTAATCCTCAATTTACCTATCTGGTAACTTCTGAAGGCAAATAATTACGCTGGGATTTTATTTGGATGTGCCAAATTGAAATGAGCTGAATAAACATACACACCCCAAACCTGTTTTTGTTGATCAATCATAATGTCAATAAATAACACTGATGTTCATGGTTGCAATGTAAAACAGTTTGAGGGGGATTAATTATTTTTTCTCCCCCCCACACCTTTGGTGTTAGGAAGCTTGTCAGATCCCAGGAATAGGAAAACGCATGGCGGATAAAATAGAAGAAATTATGGAGAGTGGCCACCTGAGGAAGCTCGATCACATTGGAGAGGCCGTGCCTGTCTTGGAGCTTTTCACCAACATTTGGGGAGCAGGAGCGAAAACGGCACAACTTTGGTACCAACAGGTAAAAACAAAAACATTGGCAGTACTACAGAGATCCTGGGCTGTAGCACCTTAGCCCATTAAAGTCATATTTAATATCTATTACGTTATACATTATGTTCACGTGATTAAAGCTCAAATAATGCATCGACTTCAGTTTATTAGTCAAGTTGTTTATAAAATTTTCTACCTAGGGAAACTCAGCCGATTGCATTGAGTCATTAGCTAAGTGTTTTGACCAAGTCCCAGTTTCTTGCCTGTGTATTGTGGCATATCCAAAATTGAGCTTTGTAATCTTTGTTTTTAATGTTATGTTATTGAATGTTATTAAACTACTACTGAAACCTATTATAAATATGCTTTTTGTATTTTTTTTTTACTTACTTTTTTACCTTTTGTTTAAAGGTAAATTATTTTAGAGAAAAAAAGCATAATCTCTGAATCTCCTGATATGTCTTGCAGGGCTTTCGCACCCTGGACGACATCCGAACCAAAGCCCACCTAACCAGCACTCAGAAAATAGGACTGAAGCACTACGATGACCTTCTAGACCGAATGCCTAGAGAAGAGGCGGCAGCCATAGAGAAAGTGGTAATGTATATTCATTTGTAATACTGCAAGCATTTAGTACTCTCTGGCTGAAATACCTTTGTTCCTTTTATCACGTCAATGTGTTTAGGAAGAAATTGGGGGGGGAATCAACCTCATCTTATAGCCCTGAAATAGAATTGTGTTGTTTAGCAGAACGCAGTTAATTATGGGTGAGGGAAATAAAGATGTAAAAACAAACCAAAAGCAAAGTTGTGATACAACCTCCAGTCATATTGGAAAGAGAAACTAGCGAACACACGGACAGCAGAAGAGAAAGTCCACAACGAGACACTGCGAGTTGGGCTTGCTACAATCAGTGCAGATATAAAGGACAACACCAAGTTATTCGGCTCTAAAATAAATTTTATGACTCATAAGTTTTTATCCTTTGCAGGTGAGCGATGCTGCACATGCCGTCGATGCCGCCCTCGTGGCAATGGCGTGCGGCTCTTACCGTCGCGGGAAAGCAACGTGCGGAGATGTGGACGTTCTTATCTCTCACCCTGACGGCAAGTCCCACAAGGGAGTTTTCAGTAAAGTCTTACAGATTCTCCATGACAGTGGTAAGCCCTATACTATCAGATAGACACATGTTTTTTTTTTT
The DNA here is from genome assembly GCF_003331165.1 of Xiphophorus hellerii. Classification (NCBI taxonomy): domain Eukaryota; kingdom Metazoa; phylum Chordata; class Actinopteri; order Cyprinodontiformes; family Poeciliidae; genus Xiphophorus; species Xiphophorus hellerii. The sequence continues at coordinate 21,760,895 of NC_045676.1, read as the reverse complement.
TATTGTTTTCATTTATAATAATGAAAAGAACATCAATCTGTGTTCCAAAGGGTTTCTAACAGATGACCTGGTGAGCCACGAAGACAACGGAGAACAGAAGAAATACATGGGCGTTTGCCGTTTGCCAGGGCCCGGTCGGCGCCACCGCAGGCTGGACGTCATCGTCGTGCCTTACGAGGAGTTTGCCTGCTCGCTTATGTATTTCACCGGCTCGGCCCACTTCAACCGCTCCATGAGAGCACTGGCAAAGACGAAAAATATGAGCTTATCGGAGCACTCTCTAAACAAAGACGTGGTGCGTCAAGGCAGCTTGAAGACGCACGGTGGCAACCCACTTCCCACGGCAACGGAGAAAGATGTTTTTAGACTTCTAGGGATACCGTACAGACCACCGCAAGAAAGGGACTGGTGATGATCTCCAAAAAAACATGTGCTTTTAGAAAAAGAGAGCTTGATATGTATTTATGAATGGTAAATCAGGAATTATGCAAACACACGGTTCATTGATATTTAAAGATAAAAAAAAATCATGAAAGTATTTCACTAGCCAATTTATTTAGCAAAATAAAAAGTCTGGATTCATAATAAAGGTTATTATGATAACATTTGCTTTGTTGATCTGTAGAGCTTCACTGCAAATGAGGCTCTTGTCTCAAGGAATCTTTGGAAAATCTGGACTATATTTATTATATACGCATATGTTTATTGAAAATGAAGGCTGAAAATACACATACTAATACTTGTTTCCAGATACCTATTCAACTTCAAAACTTCTCCTGACAAGAAATTACGATAAATACACTTACATCTCCAACACTTAGTTTTATTTAGTTCTGCACTCAATGTCGTGGTACATTGCAGCAGCTCCCCTCCCTCCAGAGATGAGACATGTTTCAGGGACCTCAGCAAAGACTGGCTATTCCTTGCATCTGAAGATGAACATGAGATCAAATTCTCTATTGGCTCATAAAAATTGGTGAAATAGTCCTTTAGCCCACAAAGATATGTGTTAATTTTTTTCCTTGAGGTTTAGATTTTGTTTATTACAGTCTTTTGTTAAAGATGCAGTATGTAACTTTCATAAAAAATATATTTTTTTGTACATATTTTTAAAAACTGCAGCTTTTGTTGTGACAGATAAGAAATAATTTGAAAAAAACAAGCTCCTCTGCCTCCACCCTGTGGTCCTTCTGCCATTTGCGGAAATACATCGCTAGGTTAGAAACAACCACTCATGCCCAGGAGGAAGGTCTTAGCGCTGTCAGTCATGTTTGTGTGCGCTGCCCACATCCTCGCCCTTGCTCTCTGGTAATGACTGCTCAGGCTAGTTAGCATACCTAATGATAGCGGTGGATAAACAGTTTTCCTGGACTGGTAAGTTATTTTTCTGCCATTAGCACATTTAGCACCACATACACGAACTTGACTTGACTCCTCCTGACTCTGATTGGTTGTTTTTGACTGAGAAAGGTGCATTTCTGCAGAGTAGGAGCTCAGGGAGGAGGTGAAGAAGTGTGATTGTTTTCATATACTAGGGTATTTTAGGTAACAAAAGAGCAGATAAGTTGGATAAGGAGGTGGTTACTAAAGGAGTTATTGATATGCCAATAAAATTATCTAAAATCAAAGGCAAAAGCATTGTTTGGAAAGAAAATAAGAAGTTATGGAAAATAGGTGCGATAATAAAATAAATAGAAACCATTTGCTGTATAGACCACAAAATACAGTTGATGTTATAATAATTAGAGGAATAAACAGGAGAGAGGAGATAATTCTAAATACAATAAAACTGGTCATAGTTTTTTGAATGGGGAACGTCTTACTGGTTTATTGGTGTAGAAATTATAGAACACGTTTTTATTAGTTACAGAAAATATGAGGGTCAAAGAAGATTATTGATTGTGGAAATAGGTTTTAATACAGATTAGACATTTTAAAATTTTGTTGTTGTATGGAGCTCCATATTGTTCCAATAAATAGTAATGAACGGAAAGATTTTTCTGTTTTGGAAAAATACAGTACTGGAGAATTTGAGGAAAGGCGATAAGTAGTAAAATCCAATAGATGGCAGTAGTGCGACATTGATGGGTGCAAGCTCCGGTTAAAAACTAAAGAAGAAGAAGACCGTGTATGAATTTGAGGAAGAACAGCGTGCTTCTCTGAGTTTGGATGAAAACTGAACTTTATCCACTCAGTAATTGCTAAAAGAGCATCATAAGAGGAGGTAACAACAAAGACGGGGAGGCAGCAGCAGCTCAAATGGTGGTGGTGAGCTGCTGTCGGAGACATTTCTGAAGAAGCTAAAAAGGGACAAAGAAAATAACCTGCGACACATCATGGAGGCTGGTTTTAACCACAAGGTTCTGCTAGACGGATTAGGTTTGTATGTTTTCATGACAGTTGCAGTTGAGGAACATGTTAAGACGACTAATGGATCAGTTGCTTAAAGCTCAAATTTAGCCAGTAGACATTTTAGACGAGCGACGTCCGCCATATTGTGAGTGGTAAGAGGGTTTGGAAACCGGTTAAAGTGTGCTCTGAGACACCGCGGGGTTTAAAATCTCTTTCGGCTAGTTTAGCGTTATTTTTTGTTTATGCTGCTGCACAAAAAAAAAAATAATTATGATTTTTATATTTTAAAAAGGCTTTTAAACACATCGGCTCCGTTTGAAATTCAGGAAAAGGACCAAGCCACATATCCAGACATGGTCTTGTAGTTTTGTTGACTTGAAATCAGTCAATCTACCAAAACAAAAATGTGTAGAATTTTGTTGTATTGCTGTTATGTGTAGATGAATGACAAAGCAGAATCTGCTCAGATTATAGATGAACTGGTAGGAGCATCAGACTGAGGCAGATGTTTGTCTCTCAGTCTGACTGTCCTGATTAGACTACTGTCTAATCAGGACCAGTTTATTGAACCAGGAATTAAACAATGTGTGTTCATTTTAACAGGCTATAAATCATCACAAAATATATCAGAATTACATCAATATGTTCATGCAAAGTGACGTTTGATACTAAATTTCCTAAAATAAATGGAAGATTCACAATGGGTCTGTAATTAGATTTTTGGTTTTAAGGTTGGTTTTTACTCATTTTCTCCTTTTTAAAACCTGTCTTTTCCACATAGAAACTAGTTTAAAAATATATTTTGTGCCACTGATAGCAATTCTATACAGGAGTTATCGAGACAAAAAGAGGCAGAAATGGTTTCATCGTGTGGTTGTTGAGAATGGGTGAAAAGATGTTCACATAAATAGACAGAAACCTTCCTGCAATATAAAGGATAAGAAAATGTTTTAATTAAATTTAACCAAATAATCTAAATATATCTTTATTAAAGTAGTTCAGTCCAAGCTACAGCCCAAATACTTTCTAATATGCATAATGTGTTTCCATGTTTGCTACAGATGTTAAGCAGATGCTGATGGTTAAAGAAGCTCCTGAAGACCACAGATCTGTTGCTGAGCTGCATGACCCAAAACCCCAGCAGATAAAGGAGGAGCAGGAAGAAATCTGCATCAGTCTGGGGGCAGAGCAGCTTAAGGGGGAGGAGGATATTGATGCCATCAGGTTTCCAGTCTCTGCTACTCCGATAAAGAATGAGGGTGATAAACAGTCCATTCTTCTCTCACGGAATCTTTATAAAGACGAAATTAAAGACAGAGATCTTCCAAAAGAAATCGATGAGGAAGAATCCATCAAAATAGAAAACTGTGGAGATGGTTCTATTTTCTTAAAGACTGAAGATACTGAGGATGATGATGTAAACGAGTTTACTTCTGAGTTAGATTCTGGTCTGAAAACTGAGAACTTGCACAATGACTGGCAGGAGAGAAGAGCTCCAGAATCAGATGGGAACATTAACAAACCTTTTAACTCTTCTGAGTTTCCTGAACAATTTGTTCACTCTTGCTCTCTTCAGACAGATATGGCACATTCAGAAATAGGATCTTCAACCACTGTGGGTAATAAATGTTTTACAGAGAAGAAAAATGTGGACTCAAAAAGTAAGATCCAGACAGGAGTGAAGTTGAGCTGTGAATACTGTGGTAAAACATTTTCTGGTAAATACACTTTAAACACGCATGAGAGAATCCATACAGGGCAGAAACCTTTTTGTTGTGATCTCTGTGGACAAAGATTTAACCAAAAATCTACTTTAAACAGACACATGAGAAACCACACAGGACAGAAACCTTTCTGCTGTGATTTTTGTGAACAAAAATTTAGCCAAAAATCACATTTAATCAGGCACATGAGAAACCACACTGGACAGAAACCTTTTTGTTGTGACTTTTGTGGACAAAGATTTAGCCAAAAATCACATTTAAGCAGACACATGAGAAACCACAATGGAGAAAAACCTTTTGGTTGTGATTTATGTGGACACAAATTTGGTGAGAAATCAAATTTAAATATACACATGAGGATCCACACAGGACAGAAACCGTTCTGTTGTGATATATGTGGACAAAATTTTGCCGCAAAATCAAATTTAATCACACACACGAGAAGTCACACAGGACAGAAACCTTTCTATTGTGATGTCTGTGGACAAAAATTTAGCCGAAAATCACATTTAAACACGCACATGAGAATCCACACTGGACAGAAACCTTTCTGTTGTGATCTCTGTGGACAAAGATTTAACCAAAAATCTAATTTAAACACACACATGAGAATCCATACAAAAGGAAAAAATGCTTAGCTATGAATACTCAAACTGCACGGCACCAGTTAGATGTTAAACATTAATGACAACATAGTTGTCATTAAAGTCAAGAGTTTTCTCTCTGTGGTTTCAGTATTATCTAGAGGTACATTTTTGTATTTTATTTCTTAAACGATTAGTTGTAATAGACTTTATTTGAGAAATATTTATTTTAGATACAAAAACAATACAGTAATACTGTAACGATACTGCAGGTTGTTTAGTTTTTAGAAATTTTAAGAAACTATTGTCACACGAAAGTCACTATGTTGTTCACGCTGCAATGCATTTTGGGTAAATGCCATCTATAGGTCCAACTGCACTAGCTCCGTCCAGCCAAACCAGCGATGACAAACTTCATTAAGCCTTTTTAATTTGAACCAGAGCACGTTAAAATCCATTGGAGTGCAGAAATCACAAGAGGTAATGAAAATGACGAGAAACAAACAGATGAAGAGGACAGAGTTGGCTATAGGAGCTTGTGTTTCGCTGTTGTTGCCACCTTCAGCATCATAAATGAAACGATGAATGATACATACCTCTTGTCAGACTGTGTGATCCTGTAAGTACTTCTAACAACTGTTTGGGGTCGGTTGGATCGTTGATTTCATATTCAGTACCGGTGACAGTGTAGCTCCATTAGCATTTCAAAGAGCTTCCAGTTCTGCCTGACTCAGCATGGTATTTATTTTTAGCTTGCAAAGGTAATGATCACCTATTAGCCTTTGTCACTTTTGCTCGTATAAATGACACAATGTTCTCTGGAGAGAAATGTTGAGGGCGTAAATGTAGGTTCTTTGGAAGTTGCTGTCTCCCACTATGCTCTTCTTTTTTCATGTGGGAATTTATCCAGATTCACCTTCCCTGCATACATTTATTTGGTTCCTTATTGGACATTCATGTCAACTTTTCTGGCCAGTATTTTTTAATACGGTCTGGAGATCTGTCCTGTAACAAAAGAAAATCTGGTAATTGTGTAATGTGATGGTAAATTAACATCACATTACACTAATGTCAACACTAATTAAGACAACCCATGATGTGGTAAAGTAGAACGTCTTTGTGCTACATAGCACCAACTACTGTTCAGGAATGGTCCAGTGCTGTGTTATGTTAATCATCTGGGATGGTACTTGGGGATCCAATAACAGTGTGCCTCCAACCCACTCTAGGTCCCCCGCTGTCTCCAGCACTACCTTGGGCCGATTTCCTTGTAATTTGGTTGTGTTGACTTAGGCTGTAAGTTTGTAATAAAATCTTCGCCTTTTTCAACTAAAGTCCAGCCTGAAGAGCCTTATTCCTGAACCATCACCTCACCAACCCCTTGAAGACACTGACAGAATACACCACAGAAGCTTCCAAGCTTCTGCCTCACATAGCACGCCTCCTCTGTAATGTCCCCACTCAGCTCCTTCAGACTAGCTAGCAGCAGTTAGCAAACACATGGTGAAACTGCTAGCTGAGCTCATTGTACAAGCTACTTCTCAGTGCAGAACTGGTAAAAACGTTGTTAAAGGTTTAATAGATTGTTGTTAAAAGGTGGAGTTTCGGAAAGAGCAGGCATTTTTAAAGACATAGAGGCCCAATTTCAAGGCCTTATTTTTTTTTATAACAACTTAAGGCTACTTGACTATATAAAATGGCACCATGTGCCTAGAAAATACACAATGCTGGCCCTTTAAGACCACGTCAAGTTTGGAACCAGGGTCAAATCTTTTATTTCCAAAAATTCCGAGGCCACCTTCCAAAGTGTTTATATCCACTTTATGCTTTTCATTAATTCTTCCTGAAGGACACAACAGCGTCAGAATGGGCTGGTTCGTTTCACTGACGGGATGAGTTACATAGAAGATGCTTAGAGTTACCAAACACTCACTAAGTTATTCAGTTTTAAACAATTCGTTCAGGATTTGCACATCACTAGTGACCACGCCACACCCAAATGACCGAAGCAGAGTGTCTGCCTCGGGAAGGGGATGTCTTGTGTAACAGCGGTATCGGGCAGCGGCGCACCGAAAGCAACCAGTTGCTCCGGCCCGGATTCTGGTTGCCATGTCCCAGAGGAGGCGGCGCATACGGCGGCCTCTGAGCGCAACTCGAGCCGATACATAAGTTGAAGACACAGTCAGGGGACGCTGTTTGTGGACAGTAGACGTTTACCTCCCGCGGCCGGTTCTTGGAGGAATGAGAGGCGTATGTTGGGCTCTAAAGATGGGGTTGTTTTTGCATGCTGTCGGCTCCGTCAGCCCCACGGAGTCCGCACCAGAGGGGGTAAGGTTGGAAGGCAAGGTTCTTAACCAGAACTGTTGGCTAAAACCCCAAACGGGTCGGCACACTTTCTATTCATAAGCTTACTACATCATGTTAAATACTGAGTCGTTTGTTTTAGCTGCTCGGTTTAGATGCTAACTACAGAGAGTTGTTTGACCCGCATAAGCAGTGCTACACGAACTGAGATGTTAGCATGCCTGCTAGCTGTTAGCTTCCACAGCTAGCGAGGCTAAAGCTAAGAAGCTGTCGCGGCCTTTCTTATATTTGTAGTTGGGGGTGGGGGTTGATATTTTAGTAGAGCCAAGTTTTAGAAACAACAACTCTACAAGTGAGCATAACACAGTTGGTGGTATTATTGGTGGAAAATTGGGTGCCAACAACATCTGTTGTCGTTTACTTCCAAGCTGCATCATCTTTTAACAGCAGTCTGGTTGCATTTTTCTGTCTTTAAACGATTCCAGACTGATTCGCATTTTCTTTATGTTTGCAAAGTAGATTGAGGTGTTTATCTAAACAGTTTAATTTAAAAAAGCACTGTTAGAAAATTCAAATAACCACATAATGTTTGTTGGTTGAAAATTAGGATAAAGTGTTTCAAAAGCCAACATTCTGGTGATGCTATGGCTTTAAATTCAGACTTGTGAAGAGATGTGACAGCATAATCACACACGAATAGAAAATTAAAATCAAAACGGAGATTGTTGTGAAACCTGGAGCTGTTCAATAGATTTTTTTGTTTTGTATTGATAATATTAGTCTAAACTCACTGTAACAGCCCCTTTATTCCACCAGTAGGTCATGTTTGTTGTTTCAGCATTAAAGATCACAAGTGATTGTCCTCCTTTGAAACACAAATATCATTTTGCTTGCATTTGTAATCAAACTCCTGAATTACATGTTCTATAATTGAGACTAAAAAAACTTTTAAATTGATAATAGTCTAGACCTTGCACTGGCTAATCAATTTGTTGATTAAATTGTATTTTTTGGCTGCAAGCATTTTAAGCTGTTACTGTTCTTCTTCAAATAAATCAAAATTGGCTTTGTCTGACCAAGACTTCAACCACAAGTCAGGCTTGGGCTACATTCACACATTAGGCAAATGCAACCCATATCTGACTTTGTCATGTCAGTCTGAATGCCCCGATCTTTTCACCCAAATACAAATCCGCATTGCACCACCTCCATATGTCGTACCAAATCAGATATCAAATTGTTTTCAAAGCATCTGCAGTCTTTTACGCTGTTGATGTTACATGCCTGAACTGTTGTACTCATTTTCTACTTTGACTAGGGTCAGTAGTTTTTTTTTATTTTAAAACAGTTATGAGACACAGTGGCAAAACCTGAAATTGTTGTTGCTAGGTAACCAAAGAAAAGCTTAGTTAGTTGATGCCACCAACCTTTCTTAGCTGACCATAAGAGGGTGAGCATCGTTCTCCACTGGCTTCTTTCCTTTCATGATGCCACCTGTTTTTCCTGCTGTTTTTCTGCCTGTTGTTTTTAATGACTGTTTCCAGCCATTGTTCATTTTAATAAAACACAATGGTCCATCCAACAAAACCTACAAACCTTAACAGAGATTGTCCCAAGAATTTGTTAGATCAGTGTCATCATCACTTTGTGTACTCGGACACAAAGTAATTTTAATCAGACTTTTTTTAAATGTATTTTTTAAACGCATTTTGAAGTATTTTTAATTACATGTAGTCGGGGAATCAAATTTCCCCTAAGTTTGATTCCATTTTCTGAAATGAGAAGTTGAGTATTTGGAAGTTTGAAGCAATGAGATCACTGTGTGGTCGACGCTGTCATGCACAACCGGTATGGAGTTACAGCGCCGTCATTCAGACATAGCTACAACTTCCAGTTAATATGTCGTTTTAAAATCAAACAATAGATACAAACATAAACAATGTGAGAGGAAATTTAACATGCAACTTTCATCCTGAGCATCTTGTTTAGATGTGTTTTTTGGTTTCAAGTGCAGCTACAAATCCATTGCATCATCTGAGCTTTCTCTTAGTGACCTTGACGATGATAATAAGGTCTCTTTCTTTCACAGTTAATCGGATTAAGAAATAATTGTTCATTGAGGGGCCCGTGAGCGTCGGCTGATTGCCTTATAGTCTTGCATGAAAGTGGATCAGTTTTGGCTGTGAAGTCTGGCTTAACAAAGAACTGCAGACACCTCTCTCCAGACGCAGTATCGCATGGTCACAAAGACATCTTTTAGGTTCTCAGCAGCTTTTCATTAAGGTTGATGTTCTGCTGCAAAGATTTTCAGGGATGGTAACCAAATCTGTGTCTTAATCTGTTTGTAAAGAATGAGAGAGGTGGACAGTTTGGGTATGCAGGAGAATCTGATCCGTACAGACTGTTCTCAATGTTATTTTGTTCTTTTTTTTTTAAAGTTGATCTTTTATACTTTTTGTCTGCATCTCACTTAAAGGCGGTACAAAATTCTGCTCTTATGTAATTTTTTTAGATGACGTTGATCAGCACTTCTTCTGGGTTTTTGAAAGACTTTCAAAGTCTAAGAAAGTTTGCTGCTTTTTTAAAACAACTTTTTTTTTTTTTTTAAAGGTTCCTCATAAAACAGGTTTCAAAAGCTCCTGAGTTGAAGTTTGACCTGGTGTTATTCTGCCAGTTTTTAAGTGGACCATTTGTCACCTTTATTTTTATTCTCATAGATGTTTATTTGACTTCATGTTGGAGAGGATCTATAAAAATCATTAAAGATAACTAGAGAGATACCAACCATAAGGTTGTGGTCACTTTTTTTAAGCTTGCTGCGTTCTCTTAATTGTGAAACGCCGTACTGACACAGACAATGGCAAAGAGGGAGTTTTCATTTAAAAAGCTTTTTTTTTTTTTTGATTGAATGTAATATAAAGGAGAAGCTTTATGAAATGAAAAATAAAAATAGAAGTGTCGTAAGTGAAATTCAGTCCGTCTTTGTTGAGTTTAGGATCTGTTTTCTGTATGAAACTTCAACACATCTGCACCATCAGGAAACAGTGTTAACTACAGCAAGACTAGTTGACAGTCATAGCAAGCATTCAATATTAAATTTTAAGATAAAAGTTTTTGAAGTATTTTTAATTACAAAAGAAGCCATGTTTCTGGTTTAAAAGGAAGCTAAACAAGTGTTTAAATGGGGGTGTATGATGTAAATTTGACTTTTTATAAATTTATATCATGTTAAAATTTGATTATCTCATGAAGTGTTGCTTTGATGCTTTAATCTCCCGTGGCAACCATCTGCGGTGCCAAAACGCTTGCTCAAGCAAACCTCAAACGAGTGTGGAACATAATTTATTTGTGAAATTCAGGAAGTTAATTCAAATGTTGCCATAACTATCAACCTTTTCTAATGCGCTACTTCAGATTAAAAAACTTTAATGGAAAGATAATTATTGATACAGAAAATCTCTGGGTCCTTTTCACTTTGTATCAACTTCCACATTGAAGGGAGTTGTGATGGCAAATGATGTACCTTCAGGCGAGTCTTTTGGTCAGCAAGAATCAAGCTGAAAATGAAGTTTGATGCATTTCTTTAGTCCTCTTTGCTGGATTAAAAAAAGCTTAGTTTTACAAATCTTTTTTTAATATGTGCTGCAAAGGTCCGGCAACAGAAGGTCTGCCTTTTTGGTCCAAACTAAAGAAGGAACTTATAAATTGTTTTAAAAAAAAATTACACAGGTTTTATTTGAATGCTTTTTCCTAATTTTAATAGGATTTTTTAGTATTCAGATCGGCGCTTTAAACCAACTAACCAAACCAGACTCTTTTAGGCAAAACGAGCCTCAGTCTGAGAAGCATACGATGCCAACTAAGTCAGGAGAACAACAGATATTATTGCAACAGAAGAACAGAACGTCATGTGATCTCTAAATCTTTTCACAGACTGGTTTGTTTTTTTAGAAGGCCATGTTGATAAAGTCGAAACATCTGATGGTTTAAAACCAGGCTGCTGCTTTAGAGTCAGCAGTTAGATTTTGTTCTCATCCAGTGCGTCTTGTACAACTTCTGCTATTCCCGTGTTCCTCCTTTGTGCCTAGATGCGTCCATCGTTTCGCTCTATGCGTCTTACACTCGACACACTCCTCTCACTACCTTATTATGATGGAGCGGTGCAGCCAGGAGCCTGTTCTCAGCCGCTGCCTGGAAATTTCCGTAAAGCAATCCTTGTTGGCTGTTTGGGTTGTGTTGGAGTGGGGTGGGCGTGTGCGAGTGTTTCGGTGGGTAGAGTCGAAGAAGGCAGTGGAAGGTAAGCAGAAAGAGAGGGGGTATGCTTAAGAGCTTTTTGACTTTTCCTCAGTGGGGAGAACAAGCCGTTAGGTGAAAGAGGGATTGTCTGGATCTGGAATCGTCATGCCTCTAAGTCAAGGACTTACAATGGTAATCTATAGAAACTAAAACTTATCTTTATATTTAACCTTTGGTTGCTAACGATTAAGATAAGTCTTGGCAAAGTCCAAGAAGTTTTCTCAGAAAAGCCCATCAGCGCATATTGCTTTCTTTAATTATCTGTACTGCTTTTTTGGCATCCTCTCTTCTAATCCATCTTGTTTTCTTTGACTTCCTAGCTTTTCACAGGTTTGATGGGTATCAGTAACAGGTTCTGTTTGGTTAACTTTTGACCAGGCTGCAGGTTCGCTGTGTTGACAGTGAAAACATACAGCAGGCTGATGGAGGGGAGTCAAAAGTTTAGAGGATTTCTGTTGGAAATGACCTCAAAATGGATCACGCGTTGATGTTTTAGGTTTACATTGTGTATTTGCATTGTGGGCAACATACTGAGGGCTTTTGTGCTGGCTGTGATGTAACAGTTCCACTTGATTTGCACTAGGAAAAATGTCAAGCAACAGTTTTGATATTTTATCAAGACACAAAAGATTGCAATAACAATAATGAAGGGTAAGCTTTTAAGTTCAGTGATACATGTGGCCTATCAGGCAGTACATGGTAGCATTGTTTTTTTGTTTTTTACATACTGAAATGTGAGTAAAGCCAATACATTTATTGGGTTCTAGTCATTATTATTAACTCTAAATTCAAGGTTTGAGTTGGAGATGTGGCTGTCAGAATTTTGTGGCTATTTTCTGAAGATTTACTTTAAGAAATATAATATGTAATCTACATTTGCCATCATAATTGGTCCAACTTTATTTAATAGTTGCAGCATTCAGCAGTATCTCTATATACTTTACTGATTTGCATCCTAATTCCATCTCTACGTCTTACTATTTTCTCTCAGCCTTCTTCTGTTTCATGCTCCTAAACAAACCAATTCAAACCCACGTACTGAAGCATTGCATCACTTTATGTATTTTAGCAGGTATGAATTAATTGTGAAGATAAATAACATGTTCCAATTTTCTGAAGACTGTATAGATCGATTTGTTACACTCTATGTTCATTAACTGTGCTTCTGATCTCCATGTGGGCTTGTTGGCTCATATTAATGATGACACATTTTGTTCACTGATCAAACTGAAATAATGCCCAGAAACATTGAATCACATAAACCTCATTAGACTGCTTGCTTACATTAAACAATACAAGTGACCCGAAAACCATTACACTAAATTAGATGTTTAAAATGTATAGAATTGCTGTTGTTTTCGAAATATTGTCTTATGAAATGTATTAATTTTTATGCATTTCTACTCTAGATTTAAATGATTGACCCTGCTGGATTGACTTTCACTGCCTGTGACGGCCACACCTCATTTTAGTGGCTTGACCACTCAAACTCACAAAAAGTGACAATATGTTGATGGTAAACAGGCTGTGGAAACAGACTGTGGAAGTCAAATATTGTATCTTCAGTATTAAACAGCAATATCCCAAATGCATGTTGTGCCCGTATGTTAAAGCAGGGGGACAACACCCCCAGGACAGGTGTGAATTGTTGCATGGCTAAGTTCAAAATGTCCTGTGGAAGATGTCACATTTGGGAAAAGTCAAGATCAAAACGAACAAACCTGCAAAAGCACCAGAGAGCAGAAAAAAGCCAAAACAACCTGCACCTTCTTAATAATGAAACATTCACGACGCTGATTTCTCAGAAATAACAATAGAATAGATACAGTTTGTCCTATGTTGTTGCTAATCGGAAATAACAGCTGTAATGGCATTTTTGCAATTGAACTAATAGCCTAGTAATACAGTTTATCTTTTAGTGAAATGCTGAACTTCATTTGTTCTTAAATATATAAATTTCAGATCAAGTGACTGTGGTGAATCATTGTGACCAACATAATCAATACTTTTTCTGTTTCCTGTTAACCTGGCTTATGCAGCAGAAACTCACTAAGTACATCAGTAGTTTGTTATGACTTGATGTTAGCAACACATTTATGTAAACAAGTCAAAGAAAACGACTAAAAGCTAAAAGTAAATCACATTATAAGTCATTACAGCTCTGAAAAAGAAAATAAGAGACCACTTAAAATGATCAACTTGTAAAATGAAGATTATTCTTTTATTCTATGAACTACTGACAACATGTCTCTGAAATTCCAAGCCAAAATTTTGTATTTATTTGCAGAAAATGAGAAATGGTCAAAATAATGAAAACATGCAGCTCTTTCAGACCTCAAATAATGCAAAGAAAACAAGTTCGTATTGATTTAGAAACAACAATACTAATGTAGAAATCAATATTTGGTGGAATAACCATGAAGGTTTCAGTGGGATTCAGTGCAGTGGGCTCTTAATTTTTCCAGAGTCGTATGTAGTTGATTGTTACTTTTCTAATGAGTGAACTTGGAAAACTATGACTTAGACATTGGAGGTAATGGTAACTGATGACTAAACACAATCAGCACTGTGGGTTTTTGCTCAAGGAAAACTTCTGCCAGTGTCTTTATTAGCACTTAAAACATAGCAGTGTTTACCCCTAATGACTCATGGAGCAGAACTTTATTCTTGTCAGACTCCTTTCCAAACCTTTTCCTCCCATGAAAGGAATATCTGTTGAACGCCTCGAGGGAATTTATTCTGATTTGTCCGGTTTCTCTGCGACTCGAGGATCAACAGATTAGATTTCTCTGGTCAAAGGTCTAGGTCAGTGTGACCGCACGTCCATCCCTTTCTGCTGGATGTAATATTTCAGGAATGCGTGGAGGGATTTTAATTACTACTGGCGCAGGGATTTGCTTGGATTGGATAATTTAGTTTATGTTCAGGGTCTTTTATTGCCACATTATTTATAAGGATGCAGCAACACTCTGCAAAGCTCTTAAATAACTAAGAAGAAATAATTCCTGGTAGCTTTAAAAAAAAAAAGAAATTATTTCTATGAACAAATAGTTCTAGTTTGGTTATTTGCCACTTCTGTAAGGCTGGGTCGATTCAAACCTGAGAAGTTTCAACATTTATGAATACCTCATTACTGGGAAGAGTGGGTTGTGATGTAAAATTAAAATGCCAAGTAGTCCTCTCCTATTACAATGCTGCAAGCATTGAAATTGCAATGACAATTTTAATTCAGTATGTAGTGCAGTTTTAGTTTTCAAATAATTTTTTCCCCCGAAGTGTAAATCATCAATCCTTATACCTTGAAACTGCAGAATAGTGGTGAAAAATGTGTGAGTCTGTTAATAAATGTAGTTTCTCATTACTCACACTGTTGCTGCAGTCTTCACCTCACCTGGTCTTTGTCCTCCTCCAAGCACATTGGAAGCAGGCTCTGCAGGACGTTCTGCATGGATAAGTGGCTGTAGACGATGGAGGGATGAATACCAGAAAATGAAGAAATTTAAAGGAATCCGTATTGTGCTGCTCTTTCATTTTTACCCACGGCCTGAAATGATACGGCTAGACAAGATGACTTATTTTATGCAAAAACATTCCTTCACAATGTTCTGCTGTCCTTGTGTTGCAGAGCTTGATCCATTGTGATGGCGTCAACAACCAGAGCTACTTCTGCGAGTATGGACACTGCTGCGGAGAGTCCCAGTGTTGCAGTTACTACTATGAGCTCTGGTGTACGTTTCCACCTTCTTCCTTTTCGTCTTTACAATCACATTGTATCCCTTTATTTCTAACTTCACTAAAACTGCAACTTGTATTGTTTGTGTTGTGTAACTGATCACTATTTTCCCCTTTGGCCTAGTCTTTAAAGATCAGCCTAAAATAATAGAAATACATGTATTTTTTACAAATTAAAGTTTAAAAACTATGAGGAAACCTCAGGCAAAACAGGAGACGGTTACATTGCCTGAAGTGTGAGGTTTTGTCTCTTCCTAACACTAAGGTGCACTTCATTGATGTCACTTTAAAACATTCATTCAGACGTGAGTTGAAGTACAGCAGAAAAGTTATTTTTTCTCTTATTATCACAGAAATCGGATAACTAATGGTTCTATCTCTTAATAATTATAGATTAAGCCCAATTTAAAGGATCTAATCTATAATTGGATATTTGTCCTTTAAGTTATTTGTCATTGATCATTTTGGTTTTTAAGGTGCTGACAGAACCCACAAATTAATGCAGCTTCTTACTTATAAAAGGGCTTTTTCAGTTTCTGTGGCCTCTTAGATTAAAGTTTTAAGCCAGACTTTTGGTTCTGAGATTAATTGTCCTTTCGATCTCAAACTAAAGGTTCATGTTTCACTTGTTTTGGATTTCTGCAAACAAAACAAATGTATCATGGATCAAAAGCAGCACTTTAGAGACTGTTGATTGTCAGATTATCTAATCTATAAATTTCTCTTAGTTTGTTGGTAGGAGAGCAGTATGAAATGTAACTGAAAAGGTTATTCAATAATTTGATGCAGAGATTCATCGTCTTGGAGCCTGAATTTAATGTTTTCTGTGTGTTTTTGTTTGTGTCCGCCTTCTTGTTTGTTCGTCCTTGAAATTAAATTCCTCACATTTGTCTGTGACGACACAACAGAGATCTGTTAATTTCCCACACATAGTAAACAAAGTTCTCTCCTGCTTCCTGCTGCAGTTTAAGCTTAAGTCTAGAGTAGCTGAGAGGGCATTACTAAAAGCACATTATAATTATTTGCACGAATAACAGAATAATTTTGAAAATGTGAGTCAGTGCAAGAAATGTGAAATAGATTTTCTTTAATAAGAGCTTGTTCTGTTCAGATAATTATGAATGTATGTATTTAGAGTCAAATTGAACCTGTGCCATCAAATGAAATAATTTCTTACATGGGAATGCTTTGAACCATTATGTTAGGTATTAGGTGAATTGCTTCTCTTAATAAATTATTTGGATGCACAGAAGCATATTTTAATTGCTTCCTGTTTTATTTTTGAAATAAGAAGCAAAACCATGAAATTAGGATGTCTAAAGTAAATGTTTCTTTTTCCATCTTAGGGTTTTGGTTGGTGTGGGCAATCATCTTTATTTTGTGCTTCTGCTGCATTTGCCACCATCGGCGCACAAAACACCGAATGCAGCAGCAACAACGGCAGCACGAGATCAACCTCATCGCCTACCGTGAAGCACACAACTACCCCTCCGTTCCCTTTTACTTCCGTAAGTATGCAAGTCTTTGAATTTTGCATTGGTGAAACCTGCAGATATGGGGATTAGTATAGAAATCTAACCATGGTGGGGTGTAGCTTCACCACTGACTTAAAAGAAAATCAGCTTGGGCATGTTTTTCTCATTTGGTTACCAGAAAAAAAAGTCTTCTAAGTCAAAGTGGGAGCTTGGCTGAGATATAATGTTTGCACTGAGATCCATCCTGGGGGTCCTGCAGCATCAGGACCTTACTTGTTTGCATGTCTCGGCCTTCAGGAAACGCCGAGCATTGCTTTCTTGGTCTCTTGCCAACGTTGCAAAACCTGCTCCCACTGTGTTTCAGCACAGGAAAGAAAATCCAGAAATGACTCGGTCACTTTACACCTCCTGATACTGTGAGAGGGCTTGAATAATGATCTGGAAAGCTCTGTGAGGCCTTAAGGAGAAATGTTTAGTCAAGGTTAGACAGATGTTTTTATACATCGTATAAAAAGATGCATAGCCATTTATTTCTCTGCCTAATATTGTGGCAGACATTACCAGAATTATATATTTTTTGCAACACACTTTTATTAGGCTGATGGAAGAATAATAGAAATGTAGAAATGTGAAGTCATCACACTAAATGTTCAGGAAGGAGAGGGCTTGTGTGTCTCTGGATGTGTTGATGCAAACCCCTAAAACTAAAGCAAAAACTGAAGCTGCTTTGACAGTGTGAGTAGTACCACAGTGAAATAATGCCAACGTGAGCTGAAAGGCCGCTCAGAAGGAAAGAAGCCATTACTTTGAAATTAACATGAAAGGCCAGATTAAAATTTGGAAATGCTCTCAGGAACAATGCCTTAATATTTGGACAGGATGTCCTGTGGTCTGAATCTGAAATTGAATTGTTGATGATCTTCACAAAATAGATGGCATTACAATAAAATAAGGTTATGTTGAAATGTTGAAGCAACATCTCAAGACATCAGCCAGAATGTCAAAGCTTCGGCCCAAACATTATTCCAAATGAACAATGACCCTAAGCTTAATGTCAGATTAGTTTGCTTTAGGTAAGAAAGACTCTCTGTTGGTGCGTCACTTGGCCCTGATCTGATTCGCATGGAAAAATTTGGACTCTGGCTGAAAGGTGTGAGGGAGCGAGGCGACCTGCAAACTTGACCCAGTTACACCAGTTCTGTCAGGAGGAATGGGCCAGAATTTCCAGCATGCTTGTGTAAGAAGCTGGAGGAGGAAACCTAAAAGGCTTGACTCAAATCGTAAAGTTTGTAGGCAAACACTGAGGGAGTGGATGTAAGCTTCTGAATTAAGATCGGAATCTAAACAAACCAAAAATTGTCCAAAAACAAACTTTTGGTCTGATTTAATGTTGGTGATTGTCCAGGCTGTATAGGGTTTTTTTAAATGTAAAACATCTGTTTTGAATCTCAAAGCTGAGTTTCATCTA
This sequence comes from Xiphophorus hellerii, assembly GCF_003331165.1. NCBI lineage: Eukaryota > Metazoa > Chordata > Actinopteri > Cyprinodontiformes > Poeciliidae > Xiphophorus > Xiphophorus hellerii. Next base: position 21,742,960 of record NC_045676.1, on the reverse strand, counting down.
TTTTTCTTTCTAGGGTTTTTACCAAACTATCTCCTTCCTGACTATGAAGAGGTTGTCAACCGACCTCCGACCCCTCCACCTCCTTACACCGCCCTAAACTTAAACTCCTCCTCAGTGGCTTCTGTTGCCATGGCTCCTGAGCAGCAGGCGGGACACTGTCCATCCACCCAGTCTTCTCCTGCGCCCCCGGTCTCTGACAGTCTCTGCAGTAGACCTGCAACAGAGGAAGCGCAGCCTCCTTCCTTTGACTTTAGGCCGAAGCCCGACAATAAACCCCATCAAACGGCCCAAGACTCCAGCATTATTCTTCTATCAGATGGGCTGAATGTGGAGATGCTGGGCAGCCAGGAGAAAAAAAGTGGAAGTGAGGATGACTCCTGCAAGGATCCCCTGCTCAAGGACCTGTCGCTGTCAGAGGGTTATAGTGAGGATAAAGAGCGCCTCCCCAACGGGAGGAGGCGGCGATTCACCGGGGACTCTGGGATCGAGGTGTGTGTGTGCGGCACACGCGGAGGCGGCGGTTGTGGTGGAGCTGGCGGGACGGGCCAGGAGCAGGAGAGTCTACTGGGGCGCGGCGTGGATGACGGTAACGAGGAAGAGGATGCGGGTGACTTCTGTGACAGTTGCGGTCATCGAGCCTCCCTGAGTTTAGAGGAGGAGCAGGCGCTGGGCGGGCCGGAGAGGAGGGCCGGGCGAGGGCCCCCGCTGACGTCTCCGAATGCAGGCGGCGGCTCACTCGGTCCCCCCGCGTGCCTTCTCCTCCACACCATCAGCGAACAGGACGGCCCGGCTCACAGCCCGGATCCGCAGGGATGAAACGCTAAGAGGTGTCAACGGCACCTTCGGATTGCTTTACGAAATGAGCCCGTCTTAAAATAACCAGATGAGGGAGCAGCAAAATGATTCGAATGCAAAGGTGGAGACACCTTGCTCTTCCCCGTACTAGTCCCAGTGGCCTTAACCAGTGTAACATGGGTTGTGTAGGGGCAGTGCAAGCCCCTTCAACAGCCTGCAGCAAGCGAGAGCTCTCCTCTCTGCAGTCATCCTTCTCCTTCAACCCAAAGCACTGACTTGGCAATGATTTCAGTGGGAAGATGAGGACAGGAACTCTTCAGTTGCAGGAAATCTGTAGAGCTGCAGCACATTACATGGTGGTGTAACATACACAGCGGGAAAAACCTTGAATGAACTGGTGCGTTCATAAGGATACTGCAACTTCCACGACAGGAGCAGACTGCACGGCGTCCCAGTAGTCGTGCTTCTAAAGTGCTTTTTCAGCAACTGTAAACCACTCTGCCTTCTGTTGGTGTTGCTCTATCAGCCTTACAAGCGATACGGTAGTGTCTGTGTTTAGAAGAAAAAAAAATAGATAAAGCGTGAACACTTCCAGTTTTGCACAGTTTCTCTAAAAGTGAAAATATTTTGCAAAGTAAAACAAACCCCACCATTTTAAGGCTGAGTTTTTACTTAATTTAGTCTTGCATGGTTTGTGATTAGTTTCCATTCCAACATGTTTAAATGGATAGGTGTGTGTGTGTGTTAGTACAGTAGGAAATGTAACATTTACTTGGAATGTGATCATTTCAGCCTAACTTAGCTGAATGTATGTAGTTGGTGCCTAACAGAACTCGGTGTGAAAGTTCGAGGAACAATAAGCTTTAGTGAAACTGACGAACCCTGAAAAAGCAGGTACTCATATCAAGAATGTCGAGCTTCAGAGAGATTAAAACTGAAATGACAACAAGCAAACCTCAAGATTACTTTTGTAAGTCACTTCAACAGATTACCAACCCTGGCAGCTCTTAAACAAAAAATGAATCCCTCGTTAGAAACATCGAGAACTATTCTTAATATTTGGTGTTGAATCTATGGTGCAACTTCTAGTCTGATGTCATTAAATTTGTCAGTAACATTATTATTTAGAACAAAAATTATGTCCTAGTCTGTTAGTTTTTTTTTTATGTTTTGCATTTGCACTCTGCAGTAAAGAGATGAAATAGAAGAAAACGATCTGAACTTTTATGTATGTTAAAATAGGGCTGGATAAACCAATTAAAACCTGGTTGTGTGGGTTCTCCTTATATAAAATCCACTCGAAAGTATTCACACCCTGGAATTTCTTTTTTTTTCACTTTACAAAAAACTTTGGATTTAGGTCTGGACTTTAATTTCTTACTGGACAAAAGCATCCCCTCAGCATGATGCCCAGTAGGTTTCATTTTGGTCACCTCAGAGCACCATCTGCCGCTGTAAGCAGAACTTCTTGTGATTGTGAGTCCAGATTTTTATTTGTAAAACTTATTATTTTCCGCCCACTTCACAATCACAAAATTCCAGTGAAATTCACACAAATTTATGGTTGTAATGTGAAAGGTTCCAGGGTTGTTTCTGTAGTTCCACGACAATGACATTCCACACCTTTCGTCCTCTAAGTCCTATTATTGACGATGTTGCTAATATTTGTTGAAACCTTCGCAAACAGAGTTGTTTCACCAAGGATTCAGTTCATTATTTTGTTCAACTGCCCATCTCCATAGAGACCACAATAAATTGTAATATGTTTTGTAAGACTTTCCTTCCTACAACTGCATCAAAACACAAAGTCCAATCTCTGCGAAGCACAGACATTTTAACAATTGGTCAGACAAATTTATTTTGGTATATATATATATGTATATGTATACTGAAAGCACCTTGCAGGAGGTTATTTCCCCCACATTCTTCAGCATGGGGTTACAGTGCAATGCAAAACCTTCTTGTATTACCAGTAAGCTGATTGACCTTTATGCGTCGCGACGTGGACACACTTTTAAGTGCTTTACATATTAGCGTATGTTGTGAGCTACAGATGAAGAAGTATTGTGTACTTTTGTCTTATTAAAAAGAGCTATTTTCATATCTGCCTATTCATTTAAGTGTAATAGAGAGAAAATCCTAAAACCACTTTATATTTGCAAATTGTGTACAATCACCTGTAGCGAGTTGGAGAACCATATAGTTGCTTTATAATGTTTTCTAAAAATCTTTAGCTTTATTTTCATGGACAGATTTTATTATTAAGGCTAACATTGGGTTCTTCTAGAAAATCTCCCTGCATTGCGAGGTTGTGTGAAAGGTACGTTGGACTAACAATAAGTATTTGTTCAGAGATCAGGGCAGTGTAGCCAAAGATGGTTTTCTGACTTAAGTGTGTGTTTTGCACATATTCTGTGAATGTTCTGATCATAAGCCATTTATTTCAGCAACTAAGATGAATGTATGTTCAATAAATATACAAAATTTACAAACAGTGTTGTCTGGGTGACTTCCTGTCATCTTGGTTTGGCATCAGCCATGGAAGTTTAGTGTGGAGGAATGATAAATATAGAGAAACTATAGCAAATCTTTACCCCATCACTTACTGACGATGTGTCTTGCAACTTTGTGAGATGGGAATAAAAGATTTATTAAGTAGTAGTTTTGTAGGTTCTCTCGGGGTGCGATTGAGTGAGTGCATGGCTGTTTGTCTTGTGTGCCGCCCCTTAACGAGCCTCGTCTACTGACCGCTGGAGATGGGTGCTGGTGCTATACAATCCTACAAGGATGTACAGGTACAGACAATGAATGACTTGAGTGAATGGGGGAAATGTATGTACAACCACTTTCAGAAACTACAGAAGACCTATTTTTAATCCCAAAAATGCTGATATCAGAGCTCAGTGAGCCACCACACACAGGCCTATCAAGAGCAATAGCTGCCACATTCTCTGTGTTAAGCCACTTCTCAACAATGTCTGAAGTGTCTCTTGACCAAGGAGGAAACTGGCTACACTGTTGCTGTCACAAAGCCCTCTACTTAGATTAAAACAAACTTAATTTTATTTAGAAAATGCAGTGCCAGAGGCTGGAGGAGGAATATCCACAGAATCCATGTTATTTAAAGTCCAGTGTGAAGTTTCCGCAGCCAGTGATGACTTGAGGCGCCATGTCGTCTGCTGGTGTTGGTCCACTGTCTTTTCTGAAGTCCAAAGACAAGCACAACCATCTACCAGGAATTTTTCATGGCTTCTTCTGCTGACAAGCTTATGGATATGTTGAGTCCAACTTCCACCTGGACTTGGTACCTGCCCACACTAATGGCACCTGCTTTAATCAGTACGGTACCTTTGTTACTGACTGACAAGCCAATTATCCTGACCTAAGCCCTCTTACAGAACCTATGGAGTATTGTCAAGAGGAAGATGAGAGACTATAAACACAACAGAGCAGACAAGCTACAAGCTGAGCTCCTGAGGCAATAATTATGACAGGAAGGCATAAATCAATAAAATCCAGATTAAATTCACATTTATATACACAGGCTCCTGTGATACACTACAGTCACAGTCTAAATGCACCCTTTACTGACATCTATTCTGATCTTTTTGACTGATTTGGATAAATAGTAACTCTTTTATGATTTAAAAGACGTAACCTTGTAAAGTTACAGGACGGTTTAGAAAAGATTGATCTTTTGGACTGTGATTTGGGGGAACGTCCAGCAGAGGGCGCGGCCGATCAGGAAATGAAATCCTTTCTTCTTCGTTTTTAAACGTGACCAAAGTTCTCTATTCAGGCTTTACATTTTGTAAGAACCCGTGATAATGGCTCACCACAACAGGTAAGAAGCACTTAATCTTCCCACTACGTACTGTTTGTAAGTGACATTTTACAGGTAACATGGTCATCTGTGTTCCGACTTAAATGTTACACATGTAGTCCAAAAACAGGGACATCAAATTTTGTCAAAATTACATTTATTAAGTTACTCTGCACATTTTAATTATTCTGTAAGTTTTCTGCAGCAATAGCCACCTGTTTATTCTAAGTAAATACAGCTATTGTCGCCGTCAAGACTGTAACGTTGGCATTGACAGTTAATGATTGGCTATTCTTTTTTTTTTTTTTTTTTTTAAGTGCCATTGGAAATGATTTCTCTGACAGCAGCGTTCACGCGGATGTCAAGGTAATGTGACGTCGTTTTGCCCTCCTTCATACAATTTAAAATTTATTTTGAGGTCACTAAAATTGGCTAAATTTAAAAAAAAGTTTTAGGTGATAAATGGAAGTTTATTGACATCCAGTTGTCCCCTTTTTTTATGCAGTGATGGCAAACTATGGTGCTATGACTCAATTGTTGTAAATCTCAAGTGAATTAATTTAATGATTCAGTTATTGAAAGTTCTTAGTAATTATGATTCAATTGATAGGTGATTGAATTTTGTAAGTTGAAAATGCAGCAAGGGAAAGACCCAGAATGTCATGCACTAATTAATTATATCAGCGATCATTAAAAAAAACAAACTACTTCACTCAATACTTTTGAAACCTAAAATCATATCAGGTTCGCCCACTGCAGCACTGTTTAATCCCAATCAGTGAGATGAGGATTTAAAGGTAAATTCTTCAGCCTCATTTGTCCTCGTTTGTTTGTAACTGATGAAAAATAATCCGCTGACGACTGGAATAATTCATCTTTAATTCACACCAGCTGAAACCTCACGTTCATTCTATTAAAAGCTCAGCCTAAAATCAGCGCAACAAGTAGTCCTGGCTCAACATATCCAAGTCAGAATTATAACAGGCAAAACAAGAAGATATTTAACTAAACCCCTCCTTCAAAAATAAAGCCCACTACATATAATTTGGTACCAGAATAAAGAGCTTTACTGCAGCTGCTGCTATCGTTGCAGAATTTGCTAATATATTAAGTCTTCCAGCTGCGTCATCAGGAATAAGCTAGTTTACCCCATCTTCGGTGTTTGAGCTTTTCTATGTTAAACAGGATTATTATGGAAAGAGGCTCCAGAAGACGTCGGACCTGAAGACAGGCGCCTGCGTGGCTCCAGCTCAGCCTCTCCCAACCTTCATAAGGGAAGCCCTGAAGAAAGTTCACCCCGAAGTCTCTAACAAGTAATTAGGGGAGGAGAATGCTTTTTCATTTAAAAAAATTATTATTTTTTATATTTTGGCATTGAAAAAAAGCTTTGAGATTGATGTTTCTGATTCCCCCCGACCAGATACTACGGGTGTGGTCTGGTGGTGCCGGAGTCCTTGGAGGGCTGCAGGATTCTGGACCTGGGCTGTGGGAGTGGAAGGGACTGCTACATGTTAAGTTTGCTAGTTGGGGAAAAAGGTCATGTCACCGGCATTGACATGACTGAGGCCCAGGTACGGAGCGACGGCATTGCGAATGCAGCCATTAAGACAGACCACAACATCTCAGCATGTTGTCAAGTTAAAGAGGAATAATTTCTGGCTTTAAAAATGCCATTCATTGGGACAACTTCACAAAGCAGTTGGGAAAAGTCTGTAACAAGTTTGAAAAATGACTTGATTTATTTTTAGTGTAAATTATTGAAGAAAAAAATGCAGAGTAGTTGTTAAACTAAGTCTTGTTTAGGAGTAGAACGTTTTTAAGCATGTTCAGAAGAAGTGTAATTGGCTAACTGTTAACTTTATAAATGTTTAAACACGTTTGACTCGAAAGGAATGTGAAATGCAAATGTTCAGAATAAACAGCATACATCCTGAAAACCCAGATATTTTTCTTCTGTCAAAGCTTGAAGTGGCCAGAAAATATATGGATTACCACACGAAGGAGTTCGGCTACAAGGAGCCAAACGTGAGTTTTGTTCAGGGCTACATTGAGGCCTTATCTGCGGCGGGTCTGGGGAAAAACTCGTTTGACATCATCATGTAAGACTTCATCAGGTTTTCTTCTTGTTGTTCTTTTATTCTGTTTTTAACGTTGTTGATTTTTGATGTTGCTTAGCTCCAACTGCGTAGTGAACCTCTCCCCAGACAAGAAGCAGGTTCTGGTTGAAGCATACAATGCACTCAAGGTGCGCAGCTTCATGCTTTTACCAGTTATTTATTTATTTTTAATCACTATATATTTGAAGTTAGATTGCTGTTGCAATATTTTCTGAAAACGTGTGTCTCCTCAGGATGGGGGTGAGCTATACTTCAGTGACATCTACTCCAGTGGAAGACTGACGGAGGAAATTAAAAATCACAAAGTGCTGTGGGGTGGGTCACAAATATTTTCTGCCACCACATAATCAAACAAAACCGGTATTAAAAAGAATCAGAATTTAGTGTCAATTAAATTTTAGGTAAAAGATTTTTCTATTTAAAACCAAACAAAACATTTTCATCAGTTTGACTAGATGATAGAAATACAGTTCTGTTAAAAAGTAATTACACCTGTTTATGATGAAACTGACACAGATAACTTTTATTTGTTTTATAATAATTGTATTGTAATTCAAAATATTTTTATGTCAGTCTCGTAGTAGTGCGGTAGTTCCTCTCAGAGCTTCGCAACAAAATCATTTTGGGGTTTGAATGTCTGCAAGTTTTCCCAGTACTGTCAGCTAATCAGCAGTTCACACACCTTCATAGTTGATTAGTGTCATTAAGGCTTTGCTCCGTAGTTTCTGTTGTCTGTCTCATAAAGGTTGGATCATCTTTGCAGGTGAATGTCTGGGTGGAGCGCTGTGGTGGAAGGATCTGCTGCAGCTGGCTGAGGAGGTGGGCTTCAGTCAGCCACGGCTGGTTACGGCCACCGTCGTCGCCGTTGACAATGAAGAACTGCAGGACGTTCTAGGTTTGATGCAGTTTTCTTAGTTGTTTGTTTGTTTGTACAACAACCCGTTCTACTTCATGTTATTGACTGTAAAACTAAGGCGAACAGAAATGTTGCGCACTCATATTTAGCTTTTATTTGTACTTGTAAGATGGCCATGACGTTATTAGTTTCACAAGCGGAAAAATAGGTGTATTTCCGCCTGCCAATGGAAACGGTGAGGAAAATAAAATGATGTGTTGATGTTGATTGCACTAATTTACCTGTACTGAAACTATTTTAAAAAATGGATGAACCATGATGGTTTTGGTCTTTGAGCTGGTGTTCAGTTGGTGATCATGTGGTTTAATCTGGTGACTTATTTCAGCTTATGGATCTGCTTTTTACAGTTTTCCGGTCTCCAAGACTTTCAAGATAATTGTGAAACACTATAAACATACTAAAGCAGACATGACCTGATGTTACAGATTTTTTGATCTATATGTAGCAAGAAAAATGTAATTTGAGATTTTTTGATTATTTTTTAATACTTTAGTGTAAAATTAACAGCTCATATTTTACATAAAACGTTGGAAAATCTTCATTACCAAGAGCTCTTTTGTTGTGTTTTTACTTTTTTTGCACCTTCTCTGGCTGTGCAAAACCACTTCCTTTTTTACATTTCAGTGAACTTAAGTTGTAAGAAACATTGCACCACAGTGCACTTACATGAGTGAATTTCATTTAATGACTTATACTATGTTGATTGTACATGCATGTGTTCATACAGGTGACTTCAAGTTTGTTTCTGCCACGTACCGCCTGTTCAAAGTCCCTAAAGGCAAAACCAAGACCTGCCAGGTCATATATAATGGAGGCATCACTGGGGCAGAGGATAACTTCCAGTTTGACTGTCACTACGCCTTTAAGGTCTGTACACATCCTGCGTTATGACGTTAAAAAAAATGCGCCGTGTTTAAATGGCTGTGTTCAATATAGACCAATGAAGTGGTGCAGGTGGACGGAGAAGCAGCTTGCATCCTGAGGCATTCCAGATTTGCAGAAGACTTCACTTTCCAGCCACCAGGGGGCTCCTGTGAGCCTTGTTGTGCCAAGCTTAGGGTCAGTGTCATGCTTTAGTTTTTGCATGAGGACTTCTCCAGTTTATTGTATGTATCCTCATGTCTTTATTGTTGTTTAATTATTGATACAGGCTGACACGGTGGATCCTTTTGACCTGGCCTCTCTGTTGGGCACTCGAGGGGGATGCTGCAGCACCAAATCTGCTGACTGCTGCAAATGATCATAGGACGAGCACTGAGAAATGCAGCAGCATGCTATGTGCTGTGTGATTGTCCTTTTTCAGTAAGACTAAAATCAGACACTTCAGATGAATAAGGTAGTCAAATTTCAAACTGTCCCTGTTCCAAATGTGCCTTTACACAGTTTTCTAAGAGAAGAGAGATGGCTGTGAAATGTCACATATGGATTTCCGTGTTTTTGTGGCTTTCCTGAAATCACTTTCTCAATGAAGGATAATGGAAGAATCAGAAGAAATGTGAGTAAAGATGATCACAAAAGAACTTGCTATCCTTCACAGAGCACCAGTGAAGGTTATTTTCTACACACGTTAGCAGTTCTTTCTAATCAACAGGCTCTAATACCATAATATCCTTACTTAACCTTCATAAAGTGAAGCTCTAGTTTCTGCAACCACTCAGGTTCTGAGGGGATTTACAGAACTGTACTTGTTGACATTCTCCTGTAACACATACTCTTTGTGTAGGTGAAGAAATATTGTGTGTCTTCAGGATATCTTGTCTTTATTTGTGAACATTTATAAACAGAATTCCACAGATAATTTTTAAAATGCATGGTTTAGTTTTTGCTGGGCTTTAATGAATTACTAAAATCCTCAAACCTTTACACTTTTCAGTGAAAAAATTATAGTTCAACTGAAATACTAAAGTTCCAAGTATTTTTACATAAAAAATACCCTGAAACTTTCAGGTTAAACATCTGCTTTAATTTGATGAAAACTGAATCCTGTAAGTTTCCCTCTCATACAAGATATATTTTTCATACGTAAGAGGCAGACCTTCCAACATACTTTATCTGTAATGACAGTACAAGTCATTATTTTGTCTTCAGGACCTTCTGACTTTTTTTCCTCTTTAGTCAAGAAACTCCTACTCTTAAGTGTTTTTAGTAAAGTTTGTGTCCACAAAGGTCACAAATGAAAGATTGTATGTTCATTTAATTTAACTGTTTAGCTAAATCTTATTTCACACAGAAGCAAAAGGTTTCTTGACTTTATGGATTCTCATGTATATTTAAATGTTCTCCATGGTTACACTCATTTACCTTCCTTAGCCATTTCTCTTGTGTTTGCTTTGACCTTATTTATTAAGGAAGGTTGTGCCTAAAGTCATAGCACACCATGAAATAAAATTTCACTTCAGATTTAGACCATTCTAAAACCTTAAATTACCGTATTCCATTTTATAATAGTAGATATTATTTAGGCATTGACTTGACCGTGTGAGTTAGGTCATATCCTGCTGCATAACCCACGTTCACTTGAGTTTAAAGGTGAGAACAGATGAATGGACATTGTCCTCTGGGAAGAGAACAGAATTCATGACTCCAGTAATTACAGCACTCAGCTCCAGACCATCACTCTGTAGCTATAATATTTTTTTCTGAAATGACGTTTTGGTTTTACCCGTCCCACGTTTTCTACAAAGTTCCATTTGTATACAGAATATTTTCCCGAAAGTCTTGAGCTGTTGTTTTTTTGTTTCCTTTTGGAAATGTGAAATTAATCTGTGGGCTCTTTTTGGTCAGCATCAGTGTTGGATGTCTCCTCCGGATACCATTTTCGCCTAGTCTCTTACTGTGGCTGCAGATGCTTTTCAAGGTATCTCTTAAGGCAACACCAAAACCTGTCAAGTGATTTCAGTGAAGCGATTGCAGGGCCAGAGGACCGCTTACGAATTGACCATCATTACACTTTTAAGGTTTGCATATCCTGTATCCTGTTTGATAAAGAAGCAAGATGCATGCACTGTCTTCAGGATCTTAAATATGTCTAGACTCAGTAGACCAGTGAAGGTGGATAGAGAACGCATCTTGACCCATTCAAGGTTTGCAGAGAACTTCAGCTTCCTGCCACCGGGTGGCTCCTGTGAGTCTTGTTGTGTCCAACCTAAGGTCAGTGTCATATTTAAATTCCTGCATGAGGAATTCTCCGATTTATTTGTTTGTTTCGAACCACTGGAGGTCAGTATGTGTCTGGGATCAATCCAAAGTGTGTGACACACCCAGGGAGCACCGATGTGCGCACAGTCACAACTACACATGTGTGCACCGGGACGCACGCTGCACTCACTCCCACTCACATACCCACCCCAACATGCGTACGCACACATCCACATGCAAGAAGGTCAAGCAGCTGTCTCGAAGTCATAACTACAGTGTGGAGTCATGCAGGGGAACCTTGAACAGGAAGGAATGTTCTCTTCTCAGCCAATGGAATGCCATCTTATCAGCTCCTATAGTCATTTTGCGCACATACACATACTTATTTATTACGTAAAATGAGTCCTTAAGAGTCATCCATCAATAATAAATGAGTGTTACATTCCAAGAGTCACTGATATTTGATTGCATTGGAAACACAGTCACTGTCGAGGCTTATAGATGGATCCTAATGCGGTTTGCCCTCTGGACGCCCCCGGACCCCTGAAGTGAACGTGACCCTGGGATCGTTCACACAGGGGTCACGGGGATCGTTTGCTGTGTTTGAGTGGTGTGAAAGTGGTGATTTCCTAAACATCCACAGTGCTACTTAGCCGTGCAGCAAGACTACAAATGTGTGCCAAATACAATGCTGCATAATGATTACGACAAGCTTGGTTATCGTGATTGAGACATGGTTGTATACAGTACATTCTTGTGTGTGTATGTCTGTCCGCGTGTGGACGTTCTACACTTCTGATGTCTTTATTGCTGTTGAATTATTGATGCAGGCTAACATGGTAAATCCCTTAAAACTGGCCTTTCAGTCTGCCAGCCCAAGGCCTCATTTCAGCCACAGGGGGATGCTACAGCACAAAATCTGCTGACTTCTGCAAATGATTGTGCAAAGAGGACTTGGGAACACAGGCCCATCAGCATGCTGTGCATGAGTGATTTTCCAACTGATGCAATGAAACTGCATTAACGCCTACTTATGAATGATCGTCATTTGTTTTGCTCGACACTGCAGGAGGCCAGCAGTACTAATAGATTACAATGAGGCTTGCATTTTTGCATGTATTTCGAACTATGCAGAAATATAAACACTTGCTCTATGAGTGCGTTTAGGATTTTTACTCACAGTGCCTGAAAGATGATTGCGTTATCGAAAAAAATCACCAATAAGTGACTCATTGTTGGATGAGTGTGTTTGTCATGACTCACCTTAATCTCCTCACTTACATAAGGATAGTAATGATGTTGAAACCCCAAACCAGAGGAAAAAAATGGAAGTGGATGCAAATGGGAACTACAAAATAATGTACCTACACTTTGTTCGCTCGTCTTAATCCGTAGGCTTCATACCATTCATACATGGACGTAGCTTGTTCTAATGAATGCTGTAATAACCCTTACAAAATTATTTTAATTGGCAATTGTAATGGAATATAATATTTATCCCTAATTGAGAAATTCCCAAAAGCTAAGTTTATGTAAGCAGCAAAAAAAGTAATAGAAATATATCAGATTTTTTTTTTGTTTATCAAATACTTTAAAAGGACACTGAAAAAAGCTGAAAGAAAATCAGAAAATAAAGGTTAAATGGAGCAATGAATTGGATAAGTTGAACCTAAAATACTCAAGTGAAATAAGTTGTACCTGTTTGAACAAATTTTTAAAACTATACTGTATGCCGGTGTATTTTGTTGTGCTTCCTTCTTGTGCTGTTCTGACACCTTGTCTGTGAAAACGTGCTAAATAAACAAACTGCACTTAATTTAATGTGTATATGCACATTTTAGAGTAGAATTGTTGGCACACACTAACTTTTTTATATTATTCAAACTTTTTTGATATGCTCCTGTTTTAATGACACTCTTCTGCAAGTAGCTTGTGCAAATAATTTGTTTTTTAATTTCTAACTGAATTATAGTTTTGCTTTACCTTAAGTACACTTACAGAAACATTATTTATTTTTTTTGCTAGAAACAGTCTGATGCTGACCCATGTGGCTTATCTTTTTATTAAATCAGCCAGGAGTCGTGCCCTCGAGTGCAGGGTGCATAAAGAAGCCTGCTTTGACTTCTCTCTGCCTTCAAAGATGAGCTGCACTTGTTCCGGAATCTGATTCGCCAAGGAAGCTGCGGACGCCCCGCCCCCCGGCTCGGCCGCCGCCCCCGATTGGTCCTTCCCGTCGCCCGTCTTGGGGACACAGAGAGAGGCACGAGTTGGCCTGTAAGCCTGCGCTGGCTGCTTCTCAGTGTCGGACACGTAGTGGGAAAGAGCAGGTCCCGATGCACAAGTCACGGCAGCCCTGGGCGGAGATGAAGGCGGACTCCGACTGGCTCTGATTTTTCAAAGCCCTTTTCATTCAGGAGCTTGCTTGCCCAGACGGTCATCGATATGGCAGATCCATTATCCCCGGGACCCAGCATTGCAAAAATGGCGTCACTTAGCCGGGTCCGAGCTTTGGCGATGATTTTCTTAACTGTCACTGGCTGCTGTGTCACCCCGACAAGTGGCAAGGAGGGCTCCGAGGAGACCGTCATCATCGGGCTCCGGCTGGAGGACACGGACGACATTTCCTTCATGGATAAAGGCTACCTGCGGGTGAGCGAGCGGTCTCGGGTGAAACTGAGGGTCTACGGGCAGAACATCAACAACGAGACCTGGTCCAAGATTGCCTTCACGGAACACGAGCGGAGCCGGGCGGTGGGGGGCTTTGACAGCTCCTCGGGGGATAACCAGAGCCGGGAGGACTCGTCCGGCTCGCATCCCTGCGGAATTAGGACTTCGGATATAATTATATTACCCAACATCATATTGAGTCGGAAAACATCCGGAGTAGTCGAGATTGAGGTCAAACCCCTGCGGAAGACCGAGAGGAGTAAAGCGTACTACCTTTGCATCGCCACCTCCACGCCGGCGGTGGCCGGGTTGCACGACCCGTGGACGGAGAACACCTGGATCTACCACGACGGGGACGACACCAAAGTGATAGTGGTGGAGGAGAAAAAGTTCCTGCTGCCTTTCTGGCTCCAGGTCATCTTCATCTCCATGCTGCTGTGCCTGTCCGGCATGTTCAGCGGCTTGAACCTGGGGCTCATGGCTCTGGATCCCATGGAGCTCCAGATCGTCCAGAACTGCGGCACGGAGAGGGAGAAGAACTACGCCAAGAAGATCGAGCCGGTCCGGAGCCAGGGGAACTACCTGCTCTGCTCGCTCCTGCTCGGGAACGTGTTGGTGAACACCACGCTGACCATCCTCCTGGACGACATCGCCGGCTCCGGGCTCATCGCGGTGGTCATGTCCACCATCGGGATCGTTATCTTTGGTGAAATCGTGCCGCAGGCCATCTGCTCCAGACACGGCCTGGCCGTGGGGGCAAACACCATCTTCCTCACCAAGTTCTTCATGCTGCTCACCTTCCCCGCGTCCTACCCGGTGAGCAAGCTGCTGGATTACCTGCTCGGACAGGAGATCGGCACCGTGTACAACAGGGAGAAGCTGCTGGAGATGCTGCGCGTCACGGACCCCTACAACGACCTGGTGAAGGAGGAGCTGAACATCATCCAGGGCGCGCTGGAGCTCCGGACTAAAACCGTGGAGGACGTCATGACGCCGCTGAGAGATTGCTTCATGATGCCGGGGGACACGATCCTGGACTTCAACACCATGGCCGAGATCATGAGGAGCGGCTACACGCGCATCCCGGTGTTCGAGGGCGAGAGGTCCAATATAGTGGATCTGCTGTTTGTCAAGGACCTGGCCTTCGTTGACCCGGATGATTGCACGCCGCTCAAAACCATCACAAAGTTTTACAGCCACTCGCTGCATTTTGTGTTTAATGACACCAAGCTGGATGCGATGCTGGAGGAGTTTAAAAAAGGTGAGAAAAGCACGATTTTTTGTTGTCTCTGTATGGAAAGCCAAAAGTGACACAATCCAATACATTATTATTTTTTTTAGTTAAGTTATCTTTTATGTATGACTTACAATAATTAATTGGGAAATTCAATCGCCAATTCAATATTTAAATCATAGTTTGTGTCAAAGTCAGGGTAGTTACAAAGCTATTAATCCACTGCTTTTCATCCACAATGTGTGTCTGATCACATTCCTGTAATATATATTTTCGACCATTTTGATCATCTTCACTCAGGTTTATTCACTTTCAGAATAAACATTAATACTAATTCTTATTAGTATTCATTTCTTCATTCTTATATTTTTATTCATTTTTCTGATTGCTTCATTTTGTAATATACTTGCTTTTCACTTTACTTTTTGTGTTTGCCTCTGGACCTCTTCTTTAGTGAAACAATACTTGTCAGAAATAGTTAGTTGTATGCTCTGTAGATATGTAGAATACACAGCTGTCTAACATTCAAGACGTCTAATTGTAACAAGGTACGCAATGTTTGAGATGTGATAGCCTAAGCATGAATCATTCAAATTGGTGCTGTCAGAAGATATTCCACAGTTGTTTATTGTCATTGTAATTTTGATTCCTAGACTTAAGGAAAAATTGTAGAATAAACATGCTAAGTTCTGCAGTACTTACTGTAGTTTTTGTCTGAAAAATTATACCTGCCAAAGGTTTTTCTCTGTAAAGGCTGACTCGAGTCTAACAAATAGATGTGAACTGGTTAGTTAGTCAGGCTATCTGCTCAGGTAGCCTGTAGTCAGCAGTTTTAACAGATGAACTGATGGTAGCCAATCGTATGGCACTACTTTTGCTTTCAAACCATAACTGTCCCTGTTTTCTGAAACGCTAAACTGTAATTGAGGGAAAAATATAGGAACTTTATTTCAATGGTGCCCCCAAGACGGGGTAGTTAAGCTAGCCCTTTATACAATTCGGTTATGTCTTTCAAGTGTGTTCTTGTCTTTACGCAATTAAATAGTTAGCATAAGACTGAATTCAGTGGATCCAACATACATCACGGTATTGAAATCAAACCTGCAAAGCAATAAAAAGAACACGTGCTCTGCTGAAACACTTGTTTGCAAATCTGCATAAAATTAAGCGTGAACTGTCTGGAGATTTGCTGGCAGATAAAAAAATAAATAAATACATGATTTATTTTTTTATTAAATAAATATTTGCGTTTAAAATGTAAATATAACATAAATTGAATAAATAGATTAAAAAATTATAAATACGTAGTTGCAGGTAAGTAGCTTTTTCATTGATTGAATTGTGGCACTTTTGGTTCTCCGTAGCGCCCGTATTGTCTGTACATGTGAAATGTTTCAGGACTCTCACATCTTCACTCATTTTTAAACTGGTGTTTCACCTGTCTGCCCTTCCTCTTGAGTCAGGTAAGGTATTGAGATGAGTTGTGTCATAATTTATGAACCAACGCTGACCTTTCATTCTGCTCTGGATGCCTTTGTTGCAGCTGCAGGCCAGGTTGTTTCAAATGACCTCAAATAGTCTAAACCTGATTTTCAGGAGCAGAGTGAGGAGAACGTATTTCTGCCCTCCTTTTGACAACATATTCCTTGCAGTGAAAGCAAAGGAAACGAAACAAAACAAAAAAAACCACAGGAGCACCACGTTGGGTTTGTTTCAGCCTCATCAGCCACATCTTTAGCCGCTAGCTTCCTGTAAACGGGGAAGCAGGAGGTGCCCTTATCACTCTCCATCACTTCCACTCAGTGTTAATGTTCACACTCTCCCACTCTCCTCCAGCTTTCCACAGCTTCTTACCTTGCCTCTGAAGCTTCCCCTGCCTGCCTCCCCCCTCTCTCTCTCTCTCTCTCTCTGATTTGTAAAGCAGTGGGACATGTGGGAATGGTGCAACGTCGGTGCCGGGGTTATCAGGTGAGGGCATCTCGTTTGAGAACCTGCTTAAATCCGTCTCTGCCTCTCTCGTGCTCGCATCCGAGCGATGGTGGCGATAACAGCTTTTGTCCAGCGCTGGAATGCGGTTGAGTGGATAATGAATAACAGCCTCTAACACCTCTGAGCCCCCGAGTGTTTGTCCGCGCATGTCGTTTGACAAAGATGCTTACCTCACCTGTGGTTTATTTGGCGGAGGGGGCGGTTTGATTTCCACCCTCGCTCCGTGGGTTGTGTCTGACTAAAACAACTGCTGCTGGATTTAATGCAAGTTCCTCCTAAAAATACAGAGCTGCCGGGGGGACAGCGAGGCGCGGCCGTCCGCGGCTCATTTACCAATACTCTAAATGTTGGAAAAAGCATGATTGGTAGCCTCGCATGCTCATTAGAATAATCACTTTACTTTTAAGAGGATTAATTAGGAGGTGAAACAGAACAAATCATTCAGCTCCATTACCAGAAATTAGGTGAAGTTCTCCATGCCAAATTAGCATTACGTAACGTACTATTTGTTTTCATCACAGTTGACTGGTTGCAGACAGGCAATGTTATTGAGAGGAAACAAACGTCCGTCTTTCGGGGTTATTTTATTAGTATTGTTGCCGCCATGTAAAGTGGAAAAGTATTGATACCTTTTAAGCTTTATTGCACTTTGTCACATTTTCTGTTTTTGAAGCTTTCATTTTTGGGAATAGAACGATTTTATTTCCATCGTTCAGAGTGATGTTAGCCCACCAGAGAACTGTCGTCGTTTTTGACATCTTTTATTTATATCAACTTTGAATACTGGTCAACTCACAGAAGGACTGATTGGAATGAAAGCCAGTTTTTAAAGATGTTTTATGGATTTTTTAAAGGAAACAAAGACTAATTTTGTATTAAAAAATTAATTTTTAAGCTATATTACCCAGACCTACTGCCAGCTTTGCACATCTATGACGGGTGTTTTTTCCCCATTTGTTATTTGTGGATATTTAAAATGTCTGCAACCTGTGGATCCAGAGCCACATTCGGCTCGTTACCCCCTCCACGGTGGCTCTTACCAAACCAAAAATTAAATGTTTTTGATTTTGGACGCTATCTGAAGTGGTCATTTTAGGAGTTTTTCCATAAGTTCTTATGCAAAACCTGCATAGTGCATCTACAACACTTTTAGAAGCTTCAAACTAGGCTCACCTCACTCTACAATTTTTTTTTTCTTTCTTCTCTTGTAACAGAGGATTCATGATGTTCTAAAATCTGGAAATAGAAAGACATTTTAGTTTAATTTTATTGAACTAATCATAATATGTTCTCATAATACGACATCTTATGTTGTATTTAGATAATCTACTGACGATAGTTGTCTTGTCATCAGATGAGAGCTGCTTCTCCTCCAGAGTCACTATGGATCTCTCTGGTTGATGCTCTCCTTGCCCAGTCTGTCTGTTTAGATGGACAGCCATGTCCTGGTAGGTTTACAGCTGTACTGTACTGTTTCCATTGTCAGATGATAGATTGAACATCATCCAGTGATGGGGATGTTATTTTGTTGCGTAACCTTTTCTTGGCTGTGGTTCTTGGCCTTTACGGTGTTGGGTCTTCACTAATAGTCACTAAATAACTTTCAAAGCTGCGTTCTGGACTGTAGCTCTAAGATCAACACCTAGGGAGGCAGAACAACTTTACAATCTTTTGGGAAGGAATGGGTCACTCTGAGGCGCTCAGTGAATGCCAGTGTGGTTCCAGGATAGATGCAATCATGCCTTCTAAATCAACTAGTAGTGATATTTGAAGTGAAAGGGCACGTAAAATCACCAAACGGGGTTAGTTGACGGTGAGGCACATAATAGCTATTTTCAGTAGCTACAGACTTGATTAGCAGAAAAAGAGAGCATGAAATGAAATGTGCTTTTAGTGGTCAGCAGCTGTGCCCAAGCCCTGCGCCACCAAGTGCAGTGTAAAAAGCATGAGTTGGAAGCATGCTGCCACTTGTCTTTGTGGTGGCATGTGGAGCTGCGCTCTCTGACATGTTCTTCTCCTTTTTGCAATCCAGTGGACGACTGTGTGTTTGCCAGGAACCAGGAGAACGACACCGGGCTGACTGTATTCTTCAAGCACAGCCTTTGGTGCAGAGTGGATTATGGAGCAGAGGCTGTTGTTCAATGGTTGGGTTCAGCCCTTATGAATTCATTGGACGGAACACTTAATGCTTCCACAAAAGACAATTTTTGGGCAATTTTCTGCTCACAGTCTTTAGGAACTGTTTAGAGATGGCTTCTTCTTTTTCCAACATGACTATTTTACCAGTGCATAAATCAGGGCCCTTATAAACATCAAGGACTCGGACATAAGAACATGACTGTCCTGCACCAAGTCCAGATCACAGCCCTGACGCAGGAGCACCGCTTGAACGTCAGTGTCTGACCTCACAAATGAGAATTTGAAAAAAAGAAAGGTCAAAAATTCCCACAAACACAGTCTCAATTTTGTTTAAAGCCTTCAAGTTCTTGGTGTGATGCAATGTGGGCCAACACCATAATTAATCATTTGTTTTTACAAAGGATTAGCATTAAATTTCATTGGTGTAAAAAGCAAGTGGTTCAAAACTTTTATAGCGATTTTCCAGTCTTTATATACACAACTGTGGCATGGAGACTATAACACCAATCATTAGGCAACGCTGATTTAAACACAGTTGCCGAGCAACAATCAGTTTATGTGTATCTACCCAAACAGATGGTTAACTAGCTGACATCGGCTTGTTATATTCGTGTTACAGTATGAAGAACAGATACACTAATCTGTGTAATAAGATCTAAAACTAAAATACTAAATCCAATTGATTTTCTTTCCATAGATTAAGTAAAAATCATCATCATTTTGTTTTTACACTTGCTGGAATATCGTTCTGCTATTAATTTAAGCAGTTACGTAATGGTGTCTGTTTTCTAGAGAGAAAATTTGTCTTACCACAATAATCTCATGTCCGGTTTTATGTGTGGTAAACTTTTTAGAAAAGGAGCAGCTTTAAATCAGATCTGTTTCTTACCAGCAACCTTCCCTTTTCTGTTGATGAATTTATGGCAAATTTTAAAAATAACACAAATTTGACCGCTAAAAAAATCTTTAAATAAAAAATGAAACAAGATGATGATAAACTACAGGGTGATCCGTCTTTCATGTGTTTTGTCAGATCTTTTGTATGCAGTTTCTGAAAGATGGTACATTCAGGTTAATACTCATCTTTAGATTAGATTAGATAAACTTTATTGTCCCCATGGGGACATTTGCGTTGCTCTCCTCTGTTCACCTTGCTTATCTTTGAAGCTTACGAAAATCTTATGCTATCTGTTTACAAGAACTGGATAGATAGTGATTGCAGTCCACATTCCTTTTTGATGTGGAATCTTGCATTTTTATTGACGTACGTTTAAAAAAAACTAACATTTTGGTGAAGTTACAGTCGACCACGAAATAATCCAGGACGAGTCTCCAGGGACTACTCATTGTTTATGCTAATCCTAAAACGAAGAAAGCTGTGCTTTGAAGCCAGTTACTGACCTGTCCAACTTGACTGATGCTAAATGTTAATTGTACAATTAACTACTGAGACTACTGAGTTTTATAAAATGGTTTCTTATGCTTTTAGTTTTTGGATACAGAAACTTCCAGGAATACAGAGGCTCAAAAATTAATATAAAAAACTCTCCCTGGTCATGTTCTTATTTAGAAACTCTTCTCTCTGAGTTTGTGCTTTTGACTGAGACAAAGATTTCCTTTACCTTAAAGTTTTTCACATTTTGCCATTTTAGAACAGCAAATGTTTATGCTCTGTTAGAATTGTAAACCCATCATAAAGTACTGCATGAGTGGGAAGGGGAAGCAACAAGAGATGGCTTTCCAAAGTTTTTTTTTTTTCCAAAATAAAATCAGAAAAGTGTCCAGCTTCAGTATTTTTTACAACTATGCTGTGTTGTAATTATAGCTGCTCGTCGTTTGGGGTTTGTCTCTACCAGCTTTTCATGTTTTGGAGATTGTAGTTGTTTTTTTTCTTAGTTCTTCTTAGCAAAACAGCTTCTACTCAGTCAGATTGAATGGAGAGTGTCTGTGAACATCAGTTTTCAAATCTTGCCAAAAATTCACAGTTGGATTTAGATCTGGACTTTTACTGGGCCATTTTATCCCACAAATATCCTAAAATCTAAACCACTTATACGTTAAGGTGAACTTAGACCCAAGTCTGAAGCATCTTGGAGTGTGAAAAGGTTCACTTGACCACAGCACCTTCGAACACATTGTCCGCTACTTGGCAAACTGTAATGCAGACCTCTACTGGTCTTCTGTTAAGGATGGTTTTCTTCTTATCACTCCTTCGTACGGACCAGGTTTGGAAAGTGCATGATGGGTAATTGTCCTGTCAACAGAATCCCTCACCTGAGCAGAGCAGGATGTCTGCAGGTTTTTCAGCAAGTCAAATTTAAGACTGAAGAACTATAAACATTGGGGACTGTTGAGGGATGTTGAGGGATTCTTCTGTATTACATTCATAGCAAAAACTGTGAAATTTCTGGGGTCTGTTTGAGGCTTTTGGCAGCAGCTTTGTGCTTCTCACACGGCATATGGCTCTCTACAGCCTTTACCCCCATAGTACCAAGATTTTTTTTTCTTTCACAGAATGTGTCCAGCATCAGAGGTACAAAGAAGTGAAGCAGTGATGAAAATGAACACGGTACCACAGACTGCCTATAACTTTTCCCTTACACATGATTGACACAAAAAAAACTTGCTAGCTAGTTAGCAAGTGCCTATTAGCAGAGATCCAGTAAGAAAAAAAACGTAGACATGCATGACTAAGTTCTGCTAGGAAAAAATGTAAGACCTAATGTATTTAAGGCTAACTTACAAAATGAATTGAGAACATTATAAGACATTCATTTTAGATACAAGAATTTAATACCTTAAAGACTATTTAAAGATGCGCAGACACTCTGGCTGAGGATCACGACGCGTCTCTTGACTGCTTCTCTAAAAAATGCTCTCTCTGACCGGCCTGTCAGATTAATTGACAGGCCGGTCAATTAATGTAATGTCTACACCTATTTATTAGGTGTAGACATTACTCTACACGCAGTTGGACTCTACTTACTAATTAGGTCAACATGAAGCATATTGGTTGCGTTGTTTTCATTTGGTATTGTCAGAGAAAAAGGGTCTGGATGCTAATTGACCCTTTCAGAGTTTGACGTGTTAAAGATTTTGAGGACTTTTTTGACATCTTGACATTTCTGCATCACTTTGTGTTCAACCATCACGATCCTAATATAATACACTCGGGTTTCTAGTTGTAATGTGGGAAACAAACAAAAAAAAAAAAACTGGTGTAAATATTTTTTCCTCCACACTAGTTTTTGTCAGCCTGCTGTGCATCCCATCAGTGGAAGAAAGCAGCACCAGGTCCGTGTCCACGTCATATTTGCAACACACGTACAGTAAACCAGTCGGTTTAGCTTTAGTGGCTGAATCAGTGTGTTCCTGCGACTGGCGGCACACCAGAGGGAATTTGCCTTCCCTTCGCCTCCCTCTGGGGAAGTCATAAGCAACTGTTGAAGGGAGGGCGGCGGGGTCAGAGTTTCCAGTCAATCTGGCTCTGTTCACAGTGCACTCTCACTTCAAAGTGCTTTGTGTTATAAGTCACTGTTAATTAATTTGTTGCCTCTCGCAGAGCTGCATGCGTGTCCGAAGACTGTTACAGAAAGAATAAAAGGCCACGTATATCAAACAAGCAGTACGTCCAGGACGCTGTCCGATGTTTTTTTGCGATTGTTGTGGCCTAAAATTTGAAAGACTTTTTTTCAAAAAGTTGTGGTTAAAGTTGCAATTTATTTAAATCTTTATTCTTTCCATAGAATGGTCTTACAAAAAACGTTGAAACTGCTGCCCTCTTTTCTCATCAAGTTATAATCTCTCCCCCCCCCCCTGCATCGTTGTCTTGCAGGGAAATTTGTGTTCGATGAGTGAATTTGCATTAATGGCTGCGGCCGCAACTTCCTGGAGAGACTGAATATTGTGCTGACGCAGACGGTGTTTCTTCTCTCGTAGATATTGGGAATTTCTTAGAGATGATTTTTATACTCTTCCATAATTCACTGTAATACTTTCATTGAGGTTTCTGGTCTCAGAAACGACACAAAAGTTCATTTTCTCCGTAAAAGAAAGAGAGGTGTAACACCGTGATTCGATACAGAATATTTGGCCACATCTTAGCGACACACTGTACTGTCACAGGTCTCCGCAACACAAGTCCAACGGGTCAGGGGTCGCAGCGAGCTTCACGCAGGAGCCTTTTAATGCAGTCAGACACCCTTGTGGAAACTTCTGGCCCCTTCATTAATTGCTGTGTCTCCGACTGCAACAATTACCGTCATGCAGGGGTTGTTTGGTCCAGCTGCAGGGTCACTGGTTAATGAGTGGGTCAGTGCATGCCATTTGGGACTAAACCGAGTGGCAGAGGGAAAAACAGGAATTCGGCTTTAGAGGGAGGTGTGCTATTCCTGAAAGTCAAAGTTACTCAATGTGAGTCAGCGGACGGGGCGTTGCTCACGTCACAGCACGTATTACGGTAACCATAAACTCAGTCGGTTCTAGCGCTTGTAAACTGTTGTTTTAGTTTGTCAGCTCCCTGCTTGTTGTGAATATTACCTTGTATTCAGCTATGATTTTTTTTTTTCTTTCAGTTTCAGAGTAAGGCATCTTGGGTAAAAACACTGAACTACTTCCCCTGATTCCTGTAATATAGGCCAATCTATGCTTAATTCAGACTCAGCAACCTAAACGACCTCTGTGTGCAGCGCTTTGTCTTAAAGGGAGGGGGGGACTGTTTTTCCTGTTCCAGCGTTGACAAAACTGTTGTGCTTGGTTTTCTGTTCTCTGGGTGTTGTTGTGGAGGATATGACAGCAAGTGCCTGGTAAACCGGGGGATTAAAAGGCATCATGTTGGTAAGAACACTTAATGTTTCCTGATGAGGGACTTTCCTTTGAACTCAGTAAGAATTAATCAGCCAGCTGCTCACATTATTAGAAATGAAGAGGTTTTTTCTGCATCTCAGTTTACTTGTTTTTACAGGGCGCAAGTGTTATTCGGAGATGTTCTCCTGTGTGGAAGGGGATTTCTTTTAGAAAGGTGCAGTCGTTTGTATTTGGAAGGCATGTAGCCAAAATCACAGTAGAGCAACCTGTGCTTCGTTATTACCACTATACCACTATTACCACTATATTACTCTATTTTGTTGTTTATTGCGATAACTTGTGGGATAAATGTAGTCCAGCAGAATTGGTTATAGCGACAGGCTTACCCGGAAAGCTATTTTTTGATGCTACAAATGATCACATGTACACTAAAGGAATGTTATGCTGTTGCATTTTAGGCAAGAAAATTTTAATTTTGTCATTTAAATTGAATGGAATTATTTATTTATTAGCATTTTGAAATGCATTTCTAATACTGTATAAAATAAGTTCAGTGAAAATCTGAGCTAGCAGGAAGCCAGTCCTAAAGAACCTAAAGAATAAATAGAAACTACTAGCCTTTTTTTGTTTTGTTCGTGTTCATTCAAACTCTGCAGCTTTGGACGTCAATGGGGAAATAAATGACTGACTTCTGGCGTGTAAGGTGTTGACTGGACCGAACTCTGGTGTGTGTTGTGTTACAGGACTCGCTTTAGAATTGGCCTACATTCTTCAGATTCTGGTGCAACATGGAGTAGGCTTTTAAGACCCGATTAGTACAGCAGTCGAGTGTGAATCTAGACATGGTGCATTCCCAGAGCATGTCTGATGGGGAATTATAACTTTGCTTTACATTTGTTAGTTTTTTTTTTAAATAGATCTCATAATACTACGTCACTCACCTCAGAACCATCTTCATTATACAGCGGAATAGCCAACTTTGCAACAAACTTAAATGTAGATTATAACTTGCTTGCATTAAGCTAAGTTTGAAATCATGCAATGCAAGCCTGGACTGGGCTGTTCAACAAAGAACTGCTAAGTTATTACCTTACTATAGTTGGAATTAAAGGGCCACGTTTTCCAAGTTTGCTCCACTTGGCAAACGTCTCCAAAAGGGCAGTCAGAAACACAGTAAGCTGCTGTGAAAGAAGTAATCACGTATTTCTGAAAAGCTAACCCCTTGTTGATGACCTGTTGTGTATGAAAGATGCTTGATTTATCCCCTCTGTATCCGACCTGGTCCCTTCTGATGTCATCTTTATCCATTTGCAGTCCTGTGGAATCAAGAGGCTGCTTATAGCAGAACGTTTAGTTTGCTTTAATCAAACTGTTTGTCTAGAAAGTCTGGTTAATTTGGGGAGGTGGGAATGCATAATTGATCCATGATGCGGACCAAAGAGCGAACTCTGGTCCTCCTAAATACCTAATCCCCAGCTCATTGAAGTGAACTCTGGTGCGGTCTAAATGAATATGTGGATGCAAGCTGACTGGAGACCGCTCCAAATGCAGGAAGCGAACTGTAGCGCAGGGCATTCTGGATAAATATAACCAAAACAAACAGGTAAGTCGAGCGCTAGCGAGAGAAATGGTTCATTGTCCTTTGCTAAAGACAAAAGAGAAATCCTACAAACGCTAAAATCTGACACCACTTCATTTTTGTCTAACTTTTGTGAAGAAGGAAGTTGGGTTCAGTATCCTCTTCAGACGTTTTCGAGTTGTTTCCTTAAGAGGTTCTTGTTGCAGCGCCACCACAGGCAAGCGGTTGAAAAGGTAACAGATGTTGCAATTTTGGTCCCCAATCAAACTGAGTCACTCTACGTTTTAGGGATAGTTCAATGTAGCAGATATTGTGGTACTAGGGTGTTTCCTTTGGTCAAAACAGAGATCAAAACAGTTACAAATTGTCTGAAGTGGTCAAATATGTAGATTTAGCTTCAATCAAAGACCAAATGGTGTTTGTTTTTTTTTTGTCATTAACATGACCCTGTTACATCTTTCTGCATCAACCCGGCTGCAGACTCATTAGTGACTCCTGTCACGTCCGGTAGCCTCTTATGATGCGCTGCTCCTGAAGAACTGCTTTTGTAGTTCTGTGTTGTGCGTGTGGTTAAGGGGCCGAGCCTGCCTTCGGCGCATGTTGCCTAGGTTCTGTTGCCATGCACCACGGTGGAAAAATTATTATGCAATTCAGAATGCAACCACCCCCACGCTGCTTTTATGAATCTGTTTCCCACAACAGCGATCGCACCAGACCTCTGTGTCTTTGATTTTTTTCTCTTGTTAACAGATTATTTAGACTTTATGATTTATGTCGTCACAGAACTATAAGACTCAGAAGCTCTTACTGAACCTTAGAGCAGATCCAAAGGGGCCAGAGCTACATTTACCAAAAACAAATTACAGTTCTTATAAAACAATTCACTCCCCTCAGGCTTATTTTTGTCACGTTACAACCAAAAACTCCAATGTACTTTAGTGGGATTTAACACAATGTAGTTGTTTAGTGGCTACATTAATTTTATTATTGTTTTTTTAATGATAAAAATCTGAAAAGTGTGACATGCATTTGTGTTTGTCCCCCTTTACTCTAGAAGCACTAGCAAGGATCCATTGCAACCAGCTGCCACAGTTTCAGTAAAAGATTTGTTAGCAAACATTATCTAGCAAACAACATCATGAGGAGCGAGAAGCTGAGCCAAAAGGTCATGGAGAAAATGATGGAGAAGTTTAAAGCTTAAAACATCACGAAAATTAAGGTGATATTCTGCTGTTGTTGACGAAACACAATTTTCCAATTGCGGTGTTTCCATTAAATCAAAAATGAAGTTAAAATCACACATGAATAAGTTCGTTCGACTCAGTGTCAATTAAAAATACAGTCTAAGTTTTTAAAATAGCTTTTCACAGACATCTAGTCTGATTAAGACAGCAATGTTTTTTTTTTTAAAGAAGGGAACAACTATAACTCTTTAGATACAGTATGTACCCATAACACCATGAAGCCTTTTAATTTCACTTTACTATTAAGAACTACTTTGTGTTGGTCAATCACATGGATTTCCAATAAAATGAATTAAAATTGATGGTTGTAAAGTTTAGAGGTTATGACTACCTTTGCAAGGCCCAGTATAAATATGAATCTCCAATGCAAAACATTTTCTCATGTTTATTTGGATAGCTGCTCTCAACTCAAATACCTTACAACCACTGCAAGTTCACAAAGGCACTGAATTTCCCAGAGCCATCGTAAATATAGTTCGCAAATAAAGCAGACCTGTTTTATTTAACAAATATAATTTTTTAAGAAAAATCCTCAATTTGTTTTTTTTTTTCTTCTCATAAAAAAAACAATTCATTACATCTTTGAAAAGGAGGAAATGCTTGTTTTGTCTGTGGTTATGTCTTTAAGATTTTATCTGAGTCATTTGGGTGTTGAACATTACGTCACTCATGTAAAATGAACGGAAATTACTGCCATTACTGTCGCTGCGCTGTATGATGATTAGGAGAGGGATTATGCTCAGATCAGTGCGTCTTAATAGCAGATTGGAGTTCTCAGAAGTCGGTACCGTTTTCCTGTTAGCATCAAATATGCTGTGAAACTGACTGAACATGTCAGAATTCAGCTAGTCTTACTGCTTGTCTCAGCAAGACTGTTTTACATTTAAGTTATACAGAACACAGAAATATGAATGTTTGCTAAATGTTCTTGTGACAACAGGTGTACGTTTTGTTTTCATGTCCAATAAGCTAAGAAGGATAATACCATTCTTAGCTTATTAAATTTGAGAGCATCACTGTATTAAAAGCTATCAGTTCATATCACTTGATATCTTTTTGATATCTTTTTGCTAAAATTCTAAAACTACCCACGTCTTGCCATTTAAATAATTAAAATACAGTTTTTCTATCTTTCTTGAAGCAAATACCTCCCTTCCTTCCTTCACATAGGTGTGATGTCGACATCTAATATTGGCATGGTTCTTATGTGATCTTGATCTAAAGAGTAGAGAGCCTTAACTCAGAGAGCTCAAAAAATAAAAGCTGCTAACTTTTCCAAATCCATTTACAGACAAAGGTTGAAACCTCAAAAGGTTAAAAATCTGACACAGTTCGTTCAGCCTTCCTGTTACCTGCTGAAACCTCGCTCTCTCTCCTTCAGTCTGAATTGATATATCACAAAATTCAGTTTACTTTCTGTGCTTCCTCCGACATTAGAATCAAACACCTCACTGCAAATAGGATACAGAATATTTAACGCCGTCCAGTCTGACATCAGGATAATCTGGTTACACTTAGAGCAGTGTGGTTCACTGATTGGGAAAGTTGGGATTTTTAAGTTTTTGTCTGGACCAATAAATCTGAACTTCCACAGATTTCTCTGTGCATCTCCAGTCCAGAGTTGCTGACAGTGAGTTGGTGTGTGCTAGAAGCTCCATAAGAAAGCCTGCGGCTGGTAGGTTCACTCATAAGCAAGAATCCTGTTTGACATTAATTGTTAAAGACAGAAGTGCTGAGCCTCAGCTGCGCTTCAACATTTGATTTGAGGCAAATAAGCCGAAGTTGCTGGATGGCAAATGGAAGATCGTCTGGTGAGACAGCAGTAGTTTGAAGGGTGTTGACTGGGTTGTATATGATATATTGATATTCTTTTAACCATATTTATACCTCCCACAATTTAGCCACATGGAAATGGATTCTGTCAGTCCTAAAGCTGCGTTGTATAACTGAAAACGCTGCGAGCAGCAACAGCCGTGGAGGAAAGGTTGTCTTTGTGAATGAAACACATGGCTGTTGTGATACAGCAGTTCGGCAACGCAACAGCAGCTGTGAAGGAGAAGGCAGGATAATGTAAACAAGCAAAGCTGTTGTTGATTCAGCAACTGTAACGTGGCATTACACCATGTTCCAAATTATTATTCAAATTGGATTTAAGTGTCATAAAGATTACATTTTTTGTTGTGCTATTAAATTTATAGATGGTATTGTGTGCCAGGGCTCTTTGAATCACTATAATTAATTTCAGAGAGCTGGGTTGATTAGTTTGTTTGGTGAGCTCAATTAAAGGAAATCTACTTATGAAGGATGTTCCACATTATTATGCAGGCCACAGGTTTCAAGCAATATGGGAAAGAGAAAGGATCTCTGTTGACGAAAATCATCAGCTAGCAAAGTGCCGTATGACAAGGTATGAAAACATTAATATTTAACAAAAACTGAAGCGTTATCATTGAACTGTGTAGACATTTGTAGCTGATTCAGAACAAAGATGGCTTTGTACAGATAAAGACATAATGAGGAAGATTTCTGTTAGACAAATTCATCGGATTCAGAGAGCAGCTGTTAAAATGCCCTTACAAAGCAGCAAACAGTTATTTGAAGCTGCTGGTGCCTCTGGAACCTCAAGGTGGAGGATCCTCCAGAGGCTTGTGGTGCATCAACCTACTATTGGGCCCCTAACCAGAGCTCACAAGCAGAAACGGTCGCAGTGGACCCAGCCGTACATGAAGATTAATTTTCAAACAGACTTGTTCACTGATGACTGCTGTGCAACCCTGGATGGTCCAGATGGACGCAGTAGTGGATTGGTGGTGGACGGCCACCACGTCCCAACACGGCTGTGACGTCAGCAAGGAGGTGGTGGAGTCATGCTTTGGGCCGAAATCATAGGGAGAGAATCATTGGTCGGAACCTTCAGAGTCCCTGAAGGTGTGAAAATGACCTCAGCAAAGTATATGGACTTTCTGACTGATCACTTTCTTTCATGGTTCAAAAAGAAGAGCCGTACCTTCAGTAGCAAAATCATCCTCATACATGACAATGAATGCTGCAAGGAATACCACTGTGTCATTGGCTGCTATGGGCATAAAAGGGGAGAAACTCATGGTGTGGTCACCATCCTCCTCTGACCTCAACCGTATTGAGAACCTTTGGAGTTTCCTCAAGCAGAAGATCTGAGGGTGGAATGCAGTTCATATCAAAACAGCAGCTCTGGGAAGGTTTTCTGACACCCTGCAAAGAAATTCAAGCAGTAACTATCCACAAACTCACAAGTTCAGTGGATCAAGAATTGTGCTGTGATATCAAAGAAGGTCCTATGTTAACATGTAACTCGGTCTGTTAAAATGTTTTTGATTGAAATAGCTTTTGATTTTAGTACATGTGATGCTGCACATTCAAAGAATGACCGTTTGCAGTTCTTTATAATCCATAAAATGTTTAGAAAATCTGCTGTGCATAATAATTTGGAACAGTGCATTTTGAGTTTTTTATTTTTGAAAAAAAAAACTGTTACCATGGGGAGCTTTGTTCAGTAAAATTTGATTTATACTGTAATAGTTCATGACTTGAAAATTATACTGATCATGATTTGCATTGACCATTTAAGAAAATCTGAAAAAATATCACTTGCATAATAATTTGGAACATGGTGTAAAAGCAAATATTGATGCCGCATTAAAATATCCGCTTTTGGTCAGAGAGAGAAAAACAGTGACATTTTTTCATACAAAACTGTCAATTTAACAAAAACTGCACATTTTCTAAATACTAAATATAAAAAAGTAGTCATTAGCATACGGCTGTGCTGGTTAGTGATGGTGTTATTGTGAAAATGGACCTTGAATGCCAAAACATAAATGTACCGTAAACATATCTATGCGATGTCTAGGCAAAGTAGTTTAATTACAACTAAATTAAATCTCACCCCGTATTGTGTTTTTTTATTTTCTTATAGTTTTGACTTTATTTTAAACCAGAAAACTCCTAGTCATATTTTGTAATTGTCGAAAGAAATTCCGATGTAGATGTGTTGATTTGTGCAGTTACTCAGTGTTAAGTCTGTCATGTGGATGGGTCAACATTGAGTGGTGGAAGAGGGCTGTCGATTTAAAATACATTTATCTAAAACTGGGCCCCATTCAGCTTTTCTGTCTCCCAGAAAACCCTCCAGCCCGATCAGACTGGTATCCAGGCTCGGTGCAACACACTTTAGGGAAGCACCACTTGCTTGTGCTGCGAAGTCCCTTCCCCCCTCTCCCAAATTCCCTCTCTCCCGCCTCTCTCCATATTGTCCTCTTACCCATTTCCCTCAGTGTTATAAATTACAAACGACACAAACCTCCAGGCCTAATGCCCTGCTATGGACGCCTTCCAAGCTGCACTTTCTGGAGAACCGAGAGGCCGGCTTCATTGATAACACTGGGCACACTGTCCGTCCCTTTATTTACTGGCAGGGGGAAAAGGCCCGAGACGGGCCCTCCAACAGACCCGAAAGACACCAGCGCTTTTTGCAATCAGCTGATGAAACCTACTTTTCAGAGACTTCGGCAGTGGCAGGCCTTAATTTCATCTGGACATGTGAAACACCTCAACGATGAGTGAAGACTCCTAATGCTAACCTTAAGGTTTAGTGCCGAAGCAAAGGAATACATTACAAAATCCTTCAGGAGAGAAGTCAGTCATTTTGGGGGGAACATTTGGAAAATTCTCACACTATTGTTTCTGTTTCTTAGAAATTGGCACCAGCCCGCCATTAGCATTTAGTAGCAGGAGCCAATGAGGCATTAAGTGTCAATCTCCAAAGGGCATGTGACTGTTTCAAGCCCTCCTGAAGTGATATCAGGAAGAAAATTGACCTATGAAGAAGTATGCAGATATTGTAGTGGGTTTTAAATGCCAGAGTTAGATTCCACTATTTTTTGTAGGCATTTCTGTTCCTTTTCCTTCATTTTCACTGTGGAAGAGTCATGCAAATCAAACTTTCACAGTTTATGTTAGTTCCCTCTAAGCACACATGTCAAGGTGCATAAATACAGTTGACTCCAGAGAGTGGTAATGTCATTTCAACCCCCCCTTTAGACTGTTTTTCACACATCTTGGTCAGATTTAACAGATGATGGGGAAGTGTGAAGAAGTTTTCTAATGCCACACATCCTTATGAGGCAACACAGCACTGTAGTCTCTCTTGAAGCAACTTTGTTATGAAGGCGCAGATGCATTTTTAGGTCATTCAGTTCTCTTGGTATGCCTCTGCACTCTCTGGAGTCTCCTGGCGAACAGCGAGGGAGGGAACTGCTAGTAGAGCCCCACTATGGGTTGCAGGCCCCAGCCACTGCTCCAGCTGACCCTCCAGATCCAGATTCAATATCGAAGCTTTAACCCCATCTGCAACCTGATCCGCCAGCTTTGAATTATTGTTCCTGTTGGTTCTGGTTTGTTTTTGCCCGGGTTTTTATTTTTGTGTGAAGATATTTGGTTCTGACAGACTGCTGGTTGGTTTCTGATGTCATCTTTGCATGTTTAAGATCTGTTTTAGCCTGTTCTTTTGGAGTTAAAGTCAATCTTTGTTGTAGTTCAGAGTTTTATAACTATTTGAGCATCGAAGCGTCAGCACCTTCATTCTCTGAGACGAATTTTATTATGTAACGTCCAGAAAATAGATTCTGGTGTTTACAGTTTTTTCCACAACTAGTGGCTTCCTTGTGTAGGTGTGTAAAAAGCATATAAAATATTATTTTATTCCAGTAGCATAATCTCACATTAAACATTTTTAGAAATTTTAACCTTTGACTTGAAGAAAGAGAAAAAAAAACACATGAAAGGTTAAGAAATATATTTTTAAAAAAATGAAATCTCCAGTGGCACAATCCTTACCGTCTCCTCTGTCAACGCTCTGACAATACTTCTTAGTTTTCTCCTAAAGGTGGTGGAGCATACAGACATGTGAATTCATCTGTCACAATGCAGAGTTGTCTTGTTTTGTGCATTCCTCTCTTTAGCTAATTGCACAGGTTTTCTGGAGGATTTAGGTCTGGGGGTTGAAACACCTGTGGAAGACTGATGATTTTGCTTCTAGTGAACTGTATATATTGTACTAAATTATGTACTAATTAATGTAAACGTTGAAAGATGTCGCAAACCCTCTAATTGCAAGCCATTATGAACTCACCTGGGGACAAGCGGTGCACTTAAAACAACGCGATAGGTCAGAACGTCACTTTTCTGCTGCATTCTCCAAGCTTGTTGCATAAAACACAGAAGCTTTTTTTTTTATGAAGTACTTAGCTCATTCTAGCTTTAAGGATTTTGCTCAGCTAATTGTTTTTGCAGACGTTTGTCAAAGCTCCAAGCAGACCGTGCCAGAAATGAGTGTTTCCCTGTGTTTAATTGTTGAAGCGTGTGTAAAAGACTCCGCTACGTACTGCAGAGCTGAGTGCCTTTGATGGTTGTCAGATCTTTTACTGAAGGAGTTATTTCCTTGAGGACAGTCCATTGGGCAATTATAATTCCTCTAAATATTTAGCTGTCTAAATTAAAGATGCCAGGCCAAGAACTGAGACTCAGGAACTACACGAGGTTTATAACATGCTGATGTTATCATCTGTAGGACTATAATCTATGCATAACTTCTCGAGGTCATGATTGCCTATGTAGAAAATAATTCATAGAACAACTTTTAAATTTTATTGTGTTTAATTTTGAGACTTGCATATTTTATCACATTTCAAAAAGCTCCATATCATCAACGTGTATGAACAACTTCAGCACATGATGCTGAATGATTCACATGATACGTCCGCTGATATTATTGGAAATAATAGTGTGTTACCTGCCATGTTTGAATGTAGGTATGATGGATGAATTGGTGCCCAATCTATTGCCTGTTGTTGAATTAAAAACATTGGCCTGAGGTAGGTGAGGCCTGTTTTTTTTTTTTGATATTCAAATTTCTTCGATGATCTGAAACATTTAGGTGTGGGGGGAAAAAAAGCAAAAACGAAAGGAATCTGTAAGGCTGGAAATACTTCTTCATAAAGATGTATGCTTTTAGCATATCCATTGTGGCTGTATCTTTGGAAACATCCATTGCAGATTTTTGTGTGTATTCCTATTGCTTGTGTTGGTTATAATCATGCAGATTTCAGAAGATTGGCTGAGATGTTTACTTTGAGCCTCCAGGAACAGAACCAAAAAGTGAACATTTCAGCCTGTTAACAATCCTAACAAAGAGGCTTGAGTCTGCTATTTCAATACATATAAATACAGAGTATGTCGCTTGACTGGAATCCATTGGAACTGCTTTTACCGATTTCAGAGCAGCGTAGCCCCTCAGGGGTAAAGCTGCCTGCAGCAACCTTACGCTGCCTTTTATGTCCAGTACATGTCCAAATGCTCTGTTTTTTCTGAAACTGCTTGGTTCAGATCACCTGCCGCATCTGTTTTTAGTATGTCCACATGTTGGACGCACTAATGTTGGATTTAAAAGCATGTTTTGACTCATAGGCTCTGGCATTCTGTGTGCCTTACTTTGAGATCAGAATTTTTTTAAGATAGTCCTGTGTCCTTAGTCCATCAACCCAATGAGATTATGGCAAACAAAATTATTTAAAATGTTGGCCAGTAATGTTTGTTTGTGTTCTTTGATTTTTTTTTATTTTTATTTGTGGGCCTGATTTATTTGTTTATGTTTTTTCATGAATGTTTCATGATTGAAGATAACTTTTCTTAAAAGGTTCTCATTTTTAGTTGAAAATGCTTTTGTTTTTTTCATTTTAAAACTTCCACATAATATAAAAGAAGCCAGTATATTTATCAAAGATCAATTTTGAATTGCTAATAACAAAAATAGTAATAGTTTAAATTAATGCACGTCAACATGGTCAGACAAATAACGCTTTCGTTCCAGGGCATTGATCGGATCTGTGAATTGGAAGATTTTTGGGGAATAAAACGCCTGTACATTGAGAAATGCTGCTGCAAAAGTGCATCATTGTTGAAAAAAATTGATGTTGTTCCAGAAACACTCCAAAACATGTTGCTTTACATTGAATTAGTTGAATGAGTTTTAATTTGAAAGTATAAATAACCCCTAAATTATTTATAGCTCTGGCAGATTTAGACCTAAAGATATCTATTTGCTTTTTACCAACATGTTTCTTCTGACTAAAAGTAATATTAATGATTTTGGAGTGGCCTAGGTGGAGTACCAGTTTGAATCTTATATATATCTTATAGACTGTGGAGGGAGCTAAAGATTAGGGTGATGGCAAGGAGGCCTCACAACCTTAAAGACTTTGAGTACCAGAGATAAATCATCTAAATACAAGTGGAACCAATGCTGTTGATAATTTTTTCTATTATATTATGCATTAAAACGCTGCTTGTCCACCATATGCTTTGGTCATTTGGATGGAGAATGGAAATTCATTGTTTATCTACATTTGGCATTGCTTACGTAGCTTGCTGTTTATACTTTCCAAACCTGATGGGTATTTTTTGCGGTTTAATCCCTATTGTCCTATTTGCTTTGCGAATCAGATGCTGAAAGTGGTGCCGACAGCAGTGGCATGTGATGCAGAGTATTTTGAGCTATAAACTAGCACACTTCGTTACTTCACACCCCAGGTCACAGTTTCACTTTTACTTGGTTATTGTAATTTGGTAAAGCCTCGTTCTTCTCATTGTTCCGTGATGTGATCACCATTCAGCAGTTGCAACACTCACACAACAGAGCTGCACCTGACCGCAGGGCCATTCATTTATCCCCACTGGTTTCCCATTGATGCCTTGCCTTATGACTGAGGCCCAAAGGAATCTCCACCCAGGGGACCTTTCAACAACAAACGCAGCCAGCTACAACAGCAAGCTGCTTCTCTGAATGAACAACAATGATTTTCCAGCAGTGTGTGTGTGAGAGACTGTACTGTATGTGTGTGTGAGTTTAGTCAAACCCCACTGGCTAGTAGCAGCAGAGTGACCAAAGCCCTTTAATGACAGTTAGGGGCTGGAAGAAGACATTTTTAGATATGTCTTCAAGGACTGAGATGTCCACGTGTAAAATGCCTTGGGCTGCGTTCACGCCACTTCAACTTTTCCATATTCATTCAACTACAACCTAGATAATGATTGAAATTTTATGGGTTACACAAAGAAAACGTAGTTTATAATTATGAGTGAAGGGAAGAAATACATTGTTTTTGTAAGATTTTACAACTAAACCGCCTTCCTTTGTCTGTACCTGTAGGTTTTCTGCGCTGTAGCTCTACCAGCTTTGCATATTTAAACTGAAATTACGGCCATTCTTTGAAAAACTGCTTAAGTTCAAGTCTAAGTGGGTGGAAAACCACTGTGGATGTTGGTTTTCAAGTCTTTCCACATATTCACAATTGGATTTAGGTTCGATTTGATCTAAGCCAGTCCATCGTAGCTGTGGATGTTTAAGATTGCTGTGAGGTGAATCTCGACTCCACTATCACCGTGTTTTGCAGACTCTAACTACCGGCTCTCTTCCTGGTTTGCCCTGTATTTTATTTGTGTGCATTTCATTCATTTACAGTTTGAAATGAACATGTTACATGTTGAGATGAACAAAGGTTTTGAATGGAAAGCAGTAGTTAAATGGAAAAAAAAAAATCTTATATAGTCTATCCCATCTCACAAAAGTCAATTCACTATACATTAAGCAACAATCAGTCAGCTATCCGTATAGATACATTTTTAAACACAAAACAGGCAATGTTTAGAAAATAATAATAAAGAAAAAAAGATATGTGTTTAATGATACATAAACATATATTATTAAACATAATGATGAGACCTTGATAGAATATATTTTTCTTAAAAGTAAAAATGTATCTACTCTTTGATTTCTTTAGACCGATTGTCCCACAGATTTGTTCCATCAACAGAAACACAATGTTTCATTTGTTTAGTTGAGCAAGCTACTTTGCCACCTTGAAGTAGCTTGTGCTGCACTCTTCCCTTTATCAGATGACGGATTGAACTGTGTCTCAGTAAGATGTCAAAGCTCGGGATATTGTTTTATAACCTGACTGCTTTATACAGCTTCACATCGTCCTCCCTGGCCTGTCCGCTGTGTTTCTGGGTCTTAACACCTGTATTCCACATTGGAGTTATGCTATGGAGTTATGATGTGCAGCATTTGTTCTGTGCCACACATAGCATTCAGTTAAAAAGTTCATTGATGTCTGACGAGACCATTTTGTACATGATTGCTGTCTCGCATAACTTGTAAAATAAATTCAACTTCTTTTGGTTTTCGCCTTGCCACTCTTCCATACAAGTCGGATTTGCAAAGTCCATGACTAAGAGTTGGCCTGTTGACAGACTCGTCCAACTGAGCTGTGGCTCTCTGCAGCTCTTGTAGCATTCCCACGTGGCTCTTTGCTGCTTCTCTGAAGAATGCTCTCCCTGTCCAACTCAGTTAGTCGGTGAATTGAACAGCACTCTGTGAGATGCTAAAAGCTTTAAATACTGCTTTATGACTTAACCTTCCTTAAACATGCACTTACACTGTAAGAATTGCCTTCACAGAATAACTGTTTTTATAAGAAGATGAAACACCTGAATTTTTCTGACTATAAGTCGCTGTGGAGTACAAAAAATTAGACAAAAAATGCGACATCAAGAAGAAAAACACATGTGAGAATCACAGGAATATAAGTTATACTTAATTTGGAATTGTTTAGCACAAGAGGAACTTTGTGTTAATGATATGATGTGGTGACACGTTGTGTTCACTGCTTTTCTACAAATTCGCTGAAACTATCAACCTCGATTTGGACGTCTGCTGGCAGATTTTGATGCACTGATATCCGTGTTTTACATCAGGTGATCAGAAACAACTGTGCTCTGCTGGCAAAGTGCGCTGCAGGGCAGAGCAGAGACGCATGTAGTAAATCCAGGGTGATAGAGAGGCAGTTGCATTGCATGAAGCGGTAACACCGTCTGCAAAGTCATTAATGCTCATCTTCTTGGTAACTACCAAGGTGTGGAAACGTAGCTGCTCTGTTCACAAACCTCAACAGGTGTCTAGCAGTTTCAAAAGGAAGCACCATCAGATAGACACAGCTGTCTAGATTCGCTAGAGTAGGGAAATCTGACAAGTTAGCACAGATCACCAGAACATCGGAAACATGTACTTACAGTATCCATCTGTACAGTCAATCCTCCACCTCTGGCCTGCTGTTCAGCCCGCGATTAGCTTTCCTCACCACTGCAGACAATAATGTTTAATCTTTGGTATAAAGAAAAAAAAAACATACAAGTCGCAGGACCTGAAACTATAAAAAAAAGTGAGATGTTGCAACTGGTTTTTAGTTAGGCGTGTCACAGTAAAGGGTGCTGAGTGCAAAGTCATGCTACACTTTTCAGGTTTTTAATTAGAAATAAAATGTTGAAAACTTTCATTTACTTTCCTCCTTTCACCGCAGAAATGTGAAATCCCCACGAGATACATTAAAGTTTGTTGTAGTAATGTGGCAAAGTGTGACAACATTCAAAGGGCTTCAATACTTTTGCAGTCACACTTAAGATTAAGCCATGCAAGTCTAAGTACACACGGCCGGTACAGTGAAACTGCGAATGGCTCATTAAATCACTTATGATTTGATGTTGCAGTGCAGTCATCCAGGATTTACAACTTGTCAACTAGTGAAAGGAGATGGTACAGGATTTATCCAGCGTATTTTAATGGTCTGCAGTAAAAATCATTGTAAAATCTAGCCGCGTCAAGAAGACTTTTTTTCCTAGATGCTGTCCACAGAGGTTGGCTGTTATGCAACATCCTTCACACCGTCTAAGCTTTCAAAAGAAGTCCATTTTCTATTGATAATGGCAGAGCCAAGTTAAAGGCACTCGCTTGTCTGTCCCTTAGAACGAGATTGCGCAAGTGCCACAACGGTGTCCCATTTAAAGAGGGACGCCACTGGGCTTTCTATTAATGGCACTAAAGCTTGCTCTGCTCTGGAAGGAAAAATGTGACAAGATCTGCACCACAATCAATGTTGAAAGGATGAAAAAACTAGCTAGAAAAGAGTGTTTTTGAGAATTGTATACAATTCTAAGCAAGCTGAGGGATAAGGTATTTAATTTACTGTCTGATCAACTAGACCACATTTAATCCATTTCTCACAATGACGTTTTACTTTATTGCCAGTACTTCAGCCAGTACTTCAGGCTGTTTTAGTTACAGCCTGAAGTACTTCTCCTTCAGTTATTTAACGAGATCATTTTCAGACTCCATTTAACAGACTGCTGTTCTAGGTAAATGATTTTTGAAGCAGGACAGATGCAACATGTTGAACCTGGGGTCAATTCTCATGTCTTTTCTGGTTTTGCATTTATCATTTTCAGTGATTTTCATAGTCAAAGCAGTTTTTTAGTCTACAAAACGTCTCTGCGGCGTTATTTGTACCACCAACTTTAGTGCACAGTGTGCCGTCTGGCATTGATCCGAGAGCATTTATCTGTGTGAACGAACGATGAGTTGAGGTGTGTGTGTGTGTGTCTAGATCTCACACACGCTCGCTCAGCAGCATTCTGGCACATGCTCTCTGACAACTCCTGCCCTGCCAGATGCCTGTCAAACTTGAGATGTCTACTCCGCTGTTTGAGTGCGCAGAAAAAAACGCCCCTGCCCTGAGCGCTCTCAGTCAGCGCTCAGGGCAAGAAGTTAGGTCCTGGACAAAGTTGAGATTGAGGGACAGTCGAATACACCTTGTATGTGTTAAAAATATTCCACTTAGATGCAATAATCAAAGATCTGCCCTTTAAAAAGCATCCTCTTATTACTCCCTTTTAGAGCAGATTCCAAGCGCTTTCCTGATGTCTGCAATACGTGGTTTTATTTGTGTTGTTTGCCTTTTGCTTCTAGTTTCCATGTGTGGAAAATTTTAGGACAACAGTGAAGTGTTTTTGGAGGTTAGCAAAGCATCTCCAGCAGAGCAACTGCATTAGCCCCACTGTACGTCTAATAACGGATGGCTTATTTCCTTATTTATCTAAATGTTGTATAATAACCCTCTCAGGAGTTACTTTATCTGTATGATCTCTAATACTAGAGTATAAAACTGTACACAAACACACACAGACAGACACAGATTCCTGTCCACGTCTCCAGATAATACATCTCAAATCTCAGAATTATGTCACCGTGGGGTGAACTCAGATTTTGTTTATGAAAGCGGGGGCAATAAATCCTCGGTATGTTACCAGCATCAGGGTAAAGTTTTTATCCATGTCAGTGGAAAAATGGGTCAGAAACTCTGATCCTTTTTTTCCACTAGAGGTAGATTTACGAGAGACGGATCATCTTGTTGGTTCCCATCACCCTAACATTGCACTATATTTGTCGTTGCTCAAATAGTAGGAAAAATAGGGGGAGAGTTAAAGCTGGGAAGGGGAGGGGTGTTGCAGTGATGAATGTCTACAACAGATATTGACCTCTCATACTCCCACCCCGATTTTCTAAGTCTTACTTGACTATTTATAGAAGGCAAAACTGCGCTATGGAAAAACATGACAAAGCTGCATTCCATAAATAAATCTGGGAAT
Source organism: Xiphophorus hellerii (assembly GCF_003331165.1). Taxonomy (NCBI): domain Eukaryota; kingdom Metazoa; phylum Chordata; class Actinopteri; order Cyprinodontiformes; family Poeciliidae; genus Xiphophorus; species Xiphophorus hellerii. The sequence continues at coordinate 21,702,938 of NC_045676.1, read as the reverse complement.
GGTGGAAAAGAGCGCATGGGTTTGTCTCTGAAGGCCTGAATGGAGGTTCTCAGGCTTTCCTTCAGCATATGATGGATGGATTGATGTATTACTCTTGAACAAAATATGTTTGCAATGAGGATGTATTCCATAAAATTGACTTTTTTTTTAGTTTTACCTCATGTTATAATGTTAATTTCTCATCAAAATCATACCTGGAGTGTTACTTTGATTCTTTCATGCATGTTTCAGAAATCCTTGAATTTCCCAAGGCAGCGAATTCAGGGATGCCTCAACGCTCTCTTTGACAAACCGTTGTCTATTTACACAAAGCTCCTCCCCGGAGCTGCAGTTTCCAAGCTGACCTTTCGCCTCACAGAGCATTCCTCCCCCACGCCTAAGCTCCTTCAGACTAGCAGCAGCAGGAATTAGCAAACGCATAGTTTAACTGGAAGTCTGTTCAGCTCATCATGCAAACAATTTCCCAGTTCAATGTTCCTAAGAATGATTGTTAATGGCATGATGGAGGAGTGTTGCTGTGATGACTTGCCAAAGGCAGACTGTCGGAAAGAGCAGGAGCTTTTTAAAGAGACAGAGGTCCAATTTCAAGGCGTCAAATTGCCATGTCAAATTTCTTTTGAGTCATTTTTAATATAACCAGTTTTTTTTTTAATAACCTGTATATAAGGTAATGTAGTTACTTGATTTTGCTATAAAATGGCTTTATGTGCCTGAAAAATAAATAATACCTCCCCTTTAAAGATGTCTTCCAAATCTCGTGCTGGCAGCTAAACTTTCCCAGAGGAGGAAGTTTACGGATTGGAGCATCCTGTTGACAACCAGTGGGATTACTTTTTATTCTTTCTGGCATGTTTGGGTCAACCATTTGGTTAAATACCTAAATGTTTTCACTGCAGCAAGCTCTTCCTCTGGCCCTGATAAACTGGTTGTGCCTCAGCACCATTGCTGAGCTGGGCCAGCTGATTAAATGCATCATCAGCGCACCACTTCCTGCCATAGAGAACATCTACAGGAAGCGGTGTCTAAAAAGGGCTGGGAAAATCATCAAAGACCCCAGTCACCCAGCACACAGACTCTTCACCTTACTGCCCTCTGGGCGCTACAGGAGCATACGGACTGGGACCACCAGGTGCTGTAACGGTTTCTTCCCCACAGCTGTTACACACCTGAACTCCAACAACGATGGCTGTATTCTCATATACAAAACAACACATGGACTGATATACCACTTATTTACCTGCACTTTTAGCTATTTTTCATTATTGTATGTACTGTATAGATAATCTACTCCTGCTTGTAGTCTGATCTTCCTGCAGTTTATTTTAATATCAGCGTTTTCAGAGTTTAGGCAGGGTTGTGTCGAGCTGATATCTTTTCTACCAACCCAGAAACACCATTTCAGACTCGGCACTCAAACACAGTCAATGATGACGTCACTGGGTGGTGGAAATAAACGGGCGTCCAACTCCCATTTTCCAACACTGCTGGTGCTTTGGTGGACAAGTCCCAAACTTGGTTCTAGAGCCAGTTCGTCAGTATTTCAGAAAGAAAGTAGTTTGGGTTTTCACAACCAGAGAAACATTTTGGTGCATTTTTACTAGCACTAAAAATGACTTTTCCAGCTACTGTTTGGTCGTCCCTCTGTTGTGTTCAGAGTTGTTGCATAAGGTCACAGCTCATGGAGACAGTGTCTGTTCCCAGCAGTCAGAGGAAGGCAACACTCTTGATAGGTCAGCAGTCAGTCACAGATAGAACATATTAATTTTCTCATATTTTTTGGTTTATTTTTTTACAATCTTCCTGCAGGGAGATTTTTATTGTAAATCACTGAGTCCTAGAGATTTGTATTTTACAAAAATAGATTTATTTGCATAATAATAACGTTGACATTTCAGCTACAAAAATTAAATTGGATCCTGTCACTTATAGAGTCAGCATTGCTCCTATTCGTAATTTCACTAAGCAGTTCAGTGACCATTTGCATTAGCTGATTAAATGCAAACGCAAAGTTTCTGTGCATCACTTGTAGTTGTAAACACTAGAATAAAAAAGAAAATTCAAAAACAAGATGGATTTGTTAGGTTTAGCAGACAGCAGCTGACTTTCTCAGAACCAACTGGACAAGACGACCCGGTTGACTTAGGAAAATATCTACACATCTACATCTTTTCAACCAGGTCTTCTTTTGTAAAACATACGTACATATTTTTTATTAGTTTTTTTCTTCTTTAAAAGAATCCTTTTCATTTTGCACCAAATGCATTTGAAAGGTTTGTACATTGAGAGTTGAAACTGAAACTGCAGTCACATTCCTTGTTAGTATGCAGGACGCTGGCCAATGAAGCTGCTTCTGATACTGACTGTGTTTCTAAATCTCTTCTTCTGACTCAGCATGAAGAGCTTGGCTCTGAGATTACTCAGCGTTTACCACATCTCATTTACATTTGTAAAACTATTACATAACAATATCACTGACAGGACGCAGCATACGGTCTGGCTTGCATTGAAACACAGCATTGCAAAACAATTTAACGCTCTAAAAGTTAGAACTGATCATTATTTAATCACAAGTTGTTTTTTTCTTTTTTAAATCATTCACTTTAAAGAGCTTTTGTGACCCATATGAACGTGCATCTAAATTAACAGCAGCGAAGGATGTGCACACGAGTAGTTTGACCTCTCCAACGTTGCCTCTGGCTAAACCTACAGGCAACCGGCTGTGCACTGCAAATAGCAGGACAGCAAGAGAAAAAGGTTTGATTCCTAAGAGAAAGTATCATTTTGAGGACAGATGACATTATAACAGAAAACAGTTGAGAAAGTTTTGAATGCTCAACAAATCCGCAAAACGTCCATTCATGTGACACACCTGCCTAACCTTTGCAGATCTAATATTCTAATATTAGATTTATTTTTTTTATTGTAAGTGGAAAAAAAATCTTAATTACCAGAATTAAAGGATGGAAAACAAATAATCTATATAATGTGATCTAATTTATTGAATATGACTGTGAAACTTGTAGATTTTCAGAGTTAAAACTTTTCACAGAGTAACAAAAGTATAGAAAGCTAATATTAGCTGGTTAGTCAGGCTGTCTGCTCAGGTGCAGCTTGCAGTCAGTTACTCAACAGACATGCAGCCAGTTACCTTAACAAGGGTGAGATTACTGGAACTCCCTCGGTTTCCTGTGTGCATTTTTGGTAATAGAAACATTTAAGATACAGCTGAATTTGTCTTGAATTTGTTTTTGTAGGCAGCTGAGCAATAGCACACAGCAACAGGTGTGGGAGGGGCAGGGCTGTGGTACCGTGCTCCACAGAGGCATCGATGACTTTAAAACAGAATGTTATTGGGGAAGAGCTTGATGGTTTTTGAAAATGTAGCTCCTTTTTAAGCTTGTTACGTCTTCATAACGGTAACCAGCCCAAGCCTTGTTGCATCCTGGTGTTGTTTCACTGGGGTCACATATGATACTCAGAGTAGAACTTCACATCAGTTTGAGGCTGTAAATATTATTTTTTTGACATTTCCTCGATACATAAATGTTAGCATTCTTTGGTTAGTGGTTATCTCCTTTGTGAGTCACATACACATACTACTGTGTATGTGTACTGTACAACTGTGACTTTGTCGATTGATTGATTGATTTGAATATTTTCTGTAAGTTGGACTGCAGACCTTTAGATTATTTTACGAGGTTTGATTTTCTAGTCAAGAGTTTAAAAGAAGTAACTCAACTCAGTCTTTAGAGAATTAAACCCCTTTCTGTTGTTGGGCCTGTACATCATACTGAAAAAAAAAAAACATTCTCTACATGTGACTAAAACACTGGTGATATAACTATTACTTACAGAGCTGCTCTACAAATAAGCCATTTATTGACCTAAATGTTGTATTTTATCTTGATTCCTTAATGTATGAAACTGAAAGCGGGCTGACCCTTGGCCCTGTTGTGCTCTGGACGACCCAGCATGCATTCAGCCTCAGCCCAGCTAGACAGCCCAGATGTCAGTGGTAGGTTATAGGACCCTAGACGACTGGTCTTCACATGGACACACTTCGCCTGAGGCCACTGGCAAGTTCCAAGCTCCAGACGCTCAGCCTCCACTGTGTATCTCCGGTCCTTCACAAAAACCCACTGCCTCTGCAGCAGCTGGGAAGCTAGGAGGAAAAAAAAACAGCATGTTTTTATATTTTAAGATTTTCATCATGGTAGGGAAGCTGCGTTTTACATTTTTCTTGTTGGCACCATGTTGTTTAGTCTTTGTAGAAAACTGGAAAGTATGTGCCCCTCGTGGTGAAAAATATAAAAGTAGTGCTACTGGGCTAAAATGTTTGAATGTTTTACTTGAGCTAGAGGGTACTTGAGGTTATTATTGGCAACTGCAGGTTTTTAACTACATTTTTAAAATTCAGTTTAGATCTGAGATATATTTTTAAAACATATGCAGTTAAATCTCAATAAAGGATGTGATAGAAATCTTGATTTATTTATCCATTTGAGAAGTACTTTAAGTTCTTTAAAAGTTAGACTTCTTCCAGTAATGAAAAGTGTCTCCATGCACTGTACAGTATATGCAAAGTAACTTGGTCTGGGCCCCTTTTACATGACTTATTTGATCAATGTATCATGAAGGAAATCAGCCTGTAGGAACGGAAACTCAGATTGCTTTAATCGTTTCTTTCAGCTCATCTGCATTGTTGGGTCTGGTGTCAGTCATCTTTCTCTTGACAATACTCTAAAGATTACACATGGGGTTCAAGTCAGGCTAGTCTGATGGTCAGTCTAGTATGGTTTTCTTTTTTGTAAGTTAATTTTCATGACCCGTAAAAATGCACAGAAATAAGAATTAGAAATAGTTGAAACCAGATTAAACCAGCTGAAAGAACATCCGAAAGAAACATAAAACCCCAATTTAAGTTTGCAAATGCACTCAGGGACAAAGACTCGAACTCTTGGAGAAATGTCCTGTGGTCTGAAGTGTTAACAACTCCTTTCCAACTGTGATGTATGGCGGTGACAGGATGCTGCAGGAGTGACCGGTGCACTCCACATGAGGAAAGGACATTATATGGAAATGTTAAAGCAACATTTAAAGACAAGAAATGTGTCTTCCAAATGGACAATGATAGTATGCATACTTCTTAATTTTTTACAAAAGTGGCTCGAGGACAATAAAGTCAATATTTTGATGTGGCTAACGCAGAATGACTTTGGATTTTCTCTCTGTGGACCCTGGCTTGCTTGCAGTCCAAATCCCCAACTATCAGGTTAAGTGGTCTGTAGGGTACGTGTGTACCCTACAGACCAAAGGAAGTTCCTCTGGACCAATGGAGAAAAACCTCCATTGGTCCAGGTAACCCTGAAAGGATAGGCGGGTATAGAGAATGAATGGGTGCATGTTCTTTCAATCAAAAATTATATGGCATTATTGAATCATGATAATAAAATCAAACACATTTAACATAATTTAACTGATTCTATTCAATAACTGGTGCTACTATTGTTAGTGCTGCTTAAATAATGCATGGCCATAATAATTTAGGCTATTTAACAATCCTATTTACAATATTTATGTCAAACAGTCATATAGTTGGCTTTCTGTTATATTGTCCTGTTAGATAAGACATAGGTAGGTCATCCACAGAACCTCAAATATTTGCTTTGTTGGTTTCCTTTCATTAAAATAGGTCAAGTAATTTTTAATTGTAATAATGTTTTTTGGAACTTTTATACGCTGAGATAAATTTTCCTTTGCACCATCACCACCACCAGCAGCAGCCTGAACCACTGATACTGCACAGGATAGATCTGTGTTTTGATGTTGTTTGCTCTAAATTACAACTCTACCATCTGAATGTTGCAGTTTAAATTGGCCGGCAAATGTTTTTCTAGTCTGTCATTGTTAAACTTTGATGAGTTTGTAGCCTCGGTTCACTGCTCTTAGATGACAGGAGGAGCGGTACCCGAGTGTGGCATTCTGCCACTTTCAGGCTCAGTGTGCTCATACGGGTCATTCTGCATATGTTGTGTGTAACATGCAGTTCAGTGAGTTAACAAGGTCTTTTTGTTTCCATATCCTCCTCACACTTGATATTTTCTCCTTTTTGAAATATTTTATGAGATGGTTGGGTGTAATCAATCAATCAATCAATCAAATTTTATTTGTATAGCACATTTCAGCAGCAAGGCATTCCAAAGTGCTTTACATCCTAACAAACACAAAAACACAAAGTCATGCAACATGGACTCAACAATCAAAACATTACATTAAGTCAAATGCCATCATGAAATTTGTAATTGATTACGTTGCAAATACGACTCTAAACAGGTGGGTTTTTAGTCGAGATTTTTAAGGAAGTCAGTGTTTCAGCTGTTTTACAGTTTTCTGGAAGTTTGTTCCAGATTTGTGGTGCATAGAAGCTGAATGCTGCTTCTCCTCGTTTGGTTCTGGTTCTGGGGATGAGGAGCAGACCAGAACCAGAAGACCTGAGACACACTTTCTCATTGAATTCAATGAGAAAGTGTGTCCAAACTTTTGGTCTGTACTGTATAAACTAACATTATTTTAAAGTCTATTCTTTGAGCTACAGGGAGCCAGAGTAGAGACTTTAAAACTGGTGTTATGTGCTCTATCTACCTGGTTTTAGTGAGAACGCGAGCAGCTGGATCAGCTGCAGCTGTTTGATTGATTTGTTGGACAAACTTGTGAAGACGCTGTTGCAGTAATCAATGCGACTAAAGATAAACGCATGGATGAGTTTCTCTAGATCTTGTGAGATGTGCATCCCAGAAGATCATCAGTTTCTGAAACAGTCAAACCAGCCCGTCTGGCAGCAACATCCGCGTCACATTGAAAGTCTATTAAATCCCCTCTGATAGCATTGACTTACTGCCATGTAATGTGCTATTTATTACGCGTACCTCATAAAGGGGCTAGTAGTAGTGAGCATATGTGCCCATAAATACAAATTCTGAATATACCGGATCTGCTGCAAGAACCAAGCCACACTGCCTTTCATGGAGGCTTGGTATGCTGCAAGCTATTCACTCCAACATATCCCTGGATAAATATGGAGTCCTGTGACTTCCAGCATGTAGACTAGTATTGGGAAAATATTCTGTGTATAATTTTTCCTTTGCCCTCTGTTCCATGGAGAAATTTCTTTCCCTTTACATCGCAGCTCGTGGGACAGACTCTAAAATAAACAGTTAAACTTTGCATAAACATGCTTTTTTGTGGTATTTTCACAGACTGTCTTTCTTTTCATTTTGATGCTGTCTGTGTTATTCTTATTTTAAAGTGATGACCTTTGGTGCTTCCAATTAAGCTCTTTAAAGTTGGTAGGGAAAGAAAGAGGAAAGAGACAGGTCAGCTGTGTGTGTGCAAGTGTGTGAGAACGTGTGTTGTCGCGATTGCTTGAAGAGCAAAGGTTTTCTTGGGTATTCCATGTTTTATCAGCTGGCTTATCTAAAGGTCAGAGGTCAACTCTTATGTTCCAGGTGAGGCTAAGGTTTTCAACTTTTGATAAAGCCGGATGAAAACGTCATGTTCTCCCACTGGTACTCAACAGGTTGCCAGGTTTTGTTGATGATGCCTGGATAGAAAGGATTTATTGATCATAGATAAAGTAAGAGATTCATAGAGAAATAGGTCTCTGAGTTTACACTTTAGCTTTGCAATGAGTATTTGTTGAGTATTTGTCTATTCTACATGACGTTCATTTTAGTTGTCTGTAAAAACCCATGTTATATATTCAAACAAGTCAAGCCACTTATTACATACACCGAGTAGATTAATTTAGATTATCCAAGTTTCTGGAATCTTCTTCTTGTCAACTCTGATCTAAATTTTGTCCAGAGATTTCCAATTAAATTCAAAATAACTGGGTCATTCTAACAACTTTTTTTTTCAGCAACCTGATAGGCAACAAACTCACATTTTAGCCGTTTTTTTATTTTATTGGCTTTTTCTGCTTCATTTCATCTTCCTTTCTTTATTTGTTCGTTACGCCAAAGTCATTTTAAGTTATTAAGCAAAACTTACTACATGGATTATCTGTTTTGATTTAATTTAGGGATGCACCGATATGAAAATGTGAGCCGATATAAATATTGCTGATATGGCCGATAACCTATATTTACCAATATTGTATATGTTACATATATTTCACTACCATTTCGACACAATGAAAGACATGACCACACAGTCAACTTCACTGTTACTTTTCCGGTTTAGTGAAACTTCCCACAATCCTGCATCACTATCACTGGCACACAACCAAATACCGAGTAACCAATCTCCTTCCCTATCCCTCCAGAAACAAATATCAACAAGATGGAAGTAAATATTTGTTATATTGGAAGTAAAAACTGGGCTGATGTTAACATTAGCCCAGTTTTATTTATTGGACTGATACTGACAGGTTAAAAAATGACCAATATCGGCCGATGCTGATATTAGTGCCGATAACATTTTTAAGAGTGGATTACTTCACTTGTTATGGAGATTTGGTGTAAGCTTTATGTCAGTAAGTTCGCTATACTTAACATCTTTTCCAAACCCTCTAGTGACTTTTCAAAAAAAGTCAAATCTAATGTGCTCACAACTTAAAGTGTATGCAAATAAACCACATCAACAGTCACAGTTGCAATTACTCCATTCGCTGGGCAATGAAACAACCAGTGAATCAAAATGCTCCACCAAGCAGCAAAAATGACTGAATAAACTGGTAGGGTTTTAAGAGAAATACAAGAGGACATAATAAAACAAAAATATTTCCCAACAGATGAATTCTTGTCTCTTGCAGGAGCAGGAAAAGCGTAGCAGACCTCTTTCAACTAGCTGGCCAGCAGTGTGCAGCAGCAGGTGGGGAAGGGGTATTTTGTTCCATTTTCATCTATTAGTATATATGACTTCTGTCCCTCGTTGAACACTGTGCAGAATGTAAAATGCAGATACGAAACAGCGCTACAGCCGCCGGAGCGCCAGGCTTAAAATTGCGCCAATTAACTGATTTAAAAAACGTTTTAAAATTTCCCGATCTCTTGGTGCAAACTCAGCAGAAAAGACACAAAGTCACTTGTGGGAAGCTCGTGTTTCTCTTTAATACTGACGAACGCTCTCTTTTATCAAGGGAACAGTTTGGCATATTTTTTGTTCAGAGAACTGAACTCAGACTCAACCTGGAACATATGAGGTTGTCCATTTTGTTTCAGCATAGCTTAGTACAGCTAAAGAAAAATAATTATCACAAAAAAATATAAAAATTTTTTTACATATAAATGGTCTGGAGATGTCAATTATGTAGTTATGGTTCTGGTTGGAAATTACAGTTCTTGCTGCACAACAAAAATTTTTTTATCTAGCAAATTATACTTCACCTGAAACATTTTTACGTTTAACGCTTTCAATTAATGTACATGTTTCCATCTGTCAGTAAACTGTTAACATGTCAACATATTTACCAGTATTCTCCTGATTCTTGGTATTTTTACTGCAATGTCAGGAGTGTAAAATGGATAAAATTACGCAACAATACTAGATCACATGAAATTGGCTTTGAGAATTAGTTTTTTCCTCCTTTTGCAGCAGTGATGTCCAAATTTTTACAAAAATGTTGTCCAAAAATGACAAATTTAAACTATCGGCTGGCCACAACATTTATTAAAGTAAAAACGCAAAAAAGTCGCTTTCTGTGATCTTCTGCTCAACAATAACATTTTTTAAATAAAATATGTATATCAATAAAGCTATGCCAGACTGGGGCCTTATTAAAATAAAAATAATTTCCAATTTTTCGGGGTCATCAATTGCTTTCTTTGTTGTTGGCCAGGTTTTTACCAATTTGATTTGTAGCCAGGAGGGCTGAACAAAATCCTTCCAAGGACAACAAATGGCCCCCGGGCCACACTTTGGACACCCCTGCTGCTTCTTTGTGGAGCTTTAAAATGTATAATTTTCAGCCTAAGCTTAGAACATTTTAATTGAGACGGAGGTTCTCGATCTAAACCCAGAAGAAACAAAAAGGTTTAAATGACAAATAGACATATCAATAACTAAATGTCATCAGGTCTATTGTTCATTCCAGACAATCATCTTTCTGCAGCATGATTTGTGAACTTTTTATGCATGTTTTGTGATTTACCTGACCTTTGAACTAAAACCTGCAGCATTACCCTCTCAAATGTAGTTTCTATGATAAACTACGCTAATATACGTTGCATGTAGTGTGCCTCACGCCTATAATCAAATGTTCTACAGCTTTTCTACAAAAAAGTCTAGAGTATATTTCTAAGTAAACAAAAAAAGATATATAAAGTAATCGTGTCAGAATATTTATGTTCAATCTCAAGTTTCTTATCTTCACGTTTAAATGTTAAGTTCATTTAAACTCAAAATCAAGACCGCTAAGCTGGACAGTGTTGTCTTGAGTATTAACTTTTATATTCAGTCATAATAAATTAGAATATTCATTTCAATGAGACTCATTTGTCAGGTTAAAAGTACTTTTAGTTTTCAGTTATTGAACATATATTTTGTTAAGCCCTTTGTTTGTGTTAAACTATATACAGGACAGAAACTGACATAATTAAAAATAAAAGCTGAACTATATAAATGGCCAAATAATTAACAGCATGATTTTAAAAAGGAGAAATTTATCTTGTTTTTAATATTTGATTGACATTTACATTTATTTTTTCTGTTCACTTCCAAAAATTATATATTAAGCGCGTATTACAAATTTGACTGTTTTACAAAAAATCCCTTTGCTCACAGATACATTTATGTTTTCAATTTAATTTATTCCCACAAATCTTTTTACATTTTTATTTTTTCTGCTTTTATTTTTAATTATGTCAGTTTTGGTCTTCCATATGAAACATGTTTAATATAAAAATATGACACTCCTGAACACTCGCTGTGGTTGATTAGCCAACTTAAACACCTGCACTCCTGATTATCTGTCAGAAAATGTGCGTAGTTTACCTTATTTTCTGTTAATTGAACCGAAATACTCCGAACTGCACAGCAAGGGTACATGTTGATAAAAGTTAAGCTAGCATAGCTAACCCTTGTCTCAATGCAAAGCAACAGCGCAGTGGGTCACGTGATGTCCAATCCACTACCGCGGACCGGTCAAGACTTACCAATTTTGCTGCCACATTCAACATTGTCTTGCCCTTGTGGGGTTTTTTCCCTGACTGGGAGCGAGAACGCAGCCAGTTGAATGTGACAGGTAGCCAATCAGAAAGCGGCGTGACGTAAGCACGGAGGGGAATCCCAAACAGCTGACATGGCGCAACCGAGAGTCCGGTGGACATCGGAGGTGATGTGTGGAAATGTTTATTACTATATGTAAAGGTCATTTTTATATATGTTTATTATATGTGGTTATGTTTATTCAGTTAAAAATGTTAACTACAAACAAACATAACTCGCCTCCAAATCATAGAGCAGCACATAGAGTGGCTGCTCCCGCCATCTTTTATCAAACGGCTTTTCTTTTTGTTTCGTCTTTTATCGCTTAAAATGAGTCCACAAACTATCACTGCTGCTTCTACATCGTCATCCGTGTTTGATTATTCTAAATTCACATATGGTATGTTGGGGGGTTTTACTGGATTTTCTTCTGGAATCGGGATGTTCGTGAGTGGAATCGGTTCGTGTGTGGTGTGCTGCTCCTGCCGTGTGGGCTGGACACACGAACCGACCGAACCTGTTGGACTTTTATCAGTTCTGTGGTCACAGAGGTTTGGGAAATCGGCCGACAATCCTTAAATCGTGCCGTGTGAACCAGACTTAAGACTCACAAGCTCCACTCCTCTCATCTCGTCTCGACCGCTGCCCTAACGCTGTCTGACTCTGGTCGCTATGGTAACTACAGTACATAACCCTTCAAAATAAGATACAGATGCGCCACAAAAACGGATATTTTACTTTCGTGAAAATTTTAAATCACGACTAATGGGAGCCTTGAGCTTGTTTCTCTGCAACGAGACGGTCCACCTGGGGGTGATGAGAGACAATGACACCCGAAGTGTTGCTTATGCACAGGGTGCCCGCCCGGTCTCTACTGGTGAAGCAGTTTGAAGGTTTTATTGCCCCCTGTCTCTTATCTGGGCCTTTTCCCTTCACAAAGAAATTTTCCAAAGACATCTGATCTGTTTCTTACTCATTTTGCTGCTTGTGGGCTCAATGTTATGTTGGCGTGCAAGACGGAACCGAGAGGATCCGGTTAAATGATTTTCAAAATAAAAAATCCTCCAGACTCAAATAATACATAAAACGGAAATATTTAATTATTTCTTGCGCGGCCCGGTACCAATTGGTCCCCGGACCGGTACCGGTCGCGGCCCGGGGTTTGGGGACCACTGCACTAGGTCAATGAGCGGACTTACCATTTACAAAGGAATTTTAAAAATCATTAACTAACTGTTAATGCTTTGAATGCAGCTGCTGCCGAGTTACTGTCCGGACATGGATGCAGGCACATGAAGAAAAAGAAAGGAGCAGGAAATATTGGTGGGGACTGTCCCCGTCAGGCCAAAGATGGTGGGGACATGTCCACACCAGTCCTTCAGGAAGTTACGCCTGTGCTTTAACCCATAGAGCTCTACGTGTGTTTTTCACGGACGAGCTCACCACTCTTAACGAGGACGATTTATAAGGAGGCTGTGCTTCCTCTCTTTGTAGTTACATTAATCAATGTCTTCAGGAATCCATCTGAAAATATGTCTTCCATCTATCCATCACTTCCTGCATTCTCCCATTCAGGCCCGGTGGGCTCCACTGGGACGCCTCGCTGTCGTGTTGTGGGGAAGCGGAGGGCTGCAGTGCGATAAAACTCTCAGTAATCAGCATTAGGGTCTCTCCATCCTGCGCCTTCCTGCACCACTGCGGTCAGAGCGCCCAGCCAGCTGAAGCAGCATCGACCTAGCTGTATTTCTCTACGCAGGCGTCCGTCTTTTGTTGCACAACCAGGTGCATGTGAACCGGCCATTCCTTGACAGTCTGCTCACACGGAGGATCCCCCCCTACCCCACACACACCACACTCCACCACTCCCTCGCCCGGTCTGTTCCTGGAGCTCAGTGAGAATATCACCGGGGTGGAATGGAAACTTCATTTTGCCGGGGCTAATATTAGCCCGGGCCTCTGGAAAATTCCTTTTAAATGATCGCAAGCTGAGAAAAAGCAAGGAATTTGTTTAGTGTTTTTGCCTGACAGCTATTCTCCGCGTACGCTGCTGTTTGTGTTTCAGATGGTAGCGGAACGCGGGAGGGTCCTGGGAACACAGATGTGATATGACGAGATGTCGGATCTGTCTCTTTCTGTGCCGGAAGTTTTTTTATATTTAAATATGTTTTATATTTTTGATACCTAACAGAACTGGCCATGCAACTTGATTGTCATAAGATTGTTTTTATTTGGTAATAAAAACCCATAAGTTATTCTTCGAGAGAAGTGGTTTGTGTCAACCAGTTTGTATCCCAGTAACCTGATGCTTGAACTACATCTGCTTTGTTTTATTACTATATAACCCTAACTTTACAACCTGTGTGTGTATATTTTGCTAGGAACATCCCACCTGGCCATAGTTCAGAGGGTGAACAATGAAGGCGAGGGAGACCCCTTCTATGAGGTTCTGGGAATTGTCACCTTGGAGGACGTTATTGAAGAAATAATCAAGTCAGAGATCCTGGATGAGACTGACTTATACAGTAGGTCTCCTTCTCTAAGCTCATAAATAGTTCAGTGTTTGAATGTAGAGATGTGTCAAATGAGATGGTGTTGTTTTACCAAAAGGTTTTTCATGTGGAACCATTTTGCTAGGTTCCACAGAAAAATGAGCCAAAAGTTTAACCTCCTGTGTGAAAAGCTGAGAAAGACTCGCGGCTGATTGCAGCGAAAGATTGTTCTACAAAGTATGGACACAAAGGAGCCGATTACAAATCCTCAGATTTTAATTTGAAAGAGATTTTTTTTTTTAAATTAATCATTTTCAGTCTTCTCTGTTTTATGTTGATTAATCATTTTCACTCCAAAGCGTTTGCCAAGGTAATCGCCAGCAGAAGTGTTTTGGGTTGAGGTCTTTCATGGAACATATTTACTTTCAATGTTTCTTTGAAAATAATCTTACCGTAGTCTATGGATTTAAAAAACTAAACAAAAAAAAAGAACTATTGCAGCAAAAGATTGTTCTACAAATCTGCCGAAATATCAACCCTTTTCTAATGCACCACACCAAATCCTAACACATATGGCTTTCTGTAACGTCAGGAATGTGGTAAGAATGTAGTAAGAATGTGGTAACGATGTCGCCCGCTAAAGGTCTCCTTTTCTGAAAACGTGGCCACAGCTACTGTTCCAGAAAAGCCAAAGTGCTTTGGGTAACTCCAGTTTAGGCACCCTGTGACCTGGGACAACCAGCTCACTGTCCGTGCCTCAAAGTGATGTTTTCCTTGATGGAGGAACGGCTTCAGGTTGTGTTTTCATCTTTTCTCCTCAGCCGACAACAAGACGAAGAAGAAAATCACCCATCGGGACAGGAAGCAGGACTTCTCGGCCTTCAAGCCCACTGACAATGAAATGAAGGTTAAAATATCACCTCAGCTTCTGCTGGCTGCCCTGCGTTTCCTAGCTACAGGCAAGTAGGGCTGCGTTGCTGCTTGACTTCCCCTAGTGTGCCTTCAGCTCCTAAATGTGGGGAAGGTTTGTGTGTGTGCGTGTGGGAGTGTGCGGGCTTTGAGTTTTGGCTGTAAGGGAAGGAGGACTGCGTATGTGTGTAGAATGAGTATCTGGGTGTACATTAGTGGGTGTGAGGGAATGAGCTGTGTAAAGACTCACAACAAGCGTGTTGGTATGCATGTGTGGGTGAAGAGGTGGTAGGCTCCTTGAGCGTGCTGCACGGGATGTCCACAGGCTGTGTGGAGAGATCCTGGAAAAAGAAAAGAAAAAAACGCAGGCGTTTATTTGCTTGCATGTCATGCACCGAAGGTTACACGTTGCAGTCTTTGCTCGCAGCTTTAAAAACACCACCCTGTTTGCTTACACTTCCTCCTCAATGACATCACGTCCAGCGTTTTTGGCCTATGATCGCGGTTCTCACACAAGTCGACATACTTGGGTGCTTGCTGGTGTAAAATGTGAGGCATTTCAGCAGCTTTCCCCGGGGAAGCGGAGCAGGCGGCAGCAGAACGGTGGAGTTGTAGTACGACGGCAGCGGCTGACGGTGCCTCGTTGCATTTGGATTTGCTTGCGAACTTTGACCTCGCGGCTAAGCGTTGATTAAGTTTCTCTAAAGGCTATTAGGGAGTTTAGTTCCTCACGCCCGCAGCCAGCTGACACACATCACCGCCGCTGAGTTGAAGGAGCTGATTGGCCCAACAGGTGGCTGAGGCTGACCAGTTGCTGTTGGGATACACACTTCCTCATTTCTGCCCCAGTTTGTCCCAAAATGCAGGGTGTGTGTGTAGTTTTATTAAGTGGTGGCGATAAGTATTTCTTTAGGCTTCTGAACACATTGGCCTTGTTTTCCCTCATTTTTCTGTCCATTTTCAATTGCTTGGTCAGAACATTTATGGATAGCATTCTGAAACTTAGACTGAGCCACAGTGGTTGAGAGAAAACCCCACACGGAAAATACATAAAGTAAAAAATATGATCTTATTTTGGAAAGAAAAGACAACATTTACCTGGAAGGCGACCACTGGAGTGTGGATGGCACCTTATCTTATGCTAAACAGAGTTAGGACCAGTGGACATGCATAACGGATGGATGGAGTGTAATGTCTGTTTGTTGTTGTTTCTAGGGGCGGCCGATAAGGACTTAGAATTTTATCGCGATATTTTTTGGTACTATTGTGATAATGATAAATATTATGAATAAAAAATACCAATTTATTCTTTTTTTAGGTTACTGTAGCCGCATGGTACAGCATTCGTAGCACCACAAACACAAATATTGTTCTTGGAAAACATGTCCATTTGAAATATGATTCTTCAGGATGCCACTGACTTGCATAAATAAATATGTGTTTGTCACTAAGCTGCACACAGTAACTGTATTCAATCATATTTTTGAATCTACTCATATTTATTGATATTTTTGTGCAATATGTGGAGAAAAAAGCAAAAGTAACATTTGCAATCATAGCGCCAATTTAGTTTTTTTGTACATGACTGAGATTCATCATGACAACAATAAATCAAAGCTCTCGCCACAATAAGAGTTTTTCAAGATAAAAGATAAACAATAGGGTAACTGTTTCCAGTAATCATATGTAGGTGTGTTGGATGCCAATAAGATGTTGAATTACAGTACTTAAAATAAGCTCATTGAAACATATGTTAAATATGTTATTTAACATATGGTTATTTTTTAAAGGTTATTTTCAAAAGTAGCTTTTTATCTGAAAAATGAGCCTCATCAGACCTCATTTTAATTTGTTGAGTTTGACTGTATAGTGTTTAAGGTCAGGCCAGGGCACCTCAATTAGATTTAACATCAGACTTTGACTAGGCCAATGCTTTTCTTGCATTTTTAGAGCTATTCAGAGGTTGTCTTGATGGTGTGATTTGGATCACTGTCCTGCTGAACAAGCCAGGTGTGCTTAAGCTTCAGATTATAAATTGATGGATGAGAATTCTTCAGGATTTTCTGGTATTTTGCACAATTCATTGTTCATCTCACACACACTGTAGTGAGTTCAACACACACTACCACTTTTGTGTGTGTCTGTTGGCACAATATTTATATTCTGTAATGTATAAGTTTTACTGTTTTTTACTTTTTGAGCTCTATTTGTCAACTTGATGTTGCCAGAAGGGATGTCTTGATTCTGAAGGTCTGATATTAGTTAGATCTAAAATCCACTGGATGATTTAAAACATTTCAATTACATTTAAATGTAACTGAAAAACAGAAGAAATCTTTAAGTTTTACTGGAAGCACTGTATGTGATAAACTAATGCATGATGCAGCTCTGTGGTATTTTGTGAGACTTTCATATTTTTCTCTGTTACGAATATCCGATAATATCTATCTGCTCTAGTTCCTCAGGCCTGACAATTCTCTTATTTGTTTGCCTACTTGTTTTGTCTTGTCTTGTTGAAGAAAACCTTAAAAAGAAAAACCTTGACAGGGTCAAGTGCTGTTAATGAGTGCCATTTATTTTATAGGTTACAAGCAAGTTTAGCATGAAAATGGACATTGTAAAACAATGCTTTTTCAGAGATTGGGTTTGAAGAAGGGTTGGACTTAGGGTCGGAGGTAGGATGGGAAGTACGGTTGGAATTTGGTTCAGAAGGAGAGTTGGAATCAGGGTTTGAAATAGGGTTCTCTACCCTCTACCTATATAAAGGTAAATTGGAATCAGGGTCGGAATTTCACACTAAACAGAGGTAAATTGAAATAAATAACACAACTCAATAGTAGCTATTTCTGTGAAATGAACAACGTTCTACTGTCTCAGAACACAGGAAGATGCACTTGAAGTGACGTCACTGTCTTGTTTGTTGTGTCTCCATAGTTAATGATGGCCGACCATCTGGGGATTAAAGTTTAAGGCTTTTTACGCAGTTCATTAGTGCCCCCAGGTGGTCAAATGATTATTAGCTGAATTAACTAGAAAGTGGGGGGTGTCTGTCTCTGTCCGTCACAGGGCAACAGAGAGACACACAGGACAAATAACCGCACACACACTCACCCAAGGACAATTTACAGAAACCAATTAACCTAACAGTCATATGTTTGGACTGTGGGAGGAAGCTAGAGTATCCAGAGAGAACCCACACATGCACAGGGAGAACATTCAGAAAGATCCCAGGCTGGGATTTGAACCCAGGACTTGTTCCACTGTGCAGCCATGTCTCTTACCCTTTAAGAGGCCTGTGTTATTTAGCTGTGCTTTTTTCAAGAAGGCACTTGCTTTGCTGCTATGGAGCTTCAAACATCGTGTTTTCCTCTAGACAGATGCTCAGGACCCAACATGAGGGTGTCTGGTCATGGGATTCAGAAAATGTAGAAAATATCCACTCATTGTTTTTCAGTTTTGAATGAATAAGCGCATATACTCATTTGTTTTTCAGTTATGTTTTGAATAAAAATCTTGTCCTATTTAACCCATAAAATGTGAGGTCATTTCAAAAACCGCTTCATAGTCACCTGATGGTCTCTTTTTGTCCAAAACTTGGTTTTTCAGAGCTGGAGCCGTTCTTTCCGGCGCAGATGTCAGAAAAGATCCTGCTGCGATTACTGAAACTCCCCAACGTCATCCAGGAGCTGAAATATGACGCGAATAACAAGCGGGCAACAGAGCACTACCTCTACCACAGGAACAAGCCTGTGGATTATTTCATCCTGGTCCTGCAGGTGCGCATACAATTGGGCACAGTGGAGGGGAAAAAAAGCATGATTTTAGTTAAAAAGATTTTAATCCAGCATGTTTGCCATTACTAGAAATACTATCTACATTTAAAAGAGTGAATGTCAGCGCTTCAGCTCTTTAAAATCAGACAATAAAAGTGGAGAAGATGTAGCTTCTCCCACGCTTTTCACATCACATTGATGAATTTTCATCAATCATGAATTTGTCAGTTTAATAAACTATTGTTGTCCTCGGCCATAATGTTTTTCCACTGTACAGACTGCAGGGGTTCGTTCCCACAGAGGCCATGCATCCTTAAATGACATGCATGCTATGGTTTTAATGCAGGCTGGCTTAGATTACAACAGCAGCAATGGCAAAGATAAACAACTCATGAGTAGTAAAAGATGTTTGACCTCATCATTTTTCACATGCCAGCCTGTTTACAGCCTTAAAATGTACAGTCCTTCTATTAGGATTGAAACGATTAATTAGATTAGTCGTGGTTAATTGATTATTGAAATAAATCTGTTCTACCCAGAATTTTTTAAGTGGCATTTTTGGCTTCATATTTTATTTAGCTGCAGATCCATTGCTACAATTGATCAAGCTTCCACTAAAGGAATGCTATGTTGTTATATTTTAGGCAGTATTTTCTTGTTTAAAAAGGGGATTAAATGATTTATTTGCAACTTTTCAATGTATTTTTAATAATGTGTAAAAATGGTGTTTGTATTTATAAACAATCTGCAGCACGTGCCAATTTTTTAAAAATCTGATTAATCGGCAGAATAATTGATAAAATAATCAATTACTAAAATAAACGTTATTCAAAAGCCCTACTTTTTCTGTATGTTTAAAACGAGCTGTAAATAGAAAAGATAACACTCACAATAACTTTGTGGATGCTCAGTTACAGCATCCACACCAAAGAGTGTTGCTGTCACTGATAGGCTTCTGATTGATGAAGGTCAATTCAAATGAAAATCTGATGATTCCATTCGCCTGTATGTGATCATACCATGTCAGAAATTGTTCACAAACATCAAATCAACTTTCTTTTGTGGCCACTGCAGTCCCCACACCGAAACCCAAGAGAAACTCTGGATGATCTAGATGGACTAGTTAGCAGCTAAGATTTGGTTAAAGATCCTTGTTTGTACACTCCGGGATTAGGAAAAGTTAAAAGACTAGACTAATCCTGTCTGCAAATTTAGTTGTACAAACTATTAATAGCAGGAGTGTAAACAGGTATGGAGGATCACGAGGGTTTATGTTGTTCTTTTTTTTATTTTTCAATCTTACATCGCTCAATACTTTGTCAGTTTCGTTATGACTGACTCACTCCTTAGCATGTAAAGAAAATCTGGGTTGCAGATTTCTAGAGGGACGTTTTATCTTTCTGAGAATTCAGTTGTGGCTCTTTGCTGGAGGCGTAGCAATGTCCTGCCGCAGTTTAAAACAGCTCCCTCATAAAACACATATTAGTCCAGGTTTTCTTTTCCTACGCTCATCTCTCACACCTCATGATGATGAAGACAGCATCGGCTGGTTCTGTCCAGGTCCAGATCAAACAAGCTGGTTCACCTCTCGGCTCAATAAATTTACTGTGTAGCCGCTTTTCCTTCCTGAAAGTTGTTTCAAGATGTTGAGGCAGAGATGGTGTAAATGTACACATTCATTAACACCATCCCGTCGTTTCCAAACCATGTTTTGGACATTTACCACCTTGACAGATCTCTTCGGTTTCTGCTTTTTATTATCAGACAAAGTAAATAAAAATGTAAATTTCAAATTATGATTTTGTTTACTGCTATCAAAGCTACCAAAATCAGCCTGGCCCCATGTGAAAAAGTAGTTGCCCCTTTATCTTAGTACTGGTTATGCCACTGCTGGGACCAACATCTGCCTTTGAGGTCATTGTGATAATTGGTCTTTTCTAATACTGTAGAGGAAAGTTGGCCTACTCTTCTTTGTAGAACTGATTTAATTCAGCCTCTTGTATGGCTTATAAGCCATACAAGAGGCACTATGAGTAGAAGTTAGTTCCAGAATTTGACTAGACCACTTTAAAACCTTTATTTTATTTGCTTTCAGCCGCTCAGAGCTAATAAGTCTTTTGGATCCCATAACCTAATTTATCCTATAAGGATAAATTGGTTTAAGATCCTTAATGTGATGGTCAGACATTAAGGTTTTCAAGTACAGAGCAGAATTTGTGATTCCTTCAATTGCAGCAACTCATGCAGAACATTAAAGCAGCAATGCAGCCCCAGACCATCACACTACCACCACCTTGTTTTGTACTGGGACGCATGCCATCAACAAGGTAGTTTTGCCTAATCTGTAAACTGAATATTTCCCAAAACAAGATTTGTATTGGCAGATTTGAGATGGGCTTTTGTGTTTTTTTAACGCTCCCCTGGATGGCCTTTTCAACCAGTTTTGATCACGAATGACTTTAATTGATGCGAGAGAGGCCGACCACCACTCCTTCGAAGGCTCTTGACTTTGTCACCCTTGCTGACTAATTAATATCAATGACTTTGCTCCTCATCTATTTTTGAATTTATTTAGATCAGGAGATCATGTGTTGCCTTCTCACATCTTTTAGGCTAGGTGGCCAGTGAAATTAAATTAAACTTCCCAAATAAATGGGGTTAAGTCGAGTTAATACATGGTTTAACAAGTGAGATCATTACTTTTGGGTGTCTTTCTGTCCTCAAAAAAATGAAGTCGTCATTTAAAAAGTGCTCTAACTAAATAACCTTTGTTTTTTATGGCTATAGGGGAAAGTGGAAGTGGAGGCAGGAAAAGAGGAGATGAAGTTTGAAGCAGGACCGTTCTCCTTCTACGGGATGATGGCTCTAACAGCGCCACCTGGTAAGAGCGCTGGGTCTTTGTCGTCAGGGTGAGGGACCATATGGGGGAAAACTAAAAAATCAGCCATCACTTTCTCCATAATGGATGTTTTTTGATTGTCATTAATATTAATTAATTGTAAGTCGTCCAAAGATTATAATATATGATTTATGTTTAACCTCAAATTCGAGATTATACTTTTGCAAATATCTTTTGTAGCCCTTTTCTGTTCGTGTTTTGTGTTCTGAGGACCTAAAAAGCTTGTTGTTTCTAAGCAAAGACCCAGTGATTGAGGCTGTTTTAAAGAGGCAGCATGACGTCATGGACAAACGTCACCAGAGAACATCAGCTGGTGATTGACTCAGTCCTCCCAGTTCATTCATAAACTTCACAGACAGCCATGTTCGGATTCTCTCTGTGGTTGGATTTAGGGAGACACCTAGTGGTGAAATGGTGGAACATACATCCCATCTAGTTCTAAGTGAAATCAAACCAAACCCAGGGATGTTTCAGACCTCCTTATCTGAAAACTAATTGCTTCTGATTGAAACTCCTCTCACGGATTGAATAACTTTTAAAGCTATTGATTATTTCTACACTATTGACACTCTTTTTTTTCTTCTTCCTTTCTTTCGGTCTTTTCTCCTCACGATGTCCTTTCCCTCTTCTTCCCAAGTGCCGCTGTCTCTGTCTCGTACATTCACCGTCAGTAGGGCAGAATCATTAGCGGGATCTCCAGGTATGGTGACTTTTTCTGTCCTTTTTAATGCCCATTTTACTAATTATATCTCCAGCCAGGAACTAACAGGGTTCCCACACAATCTGGAAAAATCTGACATTGAGTTCATTGATTTACAGATCCGGATAAGTTTGGAAAAAGAAAGTAAGATTTCAGAAAAATATTTGTATTTCCGGATTAGGTCCTGTATTAAAAAAATCAAAATATGCCCTTCCTTCATTTCTTCCCTACTTTAATACTTTCCTACCTAATGTCTTTACTTCTTTCAATCCTTGTTCTCTTTCCAGTCTGTCTTTGTCTTCCATCCTTCTTTCTTCTGTTTTATTCCTTCCATTCTTGTTTCTGTTTCCTTCTGTCCTTCGTTCCTTCCTGTCTTTTCTTCCTCTTTTACTAAATGTTACCTATGTTACGACATTCCTTGTTTTGCCTTCGTATCTTCTTTTCCTCCTTCACTGATTCCTATGTTCCTCTCTTCCTCCCTCCCTTGAATTCTACCTCGTTTCCTTTCTCCTAGTCTCTTGTTTTCACAGGTTTCATCTTTACAGCCTGAATCTCCTAAACTGATGGAGAACATCAGTATTTGTATACCAGGAATTCTGTAATCTTAAGTATATATACGTCTGAAAGAGTGTTTTCATTGATCCTTGTTGTGGTGTTTGTTGCTCACTATGAAACCTGCTGTTTCATAGTGCTGTTTATGCAGCACAGACTCAAGGGCCTCGTCCCCTGAGCCATTAGTCAAGTGTCTGAATGGTGTCTTGGGTCTGGAGGCCCCAGAGTGGAACCAGGCTCCGCCCCCACCAGCCCCTGACCTTTAACCCTCCCACTGTATAAACAAGACCTGCAGCTACAGCCCCCTGCTGGACAGCGCACATACATCCACATACGTATGTCCACATGTGCAGACCCATGTCCACCCGTACCCACACAAACACACCCTCATGTTTCTGCCTGCACAAAAACAGCCACATTGAGCCTCTTTGCGTCTTTTTCCACCTGTTACGATGTGGCGATTGGCTCAGCGACAAACGCACACCGCCTCTTTGTGTGTTGACCCGATACCTAGAAAGTGGAGTACTAATCCACTAGAGTTCACATGCCAGGTCTTTGGCCCACACACACACACACACACACACACACACACACACACACACGTCCTGACGTGGGATTACATACATTCCAGTCCATGTAGCAGCATTAGAGCTGGCCAAGCCGTTTTCACTTTTCACTGTTGTGTGTGATTTCCACGTCTTTAAGGAGTGGAAAACATAATCTGGCTTTAATTAAAAATTAGAGGGAAGAAAACAATAACAGAGCAAATCTTCTGGGTGGTGGCACATGAAAAGTCAGCAGCAGCATCCCCGGACACGCAGGGTTTACCGACAAATGAGATTTCCATACATCACAGCAAACCTCTGTGCTAATATGTAACAACTATAAAAACTTTAATTCTTCTGTAGCTTTTGATTTGTGTTTGAACTAGAATCTCTCTCCATCCTCAACCTTCTTGCTGAAACCTGAACATTTTGGATAATAATATTAAGAACTATAAATAATATAAACCATCTTGAAAAATAAAAAAAAACAAACCTGTTGTTCTATCTGAACAACAGCATGACGCAGTCACCGCCATGCTTTACTGTGAGTGCACTGGATACATATTTTACATTTAAGGTGCCATTCATTCTAAAAGAAGTGTGAACAGTTTTGATATCCACACTGTGTGTATGATGTCATAGAGACACAGTTTCCCTCTTTTCACAAGTCAAAAACATTCCAGCTAGCCTTGTTCAGTCGCTTTGTAATGAAACTGGCCTTCTGTGAGTGAAATAAGTGTCTAATTAGTCCATTGATAGAAACTAGTAAGATGAAAAATAATTACAACAATCATTTGTGTTCTTGGACTGTGTTTAATACCTGACTTTAATTTCAGTGCTTCTCTTTTATCTTTGAGAAGCAGCGCTCTGTGATGCCCCGTTGGCCTTTGCTCGGTCAGATCTGTGCGTTTTGACCTTCTCGTCCTCTTATGTCCTCACAGAGAACAAGTCTCCTCCGCGCTCGTTTGGCCTGAACCACTCAGACTCTCTGAACAGGAGTGATCGCATAGAGGCCATCACACCGACGCTGGGCAACAGCAACAACCAGCTCAACTCCTTGCTTCATATGTACGTTCCCGATTATTCTGTCAGAGCGAGGTCGGACCTGCGGTACATCAAGGTGAGAAACAGCTGCAAGGATCCGGCCAGAGAACACGGAGGCTCAAAAGCCTGAGGTGTACACCTGAAGCTCGTGTAGTTTATATTAATGCACTGTAAAACATTTCAGCTGCATTTAGTTGTGTCTGCTAACTTTTGCTCCTTACGTCAATGAAATCTTGTGAGTTTTAGGGTGCATTCACACCAGCCCTGTTTAATCGAACTCCAGTCCATTTGATAGAAAGTCTGGATCGTTTGAACGGATAATCACACTCTGATGCAGACCAAAAAAAGTGAACTCTGGTCTGCCTACACCTAGGCCTCGATTCGACTAAAGTGACGTCTGGCACTTTTTTAATGCCAAACGGACTAGACACAGCTCCAAAAGCAGGAAGTGGACTATAGTGCAGGGCATTCTGGGTAAATACAAATGATAGAGGGAGAAATGTTTCATAGTCTTTTACCACAGACAAATGAGAAATCCTACAACTTCTATCGATATTCTAAATATTTTTGATCAATCTACCCACCTAGTGCGGAATGTGTAAGAATTATTAAACGACAGTATTAAGATATAACAACTCCCAATTGAAGAGTAACATCAAAAGTTAAAAAACTTAGTTAAAACCTAAACAAGTTTCTGGTTGACCTTACTGGTACTTGCACTTTCAAGGCAACAGATGAATCTCCATTTCTGAACAAGCTAAACCTCCTTCAAGTGTTTCACAGTGTGGCATAAATTCATATGTTTACAAGAAAGAAGTTATTTTCTTGTTTTGTATTATGTTGCATTTATACACTGTTCCGCAGATGGTGTTTACCATTAATGCTTTATGAACATGTCCGGTATCTGTTGCGAGAAGTGACCCCAGCAGCGACTCCTCTGTTGTCCAGGTAACGCGCCAGCAGTACCACAATGCCGTAATGGCGTCACGGATGGACAAGACCCCCCAGTCCACAGACAGCGAGCTCACCAAGATCGAGCTCACGCTGACGGAGTTCCACGACGGCGTGGAGATCCCGGCCAACATCACCACCACGGCCAGCACCACGAGCACCTCCCCCGCCGTGGCCGTCGCCACGGCCAACGAGACGTCCCACCTGCTGAACCAGCAGCAGAACTGTGTGGGCCTGAGCCGGAGCAACCACAGCGCCCACAACGAGGGACACATGTAGCCCTCAACCTCCCGCTGCGGCCGGTGGAGACCCTCCACCTTGTCCCCTGGACACGCATGGAGCAGTGGCGTTAGGTGAAGAGGGAAAGTGGGCGGAATCAGGGTTCTGCTCCAACCTGAAGCCCCAGTTCAGTCAGTGAGACCTTTCCACTGTAGGTGTCGATGGCAGCAGCTGGGACGATGGGTCACCAGAACCCCCCCGCTGCACTGACAGGACCAGTGAAACAAGTTTTTCAACGGACTGGAGGACGACGGAGTGCAGGTCCGCTCGCAACATAATGCAAAGCTCGCTGGACTTTCTCCTCAGGCCAAAGACTTTGGTCCCGCCCCCATCCCGCCATCCTCCTCCGTCCCGTCACACTGAAACAAACCCTCCGCTCCGGTGCTTCCTGCAGGGAGGCTCAGGCGACTGCTGGTCCAATCAGACTCACACAGAGAGCGACGGTTCGGCACAGACTGCACCAAAATAAACCGCTAAACCGAGAACCAAGAATGTTTTTTTCTTGTATTTATTTATTTTATAATATTGTTTGTATATATGTACACGTGGAGAAGTGAAAAATAAACTAAGAGCATGCATCCACAGAACATGCTACATATATGAACACCCACTCATGTACTTGAGGAGGTGAGAGTCTTTTACTATTAGATCTTATTATTTTTACTATTATCCTAAATCAGGCTTATAGTATATTTTTCACCTTTTAAAGGAAAAAAAAAATCACACTATTGCCTTGGAGAGAAATTCTATAATTAGTTACTTTAACAAAGTGCAATGAACAATGATTTATTTAAGAGATGATTATAAAAGAAGATAATTCAGTGTATTCTAAGTTGGCAGATGTATTCGTATGTTTGTGCTGTGTGTACATTTGTTTTTGAGACGTGCTCAGCTGCGTCTCTTCCTCTTTGTCTCCGTCGCGTTTTTGACCTCAAGCACGTCCGGCTCAAGTGACGCCTTCACCAGTTACTGCAGCGTAGTTTGGGTGGGGAGGGGGTGACAGTGCCAACCAACAAAGGTATCTATGCATGTGAGGTTAAAGTGTTTTTATGCCTTTAGTTCAATCAAATGTGAGAACTGCACAGTATTAATGACCTCGTTCTAACACGTCAGAAAGAGCAACCTCGACTTTAAATGATGCACAACTAATGCTTCTCCACTGTTTTGCTTATAAATATGTCTGTTTTTTTTATTCCTTTTTTTTTTTTTTTAGCTGATTTGGACACCAGGCTGTCTCATTGTTTTGGCTTCCCTGCAGATTGCAGTTAATAACCCGAGCTTAATAGTTATTGAGTCTATCCGATTTTAAGATGTTCTTCAACAATGCTGGCTGCTATTAAAGAGACATATTTATACATCGTTCTGATTTTTACTGATTGTGTTTAACTTGCATGATTAAAACATATTTTAAAGGATGTTCCAGGGATGGGCAATTTGATTAGAGGATTATTTTGTAAATATTGGCTCCCAACTTCTTGTATAACTTACGTAAATAATAACACAAGTTCAAAAGTGTCAGGACAACAACAAACCCGTTCCTGAAGATGTCTAAAATAATTCAGATCATTTAGATTTTCTTAGAAAATCTAAAACCTTTCTAGTAAGGGTGAAGCTGTCCTGTAATCAACAATTTTGCATGTTTGAGTCTTTTAACATTGACTGGTGTGAACATGGGAAGTGACAGAAAAGCAACAAAATAACTAAAACTGAATCTCCTCTTGTTCCTCTCTAGCATTAAGCACACAGCACAACTATTACTGATCATGTTGCTTTAATTCTTGTTATCAATAACCCTCATGATGAAGACTTTTTCAGCCATGAAATTAGCTTGTTGAAAGCTAATGAATTCATAATAGCTATCTGTAGCTAGCTGTGCTACGGTCCCTTTCTTCCAGTGTCTGTGAACTATACAGTTTTATTTATGAAGTAACTGTAACTGTTGCAAACTTCATCTTTAAAGTGATCCTAAAGCAGCTTCACAGTGTAAATGCCAGCTTTCTGGCTACAACGCCAGATTTTAATACCTGCAGCAAGCATCTTCAAATCTCGTATGAAAAATCTGTCAAGCGTTTGTTAGAATTACATCTTTCTGTATGGCTTGTAGAGACTATATGAGCATTAAAACGTAGATGCTATAAAGGCATCAGTCATAGTTTTATTGATGAAAATCTTTCAAGCTTTTAATTCTCTACATCAGTCGACACGAGAGACGTCAGCATCTGCCAACATAGTGGAAACAAACACAACAAACACACACACAAGGTGGATGAAAGCTAGAATAAAAGCACCATTTCAGATTTAATATGTTAGAAATCCACCTTTGGACAGATACTTCAGTATTAAAAAGTCTTTGCCTATCCCTGGGATGTTCAGAGAATTTGTTTTATTGGAAAAAATATTTACTGGGTTACTTGTTGAGACAGATGAAAGATGTCTGCCTTATACAGAACAGTAGTTCCTCTTGGAGGAGAGGCAGGACAAGAATGAACCAAGATTAAATATTTATATTATACAAAATGTTGCATTGTTTATTTGTTTCAGACAACAACAAAAAAAAACCCAACATCTTCCCATCTATCTTAACAAGCAGTTCTGTTCATGTTTTCCAAAATCTTCTTTAAGAGTATATTTGTTTTTGTAGTCTCTTGCCGTTATTTTATACTTTACCTCACAGGACAGAGTTTTAATGCACTGTGTGCTGGAAAGTAAAGTAACTCTGTGCAGATGTTAATGAAAATAGGAGTTTCCACGCCTGTCCATTCACGTGTTTTTTTTTTGTGTGTGTGTTTTTCTTATTTTATGGCAAGATGAAAATGTCTCTTAAGGCTGAATTAGTCTCTTTAAAATGTAATTCTCTATAGTAACCACTGGTGGTCGCTGTTTCGTCGTGTTTTTCTATGTGTGAGTGTTTTGAGTGTGTGAGAAAGCCTGGGAAATGAGACAACATAGTCCACCCATCGGTTCCGCCACGAAAGGGCGTCCCCTCCAGTTTCTTAACCAGATACAGATCGCGTCTGCTAAGTTTGCAGCTGTGCTCGCTGTTTTTTTTTTTTTTTTTTTTTTACTGTTATTGTTGTTTACTTGAAAGTGCTCCCACGCAGCAATCCCACCCTGCTCTGCTGGAACAGTCGCTCCCCTGACATAAAACAATGTTTGACTGCAACATTTAAACACGGCTGTGGGTCCCAGTGCCTAACAAAAGAAGAAGTAGCGCAGCAGTTCAAAAAGACAAATATATTATTTTTTTTAATGAACGTACAACAGGAAACAGTGTTGGGGCATCAGCTGTGACGGGGTTTATATTAATACTCCATAAAATAGAAAACATGCATTCTCCTTTGTTTTAAGCTGACAACTCCATCCTTTGTGTGAATGCTGTGAAGGTGTGTTTTTACCTGCTCTGATGCTTCTACCTGAACACAACATTCCTGTTGCCTCTTTCAGCTGGTGGTTTAATAAAAAAGTGAATGATTAACAGATAAAACAGGAGTTTTCTTTCGTAGTTTTTGTTGCGCATTCACCCAAATCCGGCGTCTTGGGAGACCAGAAATGATGATTCTTGAAAATTCAAGTGTCACTGTGGTCCTGAGCCGCATATTGTTTTTTTGAAACAATAATTTTAAAGCTCCATCTGACTCTATCCCGCACCTCACTCTCAAATAATAACAAACATGGCGCCATTCGGTGTTTTTTTTTTTGTTTGTTTGTGTCGCTTTCTGTCAGTGTTACAGCGCCACCGACTGGCTCGACATAGCTACTACATCATTTTCTGTGGCGCTGCATCCTGTCGTGTGGATGCCATTTTTTCTTAATCCGTTCGCCAAAATACGCTGATCCGTGTGTGCAAGGCCTGAAGAGATAGTTTTTGTTTTCTTTTTTGTTTTTTGTCATAAATCTATTTGTATAAGACCAGAATGTACCAAGGCGTTGATTTCAGAGCTCTAAAATAGTGTGACTGTTTGTCAATCTCATTTGGTTGTTTTTGGAGACTTCAGGTTCTGCTGACTCGGCAGAAATAAAATGCTGAGTCAGTGGATGCTGGTGCACTGCACAAAAGTGTCTGTGAGACTGAACAGAACAGCTGACACTTCGGCAGTCTAAACGTAAAGCCGAGGTTTGGGGGGGTGTCACATTATTTACATTATGAAGAAGCCACCACTGTCGTTCAGTCAGCTGCCTTGCATCCTTTGAGCATGAAGAGCAATATTTCATCATTTCCCCCCTCAATATCCAACAAAACCAGAACCACAAATTATGAAAAACTATCTTTATTCTAGATTTTCATGTAATGATTTCAATATACAGTCTGAAGGAACATTTCAGGAAACAAATACTGTTCAGAGGAACATAATCTGATATGCATACAAACAAAAGGACAGTTTAGAAAATGTGAGGAGGCTGTTAATGTTTCTAAGCAACACAAGGATGGAAAAAAAATAACCTCCTATAGCCTAATGCTCTTCACAAGGCTTTATTATTAAGGTCTGAACGTTACACGTATGTGGTAGGGTTAAAAAAAAAGAGAATAAAATGTTATTTTGAATAAAATAAAAAAAGGTCTATCTACAGTTCTGTAAACCAAGACCATTTAAAAATACTTATTTAGAAAAATAAAAACCTCAGCTAATATAGTAATTGTACTTTCCATGCTAACCCCACTTCCTCAAGATTTTCTGTACAGGTTTGCTGTGTTTTATGAGCGTTAACTACGCTGACACGCTGGGAAAACTTTCAATGTTTCCTTTTTAGAGAGGAAATATCCATCGAGTCAGAATGGATACCAACTGCATGTATATGTATGCAGTTTATGCAACTTTCATCATTAGCTTTACAGCTGCCTTCTGCAACATGCCCCCTTCTGCAAAGATGAAAACATGAAAATATAAAAGATTTCTTTGTAAGAAAAAAAAAAGAAGAAACAGCTGTGATCTTTCTTATCAACATCAAATAAAAAAGTGACACTTTAAGCTAAAAAACCCCCCAAAAACTAAAAAAACGTTCACAACATCCCTCCAACCCACGCCAAACCAAACCAAATATGAAAAAAAAAACAAAAGAATAGATGGCATGTACCTTTCCTTTCCTGGCCAAACTGATCGGAGCCGTACAATGTCAATAAAACCGGAAAACGTAGCATATTAGGAAAGGAAAAATGAAGTTCAGGCAGTCCGTTTCAACACACACATGAACCATTTTAAACCCAGTTAAACCTAAGTTTAAAACCCTGAAAACTTATTTTTCCCAGCAACACATTCCCTGCGCGTGCAAAACTTGAATCAAATCTGATCACCGCTGAAGATTTTTTTTTTGTTTGTTTGGATGTGGAGTAAAAATGAGCAAAATCCCTGGAGAAAAATGTCAGTGGAGATTTAGCATCTAGTAAGCAATGTCATATGATAAAAAAAAAAAAAATCTCCAGAAGCTGCGATACAGTTACCCACCGTCTCACAAAAAAACTCATCTATGCTTTTTTAGACCGTTTCAATTCAGCTCGGTTGATCACAGGTGTTTTGAAACTTTGATCAAAATACCAAAGCTTCATATTATTGTCATGTTTGGACAAACACTTAAACGGGATCTTATTGCTTAAAACAACACATTTTCCCACTGAAGCTAAAATAATTTAATACTATTAAAATACCAAAAAATCTGGTATATTCCACCAAGTAGAGACTCCTCGGCTCTCCTCCAGGTAAAATGGTAACATTGCGTTAATTCAAAATGAACCCGTTTAATCGGAAGAATTCAAGGTCCAAATCAAACTTATCCATCTCATTTTCCGCAAGTAAATGTTGGAAATGACAATTTTTCTTTATTTGCAGTTTGGGAGAAATTTCTCCTCTTTATTCTGGGGGGAAACGGTGGCGACGACGGAAGGAGTTCGCCCTGCGATCGGGCGATAATCACATCGTGAAGACAAAACATTCCTGCGATCAGAGACTTATTTGCCATCACTTGCCAGCCAATGAGTAATCAAGATTAAAGCAGCTGAAGAATCAGAATTTAAAAAGGCATCACAGGATGGAGGAACAAGGTGGTTAAAAGAACCCAAGTGTGTTCATTTTACTGAAATGTGTAAAACTAGGGAAACTGAACATTTAGTTTTATGTTGGGGAATGTTGGGGGAATCTGGTGCTTGAAGCTCACTGCATAGACGGGCTTCAAGCTGCTGACGCTGCAGAGTCACACAGCCAAGTATGTAGTTTTTAGGGAACAAAACCATAAATCTTTGCGTAAAACTGCATTTGAATCATAACTGAAACCTAGTTTTTTAAAGTATATTTTTCCCAACATTAAAATAGCAATACTAGAATGGGATAATAATTTTTAAGAGTCTGGTCTCTTTTTAAAAAAATTAAAATCAAGTACCACAGCTTTAACTAGAATGACCACAGCGTTACTAGGCAGACTGAGGAATACTGTACACACACCGCCTGCATGTTTTCTTCGATTACTGATGCTGAGAACTCTGCATATGTGACAATAAAAACATCCTAAAAACACCTTCATACACTGAAGAACTTCACATATTGGCACCTTAAAAAAAAAAAAAAAAATCCCTTCACTCCCAGCGAGTCTGTTCTACTTTTCTCATCAACATCCCCGATAGTGTAATACAATGTTCAAATTTCATCTTCCAAACACCAAACTAAAATGAAATGGTGCAGGTCAGCCTGCTTGTTGTGACGCAGCTATAAAAGGTCGTTTGCCATGTGGAGAGTTACATAACCACTACAGTATGTCAGGGCTCCTACAGAGACTACAGTACTATGTCCTCAACTCCCCACTGAACCTGATGCACACTGAGGTCCTGAGGTTTAGGAAAACCGATCCCTGCTGCCCGTGGGGAAGATACAGTTCTTCATGCATGAGTTAGAAAACAAGCTAAACGGATTAAAAAGCTGAACGTTGTTCCCAAACAGCAGAAAAATGTCTGTTTTCAACACAGACGATTTTCCCGCGCATTCCCTGTTAGCTTGTCTCGTGGTTAGAGGTATAGTATAACAACCGTATTTGCAGGATTACAGCGTAAACATTATTTGGTTATAAAAATACGTTAAAAACTAGCGTTTCATGAAATGATTGCTCAGGGTGGCTTTTTTTTTTTTTCTTCTTTCCGTTTCGTGAGTCGAGCATGCGTGCTATTTTCTGACAGACGTGAGTGATCTCTTCCTCCTAATGGTTCTTTGAATTTATATATATATTTTTTTTAGAAATCTCCCGAGTATGTGTGTGTGTGAGTGTTTGCGTGTTCGTGTGCATCGATTGACATCGACAGTAAATGTAAGTACACACAAACGCACACAGGAGGCGTTTCTCTTTCCCGTCTCGAGATCACCATTCGACTCTGTAAAGAAACGCAAGGCGACGGGGAACGGGAACATGGCTCAACTCTGCAGGGTGTTTTATTACTCCTCCTCCTCGTCGTCATCCTCGTCGTGGCAGTGAGTGATCTCCTGGGGCGTCTGGGGGAACAGGTTGGGAGGCTTGATCTCGCTGAAGGAGCGGGTCAGGTGGTTGCGTTTGCACTCCAGGTCCTTGCAGTCGTTGCACTGGGTGCGGTTACGCGTGGCCAGCGGCGACTCCACGTCGATGTCCACGTGGGCGTGCTCAACCGTTGACTCGTGAGGCATCTGAGGGACATCGAGCAAATATTTAGTGGAGAAACAAGCCAATTACGTTTAGCCGGTGTTTAAAGTCCAGCGTTCAATCGCGGTTTCAATACAAATATTTATTTATCTATTGATTCCCAACATCTCAGTTGTTCTGTATCACTTCAAGAGCTGCTATTTTTCTTATTCTTCTTATAGTATTAAAAATACATTTTATGTCTTGAAAAATTTCTCACATACACTTTGTACACCTGACCGGCCTAAGAAAAAAAACACAAATTTAACAAAAAAGAAAAACAAAATCCCCCAATTTCAATGACTAACATTTAAAATATAAACCCACTCTTATTTAAATTTTACAGATCAATAATAACAATAATAATAATTAGAACAAAACTATTCATCACATTGATCAAATCTGTTTGTTTTAAGTTAATTGACCTTCTTGCTCAAATTAAGCACTTAAATTCTACACAGAGATCAAAACAAAATCCTTATACGAGTAGAAACACAAACTTTCAGCTTCTATTGGAGCTTAAACTCCACAAGCCGAGTTGAAGGTTTTGCATCAGCACCAGTGAAGTGAAGCGTTGACCTGGAGTGTGACCTTAAAGTTCTGTCTCCCTCCGGTTGGAGTCAAACACTCACCAGCACGTGCGCGGCTCTGAACAGGTAGCTGAAGGGGTAGTACAGCAGGTTGATGAAGGAGGCGGCGTACAGGTCGGCGTAACGCATCACCTGGGAGGCGAACAGAGTCTGTCTGGAGCCGCTGCGGAAAAGGCTCCCCATCATGCCGTAGCACATGTCCATGTCGTGCGTGACTTTCTGAAAGGAGGAAAAGGGTGAGAAGAAACGCCGCTTTTATTCTGAATCGGCGAAAACGGCCAAACTGAAACAGTCTGAGGAGCCGTTGGGAGGCGGCGGATGCTGTAAAAACTCTCCAGCTGGTGTTAAAAGCTTGGGAACAAAGGTGGCGCAGTGATTAAAAACAGCAACACAGGCTGTACCTTGACTCTTCTCTGAATAGTGCTGATGTCAGGCCTCTCGTTGCTGCTGCTGTCCAGATGTCTGAGGAAAGACGAGGAGAAAGACGATGAGTTCAGGGCGAGGGGCCGGGGGTCTGGGGCGGAAACGCATATCAGTTCACTGAAATGTAGGAAGTCAAAGAGGCGGTGTAACAGCGGGCTATAAATACCCATGGCGGGTTATAAATACGGCCAGTAAATGTGGTTATCAGGTGGCCTGCGTGGGCCGACCCCTTAACACTTCACCCTTTTGACCCCGTTGTTCTCTCAGCGTGCATGCCTTCACACGGCCTGCAGAGAGCAAAGTGCAGCAGAGCCGGCGGCGGGGGCGGCGGGGGCGGCCGGGGCGGGAGGGCAGGGGGTATGTTCGAGACAGGAAGTGGACGAAAAGAGGGCCAAAGGGGAACAGCTCTTACTTGTAAAGCTCTGCCAAGAAAACGTCCAGGCTTTGAAGTTCCTCGAATAGCGCTGCGAAACACAAAGGGAAAAGCAAAGTGTCAGTGATGAGGATGTGGACCTGTAGATTTAACCCTTCGATGCGTCTCTAATAACGTCACATGAAACATCCCCTGCAAACAAAAATGTGTTCTTAAATAAAAAACATAAATAAAAAATAAAATCCTTTTTTTTTTTAAAAACTAGAATCAGAGCTAAACAGGGAGACAAAAATATTAATGATATCCAAGTAAAAACATTTACTAAAACAATATCAAGTGTTTAGAACATTTTAAGCAAAATACAGTGACAAAAATTACTATACTGTAAATATTTGTAAATAGTTTTCATTTTTTAATGTACAAAGACTAGTCCCAATCAAATGAATCAAATAATAAACCGTTTTAACCTCTAACCTGCTAAGTTGTTGCCATGATGTGACTCTAGATTACTATCTGAAACAACATGTATGATTTATGGTCAACACACTTAATGGTAAAACATTATTAAAACCAGCATCAATTCGATCATCAACTATCAAAGTATTTTAAAACTTTGACCCTTAAACAGACTGCATTTTTTTCTACATAAAATTCTGGTTTGTAATTCTTTATTTATGTTAAAATACATTTCAAACATTATGTATGTTTAAATATTGCAACCTGGTAAATGCAATGCAAACACAGAGCTGGTGAAGGTCTGTGACCAAAACGTTTCATTGTTAAAGGTTTTTAAGTTTAATAGTGTGCGACAGTTTCTCCCTTATTTTTAGACAGATTTATATTAAAAAATAGTTTGGTATTATTTGGTCATTTTCAGTCTTGGTTGAATTAAATTTAAAAAATGATGCAAAACCTTCCAGCTTGACATAATCAACTTTTACTTAGCTTTATTGGTTTTATAGTTTTTTGGATTAAAGTATATTCAGATTGAATCACTAATTTGTTTTTTTGTAGAAAAAGAAGAAATTGTAGCGGACACCTTCTGGCTCTTTGAGGTTGTCTAGGAATTTTGACTCAGGCCTGATTCTGTCTTATTTTGAAGTTCTCATGGCACCAAAAGATAAAATTCAAACAGTGTTTCTTTCTTACAACTCTTGTCGGTCCAAACGTGCAGCTCCTGGGCCAGCTCAGGAATCACCAGGAACGTTCTCCAGCCCTGACGCTTCTTAGACTTGAGGATGTCTCCGAAGATATGGTCCCCGATGTACAAAATGTCCTTCCCTTTGGCCCCCAGCAGGTCACACACGATGTCCGAGGAACCTTAGGGTAATAACATGTTAATTAATTACACCTCCGGCCCTTTAATGCTAAAAATAAGACGTAATAAGCAGTAACACTGAAAAATTGAAGACGTGCTCGTCTCACCTCCTGAGTACACTATGCCGTGCTGCAGAGGTCCGGTGTAGGTTCCAATCTTTAGACGTCCTGTGGTCTGGATTGAAGACGCAAATTAAAATGGCCCAAGTAAAGATCTTCATCAGACTAAACACATCTGTATTTTTAAAGTTAACGATTGCATCGATTTCCTTCGCATTCGGACGCAAATTGCATTAACTGTTATCGCTTTGCATGTATTTAGAGGAAACCTGCTTTCAAAAATGACAAGTTGTCCAAACGCTGAGGACGATATGACGTGGTCACAGAGTCGGAATCTGCATCCTGCTTCGTGTCCGCTCACCGTGTCGACCTGTCGGAGAACGGTTCCCTCCCCGAAGAAGACGGGCTTCCTGGCGTCCACCAGGATCAGGTCGAAGTAGGACTGCCAGGGCTTGTGAGCGGTGCCGGGCTGTGGAGGGTGGAAACCCAAACAAACCACATGAGTTACCAAAAAACTTACAGTAAAGTGACACGTTTTTCACTCTCTACCTGCAATTTCAGCGAAATTGATCTTACCTTGGGGCCGTGTGGAAAGTCAAACAGGTAAGTCATAATTTTCTGTGAGTAAAAAGTGTTTGGATGTAAATCAGCTGTATCAAAAACTGAATAACAACTAACTAGACAACAAAAAAGTCCCTAAAAGCATTTCTGTTGTTTTCGTCTAAACAGTTAGCCGTCTGCACTCACGTGCGTGTATTTGTAGTCGCTGTTGGTAGCCAGGAAAATCTTGGCCACTTCATTCATCCGGCTCAGGAGAAGTGGGAGCTTCCCCTGATGGGAACAGAGAGGAGAGGAAAAAGGAAAAAAAAGCTTTAAGCATCTTCACAAAGAATGTGACACAATGTGTGTGGCTCTCATAGCAGAGGACACCTGCTGCATGCAAAGTACTCACATCTCTCACTACGTACTTCTCCAGGTTTTCCACAGTTTTCTCCTTCAGCGTTCCCTGAAAAAACAAAGAAAGACGTATAACACAACATGTTCTGGCTTGCTGAAAGTTTTCGGCGGGGGGGGGGGGGTCCACACCATAATGTTACTTAAATCAATGGTTGCATGAACTTTACCTTGAAGTGAACCCAGTCCACCGCGTCCCGAACGTCCTGGAACATGCTCTTGTAGGACATGAAGAGGTCGCCGTCCTTGAAGCCCGTTTCACAGCTAGGGGAGGAGGGGGAAAGAGAGACACGCGCACAGCCGTCGGACAGGCCATATCTTTACAGAGGGTCTTTAAAAACATGACATTTGTTTCTTTTTGTTTGCTTTTAAATGGGATAGCCTTCCCTTGTTGGAGGGTCCCCAGCCAAACAGGAAAGCATTCTCCCCCTAAAAGACCAACAACCAGGTTTCAGAGGACAAAGGACATGCAGCCATTCCAGATTACATTCTCAAAAGAAATTAAAAATCAATTACAGGCCATTAATCCTCCTTTACAGAAGTGCTAAAAAGATTATGGAAGATTATTTCATTTTATGTGGATAGTTAGTGAGATTTCCTTTTACTGCTATTAATCTGACAAGGATCCATGCGTCTACTATCTGGTATTAATTCTGTAATTCTATTAAAAATAAACAGGTCTGACTGAAGTCCCATGAGGAAACCATTTAATAAGAATTAGCTGACATTAGCCTTTAGGACACCACGACGCTCCCATGCTTTGGGCCATTTGCTCTCGCCCCTGTGTGGCTTGCAAATGTCTTTGTGTCAACATGCAGAACTCAGAAACTTGTTGTTGCACGACATGTAACCTGGCAGAGATGTTCTTACCTTGTGTATCGGTCACAGTTGGAGAAGAAATCCACAAGACAAGCAAAAAGGTAGGTTTCTTTGAAAAGAATAAAATAAAATAAAATTAAGTCAGTCAGACTTTTACTTGGGTGTAAATTTTCTGGAGCAGTCGCCACCAACTTTACCTGGGAGGTTGAAGAGTGTGTTAAGGATATAAAAGCGCTCTGTGTCGTCCCTCTGGATAAACTTGTTGGGGTATCGTTCACGGATATCAGGACTGAGAGAGAAAAAACAAAGAGAGAGACAGCGAGAGAGAGAAAAGAAAAATATATTTACGTATTTATATATATATATATATATATATATATATATATTTTTTTTTTTTTTTTCTGAGATGCAGAAAGGAAACCTGCTTACCCTCGGAGGAAGTTAAACCCGTGGACACAAACCAGGATGTTGCCATAAGCATCAACCTTCAGTAGGTTTCCATACATGGTATCAAACACAAGGCCTCTGAAGAGGAAGGGGAAACAAAAGCCAAAAACTTTACTTTATTGGGACTTTTTGTGACAGACAATCAGCAAGTAAATTAATAATTGTGATGCGGCAGGGAAATGACACGAATGGAAAAAAATGCTACAACAGAAAATATGAAAAATGCAGCGTGCACTTATAGTCAGCCCCCTTTGATCAGACACCCACACACATTGATACAGTTGTGGCGGAGTTCAAAGCAGAGTTAAATTGCAAAAGAAGATCACAAGCTTTGGAAATTTCACAGAGTTCTGCTGCAAAATGAAGAGAGAAAATTATCCTGAATACAAATAGAGCTTCTCTGGGAGGAGGTTCACCTTCCTGCAGGACAAACACGCAGCCAGAGCTATAATTTACATCAAAGCATATTCATCTATTAGAACGGCCCAGTCAAAGTCCAGACCTAACTCCAACTGAGAATATGTAGTGGGACTTGAGCAATGCTTTACTTAACATCTCATTTTACAGTTTAACAGGAACCGTTCAGTATTTAAGGAAAAAGGGGATGAATGGGTTGGCCATCAGTGTCAGAACAGCTCTTGGTGTGTCCAGTTTGGTCTGACCTGGTGGGAAACGAAGGATCGTAGACGAAGCTGAGCAGCTCCTGGGGATAACCAATGGACACCAGCCTCTCCACCGTCAGTTCAAAGCCCAACGACTCGTACTCAGGTGACTTGTAGACTAAATATCAAAACACACAAATATTTACTTTAACACATTTTAATAGATTTACAGTACTGCAAATCTATTAACTATTAAATCTATTAACGGATTTAACAGAAGCAGAGCAGGTTTGTGTTTAATCTATTGGCAAATTTTTTTTATTTTGTTGATGTTTGACATTTAGTGTTCAAATTCTGAAGCTACGAACTGAAACTTTGATACTAATAGTCTTTTTAATGTCTCATCGTGTTTCCCTAAGTGATTAATTCAACAAAAGTTATTTAGCTTTCTGGCTAAAAAAAAACTAAACAATTTGTCTGATTGAGATTTGGACTGAAAACATATGATCTATGCCAGGTGTGTCAAACTCCAGTCCTCGAGGGCCGCTGTCCTGCAGTTTTTAGATGTGCCACAGGTACAAAACACTGGAATGAAATGACTTAATTACCTCCTCCTTGTGTAGATCAGTTCTCCAGAGCCTTAATGACCTAATTATCTAAAAGTTGTAGGACAGTGGCCCTCCAAGCCTGGAGTTTGACACCTGTGATCTATGCTATTTAAACCAAGAATGCTGTAGTACCAATGCTACACCAGTAGGTGGCGAGAGAATACTGTCAAGACAAGCTTGAAAATTAAAAGAAGATACTGAGCATGGCTAAGGCTGTGCTAGGCTAAAGAAGCTCCCAAAACAATTGTAGCTTGTTTAGCTTGCAGGAGGCCTCTGCTTCTCATACGTATCGTTTAACTGATTAATAATTGGATGGCAAACCGTGCCTCATACGATATATATATTTTATTTTATTTATTTATTTATTTTTTTACAGATTATGAACCAAGTGAAGCTAACACTATGTCAACTAAGGAGTTCTGGGTTGGTTTTTATTTAATCCTAAATTCAAACTGTATATATTTTTGTACAGTTTGGGCCTAATGACTGCTCTGAGTATGTTGTTCTTTCAGCATATTGACTTTTTTTTGTTGCCTACTCTAGTTAACAATTAATCGATTACTAAATTAGTTGACAATTCCGTCAATAATTGATTCATCACGATTAATCATTTCAGTCCTGATACAATGTTTCCAATTTTAACTTATGCCCAAAAGACAGAGTCTAATATCATTATTCTGTTGACATGTTTTCACTCTCTAGCGGATCCTCCCCCTCTAGACGGCCACTCTCCATTTTCCGCCAGCTCGAACATACAGCGCACAGCTCCGTAAAGAAAGCTGATCAAGTGTGAAAATAATAAAACCTTAACATTTCATCCGCAGTTCATAAGAGCTCTGTGGAGACTGATGAGGCTCTTCCTCGTCATCGCCTGTACTCAGTATTTACACCATACTCTGGAAATATAAACATAGGCTGATGCTAAGAAAAGGCTGGCACAAGATTAAAATGCTTTCTTAGGCTGGGGGGGAAAAAATAGGAATATGTCAGATGTTATAAATACGCAAGAAAGAATGTTCTCTGTGTTGTCGGCCTCCCAGTGGGGCGCAGGGAGGACCCAGGGGAGCTGAACTGGTTGATGATTCTTAAGGGGACAGTAAACAACGGAGCAAACAGGAAAACATCTGCAGTGTTCTGTAAAAAACACACAGCCGCAAGCTAAAAAATGATTTGGGCTGAAGAAAACTAGCTAATTTTTGGATTAAGTAAAACTCTCCGTAAGAACAAGCCTGCTCCTGCATTATAATCATGCACTGTGCTGCAGCTCAGCGCCCCCCTCCTCTCCTCTGTTTTTCTCACAGTAAACTGAGGGTTTGGGCTCACTGCCCAGAGCTGCTGCTAACATCCCAATCCACTCCTTTTTGCTCACTTGTCGTAATCCTCTTGAAAGTCTGAGGAATAAAGCAAAATACGAAACAACTGAAAAAAAATCTAAAAAGAAAACAAAAAAACATCTATTTTGAGAGTTGTTTCCCCTCGATCACCTTTGCCATCATCACTCTCTGTATTTAGTTCAGTGGTTTCACTGAGTGTGCTCGTTCCCTCACATAAGTACAATCAGTACTGGCTGAATGAAAGGCCAATCAGGCTGGCCATCTATCATAACTATGTTTTGTTTTTTTAAATTTGAAAACTTGAAATATAATTACACACCTCCATAAGTCAAATGAAACACATACTCCCAACAGGCTAGGTTCAAACTCAAATAACTTCAAAAGGCATTTAAATCCCTTTGCATTATAATCAATGCAATGCAGTCAATGCAGACTATTGAGTAAATGTTTTCTGCAATGTTTTGAAGAAATACGAGGTTTTTTTTTTTAGCCTGCTCTGCGGCGTCAGAAAGGTCCTGGTTAAGTGATTCTCCAAAGAAAAGTAGGACCAAAATTCCTCAACAGTGACGTAGAAAGACTTGTTGGCATTAATCGGAATCCGTTTATTAGGATCAGGAGAAAACTACTTTTCTTACATTGAGACAGGTTGTTTTGGATTGCTTTCCCCTTTAATAAAAATGATTTTTATTGAGTTATTTATTTTATTTTATAAAACGTGACAATATAAAGTCATTAAAAAAAAAAGGGAAATCTGTAAAAGGACACTTTTCCATGGCACTGTTGGTTTGGTCACTTGGCAGCTGTGGAGGACGCTGGAGGGCTGACTGAATAAAAGATGCGTTAGCTCCAGCTTTGCGCGTTAATATTCAGGCTATCATTAGTGCAAATAACTTTTTTTCTTAGTAACTAATAAAAAACATGCCTTTCTTTAAAACTTCTCACAGCAACACAGCATCTTTTCACAAGTAACTAAAGTCACTTGATGCCATTTCAGACAGTCAGCGTGATGGGAGAGAATTATTGAGCAGCTTTTCTTACAGCCTCATTCACATCTATGTCGACAGAAAGTTTCTGATTTTTCTACAACGAAGGATCCACCAAAAAACAACAAAATAATCAGATTGGAAGTTCCTGGTTGCATAATTTGGGTGCCGCCCGTTATTATATTACTGTTTCTTGTTGAGTGCTTGACAGTGTAGCATTTCTGCTCTCCTGAGGTCCTTGCTAACCAGGTGTAGCTCACATTTCTTCTGCTGTCATTTGATACACACAAACAGAACCTGCTCAGAGCCACAGAGAGACATGACTTCATCTTCACAAATATGTCCGATCACATCCTTGATCAGATTATTGCCTGATAATTATAGTCCCACTGCTCCCATTGCTGAGCGGTGTGTCGTCTCCCCGGGGTCTCGTAGGCCCAGCTCAGGCCCGAATGTAACGCACACCCCTTCACCCAGAAGGTAAACAACCCGCATCGCTCTTCAAACACACCATCTAATCCAAGCCTCCCAAACGGGGACACAGTGACTGAACCATGTCACATAACCGTCTATATTAAGGAGCTAACAATGTGCGTCTTAATTTATCTGTTTCCATCAGTGTGCAAATGAAAGCCTTGGTTTTAGAATCAGGACACGGTGAGGCCCACTGTGGAAAAATACGAAGACTCTGGCACCGCCTCGGGGGCCGAGATTAAGCCCAAAGTCTGCTGGAAAACTAGGACAAAACTGATAGCATCTCAATGCAATCTCGGTCTAAACAGGCTGGTGCAACTGGTGCAGGGACGTGCTCCCGTTAGTAGCAGCAGCACAGATAAAGCAAGGTTGACCTGTCTAATATTGATTTACCTTAGAAAATGTTACCAAATATGTGATGTTTGAGGGGTGTTCCCTTAAGAGTTCGCCGAGGTTCCAATTTTTCATAAGGTTAAGCAAATTTGTCAGAATAAAAAAGTTTTACGCAAGATATACAAAAAATGCTCTGATAATGTTTATATAAAACATATAGGATGTTACAAAAAAATTCTTTTTTTTTAATTAGTAAATAAATACATAAATAATAATAATAAAAAAATACAGATTTCAATAGTTGAACCTGGAATGTTTAGTTTTGGTTAATTTAAATATTAAACATTGGCATAAAAACTGGAAAATCTATACAGGCAATTATCAAAGTGATCTTAATAATAGATAAGCACACTTTAAAAAGCACAAAAATCTAATTAGTTCAATCTTTTACATAATGAGGTCAAATATCCACATTCACACTGATCACTAAACCCAGTGACAAATTGAATATTTGGAATATTTATCTTTAAACTGAAATGTTAAATTAAGAAAATCTCCATAAGAAGTTATATTTCTTAGTTTAGATATAAGATAAGCGACAATTAGGAGGATCCTAATCCAATCCAGCAATTTATATCTGATGATGAGGACCTGGTTCTTCTACATTTTTTACAGTTTTACACTTATACAGACTGCATTTCTATTTTAATGTAATTTTCCATATTTGACTCAAAAAGCATTTACCTTGTAAATCTTTATGCAGTAGCAATGTGTGATCTCCATGTTCCACAGATCTTTAAATAATACTGAACTTGGCTTCTGATTGCGCAGTTTGGTAAAGGGCCGTCTCACTGGTCCTTCTGCAGCTGATCCAACTTTAATGAGTTTTCACTTCATAAGCTGTTAGTTAGGAGTTAGATCACAACATTGTTCTGCTTGTAAAACCAAAATAAAAATACTTTTAGCTGCTTCAAATCTTTGTGTGGCCCTGGGTATGCAGAACGATGGTTTTGATGTCTTTCCCCTCTATTACAGGGTATTTGCAAGTTTCACCAACTCAAATGTAAGACTTTTGAAGCCTGTAATGAAGACCTATATCTTCACAGAAATGTATGAACTTTGTTCAGCCAACTGCCAATAAATGACATTGAATAAATAACATACATTATGCATGTTATGTACCTCCCTGCTAGTTAGGTATTTAAACCTAGCTAGCAGAGGTATGCTAGCAGTGAGTTACTGGTAGCATCAACCAGAGTCACATGCAATGAGGATGTCTCATTGTCTAAAAATGTCTAAAAGAAAATAAATAAAAAATGGAATATGCGATTAAATAGTCCAGTTCAGACAAAATTTAAGACCTGTGATCAATGTATTCTAGACTTTTTAAATATGTGGGCAACCTGTAATAAATTAAATAATTTGAAAACTCTTTTTGTTTTCTACGGTTATTTTTGTCTGATATCAAAACATGATTGAAGATCTGAAACATTTAAGCGTGATAGAAAAGAAAAGATGGAATAAATCTGGAAGGGGGCAAATGCTTTTTACAGCACTACATTCAATAAACGCCAAAAAAGAAGCCATTACATCAGAACTGTTTGGAGTGCAAATCATAAACATCTTTCTGTCTCTTTAAACAACATTGTTTATGCGCGTCACAAATGTGAACAGTTCCTAAAAAAAGCCAGTTGCCGTCATCCGGTGGCGATGTTAGGCAGCAGCTATTCAGTGAAACTGATGAGGCACTTAAGTGATGAAAACTGTCCAAAGATACACGATAGCCGCACTTCTAGCAAACATTAACACTTGGTAACAAGCCCCCCATAAACTGAGCCATGTCAACAGCTGAGCATCTGGAAAATATCCTGCTATCCAAACGTGGCGAGGGCCTCCAGAGCCTCACAGGAACCGCGAGTGAATCCCTACCTCAGGGGAGCCACCGCTGCTGAGCCCCACAAACAAATGTGACCCGCTTTTCAAAGGCGGTGAGCATTTATTTTTAGACGTGTGGAGTCCAAAAAACTGGAGCGAAGTCAGAGAACGACAAGGTAGGGCACACAGAGAAACGCTTGGCCCATAAGATATTCACACAACTTACTCTAACTAACCTGTTCTGATCCTCGGCATATTGGAAATGTAATACGTCACCAGGATCTGGAGCTGAGGGG
Source organism: Xiphophorus hellerii (assembly GCF_003331165.1). NCBI lineage: Eukaryota > Metazoa > Chordata > Actinopteri > Cyprinodontiformes > Poeciliidae > Xiphophorus > Xiphophorus hellerii. The sequence goes on along the minus strand of NC_045676.1, from coordinate 21,658,475 downwards.
ACGTTCATTAAGTCAACCAAACTGTCTAGAGTCTATCTTATCTTTTTATTTATTTTCAAAGGACAAGCTTTAAAATAAATCCAAAAATATAAAGTTAAACAAGACTAAAAATAAAACTTGATACAGAGGAGGTTTTTACTTCTAAGTATTAAGTGCAATTTCTTCATAGTTGATCAGATTGTTTTTTTATCTCTGCTTTTGCAAACGGAAATGAGTCGCGTCAATGAATATTTAACTTACCTGCTAAAGTGTAATCCATATCAAAACCAAAGCACTTGATTTTCTCCATTGCCAAGCTTCTATTGACGAAGATTCTGAAGAAATAAATGAACAAAATGGTGGAAACATGTAAGTTACATTGCTACGATTAACAAATGGACAGTTAGAAAATATAAAAACTCTACAAGAAAGCTGCATTTTCTTACATCAATTTTCCAATGTCACAAGTGTAAATGAAGCAGTGAAACAAAATCTGAGCGTCTTTAACGATACAAGTTAAAATATTTACCCTGTGTCTGCATATTTTGATAAATGACGGATAAATAACCACATCTGTCATATGATTTTATTTTATCAATTTCTTCTGCTACCAATATAAAATTAAATTCTATTTCCATTGATTGTTTATATTAGATTTAAAATCACTATAACAGACCTCTTAATGTTAGACTGCACAGTTATTTATTGGCATTTTACTGTAATGTAGGTGTACTTTATAGAAACTTCTATAAGTCATTAAAAGTCAAAAAGGATTTTGCTCCTGAAAATAAAAAAGTGACTAATATTGCAAAAGTATGAAAAACGTATCAGAATAGCTGTTCTTGGAACGCTGTAATGCTCTCTAGCACATGGAGCAGAGAGCATCTTGGCAACAGTTGGTCTATAAATTTAACATCATCATCAACTTTTAAACTACAGAAACTCGAGAAAGTCATAAATCATGTGAAATCCAGGAAAAATGGACGAAATTGCATTTCCTTATAAATATAAATAATAAAGAGTAATTGAAAAAAAATTGCTGAAATCATCTTTCAAATGTGGGAACACAATGTTTACGTAGCCATGTTTACGTAACCATGCCGACACAGAGGAACCACACCGCCAACCTAAGGGCAATAGACCCCCTCTCTCTTCAACAGCTCTGATTTAGCTGAATATACAACAGAAAACCAAACAAATCAAAAGTTCAATCTGCCAGAAATGAGACTTAATCCAGTTATAGAGACAAACAGAAATCAGTCGCTGATATAAAGATTTTTTTCATAACCTCAAAGCTGACTCGGTGCTTATGTGATTCCCAGTCAGAATCACATAATCCTGTTGAAAATCCAAGAATCCGTTGTGAAATACCTGGCAGCAGATCCGTAGTGAACAAGCTCCCATTTAGAGTTTAGTCCAAGACACGACTGGCAGTGCATTCTGAGTGAAATAAACATTAGTTTGCCTCTGCGTTGGTCTGATCCGCTCCAGCTGCACGGTGAAGCTCTGGCACCCTGAACAATAAACACCCGCTAGGCCCCCTCCCTCACTCTTTGCTTTCTTGTCATTCAGAAATTTTCTGACTTGTTGCAAAACTGATTGTGGCCCTTCCGCGTCATTCTCTGTTGTTGTCAGTCGGGGGAGGTGGGGTTGTTGTTGAGCAGTGCGATGATGTTTGTTTGCCCCTCAAAGACATCTAGAATAATCCCAAGTCAGGTAGGATCATGAGAGCCGGCGCCCCGAGCGACAGCTGCTCATTTTCCTCAGGTGAGGCTCAGAACACACACAGATAAGCTTCAGATCAATCACCTTCTGGACTCATTTATTATTCACACTCCAAACTGTCGGAAGACTTTGACAAACATCCAGCAAAATGTTTCCCAGGCGATAACGTCACCTGTAGCTCAAACAGATGTACTCTAGTTTACATGTGAGAGTTAACGCAGCATTTATTCTTTATTCTCTGACATTTCTGCTTTTTGCAGACTTAATTTTTGGAAAATCTGGATTTTAAAGTAATAATAATAAAGAACCCTATCACAAGATTAACTTGTAGCTATTACATAGAGACAAACCAATCAGGCCTTTTCTGCCCAATACCAATTTCTGGCTTTTATTTTTGTACTTCTGACCTGTCCTTCCATTTCTGACCGATCCTATTTTTTGTTCTTTTTATGAAAGGCTACAAACATCCATCCATCCATCCATTTTCTAACACCCTTGTCCCTTAGTGGGGTCGGGAGGTGCTGGTGCCTATGTCCAGCTAACGTTCCGGGCGAGAGGCAGGGGTCACCCTGGACAGGTCACCAGTCTGTCGCAGGGCTACAAACAGAAAACAGAAAAAACAAAGTGCCACAAGCTCTTTGTCAGATGTACTAGTTTTGAATCTAGCAGAAGATAAAGGGATTTTAAGATTGTCGCCATTTTTTGATCTGGAAAGAGCTGAACCAGCAGTCGACCTGTTTATCACACTGAATGGAATAAAAAAGTCACGACCAGAGATTTTTTCATAACAAAGAATTTTGCCAAAGACTGTTTAACCCTGCTTAAAACTTCTAGTCAAAACATAAACAAGAGGGGAAAAAAATACTGAATACAATGTTTGCTTAGATTTTAAGTTTAAGCTAAAAAGTTGAAACCTGATATATTTAACGATGGATTTCACCGTCCATTTAAGCAACAACATATACAAATGTTATTACCTGATTATTACGAGGTAAAATCTTTAGCATTTACTTCACTACTTTAGTATTTACTGCTCAACAATCAGAGAGTAGTGTGCTACTTTATTTTTAACGTTTCTGAGCGCTGTAGGGGTTATAAGTCACTTTGAGCCAAGGATTTCAATCTAAATCTTTCCTATTTTTATGCGGATGACATCTAATATGCAACCTTTAGCTGGAGGGCGGTGGGAGGCAATGAACGGCCATAAAGGATAATCTGTGCTCCTCCTGAGCTCGTCTATATTGAAAATGGGTGTGGGCGACTTGATTACTGTAGTCAGCCTCGACTTTAGTCTTGCTGACAACAGCGTACAAACATCTCCGACGGGCCGTGAATACAAGAGAAGCCCTTAATTACTTTAGCTGTAGATGGAAGCAGCTGTGGGACGCCCTGCCAGATTCTTTCCACTCCTCTCTAATCTCACGCAGTCGGCGATTGGACTCTGGGAGTTTTATCTGTGCGGGTCAAAGTCATCCGTCCGTTGTGATGTGATCTCCGGGGGCGCTCTGTGTGACAAACAATCCCATTTACATAAACGTTTCAACTGATCAGGAACTTCTTATGCAAATGCATCGTATAAATCAGCAGGTAATTGTTGTCCCGCACAGCACCTGTGGCTCTTTTGCATGCACGGGCATCTGATGGGAGGGGTCGTGGACTGAGCGACCTTTGCCCCGACAGGACACACAGACCCAACAGATAAGTGACAGTTTTATAAACCCTCTGAGCACGGGATATGATATGATGGCAGGGAGGAACAACGGCGCCCATTGTCCCCTAACCCTCCGAGTTAAACATTGAACAGCCACTCACAGTAAAATACTGTAACCATGAATGGATGTTTCCTCACTACAGGCCGAGATCCCTCCACCCCATCATCAGCAGACAGACACAGAGCGAAGACTATCAGAGGCAACAGCGATTGGACAAAATAAAGGACAGAGCAATGCATTTGAATTCACTGCCAGTCGCAACAAGACATATTTGCTGACCGACAGCAAAGTTTTGATTCATGCATTAATTTCCTGGAGCCCAATAGTCTGATGACATTTGCCACCAGGCAGCAAGAAAAGCTGCACAGAGCCAAACAACCGCCCTTAAGAAATACGTGACTGAATATGCGATCAAAGCTGGCAATAACCCAGTTTGTTAGACAGAAACTCTGCACAGTGGCTGAGTTCTCAGACCACAAGAGCACGTTTCTATATAATTTTTTTTTTTAGCTTGAGAGCATGTATTTGAGTGTCTTGAGTCAGAACCAACTTAAAAACTCTGAAAGCACACTTCGGTTTGGGCTCGTAGCATTTAAAAACACTTCATCCAGTGAGCAGCGCAGACTTGTTACTTCTCCATGTCAGGAATTTTATCAAGCCGACAATCCTTCACCAGCCTTTTAAGTCAGACTTCTAGTTTTGCTGCCTCAACTGCATGACGGAAGCAACTGCATGTGGTTTTCTATATGCTAATGAATGCGCTAGAAACAAAAAAAAACATGGTGCCATTTCAAAATGGGCAATCGATGAGCAAACGTTGTGAAGGTTAGCTTCTAAAAATGAAAAGAAACCATTCAGAAATTAATTTTCTAACCAGCCAGAGTCAAATTGCAGAATGCAAACACAAACTCCTCATATTTGACCTTTTACACACATTTAGTTACTTCTACTACTTTGAAATGCCTTCACTGTCAGGGGTGGACCGATTGCAGCGTTCTAGATAATCACCGATCTTTAAAAAGCCTGACGTGGCGATTACAATTTTGGATGACACCAACTTTTTTCTTTGGAAATTTGCTACATTGCGTCAGTGGAGAGTATTGCTAACTCCGCACGTGCAGATCCGGTGAGCGGTTCTGTAAGCCAGTCTGCTCTCACGGCAAAGCAAAAGAGGACTTTGGTTGACGTTTGCGTCGGTAGATAAAATCAATTTCTCATGCAAGTATCGGCCGATCGCCAGTCTCCCAAAATTAAGGAAATTGCGACAGATTTATCGGCGCACCCCAATTCACCATAACATCAGTTATGGTCAAATTAAATCTTTCAAGATGGGTTTCTACGAAACTGAAGCTGTTCTGATCAAAATCTGCCATCCAGGTCAAAGTATTTCCTACATGAACAAGTATAAAATAATCCCTAAAAAAAACCACGTCACTTTACAGATTGTTTATTTTATTCCTTAGATGGTTACGTGAAACGCTGATGGTGTGAATCTCCATCCAGCAACAGGAAGATCTCATCTACAACAGAAATTTATTTCAATTCTCTCTGAAGTCTAAACAAGGTGGTGGGGAATAAGTAGAAGAATTGTATTTTTCTGGTGGCTTGCGAACGCACCACGGCCTGGTGATGTCTTCTGCCTGCTGGAAGCTGCCAACTCTGATCGCAGCCGAGCTCTGGCTCAGACAGACAGGAAGAAAAGGGCACAAAAAAGAATCCATTAAGATGTTGTGGTCAACCAATCTGAACCAGGCTTTATCGACCCGATCCAATTAGGCAGGTAACAGGTCTTGTGCACCATCAGCATTGTATTTTTTGGTCCAGTGTTTCCATGTGAATTCTGGTAAAAAAAAAAAAATGTATTGTTTCCTGCACAAATATGCAGGGGAGACTTTTCACTTTCACCGTTTTATTTTAGTTGAGTGTGATCCAGAGAGAGGAACCACAAAGACATCCAAAGACCCCGTCAGCGCCACGGCCCACCAGTCTGGGGAGCCTTTCCCAGAATAAACAGCAGGTTGTGTGAGATTCCCCATTTCTGAACTGAGAAACCGGCTGGGCAGTGATCCAAATGAGGTTCTGTGAGTAAACCATTTCAACCAGAAGAAGAAAACCCATGCTTCTGCTCTGGTTCAGGTTCTGGTCTGAAAAGGACTCAGATTTTCCTTCTCTGATTCACTTCCAGTTCTTTTCTTCTCCCAGGTGTTTTTTTTTTTATAAATTCAAAAATACTGTTGGATATCTTACTCAAAATTAGGCCACCAGTTCTTTCTGTAAACATCAGACACCAAAAACCTAAAAAGGTTAAGTCTTTAAACTATTTAATAAAGTGTTTGAAAGGATTGGTGTTATTACTAATAAGTTAATTCTGTATCTTATTACTGACATGCTGCAATAATAATTCACTGATAATTTAAGCATTAATATGGTTAATTCTTAGATAAAAATATAACACAAACGTTCCAATTATCCCTTGTTTAAAACGTGCGCCAACACATCCGCTCAGTAAAGAGGGATTCAATCTTCAAGACATTTATTCCACATATATTAAGACTGGTTAGCTTTATTCATGAGACAAAACAATAAAATTGTTTAATGTAGCCCAAAAATTGGCTTTTCTAACAGTTTTGTGAAACATGATAATAGATACAGAGGAATCTCAATCTCAGGATTACATAATATAAATGTGCAAAGTCAGTCTTATCCATCACAAGCTGACAGCGCCAGAGTTCTTATCATGCTTGTCATTCTACCTGGCTGTGCTCCAGGTCATTCATAGATGAGCTCCTTACCTGTGGTAGGGCTCCCTCCTGTACTTCTTCATGGTAACGCCGTCCATATTGGCTGGCAGGTCTGCATAGTTTTGCAATCTGTCACTCCATGAAGTCATCATCTTTTAAATGTGTCAGTGTCTGGAAAAAACAAGAAAGTAGGTGGGGAAAGGTTATGAAAGAACTGAATGTATGTCTGACTCATAATCACTGTTTTATAACTGAAGTAAAGCATTAATCTAATGTTTTCAAACTGCTAGCATCTGTCTCTACGGTATCTACATGCACACTTATGATTGTGGCCCATCTGTTCTACATTTTGTTCTGTCTGATAAAGACTTTATTTACGTCATTTAGCATTTTCTGGCCCAATTGTTCTGTCCATATTTTTCCTGTGAAACATTCCGTATGACGTCTAACTAAATGAAAAGTGCTCCATGAAAATAAGCAAGTACTGCTTAAGTACTGCTACTGCAGCTGGAACAGTATAACATGCTGCTAATTACTTAGATTAGATAGCATTTATTGTCATTGAACAGAATTCAATGATTACTTCTGAGGTAATCAATAAAATGTAATTATTGCTATTAAGACACAAACAAAAAATATTGGATGAAATAACAGTGATGCACTGATTACTGTTTTCCTGACCAATACTGATATTTTTTTAAGTCCAATCTGCTAAATCTAATTTATTATTTGAAGGACTGTTAAAATGCTTGAGAAATTGTACAAAAAAAAAATGTTATTAAAGATTTTAGTTTTGAATCTAACAAAACTACGGTAATATGATTTCAAGATTATCCATATGTATGCATCAAAGCATATCTCTCTATCCGTTGTCTGATTTTCATTAACTGTTTTAATCATTTTAAAGGGATTCTTAGTTTTGAGGCATTTCATCAACAGAAAAAAGTAAATCAGATTTTTCACTATGTGACCTGCAGATCGGAGACAATCGACAGAAAACTAGCTAATGCTAACCCTTTTCCGATGAAATGGTGCATCCCTAATAAGCAATTTTTTAAAAAACAACAAATTTGGTCATATCAAAGCTGTAGTATGTAACTTTCATTTTTACTTTTTAAGTGTTTTTTAGATATTAGTTAAAACTATTACCATGTAGTGACAGTATAACATGAGATAGATAATCTGTGAAAATATCGAGCTCCTATTGCCGTCTGAGGAAATGCATTGCTCCCGGTCAAAAACAACCAATAAGAGCCAGGAAGAGCGTCTTAGTGCTGTCAATCAAACTCGTGAACACGCTGCTAAATGTAATGGCAGAAAAACAGACCAGCAAGTGTGTTACATCTCTCAGAAACAGAAAATAATAATAATTCTGAACAGCAAAACTTGTCTTTCATCATGTAAGAAAGGGAAAACTCTAGCAGGCTTCTTGTAGCCAGCTGATTAGCAGTGTGCAGATACAAGCTGCTTCACTCCATCAATGAAAACTCCGACAGCTTGTCTGACTGCATGACGAAAGAGTGAAGAATGAGGAAAAGGGCAGGACATGGGAGATAAACCTGTTCATCTCAAACATCCTTCGTCATTACATTTCAAACTAAATATTGATTTTTAGAAAATTGTTCAGGCTGAATAGATTTTTTTTTTTAAAAACCAGTCTGGTGAATTTGCTGACTTTGTTAGCTGTAATTACCAGTACTGTGTTTGTGCTCCCCTTGCTGACACTGTTTCTCCTTCAGCTGAATACTGCAGGAAAGGAGGAGAAGAGGTAGCTTCTTCTTCTTCTTCTTTCTTTCTTTTTTTTTACTTTAAATGGAAGCAAGAATAGAAGCGAGTTTTAAGACCTGTCAACGACCCCTGTTGATTAAAACTCTCACTGCAAAGCTTGTACCATAGTCCAATGTCTGCACCTATTCCTCTATGTGGTGGAGATAACAGACAGAGACCTTCCTCGGTTACTTTTTATGCTCGTGTTGTTTAGCTAATGTCTATGTGACAGCTTGATTTGACTGACTTTGCCAGATAAGTCAGCTCTTCTCAGTGATTTTCCCCAACTCTATGTTCGAGTTGTTTCGTCGTCTCCGTGGCTGGATGAGCTTCAGCTGAAAACTATCTGCTCAAAACTACAGCCGCAAAGAACACCTTGTTCGCAGCGCTTCCAAACATCTCATTACATTGGCTAACAACCGTCGGCTGTTTTTCTTTTTCTTTTCTTTTTTCCTCTTTTGACTGACAAAGACTGAAAGGACAACAGGAAGCAGAGGTTCAAATAACTATATCGCACTATCTCCCCTTGATGAAACACAAAGAAGACGGTCTAAGCAGATTTCTCCTACAACTGACGTGGTTCAGCACTCACCTCCGAGTTCCTGGATAAAAATCGATGGGCCGTCCGTTGGTCTGAGCATGCGCGGTGCGCTGTGTCAAAGTAGAGGTGTTTTCTTTCGGAGCTGCTAAGACTCTGACAGTGGCGAGCTGGAGGCGCAGCGGCGGTGGAAACTCAGCTAGAAAGCCAGGCAGATCAGTGTCCGAGCTCGGCTAGCTCTCAGCAGTCTCCGGGAGATGCCAGCTGTTGTTATGAGGCGGTCAGAGGGAGGCGCTTGTTTGTGCCTGTCACAAAGAGGCGGACCCATCTGCCGTCGTGGCGGAGACACGTGACTGCGTCACAAGAGGCTTTCAGCAAGAAGGGTATAAACGTTTTCTTTATTAAAAAAAAAAAGAAATAAATAAGGAAAACTATGGAACACATTTCATTCTGGGTTGTAGTTTATACTAAATTGTAGAAGGCAGAAAAAGTCATGTAAGATAGTAAACCGCCATTATTTTACTAGTATATCTAAAAAATATTGTGTAAAAGTGAAATATTTCCTGCCAGTCGTCTCAGAAAGTGAAATGAGTGTATTATCTAGAATCCTCCCACAAAAAGCGATATAATACCAACATTTGTTTCTTGTAATTTTTATGATTACAAGAAACAGATAATCATAATAAAAAAAAAAAATTGTGTCTCAGAAAATTCAAATACTTTAAAAAAGTTAATTAAAACCAAGGAAACAGAGCACATCATCCTAGTTCTGAAGTCTTTACACTGGCTCCCTGTCGCTCATAAAATAGTCTTGAAAATACTGTTTTTTTTAATAAATCACTGATACTAAAATGCATTAAAGATCTGCTGTTGTTGTATCAACCTATCAGATCACTCAGGTCTTCTGGTTCTGATCTGCTCTGCATCCCCAGAACCAGAACCAATCGTGGATGAGCAGCAGTCAGCTTCTATGCACCACAAATCTGGACCAAACTTCCAGAAAACTGCAAAACAGCTGAAACACTGAGTCACTTTAACTAAAAACCTACCTGTTTAGAGTTGGTTTTTAAACCACAATAAATGAAACACTGACCTACATTTTGATGTGGAACGATGGCACAGAGCAAAAAGCAGCGTTAACCGGTTTACTGTGTGGTGTATTTTATGACTTTGAATTTCTGTGTTTTTATGATGTAAAACTTGTCTTGTTGCTGAAATGCGCTACGCAAATAAGCTTGACTGATTGAATGATTAATGGAAACTTGCTGTGTCACACCCTAGTCAACCTATAAAAGTTTCTTAAGCCTTTAAACGGTCTGTCCAGTCTGTCCAGAAGACAGTCATCAGTTGAAACTCAAACAGTTTCATTAAAATCACAGATGTATTTGAAGCTTCTGACTCTGTTTGTTTAGCTGTGTCACCGACACCCTTCACAAGGAGGTGGAGACACAAAGCTTACTCCTGAAGAACAGAGTTCTGTATCCAAGCATGTTAACAGAAAATTCAGTGGAAGGAGGAAGTCTGGTTAGAAAAGATGTGCCGGGAACACAGAAAACTGCAGCTTTGAGAAGATTGCTAAGTGACATTCATTCTAGACAGTAACCCCATACTAGACATGAAAGTATTCTGCCTCAAGCAGACTGCTCCAATCCAACTATTAACTGATCAATATGTGCAAGACGGACTGGTGTTTGGTATTTGAGCTACTCCCATTTCAAGCTTGTTAGTTGTTTTTTTTAAATGTTATTTCGGACACAGGTCATACTCTAGAAAAATTCTTCATACTTATAAGCTTCACGCTTATAAAGCAATACATTCAGAGATAAGATACATTTTCTATGGGTCTTTCCAACAAGTACAGCTCAGAAAATTAGAATATGTTCAAAGACTTTTAACTTAAATCAAAAATTCAGTCGAAACTCATTAAATTCCCAGATGTATTTTGAGCCTCTGACTCTGTTTGTTTAGTTGATTACTGCTTAAAGCCTAAAATTCAGCTTCCCAGAATCAGACCTTACACCACACCAATAAAAGAGTGACCTTCAGCTCTGCATTGTTGGTTCTGGTGGTTCTCATGTTCCTCTGTGGAGTTTATACTGGGAAGCGTTTTCAGCCAATCAGCTGCAGTGATACCACTGGCATTAAAGCAGCTACTAGTACTTTTGGCAGCGTGGGCAGCGTTGAAGTCTTGGTGGAAAATGAAATAAGCATCTATATACAGTCTGTCATAAAGTGCTCTAAAAAGTTTTTCTAGACATAAGTGCTAACTTTAGCCCTGATAAAGCAACTTGGATTCTGTTCATTTCCTCTATTCCACCAGACTCTGTGAGTTTGATTTCAAAATAATTAGCTACACGTTCTTGAATCTAAGAAGAGAACATTTCACTACTGAGCCACAGTTCAGTCTTTTTACTCAATAAGACGTTTCTGACGTTGTCTCTGGTTCAGGAACAGCTTAACACATGAAGTCCAACAGGTGTAGTCTACATCCCATGTTTGGGTGGCTCATCTCGAAGAACAAGCTGCAGCAGTCCACTCCAAATATGACTTTCATGTGTAAAAAGGGTGAGAAAAAAACTCTTGCCACCTCCTTTTAGCCAGCTGATAAGCAGTGTGTTGACACAAGTGGAGGAAGAAGAGCTGAAAACTTTAGCATCTTGTCTGACTGCATGATGACAAAGTGAAGAATGAGGAACAAAGTAGTAGGTGAGAGATCAGCCTGTTTATCTCAATCATCCTTCATTACATTTTAAATTAAATATTATTGTGCAAACTGAATTTGTTCAGGTTCTTGCCTCTGATACAAAAGTTCTTGATTTCAGAGGGATATAAATTGGGTTTGTTTTAGATATGACGAACCCATAAAGGTAAAGTATCACTGGCAAGACTGCACTGTTTATTTGAGCTTTATAAATGGAAGACTTCCAGATTCAAAGTCTCTTATAGTATCTTAAATTTGAACACACTGCTATATACAGTTGAAAAGCTATTTTTGATAGGACCACACAAGCTCGTCTGTCTAAACTTTGACAGTAACAAGCCATAAAAACTACAGAGACATGGTAAGCAAATGTTTATGCATGTGATGCTTTCTATAAGTTTTGAGGACTTTTAATTCTGTATTTTGGCAATATGTTTTCACTGTTTCATACTTTTTATGAAATAAAACCTGCCTCCAACCATCTGTTGGGCAGTTCATGCAACATCACATCACCCAGCAAGCTTTTCACGCTTTAAACTGCATTCACTCCCGACACTTTAACATTTAGTTTTATTAATATGAGCTGTTCTGCTGCGTTATGCCATTGTCAGGCACCAGATGGCAGCAAAAGCTCGTTTTAAAAATAGATTTTTTTTCCTAGACCACAAATTGCAAGCCAACAACGGTATAGATTTATATAAATTACATTTTATGACTTTACTGGTGCAACTTGTGTTATTTATTACGACAGTTTGTTTCGCACAAAATGTGATAGCATTGTAAATTCCATATGATGATGATAATGATAATGGCAAAAATAATCTTAATCTCAGTGGGTTGTGCTAATGGGTTTAGGTCACTCTGGAATATGGTCATTAGCCTTCTTGCTCCTCTGTAGGTGACACAAGCGGGTGCTAATCATGTTCAGTACCTCCGCTTAAAAAAAAAATACAAAAAACCTGGTCATGAAGTAAGTGAAAGTCGCAAGGCTGCTTGGAGTTTGGTCATGAAGTCATTATAGACATTATAAGCTTTTTTGTAAGTTCACTCTATCACCAGTTCCAGAGTGATGATGTCACAGATTTCTTTAATCTGTTTTGAATTTTTGATCTGAAGTGAAACTGAACTGAATTTCTCTGACGCGTTGCGTTTTGATATTCTTTTTAAGCCAATTTTATGTAGTCAGACAGGTTCTATTGCAGTGAATCCCAGCACACAACTGTTTTACGCATATAAAAAACAACTTCATTACAGAGGGGAAATGAATATGGATAAAGCAATGATGCATTGTTTGGAGAATGTGTGCCCAGAATCAGGGCCGTGCAGAGACCTTTGGAGGGGCAGGGGCTCAAAGTTAAAAAAGGGGCACATTGAACAAGACCTTAAAACATCGTACAACAACATAGCAACAGCCCATAATAATCCAGAATCTAATTGGATCCTACTATATCATTGCCATCATGTGGGGACAATGTAAACAAATGTAGTCTATATTTTCCCCAACAGGTATAAAGTTGCTGTTTCTGCTGCTGACAGTCCTGGAGGGCTGAGCTGATCTGAGACTGTAGCTGTTAAACAGACCAGAGGAGAGAAGGTCAAAGGTTATGAAGTTATGAAATAAGCAAAATTGCTGCCATTTTACTAATGAAGCCCTAATAATATCTATTTAACCTCTAGAACAACCTGGCTGCAGACTGATTTATAGATCCAAAAAGCTCAAAGGAGTTAACTCTATATAATAGTTTGATGTTAAACCTCTAGATCTAGAATTATAAGACTGGGATATCAAGGCAAAGAAAACTCAATAGCTGCTGGTAGGGGCCATTCAGGGGCCTCCAGACACTCAGGGGCCCCTAGAAATGGTTTAATTGTAACACAGACCATAGATCTAAACCTGTAGCATCATTTATAGAGAATGACAATGTTATAAAATTTTATTTAATGCATTCAGTTGAGAAAAATAAATAGTACATTTAGGATTTAATTAGGACGTTTACTTTGTAAAGGTTTAAAGAATCATCTTGATAGTTTGATTGTTGTGTTACCATGGCTACAATATGGTGTAATCTTTGTGTTTGAATTGGGTTTGTTCACAAATACGTCACAGCAAATAACCAATAATCAGTGATTGATTTTAAACTCTGCCAATAAACCTGGTCTCCCTCTCACAGATTCACCTTATCAATGTTTAAACATGTTAGTGATGCTGAGGTTCTTAGTAGGACGGGTTTCAGGGGGGCAGGTGGGTTCTGTCTAAGGCCCCATATTACCTTGGGCCGGCCCTGGAGGAACAGTTGCTGCGATGCGCATCTCTGGAATCTACCTGGAATCTACCTGGAATCTACCTGGAATCTAACTGGAATCTACCTGGAATCTACCTGGAATCCACCGGTGGCCCCTGTCAGTCCCCCGATGCTTTGGAGACATTTTGGTTAATTTCATTGTGGCATGTTTAGCTTTTTGCTGCGGTTCTAATTATTGCTACAATATTTTCTCTGATGTTTATTTTGTGAACTCTAAATGGGCCAAATCTTCCTTTAAGACTTGAGGTTCTGCAATAACTTCTATTTACAGCCGCAAACCTCCAGCCCAGATCCCGTCAGCAGCGGCTTTAATTAACCCGCCTGGTAGAAACGTTAAGGAGAAGCAGGACAAATAATCAGCAGGTGGTACCAGGTGGTATCGGGGCTTCGAGCTGCATGGCGACTTGCGGTGACATCACAGTACCTTGTCTTATATCAGGATGTCTGATATAAAGACAGATATTCTTTCTATCTGTTGGTGGACCGACTCAAGCTGCTTGTAGCGAACCGGGCTTTTAGCAGAATGATGAAGTTAAAGTCAGAAGTTTCTCTGCAGCTGAAACATTTCTGAGTTTAGGGACGAGGCGGGTTTTGTCCCGCTATTGCGAGGACGATTATAAAAATATAAATAGAAACAGTTTTTCTAACTGTTTCTATTCTAAACGTAGGTCAACATCAGACCTACGTTTTTATTCACAAACCAGTGTATGAAAAAATATTCTTGCCCATAATTTGATAGTTAGAGGACACAGATCCTCCTCCTCCTCCTCACCAAGGACCCGGAGTCTGAACAACATGGAGGCAGAGAAACTTATTAGACTGAGGGCAGCCAGGCTAGTTTATTTTGTTAAATTATTATATTTAGCTAAATATTATTGCTGAGGGGCACAAACAGGCCTTCTGACATACAGATAAAAAAAATAGGAAAAAAACCCCCCTCAAACAGGGCACTAGGGCATCAAGGATAAAAGGGGCAGGGGCTCAAGCCCCCTTCGCCCCCCTCTGCACGTCCCTGCCCAGAATGTCACTTTAATTTTTGATTTACCGATTTTGCTGGTTATCGCTGCTCTCTAAACACCATCCCGAAGTTTTCCTGAACCGTGTGACGCATGAACACCGGATGTTTCCAGCTGGCATTAATTAGTGAGTGGGTCCACCCCGCCTTTATAAAGGAGACGCGCCCACTGCCGCGCTCTGTGTCCACGCAGGCGAAGATGAGCTACGGATCTGATGTGTTCTCCTCCTCCTCCTACAGGAGGATCTTCGGGGATTCTCCCCGTTTCACCTCCTCTCCGTCGCGCGTGTCCTCCCGCGGAGGAGGCTACCGCTCCTCCTCCCTGTCCCGCACCAGCATCTCCTCCGTGGGCTCCTACAGCAGAAAGTCGGCTCGCTCCTTCTCCGCTCCGCTGGATGCCTTCGACCTGACCCAGAGCAGCATCCTCAACAATGAGTACAAGATCATCCGCACCAACGAGAAGGAGCAAATGCAGGGTCTCAATGACCGCTTTGCCATGTTCATCGAGAAGGTGCGCAACTTGGAGCAGCACAACAAAGTGCTGGAGACCGAGCTGGTGGCGCTGCGCCAGCGGCAGGCAGAGCCGTCCCGCCTGGCGGAGGTCTACCAGCAGGAGATCCGAGAGCTGCGCTCCCAGCTGGAGGAGCTGAACGGGGAGAAGTCCCAGCTGGTGATAGAGAGGGACAGCATCGACGACGACCTGCAGAAACTCAGGGAGAAGTACGAGGAGGAGTTCCGCGCCCGGGAGGAGGCGGAGGCCACCCTCAAGGCTTTCAAGAAGGACGTGGACGACGCCACCATGGTGCGCCTGGACCTGGAGAAGAAAGTCGAGTCCCTCCTGGACGAGATCAACTTCCTGCGGAAGGTGCACGAAGAGGAGGTGGCCGAGCTGACGGAGATGATCCAGGCCGCGCAGGTGTCCGTGGAGATGGAGGTGGCCAAGCCGGACCTCACCTCCGCCCTCAAGGAGATCCGCAGCCAGTACGAGTCCATGGCGTCCAAGAACCTGCAGTCCGCCGAGGAGTGGTACAAGAGCAAGTTCGCCGACCTGACGGAGCAGGCCAGCCGGAGCAACGACGCCATCCGAGCCAGCAGGGAGGAGGCGAACGAGTTCCGGAGGCAGCTTCAGTCCAAGACCATCGAGATAGAGAGCCTGAGGGGGACCACCGAGTCTCTGGAGAAGCAGCTGAGGGAGATGGAGGACAGGCACAGCATGGAGATCAACACCTACCAGGTAACTCCTGCTTATTTATGTATGTGTTTATTTATTTATTGTGATGGATGTAACGTTAACGCAAGAGTCTGGATGAAAATCGATGAACTGATTTCATCTGAGTGATCAATTATATATTTATGGAATAGAATAGGAATATTCTGCATTGTCCCACAATGGGGACATTTCTGTGCAGCAGAGTGACAGGCAATAACAGCAAATAGACTCGCAAGAAGATAAAATAAACGAAAAAAACAAACAAAAATAAATAAAAAACCCCAGAAAAAACTGAATTAAGAATATAAATAAACTAAAGAAATAGAACAAAACCCGATTTAAAAAAACCACAATGATTAAAATTACTTTAAAAAGAATACATATTTTCAGTATTTTTTTTTATCTCTGCTAATCTGTTAGATTTTTTTTATTACTGTAGTTGTATTTATTTATTGAGCATTTGTGTTGTTTTTCCTGTGTAGAACCATAAAACTCGCGGTGCGGATGAGCTGCAGTTGCTCTGTCCTTGGTGCTGAAACACTCCCCAGAGAGAAACACACTCCCCTGCATCAGACAACGCCCACCGAATACACACGATCTACCCGAATTTACAGTCATTTCAATCCCTTCCATCAGTTTTCATCAGAAAAATTAACTAAAAAAAAAAGAAAAGAATCCAAAAATGTTTCAAAATATGTCAAAAAATATAAAACATTTATTTATTTAACCATATGAAACAACACAATTGGCATACAAAGGAGTATGCCTTTGTATGCCAATAGTTTAGAGTCAAAGTATTGCGGTTGCAAAATATTATTAACCCAGAGCTCTGATCTATTAATCCTGCTTAGGAAAGCATGGCAGAGCTGGAAAATGACCTGAGGACCACCAAGAGTGAGATGGCTCGACATCTGAGGGAATACCAAGACCTGCTGAATGTCAAGATGGCTCTGGATATAGAAATCGCTGCATACAGGTATGATCGGTCACGCTGGCACCTCACAGAAACAAAACACTCAATTCTTCTATACGGCTTAGTGCTTTATTGCATTTATGGTTTGTGTTTCATTGTGCGTTCTCTCTAAACCCTCCCATCTGTGTGTCTCCCTCTCTGCAGGAAACTCCTGGAAGGGGAGGAGACCCGCATCGGAACAGGCATCGCCTATTCCAACCCCTCTATAAGCGCCGGCATTGGGCAGGGCTACAGCTACCAGACCCGCATCTACTCTGGCTCTGGCAAGACCTCCAAGAAGGAGGGCAAGGAGGAGGAGCAGCCGCAGAGCAAGCCCACCGGGAAGGTGCCGCAGCGCGAAGTTTACGAGGAGACCGTCGTGACAACCAAGAAGATGGAGAAGCAGCAAGAAGACATCCCTACCAATCAGAAAAACTAGAAACCTCCTCTAAGCCTGGGTCTGAAACCACTAAACCTGCGCTCTATCCCGCAAACACACGCCTCTTTTCGTCTCCCGTCTGCTTATTCTTATTCAAATCCGTCATAATGCCACAGAAGAAATCACTTTAATGCAACAAATTTCATTCACAAAGTCATGGCTGAACAAGAGCAGGCACTTTGGTAGCAGTCTTCATCACAAATGTTGCGTCATCATGTAGGAGAGACACAGTGAGCAAATTTTTACCTCAAGCTGTGATGTAATCTCAACACATATTGAGGGACATGCGTTTGACTGTTAGGATGCACAATAACACACACACACAATAGAAAAATAGTTGGAAACACATCAGCTGGTGTTGTACTTTATCACTGACAGTTTCAGGAAGAAACAGTCTGCCTTACATAGCGAAACAGTCCAACATCATATAAACTTATGGTTTTCAGTTGAGCTATTCTGTTTTCTTCTAATAACAGTAGGTGGCCAGAGAAAGGGGTGATGATTTCGTTTTAATTCATTAACAATGTTCCTGTGTCTTAGCGTTGCTATTTTAATGAAGCTAAGACTCGAAGCGAGCAGTTTCTGAAAATGTATTACTTGAGCTTTATTGCATGTATGTGCCATGCTTGACTGATTCTTCATCTCAGTGCTCATTCGACTTGGGGTCGTTTGAACATGAAAGGTTAGCACCGCTTTTACCATTCTTAAGATGCAACTTTAGGCTGATAATGTGAATATACTGAAAAGGATAATCTTTAAAGCACTTAAGTAGAAATGAATCACTGGGAGCTGGGAACGAGTAACTATTTGCACAATGTTTTACCAAGGATGCAAGGGAGAAAACATTTTTACAAACGAGAATCCAATTTGTAATTGATATAAAACGAATGAATAGTGTTTTTCAGTCTGGTTGAGTATGTACATGGGATCATTATACTTCAGCACAAACGCATGAGATTCTGTTTGTTTCATGTCTCTGGGTGTGATTTATCGTACACATAGATCGTCTCCATGAACCCCACAATCACATCACTGAAGCCGTGCCGACCGCGACGAAAACCCCGTGGAGCTAAATGAAAACCTGCTGGACCACAGAAACAACTCGACCTCGCTTCTTAATAACTGTGGCCATGACTGGATCAAATGTCTGTTGTAGTAACTACTTCACTCTTAGAGTAACTATGAGACTTGTAGCTTATTTATTTTTTATTAATTCCTGCCTGTGCACTGCCTCACCCCAGGTCACGGCGGTCAATGCCGTGACGAACTGCACTCACGTCTTCACAAGTAGAAGCAAAGAAACTGCTGATTGTACAGCTAGCTGCTCTGGTATTTCGTTGTGTTCACCTGAAAGCTTGTGACGAGTATCTTAGTACTGTATACATGTGCTTCTGCACAGTGGCCTAACATGACCGGAACGACGTCGGGGCATTTTGGTTTTATGGAATGCTGTCGCCGTTTATGTAATACTCGCTTTGACAATGGATGAACGGCTCATGGTTGCAAAGCCTTACACTAAAAACCAAAAAAAAAAAAAAAAAAAAAAAAGCAAACCAACAACAACAAACAAATGTCACCACAACTGCGGCACTGCCAAACTTTTCTAAATGCACATTTTTCTCAATAGGGAAAAAAACCCCAAAACAAGTACAATATGTCACCAATCCATAGTCAACAGTCAATACTGAAATATATCGTAGAAGAAATACTGTAGGATGTAAAACGCCTTAAACACCAGCAGCTTCTGGTTACATGTTCAATGTGTATATTTCAGTCCAGTGGGGTGTTTTCATCTTCCATCATATCTTCAGTAGTGTTTACTAGAGTTACCGTTACTACTAAAGCATAGGGATTGAATGTAGTTGACATGCTGTTCTCTTTACCGTGACTGCTATATATGTATTGCCGTATGACACCATATCAATAAAGACTTGACCTGACCGAGGCTGCATGTGGTTTCATTGTGTCTCACTGTCTGTGTGCTGGATAATCTAAACATTTTGAGCTTATTCTTCTACCACGTAAAAGCTTCAAATAACAGTTTTGCATCTTTATATTCCTTAATCAACGATATCCTCAAAGTAATGAACAATTATATTTAAAAAAAAACAGCTGAGCTGATTTAAATGATCTTTTTAAGACACCCCATTATATTACGACAACGTCAGACAAACGCATTCATCCCCTTTTCTCATTTTGCCATACTATAATCTCAGATTTCAGTGAAGTGAAGTATGGCAGGTTTTTTTGGCTCTGCCCTCAGTTTTGGTTCCACCTTTCACTACAGTTACAGCCGCAGTATTTTTAGGGTCGGTCTCTGCCTGTTTTAAATATTTGCAGGCAAAAGGTTCAGTACACTGGATGGACAACATCCTTAAACATTCATTTTCAAGTTTTTTCTTTTGTAAAAATTTTCTCAATTGGACTTAGGTTTGGACTTTGACTGTGCCACTCCATTTTAGTCCTGGCTACATCTTTGCTATATTTTTTATCTTTCCGATTAATCCTGACCTGATTCCTTATCCACGCAACATGAACAAAGCAATCTTCATGCAATGCAAGACATTTCTTGTATTTTTTTTTTTTTTTTTGTCTCTCGGGCCCTTTGTACAGATGGATTTTTATAAATGTGATGGATAACTTGCTCCAATTTGCCACGTTGACCTGTACACTAAAATCTTTTCTCTCCCAAACCTCAACATCTCCATCTTCACAGATCAGGCCTCCTTTCCTCTTTCAGCTGGGTGGGACAGATTTGCGTGTTTGCCCATGACGCAGATTGCAGTTCTTCAAAGATTTATACCCCTGCAGTGCTGCTGAGTGGAGGGTGGGGCATGAGGACCCATAACAGGGCTGTTATTTAACAAAATCCTTCAGTACCTCGTCAAACTTGAAAGAAGCTGCTCTCAGCTGCACTTCAGGCCGTTTGACCTGACTTCATAAGCACAAAAAGCCCTTGTGAGCTGTCAAAGGGCACGTCCTCCTCCATGCTGATTAAAACCTCCAATTAAAACCCTCTTCAGTTCAATTCATGTAAATTCTACTGCAACTCTGGATGTTCCCCAGTTTATTCCATAAAAACTAAAACCAAACTTGCACCAAATTCTGGACTCAACATTTGATTCAGGGGTGTTCAATTCAAGTCCTCTAGTCCAGCATACCAGGAACAAATGTAAAGATCATTATCAGGCTGATGCTTAACACAATGTACTATAATTATTTATCTGAAAACCATGCAGAAAACCAGCTATTTAGGATCTGAGTTGGACACCCAGAGACTTTTTGGACAAGCCAAAGTTTTTCCATGTTTTTATTGCATCATTTTGGTGAATCTGCGTTAAATGCAGCTTCTTCTTTCCGTCCTTAGATAACACTACTGCCACTTTTGTGTGGTACTCTCCTTCGGTAGCCAACCTGTTTCAAGGTTCAGCATGTTTGTGATGACAGGACACAAACAAAAAGTGTAAGTATATGCTTCCTCATGGACATCTAGAATATTTTTGACCTTTCAGTCTGCAGACATCCATGAACCTTCCATCACAATAAATGTCCATCTTTTTTATGTCCTTCCAGCTACAACCTTGAAGAAATAACTGCAAGCGAGGAGAATGCTTTATGTTGTGTGGGATGATAATTTTGTCTGCACCTGAATTTGATGTTAGTAGAGATGAGCTTCAGTGAGGAACAGATTGATTATGAATTTGCTTTTTTTTTTTTGTCCACATAATTGGACTGACAATTGAAATCTTCCTTGAAATCAAACCAGTTGGTGAGATGTCCTTCCATGTAAAAAAAAGAATCCCAACAATTTCTATCATCACATTGAGTTGGAATATATTAAAGACGCATCTCAGCTTTATTTCTACCAGGTAGCAAAGAGTTAATTGGTGGGTAACGTTGTCATAGATTCTGTTGCTGAGCAGCAGGCACCTCGGGGAGTGATTTCTCCCAGAAACACACAGTGTCAAGACAGATCTGTGTGAAAACTGAGCTGTGTACACTGATACAGAACCTGGATCAAACATAAAAACAAAAAACCTTATTTTGGCTAATGGATCTCTGACTAACGTGGCTAAACACCAGAGTCATGAAGGGCTTAAAATAATTTCAGGAAAAACTGAAAGAGAACGTTTTAAAAAAAGAATCTTGAACCTAATTTATAAAATTGCCAGGTTCAAGCTGTTTTCTGGATGAGGGAAAAGGTGCTGAATCATTTCGAGGTAGGGTCATTGTGTGTTAACCATGACATCAGCGCCATCTTTTCCTTTTTTATATATATATATATAAAACTTGAAGCTAATAATAGAGTAACTGCCAGCTGAGCCACCCAGACAGACAGAAAGACAGAGGAAAGGAGGGTACAAAGGGGAAGGGCACATCCTTCAGTCTTGACCTCCTTCTGTGGCACTGAGGGTGTTCAACCTCAGAAACATAATTACATTTCTGCCACGTCCTGCTTATCAGAAAATGGAGCGGGTGGCCTGGTGATTGTTCCTGAAAGGTTTTCAGTGAATTTTATTAGGGGCAAATATTTGACACAGGGGGAAATGTTAAATTCTTCAGAGAAATTATGATTATTTTCTTTTTCTTTAAACTTAGTTGGAGATGAAACAGTCAAACAATCTGAAATAGAAATATGTTGCACATTTGCATTTGGTGATATTTCCGAAGACGTCTCTAAATTAAAGAGAAGACCCTTGTTATTGTGTGTTGACCAACATTTAGCACTTCACAGGTAGCAGGCTATAAAAGGATGAATATAATAAAAGTCAAACACATTACTCATTGCTGAATGAGAACCAGTTTCTGAGGTGAGATAGAATGTGATTAATAACATCCTCCTTAAAATAAATGATGATAAAACACAAATCAGAGCACAGACACTAAAAGTTAGAGGCGTGGTATGTTTCTAGGTTTAGCTGTCTGGATCAAACCCTGGAGAAGAAGAAAGTCACCCTGACGTGTGAAGCTGCAGCACTGACAGCGTACGGATCAGATGAACTGTGATCCTCGGAGAAAAATCCGATGATAGAAAAATTCGTTTCTCATTCAGATATTTCAATCCTCTTCAGGATACTTTCTAAAATACATCCTCCAACGTGCTAAAAGGCCGCTCTTGTAATAATCACCTTTAGATGTAGCTTAATCATTGTGATCCATAGAAAAATGCTTTTCTCTCTCTCTGTTATGCAGTAAAGTTCAGCTAAAGTAGGACATAGTGAATTAGCTTTTGACATTAAACCATCTTGACATCACTTTCTGAGTTGGCGCAGTCCATGACATGCCGAAGTGTCGCAGGCTCCGTATTCAGCTGAGACTTGTTAGTCTGGAGACCTGGGAGGACACAGCAGTACTGCAAAACAAGCTTCACCCACAGGGGCTGAGTCTGTACAGCAGCTTTATGCTGAAGTTTGCATCTAAAAGGATGAATATAAATGACCCGAAATTAAACCTGGACTAATCATCATTTTTTACTGACACTTTACTTTCTGAATCTGCCTAATTTCAAGTGGTGGTATAAGAACTAGGCACTCCACGACAAGTAAGGAAACTTAAAATTAATTCAACTTTGAATTATTTAAATCTACTTTGTCTTAATATAGAAGCTGAAATGATAAACTAGCGTTGCCAAATCTAATGGATGTCTTCATAGAGCCACAGTGTACCAGTATGGCCTGAAATATAGTTCTTAAGTGAGAGGGTTGTGCTGCTGCTGCTGCTGCTGCTTCATGTATAATGGAAGAGCTGAAACCTTTCTGGGAGTTATTCAACATCCAGTTTGCACATGACACAGCAGTTTGAGGCAGGAAGCTTAACACAACTTTAAAAATACACCATAGATGATCCAGAAAAGGGCTTGGAAACATGCTTCTGAATATTTAAGTGATTAGTAAGAGCAGTGATAATAGCAGCAAGTAAAAAAGGAGCGACTACTGATCAGAAGACCAAAGTTTCAGTCACAATGATGCGTCACACCGGCTTTAGATGTTTCTGCTTCAGACAAATAAATAAAATATTAATCATAGCATTGTTATCAGAGTAAAAGAGCAAAACTCATTAGCATCTTCCAACTCAAACTTATTGTGAAATTTTGCAGAGCAGCCACAGACCCCGTAACAAAGCATAACGTTATGGCCGATTGGTAAATGTCACAGTTTTGAAACAAATAGTTTGGCACTTTATTCATTTGTCATAAAATTCTGTTAGCTTCAGAAATTCTCCGTAATCCAATCCCAAAATATCACAGCATGTTCCAAGTCACAAATGAGGATGGCTCATCCATCACTGTATGCTGTGCTGCATGGAAAGGTTCTGTGTTGCATATCTGGATCAGATCTGTGAAAATTAATTTCCGTTGAAGCGGATCAGGTAAGAAAACCAACAGGTCAGAAGAGCTTCAATCATTAATCTTCGATCCCAGAGGATGTGAATGTTGGCTACATTATTAAAGCCATTAATAACTGTGAAACATGAATTTTTCTTGTGAAGTCACAGCTTTATGCTCATGTAGCTAAATATTTTTACAGCCCATCTGCAATTTTGTTATGAGTTTTGCACTTCTATCTTCAATTACTTACACCAGATTGCCTTAGTTCATCCATAGTATACAAAATAAGAACATTACCGTCTGCTATCAAATATTTCACTGATTCTTTATAAGATGTCAGTTTTAAAATCATGTTTTTGCTTTTACGTACCAGGTTCTAAACCCTCTTTTACTTGCAAAACACAAAATAGACAGACATTTATGACACATGCTTTGAAACGACAGGTCTATTCAAAGTAGTCAGTGAATTTCACAAAAACACAGAAACTAAACAAACTCCTGTCTGTCACTCTTTTTGTTTCTACGTGTTTTTTTTTTCAACTCCAAAATTATCGTTGGAGCACCACAGAGTTTTTTTTTGGCCTGCCATGATGGTAAATGGATTGAACTTATATAGTGCTTTTTTAGTCATTTTGACCACTAAAAGTGCTTCACTTTCAAAAGTTACATTCGCACTCATACACAGATTGGTAGGCAACTTGGGGTTAAGTGCCTTGCCAAGAGGCACATCAACATGTGGCAGAAGGAAGCTGGAATCAAACACCTCCTGATCACAAGACAACTGCTCTACCCACAGAGCCACAGTTACAAACACTTTCCAGCTTTGTGTCATTTCAAAGAGAGTGCACCACGTGCAAAAGTTTACATGCTCTCATCCTCAGCACGACTGGTACTATTTTGGGTAGCGGTGTGATTGCACAACAAGCAACTTAAATTCGGAAACATTTTTTTGTAGATTCTGACTTATTTATAATTGGCACGTATTTAATAATTCCCAACTCCTTTTGGCAAAATTAAACACCTTTAAGTATTCTTCATCAATTTCCAGGAGAATGAATTTCAGTTCTTTCCAGAAGCTTAATGTCAACTCTCTTTATCAATCCAAAATCTGTTTTACTGCCAGCACCAGTGGCAGCAGAAATCCCAATCTTTATTTAAATTTATGCCACTAATATCACTGTGTTCAGGTATTTACAGCACAGAGCAGTCAGTTATGTACAGTACAGACCAAAAGTTTGGACACACTTTCTCATTGAATTCAATGAGAAGGTGTGTCCAAACTTTTGGTCTGTGTCTGTGTCCAAACTTTTGGTCAGACCAAAAGTTTGGACACACAGTTGTGTCCAAACTTTTGGTCTGTACTGTACGTCATAGAGCGGTTCACTAAGAAATCTGTTTCCATTTCTTGAGCTGCTCTATATCCACAACTCTTTGTGGATGCAGGATGGGCTTAAGCCCATCCCAGCTGTCGCTTGGCAAGAGGGCAGAGTACACAACAGATTGATCCTCAGTCTGTCACACAGCCAACACAAATACAAGCAACATCCACCAATGTACTCCATCATAAGATCAATTTGGAGTCCTCAATAAACCTGGTATGCATGTGTCTCAGCTGTGGGGGTAAACTGGGAAAATCAATGCGCGTTGTACACGAGAACATTGATAACAAAATGATAATAAACAGAATGGGTGGCTGTTGTTTATTGTGAGCTGAAAAATGTAAATTGGTGGCATCATCCCACAAAATCTGTCTAGTCTCACCTTGTTTTCCCCACTAATATACGTAAACACTCATCTGCCCACTACATCAATGTTTCTTTATTAATGTGCGGTAGCAGAGGCTGTTTAAACCGAAAAAGGACACAGAAGGACACTTTCCTCCCCCAACGGAGCTCTGTAGGTTGAAGGAGTAAAGATGAACTGCCCCCAGAGACCACCTTATTGACAGATGAGCCTGTGTGCCACAGAGTCTTTAAACATCCAGACGTGCACAAGACAGCTGTGTGGGGGTAACTGGGGCACGGCCAGCGAGGAGGGGGAGTGCAGTCCACCCTCCTGCACCACCAGCAGCAGCGAGAGAATGTTTCTTTTATCCTGAAAGCTAACCTTTAACTGATCATCCCACTCATCTGTCATGCTTAAGCACTTGGGACAAAGTAGAGATGAATGGAAATTAGAACTGAGGTTTCTAGAAATTTTTTGGGGTTTATTTAAATATGAAATGAACATGGAGGAGATAAGGATAGAGAAGAGGAGGGAGGATAAAGAGAACAGTAGAGAACACATGCATGTCTGCTTCTCAACTACAGAAAGAGAAGAAAAACAAAACAAAACAAACAACATCAGAGAATGAAGAAACCACAGCGGTGGCTGCATTGCATTCTTTACAAGAATGAAAAAAGGGCAGAGTACACAACAGATTGATCCTCAGTTCGTCACAAGCCAATAAAGTTTCTTCTGCTTTGAACGAGCTTCGAGATTCCTGTTGTGTCTTTACTTTAGTCTGCTGCCAGGTCTGTTGCAATGTTTTGCCTGCTCTATTAGCATCTCGTCAAAATGCAAAGTGTATTCAGTGTTCAAGGCGTGAAGGTCGGCCATGTTTGAACATGCCCATTTGACAAATAGGAAGAATAAGAAGCAATTTCCTGTCCAGCAGGCTGAAAGTTTTTACAGTAAAGATGTGACAAATCATTGTTTGTCTCAAAAGGATTTGCAGAGATAAATTCTAGGCTTTTCAATAGCTTAAATTCAAATGTAAGCAAAAAGGTCACCTCTAGTGTTCATCTTATCATTTGCATTCTATATATTAAAACTATATGTCTCTGTTATTAGAAAGTTATTTTTGACTATCCAAAATTTTAGGGAAAAAACGAAAAAGCAGCATTAACATAAATCTGACAGTTGAGTTTATTGTTTGTTGAAACTGTACTTTTTATTGCAGCAGCATTTTCTTACTCAAAGATTTTTTGAAAATCAGCACACGTCTGCATTAGCTGGACAACATGTTCTCTTGTCTTCCCCATCTTGAAGAAGAGCTAAGGGATCCCAGGATTTCTATTTAATGTAAACTTATAAAGTATGCCTAAAACAAGAGAGTGTTTCATACAGATGATTCAAAACAAACATTTTCTTACCATTGTTTTATTTTTCTCACCACCAAACAGATTAAAATTTTTGTAAAATGTAAGATTATGCAACCAAATCCCCATTTTTTGTTATTTTGTTTCATCTTGCGGTATATATTTTTTTGTTTGGCTAGCAGTCTATGAATTTCCAGTAAAACCAGTTATCATTCACTTATGTTCCTATTAGGGCATAAGCAATTTTTAGGATGATTTTCTCTTAGATATGTCCAAGAAGCAGCTTGAATGTTGCTGCCATTTTGCTTCCTTTCTGTGTGTTTGCTGTCTGTCCTGCCTCATCCCAGTCTGAAGTCTCGTCTGGCAGGAAGTGCTAAAGTAAGAGTGCCATCACCACCTTGCTCCCACGAGCCCACATGAGCAGAAAATTTCAGCTTGAACCTTGAAACCTGCATAAAAAAAACATTAATATTAGTGACAGACTGCTGCTGAAAGACTCCCTGGAAGTGAGTTATGATTTCAGTCCTAAAGCCGCGAGATAATTACAAGAAAATCTGATCATTCACAAATTTTGGCTTGTAGCAGAATTTGCTGTGTCAGAGACAATAATTACATGTGTCATTGGACAAATTTTTTGATCATAGTAGATTTGTTTTTTGATCCCAATGCGTTACTCACAATGGGCAGAGTGTCTAGAAATTTTACTCAAATGAAGCCTAGGCGCAAATTCAAACTGGAAGACTCTTTAGCCCCACCCGCATCATCCAATCGGCGCGTCCCGCTCATCACCGCCGACCTATCAACGCTGGACCAAGCCACGTCACGTCCAATCACCGACCAAGGCCCAGTTGATAAGGACCTCCATCCATGGCATCTTCCGCTTTCCAGCTGCGCTCAACCCTCCTCCACCCCTTCTTCACCTCCACTCTTCAGGCTCACATCCTTCACCGACCTCCACCACCAGTGTCGGGTCCCGGGGGATGACATTCCTAACCTACATCGGGAATGCTCATCCGAGCTGATCGCAATTCACAGCTCAATGTCCTCAGCAGGGGCCCGAGCGCCAAAGAACTTTAAATTCATGCATATCAATAGACCTTTTTAATCGCTGTTTTTTCCGTCTGAGTCTCTCCAGATTGAAATAATAGTACCGATACTTTACAAAAGTAATGCTCAAGATTGAGTAAAAAGTACAGTCTAGTAAAATTACTCCTAAAAACACATTTTATTCACATTTTAACAAATTATTCAGGTACACATAACTGACCCAGCTCTGCAAGAACCTTGAGTCATGCTTAAAGTGAGCACATCTCATTTCTTCTTCTTCTGTCATGGGATGCTGACGATGCCAAAACAGCTCAGACCACCAGGCACTCAGGAGGAGTGGATGCCTTTGTCTGCTGCCAGCCTGTAAAGACACAACAGGAATCCCGAAGCTCGTTCAAAGCAGAAGAAACTTTATTGGCTTTCCAGAACACATCGCTGCATTCCTCTTCTCCTAGTCTGTCTGAGCTGTGAAGTGCCGCAGTTTGCAGATCTGAGATAGTTTCAATCCATAAACCACTGAACACCTCCGTGTTTGCTCCAGCTCATTTTCTGCCCTTCATCAGCACCGCAAACACTCAATGCAGCTCCCACAGCATGAATTGTGTGTGTGTGTGTGTGTGTGTGTGTGTGTGTGTGTGTGTGTGTGTGTGTGCCCTGCTCACCCATCTCCCAAAGTGCTGACTACAGTCATTCCATACCTCCTGGCAGTCTGCCTGCAGGCTGATATAGTGTGTCACCATTCGCACATAAACAGCTATTGATCGGCTGGAAAACACCAAAAGCTTTCCATTAGCTTGACATGAGTGTATTTCAGATTGCCTGTGGGACTTGAGGCTGAAGACTCAATCAGACATTGTGCCTGACTGCTGAACTGTTAAAATATTTACCCACCACGGCGATGTAGATACGGACAAACATCCTGCCGCCTGATGTGATGGTATGTTTCTTCCTGTGGGAGGTTGTAGCTGTGGAAAACCTCATGTGTGTGTGTGTGTGTGTGTGTGTCAGTGAGGCTGCAGATCTATACGCTCACACATCGTAATTAAAGAGCCAATCGATGAAGCTGCTTTTAATTGGAAAACCGTTTATAATACATTGTACGGAAAGACAAAGAGGACATGAATCATCTGTATCTGGCTATAGATTAACATTTTACCTGGAGCAAAGTTTAAGATTTTCTGAGCCGTGAAGTTAGAGTGTCATGCATTAAATATTCACTCCCTGACTGTCCAGCATATTAGGATTATCTGTGGCAGACCAACACAAAGCAGCACATAACTGTGAAGAGGAGAAAAAAGAAGTGATGCGTGGTTTACAATTTAGAAAGTCAATTCAATTCTCTTCATTTTGTCCTCAAAGGTCAATTCATTTGTAACAGGTAGTGGTGATGGTCAGCACATTCACACAAGCTTTTACACAAAGATTAATAAATATCCATCTGAAATAAATGTCTAAAAATAAAATTTGATAAGTAATACATGAGCTAAAAATGAAGTCGGATGGCAGCAGTTCGATAGCAACCTTAACTCAGGACATTAAATCTAGTTTGTCTAAAAACCCAATGACTGTAAGGTTAAAAACAGTGCTTCAATCTGTCCGTTCTGCACCTGAAGGGAGAAGATTACACTGAGCACGTAGGAACCCGAAAAGTTTTTTTTTGGTTTGGATTCAGAACTGGACTTAAATACGTCTATAATGTTGTTCTATTGTATCCCAATGGATTTTCTACATTCTTTTGATTACACCCTATTAGTGATTACAGTTTTTTTTTTTTTAATTCAGCCAAAGTCAGTCCTGAGTGAGACCAAGCTGAAATACAAAGCATCAGTGCTTTAACATGGATACTTCTTACAAAGCGCTACAAACCCACAGACTTAAGGAACAAACATTGCTCCCAAATTGCTGCATATAAAAATGCACACATGCAAAATGGCGTGTCTGCTACTTTGTGCCCGTCTGTTGTTTTTGTTTGCACAGATTGGTCAGTCCCCCGGGAGTCCCTCCTTCATCAGGTATCCCCCTCCCCTCCTTGTGATTTCCAATGATGCTCATGCAAGGAAACCTTCCTAACACCCTTCAATGACTTCTGTGTCAGGAACACACACATCCACACACACACACACACACCCACCCGCACGCCGGCACGCACCTACACACACGCCTCAAGGAGAACAAGGACATGCAGCACAAAGAGATTCTCATATGCATTTAGCTGAGATTTCTTTGTGTGAAATTAAAGAGGAGCTGGATATTACCTGCAGAGATCAAGCAGGTTTTTGAATCAGATACTCAGGCCTCCAGAGCTGATTAGGATTGAGTTTAGGCGCTGCCGACAGATCTCATGAATTAACTAAAGGTCACTATTTTTAGGGCGGAGACGGATCTTTATCAACTGAATGTCCTGGGAATAGATGTTCATGCCAATGCGGCACACGCAGGACCGGAAGGGATGTTATAATCCTCAATTCTCTGTAAATTATTCCAGGTTATCAGGGGGATGCTGCATGTCTTCTTCGGAAAGTGTAAAAATTTCTCTTTCATCACGTACTCTTTTAGAGCTCTCACTTTTATGCGCAGACTCACATATGCAGTGAAGGTGTGATCTGTGCTTTAAATATCCAGTATATTTCAAGTGATTTCACCCTGTGATGTTAAAGTTTTGATTAATTATACATTTAATTGCAGATGTATTGATTCTGGAGAGGAAGGCTGACCTTTAACAAATTCAAGCCCGCTCCTTTATCTCAGTCTGGCAGCTGCCAGTCGGGGTGTGTGTGTGTGTGTGTGCGTGTGTGGGTGTGTGTGTGTGTGTGTGTGTGTGTAGGGGTGTGTGTGTGCAGATCAGGGTGTGTGATTATCTTCAGAAACAATTGCTGGACTGC
Source organism: Xiphophorus hellerii (assembly GCF_003331165.1). Lineage (NCBI taxonomy): Eukaryota > Metazoa > Chordata > Actinopteri > Cyprinodontiformes > Poeciliidae > Xiphophorus > Xiphophorus hellerii. The sequence goes on along the minus strand of NC_045676.1, from coordinate 21,628,056 downwards.
AAAGGGAGCTAATTGGTAAACAGAAGCTACAATGACTTGCTTTGCTAACAAAAAGCTAATTTCTGCACTAACAAGATCCAGCCAATCAAAAAGCGAACATGACTTGCATTAATAGTTGATATAATAATGATGCATTGCACTAAGTGAAATTGGGTTAAACTCATGTAAACGCATGAAGTGAGCGTTTTGCATCGAAGCTTTTTGCCAATACTCTTCCAGCTTCCCGGTAGGAGTTGGTTATGGTTCCTTGCCGTGTCGTTCCTGCTCATTAGTTTTAGCCGAGGCCTGCATTATTTATGGTGATAAAGAAACAGTGATGCGCAGCATTGCGCTGGGAGGGACCTGCATCAGGGGTGCTGTTAACGTGCCTGGTTAGCTCTGTCCTCAGAGGGAGAACGTGGGAGGTGGCTGAGAGAAACCACAGGCTGCGAGATGAAGCTGCAGAGAAAGTGAAAAACACTCCTTCATTTGAAACGCCGATTATTAATAAGATCGGTGTCGGCCGACAGCTCGCGTACACTCATCACTGGGACTAATGTCATATCAGGTTTGAGTTTTTATTGATTGGTTTGAAACACTGACGCTTCAGAGTGAATTGGTCCTTTTTCTTACATTTTTAGAATTGGATTTTGACCTTCAAATTGAATCCGTTTTAGATTTTCACAACATCAATGTTTACACATTCAACCTCACAATAATTTGGTAAAAACGTTTCCTAGCAACCCAGCTTCTCTAAGAGTCTTCTCGTCGGAAATGGTTGATTTAGTTGGTTGATTCTCAGCTAATGTTCAACGTTTTTAATAGCATGAGGACGGGATAATTCCAGAAGCTTAATCGCTCCACTCTAAAACCAATTCCTTCATGTTGGAATATTAACATTTTGTCCAGGCTTCCAGCCATTTAACTGGTAATTTCATGTGGTCTTGATGAAGTGGGAAGTAGCCCTCCTTCTCCATTATTCCTTTCAACTTTGTATGATGCACATCCATAGCTAAAACAAACCCTCAGCATGATGCTGCAACCACCATGCTTGAAAGTTGGCTCAGTATTTTTGACATATTTTCTACCTTCATGGCCAAATAACTAAATCCTAGCCTTTCTCTAAAAGGTATCAGTCTTGCAAATTTCAGTTTTGATTGGAGGGGATTTTGGAACAGGTGGTTCTTTTTTAGTGACCCCCTCTGAGTCCATGGTGACAATAAACTCACTTCTCTACTGACAGAGACTCTGGAGTTCCAGCATTTCTACATGATTTGCAAGAGCCTTGGTGGTTCATGGGTTGTTTCTGAACATTTGGCTCAATTTCTTTAGGGTTGGATGGTCAAACAGGACAAAGATCCCAAACACACACATCAAAAAATGTTTTGGAACGGATAGAGCAGAAACCTGTTTAATCTGACACTAATACCAGTGATGATTGTAAACTGCTCATCTGATCTGTATATGTGTTTTACATGGAACAGCTGGTCTTCTCAACACTGGCTATGCTTGACACCCAGAAATTGGGCTCACATTCACTTACAGAGGGGTTTTAAATATTGCATTCACCTCTGACCTTAACATGTCTGCTTCACAAGACCTAGCTTTCGCCGTAACCTCAAAGGTGAATCATGCCATATCAGAAACATTACTCAGCAGTAATCAGCTAATTTAGCAATGAAGTGATGAAGAATGTGCAGGTGCTGCAACTCACCTTTTTTAGTCTATGTTAATAAAAAAGTATATTTTCTCCACTAAATAAAGTACAGAACATGCCCAAACCTGCCTCTTAAAAAATAGAAAGGAACAGTACTAGTTACACTTCAGTTTTTGTAAGGTGCAGTCAGCAGTGAGAGGGCTGCTAATTTGGTTTCATGTGCAGGCTTGACTAGAATGTGCTGCATTATAAATAAGATTGAATTGATAGCTGGATCAGACTGCATGAACTGGATTGATTTAAGCTGAATTTGAATAAAATTGCATTGTAAATGATTAAAAATCTGGATCGGGGCATGCCGTGGTGGCGTAGCGGTTAGCGCGACCAGTATTTGGAGGCCTTCAGTCCTCGACGTGGCCGTCGCGGGTTCGACTCCCGGACCCGACGACATTTGCCGCATGTCCTTCCCCATTTCCTGTCAGCCTACTGTCATTTAAGGGACACTAGAGCCCACAAAAGACCCCCTGGAGGGGTAAAAAATAAACATAAAAATCTGGATCGGACCTGCTCTGTAAATAAAGTGAAATGAAACAAAGTGCGAAATTGAGAGAGAAAATTTTGTTTCCCTCGCTTGACACAAACACAAGTCAAAGATTTAACATTATAAGGACACTGACATTGACTGCGTAAGAGAGTGCTTATAATGTGATTGTGTAAACAGGCCCTCAGAGTGATTTTATGCAGCCGCCACAAACACAGTGGGTCCCTCTCACTGTGTCGATGAACACATCAAAGAGGGAGGATATCAACTCAAGACACAAATTTAAGTGAAGTCCTTCATATTGTATTTTAAACTAACCTTTCTTATTTTCTAAAATGAATCATTTCATGTTTATTCTACCAAACATTGCTCTCCGACATCAATCTGAGGACAACGAACAGTGATGAAAGAAGAATCATCAGAGTGAAGAAAAAGGACATTAATGTTAGAATCAGAATATCTAAGACCTTTTCGAGCTTTAACAGAATACATTTACAACCAACAAACTCAAGCTTAAAGTCAGAATAACAGATGCAGAGCAATGGTTTGGGTTCAGCTTCTGCTTACACAAAGACAGGAACTCTATAGTCCGAGCAAAAACGAACTCCAGCTTTGTAGTGAAGCCGCCGCCGTCCCTCTCCTTCAAAAACCAGCTGAGTTGCAGGCTGCGTGACGGATCCCGCTTTCCAGTTAGGTCGGTGCTGAATAATGCACAATCCCCACATTCCTTTCCCTGAACCTCGACTCCTCTGGAGCCACAGACCAGCCTTCACACCCATTATTCTGCTTGGATGGGCTCAAGACGCTTTAATGCATTCACGCACTGAAGTACCCACACAGGGGAAAAGAAATACACAACTTCTGCAACGTAAGATATGAAACATGAGTAAATACACAAACATTACTTGGTAAAGAAGTATTTTTCCCTATTTTGTGTTGGTCTGTCATACAAAATACACAGAGGTTTGTGCTTCTAACATGAAAAGATTTAACCAATCTAAAAACGTTTGTATGTCAGGTAAAAACTATTCCAGAATTGAAGACATCACATGCAGTAAGTAACCCTTTCTATAAATGTGTTGTTTGCTTGGAGTGACGATTAAAACAGGTGAAAACAGGTTTTACTGTTTCTTCTTCTCATTTGCTGTTCCTATCCTTCACACCTTCACTCTACACCTCCGTCTTTCAACCACCTCTCTCACATACCTTCCTTCCCTTTCATCCTGACAACCTCTGACTTCTCCAGCTCATCCTCTGATGATCTGCCTCGCCCTTCCCATTCCACCCCCTCTCGACCCGCTCCCCTTTTCTCCTTTTGTCTCCCTTCATCCTTTCCTCTTCCTCTCCCTCGCTCTCTTCCTCTTCTGTGGGTTTCGTCTCATAAATTATTTATCTGTGCCTCTCAGTGGGGGGGCTCTGCTGCATTTCTTGGCCAGTTCAGCGAAACCAGTAGGTGATTTCTCATCACCAGCAAAACCTGGTGCTCTCTTTGAGGGCGCAGGTGACTGCAGTTCACCTTACTCACAGCTGAGTGCTGCTCACAACCATGCTGGAAAAGTCAATCTTGAAAGCTGGGAAACCAATATGTGCACCTGTCATACTCAAACATCTTTGTAATAATCAGGTGAGGTTTTTTTTTGCAGATTTAGCTTCAGTTGTGTCTCTTCTGCAGACGGGTCTGTTGAAATGAAACGAAAATATATAAAAGAGGCAGGAAACGTGCCACGCCCTGGTCTACACTGCCAGGGCTACGTCACATAGGCAGACACACGCAGGCGCAGCTCCACAGGGTGCATTTCTGCTCCAAGATTTCCTTTGTTTTCATTCATGAAAAGCTACAAAAATAATACAATCTGTTTTTCCTTCACCTGACAGTAGATTTAAACATGTTACTGGCTCAGTTCTCAGCTGCCCTTGAATCAAGCTAGCAAAACATTACTCCAGCTATATGTACAGCATCTTTTTTTAAACAAGAGGAATTAAAGGGCTCACAAACTGTGTCTTCTTGTACGTTTTTTTTTTTCCTGTGTGCTTTCCAAACATCCTGACTCTGTGGGGATGCCACACCCTTGCACCATCTGACAGAGCAGAAATGGGGATGTTGGGAGAATCCTCCAGCTTCCACCACCTGCCCACACACACACACACACACACACCCACACACACACACACACACACGCCCACACACAAACAGAAAATTCAAGCCAATCATCTCCGAGGTGTGAAAGAAGGGATGGGACTGAACATGCGTCTCTTTTCTGCACCCTCACCCATTTCATTATCACTATGAGACGTGCTGGAGCAGCGTTGCGTGTACTGGGTATATAAAAAGCAGCAGTAGTCATAAGGTTGGAAAAGTGGAGCTTGAACAACTGAGAAGAAGTGGATCTGAAAATATATCACCTCTTTTCCACATTCATGTTTCTTGCATTGCTTTCATCGCAACATTGGGACTTTCCTGGTGGGTCGGTAGTCAGGGTGTGGCTTGAAAGTGATTTGTGAAGTAAAAATAAAAAAATGGGCGCGCAAAGCAGAATGGTTTTAGAAATAAGACTATAATTACATATCTGATTAACAACTTTTATGCAACAATAGGCTTCAAATAATAAGTGAAAGTGAATAATTTAGATCAAAATCAAGTCCAGGAACCACCTGATTATCAAACAATAATAGCTAAACAGCTCTCAGCGTCTACTAATAGCTGCTTTATATAAATAAAAATGTTTTTCTTCATGCTTTTTAATTCATAAAAATGACAAAATGACCTACAGGAAAAACGAAAAACAAAAACCAACAGAAAGAGGCAGAGAATGTATATTTAAGAACCAGCTTGTCTTGAGAAATGTGGAATGAGATCAAATTAGCCTTAAAACTAATTAGGATTAGCTTTAGGACTCAAAGAACAAAAGGGTGTGTGTTCAAACAACTGGCTCGCAATTTAAAGGAGAAGGGAAAATAAAACATTTAAATAAAATAATCCGTCCCCGATCACTCTCTCCAAATCCTCCAACACTGTAAATATATTGCTGGAGAAACTACGTGTTGCCAAACTGGTAAAAAGTTTACTTGCAGCTGGGGCTACAAGAATGATTTGGTGAATAGATATTTTTAATTTCAAGATTATCTTCCCCACTCAGTAAATAAATACAATATATTCAAATGTTGGATTATTTGGGGGGAAAACAAAAACAGTCAGAGTGAGGTTATGCTACTGCAACAAAATCTACATTTGCTTTAAAACTTTTTGCACATCTTTACCAAGGCTGTTAATGTGTCTGCATCTGCCATTGCTAGAGAGCAGAAGTGTATTTTTACCCACTCATTTCACTTCAGTCATTAAACAAGTTGTTTGCGAACTAATTGCTGTCTAATCCAATCATCATCAGAAAGGATGAGATGTCAGCAGATTGCTTCTGGTGTCTTTATTGTGTTGCATTTCCATTGAAGTTTTTTGGTTTGTTTTTTTAATATTAAACTACGTCATTGTTCTCCTCAAGCAGGAAGAAACGTTGGGTATTTTTCACAGCCGACCGGGCAGGGAGAACGTTCACTGATCATAAGTCAGATTTTATTTTTCCAAACGACCGTAATGAGCAGTTTTACAACAATCCGAGAAAAGCTGACCACGCCCTGAGCTGCTCATGTTGTCTCACACGCTACACCCACAACTAATGCACCCCATCCCCCCACTCGGCTCTCCTTCGCATGGAGCAGCGACGCCGCAGTGTTACACAACATCCCGCCGCATCTGAGCCTTCTGTCCCAGCCCTCATCACAGAGCTGCTGGGGCGTCACCTTCATGGAGTCCAGGTTTGGAATGGGCCACGACTTAGGATGGTTAAAAGAAACACACACAAAAAAAAGTCAAATAAAATCAAAACTTGAGTCCGTTTTGATTTTCCAAGTGACAGCTTCACTGAAATGAAAACGTATGCCTGGCTGACCTGAGACCTGCCTCGTCAGCGTCACACATCTGACAGCATGTCTGGCATGTTTACTGAGGCAGGTATGGTGCTTGTTCTGTGCAGGAGCAAAACCTCCCCACCTCAGCAGAATGCAAAGTGAAAAACATGAATTGTTCTACATGTTTTTTCCCCATTAAAACTGTTGCACTCAAGGTGATTCAAGGTGAACACATTAAAGATTGGATTTAAAAGCTGTAAAGGACACAGGTATAAATTAGCTCTTATGATAGTATGGTATTGTAAAGAGAAAATATAAGTGCAGTTGTAGTAAATCATTATAACCTAAAGATGAGGATTGTTACTTGACATTGTATGACAAGTCTTAGTAGAAGAAATTAGCAAAACATGTGAAAACATGTGTTCAAACTGGATCTAATTTTGTCGTTTTTTGTTTTTTTTTAATCAGTTCATAAACCAAAATCCACAAACTCAGTGGCTTGAATTAGTTCTGCCTCAGGGAGTTTCCTGTCTGCCTCCTCATTGTTTCCTAGACTTCACCAACATCAAACGAACCTGATAATTAAAAGGTCCCCAATAATCTTTGAATAGAGGTGTTATTTTGGTTCATAATTAATCATCAATAGGTTTGAAGCTAATTTGTTATACAAAGCCAGTACTCAAATGAGACTCTCATGTTTCTGTTTTCTTGTTGCTGAACAAAACTGCGTTACACGATAATAAATCATGTTTATGTAATTTTACTGATCATCTGGAAAAATTAACTATCTGTTTACCCCTGGAGGCCTGATGTCACTCTAATTTACAGCTACCAGGGAATACCTATGAACAAAATCTACCAATTCTATGCTGGTATTTATTCACTGTGACTGTAGATAAAAATGTAATTCAACACTTTTAAAGGGAAAAAATATCTCTGTTTTTCTTTTTTTTTTTTTTAATCTTGACATTCCTGAGAGTGAGTTGGTCGTGTGTGTAAAGAGTGCCCCCCTCTGGTACAAAAAAAAACACACGTCTATTACTAATACTAAGCATGAAGACACAGCTGGATACACTTAAAGTGAGCAGCTGAAAGATAACAAAAAAGAGATTGGTTTTATAAGATAAAAACAATCAAGACTTTTTTTAGGAAGTTGAAAAATGTTTAACCTCAGTCGAATTGCCCCAAATGTCTTTGTATGCTGACATATTAAGAATCAGTTTTACTGGAACTAAGGGGCCGAGATCAACTACTGTAAAACTCATTTCCACTGCAGAACATTGTTGGCAAGCACTGCTAATCCGCCTCATTTGCTTTTGCCACTCCTTTTTAAATCCCTGTCTTTGTGTATGGTTACAACACCAGGTAGAGGGATGTTGGAGTCTGGGATATGGTCGTTGCCGCGGTCACACATCATAGCAACTCTCCGAAAGTAAAAAAAAGCATGAGTAAAAATCCTTCAAAACTACACTGAATAACTATCCTCATTTATAAGAGTAAATCCCTCATCCGATAAGAGTATGAGCAGAATTCTACAACATGAACAAATCAGAAATAACATGCTGCCACCAGGAGCAGCAAATTCTGGCTCAAGTTAGCTAAAATAAACATCATGCTAAGTAGGCATACATCACAGTTTGTTTGTTTGTGTCCAACTTGCAAATGATTGTGCCAACAACATTCTTCCTCAGAGTACCACTAAGCAGCAACCAGTGCTGCTAGTCCCACAGCTGTGAAACCACTTTTGAATCTGGAGAGAAAGGGGCGGGACTTAATTAGAATCTTCGAATTTGACTGACATGCGCTTAAACCAATTAGGTGACTCGACGTCGAGTAATTGGCGGTTTCCGTTTTTCAATCTTGCGCATGCGCGTTTCATTTTGAAAATGGCGGCCGTACAGGGTAGTATAGTCGACGCGAAAGACGAAGCCGACATTAAAACAGAACCAGCGGCCGATGGCTTCGGAAATAATCACGCCAACGACGCGGGAGTGCTCTCTGCGTCCCCCGGCTCCAGCGCTGCGGCTGGAAACAACAAGCCGGCGGCGGGAGCCCCCGAGGACCAGCAGACCCTGCTGGCTGTGCTGCAGTTCCTCAGAAAGAACAAACTGTCAGAGTCCGCAGAAATTCTGCGTCGCGAGGCGGGATTGCCGGAGGAGGTTCTGGATCCAAAGGGGGCTGACTCCGCCGGTTCTGGGCTGGGAAGTGGTGCGGACATAGATGGTGGGGATGCAAGCGCTTTGCTCAGCCGGGTGACCGTCACTGCTGCCGGCGGAGCTAAGGCGCCAACTAAAGGTACAGTTCACTCCAACTCATGTTAAGTGTGTGTAACAGGTGAAAATATCTCTGGGCTTAATTTAGAACCAACAGCAAATTACTCTGTTTAGTAATACATCTACAGATTGTAAAAGAACCTGGCCAATACTGTAAAGTCAAACATTCACACAGATATGCCCAACATGTTGAGTTTTGCGCAATTAGTTTTACTTTTTTCCACAGAAAATTGATAGAATGTATCACATGTGTTACATTCAAGGCTGGGGGGTCAAAACTGGCCCGCCGTAGGTTTTTGTGTGGCCCTCTAGATTCTGGAAGGATACATAAAAACAACCTTCAAGATAGCAGGTGTCTGCTGAAATGTTAGTGTATCAATCAAATCAAATCAAATTTAGTTGTATACTGCCAACATACATCAGTTTAGTTTTATTAATATATTTTGTCACAAATCGGCCCTCTGAGGACTTTTATAATCTTGATATGGGCCACAATAAAAATGTGTTTGACACCCTTCGAATATATGGATGAACTTGTTGTGTTCTGTAACATTATGCAGTTTCTGAAGCATTTTGCATAATTTTTTCCGGTTACTGTAAAGTTTGGAATTTGAGTTAAATGTTTTCCAATTTTGAAACGCTTCAAAAACAGAAAACAAAGAGTGGAAAACATATTTTCATATACAGGTGTATTTTCCCCTGTCCCATTGTCTAAAACTTGCATCCATCCATTTATTTTTCCTTTCCTCCCTCATAAACATATGCATTAGATTCCTGTTAAACCTTTGTGTTTTTGCCTTAAAAACTGAACTGAGAACTCATGAAATTGCAATTTTGATATTAAAGTGTGTAGAAACCCTGAAGTCACATGTAAGTTTTTAGAAGCCAGAAGCTATGCCTGAATGAGTTCAATCTAGCAATGATGGAAAACCTGTTTCTGGCAGCAGCCGGAGAGGATCAGCCAGACGTCAACGTGGTTCTGTCAGCCTACAGCCAGCAGGGAGACCCAGCTCTCTATGAAGTTTACTACAGCGGCCTGAAGAAGTTCATCGAGTCCGTTCTGGACTGCCACAGAGCAGAACTGTCTCAGGTCTTCTACCCTCTGTTTGTCCACATGTACCTGGAACTGGTCTACAACAATCATGAAGCCGAGGCTAAGGCCTTCTTTGAAAAGTGAGTGTCTTCAGGATGTTTTAGTCTAGGCAATGATAATACTCATCATCCCATCGTATTTATTTTCTCTCTTTTCCCCGTTTTTAGGTTCAGCGGGGACCAGGAGTGCTACTACGAAGAGGACCTACGCATTTTGTCAAGCCTTACGAAGAAGGAGCACATGAGAGGGAACGAGACTCTGCTGGATTTCCGCACCAGCAAGTTCGTTTTGCGCATCTCCCGCGACTCCTACCAGCTGCTGAAGAGGCACCTGCAGGAGCGCCAGAACAATCAGATATGGAATATAATCCAAGAGCACCTCTACATCGACATCTTCGATGGCATGCCGCGCAGCAAGAGCCAGATCGACGCCATGTCCGGCAGCTTGGCTGGAGAGGCCAAACGAGAAGCAAATAAAGCCAAGGTTGGATAATTAAATTATATTTTTGCTTTATATTTTTCTGTCATACTTTTTTTTTAACTTCTTTGTTTTTTGTTTTTTTTAATTTTTATATTTGTGTAGGTTTACTATGGCCTGCTGAAGGAGCCAGAAATTGAGCTTCCCCTTGATGATGAGGATGAAGAGGCAGAGAACGAGGAAGGTAAACCCAAGAAGAAAAAGCCCAAAAAGGACAGCACCGGCTCCAAAAGCAAGAAGCAGGATCCAAATGCTCCTTCACAGACCAGGTACAACCATGTGTGCATTCCTAATTCACGGCTCTAGACTCTCACATTATATCCTCCGTGCATAATAATACATTTCTGTGAACAACATAGATATTTATTTATAAGAGTTAATTTTAAGATGAACTCTTAAAATTTCCAATGCCTTCCAAAAGTATTCATACGCTCTGAAATTGCATATTGTTTAATTCTGCTGAGATATTTTATTAAGAAAGGGCAAAACTTTATATATTGAAATTTAGTTGTAGCCTGAAAAATGTGAAAAAGTTAATTGGATGTTGATGCTTTTGAACAGTACACCAGATTCTCATTCTTTATCAGGATTTGTTTCTCAGTGGTTGATGGATTTTTGTTTTTTTAGGATACCTCTACCAGAACTAAAAGACTCAGACAAGCTGGACAAGATCATGTACATGAAGGAGTCCACCAAGAGAATTCGTTTGGGACCTGACAACCTGCCCTCCATCTGCTTCTACACCTTTCTCAACGCGTACCAGGCAAATGACCTGCGGACTATGTTTGCACTTCATGGGAGTTGTTGGGACTAACCAGCTCATTTTATTTTTTTTCATGTCGCCCCTTCAGGGTCTAACTGCGGTTGACGTTACGGACGACTCCAGTCTGATCGCAGGGGGCTTCGCTGACTCCACGGTACGGGTGTGGAGCGTCACGCCGAAGAAGCTCCGCAAGGTCAAGACCGCCTCAGGTAAGACATACCACAATGAGCGATGACGGCTTTAGTGACAAATTTCATATGGGGTCTTGAATTAAAATTCTGTGTTTTCAAGGTTTATGAAGTGCTTGATTTGTGTGTAAGGACCTAGAAAGTGTCCTTACGCACTGCACAGTTTTGTAATAACGTGCAGTCTACTGCTTGATTAACGGCCTAAATTCGGAAAACGTTATTTATAGTTGAAACCAGATATTTTTATACACTTGATAAAAGACAGATTTTTTTTTTCTCACTGTCTGAAGTTAAAATCAGACTAAACTCTTCTTGTTTTTAGGTTAGATAAAATTACCAAAATAATTTCTATTTGTTAAATGCCATAAAACTTAGCGAGAACATTTTGTAAAACATATTTTCTGCAACTTTCTTTGTATATTGTGTTTAGCATTTAATTTGAGCAGGAATGCAATTTAACTTAACATGATTTATTTGGATTGTTTCAATGAAATTAATATTTATTATTCCTAATGTCTCAGTAATTTATTGATTTTTGTAATTGAAATAAAGGTTGTTTTATATTTTATACTTTTTAAAAATAAATTTTGGTTTTGTTCTTGGACTAGTCAGGTGTACAGGGTGTGTGTGAGGAAGTCTTAATATACAATTTTGTTTATTCTGTAGAATGTAGAATGCTATCAGAAGACATTATTAATAACAGTAATAATAAGTGACTATCATAAAATAGTGAATTGAAACTGTGTTTTTAGATCATTTGCAGTGTTTGTATCTCCAAAGTGTGATGCTGAAAAAGTTAAAAAACTTACGTTGGAAGTGTTTTGAAGTTTACTGTGGAAAAGGTGTGTGAACCCTATAGCTATTGTGACATAGTTTTCAAAGTAAAATGTTATTTTTATATTTGTTTTCCCTCTTTAAGATTTGAATCTGATTGACAAAGAGTCAGATGATGTTCTTGAGAGAATTATGGACGATAAGACGGCCAGTGAGTCAAAGTGTCTCTATGGACACAGCGGACCGGTGTATGGCATCAGCTTCAGCCCAGACAGGTACAGTTTTGATCAACTTGACCAGAATAAAACCCCACCAGAAGAATATGCTCAACTGAAAATTACCCAAGTATAGCTTAGATTTTGCCGTGACCTAAATAAAAAATGTTATTCCTCTAAAAATCATCAGTTAGGGCAGGGGTCTCAAACTCCAGTCCTCGAGGGCCGCAGACCTACAGTTTTTAGATGTTCCACAGGTACAAAACGCTGGAATGAAATGGCTTAATTACCTCCTCCTTGTGTAGATCAGTTCTCCGAGCCTTAATGACCTAATTATTCTATTCAGGTGGTGCAGCAGAGGCACATCTAAAAGTTGCAGGACTGCGGCCCTCGAGGACTGGAGTTTGAGACCCCTGAGTTAGGGGATAGAAAGTGTTTGGCAAGCATCTAAAGTCCAAAGGCAAACTGGAGTAAGTTCAGAAAGCCTGAAGAAACATTGATCAAAACAACTTCAAACGATTACAATAAACTCTTTGTTCATAGAAAGAGAAATATAAAGAAATGAGGGAGGAATCAGGACTTTTGCCCAGCAGGTACATTCATTTAAAAAAGCATATTAATGCTAAAAGTCTAAGTTACAAAGTAGTTGCCATGTTTGATTATGTAGATTCTGTCCTGTCCCCACTTGTTGATTTTTATTTTTATTTTCTTAATTTAGGTACAGGCTTGAATTGTGGGAGTAAAACTTTTAATATTGTGTCATAAAATAAAAATAAGTGAACATTTTTGTTTTGAGTTTTTATTTTATTTTGAAGAACAAAATGATTTCTGACCATTTCACCTTTTCAGAAACTACCTGTTGTCATGCTCTGAAGATGGCACGGTCAGGTTGTGGAGCCTCCTAACTTTCACCTGTCTGGTGGGATACAAAGGCCACAACTACCCAGTGTGGGACACGCAGTTCTCCCCTTACGGATATTATTTTATCTCCGGGGGGCACGACCGGGTCGCCCGGTAAGAAACGCATTCAACACGCCTGCAGTTCTGTCTGTCTGTAGAGGGAAGCCACATGTCGCAGCTCAATGTAGAGACTTGTTCCTTTGCGCTCTCTCTCCGACAGCTTGTGGGCGACCGATCACCACCAGCCGCTGCGGATATTCGCCGGTCACCTGGCCGACGTCACTTGCACTCGTTTCCATCCCAACGCAAATTACATGGCCACAGGCTCGTCTGACCGCACCATCCGTCTGTGGGACGTCCTCACCGGAAACTGCGTCCGTATTTTCACCGGTCACAAGGTGAGATTTCACAGGAACAGGCAGCTGCCAGTTTTCACCTCGGCATTTGCAAGAAATGGGAAGGATTATCATGGTATGACAGTGTGGAGGAAAATAAGGATGGAAATGCATATTATACAAAAAAATTAAATATTTGAACATGATCTAATTGCTTATTTTGAAAACAGGAAGCAGTGATAGTTCATATTGCTTGCTAAAATAGTAACTTCAATTAATAGTTCTGTAAATTGGTGTTTTTAACAAAATTGATCAGAAATAAAATGAGACTTTTCACTCTCTGACCTCAGTTTCTTTTTGAGTTTCAGTTAACATGTAGTCCATAAATGCAGGGTCCTGTTGGTGATAAAAATAAGATAAACCACTGGTTTTTGTTTTTTTTCTCAATCCATCAGGGTCCCATCCATGCGCTGGCGTTCTCTCCTAATGGGAAGTTTTTGGCCTCGGGAGCCACTGATGGTAGAGTCCTCCTGTGGGACATCGGTCATGGACTGATGGTCGGAGAGCTCAAGGGTCACACAGAGTGCATCTACTCCCTCAGATTCAGCAGGGATGGAGAGATCCTCGGATCCGGTGGGTGCTCAACATCTCACTGTACCCTTTAAATCAACTAAATAAAAGCAACAAAGGCTTTAATTACCCCCCCAAGTGATCATCGTTTCGTTCGTTCTAGGTTCTATGGACAACACGGTTCGCCTGTGGGATGCGATGAAAGCATTTGACGATTTAGAAACGGACGACTTCACTGCAGCTACGGGACACATCCACCTACAGGATAACTCCCAGGAGCTTCTGCTGGGCACCTACATGACCAAATCAACGCCTGTAGTTCATCTTCACTTCACACGGAGGAACCTGCTTCTGGCTGCAGGAGCTTATAATCCATAACAGCATTGGACCATCGGGGAGTGAGGAGAAATCATTTAAAGCTTGACATGATGCACATCATTAACCTCTTGAGCTGTACAAATAAACATCATCAGTTCGTTTTCTGGCTAACAGACTGAAGTAGTAACCGGTTGACCAATCAGGTTCCCAGAACAAAGCTAACTGTTGCAGTTGTAAACTGCCTCATTGACCCCTTTTTTTTTTTTTCTTTTAATAAATCACTGCCATGACTTCACAGTTTACCTCAAAACATGGCTTTCATCTTTGTAACATATTCTCTTTTATACTGATCCACATTGTAAATAAAACAAAGTGTTTTCTATATCCAGAGCGTACATTTTCTTTATTGTTTACACAAGGAAACCAAACAGACATATGTTATTACAAGCATGTCCAGCTGCTCGCTCTCTCTCTCTCTCTCCACTCCAAGCAGTTAGAAATGAAGATCAAACGAAAACCTGTCGAGAAAACAATCAGCTATAAGTCTTCGGAACTGAAAATAGCTTGTAGCATAGAAAGAGCTGAATATGCTTACATAACTACTTCTCTGTGACGGCAGGTTTTTTCTTGGGCTTCAATTTGAAGAAAAGGAAGATGGCTGCAAGGCTGGCATAAGTGGCCAAAACACACTAAAACAAAGGCAGAAGTATTAAAACAAGCACTAATTTTGACTTTACAATAAAACATGCATCATACAGGGTTGATTCTAGCTTTGTGACGCATCATGTTCAAAGAACTACTTGTGTTCAAATCATTTTTGGTTCCGCTATGATAGTTTGCACAAAGAGCAAATGTAAAATCTTGAAGCTTCAATTCAAACTTTAGGGTTAAATAGTTTATCAACAGAACTTACGTTCCTCCTTCCGATGATTGTGTATGAATTGAAGTGTTTGGCAATTCCAGTGAACTGGTGCTGACTCCCCGCGTCGTGTCCTGCCATTCTGGCTAAACGTATGGTCCTTCCACAAACATAAGAGCCAATATTACAGCAAATCAGCAAAAATCAATTACCGACTCTAATTTATGATGAATGATATTTAAAAAAAAAAAAAAAACTGCATTTTAGGAATTGCTATTTTTCAACAAATTTCTCCACTGTTGCATGTCCTCTACGAGAGCTTCAATAAATGTTTAAACATAAAACAGTTACATTTTGCATTTTAATCATAAAAGTCATATTTCTTTATGTAACCGGTGTCCTGATGAAGCCTATTTCAAATAGTTATTTATGATTTTGATTCCTGTGCAGTGCAGTCACAGCCATACAGTTACACAAAAATACTGCAAAGAAGTAAAAAGTAGTTTTAAAAAAACATAAATCACTTATTGTGATCACAATAATACCAAAAAAAAACTATAGTGATAAAATTTTAACTCCACATCGCCCACCCCTACTTGCCAATGCTTAAACGTTGGCAGGTTTCTATAGTTTTAATCGGTGCTATTAATCTTTCTTAAAAATAAATTCAGATTTGTGAAAGAGAATCCAATTTATGTATACTGTAACTGATTACAGCAGGTTTCATGGGAGGAAAGTCGTTGTTGCTAATATTTCAAGCAATTTTGTTTTCTTTAAATCATCCAATGTCAAGCTAACGGAAAGACGTGGAAAAATCTAAAAAGCTTGGTGTTTTAGTAATATATATATATATATATGTATATATATATATATATTAAAATTAAAGCAGATTTAACTAAACAGGTGGTTTGACATCTTCATTGAAATGCAAAAATACTGCAATATTAATTAAGCCGAATTCTAATCTAGTACTTGCCATTGTAAGATATTTGTCAGAGTAACCTTATACTTATTAACTAAGAATTAGTGTAACTAAGCAGAAAAACAAGTGAGCACACTGTGAAGTCACTGTTAGCTGTCAGAGTTAGCTACCAAGCTAAGTAGATATTCATTAACGTTGCCAGACCATTCCGTGAAAACAGAGGAGTTACAAAGACATGTTTGTTCTTTTCACGTGTTATGAGACCAAAAGGATCAACTAACTAAAGCATAAACGTGTCGTAGCTTACCTTCAACACACGACCCCTGAGCTAGCTGAATGAGACAAGTGCCCTTCAACAGAGGCGGCAATGCTAACGTTTCCAGGAAGTCCCGCCCACTGTTAGCAGTCCAGATGCGATTGGCTATTGGTTGAAAACAACGTCATTCATTTCTGGGACCAGAACCGATCTGTGATTGGCTTAAATTACTGTCCGTCATCAATTCTCCACCGTGATTGGAAAACAGAAAGACCGCCCTGACGAGTTTTTCTTCCGGGTTGGGACGATGGCGTGTTGCTGAAAAACATGTGAGTTACTGCATGGGCAAATCTGAGTCTATTTATACATAAAAATCTCGAAGTCAGGTATTGTATTTATATATTTATCTTTAAAGGAAGATATAATGTTTCAGGAGAGGATTACTGTCTACTGCGGAGCTTGTTGACGTTCATCTAGTAAGACTTTAGTCAGAGTCCGTGGAAGATTAGAGTTTTCCAAAGTGCTTGTTAGACCGCTCCATTTCGATTAAGATTAAACTATTTACTGTCTTTCAATTGATTTTTAGTGAGCCATATTCTTTTATGTTTTACGTATTAATATTATAAAGGACCACGGAGAAAATAGCAACCAATACAATTAAGTAATTTTGTTTAATCAGTTCAATTCCATACAATAGAGCTCAGCTCACATTATTACAATGCATCTATTTATTATAATTGAAGTTATGTTTATTTCAATCAACGATTTTGACTTACAACTAATGAAAATCCAAAATGCATTTTATTAGAAAATTACATTATTATACAAAACCAGTAGAAAAAAGTTACTTTTAGTACTGTGATATTGTAAAGTTAATGCATTCAACTCTTGATAGGGGCTCCTTTTGCATAAATTACTAATGTGTTGTTGGTGCTATTGTCAGTGTGCTGCTGGCAAATAAATTATCCAGAAGATGTATATACTGTGGCATAAAGTGCTCTAAAATGCAAGATGTCTGCTCTGACCCAATAAAACACAATAGAGCAACAGATTAAATCATTACTGACTGTGGAAGTTCCACACATGACCTCAATTAACTTGAGTCCTGTTCAGAATTTTATTTTATTTTTTTAGCTATTGTCCTCAAAATAGACAAGCAAATACTCTCTGTATAGCGTCATCCAAACTCTTGTTTTGTGTGTGTGTCTGCAGCGTTTTGGAGATTTGGATATACTCCGTGTGTCGACTGGAACTTCTTCAAATCATAGGCATCCCCAGCTTCATCCAACATGGCGTCGGTAGAGGAGGATTTTCCTCGTGGAGGCAAAACAAAGAAGCCCACCGACAGTAAAGTCACAGCGGAGCGGAGTAAAGTGGAGAATCTGTTTCAGGTAAAAAAAAAACGAACAAACTTTGTTATCAACACATGTTGTTCAAATAAGCTCCTCTACAAACCCATCTCCGACCAGAAAAGTTAACCTATGTTGGACTTTTTTTTCTCCCTCTAGCAGTCAGATGAACAAACAACAACAAAGAAAAAAAAAGGAGGCGCCAAGAAAGTCAAAAAGCAAAAGACAGAAGAGCAAGAAGGTGGCCTGACGCTTAACGCTGCTGCTAAAAGCGTGGAGATTCTGCACATCAAGGTGAGAGACATACCCATCTCCTGTAAACGTTTAACCCTGGGTTAGATTTCTACTTCTGATTGTTTTGTCAATCAAGCTAAGTTGTGCAACATGTTTTTACCCAGAATGTGAGAGAAGGGATGCTGTTACTGGGCTGCGTGAAGGAGGTGGCTGACTTTGAGGTGACCGTCAGCCTCCCTTGTGGCCTGCAAGGCTTCCTCAGCATCAGGAACATCTGTGATGCCTACACCAAGCTGCTGAGCGAGCAGCTGGACTCAGACGTTGAAAACGAGGTGACTAATTCAATCTGAACTGTTCGATGTTCGTCTGACACATTCAGCGGCTTACAGCGATGTAAAGTCAGGGTTTCCCTCAGTGTATTATAAGCCTGGCGGGCCACCAGGCTTTTCTTGTACCCCCACCAGGCTTAGCGTTGCTTATTTAAGTTTTTTTTTTTAATGTTTGCATTTTTTAGGACCTTATAGTTGGTCTTCAGATGTTATTCTTCCAATAACACATAATTATCAAGTGATATTTTCAAGTTTTTTGTCAACTTTCAACACTTTTTAACTGAAGTCCAGATATAATCTTTCCTCTACTTTGTGTTGGTGTCGCATGAAATTCCTGTAAAATTCATTAGATTATGGATGTCGTGTGATTGAAAAATTCAAAGTGTCTAAGCACTCTGTACGTTTGCTCTCTGACTTCGCAGGAGTTCTGCTCTTTGTCCCAAATCTTCTGGCCGGGAATGCTGCTCCGATGCGTGGTTTATAAATTGGACATCACTAAAGGAGGCTCGCTCAGCATTCAGCTGTCGGTAAATCCGAAGCTGGTCAACAAGAGCCTCACCTCGAGCTCTCTGATGGCTGGAATGGTGAGCTGGAGTGAATGCCAGCAGTTTTAACAATACAATAAGATCTTTGTCTGTTTTTTAACGTTGATCTCGATGAATCAGGTCCTGAGTGGATGCGTGGAGAGTGTTGAAGATCATGGCACTATAATTGACATTGGCGTGAGTGGAACAAAAGCCTTCCTGCCCGAGGATGCTACAAAGAGCAAACAGCATAAAAGTGAAGGTAAAAAATACCCCCAAAATGACTTGAACTTTGCTTTGCAGCTTCAAAACGTCCTCAGTTAGGAAAAGTTTCTTAAATATTGGTGCGTTCTCCGTGCGTGCAGAGCTTAAAGTGGGTCAGTATGTGACTTCTCGGGTAGAGGAAGTAAAGAACGACGGCCGCGTCGTCTGGCTCGCCGCCGCGGCTCGGGCCTCCGCTGACGCCAAACAGGGCTGGACTCTCACCAACCTCCTGCCGGGCCTCACGGTCAAAGCTACCGTTAAAAAGGTGATGAAGGCTTCCTTTCACTTTACTGTGGATGCGATTTGAGCTGAAAGAGTTGCGTCTTTAAATGACCTCTGCATATCGGGGTTGCAGGTGACCAAACATGGCCTGCACCTGGACTTCCTGTCCTCCTTCAGCGGCCAGGTGGATTTTCTGCACATGGAGCAGGAGTCCAGCTACAGAGAGGGGCTTCAGGTAAAACTCCCCCCGCCTGTCCTGCTGCCTCAGCCGGACAGTGGGTCATTTTAATCTACACAGATTTAAACCTCTTACCTGAAACATTTAATCCTAATAGAAGTTTAAAAAATAAACTCATGCAAGCATGGGGGTCCAGTATTCTTCCAGGTAAACGGATGAATATAACTTCAAATGAATATGTCCATAATGGACTGATTTCTTTGATGTGTATTTTAAGAATTTAACAAAAAAAGCTGTTTTAGTACTGGTTGCTGCATAACACAGGGGAATAGTATAAACGGTCTCTGCAGACACATGATTGGCTCAGTTCCTGCCAGTCATCTTGGTGCAAACACTGTTGGCCCCGCCCACAGATTTTAAGAGTCAAGTTTGACAGATGAGTTGAATTCAGGAAGTGTAGAGTGCAGAGTTGAATTAATTTATGACACATTCATAATTCAGTGTGTTATTTGCGTGTTGACCTGCGGCGCTCCGTAACCAACCAGGTGCGAGCGTGCGTTCTGTACATCGAGCCGACCACCCGCCTCGTCGGGCTGAGCCTGAGCAGCCACCTCCTGCAGCCCGTGTCTAACGTCGACTACGCTCCTCCCGGCGGGGACCGGACCGGAGAGGTGGTGAAGGAGTGCAAGATGACCACGATACACCACATGTCGGGGGCCATGTTGGAGCTGCCGGACAAAATCCCGGCCTTTGCGCATGTAAGTGAAGCTGGTGATTTGATGAACTTGCTTTAAAGACCCTGATGTAATATCTATCATGTGTCTTGACAGAGGAACCATCTGAAGGAGCCAAGCGACCCGCCCAATGAAAACAAGGTCTCTGCAATGCCCGAGCACACCTGCAGGATCCTGGACTTCAGCCCCATGGAGCAAATTTATTTTGTTAGTTTACGAAAGTACGCAGCGGCCGATTTTTATTATTTGTTTTACGTCAGAGAACGTGACTTTGCTGTCTTGCACTGACCATGTCCACCTTACGCTGTGTCCTGATTGCAGGAGCGTGATTGAGCAGCGATTTTATAGATATCAGGATATTCACGCCGGCCAAGTTGTAGAGGTGAAATAGAGAAATTATGTTGTTGGGGTTAAAGTTGCAAATTTAACCCTCTTCGTGAGGATTTGGACTGTTTTAATCCTCTGTTGTCCTCCAAGGGGACGGTGTCTGTCCTGCTGAGCCACGGGATGGTGGTGCATCTGTCGGAGCACGTCAAAGGCCTGGTGCCTCGGACGCACCTCTCCGACATCATCCTGAAAAACCCGGAGAAGAAGTACGTCGAGGGGATGAAGGTCAAGTGTCGGGTCAGTACAGTTCTCTCCTGAAAAAGATGCAGGAATGAAACCTCTACAAGGGTTTTCAGTCAGATTAGCATGTCTGGTTGTGTGTGAACTTCAGGTGCTGTCAGTAGACGTGGACAACAGGAAGTTGTGTCTGACCCGGAAGAAGGCGCTGGTAGAGAGCACCCTGCCGCTGTTCCTCAGCTACCACGACGCCCGTCCCGGCCGGGTGTCCCATGGCTTCATCGTGTCTATCAAAAACTTCGGCTGCATCGTCCGTTTCTATGGCAACGTCAAAGGTCTGGTCCCGCTGGAGGAGCTCAGCTCTGAGCCCATCGTCTGTCCGGAGGATGTCTTCTATATTGGACAGGTGAGACATAAGCGAGTTGCATCGGTTCATCAGGATTCCTTACACAGACCGGAGGAGCTGAGGTGTTTGGAAAATAAAGACTGCTTTTTTCCTTGGCTTCACATTTGAAGCTTGACTGCTGACCAGTATCTGCTGCAGATTCTTGGTTATCTTTTTTTTTTGTTATATTTTAACAATGTAGAAAAAAGGAAGACAAGTCAAGTTTATCTATTTAGCACATTTCAGCAACAAGGCGGTTCAAAGTGCTTTACACCACAAAAACATCATAGCCAACTATTATGAAACAAGCAATAAACATAACATTTTTTCAAATGCCATCATCAAGCAAATATACATAAAATATATTGATCAGGGTTCCATCCACGCATTGATTCGTTCTGAGTATCTGTTCAGTGCTTGGATGGATTTGGAGTTGTAATGTAGAGTTGTGTCATCTGAGTAGCTATGGTAGTTAATCTCATTACTTGTATTAACCTGAGCTAGCTGGAGCATGTAGATATTTAATAGGAGGGGTCCCAGGATGGAACGTTGGGGTACCTCACAGGTGACATCTGCTCAGAAGATGCCTATTGACACAAAGAATTGGGGATTTGGAAATTTTGAATAATTTTGAAACTCCATTCCTTCATCTGAGTGTACGTGGTTGTTTTCCATCTTTACCTTCCAGGTGCTGAAGGCCAAAGTTCTTCAATGTGACCCAGAGAAGGAGAAGCTGCTGCTGTCATTTAAGGCGGCGGCAGAGGGAGAGACGGAGGAATCTACCGAGCCTCCGATTGACTGCGAGGTTGGAAAGGTAAAACAGAGCTCTTGGTGGTGGTGGTGGTGTTGTTTTTGGCATCCATCAAACTTTCCTCATTTCCCGGCTACATTTTATTTGCCTTGTAGAGGGTGGAAGCAAGGGTGGTGAAGAAATCCATCAACAGTCTGGAGGTCGTCATCCTCCCAGACGAGGGCCGCGCCGTCTTACCCACAGTGCATCTCTCCGATCACATGTCCAACTGTCCGTTACTGTGGGAGGTTCTGCAGGAAGGAGACACCATTTCAAACCTCATTTGCTTTAACAAGACCAAGCAGAACCTCGTATCCTTTCCCCTGAGCCGTTTAGACCGAAGCTGACGTTCTGTGGTGTGAAACGGTTTATTTTCGCCTTAGCTGCTTCTCTTTTAAAGACGCTCACCAAGAAACCAAGGGTGAGATCGTCACTGGAGGAAGGAGCGGTGGCCAAAGATTTCTCTGAGATTACCGTGGGGATGCAGCTGGTTGGCTGCGTCAGGAACATCATGTCCTATGGCGTCTTTGTGGAGTTCCCCTACGGTCTCGTTGGTCTTGCACCCAAATCTGTGAGTTGAATAGCTGGGAATCAGTTTTTCCTGACGCAGCAATGTCGCTGTTTTCAACATTGAGCGTTTTTGTTTGACTATAACAGGCCATGTCGGATAAGTTCATCAGCGACACGACGACCGCCTTCAAGCTGGGCCAGACGGTCATCGCCAAGGTGACCAACCTGGATGAGGAAAAGCGGCGATTCCTGGTCACGCTGAAGATCTCTGAGGTCATAACGCCTGCCGGGGACGCCCGGGCCGCGCTCCTGAACGGCATACAGGAGAGGCGAACTGTGAAGGAAACGCTGACTGTCAGAGGTGTGCTGATGGCTTCGGATACTCTGTTCCTGTTCAGCCCGGCAGAACCTGGCTCTGCCGGTTTCCCCTCTCATCATTCCTGTCTCTCCAGATGACGGAGAACTCCGGCAGCAGCTGGCCGCTCTGACCGTCGGCCAGAAGCTGAAGCTGATGGTGGATTCAGCGACTCAGGACGGGGCCAAATTTAAGTCTGATGACTTGCCTGGTGCTGACGTTATCGCCAGTAAACGCCATGTGGCGGGTACGTTCAGAACCATCATGTCTTAAAGGGATACCTCAGAGTTTCTGTTGTAAGACTTTGTTGAAAGATTTCATTCATTTAAGGTCTGGCCTGCAGTAGAAAACATGCTGTTGGTTTCTTCATTTAGTGTAAATTCAGACTATTTGGTTCCAGAGGCTGAGATTAACAGCTAATCTGAGACGACCAACACCCAATCTGACCTTTACTGTTCATAAACAGTATCAACTTGTTAATAGTAGCAGGACTTGGGTAGGATTGGACAAACGATAAAACCATACGGAATAAGGCGGTCACATCAGATCCTGATAAATGTAGAAGCCTTTACTCATTATAACAACATTTTTGTCTTAATTTGAAGATGTTCTGGTAAAATTACATCTTTATTCTGCTAATATTATGATTACATTTTCATAACTAAGCAAAAATTCTCATAGCCTGGCCCTAATACTCTGTCGTGCAACTCACTGAAGGGACAACTGAAATACGAGCCACTTTTTAAAAACTCATCTTCTGATTGCATCAATAGCTCCACCAGTGAACGTATCTGCCTGTTTTCCAGGAGTTAGCCTGACCCCTGGGCAGAAAGTGAGTGTGGTCATCCTGAATGTCGACATCCTGTCCACCTGTGTCCATGTTTCCGTCCTCCCAAAGCTGCTGGGGAAGAAGAAGTCTGTAAGTGTTGCTAACGTTTTCTCTCTTGATTTCAGCAGGTTATATAAGCCTCTTTTCTCTCACGTTGCATCACGTTAACACTGCAATTTTTAACATTCCTTTTTACAGCTGAATAAAGGCTCAGACTGCTGTGCGGTGGTGCAGTTCGTCGACCAGGACTTTGCTGTCATCTCGCTAAACGATGCGGCGCAGCTGACTCTGCTCCAGACCTGCAGCCACCTGAACGAGGTCGCCCTGTCCGAGGCAGAGAGACTCAAGGTGGGGATGACTCTGACGGTGGAAGTCGTAGAACCCAGCTGCGAGCAACTGGAAGGGCTCCCTCTGGTGTTGCGGAAGGGCAGCGCGCCGAAGCGGCAGCGTACGGCTTCGGAGAACCAGGCGGACTCTTCGGGACACCGCTTCGGCGAAGTCCTGCAGGGCAAAGTGAGGTCGGTGAAGCCCACCTACATTCAGGTGGCGCTGGAGGACGGGAGCACGGGCAGCGTCCACGTGTCGCAGGTGGTGGAGCCAGCCGAGGTCAAGCTGGGGTCCTTCCCCACGTCCACGGTGAAAGTGGGCAGCGTGGTCAAAGCCAGGGTCATCGGAGGACGAGAAGCCACCAGTCACAGGTTAACGCAACCTTTAAGTGTCGTTGTACGTAAATGTGCTTATCAGGAAATTTTAAAACTATAAGTTTGTTTTTCAACATTTCAGTTCATAAAGTGAATCTCTCATATGGATTCATTACACACTGAGTAATGTGCTTTGTTTGTTTATTTCTGTTTATTTTGGTGATTGTGGCTGACAACTGATGGATCTAAAAAAGTAGTAATTTTATGGATCAAATAAAATTTTATTTGTATATCACATTTCAGCAACAAGGCTAAGTTCTAAGTCCTTTAAATAATAAAAACAGAAAAATACAAAGTCATTGAGCGCACAGTCGACAACTGAAACGTTGCATTTTGTCAAGTGATTTTCTGATAAAAATTAACAGAAAATTATAATAAGAAATGCTGAGAATCTTATGAAGTTAGACTTTAGTATCGGTTTTGAAGATAAGGAGATACTTCATCTTTTGTAACATCAACATCAAATTATTAACAGTAGCAGGACTTGGACATGATTAGGCAAAGAAAATCACCCGGAATAAGGCGGTCACATCAGACCCTGATAGCTGTAGAATCTTTTTCACATTAAAACTACATTTTTAGTTTAGTTTTAATGATGTTCTGGTAAAATTACGTCTTTATTCTGCTAATATTATGACTTCTCATAACTAAACAAAACTTCTCCCAGCGTGGCCCTAATACCCTAACTCTGTCGTACAACTCACAGAAGGGACAATTGAAATAAGAGCCACTTTTTGAAAATATTTTGTTTAGAACTACTTTTTAACATAAGAAAGCGAGAAAAAAATGTTTTTAAGTCGGATCGTCCAGCTGTAAAAAAAAAAATGTCAATTTTCTCTGCTTTCAAAAGGCTGTCTTTGTAACAAAATCTTTCTTGATTTCAGATTTCTTCCGTTTTCTCACCCCAAATTCAAGTACACCATTCCTGAACTCACACTTATACCCAGGTAACCAAAGTGGATCATAGTCATCACATCGCGTGTCCCGATTATGGATCTTTTACATTTGGAGCCTGGTAACTTTCTGTTTTTCTCCTTGTAGCCGACTGGATCCTGGTGTGGATTTTAAACCAGTTACAGCAAAAGATAAACTGGCCGGCTATAAGCCCGGCGACGAAATCACATGTTTCGTATCAAAGGTGAGCTTTCATGAGCGTTTTAGTGGGTTTACTGTGTAAATATCAGCAGATCCAAATATTTCCAGTCATTCTTCCAGCTCTTCCTTCAGTGGTTTTGTTTCTGTTTCCAGTTTAAATCAGACAAGAAGTGCTTGGAAGTCACCTCTGACCCCTGCGTCACAGGGACCGTGGACCTGCTTTCCATGATCACAGATCCTAAAGTGAGTGATGCAGATTCTGTGCTCAAGTTGTTGATTTTTTTTTTTTTTTTGGTAATTAAATTGTGAGAATATATTTTTGCTTAAGAAAATATCTGACCTTGAGTAAATATTTGTTTTTCCATGTCCAGGATGCCAACCACCCAGAAAAACTGTTCAAGCTGGGCCAGGCGGTTCGCGCTAAAGTGGTGGAAGCGAGCGTCCAGCCTCATCGCTTTGTGCTGTCGCTCTCAGGTAGAGAGAGTAGAGTTGATGTTGAAATGTTTCGGTGGCGATGACTCTCATTCTCCCTGTTTTCCTGCTTTCCCAGGGATCCATAAACTGGAGAAAGGCAGCATTGCATTGGGAATGGTGACCAGTGTTCAGCCACAAGTCGGCCTCGTGGTCAAGCTCCCCTTTGGCGGCGCCGGAGCGGTTTCTGTCACCAACGTCACTGACACCTACAGGCCGAAGCCGCTGGAGGCGTTCAGGAAGGATCAGCTCGTCAGGTTGGTTGATGATGAGGTTCAGCGTTCTTTGACGGGGTCATCTAAAAAGAAAAAACGTCAGAATGTCATGAATAAGTTCAATGTATTTCTTGTAATTTTGATGTTTATCTGTAAGCCATAGTCAATAAAATGACAAGAAATGCCATTCTTGAGACATTTACCCTGTGAAATGAATCTATAGAATATTGGCGTCTCTTGAGTATAAATATTGAACCTTCTCACTATATTCCAAGTGTTTGAGATCTACCTGATCTAGAATGGCAATGTGCTGGGGACAATTTCTAGGTTTTAATTTTGCCTTCTCCATAGAAACCTTTGAAAGACTTATAAATTGTTAAAGACCACGAAAGAATGGTTGTGGAGACTCTTAATGTTATGTTATAAAAAAGAATCTGAAACTTTGAAAAATCCCACATGGCAGTATTCATCTGAGAATAGACTATAGTAGAACAAATAGGATAAATACACAAAGGTGGACCCCAGACAGGATCTTGATTAAAATGTTTTTTTTTGTTTGTTTGTTTCTCATGTTTACAGAACATTTAGGTGAGCTGTAAAATAAAAGCTCACATTTTAAACTTAGTTTATTTTAGTCGTATCAAATTTGAGCATTTTTTTTTTTCTGAGAGTAGAGTTAATTAGGAAAAGTTAAACTTCTTTAAAGCCAAGCATTGCCACCCTGCGTCCCCTCAGGTGTTACCTTCTAGATGTGCAGAATGGAAAGTGGCACCTGTCCCTACGTCCATCACGGTAAGAACAGTCATTGGGAAAAGTTGCATGGTTTATAGAACGTATGGCTCATTGCAGCGTGTCCTTTCAGGTTGAACCCACAGAACACCAAGCCAGCGAAGGACCCAGAAGTCTTGTCTTTGGACCATCTGCAGCTGGACCAGGTGGTCCGAGGTTATGTCAAGATTGTGAGTGAGCAGGGCGTCTTCATCAGGTAACTACTTTGTCTTGGATTCACTGGATCTCAGTGCTGCATTGGCAACATATGCAAACAAAAGATCAAATGTGGAGTGCCTCAAGGCTTCGTTCTCGGACCACTGAGCCTCTCAAGTGGACACAGAGATGGGAGCTGAAGAAAAAAAAACATAAGTTATCTCCTCATCATTTCTATCCTCTCCTCTGTTTCCAGGCTGTCGCATAACATCACAGGAAGAGCTCAACTTCAACAGTCCACCAAATACTTCATCAACAACCACAAGATCCTCTCTAGTCACCTTCCGGTCAACACCCTCCTCACCACTAAAATCCTCAGGTAAAAACACAACGTCTCAGCTCAGACTTTGTGATCGTATTTCGGTTTTTTTGTTGTTTTTTTTTTTTTTAAATCAGGCAAAATAACCTTGGTTTGTTTCCTCAGTGTGGACAGGGAGGACCAGTTGGTCGACCTCTCTCTTCTCCCCGCGGACACCGGAAAGCCAGACGTGCTTCCGGAATCCCTCGGCCTCCCGCTGCGTCTCGTCGGAGACGCGGAGAAACGCGACTCAAAGAAGGCAAAGAAACGTTTGCACGCCGAGAGCGAACAGGTAATGAACATTCTTTCCGCTGCTATTGTCTTACTTTCATATATTTAACAGTACTAGAGTCAAATAGAAAGTCCACAACAGCTGCATTCAGGATCTGTAGACCCTCAGGTCGGTCTTTGTTGTTCATTCATGTTACAGAAACCAGCGGAGCCCCAGATCCCGAATAAGAAAAAAAAGAAATCAAGCAAACCAAAAACTGATGGTGATGACAGCGGAGTGGAGGTCTACTTCAGAGAAGAGGAGGATGAGGGGGAGGAAGTAAAGTGTGATTTTTCTCAGGTGAGCTGAACTTCAGACACTATTTTTTGCTCTTGCTATAAATTCAGGCCCCCACAGCTGGAGAATATTATCGTGTGTTTCTGCCTCTGCAGGTGTCTCCCAGCTCGGCGGGTCCGTCCAGGCTGCAGGTGGCAGCCGGCTTCTCCTGGGATGTGGGGCTGAGCTCCCTGAAGCCCGTGTTGGAGGCAAAGGATGGGGACTCCAGCGACGGAGAGGAGCAAGACGGCAACGAAAAGGTGAGACGATCAAAAGGATCCGTCAAGGTGCCGTTTATATCACTTCAGCTTTTCCATGTTTTCTGTGAATTTTGTTTGGATTTTTTTTCCCCCGATTTACCAACATAAAGTGGGCCGTTAATGTGAATTTAAAAAAAAAAAGCCTAATTTATTAGTCATTTTACTAATGAAAATCTTTGTAGTGTTTCATGCATTTGTCAGGGTTCGCACCGGTGCTTGAAATCCTTGAAAATGCTTGAATTTCAGTTGGCGAGTTTTCAAGGTTTGGAAACTAAGCACTTTTCAAGGTTTGGGAAGTGCTTGATGTTCAATCTGCCCACTTTTGTAATAAAGTACAGTCTACCTTTTGATTAAAAGCCTAAATTTGTAAAACATAATTTACAGTTTAACCAGATGTTTTCATACACCTAATAAAATGAAACATATTTTCTTAATCAGAATAAACTTTTCTTTCTAGAATTATCAAAATTATTTCTATTTGCTAAAGGCCATACATTTTAGGGGAAACATTTTTTACATTTTTGGATATGTCTTATTCTTATTGGCACAATGACTTATTGGTCTGTGGAATTTAAATAAAGGTTGGCTAATATTTTGTGTGTTAAACGTTTTGTTAAATTTGTGTGTTCTCATGCCAGTCAGTTTTTGTGTGTGTTCTAAAGCGGTTCAACAAAGCATTGATTCAGAGGGTCTGAATACAAAATCATGTCACACTTTTCAGATTTTCATTAGTAAAAAAATGTGGAAAACCAATTTGTGTGACTATTTAAGCAATCATTTCATAAAAACCAGTATGAGATCTTTAACTGGTCTCACCTGATTTTCTCCATAATCACTTTTTTTTTTTTTTTTTCTTTAATCGTCCAGCCCCAGAAGAAGACGCGCCATGAGCTCGAGCAGGAGAAGAAGTCAGCGGAGAAGGCCCTCCTGCAGCGGGAAGCCGAGCTGATGGACCCGAGCCTCCGGCCCCAGGACGCGGCCGGCTTCGAGCGGCTGCTGCTCGCCTCGCCCAGCAGCTCGCTGCTCTGGCTCCAGTACATGGCCCACCACCTGCAGGCCACGCAGATCGAGCAGGCCCGGGCTGTGGCCGAGAGGGCCCTCAAAACCATCTCCTTCAGGTGTTTTACAAGCACCGATCCCCCACCCATGCAGATGGTGATGAGAACGGTGCGTTGGTGTTAAGACTCCGCTCTGTGTTTGTGTCCAGGGAGGAGCAGGAGAAGCTGAATGTGTGGGTGGCCCTGCTGAACCTGGAGAACATGTACGGAACCCAGGAGAGTCTGAAAAAAGTGTTTGAGCGAGCCGTGCAGTTCTGTGAGCCCATGCCCGTGTACCAGCAGCTGGCCGACATCTACGCCAACTCCAACAAAATCAAGGTCTGAGTTTATTTTTACCATGGGTGCATTCACACCAGCCCCGTTTAGTCCTCTTTTTTTTTTTTTTTTTTACCCCTCCAGGGGGTCTTTTGTGGGCTCTAGTGTCCCTTATATGACAGTGGGCTGACAGGAAACAGGGAAGGAGAGGGGGGAAGACATGCGGCAAATATCGTCGGGTCCGGGAGTCGAACCCGCGACGGCCGCGTCGAGGACTCAAGGCCTCCAAATACGGGTCGCGCTATGCCACCACGGCACGCCCCCGTTTAGTCCTCTTTAATCGAACACCAGGTCGTTTGCCTAGAAAGCCATTTGGGGAGGTGTGAATGTGCAATCGAAATCTGATGTGAACCAAGACAGAGAACTTTTCTGCCCAGGTTTCAGTTCGGTTGAATTGAATTCTGCTGCAATTTGAATGCCAAGCAGACTGGAGACCGCTCGGAAAGCAGGAAGCGGTTTATAGCAAAGGGCATTTTGGATAACTACAAGATGAACAAATGTGTGAGTGCAGCGCTAGAGAAAGAAATCCTACTAACACTAAAATCTGCCCTGACTCTATTTTGTTTACATTTTGTGAAGAAGGAAGTTGCACTCGGTGTCTTCTTCAGAGGTTTTTATGTTGTTTCCTTCAGTAGTTCTTGGTGCAGCACCGCCACAGGAAAGGAGGGGAACAGGTTTTTCAGTTAGTTTGGATCGTTTGACATAGTGCAGTGTGAAAGCGAACTGCACTATGTTCGCTTTCACATAGTGAAAGTTCGCTGAAAATTTAACAAATGTTGCAATTTTGGTCCCCAATCGAACCAAGTCTGCCGGACCATCAAGTGTGAAAACACCCTTAGTTCCTGAGCAAAATTACTTTTCCTCCAGCTTCTAATATGTGTGTTTGTGTTGTGTATCAAGGAGGCAGAAGGTCTGTATAAGACCATGGTGAAACGTTTCCGGCAGAACAAAGCAGTGTGGTTAAGCTACGGGACCTTCCTGCTCCAGCAGGGCCAAAGTGATGCTGCCAGCTCTCTCCTGCAGAGGGCGCTGAAGAGTCTGCCCCCCAAAGAGAGTAAGATGAGCCGAGTTGGTTTGTTTAATCTCTCGAGAAACGGAAACAAACGTCAGGATTTTACCAGTTGTGATGTTTCCTGTGTTTTGCGGCGTCTTGCTAGGTGTGGATGTAATTACCAAGTTCGCTCAGATGGAGTTCCGCTTCGGCGACGCTGAGAGAGGTCGCAACATGTTCGACAAAGTCCTGACGAACTATCCGAAGCGCACGGACCTCTGGTCCGTTTTCATCGACCTCATGGTCAAACACGGATCGCAGAAGGAAGTGAGGTAAACGTGACCTACTACTGCTGAGGTTTACACTGGAATTTATGTACAGAAGCGACACAATAAATAATCAAATGTCATTTTTTCAGATGAAAGTACATTTTTAGGAAATAAATACAAATCTGAGAAAATGAGGATCTCCTGTGCAGTATCTGAAGGCTCCATTCTTGGGGCACTTTTATTCAACTTCTACATGATCCCCCAAGTTTAGATTATTACTATAACTATGCTGATTGTTTTGATTTTTCTGTGGGCACTGAAATGCATTTCTTCACACCTGTATATCTTCTGTTCTAAAACATTCAAACAGTCTCGTCTGAACGACCCGAGCATTTGGGTTTCATTTCGTTCTCCGCTCCTCTCCTTCCGCAGGGCCGTCTTCGATCGGACGATCCACCTCAGCGTTTCCGTGAAGAAGATCAAGTTCTTCTTCAAGCGCTACCTGGAGTATGAGAAGAAGCACGGCACCCCTCAGAGCGTCCAGGCGGTCAAAGAGAAGGCCATGGAGTTCGTGGAAGCAAAAGGCAAAGACGCTGCAAACTGAAAGCGCAAAAATACATCACCGGACCCAAACCAAGTCCCTGAAAACCATCAGTCTTTGTTTGAACTCTTGTAATGTTGCTGACTGAGTGTCGAAGCTTGATCCTGGGTCCATGCAATGTAATGATCTATAAATGTTAAAAACAAGCAGCTGTTTTTAACCTTTTTTTAACCTATTGTGTAAAATAAACACTGCATAATGATAATAGAAGTTATGAGGGGTTTTTTTTGTTTTTTTTATAAATCCAACACCGTGACATTACATGACACTTTATTTAAAATACAAAATAACATCATATAGGGAGACTTTTACACACAATACATACAGGCAAGACTAGTTTTCTAAGAGTCCTGTTTTAAAGGAGGACGGGGTCACAATCGGTTCCTACTGAAATCGTCGGGGGGTTTTTCTTCCATCTGCGTTTCAGCCAGATGTTGTGGCGAACTCTGGCTTCTGGGGCGTCTCGCCTTCACTGGCAGTACTTGAGATGCATATGTGGCACTGGGTTTCTATGGTAACTGACATGGGTTGTGCTGGCTGCATTGGTAAACACCCCTGAGAAAGTAGAGAAAGCATTCGGACTGATTCTGGGACGTCCCGCTCCGTGCCTGTGGTGATATTAGTCACTGGCAGTGCTGCTCTACTTGTCCTGATAATCCACCTCTCTCTCTCTTTCTCCTGCCGTTGTTGTTTTTGTAGCTGTGTTACAGTGCAACATGGAAGCAGAACTAGGAACTTTGTTTTTATGGAAATAATCCTACTCATCCGGTCTCTCTCTGACTGATCCGATCAAACATGGCGGCGCTGTCGTCGATGTCTCAATTCCCAGCCGAGGCGCGTCGCTCGAAACTCTCCACCAGAGCCCCAGCGTGGGATGGTTACCACTTGTTACCTTCTGAGATGTTCATCATCTTTAGTGTATTTAATGTGGGTGTTTTCTGAGAGGGGGAACGGGTCTTTCTCTTCCCCTCGATTGTCTCACACCTCCTCTGGATCCATGGGACCCTCGGCGCCCTGCGGGGCGTCGGAGTGGAGCCGCAGGATGGGCTTGTTGCACATGGGGCACACGCTGCGAATCTCCAGCCACTTGAGCAGGCACCTGGGAGGAGGAAACACAGGAGCAGTGTGTTTACTGCAGCAGTTCGTTCCCGCTTGAACGGTGGTTCCGTTCAAGAGATGAAGAAAAGGCATTTAAATGGAATATCGAGACAAACAAAAACAAATAATGCCAATCTTGCTCTAGAATTTAAGTGGGTAAATATTTTTTCTTGCAAAGTTTTGATCAAAAATTTACACACACTCTGTCTACAAATTTCCGCCCCTTGGAAACAATCATGATTAATCAATTATTGATATGATCGTCAACTAATTTAGTAATCGATTAATCATTTGCACACGGACTAAAAAAAAAGAAGAAAATTGCCGAAAGAACAACTCCATAAGACCAGTACTTGAAACAAAACTGCACAGAAAATTTATAAATTTTGCATTTAAGATAAAAACCTTCTTTGTAAATATGTTCTACCCAGAACTCCTCAGGTGTTTCACCTTTAGCTTCACCTGGTACAAATTCAGTACAAAAAAATGATTAAGCACATCCATTTATTAACAGGTTAATCAAAAAATAAATAATTATTAGTGTTTAGTAAAGAAATGCATCTTAGGCAATAAAATGTGCATTGTATTTAAAAAAGGAAATGAATAATTTGTGTCTTTTAATGTATTTCTAATATTGTATAAAAAAATGCTGAACTGGTTAAATGAAAAATCTGCAGAATGTGCCTTTTTTCCAAATCCAGTCAGAATAATCAATAGAATAATTGACAGAGTAATCGATTACAAAAAGAATAGCTACAACTATGTTATAAATATTAAATATTTAACCAGTCGGGCTCTATTACCAGTTATTACCCAATCATGAAATGACAATGCTGAGGCTGGTTTCTGATTCTGCAGAGCCCTAAATCACTGTTTAGTTCTATTTTTGGCTTCTGGACAAGCTTGGATCGGTTAAAACCTAGAGGAAACCTCAAATTTAAATTCACAAAAATCCCACTTTAATCTAACTTCATTCTGTTTGGGATAATAACCTTGTGGAAAAACTCACACTGGTGTTCCGCCAACTTCTGGTTTATAACAAGCTTGAGCCTGGGTTGTTCCAGGACTTAGACCAATCTTCTTTGACACAGTTTGGCTCAGATGGTTGGAACCAGGATGTTCCGACGGGTCGTCCAGATTGGTCAGACTAACATTTAGATTTTACACAGCTCCTCTACCATTCAGTTCCTTATATATCACCATGCCAAGCTTAGAATAAGCTAAAAAAAAATCATGGAGACAAGTCCCTCTATCCCTACTGATAGTCTGTTAGGCTGACAAAATAAAACGTGGCTTTGAAAAGCATCAAAACATCCGACTGACAGATCTGTAACTCCAGTCTCTCGAAGCCAGGTCAGATGCTGTGATGAGGAAATATGCCGCTCCTTTATGTGAATGCGTGCGGCAGAGCCTGAACGGTCCGAGGCGCTCGGTTCATCAAAAGCCTCTGGAAAAAAACATTTTGAAACGCTGCAGCATGCTCTGAAATCATCCCTCATATTTTCAATCATTCGTCCACATTCACAGTGGAAATGGTGCTCACTGATTTTAACTGTCAATAAGTCGTCTGGCTTGTTTTTTAAATTTTTTTTTCTATTTTCTCAAATCAAGTGTTTACAAACATAGGAGAACGAGATAGAAAATGTGGCCTAATTATTTGACTCAAACAACGAGCATCTCATTATGGCCAATAACATAGAGGGAGATCAAAGTTTCAGCAGAAGTCTGTTGTATGAGAAAATTATGTTGTTTCACCTGTTTATTCGTCTTATAATGGTTTAGCCTTCGAATAAAGAGAAGGCTAAACTGAAGAAAATGAGAATCTGACATATTTTAGTTGTCAAACCACTGTCAGAAACAGACAGGAGTCTCTGCTTATTAGGAGAATGGAAATGCAAACAGATCTGACATATGACATCACATAGGTCAGGGGTGGCCAAAGAGAGGCCCGGGAGCTATTAGTGACCCTTGGACTAATTTTCCCAAACCGCAGTTCAAGAATGAAACAAATTGTAGAACCATGTCTACCCGAAGACTTTTACTGAAAAGCCGATTTTGATGCACCCAAATCAGCTTTTACTGAATTAATGAAACTTGACTATAAATGTAGAAAGCATTCTGAAAAAACGGTGACCCAAATTCTCTTCTTACAACTGAGAACGGAGCTAATCTCTCCAGAAGCCCTTAGAGCTCAGCAACACTCACTTCTTGTGAAATGCATGTGAACACGGACACACGCCCAGTTCGTCTCGGGTCCTGAATTCCTCCAGGCACACGGCGCAAGTTTGCTGCATCGACAGAAACAGAGCGGGTTAGTTTAAGGTAAAAGAAGGACAAAACATTCCTCAGTGTGCCACAGAACGCATCATGTACTTCAGTTCTTGAACGGCACGGCTGTCTCTTTCGAACCAGAGGGCCATGTGTTTCCTCATTTCACAGTAATTTCATTTATCTCTAATGAACAAATAGGCCGTTGTTGAGAAATTGCGATCTTGCTTTGTTTCCAAGCAACAAGACCAGTTGGACACATAAATAAATTTTAAAAAAATGTCTCCCTGAAAACATATAAATGTGCTTTCTCCAAGCATCTAGAAATTGTACCACAACCTTAGATAGGGTTGTGGTTCGAATTTAAAGACGATTCAAAATTGTTTCATTGTTCTGGATTTTGGGAATCAAAATTATTCCGTTAATTCGTTTCCCTAATTAAACTGAAAATACATTTTAAACAGCTATTATACATTTCTATGCTGAAATGTTTTTTATTGATCTCAGATGATATTATGACCTTAAATGTTGTCAGTAGCAGTAAGAGGAAAATCACTCTAATTAACAGAAATATCAGCTTTAAAACACCAGCGTGTGTATAATAATTTCACTTAGTGAACGGAGTGACTAAAATCAAGGAATTTTTCAATAATATTCTAAATGGTCGAAAATGACTGCATGTACACTGTAGATGTATGTGCACTGCTGTCATTGCATCAGTCCCACATTGTGCAGACGCGTTCGCATTGACCTTATTTAAAGGCATCTCCACCCTAATTAATGCAGTACGGCCAACTAATCACGCCTGAAAGGAAAAGCTGATCGAGTTAACCCGACTAAATAAACACACCCAGCTCATAATGGATCATCTGAGCTCTTGTGGAAAAGTATTCTGGCTAAAATAAAATGTCATTGTTAAAAAAAAGAAGAAAAAAAAAAAGTCAAGCTTTTACAGAAAACGGGACTCACTCCGAGAAGGCTCAGCTTCTTGCTGGCTCCTTTCAGCACCACCTGCAGTGAAGAGAGCGAGGAGAAAATGTTGGATGTTTTCTTTAAAGCTCTTCTCATTCTTCCAGTTCATTCTCCCAGTGCAGGAGCCACGAGCTTAATGCAGAGAGCTAAGAAGGTTTTTCCTCACATAGTCGCTTCCTTTTACCTCCTTCACACATTTGATGAAAACCAGCGAGTAAATACTGACACACAGGTGGAGTCAAGGCCATCTATAAAAAGTGCAACATGGTGGACTTCCATGAATTTATAACATCCTTCAGAAACCTTGTAGGCCTGAAACAATTGACTAATTCAGTAACTGATTAATCGCTAACTGGAATATGCAGACTCGAAAAAAGGAAATTTGATGAAGAAACAGAGTCAGTGCGGCAATTAAGCTAAAACTGTACAAAAAATAAATAAATAGCCCTGTTTTTGTAAATATGTTCTACCCAGGACTTTTAACTTTTTCAGCTGAGCTTTTCACATGTGGATGTTGGAACTGCAGTCGCATCCTCTGCAATAACTGATCAAGCATTCACTTAAGGAATGTGACAATGTTGCACTTTAGGACATAAAATGTTTATTTTCTTGTTGAAGGCAGAATTAAACTGTCTATTTGGAGCTTTATTTCTAACATTTTAGAAAAAAAAAGGCTTAAGCGATTAAATGACAAAATCTGCCAAATGTGCCAATTTTTTATCGGATTAACTGTCATAATAATCAATTACTGATATAATCGGCAGTCGTAGCCGTACATCCTGGCGTTACACAGTCCCCCACAGTGACAGGTATGGGTGCAACGTACCTCGTTGTAGCTGAACTGCTCCCTGGTTCCTTGCTGTTTTAACCTGAGGGAGACACAAGAGAGGATAACGCCGCCGTCTGCACAGTGACAACTGCATCAGGGGAGAAACGGGCTCCAAATATGACAGGTTTACACTGAAATGTGTTCGGTTCAGTCAAAGCAGACGTAAATCGCAAGGCTAATTGTCAATTCATGGGGCTTGTCCAGAAGCTCTTTAATAAAGTTAAAAGCAGAAGAGATCAGCCGTCATGTGTCGATTAAAGATGTAGGGAGGGTTGGTGTTGGGTTTCACCCGGCCAGACTTTCTCCTCTTGTATCATCCTGCTCGTCAAAAGGAGGAAAGTGGGGTGAGCGTTACAATACAAGCTGTCAACTAAAAGGTATATTTGTTGATTCTCCTCGTAAAGCTGTATTAAAAGCTTTTAAAACGTTTTAGATTTTGCAGTGGTCTTGACCTTTTGCTAAAAAATATTGAGCAAAATCTTTAAGTTGAGCCATTTATTTTGTAGAAATCCCATATAAAGAATAAATATTTCAACAAAATCACCAGCGGCCCAATTTATGTAAGAATCAATTTCTAAATAAATATTACTGAGCCCATTTTTTATGCTTTTTTTTCGTCGTCTTCTTCTTTTTGAGTTTATTAAGAGTTTCTAGGAAATTCCCCTTCAGTAATCCACGGCTTTCAGTTTTCCCGAGGCACAAATAAAGAGAATAGAGATTATGGGGGAGTTATAGTACCATGTATTAAAATAGGGAATGCTAATAATTATGTCACTTGTGATTTTGTCAAAACCGATTATTTTTTAACATACCCAAAGGGGGAAAAAAAGGTATTCATATTAAAAGGTTGAATATTTGTCTGTGTTTCTTTGAATTTGTAGGTCTTTTGCACATCTTTTACCAGGGCGGGCAACAAATCTTCTCAGGTCTGGGTCTGAAGAAAGTTCCAGAGGTTTAGCATCTGTTTTGAAGCAGGTAGTGAAAGGAAAGACGAGGTAATGCTGTGCTCAGATCGGAAACTCTGAATTTTCAAGTCAAACTAAATGAAATTCCTCCACAGAAGGTTGAAAGCTTCTCACCACCGCTGATCTCAAAGCCCAATATGGCTGCTGTCTATATTAAACGTAGGACAAGCAGCAGAAAAAGCAGAAGTCATAGTGTCGTTCAGCCCGTCTCTGAAAATGCCGCTGCACCGTTAAAATAAAATAAAGTGGAAAGGTTTTTTATTTTTATCTGATCATGGAGCACAACAGCTTTAAAATCCCACTGCTTTTCCCTCTTAACTGGATCACAGTTATTGTTGGGTCTCACTTCCAGATCCAAATGTTAACTTCAGAGGGTAACAAGAACACACCAGTATTTGAGAAATTGGTCCCATTACAATGACATTTCCCTGTATAATCATTTAAAATAAAAATAAATGCTTATATAGGTTGTACTATGCAGTTATTTTTAGGTAGAAAGAAAATTGAGAGTAAAACCCTTCCATGAACCTACCTAAGCTGGAAGCGTAATTCAGATGATGGCCTCTAGGTGCTTGTTCCGGCCCAGTGTTGGTAAACTCCCTCAATTTCTAAACATCTCTGAAAGAACATGGAGCTCTTTGTTTCTGCATGTATAATTACCAAACCGCCTAGTTTTAGTGTGCTCATGTAGTTTTTAGTCAACGGTTTTTAAAATAGGCTTCAGTAATGATTTTGGGAAAGATTTCAGATACTAAATCAATTCCTTTTTAAGGAAATCAAACATTTTAATTCTTTTTTTCAGACCAGACTGAGATTCTGAAAAAGCTCAACATAGGTCTCATCTGATTAGCAGTTCCAGGTAAATTTCCAGCATACACACACACACACACACACACACACGC
The DNA here is from genome assembly GCF_003331165.1 of Xiphophorus hellerii. NCBI lineage: Eukaryota > Metazoa > Chordata > Actinopteri > Cyprinodontiformes > Poeciliidae > Xiphophorus > Xiphophorus hellerii. The sequence continues at coordinate 21,589,927 of NC_045676.1, read as the reverse complement.
ACACATAACTAAGGGCATAAAAGACCGGTTAACCTAACAGATATTTTTGAACTGCGTGAGGAAGCCAGAATACCCAGAAAGAATCCACACAGGAACGCCGTGTGGCAAAGAACCCCAAAGTCAAACACTAACGACTTTCATGCTAGTAATGTACCGCCCACACACCTAAGCAAATGTCTCTTTTCTGGGTTTTGGAAGATAACTAGTATGGCATGTTGTCTTGTATTTCCTGTTCTGGGGACATGATGAGAGAAACGGCAATCTCTCATCATGTCACATTTTTATGCCAGCAGGGAAAATAAATTGGGAAACACAATTTAGAGTCTGGAGACATTCAAAATCACCAAAAAAAGTAAATTATGGCTTGGCGGCATTCGCTTCATTTAATACACTGGAATGTCCGAGGTGGCAATAAATGTTGCACAGATGATTATTAAAAATAAATAGTTCTGTTTGTGGAATTATGTGTTTTTAATAAATTAATATGAGGAAGTTAATGGTTTTTTTATGCAAAAAGAAAATATGTAAAGCTCTTTATTCAGCTACCAGCGATGTCAATATACATGAAGGGTGTCGTTTGTGCATAAACATATTGAGAAACAGTCACAGAACTAGTTTATATACAGCAATTGTTGTTTTTTTTTTTTGTTTCTTTAATACTTCTCTAATATCTTTTTTTGGCCTGGCTTCCTCCTCATCAAATTTGTCGCCAGTTTTGTCTTTCTGCCCTCTGGGGCCGGACAGGTGTCGCTTAGTGGCTTTCACAGACAGCAGCTGCCTGCTCCGTCTGAAAGTAACACAGACGTGCGCGGAAAGCGAGAAAACCGAGGCAGCAGGGATGTGGCTGAACATCAAAGGACGAGGTGAAAGGTCTCGACTTGCTAAGTTCATGCAAATCCACCTGCAGAGTTGGTGAGAAATAATTTGCTAACGAGCAACAAACGAACCCGAATTTGGTCACTTAGAGGCTTAAATGCTGGTTATTTGAGGAAAAGGTCACAAACATAAAATAGCAGGTTTTGATTCTAGTGGAGAGTGAGATTTATATCCATTCTAAAAATATTTACTTAAGTAGTCTTCTTCTTTTCATCTGCTTTAGCCAAATCTATTTTCAGTCTGATTCTTCTCCCCGCTACTGGACGAACGACCTTACCTGAAAAGGTAGCAGCAGAAGATGAGGCTGAGCATGAAGACGAAGAGGCCGATGCCCAGGACGATGACATAGACGTTGAGGGGGAGGTGGTAGATGTCAGACGTCATGCTGCAGTAGTGTTCAGAGCGATGAAAACTCAAACCACAAAGGCATCCTGCCAAGAAGAGCGTTCAAATGCACAAGTTTGTCACTCGGTGCGTTTATGACGCCAAAGCTTTCCCCTTGTTCTTTTGTCGTTTCAAATGAGTAACTGCAACCTGCTATGTCACTTTTTAAAAATATGTTTCTGCATGTGTTTACTGTATTAAAACTGACATTTTGTTGCCTTTATCAACAGAAACATTGAAATAAACATGCTTTCTGCAGCAACTTTTTCCTCACAATCTTTGTGAGAAGCTCCTTTAGTGTTTCTAAAGTGAGCCATACCATATTTGGATTACAAAGACCCACAATAGAGTTGCACATTATTAGAAATAGAGCAAAAATGTGATGACGTTGTTGACCATTTACAAAAAAATAATAACAAACAAAAACTGGTGTATTCATTGTAAACATAGCATAAAGATGGTGATTTGTGGTTCACAATACAGATTGTTTCCATCCGAGCAACACGGTTTATTGAAAAGTCGGTTCTGGTAAAAGTGAGCAAATGGATCCACAATATTGATAATATTGATACCAAGCCTGTATTGGTATTGTTACAATATCAGTGTGATAAGATCGATACTTTAGTTTCAGATTCCTTCTTGAAATTTTTATTTATTTTGGTATTCTAGTTCCTCAACTGAACCGCAAAGAAGATTTTTATTTGAATTATTCTCAATCTATAAAACAATACACACAAGTTTAGACTAAAGTATTAGTTGGGCTTTAACAAAGTAATTCAAAAGAGAAACCACAATAACTCACAAAGGTCAGAAGTTTGATATAATACTTAGATAATGAGTATCGGGGTCGGGAATACTGGCCCTATCAGATCGATACCAAAATAAGCACACCTCTAGCATCGACCCTTATCTGGCATTTCAATAAAGAAAAAAGATACTTTCTCATCGAATTCACCAGAGGATCTCAAAGCCCTCCTGAAACAATACGACATTAACAGCGCAAAGACGATAAATTAACAAATCAGCCTAAAACCTAAAACACCAGAGTCCACCAACAACAGATCCCCGTCCGCTTGGTGCTGACGGGCACAAAACGTCTTGTGGGTTTAAACGCAACACGCAGGTGTGTCCGGGGAGCTGCGCCTGGCACTGCGGTGGCAACTGAGGCGCTCGCAGGATTGAGCTTTAATTGCCTGTGAACAAGACAAACATGAAGGATGGACAGCACTTCTGTCACGACACCATCTGTTCCACAGAATCTTCCGAGATGACTGGCAGAGTGTGAGTGCAGGCGTGTGCGGGGGTGTGTGTCAGAGTGTGTGGGGGAGGCCGTGTGGTTGGGATTTGTTGCTGACGAAGTGGGGGTGTGCTAAATAGAACGTACTCTTAGGGGGGGAAAAAAGCACCATTTGGTCAAACCATAGAGGAGGAAGCCCCACTTCCACAGACCACATGTGTTCCTATTAATTTGCTGTACAGGATGCTGTTTGCCAGCCTCTAAGTGACCATGTGTCACTCTTTACAGTGAGGGAATGGGTCCAGCTTGCAGGCTGCGGGCAGGGGGGGTGAGTTTGTCATGGCACGGGGCGGGTTAGGAGATTTATGAGGGTACGGGGTCAAGTAGGGACATCCGAAGGGAGCGTCAGACGTTACACAGTTTCAAACGAATATACATTGCGTGTACACAAAACCAGTGACATACAGATAGTGATCAGTTTGAGATTATCGGACATATAAAGTGGGAAAAATATCAATGTTTAATATTTTTACAGATTTTGGGGAGAGGACATTTTGTGTTCTTAGGAACAAATATGTCAAGATTACATTTTAAGGGTTAATCCATGTGAACGGTGTGAAGGTTTGGTTTGGTTTGGTTTGATTTGGCATGGTTTTAGCAGCTGGTGTACGGGTAACTGGACCAAGCCAAGCTGATATGACCCAGTTAATCAGGCGGGCAGGTAGCCTGCAGTTCGCTGCCTTACACAGTTTTAAACGGATGTACAGTTTGTGACATGCGGTTCTTATGTTTTCCAACTGTAGTTCTAAAATAACATTAGTTTTATTAGAGCTACCAACGACGCTCCTTTGGTTTCCACAACATGGCCATTAAAGCTTCTTAGGGTGTTTTTGCGACTGGAAATATTTCCAAACAGCCAAATGTGTCTGTCTTATAGTTTTTCTTTTGTTTTTTTTTTTCTCAGCCAACTGACCTGCAGTGTGCAACTTAAGACAACAGGTACCAGAAAGTAATAACAAGAGAGGTTTAAAATATCCTTGAATTCAGCTTTATCACACGCATATTACTTCCTGCTCTGTTTCAATCTCGTCAGTCAAGTCTGCAGACTGCCACCAACTCGCGTGTATTTACTGGTCGGCGGTGAAATCCACTCACTTACCGTTACACCATTGGAATGGTTGCATGAAATTCGACTCCCAAGCAGGCAGCAGTGAATTCAGGGCCCTGTCAGGAGAAGAGACTGGAGAAACGCCAGAAGCAGTGGATCCGGAGTCTCAGATGCCGTAATTTGTTTCTTTCTTAGCGAAGGTTTCTCTCCCTGACCTGGATTTTTGCGTTAGCTCCTTCACAAACAAGTCATGGGAGATTTTCAGAGTCCAGAAATCCTCGGGAGGTGTGGTTCTTTTTTGTTGTTGTTGTTGGCTCAGCAGTCTGGGCTGCACAGCATTCTCCCAAATCTGGATTAACCACTCCGGGTTGAGTTGAGGCGGCGAAGATTTGGGTCTGGGGACCTCAAGATGTTTCTGAATGATGTCACCAAAGGAGAGAGAAGAAGAAAACAAAGAAACATGGCTGAGAACAAACAGGAGCAGAGGCCTGGTGAAACGAGTGAGGACTTGTTATTGTAAAAAAAAAAGAAAAAAAAAGCCAAAACCTCACTGAATCATAAACAACAAGCAGCTTGCAAACAGGAAATACTCACATTTCTAACAGGGAGAAGGGGAAAGAGCCTCCTTGACTTCACTTTGCGTCACTTTGCGGTGTCGTCTCCTCTCTCCCCCCACCACCACAACCTCTCACCAGTTACAATGGCATCCAGCGTTAAAATGACAAATCCTCAACCCTCAACGAAGGCAATAATCCAACATTAATCTGCGCTGTTGTCTTCCTCCTATAAAGCAGCTTTTTCTAACAGGGGATTTTCACAAGTCTCACCCCCTCTTCGGTCTCCTCTTCCCCCAGTCCTCCGATCTTGCAGTCGGTGCTCCTCCTCGGCGATGAAGGCAGCGACGTTCTCCTTCTCCAAGAGCAAACAAAGTGAGGACAGCTCCATGCAGTCACCAGCAGTCCTCTATAGCTGCTGTGTGTTTGTGTGACACTCGGAGAAGATACGTGCGTGTGTTTTGTTTGTGCGTAGGGAGGGGGGATCCTACTCTCCCTCTAACCATCTGCTCCTTCGATTAAGAAAAGACGGAAAGAAGAGAAAAAAAAAATCTGAGACAAAGGCGGAGTGTGTTTGTCAGCCTCTCGCACCTCCAGCTGGCTTTGTCATGGCAGACTTCTCCCCCTCTTTGCTCCTTTTTTTTTCAGTCCATAATGGTGCCTGCAGTTTGCCTTTCCCCCCCTCTTCTTTCCTCTCCCTCGCTCCTCTCTCTTGCTGCTCTGCTTCGGGTTTGTAAACAGATCTCTGCTCATGTGACCAGCCGTTTTGCCTCGCAACTCTCTTCTCCGTCAGCCCTCCCTCGCAGCCTCCGTCCTCCAATCTGCAGGCGGAGGCCAGCCAGAATGAGCCAGACGCTGACGAATGGGGGGCGGCTGCGAGCACGGCGTGCGTGCGTGCGTGCGTTTTTGCGTTTCTCGTCCACCCCTCCACCACTCTCCCTCCTCCATACACTCCCATGCATATATGTGTGTGTGAGTGAAAGAGAGAGAGAGAGAGAGAGAGACTTGCAGCAAAGTCAAGGGAGTCCAATGATGCGCGCATGGCTGATGTCCTGACAACCAAAACAAAGCAGAGTGTGTGAAATGGAGGTCAGGTAGGAAAGAAACGATTTCTGTCTTAAAAAATAAAAAAAAAATAAAAAGCTATGGAATAAACAGAAATCTTAAACACGGGAGAATTTATGAAAAGATATTAATTTAAAAAAAAAAATGCAGGCTGAAAATCACAAGCTGGACACACCCCCACACCAGCAGGCCTGGCTGCCAATCCGCTGAGGAGAACAGCTGCTGGGCTATCGGGCAAGGAGATGGTCAAGGGGAGGGCTGCTCCAGTAATCCCCAAGGGGTATTGAGGGAGGGTAGCGAAGGAGGGAGGGAAAGAAGAGTCAGTGGGATGCATGGCATTTCCAACACCTCCCTCCCCCCCACCTCTCACAAGCTAGTAAAATACGTGGTGTGAACTTAAAAATTAGGCCTTCACGGCTCCGTCTGAATTTCTTCCATTGACTTGGATTTCTCTGGTAGCATTTAAAACGGACCAATCAGCATGCTGAAGGAGAAGTTGTGATCGATGAAGTCGATTTTATGGGCTGGTTTGGAGTTGAAGTCTGCCTGTAGTTTTAAAAGGGCAGTGGAGGAACTGAGCGAAGCCGTTCAGGTCGTGTTGACCACAACTCTAAATATTGCATTAACATGAATTAAATCAACATCTTGTTCAGCTCTTTGCAGGGGGTGGGGATGCTTGTTTCCTGCTGTAAAGTTGACAGTCAATGTCTGTGGAGTCTGAGATTTAGCCATTGGGTTTGTTGCAACTGTGGCAGCATTTTCTGTACTCTGTATAAAAAAAAGGTGTGACAGTGACAGACAGAAACAATTTTGAGAATAGCACCACCAGCTAACAGCTGCTAACAAAGCCAAAGTTTCCATCTGCTTTTGAACTCCCTGTCTGTGAGAAGCTACAGGGCCATTTTGTTTTTTATAATAGAGCTGGACCGTATTTGATCTACTACAGTTTAGAGATGGTGTGGGTAGTTATATACTGAACAGAGATTGTTGCCTTACGAACCCCATATCTTGTATCAACTTGTCTTGTGAGCTAATTTCATCTAGCTTTAATAAAACAGCGACATTGGGTCACTGAAGTGTCAATAATTGGCTGAATTGGGTTCAGCCAATTCAGCCAATTTTCTGACTGAATTGTTGTCATGAGGCTAAAATTAATGAAGACATTTGAACTTTTCCTTTGTTATTGTCGTTTTAAACTGCTGTTTCTGTGAGAAGCATCTGACTCAGCGTTCTGAGGCTTTTGACACTTTAACCTCTAATGTTCACCCTAACCATAAGCTTAGACTACGTTGAGAAAAATGTTTTCTGTTGCACATGTGTGGGCTGACAAGAATATTAGACTACTGTGGATTTAGAACAGCTACTTGAAAGAAAATCAGAAAAACCTTTATTGGCTTTTCTTAGTTCCTGCAACAGCTGGCTGAGCTGCAGTTCTAAAAAAAAAACCCTGATATTCTATACATGGCTGATGTATTTTCACAAATTTCTTTGACAGTATTAGCAAAAGCATTACTAGCATACCCAGTTGTGAATAAACACATTATCTATGTTAAACCTGTTTTATAATCTGATAACAATTCCCTATGAAGATGCAATTCTGACTTTGAAAATATCTGTGCCACCCCCAGGTCCAATACCCAGTACGAGTCCTGCACTTATACCATGTAGTGGAAGCTGCAGGTACAAACCAATAATTAGCGATTCTGACAGGTTGCATCTTATTAAATAAGTGCGACAAGTATTACTGAACCGTCTCTCTGGAGTTTGCAACATAGCATTATTAAACACCCATTGCAGCAAAAATGTTGTCAATCAGGACCTGACGTCTGATGAAGACAAAATCAAACCCAAACTTAGCCCCAGATGGGGTAGAAAGAGCAGGAAAAACAACGGTGGCCCAAACATTAGTCATTTTGTTTCATTTCAGTAAAATGTGACTAAATTCTGAAAACAAATATAATTTTATGTCATCACCTTCTCCAGTAGTTTGTCGGTGGCACACACTGATTTTGCAATGGCGTTACCTATGAGCTCTATAGGACAGCTGGGTTATCTGGACAGATGCGTAAATGCGCAGCTAAACACACTGCATGCATTGTTGCTCGTTCCAAGGCTGCAGACTGAACTTGCTGCTGCCAGACGGCAACAGGTTGGTGGTTTTAGAAATAGCACGCACTGTTGTGAAATATGGTTTTCAAGAGAACAACATTGAATCAACAACTTCCTGAGTTTACCCAGACAAACATATTCAACTGCAACTGTAGACATGTAAAAATGGTCTTTAAACAACACTTCCAATAACAGATGTAAAAAAATAAAAAGAAAAAAAGGTCCTTCTGTGTGAAGTTGTACAAGAGTGTCACTGACAAAAAAAACCCCAAACAAAACAATGAGCAAACAAGATGCAAATCCTGACCTTGTTTTCATTCTCACTTGTAAATGTTCTGGCAGCCATATTCTTTTGTTTTTGCATAAACTTTAGATTTGCTTCGAAGTTAATAAAGTTACAATGTAGGATTTCCAACTCAGAAGAAAAAGGTGGACACAATATTACTACATTCGGGAACATAAGTCATTTAAGTGTTATTGTGTAACGTCTGCTTACAGCTGACAAAGTGATGTTGAATTCAGCTGCTTCACTGTAACCTACATGGGTATGAACATTTTAATGACAGCCACACAAACAGTCGTTAGTGTCAACAGTGAGGTCTTTCCAGTGCTGCAATAAATAAGTGTGAGCTATCAGTTTGATAAAACTGCTTTTATTAGCAGTGTATAATTTAGAATATATATATATATATATATACAGTATATATCAAAATTGACACCGGGCCGGGTGTCAATTTTGGGAGAACATGCAAACATGGAGTTTGCATGTTCTCCCTGTGCATGGTGGGTTCTCTCCTGGTTTTCCGGCTTCCTCCCACAGTCCAAAAACATGACTGTCAGGTTAATTGGTCTCTCTAAATTCTCCCTAGGTGTGAGTGTGTGTGTGTGCATGGTTGTGTGTCCTGTCTGTCTCTGTGTTGCCCTGCGACAGACTGGCGACCTGTCCAGGGTGAACCCCGCCTCTCGCCCGGAACATTAGCTGGAGATAGGCACCAGCACCTCTCGACCCCACTAAGGGACAAGGGTGTACAGAAAATGGATGGATGGATATTTAGTGTTTAAAATTAGCAGGAGCTACCTGTCCTGAAGGAACAGGTTATTATTTACAACAATTGATAAAAGAACAAGTTATTTTCTCAATGTTGATCAAATCGTTCCTTAGGGTTTCTAAAGGCCACTCTGAGAATTTCCTTTTTGGTTCCTGCCTTTCGGTTCAGTCCTTGAACACAAAGAGTTGATCTCAGAAATCCCTTTGCTAATACTAAAATGCCATTTTAAGTGACTCAGAGCCAATTTAAAACTGATTGTGTGTTAAGTTTCCTGTTCTTTGTCATTTAGATGTCTTACATAATTCATAGGTCAGAAAGGATCAGATCCTGAAATTAAATGATGGAGGAAACAGTAAAGTTAGAAAGAAAAGCTCTGAAAAGCCTTTGGAAATCTGTAAGAAATATTGGCCAATGTAACTTTAAAAGAGGAAAAAACAGTCTAACTGAATGGAAGCAAAATATGAAGAGATGGGCAATGATTGCAGACTTTGTCAGCGTAACGTAAGTCTTTTTCCTTTAACTTCTAAAACGAGGAAACAAAATAAAGGCTACATCTCTGGAACACAGTGACTGACTGAGAGCTAATTTGTAAGCGTTTTATCTCAGTTTTCTTCAAACCTTACTGTAATACACGGCCCATTCCTTTTTTTTGGTCTCGTGGGCGTGTCCGTTTGCGAACCCATTAAATCCCTCGTTTATCTTCCCGTTCAGCTTGCTATTGTTTTCACCGTCCATCTGGTCCTTCCTCAGAGCCAGCGCCGGCTTACACGTGTGCCAGTTCCACAAGAGCTTGTTCATGTCGTCCTGGGCCCTGATGCCCAGCAGCTTGTCTTCGTCACTTCTCTTGTCCTCGTCTTCGTCGCCGTTCTCGTCCTTCCCGGAGCGGTGGCGGTGGAGGCTCTGCATCTCCCCGCTGATGTTCTCAAAGTACTGGTGGATGCACACTTTGGCGAAGCTCTTCGCATGCTCCTTGCAGGTCTCATCGAACATCTTGCGCTCAATGTCGATGTAATGGGACCAGTATTTGGTTTTGAGGAAAGCGGCTTGGGTGAAGCACGGCCTGATGGCCCGGATGAGGAAGGCGGTGAAGGTCATCATGAGGAGAAAAATCCATCCACATGCCTGTAAAGAGCCGAGGTTTTTCGATTAACAAACAGACTGCATTTGCTTGTGATAGATTTCTTTTTCTTGTTAATCTTTCCACTCGGTAAAGTGGAAATAACACATTCTACAGGCTTCCCGCAACCTTCACAGCTCACCAACTTCATTTATGTTACAAACATTTCATTTGCAAGATATGGGACTTCTGAGCCTGCATTTTTGCCCCGAGGCTACTCAAGAGACCTGAACAGCAGCGTGGGTGTTTTATGGGAGGACTGAAATAGGACTCAGTTTTATGGATAACACATTTAGGGACTTATAGAAAATAAAAAACATCACAAAAGTAAATGTAACCAGTGAGGGATATTAGAGGTAAAACAGAATCATATTTTCTTATGAGGAATTTAAAACATTGCAGCAGCTAGAATTTTAAACATCCAGGGGCCCATTAACCTCCACTTTCTTATAACAGTAAAAAAAATTAAATAAACAATGAAATAATAAATTTAGATCTACTTTAAATTTCCCTGTGACTGAACAAATTGGTTGATAAAAATAACAACTTAGCTAAGAGTTTTGCCAATTTAACCTGATATTTTAGCTCCATGCTGTTTAGTTGTTCTTATTGTCTTATTGCCTTTTAATGCTTTTTTATACTTAATTGTACCACTGTTGTGTATTTTATTCATCCTTAGTTGTATTTACGTTTTGAAGCACTTTGTGCAGTTGGAGGTGTTGGAAGTGTGCTACATCCATACATGTATCACTGTCATTGATATTTTGACTTTGGGTTAACAATAAAACAACAGCAGCTCATTTACATTCATGGCTAAGACTGATTAATCTCACTGTAAACAAGGAAGGTGCAGGTAATGTCATGGTGCCATGGTGGTGGTAAAATTCTGGCAACCACAGCTGTCAGTATTTTACCGTAATTTAAAGATTTCTTTTTTTTTTTTAAACTTTATTTACTTCAGGGATGCCAAAACAACAACCTTGTGATTTTTAAAATCATATATCTGGTTTGCCTGGCAAACTACCTCACATTACTTCTTCTTGTGTTTCATCCTGAGAAAAAGTAAAAACAACTAGGCATACCTGTGATATACACTTGATGTACCGTGTTGCTGCCACTCTTATTTCCTGATGCTCAAACAGGTCTTTGCAGGGGATCCTGGCCAGCAGTCGAATCTTCTCTGTCTCCGACATCCCTTTAACAAAGCTGGAATTCCCGAACTTTTCAATATCCAAGTTGATGCTGAAAGCGCAGAGGAAGCTCTTCCCGTCCATGAGGGTGACCGACACCCACAACGCAGGGGCGATCAACGATCTCTGGGTGATTGAACAAAACATGTAGCGCAGGATTGTTGGATCCTTCGTCCGGCTCCCTGTGGGTCTTTTCCACTCCTCGGCGAGCACCGACACATTATTGTTCAAGACAAAGCCCAACAAAAAGAACCATATGGGAGGGATGATGAGAAGCCCAATACCGTAGGTGTAGTTGTATTCTGGCATGCAGGGGCAGCTGAACTCAAAGGCAGAGTACATCTGGGCACTTGCTAATGCCATGATGCCACAAATCCCATTCATGAAAGACTCCTGGTTGGACTGGAGGAACTGGAACATCATACGAAACTTATCCATCGTGTGAGATGTGGTGGACGCTTTGGCTTACAGATAGTGAAATTTCTGGAAAAAGACTATTTGAGAAGGATCGTTAGATAGACAACACTACTCATTTGATATGAAAAACAGTAGAGTTTGAACCTCTTTCAAAAAAAAAACCTAAGTTGATGCTAAGTTAGGTTTTTAATAATGTTCAGTAATATTTAGTGAGGTGTCAGCGACGTTCTTCTGAGATTTTGATCCATATTGACCTGACAGCATGATGCAGTTGCTGCAGATTTCTCAGCTTTGTATTCATGATAGGGAGCTCCTTGTTTTACCACATCTAAAATTTGAGCTAATTAATTGTGATCTGATGACTCTGAAGGCCATTGGGGTACAGTGAACTAGTTGTTCTGTTCAAGAAACCAGTTTGGTTTCTATATATCGGCTGTGACATTTCAGTAATACTCTGCTGGTACTAATGGGCCCAATGTTTGCCAAGAACAATTGCCCATACTTTTATGTCACCATCACAAGGCTGAAGCAGTGATACAAGGCAAGATGGATCCTCCTTTATGTTGGCTACACCATATTCTGACAATAACATCTAAATCTCACAGTCAAAATCAAGGCTCATCAAGCCACTGTTTTACCAATCTGTCCATTGTTCAGGTTTGGTAAACATGTGAAATCTGTGGGGGGCTGCACAGTGGCGCAGTTGGTAGCACTGTTGCCTTACAGCAAGAAGGTCCTGGGTTCGATTCCTGGCCCGGGGTCTTTCTGCATGGAGTTTGCATGTTCTCCCTGTGCATGCATGGGTTCTCCGGCTTCCTCCCACAGTCCAAAAACATGACTGTCAGGTTAACTGGTCTCTCTAAATTCTCCCTAGGTGTGTGTGTGCATGGTTGTTTGTCCTGTCTGTCTCTGTGTTGCCCTGTGACAGACTGGCGACCTGTCCAAAGTGACCCCGCCTCTCGCCCGGAACGTTAGCTGGAGATAGACACCGGCACCTCCCGACCCCACTTGGGACAAGGTGTACAGAAAACGGTGGTCTCTTGTGGTTCAAGTGTGATACACTCAAATATCATCATCTCGAACCAGTCTGACTGTTCTTCTCTGACATCAGCAACACATTTTCACAAAGCCACTTGGTTTCAACATTCGGCTTCACAACATTGACGTGCCTAAACTCACTGAGCCGCTGACTTGAGAATGTGTTGGATAGGCTGATTCAGGATTTGCGTTACATGGTAAATGGTCAGGTGTACCTAATAAAAAGGCTAGTAAATGTTCTATCAACCAGATAATAATATCTGACTGCAAAGTTATTATAAGAGCTATTATGTTTTTTTTATTAAGAAGAAACAAGTAGGAGATTTAAAGTTTTGTTTATATCCGTAGACTTAATAGTAACAGAAAATACATTTTGAGAAGCATTGCTGGATTTCACCAGACTGAAAGAAGATGCAGCAACTATTTACAATTTATCTATAAAACATTTGTAATTGACTTATCCAATAACAAAGTTGAAGACAGAGATTTAGTTGAACATGTTGATGGTACACATATTCATAGATATTGCTCTCATATTAACTTCACACTTACCTTGTTATTTATACTTGGATAAACAGCTGAAAAGATAAACTTGTCATACAACCATAATGTCCATAGTGAGTGTCTTGCAGCTCCGTTTATACGCAGCATACATATACACCTGGCTGACTGAGAAGTGATTCTCCGGTGATACTCAAAGCTGAGCTAAGCTCCTGTCATCAAGCCCCTCCCTTCACTGTGTTACAGTGATTTGAGAAAATATATTTTCTCAAAAGCAAACCTGACGAAGCCTGTGAATATCTTACACGCTTTATTTCAACCCCCTTTTCACTTTATATTTCCGCATTATTATATGAAAAGCAAAGTGTTTCTGTGTCAATCCAATAAATCCCATCAGTGAGAGTGCCTGGATTGTTCCTGCGTCGCTACAACAAGCCAGACATGCAAACAAACGTTCAAACCATTCAAATATCTGTGGCTTTGGATGGAAAATTTGGTTGCAGTCACGTAGGTAAAGGGTGAATCTGTTTCCAATTGCTTGGAGAAGAAATGAGCGTGAAACAGGTTGAAATTGTTTATATACTGTATATATATATACTGTATATCACACAGGAGTTTCAATACATATGGATCCACAAAATGATTTGAAGCTTGACAAACCAGTTTTAAGCCTACAACAAGATAAAAGGCTGCGGTTCACTCCACTGTTCATGAACACTAGCCATTTAATACACTTTTGTCTGTAACCTGATACTGATTGTCAACACCAGGAAAATTATTTCTCTGAGTCAAAGACTTGTGTACACTGATTTTATGTAACGCGAACAGTGTTACATTAAGAAACGCCTCCTTTCCATTGACACTCTAGTCAAAGACTAGACTGTTATCTAGTCTTTGACTAGACCAAAAAAAACCACCAATAATATGGAGCAAACACAAAGCCTCCTGTAGTTGATAGTGAAGTTATTTTTCCTGTCTCTGGAACACTGCCCGCATTAAGTTTCAAAATCAGTTAGATAACATATACATTTATTCAACTATAAAAATATAGTTTTAGACGTTTTTTGGATTTTACAAATGATTACATTTAACTGATTTTTGATTCAAACTTCACACAGGTTTTTTCCGGCTTAAAAATTGATTGGTTATTGTGGCTGCAAATAGTAACAAAACAGGAATTACTATTTCATTGCTCATTGTTTACATTGTTTTAGATAAATTCTCATCTACCGGTTGGATTAGTCTCAGATCAATAACAACAGTAAAAATCATAAGTTTTTTATTTAAATTTGAAACACTTTGAGACAGTTTTGATACCTTTCAATGACAGAAGATACATTTTAAACCCGTGTGAGATCCTCATTATTTGGCATCACCTCTGCAGGCTGCTGTGGAGTCCTTGCATTTGCATATAGTTGAAACCAGACATATATTTACTCTGTTTAAAAAGAAACATAACCCATTTTTCTCACTGTCTAAGATTGAACCAGACTAAACTTTTTCTGTTTTAGGATGGCCAGAAGTACCAAAGCTATTTTCTCTTTGCTAAATGCCAGAATAATGAGAGAAATTTGTATTAGATTTGCCTTTTAAACTATGTGACATGGGTCTAATGTTCTAGGTTTCTAATGTTTGGTGTAAATTTGCCCCATTTCTCAAGAACTGCTGTAACTGAGTCAGGTTTATAGGCCAGCTTTTTGGCTCACGCCTGCCCACAAATCTTCTTATCAAACTGATCAGGGCTGTTTGATGGCCATGATTAGAATTGTTGTTGTCATTAGTAGACCCATTTGTGCCCAAACTTTCATTTCCTGGCTGAAAACTCAGCTTCTTTTTAACTTTCATTGTTTTAGTTTACAAACTGTGGTCAAGATTTTCCCGGATTGTTTAAATGCACAGCAATCTCTTCCAACTTGAACAGGTTCTTTTGACATTTAGCAAACAGAGATAGTTTTAGTCATCCTAACTAATCAAAAGCAGGGGGAAAAAATTCCTTTATGTCAAAAACACGGGAAAAAAGTTGAGTTTTTAAACAGCGTATTAAAACTTCTGGTTTCAGCCTATATAGCTGCATCCTCTGAGTACATTTGGCACTGAATGTGAAATGAGTAGGCAGTTTCAGGAAGTCAGCTCGAACCTTTTACTTGCGCATATTGCACAGGAAAGTGTCGAAGCAGAGCACATGGGGTTGCGTGAGCAGGAAGTAAGTCGAACCTTCAACTAAAATAGGAAGAGATCTCAGAGCAAGTGGCAGCATAAGGTTGTTTCCTCCTTTGTACCTTTTCACATATTACCGGAACACCCTCCTGCTGAGACAAACATTCTCTCATTCAGGTGTGTATGATTATTTATATTTGACATGTTTTCTACATAATAATGCCTAGTGCTTGATTTGAAAACACCCAACAGGATATAATAAAGAGATAAATTCAGAATTGCTTGAGCATATTCAGGAAGTTACTTTTTCCCTCTTCGGCTATGCATCGTTGTGAAACTTACCAGCAGCATCTTTTTCTTAGAAAACTAGAATGCCGTTACAAAAAAAATCTTTTTTTTTTTTTTACAATTTTGACTTATGCCTTACAAAAGTATTTATAACTCCTGAGCTTTTCCACATTTTGTTACATTGCAAACTTCATTTGACTTCTTGGTGATTTTGTGTGGTAGACAAAAACACAAAGTCTGCCCATGAAAAGTGATGAATGATTTCAATTTTGGTTTTTTTTACACTAGAAAACTCAGGTGTGCATATGTACTTGGCACCATTTACTTTCATGCCCCTAAATAAAATCTTGTGCAACCAACCACATTCAAAAGTCAGCTAGTTAGTAAACATTTCTCCTGCGTGGAATGTTAAGAAATCTCAGGATGACTTCAGCTGCTCTGTGAAGACTGTAGAGGTTTGTTAGAGAACATTAGAGAACAAACAGCATCATGAAGACCAAAGAACACAACTCAGGCCAGACCAGTCTAAACTTTTACTTTTTGGCTGACCTACAGAATGCTGCATGTGGTGGAAAACTTACACCCTGAACACATCATGCGCACTATAAAACAATTTTTTAGCAACATTACGCTAAATGATGAATGCTTGTCTTCATCAAGACAGGCTAACTAGTCAGAGTTGATAGAAAGATGGGGAAGGAAACCTGTTATAGGCTGCAGGTTGGGGTAGAGGTTTGCCTTCCAGAAGGACAATCATCTTAAGCATGCAGTCAAAGCTACAGTGGAACAGTTTGATGGTCCAAATCTAAATATAACTGTAATATTTGGAAAAATTTGAACATGGATATTCACAGACTTTTTCCACACAATCTGACTAAGCTTGAGCTACTTTGAGAATAAGAATGGACAAAAATGTTAATATAGCAACACATCTTCATTGTGGGCCATATCAATATCATGAATGTCCAAAAAGGGTCGATCTCTGCCAGAATGTATTAATAAAACATTATTAATACATTTAATAATGTTTGTATTATGTTTGTAAACATTTTAGCTGTTTACAAACAGCTAAAAATATTCACCAATAGCTGTATGTATTTAATGAATACTTGTTAAAATAAAATAATGTTTAACGCCTTCTCACATTGATGTAATTTGGCAGTGTACAAATAAAACCTGCTGTGATTTGATTGATAAAATAATATTTCGGCACACAACCGCTACCTTGAAGGTTGTATTTATATATATATGTAAGTCTACAAAGTATTGACTCAGAGAAGCAGAGGAGAAATCCCCACTTTTCCGATTATTTAAAATATGTATTTTTGAAAACCCCAATATCATATTCTCACCAAATAATGTTTTTGGGGTTGTAATGAAGTAAATTAAAAGGTAAAGATGTTTGAGCTGTATTTGAAAGTGAACTAATTACTGCCTCCGTATTCCTTCCCAGGCTGCGCAGATGATGCAAGACACTCTGGTGCGAGTGTTTGTGGTGGCTGCAGGTCTTCTGTTGTGTCCCCGGGATAATCCTGGGGTTGAGGAATGGGACGATGCCGTCGACGAGGATTTGCAAAAGCACGAGCAGATGCTGCTGGAAGGGGAAGAGAAACTAGTCCAACCATCAGCACCTGTCAGTTACAAAATAAAAGAACCTCAAGGTGACATAAATAACAATCCAGAGCAACAGAATCAGTCCAATCAACATGACAAAGATGAACCATTGGACACAGATGTGGCTGTTGCTGAAAGAAGAACTTTTGATCCCAAATTACCAGTGGGACACATGACAAGTAAATCTGCTACCGTGAATCTGACTGAAAATCTAGACAATCAGGAGGGAGAAGATTTTAGTAGTGGCAGCTCAGAACAAGATAGTCTGCAGGGACATTATGAGAAGTCAGAAGGTGCAGCGATCCACCCAAAAGATCGAGACTCACCTGCCTCACATGTCTACAGCAAGATGGAAAACGAAACCTCAGAGAAAGGTATTGCAGAATGGGAGAGGGATTATCTCTGGTACATCTGGAACACATTCTCCATCATTTCCATAATGCGCTTCTTCAGGAAATACCTGAAGAGAAATCTCCAAACAGATCAGGAAGAGACCACGATCTCCCCCCGCAGATCTCCTAAAGTGTTGCTGCCTGACGTTGAAACTCTGCAGAGCTTTTATGCTCAATGTGTTCAGGCCTCAGCTGAGAAAATGTTGAGGGAGAAGGGTTTTTTGGAAGGATTCGCACATGACCTCTTGGAGGCCATGAGGACGGTTTGTGAAAACAACGGCAGCATGTTGATTGAGGACTTTCAGATGGTGAAAGAGCGTGACATCATTGTTCATTTTGCTCCATGCAAACCATATAGTGTCCGCTGCCTGCTCGGGAACAACCCGGTGAGTGATCCACTGCTTTACACGCAAGTCTGCGGTCAGATAAAACTCCTGAAAGAAGAGAAAGTCCCAAATGGCTGCCCCTGCCAGTCCGCCGATGCAGACGATATGGTTTGCCTGGTACATTCGGAGAGTGACAAAGCAAAAACAAAAGTGGTTGATGCTTTCAATGGACCACTGTGCAGCAAGAACAGCCCTTTTCTGTCAAAATCGAAGATCACCCGGTGGTTTCAGAACACAGTCAAACAAGCCTGGGCGCAGATCTCACATAAATACGAGTTTGAGCTCAGCATCCGCTACGTTGAGACTCCAGGCGCTCTGGTGGTTCGCTTCAAGTCAGGGAAGAAGATCAACTTCAGTTTGAAGCCGGTGGTTAAGTTCAACACAGAAGCTAATTTCTGCATCTTACCCTGGTCCTCCAGAGATGTGGACACTTTCTGGGCGCTATCGCTCTCCGTCTACGAAGACCGCCTCCTGGAACATCTCTCCAAACGCCTTCCTGTGAACTCCTGTCGTGATCAAATTCTTGAAATTGCCTTCTTCCTTCATAGGAGACAGGAAGCGCTGACAGGGAAGACTGCACTAAAGGACATCCACTTTAAAATGGCATTAATGCACCTTCTGCTGGCCAAAAAAACATCGCAGTGGCAACCAAACTTTGCTACCTGCAGGCTACAAGACCTGCTGAGCTTTGTGGAGGAAAGTCTTAAGAGGAAGCACCTGACCCACATTCTCGTTGGCAACCCTTTGGCTGAGGTTACTGGACTGCCTAAAGAAATCTGCAGAGCAAAGCCAGTGAACCTGTTTCATCTCTTTGTGGAAGATGACTGTACATATAAGAATGCCGTCATGCATTTCCAGGAGATGTTTCAAAATGCCCACATGTTGATACATGAATATGTTGTTCAACCTCGGGCTGGCACAAAATCCTTTGCTTAAAACTGTGTACAGTTAGACAGACTTTTCTTTCAAATAATCATACAAGTGCAGGTGCATCTTAATTACAGAATAACAAGAAGGGAGTCTAATCAGAGGGAAACTTGCTACGTTGACTTTGGACTTGATAGCATTCAGCGGACTTGAACCTGCAGACACGGCTCCTTGAATCAACACAGATCTCTGTTGTCCCCATTTTTTGTACAGTGACTTTTTTTTCTTTCTTCCTCTCAACTCTTCATTTACTTGCTTGCTTACAGGACTCTGAACACTGAGGTTCTTTAGCCGTTACTTTTTGTGGCTTTACTAGCCTTGTGGAGAGTCCAGTCATCTGTCTGCTGGATTACTGTCAACTCAGTCTTCCCTGTGATTGTGCAGAGCAGAGCAACATTTCACAATTGGAACGTTGAATGCATTAGGTAATTTCCTGACCAACTGAATTTTGCATTTCCACCTTCTGTAAGCCTTTATCCTCTAAATTAACAGGATAAAGGCCTTGAAATACATCAAGTCTTATCCACATTTGAACCAAATTATTAAAATAAAAATGTTTTGTTGGTGATCTAATCTATTTAGATATAACTGTATTTAAATAATAAAGTATTGGTATATCATGTGATAAGTCCATGTGTAATGCATTTATTTGAAAGAGATTATTACAACATTTTAGATTTCATCAAAGTCTTAGAAGTACATTTGTTTCTGCAGTCATCTTTTGAGGAGACCTCAGCAGACCGTCAAATTCAACTTCTTAAATTAAACTTCACTTTCAAAGTCAATCTTCCAAGAGCGACTGGAGATTATTTCCTTGGGTGCTTCTGGGTAAAAAGATGCGTCATATTAAAATGTTAACTTCTTATAGAGTGCTATTTTGATTCTGCAAGATTATAATTTTATTTCAAAGAGGACTTCCATCACCAGCATTAACTTTTACCCAACTCAAGATAAGAGTTACTTAAGAGTTAATTACAGGTCTGTGTAAAGGGCTTTCCATGCCGTAGATTGAGAACACCATCTTACCCTGCTGGTGGGGATGTTGATTCACAGCAGTTGCACACTCAGTCCTTACCATAGAGCTTCTTCCATCTGGTGCACAAACAGGATTATCCACTCAAAAGATTGTTAAAGCTTCTATAATTCTGCACTAAAACATGTCTGCAGCTGCTAATAAAATCCACCACAGGCAAGTTCAGCAACTTACTAGCATGGTCATAATTGGAAGTGTTCTGCTTTGGGCATGGAGTAGGTGGCTCTACATTCATCTTAAAATAAAATTCCTGCTAGACGATGCATCTCATTATTAAAGCACATCTTCTGTTTAACAGTATGCAGCTCTTATTGGTTTATGTTGCCCGTTCAGAAATGGTGGAAGCTCTAGACCGTCTTGGAGTCACGACGAGGGAATTTTGATTGAATGGGCTTGCCATAAGTTTGACAAAATTACACTTTTGTTATTGGGCCCAATCAAGCAATTTAATTGTAACCCAAATACTTCACTATTTACCCTTGATGATGACGAGGTGAGCAGAGGTCTTGGGAGTCACAAAGCACTTTTTGATGTACATCCTTTCCTCCTCACTCTTTGTTTTGTCATGTCTGTTGGCTTCAAAGTACATTGGATCTCCTAAGTTGTAGATTTTGTTTCCTGATGCTGCAGAAAAACTGAACTCACGTCAAATCGATTCAAAGGGTTTTCCACAGACAGGTTTGACAAGTGTTTGTAACTGCCAACTGCGTTAGCTGGAGGGTTTGTGAATAGCACATACTGAAGTTGTAAACAAACTGTTTGGTTGCATGTAAATAAAACATTTCATAAACAGATTTTAGGTTTTCTTTCCTCACCTTATCTTAAACTAAAATGTCCACCTGTGGAGGAGTTTTGATTTAATTCAGAGACTGTCTTGTGTGCTTTGAATCATTGTCTTGCTACATAAATGAAGGACATTTGAACTTAATGTCATGATCTGATGGCTTGACATTCCACATGATTTTTATTTTGTTTCTCTTCCATTCTTTAGTTTGGGGCCTGATGTATTGCTTTTTTGATATATTTTAGCCTACTTCATGTTGACAGATGGGATCTATTTAAGTTTTGTCTTGATTGTTGGTGTCATTCAGGCCTGATGTGGCATGTAAAATTGAACAGGCCAGTCAAAAAAAAAAGTGGTTATTCACAGTTAAATTATGATTTAATGGTAAACGCGATTACCTTTACACATAGGGCCTGGATGAACTGAATGCATTTCCTCCTTAATGAAATTATCAGTTGAAAATTGCTTTCTGATGAACATGAGAAAAAACAGCATCAGCAGCCAACATATTGCTTCTGTCTGTAATACTGATTTTTAATCTTAATATCCATAGCAATTCTTAATATCTGCAGCAAAAGTACTCCTCACTGTTATAATTCTTGCTACATAGTTTATTTCTGAGGAGGATCTTAAGACCCCACACTTGTCGATTGGCAACCCAAAGCAGATGCTGAACCCTAACTTTGGAAACCATTGGTATAAAGCACTCAGATGGAACAAACAAGCAAATAAAACAGAATAAATCTGTAAAGGGACAGATGCTTTCCAACAGCACATCTAATGCAGTCTGAGTACGGGAACACTTGGCTGACCTTCCTCCATGGCTCCCCCTGGTGGTGCTTCTGAAGAAAATAAAAAAGATCATTTCTCCCATTCTCACTATAACAGGAAGCTGGGATTGTAAGTCTGGCTTGAAAAAGCCTACCATCTAGAGGAGAAATGGTGAAACTGCTCTTTGGTTGGCGCTCTTTGTCCACTAAGTCTTTGCAGTTTTGGATGAAAACCGACTTTGTAAGAGTAAAACAATATGTAACAATTAAAAAGAGACACATAGAAGATGTATTTGACTCAACAATGGGCTCATGTTTAATGAGAGGTCTTATCACCTGAAGGAACGAGTCTTACCTTTAAAATTTACTTTGCAGGGGAATACCAAATGGCATTTCCCTTAAAACTGGAGCAGTTGACTTCAGTCAGTATATGAGACAATGTTCAGAAAACCAAAAAACAACAAGAATTCAAGTTAAATCTTTACTCCTCTGGAATTTAATAGTACATTTTTAGAGTGTACAGAAGATAGTGGTAATCTTTATCAGCATGGTTCATTGGACCACTTCCTAGTGTTAAATATTTGTTATGCGTCCTGAGACTTAAAGACCTCCTTCCTGGTTCTTGCATATATTCTGTCTAGATAACATCGTACTTCGACTAGCTCCGGTTTGTTTGCTGCGCCTTCATCACTTGGAAGAGTGGGAGGAATACCCAGAAACACTCTCTAGAGCAGGGGTCTCAAACTCCAGTCCTCGAGGGCCGCTGTCCTGTAACTTTTAGATGTGCCTCTGCTGCACCACACCTGAACAGAATAATTAGGAGAACTAGAATAATCTGGAGAACTGATTTACCCAAGGAGGAGGTCATTTCATTCCAGCGTTTTGTATCTGTGGCACATCTAAAAACTGCAGGACAGTGGCCCTCGAGGACTGGAGTTTGAGACCCCTGATCTGGAGCCAGATGGGATTTTTTCTAATCCTAGTTTCAGGCTTCAGAACTTTTCTGTGATCACTGGAAACAAGAACATTGAGATATTCAGAAAGCTTATTTGATCCGTCCCTGGAGGAATCATCGGCTGAGGCAGGCAGAAACTAGGCTTTAAACAACGAAAGTTGCTTTGCTTCTTCTTCTTTTTCAGGTGTCACTATCTGCTCTCTTTCTGAATCAGACTCAGGAACTTTGAGGAGAGCAAAACATAATCAGAACAAGCCCAGCACCTGAAAGAACCATTTTCAGCCCAAAAACTGCCGCTGGCAGGTTTTCAACAATCTACAATCTGGAGAGGACTCTAAAGAATTGCTGAAAAACACCAAAACATCTGGGTCTTCCTGTGGGTCTCATATATATTTCACATATTATCAATATGTATACAATAATTGCAATATATATGGAATTTGACCTACAGCAAAAACATACAGAAGCATAGAGCAATCCTGAATGTAGCTGAAAGCTCTATCTTTCTGATACAGGTGAACATATATGTGCAAATGAAAAAAAAATTAAAAACAAAAAAATAAAAATATGGCAAAAACAACGTTAACAAATGAGGAGATATCAACATGAAGTAGGAATGCTTGAATTGAAATTATTGAGGAAATAATTGCAATTATTACCTCAATAATTTAAATTATTACTGAGAACTTGTTTGAAATTATAAACAAGATGTTTAAGGGGGCTGGGAAGTATTGTGTAAATTTTACTTTTTGAGCTTTATATCATATTATAATTTTGATCCCTCATCAAAAACATACCCGGAGTGTTGCTTTGATTCTTTTATGCATGTTCGAGGACTCCTCGAATCTCCGGTGGCAGCCATCCAAGGATGCCTAAACTCTTGCTCTCACAAAACTCTTCCTTGGAGCCTCACAGAGCTTCCCTCCCACAAGCCTTCCCCACCCAACTCCCCCAGACTAGTGGCAGCAGGGATTAGCAACCTGGTGGAACTGCGCATCTGCTGAGCTCATCATACAAACTACTTCTCAGTCCAACACTCCTAAGACTCGTTGTATATATATATATATATATATATATATATATATATATATATATATATATATATATATATATATATATATATATATATATATATATATATATATATCTTAAAGGAGCAGTTTTGGATATATATGAAATGAAGCATAAGATAAGACATTTGACCCTCTGTCTCTTTAAAAAGCGTCTCTTCCCGAAAAGCTGCTAACACCACAATGCTTCTGTATTATCCCTATCCTACCCTAACCCTGTCAAACAACAATCATACTTTCTACAAAAGTTTCAGCATTATTTAGAATTTAACTTACCGGAAGTGACGCAGTGACTGGTGTCACTGCCTGGTTGTTCCCTCACGGTCCGATCACAGCGTCGTTGGAGTCGGGAAGGCCCTGTTATTTCACTTCAGCTTTTTAGTCTTTCGCGATCAAGTGGAGACAAACTCTGATTTGGTTTGGTCAAGTGCCGTTACAAGTCAGTTTAAACCGGTTAGTTTTAACTTTACGGCTTCAGTTTGTTAAAGAATGCCAATGTTTAAGTTAGCTGGCTTGCTAACGGGAGAGCTAGCAGCCAATGTTGTTTTGATAATTTACTAAAACAAGACAGTCTCCATATCCATGATTATAGTTTGCATTTCAGTGCAG